>NC_080670.1:28041496-29298996 GCF_030247195.1 Topomyia yanbarensis
CAAAAAAGGGGACAACATAAGCATGAAGTTATATAAAACTGGAATAAATAGAAAAACACAGAAATGTACTGGATAAAAGGAAACAAAAAAATAAAAAATCGGTAAACAAAATGTGAAATGAGCCAAATACTTAAATAGCCAAAAATAAAACTCAAAATACAAAAAAAAAACAAAAACCTTTAGATACAGTCTAATTGTGGACAATAAGAAAACTGAAAGAATGGGGAAAAATTGCGCAGGGTTTTTTTAATTTGATTATAGAGGTTTTAGCCTTAAGGTCATTCGCCTCTTCGGGTTCAAAAAATCTCTTAAGGAAAATCTCTAACCCTTATGCGAGGTTGGGATTCGAACCCAGGCAAGCTACGTGCAAGGCAATCGATTTACCAACTACGTTATGCCCGCCCCCTTACGTAAGCTGATTAAATATATCGCATAAATATAAATGAAACAATTTTCAAGAAGTTAAATGAAATAAATGGGAAAAATTTAGAAAAAAAAAATGGTAGAATAGAATAGTAGATAAAATAGAAAAAATTTTAATAATTAAAAATAAAATGAAAAAACTACAAATATTTAAAAAAAGTCAAAATAGCGAGCAATGTATGAAAAATGTTATGTAACGAAATAAAGAGAATAAAAGAAGCAATGAACATGAAACAAATATAAAAATAAAAGGGACGAAATAAAAACCGAACAAATTATTTACCATAAGATAAGAAAAACAGAAAAACTTCATTCAAAATGAAAAGTGAACGAAAAATAAAATTGAGCAAGATGAAAAACATGATAGTAGGATTTCAAAACGAAGTGAATAGAAAAAAGAAAAAGAAAACTTCAAAAAAATAAGAAAATGTCATAAAGGAAAATGTGAATAACGAATAAGAACAACGAAATAGGGCAACTAGAAAATTTTATTGAACTGATCGTATAAATAGAACAAAAGAGAAAAAGAGCAAAACGATAATGGGAATAGGTAAATAATAGAAAAAAAGTAGAAGAGAACTTGAGGTTATATATCGGCTTTCAGTCTGGAGAAAATGTCAAACACGGTTTATGTACTTTATATCCGACGTTTCGGCGACATAAAATGCGCCTTTTTCGAGGAATTAAGTTTGTTACCGCGTTATCGTCAAGCACACCTTTGTTTACAGGAATCGTCGTCATACTGGGCTGTTGCGCATATGCCAGTTTATACCGTTTGCAGCGGGTTTTAATTTATCCGAAAACGGTCCCATCATGAAATCTGTTTTGTGTTTACTGTTTTGTGGAGCAAACACAAAACAGATTTCGTGATCGGACCGTTTTCGGATAAACTAAAACCCGCTACAAACGGTAAAAATTGAAAATTAATTCCTTGAAAATGGCGCACTATATGCCGCCGAAACGTCGGATATAAAATACATAAACTGTGTTTGACATTTTCTCCAAACTGAAACTTCAAACTCTACCAACAGTCGAAAATTTTCCAAAAGTAGAAGAGAACGTTAGACAAAGTACATGAAAAAAAAAATTAATGGTAAAAATACAACACAAAGGAAAAATTAAAAAGCAATCAAAATGGAATACAAGGAATAAAAAATGCGAATTAGAGAACATGAAATAAAGTAAAAAATGACAAAACAGTGAAAAGATTAGAAGAAATATGAACCCACATTAATTAAAAAATGAGCAAAATAGAAAATGCTGACACAAAATTAAAAATAAGCGAAAAACATAAAAAAAGATAGACGAACTCGAATATTTTAAAATGAAATAAATAAAAAAGAAAAAATGCAAAAAATCAGAAAATGTAAAAAAAAAATCAAAAAATGGAGTAAATACAAAAAAATTAGAACTGAAAAAAAGAGAATAGAGAAAATTATAAATGAAATGTTTAAAGTAAAAAATAGAGTTATTATAGCAATACTGAGTAGTGGAATAATAGAGAAAAATACCCGTTCAATAAAATAAAGGCCAAAAGGCGTGTAATAAAGCGTGTAGCCCATTAGGCATAAATACGTTAGGCATACTTAGATTAGGGCACAATGGTCGATTGGCACAATAGACCTTAAGCATAAATAATCATAAATTGATGTATTACTTAAAGAAACTTATTTTTCCGGCGGCGATAGCATCGGGTGGTTAGAGCCTGAATGGTTGTAGTTTTTCGATCATACAAAATTAAGCTGGAGCCTGGATAAACAGTTTGCTCAAGTATAAGAAGCAGACCATTACTTTAGTACTCGTTTAGTACCCGGCATACCATTTATGAATTGCGCATATATTAATATCTTTGATTTGATTCCTACTGCTGTCGACAAAAACGACACGATTAAATTTGCCTTGAAAAAGGCCGCCAAACGCGGTCGAAACGTCGGGCAGTTTTATAAACATTTCGTTTGCTCAAGCTACATTGACTGGGAAAGCCGTAAACATTCACAGAAATTCCAGTTCCAGTCGATATAATACTCAAAGACGAGCCTAAAGATTCTTTTTTTAAATTATGTCCTTCGTCCATTATGTCTAACGTACATTATGCTAACCATCCATTTATGCCTAATGTCGCGCATTCTGTAATAAAAAAAAAACTTTAAAAAATATTAATTAATAAACAAGGACACAAATATCAAAATGGAGGTTAAAAAGGCAATTTAAAGAAGATGGAATTAATCCAGGTCGAAATGGCGGAAGAACGAAACAGTAACGTGGATATAAAATTTCAGAAACATTAGAAAAGGAATAATTAAAATTGGAAAAATTTGTATAGATGGATGTATAAAAGAACAGGAAAAAGTAGAAAAATAAAATAGGAGAACAATGCAAGTATAGAAAACAAAACTAAAGAAATGAAATGCATATAAATAAAATGAACTAAAAAAAATAGTAGGACAATGAATCGGAGACTGTGGAAGAATAAACAAACATTCCCGCGGAGCAGAGTCTACTGACAGCAAGTTGGTGTCAGTTACTGACGAGTGGAACACGAAACACTCAAATCCTCTTTAAGTTAGGTTTTGTGCCCTTAGGGGAGCCTCTTATATAATTGTGCAAAAAGTACCAAATGTTCGAATTTTTTTTTGAAGAAGTAAAATGACTTCGACATGTGCGCTATTCTGCAAAATGTTTATTAAGGTTTCATCTATAAAATAAAAATTTTCGAGTGTAAGGGTGTCAAAACCGGCGTACAAAATAGCAGAATAGCGCACATGTGTAAGTTATTTTACTGCTTCAAAAAAAATTATGAAACATTAGGTACTTTTTGCCACAATTATATAAGAGGACCCCTTAAGCTCAAATTGTTTCATCTATTTTTTTCCTTTAGGAAAAAATAAAGGATGCATAATAATTTCGTATTCATCCTTTGATTGAGCAAAATGTATTACAAATGACGGGGTTTCTGTTGGTTTTGGAAGCCCTGGGTATATTGACCAACGCCATGTGAATCTGGGTATAAAAATTCTTGGATTTAAAACTACACACCTCATCATTTCAAGTTCAGGAATTCTTCCACCGTATGCATTACTACGAATACATCTACCTGTTGATCGCCTGAAAACAAACATTCCATTCAAACCGCCCGTACCAAACCAAACTAGCTTTATCCCTTCCCAACTGACAGCTTCCTCTTGTCCTCCCAAAATCCCAAACCAAAAGAAGGTCTCAACGGACCTGTTATACGAAGCACAACACTGCCGGGAACTAACTGACGAACGGGGCGAAATTCGATCAATGCTGATGTGACCGAGTTCCGTGTATGCATGGCCATGGAAAGTCAAAGCGGGGGGGGGGGGGGCTTCCTCCCTGCTGCAAGGAGTAGGCGTTGAAATACGACCCCTCGCGACCTAAATTCGTTGTCGTCGTCGTCGTCGTCGCCTGAACTAACTTTGCTAAGCGTGGCAATTTACACGCGGCTGCGACCACGTTTTTACGGTAATTGGAGAAATCACAACAATCGCGAGAATTGCCCGCACTAAATAATACCATGAGAAATGGGTCAGCTCTGGCAACACAGCCAGGTAGGGCAGGTTCAGAGCATCCAACAACATCCGGTGTGTGTGTGGGGGGGGGACTTACCTTGATTGAGTACGAGTTTATCCTTTGCCGGGGTAGCATGTTGAACGAGGAGAAATCCAAGCGGCGGGAGAAGATTCCGTTGGCGCCAGATGTCGCCCTGGTTGAAGAAATGGAAAAAAAGAAGGAAAAATGATTACTTTATTGATTTATTTATGATCGATTACGGCAGTTTAAATTATTCATCGGGGCTTGGGCTTGCGTTTCGGGGGGGACCAAGCCGACAGCAAGGACCCCACTAGCAGAGGTGTGTCTCGCGTGCCAAGCAAGCAAATATTTTCGTCGTTCGCTTGTAAGATAACCAACCCCCATAAAGTACGACCAGTCTGATAAGAGCTGTTTGATAAACATTGCAAATAACGAGCGAGTCTCTTATCGATTGATGCAGTGGAATTTTTCGTTGTCCGTCGATGACAGTGCGACGGGGCGCCTACAGCAGTTAGGGGGAACGTTATTGACAGATTGACAAAATTTTTCACTGATCGCAGTAGTCATAGCGATTGCGTTTGAAGCTCGCTACCAGCAGCAACCCATTAACTATTCCTGCCGTGACGTGGCGATTAGCGAAATTACCACCTCAGGGCCGTCGATTATCGCCGGATTGGATCAATTACGCCACCAGTGCGCGCACTCAACCAAGTAACACTTTAACGCCGACCTAGGTCACCGCTAATCCGACGACGAGTAGCGCGATGCAAGGTACCTAAATCCGTTCGTCGCTTCCCACGACGAACTCCTGCCCACCTTGGCCTTCTTCTCGACCGGAACCGGCGTCGGATTGAACATGGGGTTTATTATATCTGCTGAGACTCTCGACAGATATCATCGTCCGAAACACGCTGACTCAGTGAACAGAAGCAGAATTGGATTCCGGTCCCCGGAGGGGGTGGTCTGCCTCTCCGTAAACAACCGGGTAGCGAGTTGAGTGCATTTTGCGTCACAAAAAAAATGAAAAGTAACAAAACAGCTCGTATCTTTGACTAGTCGTGAAGAATTTGACACTAGACGGAAAATTCTTTCACTTTTTCGATCCGTCAATCAGATACGGATCCCGACACAGGAGCTGTAGGGGAAAGCAGTCGCGACAGCGACGGAAGGTGCAGAAAAAAAAAGGCACTCGATTTTAAATTCAATAAATTCGACTTTTCACATTGCTCTGAATCGGGTTTCGTGTCGCGCGGTTGAGCCCTGGAGATGCTAACTGGTGGTGGTGTAGGTGAGATGTGGCTACCGGGCGTAGTGAATCACGCCGCCGGCCGGCCGTCCGGTACGTTGTACGTATGCGGGGAGTAGCCGCCGAGTTGACAGTCACCATCTAGCCGCGGTTGCTGCCATCAATGGAAGCATCGATGGACCCCTCCCGGTTGGCGGCTGGTTGATTCCGTGGCTGGGCGGTGGAGAGCGTGATGAAGAGAAGCAGGGGATGTTGTTTTGTTCCTTGCCGGTTTTTAGCTTCGTTCGGTTTGAGTTTGTTTTTTTCTTCTTCTTTTTGCTCGGGAATCGTGAGAAAACAGAACTCGAATCTAAACGTAAACAAGTGGCTGGTGAGTGTGGGTTTGGCTTGGTGTGTTATTCATTTATTCACTGTATTCACGATGCTCGATTGAAATACTGCGGCTAAGCAGGAGGAGAATTGCAACGAGGGAGAGGGGCTAACAGACAGCAGAAAAAAGATCATTTTTTCGCGCGCTTGAACAGATGGTTAAAATATTCCTGTCCCGGAGCGCGTGTGTGTATACATCTTTTGGTTTGTCCCAAATACCTCAATATTTCGGAATTTAGTTGGGAAATTAATCTGCAAAGCAAAGTCGTCGCTGACAGTACCGAAGTTTGTCTGTCGTGTTTACATCGGCTAAAACTGAACAAACGTGACACCGATTGGAAATTTTGCGCGTGGCTTTTCCACTCAGTTGGAGCATGGGGGAAGCAAAGCGAGTTGGTAAATTTACAAAACTTTAAGCACTTTGGCGAATTTTAAAATTTCGGATTGTTACAGTCGAAGAGTGGCGCTTAAGCAACTATAGGTGAAAAATTATAATTTATATAAAATATTTCAGAATCAAAAATATATTAAAAATTCTGAGCTCTAAATTGTAAATTTTAAATTGTAAATTCGAAATTGTAAATTCGAATTTGTAAATTCGAAATTGTAAATTCGAAATTGTAAATTCGAAATTGTAAATTCGAAATTGTAAATTCGAAATTGTAAATTCGAAATTGTGAATTCGAAATTGTAAATTCGAAATTGTAAATTCGAAATTGTAAATTCGAAATTGCAAATTCGAAATTGTAAATTCGAAATTGTAAATTCGAAATTGTACATTCAAAATTGTAAATTCGAAATTGTAAATTCGAAATTGTAAATTCGAAATTGTAAATTCGAAATTGTTAATTCGAAATTGTAAATTCAAAATTGTAAATTCGAAATTGTAAATTCGAAATTGTTAATTCAAAATTGTAAATTCGAAATTGTAAATTCGAAATTGTAAATTGTAAATTCGAAATTGTAAATTAGAAATCGTAAATTCGAAATTGTAAATTCGAAATTGTAAGTTTGAAATTGTAAATTCAAAATTGTAAATTCGAAATTGTAAATTCGAAATTGTAAATTCGAAATTGTAAATTCGAAATTGTAAATTCGAAATTGTAAATTCGAAATTGTAAATTCGAAATTGTGAATTCGAAATTGAAAATACGAAATTGTAAATTCGAAATTGTAAATTCGAAATTGTAAATTCGAAATTGTAAATTCGAAATTGTAAATTCGAAATTGTACATTCGAAATTGTAAATTGTAAATTCGAAATTGTAAATTCGAAATTGTAAATTCGAAATTGTGAATAAAAAATTCGAAATTGTAAATTCGAAATTGTACATTCGAAATTGTAAATTCGAAATTGTAAATTCGAAATTGTAAATTCGAAATTGTAAATTCGAAATTGTAAATTCGAAATTGTAAATTCGAAATTGTAAATTCGAAATTGTAAATTCGAAATTGTAAATTCGAAATTGTAAATTCGAAATTGTAAATTCGAAATTGTAAATTCGAAATTGTAAATTCGAAATTGTGAATAGTAAATTCGAAATTGTAAATTCGAAATTGTACATTCGAAATTGTAAATTCGAAATTGTAAATTCGAAATTGTAAATTAGAAATTGTAAATTCGAAATTGTAAATTCGAAATTGTAAGTTTGAAATTGTAAATTCGAAATTGTAAATTCGAAATTGTAAATTCGAAGTTGTAAATTCGAAATTGTAAATTCGAAATTGTAAATTCGAAGTTGTAAATTCGAAATTGTAAATTCGAAATTGTAAATTCGAAATTCTAAATTCGAAATTCGAAATTCAAAATTCAAAATTCAAAATTCAAAATTCAAAATTCAAAATTCAAAATTCAAAATTCTAAACTCTAAACTCTAAACTCTAAACTCTAAACTCTAAACTCTAAACTCTAAACTCTAAACTCTAAACTCTAAACTCTAAACTCTAAACTCTAAACTCTAAACTCTAAACTCTAAACTCTAAACTCTAAACTCTAAACTCTAAACTCTAAACTCTAAACTCTAAACTCTAAACTCTAAACTCTAAACTCTAAACTCTAAACTCTAAACTCTAAACTCTAAACTCTAAACTCTAAACTCTAAACTCTAAACTCTAAACTCTAAACTCTAAACTCTAAACTCTAAACTCTAAACTCTAAACTCTAAACTCTAAACTCTAAACTCTAAACTCTAAACTCTAAACTCTAAACTCTAAACTCTAAACTCTAAACTCTAAACTCTAAACTCTAAACTCTAAACTCTAAACTCTAAACTCTAAACTCTAAACTCTAAACTCTAAACTCTAAACTCTAAACTCTAAACTCTAAACTCTAAACTCTAAACTCTAAACTCTAAACTCTAAATTCTAAATTCTAAATTCTAAATTCTAAATTCTAAATTTTAAATTCTAAATTCTAAATTCTAAATTCTAAATTCTAAATTCTAAATTCTAAATTCTGAATTCTAAAGTCTAACTTCTATATTCAAAAATTTTGTTTTCTAGTAAACATTTAAATATTGAAAATATTCTTGATTATGAAAGAATTATCAATTCACTCAGAAAAGGCGCGTAAGCGCCACTCTTACAATAAGAGTGCATTCCCTTCCACGGTTTGATCCAACAAAAGTGCTGCGAAAAGGGTCCTTAGAATACGAACAGTAGGTTGCCCAAGCGATTGTTAATGATTCCTTGTTTTTTACAGGTATTCGTAGTTTCTTTAGTGATTTTATTCACGTATATTATTCGATGATTTTTTTATTCATGAACCCCGTAAGCGCCATTCTAAAACATTTTTTTATGATTCCCTTTTTAAGTAGTTTTTTAAAGAATTTGAAAGAGTTTCATTTTCACTTTAAAGATTCAATGTTTTACCGTGATTAACAATTTCCCACTCCCATCAACTAAGGCGTATCGAAAAAAACATAATCTCATGTGCTTCCAAAATAAAAAAAAATTGAAAATCGATGAAGCTGCGGCCATCGTCCTATACATCTCCTTCTACAACGTTTGTAGTAATTAGGACTCTAATAGCGGTAAGCTTGAAGCTAGTTGGAACCGCCGCACGGTACTATCTTTGATTTTAGGCCTCAGTTTAGTCCGGTCTAAGACGTTAGTACCTGTCATCGCAGAAATGGCTGCATCCTGAAGCCAAATGAAAACAGTGTAAAGGGGCGCCATATTCCTCTTGCATACATCTCAATAATTTGAATCAACTTTTCGACTTTTATGTGCAATATTATGGCCCATGTTGTACACAAACCATATGAGGGCAAGTAAGCAAGTTTTATCCCGTACGAAAAACAGGTATAATCGAGTTTTAAATGTCATATTTTGATATTCTTTATCGTCCTATCCATAAGGTGCTGCACGCTCATTTGAAAATGCCATGTCGAAGAGTTATATTGCAAGTTAGCAGAAGTCGAATAATTTTGAAACAAACCGTAGAACGAAAATTTAAAATTGGATGCAAAGCTGCATTAAAAAAATTGTTTTCGTTTGTTAGTTTACTTATGGCTATCGAAATGAGTGAAGCTGTTTAATATACCCACAATTTTTTAGTTAGTTTAACTAGAGGAAAAGAAAAGAATATATAATCACACTGTGTACTCTTTTCTACTTATATCTTCTCACAAAGAACACAATAAGCAAGTGGAAGTTTTCTTATAATTTACGGCTTTCGAAAGAATCCAAACTAAGATTAAATAAAAGATTGTAAATAAAGCCATGCCATACAACCTAAGTAACACTATGACGGCAAACAATCTGCTACAAATATTCTCATTTTGATCGTTATTTAAATAACATCGAAGATTGCTTATATTGTTTCACTATTTATAATTTTCCATCAGATCTTGGACGATTAGCATTTCCACTGTAGACCAATGATGTGAAGAATAAAAACTGCAAAATTCAGTACGATTGGTCCAGGAAATATTGAGCTACGGTTAACATGCATTTTGTCGAGGTGCCTCCTGAAGATTCACTGTCTGCATCAAGTGTCAGGTTCAATTTGTTAAGTTATATCTGTCAATTGATTATCAGACAGATTGCAGACTATAGGAAGTAATTAATTGCAATTTATTATTTTGCAACCGGGACTTGAAGCTTTCTCAATTTTTGCACGACGTCGCAAAATTTCGTTGAACTGATCGTTTTAGCAATACAAGATGTTGAAAGATCAGCAATTTGGATTTAACCCATTTGACAGATTTACGTCGTTGAAAATCAGCTTCTCAGCTCAATTACTGAACTTTTGGTATTTCAGGATTGATTAGGTAATCGTGCTAATAATTTGAATTACTTCATTTTCAGCAAAGTAGGTCTGCCAAATTCTATATGCATGGTTAGTGGAGTAGTGGGGTAGGATGGTATAATAAGCACCACCAGGCTAAAATGTCAGATTTCTTTTCCAATGACCACATAATTATCTGAAGCAAATAAATAATTGATTTTGGCTTTTTCATGTGCTGCAGAACAGCAACTAATACAAACGTTTCCAAAAAAGGTAAGCTTCTATTATTGTTCTGTAAGGATTTGATTTGATTTGAATTAGTCAGGTTTGGCTGAACGGTCTGACTACTAAATATAATGTTAGAGAAGCTTTTTCAATCCTTGGAGTGGCTAGAGACATGCAATACAATTCTATAGCGTTCACGATAGTATGCACCATTATTAGCAAAATAGCGAAATAACGTTGTATACCATGTTCACACTACAGAGTTAAAACATGTTTTAATAATTAGCAGCAAGAAAAATGTCATCGAGATAGCGTTAAAACACGTTTTACTTGTTGTGTGAACGTAGTATTAGCCACTTGAATCTTAAATAATTCTAATGTTACTTTGTTTAAGCTAAATCGAGGATTACAAAATTATTTTAAAAATATAAATACATCAGACTATTAAATAGCATAAACAGTGAATTTTCTATTAACCTCATTGTACGGTTTTTAACATTGCCGTGTATGGCCGACCAGAACGCAGTAATGCAAATGGCAGCATCATGTTACCGGAAAAAGACGAAAATATGACATGCTCCTCTTGCGCATACTTCGTTATCTTCAATCCTCTCTTCGACTTTCTTCTGGATCAATATGGCTCTCTTTGCTCGCAATAAAGCCAGTTTTAACAGGTAGAAAAGACAAGCACCGTCGAACTATGTTTACCTAGAGCACTCTAGTTAAAGTGTGGCCAAGAGGCCATGACGTATCCAAACGAACATGAAATTTGACGTATTCACAATAGAAATACGTCAGATTTCTGCTCGTTTGGATACGTCAAACGCGTCTTGGGCGCACTCTAACTAGAGTGCTCTATATTTACCTGTATTTTTTATTTTTCTGTTCTTTCCTTCTCTCTACACGCTTGATTCCAATTGCTCATCGAAGAGTTACAGGAGAGCATTTGGATAAATCGAATCGATTATCGCATATTCAGATCAAAGTTGTTTTTTACGAATTAGAATCAAAACTGCAATAAGAATTGTTTTGATTATTTTCTTTTACATATCGCTGTGAGAATAAGTGGGATCATTTTATTCCGTAATATAAATCAATAACATGTTATCACGAATTATTGCCCATATATCTGTCGTTCACACATCAAAGAAAGTGAATAACGAAAAAAAATAGTTTTTCTTTATTGGATAGATCCAAATAAATGACAATCGGATGTAGATCGTAAAATGCACTATTTTATAAATTTTCTTATTTTCACTACCAGTTCTCAAATTGAATCAGAATGTCAACTGCTTACAAAGTAACTCCATTAATACCCTAAGCAAAGATTAAATAAAAGATTTTAAATATACGCATTTTTTCTATATGAATAAACTCACATAAAACATCCAAATAAACATATTTTAAAATTGATTGCGAACGCAACGGCGATCAATACATTTGTTCGTAAAAATATATTGCTAGGATGCTCAAAACATTCATTACTGTTTATTTATAAAATCGTAGAAATTTTGTTAGCAAATAAAATCGTTCCAATCTGCATTGGTGAATTACAGAAATAGGCAATCAATATGAAATATAACACTTGTGAATTTAAAATGATCATTCTGTCAATTTTTTGTTTGGCCTTTGTTTACTTTTTATTTAAGCTTCGCTGAAAAAAACGTGTACAATTTTAATTCGCAGAGTGTGATCTAACCTTTATTTATAATTGATATTTATTCCAACCTTGTGAAAATTAGCTTGAAATGAATATAAATATTCTCCCCCCCCCCCGTGTCGACAGGTATCGTGTTCAATTAGAATTATATTCACAGTTCATTTTGAATTCAAATTGAAATATTTCAACCAATTTTTGAATCAAAGTTTAAAATAACTATCATGGCACGATGGTTCAACCACTTCAAACTTATTTTCTTTTGTGCATTAAATATTATGTCACTACAAAATGCTGTACATCATCGGCCAACTATAAACTATCCACCAAGTTAAAGTTCTAAGGTCAGAAACACATCAGTTACATGTTGACCAAATTGTTCTCACACGCTATGGAACAAGACATATGACGAAGAAAAGCTATTTTACTGCAAGGAAATATCGGCATAAAAAACAATTCTCCGTGTTGTCTAATTTACTCATTTTTTTAACATGAATTTGTTGTTTTTTAACATTGTCGTGTATCGCCGATCAGAACGCAGCCATATAAATGACAGCATCGTTGGGTTAAAGCTTACCAAATAGTTTAGGCCGGTTTAAAAGTTAGTCCGGTTTAAAAATAGTTAGTACGCGTTTGAGCTTACGGCTATAAATGATTTTTTCCGGGAGCTCTTTCATACTGTTGTAAGTACGAGAACGAAACGATTCAAATTCATGAGGAAATTGTTTTTCTTTTTCAGTGTCCAAAAAACTCGATTTTTGGTGCAAGTCCATTTTATTCGTGAGCTAGCGTTGGCAATAGAAAGTACTTCCGAATAAATCAGATCCATCGGTGGATTTGTTGTGGAGATTGTGGTGACCGCAAACACTATAAAACAGAATCGTTTAAGGTAACTTCGTAGATTTTTATCGTTTCAAGAAAACTGCTTAAGCGCCACTTTTGGGGAACATAGAGACATAATGCTAACTCTGGAGAAGTATTTGTAAAATTTGAACCTACAGAATGTGATGTTATTGATCACTTAAGCGTCACCATCCGACCAACAACTGACTGTAGTTTCGATCTTTGGCAATACAATTTCGCACCGTGCTGAACGCTGATATCATATGCTTAAGCGTCACTTTAGAATGTAAGTGCAGAAAAAGTACGATGGATCTGTGTTAACGATCAGTAGAAAAAAAACCTCCATGCAAAAAAAATAGTTTTACCCAATTTTCTCCTAAGGGAGTAATATAGTAAAGTGCAACGCATTGGCTTGCTAGACGAACCATGTTCCGATTTTGCTATAATCGTCTGTATTTCCGGGAATCATCCCTAGGCTAGTTATTTGATTGCGAATGCAAGTTGTGTCCCGTTTGGGATTGACCTTAATCTACAAAAATTAAAATTAATAATGCGCCTAACTCCACTCTTAATAGCGAAGATTGAGTAAATATCCTTAGCACATGAGTAATATTTTTTTTTGAAATCAAATCAGGAGCAGTTTTGTTAGAAAAGCATGTGCTTAAGCGCCACTCGTCGAGTGAACATTAAGAAAAACAATCATATTTCTTGATCTTGCAAGATACACCGAAGTAATTGCCAAATTTGTTTGTCTCACAAAGTTGACGACCGAAGTGTTGAACAAAATTTGACAACAGTTAAAATAAACAAGCGGTTGGTATTTTTCCCTCATTTGAATAAGTATCTCGTATCTCACCCGACCGTCGCGCTACCGGTCTGTTTTTTTTCTAACTGACTGGAATCATTACTCGTGTGATCTAACCCCGAAACCTATTCCGTTTCTCCAAGCATTCATAACTCACATCGTCATCGTTCCGATCACCCCGAACAACAATCTCCAACGCCTCTGCCGTGAACCCATCCGTGTATGTGTGTATGTGGGTGGCTTAGCATGTTTTTTTTCTGTGTCACGGTCACACGCTCAGAGCCGCGCTCTTGGCCGAAACCAAGGTCAGGCCGAATTTTAGGTTTTCCGGTTTGAGCACCCCGCAACTACAACAAGCAGACGATCATCATCAACGATTCGGCGCACATTCCACACAACGCGTTATCCCGATCGTGACCAGTTCAGACTCTGATCAATTCCTGTCCCGAAGAACAATAGTTTCTAGTTTTTTTTCTTCTCCCAAGTTCTTTCGATTGCGTCAAGTTTTGCAGGCGAGAAGTGGTTCTGCTTGACGCAAACGGCGATGGCCACCATAGCGGCACGTGATTGGAATTCGAGTTTGGTGCCTGGTTGATGCCAGCCTGCTTGAGGAAGCATGTTTCGGTCGAGCGAGAGGGGAGTTCGTAAATAATCTTACAGGTTGGTTGGTTGGTGAGTCTTCTTTTTCCTTTTGTTTATGATCGGTGTTTGCTCTCTGCGGTATTTATGCTGTAGCGATTAAAATTTATAATCTCTGAGGTTGCGAGTTGAATTAAAAGGTGAAACGTGTGATAGGTTCGGATACAAGGTTCCATCAATTTTAAATTATTTTTTTCCTTTGGGACATCAATCTAGATGTTCCGAGTTATTTCGATTGAAGTGGCTACCTATTTTCAGTGTAGTTTCGCAGTGTTCCAGTGACATCGTCATCAACTTTCGGTAAGTAATCTGTCAACTCTCTGTCAACTGTCAATAGTCAAATCAAATAAACGATGGAAGGGTCCACTATAAACCTACTGAAAGCATTGATTACACGATGTTGTCAATTTCAAATCAAGCAGTTCTCGCTCGCGCTACAGCGCCTTCGTACCGTCAGCCGGATGAGTAAGTACATTTGAAGAGCGTTCCAAATTAAGCCCCAAAAATAAATATTATTCAATGAAAGGAACACGAAATAAACAGCAAACCGCGAAGTAAACAGATTCACATACACACACACCAATCGACGGACCGGCCGGCCGGCATGGCATCTCGTCAAGCTACTAACAACCCGAGCGCGAGTGAGCGAAACAAAAACAAAAAGAATGCGAAAAAACTGCATTGGTGTGTGAGTATGACTTTGTGTTGCAGTGAACAAGCCGCACCGAGTTCTGTGGTGTGAAGGAATGGCGAAAAAAATGCCAAACCAAACAAATAACATCGGTTTCTTTTCGGTGGTCAGGGGAGGCGGCGACCGACGAGGCCAAAAATACTGATCCAAACCGGCAAAGTGCCATAAGAAATGTTATCTAATCGCTTTCGTAACCAGTTCGTTGTTTTTTTTTTCCGAACGAGCGTCTTTTTCTCTAGAAAACAAGCTTCAACCGAACGCACACCTTGGCACAATGTTTCTCGGCTGTGCTGGTGTTAGTGAGGCTGGCCAAGCGAACGAAAACAAAAACAACAAACATTTAACCTTGACATTGACGACTGCTGTTTCTTGCCATCTCTCTTGTTCGCACATTCTTCGTTAGCCGTCCCTTCATTCCATCCTTCCTTCCTTCCGTCAATTACATATTCTCCACTTTTTGTTGTTGTTTTCACTTTCCTTCTGTTGCCTCGTTCGCCGCCGATTTTCGCTTCTTGCTAGCCCCCCGTTTTTCGTTCGACTTTCTTCTTCCACTTAAAAGTGGCTCTCGGGGAGCATCAATGCTTTTTCGGGCTTCGATACCTCAGTCCTGGATCAGTTTTTTCGCTAACGCAAACAACCAGCAAATGGCAAACTGTCAGAGTAGGCGGTAATAAAAATCAACCTTCTTCACATCGGGATCGGTCCCTTAGCTACACTTGCGGATGGAATGGGTTCTAGTTCCGGCCGGCCAGCCACTGATAGGCGGCGCTATTTTTAGCCCGGCATCCATCAGGCACTGTTAAAAAATCAAACGACGCATCGGTGTAATCAAATTTCTGCGCCAGAGTTTCAGCAGCTAGCTTACCGTGTATCTGAGAGTGCGTTTGCGTGTGTGTGTGTGTGTGTGTGTTAGTGGGAGATCTCACGTCTCCAATGATGACCGAAGTAGACGGATGGGCGGCGGAATCGCGGAGCGGTTAAAGTTTGACCTTGGCAGCGTAATTACGTCGCACTTTGCTGCGATGGCGGCGAAACCGTAGGAGGCGACGACGGCGGCGACAACGGCAACTGTGTTAATTCGATGATACACTTCATTCGCTTGGTTGTTTTTTTTTTTGCGCTGATCTGAGCTTTGCACTTCCCTGAACAATCCGAGAGTTGCGTTTTGAGGCAAATCCGTTGGGATAAGAGAGAGGGAGGGAAGAGGCAACGAAAAATGGTTGGTTGTAGTCAATTTTGTGCAATTATTGGTTCGGTTTTTTATCCATTCGTTTCGGTTAGCCGCCCGGTGGCGGCTGAAGGCGATTATTGAATTAAGTTGAATTAGCTTCAATCAGCTGCTGACGATAGACCGATTTCGGCCGGCCGTTTCGTGTTTGGTTTGTGATGCGCCGTAAATTGGGTTTCTTTTTAGGTCCTTCCGGGACATCAGAACTCAGGCGGTGGTTGAACGAACTTTGAGGAGGTAATGTTTTTGTCGTGTTTGGTAGCGTCAACACTCGATTCAAAACAAGACTGGGAGTTAACACAGATAAATCGAACTTTTTCGATCTAACGTTTGAAAGTGGCGCTTAAGCGTTAAATCGCAACGTTCGTCTTACCGTAAGAATTTACCACGAAACATCAAATTTAAAGTCAGTTTACGAGTCAGATGTACCTCGGAGAGAGGCGCTTAAGCGGTTGATAACATTCCCTAAAGTAACACAAAATCATATTTTGCAGGTTTCTCTTCCTGTTTATCTCACGGTTTGATGAAGAAATATGTCTTAAGTTAGGCCAAACAGGATCTTTCACTAGTAACGTGCACATATACTGATTATTGACAATTCGAATAATAATCCAAATCAAACAGGTGAACCTCATCTAGTGCTGTTATTGATAAATTATCAAAAAATAAGTTGGACATGAAAAATCACAAAATAAATTCAGACTCTTGGTTTGGTTCGGGGGGCGTCCCTCTGTTAGATCGTAATTTCTTAAACAGATAGTTTCGCTAGCTAGTTGTTATTACCATTCCAATCCATTACATCTTCGAGCGTGGCGTTCATAATTATAATCTCAACACATATCTTGCCGCAAGCCGATACTTACAATCACATGTGGTGGCGGAAAGTTTAGTCGTATTTAAACATTTCAAAAGCTGCGCTTAAGCGTATGGTTTTTAAATTCATATCATTACGGGAATATATTATAAATGATGGAAAGAAAATAGGTCAATAATTGTTATTTTCGATGCTTCATGATATAAATCTAGCACGGATAGTGGCGCTTAAGCGGTTGATAAAACCATTCCACGTGAATAATCTATAGACTTGAAATAGAATAGCGTCGTTCGATGTCATCAAATAGAATTAGATATTGTGTTCAGAGTGCTCTCCAAAAAGACGCTTAAACTTTTTCTGGAGAGCACTTCGCATCTTAGTGGACATCGCTCTGCTAGATCGCTTAAACAGTTAATTTGCTTCGTCTCCGAACTACTAATTGTAGCTACGATTCTATGCTCTTACCTAACTGACTTCAAGACCGTAGCGTTCACATTTATCTTATTTCTTTCCGGCTCGGATCAAACGTTTCTTTACACAAATCTTTCCAAATTTTTGAATTTATATTCAGAAGTGGCGCTTAACCGCATAATCCCTATCTTCATCCCAGTATAAGAGTGTACCGTTCAAGATAAAAGCTACAGTCAGCCATTTGTCGGTGGGATTTTGATGTTTTATTGCTCATTCATAACTCGGAGAGTGGCGCCTAAGCGAATAATAAAATTCACCAAATAAATTAATAATCTGTAACAGATTTTCATTGTACATCACGATTTGATAACGAAGAAGTAGCGATCCAAAGTTTGGATTATTTTCCTGATTCGCTCTTCAGATGTGGCGCTAAAGCGTGTGCTCCTGGCTAGATCCCGATGTCGAGACGATTCAACAGTTAATTTGTGCTTTTCTGCATAACTAGCTGCAACAACGATTGGATCTTATTGCTTGACTGACTCAGACAATGTAATGTTAAATACTATTTTTCTCACCATTCCTCTCATTTTTTTCCGGCTTCTCACAAATGTTGCTTTTTATCCTTTTTAAATTTATGTTTGAAAGTGGCGTTTAGGTGAATAATCTCAAACTTCATCCCGCTATAAGAGTGTGCCATCGAAGATAAAAACTACAGTCAGTTATCTGTTGGTTTATTTTTGATGTATTATGGGTCATTCATATCTCGGATAGTGGCGCTTAAGCAGTTGATCAAATTCGCCAAAGATGAGCAATGTCATAATCTGTAGATTCTTAATTGAGACAAATAATGATGCAGAGTTTGGATTATCTTCCTGATGCGCTCTCCAGAAGTGGCGCTTAAACGTGAGCTCATAGCGGGTGTCGCTCGGCTAGAACGTGAAGTCGAGGCGGTCCTTCCGGACTGGACACAAATGATCCTTTACACAAATTAATCCTAGTTTTTGAAGTTAAATTCGAAAGTGACGCTTAAACGTATGATCTCGGCTCTTCAGAACTCTACAAAAGTGTACGATAAGAGATATAAAATACAGTCAGTCATTTGTCGGCATAATTCGGATGTCTTATGGGTCATCATAACTCGGAGAGTGGCGCTTAAGTGGTTGATAAAGTTCGCCGAAGTGATACGAATCTGCAATTTTTTTTTCTTTGAATCAATTGATTTGATTATGACAAATATTGATTAAAACTTTGGATTATTTTCTCGACGTGCTCTCTCAGAAGTGGCGCCTAAGGGTGTGCTCCTAGCGGATGTCACTCGGCTAGATCGTGATGTTAAAGATGGGAACTTCGCTATCTGCATTTAGACGAACGCCTGAAACTCTGAAGCGATTTTGGCTGAATTTCTGAATGGGATTATTCGCAATTTTCGTTAAGTGGTGGTCTGTGCAAAACTAACTGTTATGATTCGATCTTATTATTCGAATAACTCTCAGGATGTGGTATATGATTTTAACATGCACCTCAACCCATAACCGTACATTGGGATGCGAAATTTCGAGTTGGCTATATGCGAACTCGATTCAAATGTATACGTTGAGCTTCGATAAAATTCAGTCGACGTTATTTGTCGAAAGGATTTTAAAATCTTGGATGGTGGCACCAAAGCGGTTGATAACATTAAAGTAAATCATTTCATATTCTTCAAGTTCGAAAAAGATTTCTTTTTTCAGCAAGCACAGTGAAATCTGTGTTTAAGTCAGAAAAATATTTTTAAAATCTGTGATACCTAAAAAAGCGAACATCTGTGTGAAATATCCTATGAATCCGTGGAAAATGTCCAAAAAATTCTGTGACCAGAAAAAAACGATTCTGTGATCAGAATATGTTAAATAATTCTGCGGCATTGCAGAAAAATCTGTACTAATGGTAACCCTAATCTATCGTAGTTTCCTTATTTCACTGCAAGAGTGGCGCTTAATCGTATGGTCCTAGTGGACGTCGCTCGGTGTGATTGTTCACATAGTTAGATTTTATTTCTTCGGACATAAATCGTAAAAGTGGCGCTTAAGCGTACGCTCTCAACGTGAACGTATCGTCAATGATGGAAAGTACGCTCAATAATTTGTCGGCATGATTTCTAACGTTTGACCGATTCAAACATACCTCGGAATCGTTACTCTGTAGGTTCGAAGGCTTTTATTCGACCAAATCTGCTTAAACTGCTATTGAAGATTGAAATCTGAATTTATTTCAAAAAAATTAAATCACCGGTGAAAATGTTTTCCACAATTGGTCCCAAAAAAGTGGCGCTTAAGCTTAATATTGCACGCTTAAGCGCCACTCTTTGGGAGCAACTTATGGACTAAGTTCGAGTTTGTTAAATTAAAAACGTTCGAGTTTCATAAATTTTAAATAATTTGGTTCAATTCTCGACGATAATAGAATAGTTTTTGGCAACAAGAAAGTGGTTTTATGATTCGTTACCTTCACGAATACTTTTAATCCAACATACGAGTTTACGTCAACAAATTATGATCAGCGGTGAGAAGGTTTTCTCCAATTGGTCACAAAAGAGTGGCGCTTAAGCTTAACATCATAAGCTTAAGCGCCACTCTTTGGCAGTAAATAGTGGACTACTCTTGAAGATTACACTTTCAACAAATTAACAGGTTTCTTCCGACTATTTTTAGCTTGACAACGCCACGATGATTGTGTTATTATTGTGACTGACTGCGCCCCAGTAGGACGAGCTTTAATCCCAACTGACATCGCTTGTGAAACCCCCTGCTCATGTATTTCTTTTTCTGTAAAAGGAAATAAAGCCGTTGTTTCCGGTTTATGGGCTGATGAGTCGATATATCAGGTCCAAATGATACAGTCGCCTCTTCGGCGTCGGCGATAGACACTATAAGGAGAAGTCCAGTCGATCCGAACGCAACAAATCCACGTTATTAGAAGTTTATTAGAAGGAACACGCACAAAGTTGGGCTTAACCTTAGTGAAAAATAGAATAAATAGGAAACATTATTTTCTGTATTAATTTCAACCGTCTATGTAGCAATAATGGGGCGTAATTTAATATCAAGATTGGAATTCAAATTTGAGTTTAATTCCAACCCGATTTGATTTCAACAAATAATGGTCATGGATTAGGGTAATTTCTTCCCAGCAACTCTTCACGAGTGGCGCTTAAGCGCGTAGCAAGATGAAACCAATTAATCCTAAATCCTTCTTATCTTAAGAGTTTTTTTTTTGTGACATTCCACTAAGACGCTCGAAAAGTTCTGCATTTTAAAAAATGTAGAAGATCGAACTGTCAATTACGAACACTCAGGCACATATTTTGATCAAAGAAAATAAAATTCGAAAGGGCAGTGTCGTCAAATCGTAATCCTATTATTTAGAATGGACACATGAACACTCAGGCAGCTGTTTACTTTTCCGACGAACTTCACTGATTTTCGACTGGACTGATGGAATTTTCAGTATATTCTAAGTTTCGAATATCTTCAATATTAAAATGAATCTAAAAAAGACAGATTCCTTCCTAAGCGCCATTTGAAACATTCGGACATTCACGCCTGAATCCTGCGATCGGAAGGAACAAGTTTTAAGCGATTTGGCCACTGTAGAACTTAAATTTTGAGGTGTCATCGGCTGAATCGGTCGTAAACAATATTCGAAAACGACGTGTTGTCGTTTTATCCGACAATTTGGTGACCATGACACTGTCGGATGAAGAGACAACGCGTCGTTTTCGATTTCCTATGACTGATTCAACGGAAAGGACAGCGTTAAGGAAGCTTATCCGACTAATAAGTCACAGTGTCGTTACAAATGTCGAAAAATTCCACCAACCAGTGATAAGTTTGATTGGAACACTTTTCCGCATCAAATAGCTCGGAATAGACACGTATATGTAAACCTCCAGTTCGAGTTGCTTAAGCGCCACTCTTCGATTGGTTGTATATCATCTACATCGAATTTCGTGAATTTGCTAATGCACTGCCAGACCAGTTTATACTGCGTTCCAGAACATCGTGTAGTTAAAAATGTAACGAAAAAGGCGATTCTGTGGAATCTCGGGTTTCGTTAAAATGAAAATGTAAAATTGAAGGAAAACATAAAAAAAGCAACTGGAGGAGTAAAACTGGATTACGAAAATTGATTTAATGTGTTCGGACCAATGATAAAAAAAAAACTAGAGAGTTAAGTTGGATTTTTGTGTTTCTCGTCAGTATCTAGCATCAAATTGGGCCCGAGTTAGACGGTGTATCTAAACTAGTTTCCAAATTACCACGAGTTAGACGCTATATCCAAGCAGTCACACGACATATATGACACCTACAGCAATTTTTTCTATTGAAACATTCATGGGTCATGAGATCGCAAAGAGTGGCGCTTAGGCACCTAACTACTTTTCCGAATAATTTTGCTAACTGTTAATATGTTAAACTAAAGGTCTTTCTATCGTTATCGTTCGCATTTTTTACGGAAGATTCAGGACCATTCCCGCTGGAGCAATTGTCTTTATCCTAAACTGTTTGTAGAACATGCTGAGTAAAGATTTAGGTTACCGTCGTTCATAGTGTACTTAAAATTGACCGAAAAACCTTTTTTTCTATATGAAAATATACCTATCTATTCAAAGACTAGTATTCCGAATCCCCAACGCACCGCTCATTAATATTTGATTGTCAGTACAAGCACCGGTCTGACCAATCCGCAAACACCCGAAACAGGAAAGACCCCCCAAAAAAAAGGTCTATTCTCAGCAACAAACAGACCCATTAACCGGTTTTAATTGATCTATCCGGCAAAAAAAAAGAAATCCCACAACCACCATTATCCAAAACGGTCCAGCCTGCGGGCAAAAACAAGCTCGTTATTCACTGCGCGAGACAAAAAAAAACGAGGCCTTGTTTTGCAATCGAATTTGTTTCGGAATTAGACGAGATGGTGTCATTGGCCCCCCCATCGCTTTATCCCTCGTCAGCAGCAGTCAAGGTCGCCGCCTACTGGAGATCCAATATCAAATTATGCAATTGCAATATGGTAGACGTCACTGAGACGGGAAAAGAAAAAAAAAGATGGAGGATGGTTCCAGACGATGCAAAAACTCGAAAATGGCTAAATTTATTGCACCAAAATCTAATGATTAATGATCGTGTTTGAGTGGTTACACGAAAGATGCCTTCTTTCGTTGCTTTGTTACATTTTGGTACGAACCAAAACACTAGGATTAGGAGCCGGCGAACTGTGTGCTCACACGTGAAGCAATAGAAGAAAAATGATACCCACACACTACCCCATCAGCAGCGTCATCATCATCATCATCTACACAACGGAAAAAGCGCCCGGCAGCAGACACAAGTTAGTGCAATAAGTTTTGGCGTTTGCGGTTTCGCTGCTTGTGTTAATGGCCGCTTAATTACACTTTATGGCACATGCTAGCGGTTTTGGTTTGGTGGTCCTGTAGCATCAGGATTTTCGTTGGTCTATCGCAGCTTTCGCGAAGATGGATGATTTTTTTTGCCCTTTGGGAATCTGTTTGGTTGATGTAGAGTAAAAAACTGCTTCTGCGGAGGTTGCAAGCGGACGGAAATTCGACACCGACTTTATTTTTTTCGGGGGCCGGAATGTTGAACTGTTGGAATGATTGCAGTTTTCCAGCTTATTAGTAGTATATCAAGGTTATTTTACAGATAAGTGTATCGATGAAATAAGAGCGAAAGGGACCTGCATCGCAGATAATTTATTGAAAATTATATTTGATCTTTTATGTAAAGATGGCAAAGCATTACAATTTTTTCCTTCAGTGAAATCGCTTGAAATTTTTGAAAAAAAAACGAAAAGAAAAAGAAATTATACAGAATCTTTGAGAGTGGCGCTTAAGCAACTGACAGTTCATGTCTAAAAAATCAGTGGGTCATTCGAATCTCATGGTCTGCATGGGTTCGAATTGAATTTTGATAATTTTTGCAAAGGGATATTTCTATATCACCGGAGACACGTTCCTTCTAGTCTTTGGCACATATGAGATAAATAGAATTTGATAAAAAAAAACAATTGGAATAACGGAAGGTACAGGCCTCCGGCTGCCTCGACGTGTACTAGATAAGATACCCGACCCGATACTATTTTTTGACCCAAACCAAACGCCTACTCGCCAAAATACGTGGCTACATTTGTAGCTACAAAGTGAAAGCAAACGTAAACACAGAAAACGTGAATCGATCCAATTCCGACTGGACCGTCAGTCGCCCTCAATCAATGCACCCTATTGATTTTTCTAAACAATAACAACTTTTGTCTAGCTCGACTTTTTTCGGGCTGTCGTCGTTCCTTCTAAAATATTTAAAAAAAAAGCATTTATCACCTTCCTGGTCACAACTCACAACCCGAACACCCAGAGGCGATCAATTAAATATGTTTCCCCACTTCTCCATACCGTTTCGACCCTCACTGCCAGCTCATACGTCAAAATCCATCCATCTAGCGACCATGACAAATAGTGCGCTATTTCTTCCAGTTGCGTCCATCGTCCAGCAGCGCAGCGATGTCACGAAAAAAAGTACTTAATTCAGCATGATCACTCCACAAATAAACAAACACATATGGAACTTCGTTGAACGCCGTACCTTCCTCCTCTAGTCCTCCCTCACGGAAGAATCGAACATAACAATCCAACTCATTCACTCACCGCAAACCCCCGGCAGAAATGCGAGTCGTGTTTCTAATCTAAATATTCTACCCCTTCCACCCCGCCGCCGGTTACCTCCTCCTGATCCGCAAACTGGGGTAACTTGGAATGGGGACTCTCAAATTTATCAACCATCAATTGTGCTGGATGTTTGTTTACAATCGCACGCCCGCTGGTACGACGGTGCACTTGGATAACGAGGAGTAGGAGCCCCGTGACTCCTGCCTCTTCGGAATCACGGATCACGCTTAGCTCAGCTCAGTCGCGTCAAATTTTGTTTGAGCCAGTTTTGAGCTCATTTCCGTGCATCAACAGTTGGTATTCCGAACTCGCTCGCAGGCGCGTTGGTCCAGGAGTAGCGGGACCGGGGGCAGTAAAACAACGACGCAATTAATTCGATAATTTATTGACCATACCGAATCTGCCGCGGACGAGTTTCAGGGGCCAATTTGTCGGTCGATTAGCCGAACGCTGCTGTGGCTGTGTCTAGAATTGAATAATTACGACGGCGCGGTCTGGGTTTCTCTCTCTCTCTCTCTCTCTCTCTCTCTCTCTCTCTCTCTCTCTCTCTCTCGGTACGTGACAATGTCTCCGTTTGGATCGGTCGGCCACTAATTGTGAGCTGCATTGTTGCGGCGGGTCCAACGATTACAAAATCCGCTGTCCGGATCGTGATAATTGGAGCGCGTTCGGGCAGCTCGTGCGAAACTTGCTAACGGCTGCCATGTTTACGGAAGTTCACGCTCTAAACCGAATTAGCGTGCCGGAATGTGCACATTTTATGATGGTTACGACACGCCACGTGAGGAAAAACAATTAAAAGACCACAGGCGGGGTTTTTTGATTGGTTTCGCAGCATCACGACGAGGGCGGGTGGCCGCTCGGGTGCGACTACGGTTGACAAAATAAATCCGATCGTTCGATAATTTTGTCAACGGTAGATTTTTTGACAGTTGACAGATTGACAGTTGACAAATTGACAGTTGACAGATTGACTAATGTACTTACCAGATTTCACCTTCACAAATATAAGTTTTTCTCGCATTACCTGATGTCGTACTAAACATCTGATGTCCTGACCGAAAAAAAAAAAAAAATTCACATCAATGAAAAAAATGATCCTGACAAACCACAGCCAACGACTCGTCAATATTCCAACCTCACGGCGAGTCACCACAATTTTTACAAAATTTAACCTTCTCAGGAGATGTTAATCATCGCAGCACAACAATAACACCACACCAAACAGCTATTAAAGTTTATTACAACCTCAGCCAGGCAGAGCGGACACCTCGTTGCCCCTATTGTCGCCGTTGCTTTTTTGCTCCGAGGCCACAACCGCGCTAAACGTCTTCGACCTGCGCCATAAACCCACATTCCGAGCGCCGTCGTCCTCCTTTTCTCTTCCTCCTATAACGCCCTCCCTCAGGCAGGGACGATTGATATGCTAGGGGGGGGTTATTATTGTTTGCAGCCGCCTGCGAAAGAAGGCCTTCTATCGGAGCACCGTCGTCGACGTCGCCTATCGTGGTCCTAAATCTATTCGCATTTCTTATGTCTAAGAGGATAGAGGCCACCGCGACACCGAAACCGAAACCACAACGACAAACCAAACGCACACGTCTCAATAATAATGGCTGATTGTTTCACTTTGCGCGCGCGCTCGACCGACTAAGTGGCAGAGTCAGTGCCTACTATGTACTGAATGTACTAAGCGCTACATTGTTTTGGCGCCCTCCGGCTCGTAAATTTGAAGTCTAGTTGTCATGGTGGTTGTGGCAAGCCGCCGGCTACTGGAGCTTGCGGTAGCTCGGCGACATGATGATCGATTGGCCGGGGTCGGATTGCCGTTTTCTGTGGTGGGATTTTTGAGATCATAATTCGATCAGGCTGGGTGGCTCTCGAGCTGTTCGAATAGTTAGAATAGTTGACAATTAGGTCATTGTCAGTTATTATAATGTTATTAGGCAATTGTGACCTTGGCTAATTACCCACTATCTGAAATAGAGGCTTAAACCTGATCTAAGATTGAGGTTGAACTTGCGTCAAAATCGGAGCCTGAGTTTAAGTTAGAGTCAAATCTGAGTCTGAGTTCCTATCAAAGTCCGAGTCGCAGTAGATATCCAAATCCGAGTCGAAGGAAGTAGTCAAGCTCTAGTTGCAATTGGGCCTTATTTCATGATTATAAAAAATATAATATTTAATAAAAAAATTTGAAAAATATCATAGAAATTTTTGTGAAGGCGAAGATTTAATTTAAACAACTTTGCTGAAGACGCTATAAAATTAAGAATTCATTTTTGGAATCGAACGTGTGGCAGGTTTAGCTAACAAACCTTGTTTTTGCTAGCTTAAGCAAAATATTCCGTTTAATTTTTGGTACCACGTAAATACAACAGGTTGTCGAACATATTACCATTTACCATTGTTTTCGGTACCATTTCTTTTGAAGAATTTGCTCTATTTTTCTCATTAAATTTATTTTCAAAATGCCATGTTTTGGCAGCCATATTTTGAATTGTATTACATTCCATGAATGTGCAACGTTTATCACCCATAAAGGAAGCCAAAAAGATGTAGATTCCTCTACAAAGATTGCTAAAATTGTAACAATTAACAACTTTGCTGAAGACACCACTATTAATATTTTTTCCACTGAAGTATTAAATTGGTTCCATTGTTCGAGTTACCCCCGAAACGAAATTAAATATAAATTGAAGATCATCAGAGTTGCTCAAAACAACTTTTCAAAACAAATTGATCTTCACAAAAAAAAATTCCAAAAGAGGATAGAACATCAAGGATCACAAACGATTGTTGTTGACTCCGCGATAAAGCGGAGAAATCGAACATGCAATCCCGGTCGGTCGAAAGCTTCGAGGATCGCCTACTAACCCGTCCGTAGTAGTTCAGGACCGCATCGGCAGCGGCAGAAGGTAACAAAAGTTGCTAAAGTAATAGTTTACCTTTTTTTTAGCTTAAGTATCCAACTTTTTCGTATGCGCACCTTCGCCGCCCTGGAACTAAGGGTCTGTAGCAATCGAATAGTGGTTTAGGTATCACTGACACAATATGGGAATTTTTGATACAAACCTGACGAGAAGGAACCGTTTTAAAATCTAAGATTTTCTACGATTCCTACATCGCTTCATCGCTGGACAGTTATCGCTGATTTTCTCCAGCACGGCATTGCTGTTCAGGGCGGTTGTTGAAGAGGTAAGAGTTCACTATTGCCCACGCCGTCTAGTCCTGATATCAATTGTGCGCCCTGCATCGGAAATTTTGGACTGGAATTTTAATACAAGACCTGACATTTACGGGCAGACGGTTAAGTTGCCTTTTCTCTTCTAAATTTGTGGTTTTTCTGGACTCTTCGCCGGCGTCATCTGATCCTCCAGAGCCCTTTTCTAAGCCGCCGGTAGCCATTGCAAGTGACACATCAACTTGCTGGAGGCTCTGGGTCACGCAGAGGCACTTCTTCGAGATTACGGTGCTCAACCTGACGAGTCTGCGGTGAGACTGGATTACCTCAACCACCTGTAGACGTCACTTGAAGGGGTCTCAAGAGAAGCTGAATTCAGATCCACATTCATCCCCGCATTCTACGTTTGCTCTCGCAGGCATGAAACAGTCAACAATTTCGCTTCTTGAGTTCGATGGCGATTATAAGCAATAATTGTTAACTTTCCATGGCATGTTTGTGGGTTTGATCGACAACAGCGCTCATATTCATCCTATTCAGAAGTTCCACCACTTAAGGGAGGCCGTCGCTAAAGAGTTAAGCCTAGAACATCTCCCTAACTAATCGGTAAGAGTGACTGCCGAAGTAGCCAACGATAAAAGTGGAGAACTCGAAGTTCTGACCGGTCGGTAGTTAAAAATCTCACCCACCATCCTGTTAGTAGCCGTGCAGAACCGGTATCAGCAGCGAAAGGAGCAAATAAAGATCTTTAAATGAATAATTTAATTGATATTGTTTGAAGGATCCATCTTTTGATAAACGCACAAGCGCCGCCCTGTAACAAAGGGTCAGCCGGGCAGGTAACGATAACATGTACGCAGTGACACGAACAGAGATATTTTCCATGGAGGCTCGACGAGTGGACGCCAAAAATGAATGCTTGACACCATTTCAGCATCCAAGATTCTCTACGACCCCTACAATATTTTTTGGAACGGGATTGCTGCTTAGTAGATGCCGAAATCGGATGCCTGACACCATTTCAGCATCATATTCTCTATGATCCCTACAGCATGAGTTTATTTGGAACAGGCTTGACCAGGCAGATGCCAGATGTGGAGGCGTGATGCCATTTTACAATACTGAATGCCCTATGGCTCCTACCATACTTTTTGGAAAAGGGTAATTGATCAGTAGATGCTGATGGGTGTCTAACGTCATTTCAGCATTCAAAATTCTCTATGACCCCTACAACATAAGATTATTTCGAACGGGCTTGACGGGCCAGAAGTGGAGGCGTGATGCCATTTTACAATCCAAAATTCCCTATAACCCCAACAATATTTTTGGAACGATCAGTAGATGTCGAAAATTGGTGGCTGACGCCATTTCAACATCTATGACTCCTACAACATGACTTTATATGGAACGGGTTTGACGAGTAGGCAACAGAACTGGACACTTGATGTCATTTCAAGATCCAAAATTCTCTATGACTCCTACAATATATTTTGGTAACGGGGTTATTGATCAGTAGATGCCGAAAATGGGTACCTGACGCCATTTCAACATCCAAGATTCTCTATGACTCCTACAACATGAGTTCATTTGGAACGGGCTTGACGAGTAGACGCCAGAAGCTGACACTTGCCGCCATTATGAAATCTAAAATTCTCTATGACCGTAACAAAATTTTTTGGAACGGGATTACTAATCAGTACACAGCAAAAATGTCTGAAGCCATTTCAAAAGCCTAACGCCATTTCAAAATCCGAGATTATCTATGACCCCAATATAATAGATTTATTTGTAACTGGCTTGAGGAGGACACGCCAGAAGTGGACGCTTGATGCCATTTTAATGTTTTCTATGACCCCTACAAGATTTTTTAGAACGGGATTATTCATCAGCAGATACCGAAAACTTGTACCTGACGCCATTTCAGCATCAGAGATTCTACATGATCTCTACAATATTTTTTGGAAGGGAGTTATTGATTAGTAGATGACAAAAATGAGTGCATGACGCCGTTTCAAGACCCAAGATTCTCTGTGACTCCTACTATATGAGTTTATTTGGAACTGGCTTGTCGAATAGAAGTCAGAAGTGGGCACCACTTTACCATCCGAAATTATCTATGGCCTCATTACATTATTTTATAGAACGGTGTTTTTGATCAGTAGATGCCGTAAATAGGTCTCTGATGCCATTTCAGCCTCCAAGATTCTCTATGACCCCTGTAGACACCAAAAGTGGACGCTTGACGCCATTTTAAAATGCATAATTCTCTATGACCACTACAACATTTTTGGAGCGGGGTATTGATCAGAAAATGTCGGTGCCTGACGCCATTTCAACATACAAGATTCTTTATGACACCAATAGCATGAGTTTATTTGGAACGGTTTTGACCAGTCGACGCCAAAAGTGGACACTTGAAGCAATTTTACAATCCTTAATTCTCTACAATATTTTTGGAACGGGGTTATTGATTAGTAGATGACAAAAGTTGGTGTATGACGCCATTTTAAGACCCAAGATTCTCTGTGACTCCTATAACATGAGTTTATTTGCAACTGGTCAGTCGAATAGAAGCCAGAAGAAAAGACGCAATTTTAAAATCCGAAATTCTCTATGATCCCTATAATATTTTTTTGAACGGGGTCATTGATCAGTGGATGCTGAAAATGGGCCTCTGACGCCATTTCCGATTCCAATATTCTCTATGACCCCTACAACATGGGTTGATTTGGAACGGACTCGACGGGCAGACACCAGATGTGGACGCTGGACGCCATTTTAAAACCTATCTTTTCTATGACCACAATATTTTTTGGAACGGGCTTAAGTAGGTGCCGAAAATGGATGCCTGACGCCATTTGAAGATCGAAGATTCCATATAAATACGCTAATATGATAATTTTTAGAACGGCATTGACGAGTGCAATTTCTAACCAAGCAAATCTAACTAAAGTTTTCAAGGATACTACGTTTTCCCACTTCACAATGCTCTCCAATTTTGTACTTTTCTGTTCCTCCCGAAAAGACAGCCAATCAACTAGCAGTTCTGTTTTCAAGACGTGTTTGAAAAAATTCGAACACGACGCAACAAATGTTAGTTTGATCAGTCACAAATGCTTACATCTCAGCTTGCATTCGAGCGAGTGAGCGGTAATGCGTTCTTTGCTGTTGTCGTTGTCCAGCACCTTTCTCTTATTCATTATTAGTTTACATGTAACGCTTCAAAAATTAACCTCGCATCGGAACAACTACGGCTGAATCAAAAATCACGCGTGCGTGCTTCGGCATATGTTCCATCGAATATCAGAGAATCGTACCCCAAATGGAAACAGTAGGCTACGGAGCGATCGCGTTAGGGTGACCGGTTTTTTTTCGAGTGCGACCAGTTCAACAATTTAATAAAAATTGCAAAACTTTTTGGACGCCCTGTAACAAAGGGTCTGTTGGACAGGCAAAAATAAAATCCGAGTAGTGGACTACGCATTACCGACACGATGAGGGTATTTTTAATCTCTTGATCTTCATTTTTAACTCCTTTAAATAGAAAGAGACGTGTAATTTCAGTATCCTCCAAACGATTTGGATAGGGGGACTGGAAATGCCATTCTAATATTTCAATCAAAATGCCGTCGAATAGATCTATTTAGTTAATGGCCGATAAAACACACGGACCAGTTCTCGGAAACCCTAATCTTAGTCACCCTACCACGACTCTCTCGCTATGCACGAACACGATCGATGATGATCTAGCGCGTTCGTTAAGGAGGTCGCCTACTGTCATGCATTTTGTTTTGTTTTTTTTTGACGCTAATTTTATTTCGGGAAGACCCAAACCGGGCAAGAAATGTTTTGCATAATAATTCAATTAAAACTTGATTGAGAGAAAGAAGCGAACGGACGAACGAACGAACGAATGAAAATACACGGTTCCTTTGTTGTGCAGCGGCGCGATGCCGCGAACAATTGAATTAGGCAATGTATGATGCAAGAATTGTGTCGCCAAAAGTAGCTGACAATCGTTTCGGGCCGCGATGGGAAGCGGCGGAAAGAAGCGATTCTTCGAAAAGAAGAAGAAAAAACAAACCACGTAAGAAGTCTCCAACCCCGGCATGTATGCATGCACCATGTGTGCGAGGGTCCCAAAATCCAACCACGGGAAACAAGATACCGGGGAGTCGATAATTTATTGTGGTGACCTTTTTGCCGTTTACCATCTAGGATCTAGGAATAACTCCGGCGCGCGGTCTTCTACTCTGCCTTCCGCAGTAAACTGGCAATGCGGAGCGCGGTGATGGTCTGTAATTAGCGAATATTTTTCTTTACTTTGTCGATCGACGAGTTTCAAGGCAAGGCCGATCGTTCGATCGGCCGACTGGGTCTCCTATTTGTGGACTAGTTTTAATTAACCGACGACAGATCGGTGCTATTTTTGACGTGATAAAGATGAGGCACGGTTCGATTGGGTCAGGAAATGGGCGGCAAAGTTTTGTCCGCTTTGTTCTATTCTTTCGAGACATCAATTGTTAAATGGATAGAGTGGAATTGGCGTTGAATTTAAATGTATTTGTTAGTGTTTTTTTTTTTGTCAGTGGAAGTGAAAAGTGATCTTTAATAGTGAAGTGCTAGTTACTGATGAGATGAATTCGAAAGACAAAAAAATACCAATTATGAGAACATCTGTCAACTGTCAAAAATTATGGTGGTCGTAAAGGATCATATGACCCTGAACCGACCCACCATTTTCTGTCAAACCTGTCAAAGCTAGAAAAGGTCTTCTTTAAGGGGAACCTATGCCCAAATTGTTAAATAGTTTAGATTAAAAACCCACATCCCGCAGTCATCCAATTCGATTCTCTGCCCTAGCCGAGACCCAACCGCCGATCACATATGTCGCTACCTGACCCAGCTTTGAGTAGATCTTGTTTCAAAGGAAGCCGCGAAACCACGGCTTCCTAGATGGGGAGCAAAAAAGAGCTATTTTAATAGCCCCATAGCGCAGAAAGGGTTGACTTGGGCCAAGGTTACCGGCTGCCGCTCTCCTTCCTAGAAGCAACGGCCTGCTGAGGAGGTTCTCATCAATGCTTCCCATTGTTATAGCCGCAGAACCGGCACGGCTCTGGTAGCACGTGTTTTTTTTTCTTCGCTCTGCTGTCATCGTTTTGTTCGCTCTAGACCATCAGCAAGCTGCGGTTGGCGGGCGATCGCGTGGTTACTTACAATTCGCAGTGTGCGATATTGGGTCCGGTGGGGTTGGTGTTTTAGGAGGATCGCGCGAAAACCTTGACGGTTTAGTAGCGTTGCTTACCTGTGAAGCGAAAAAAAGAGAAGAAAAAACATAAATTAATCAACGATACCAAGATGCTTGTTGCTAGGCGGGTATTAGTGTAGTTGGAAAAGGTCCCGGAAACGATTTTATTCAATCACTTTTTGAAGACCAACGACAATTCTCATTAGAGCAAGTTTTATCGACCCTCATCATCTTCAACACGGAAGTGCACCGAAAAAAAAACGGTCCCAAACCACTCAATTAGCACACCTTTACACTGTTTTTCTACCACCAGCTTATCGGATAACGACCGTCCATTAGTAGTTTTCACACTTTTCCCATCGACCAGCAGCAATTTCGGACGCCAACCGATCGTGATCCTTATCCGTCTGTCCGGTACACCTGCAGCAGATCGACAAATTAATGCAACGACGCCAAACGGGAAACCGGTTTCCGCATCTAGATTCCTCCGTACGGGAGTAACCCTCATCAAAAATGAATAAAAAGAACCTTGGACGGCGGCAATTAAACAAACAACTGCCAAAACTAGTTACGCGCTGGAGCGTGACCTTAGGCGTTTGCGGTGGATAATTTGATCTGTCGTGTCGTAGGCACTGAGTGAACAATAACCAGCTGAGCTTTTGTTGATTCTTTTGGGACATCGGCATTGATATACAGCCGAGTCGGTCGGATAGTTTGAAATTTTTATTTCAGTAATTTTCTTTCGGGACATCAACATCGATGTGACCGTGGCAAATGTGAGGAAAATCATGCAAGGTGATAAGTGTGAGTGAATTCACTGGAGGTAAGTAAATCTGTCAATCTGTCAATATACTGTCAATCTGTCAATATTCTGTCAATCTGTCAAATTTGTCAATATGCCTCATTTTACAGCACGACGAATTTTCGACCGATTCCGACTTGATTCTGTTCGAAAAGCCATCGGTTGTAATGCTGAAATACGGCTGCATTAAGACGAAATATTCTGTCAAACTTAGAATTGATTTTGGGACTACGGAGGACCATTGTTAACAATAATATCGGGAACGGTAACAATATAAGAAACGGTCACTTCCTACTAGCATTCAATTCCTGCAAATTTTCTCAGAAAAGCCCCCCGGAAAAAAATCCAATAAATATGCAAATGAGTTAATCTCCCTTTTATCAACGTTTGTCAGCATGTACTGAACAGTTTTGCTTTTTTTTCGGTTGAATTCTAACCTATCCCCGAAACCGGAAAGCTGCTGCTGCAGCTCTGTAGGTGATAATGACAATAATAGAAAGCAAATTGAATTCGAACCTGCTGTGGAAACAAAAAACAGAGAGGCGCGCTCCTGTAATTTATTAAAAACCGATTACCCCGACCAACACCCTCCTCGCTCAGACACAGGACAAAGAAGTTTGGAATTTGATCCTAACTTGTCCGTTTTTATGTGAACGACCTGCTTTGGCCTATTCAGCGTTGATAAATAATTACGACTGCAGCTCAATAATAGTCATAATGAACAAAATAGATTTAATCGGCGAGGGGTTGCACGGTTTTGGTTTTGTTCTGACAATTGGGTACTGCTAGGTGATTTGCAGATAAACGAGGCTGTTTCGGGGGATTTTGTCGGGTTCTGGAAATGTCTCAAGAATATGAACTGTCGAAAAGGAGAAAAAAAACATGATTTGCTGGTTCATCGATTTTATGTGTGGCGTTTTTGTTCATGACGGATCAAATTGTAGGAAACCAGAAATAAAAAAGGGATCAGCAGTAAGCGGTTAGCTGAGTTAGTAATTATCCAGAATGCAGTGATCTCGCTTTGCAGGCAGGATAAGATAACTGTCGCCAGTGGGATAACCATATGTTCTTTCTAGGACAATAGTATAAGGGTTAGTAGTGCATTGGGCCGGAGTCTCAAGGGTTGCGGGTTCGAATCTTTCCTCTGGGGGATTTTTTCACATAATTGCTTTTGCTTCACGCACCATTTTGATCTGTATTCCCGTTGGTTACCATAAAAATGTCCCAGAATGCAGCATTTTGAGGAACGTGAAAAAAAAATGTTAGATTCATTGTCGAGAATTTTATTTGGAAGCAAAAACGGATTTTTTTTAAAATGCACATCTAATCAATCCACCATGACACTTCGAGGTGCCCGAGGTGAATTAATAAATAAGTTAATTAAATGTGTTCCATTCATAAATTTTTTTCTTGAAAATCCCAAGAAGGTTTCAGAACAATTTCAAAATTGGGGCCAATTTTCAAGATAACAGATAAAACTGGAGTGTGATATTTTGAACGATAGTAACTTCTAGTATACTGAACGGAGTTATACCATCATTATACTAATCAGTTGGAAAAATGTTCACTAATTTTTCGTTAAGTTTCTCAGTTCGTATGATAAAAAAGTCCGAACTGATTTTGAGAAAATCTCTCCGAAAAATTGAAATTTCCTCATGTCAAACAGACCTAAGAGACCCAAGCGAAGAATGGGAAGTAATCTAAGTCAAGCAGATTTTTTTGTGCTTCATTCATCGTTCGTTAGTCGAATGAGAAGCACGTTGCTGCCCGGTCAGACGTAGCGGCCAGAAGTAGGCATTTAATTTTGATCACCCATAAATTCATATATTCCTTGTTTTGACGTGAGTCTTGTTTTTTCCCTTTTTCGAGGTTTGTAGGAACGTGTATTTTCCGCTGAGCAATAGACAGAGAAAGAATGACCGAAACGGTAACAATTCAGCTTTTATTACTGCAACTAGTCGCAACATTTTAGTCACATTGCCTAATTACGTATACGCATCAATATTCATAGCGATGACATTCTTATTTAGTTTCATTTCATTGGCATTCTAAAAACCTCACATTCGTTGTTTTTTGGAATTCGTCTGGAACTTGTAACTGTTTCTATGAATAAGTTTTTTTTTGTCTCGTACAGATTACTACTTCAATAGACCCAAATCGATCATGCTACAAATGCGTCTTCAACTCTTTCATCGGTCCGTACACTCCAGAAGAAGAGGTGAGCTTCGAAGTAGATGGCTTCATCCCAAATTATTAGCTAAAAGCTGCAACTAGTCGCAACATTTTAGTCGCATTCCCTAGTTACGTATATGCATCAATTCTCATAGCGATGACATTCTTATTCAGCTTCATTGCATTAGCATTCCAAAAACCTCACATTCGTTGTTTTTGGAATTCGTCTGGAACTTGTAACTGTTTCTATGAATATGTTTTTGTGGTCTCATACAGATTACTACTTCAGTAGATCCAAATGGATCATGCTACAAATGAATCTTCACCTCTTTCGTCGGTCCGTACACTCCAGAAGAAGAGGTGAGCTTCGAAGTCGATGGCTTCATCCCAACTTATTAGCTAAAAGTTGCAACTAGTCGCAACATTTTAGTCGCATTCCGTGATTATTTATGTATGCGTCAATAAATGCATATTCGTTGCGATGACATTCTTATTCAGCTTCATTTCAAAAACAATGAATACGCGGTCTGGACCCTCAGGCCGATTACTACTTCATCAGACCCAAATCGATCTTGTAGCGTGTTACAATGTATATAAAATATATTCAGCAACTGTTCACTCATTTCTTCCAGAGCTCCCGTTCAGCTCGGTTATCACAATAAATTATCATAAAAGAAGGCTGTAAACTGAAAACATACAGTCGCTTTCCGAGCCAGGAACTCATTTCCAACCAACAAAATAATTTGTAATGCATTCGAATTCCACTTTCTCGAAACCGAAAAATACCAACTTTACAACCAACTTCCTCAACAGGTGAACCCGAATAACTTGCACTTGAATCTGCCACGGTTTTTTCTCTCTTCCCTACCTCTCTCTCTCTCTCGTGCAGTAAAATTGCAACCACACACCGGTCAGTCGAAATTAGCATAAATTACAACCTAATGAGTGTGTGGCTGTGTATCGTTTTGCCAGCTCCTCCCAACCCATAACCCATTCTCCGTGGATCGGTTTCAATTAATTCAAAAATTAATTGTAAAGCTTCTGCGCGCTCGTGACGCGTCGCCGGCTGCTGCTGCTGGTATGTTGTATTTTTACGATTACAGCTGCGACTACTTCTGCTATTGCTGCAGCAGCTATTAGTCACCCTGCGGGAAAGGAGATGGAGGGTAATTAGCGTAGCTATTGGCATTGGCCATTGGCGAAGGTGTTACGCTTGGAAGACTGACCGGGTATCTCCCCCTCCGCATCGTACGATAAGATCTGTTTAGCGCGGATTGATTTATTGGCTTTGCCTTCGAAGGGATATTGAGGAAGGGAGAGAGAGAGATGCGTGTCCAATGTCCGATTGAGTCACGACGGGGTGGCGCTGACCTAGTTCGGTCCGGATGTATGAGTAATCTGAAAGGATTCAATATGACTATGACTGGTGGGAAAAATCTGTGGTTAAATCCTACTCTAATCTCAGGAAAAAGCGTGCAATGGAGCCAGTTTGTTCTGAGCTGAGTAGGTCGGCAGAGTGCGGACGTGTTGAGCTAGATGCTCGGTTATTATTTTAGGATTGTTTCATTTCTTTTGAGTTTGGCAACTCTTCTGTTACAAATCCATATAAATGCAACTAGTCGCAACATTTTAGTCGCTTTCGATTTCCCAAGGTTATTGATTACGAATGTGGAATACGATCGGATCGATTTTTAGTGGGTTTACGGATTTTGTGGTCTAGAAATGAGAACTGCTACTGTATGCTGCCCGACGTTTCGGTCACTGGTTATGGCCTTTTTCAAGGGAAATAAGTTATCGTTCTTCGTCGAAGCGTCGTATGCCAACGGATCTAAAGTGAGTAGTATAGTGCAAAGTGGCTCAAACGTTCAATATATAAACAAATTTTTACCCAACAAGCCGAAGCTTATGAAAAAAATAGACCCACACATCGTTGGCATACGATGTTTTAACGAAGAACAACAACATATTTCCCTTGAAAAAATCCATAACCAGTGGCCGAAACGTGCGGCTGTATACAACATCCGTTCTCATTTGTAGACCGTAAAAGCCGAAAATCCACTAAAAAGTTATTGATTACTCTTACCCGGAAATCTCAAGGTGTCACATCGATTATTATGATTTTCGAGGAAAATTACATTTCTGAGAATAGATTTGACGAACCTTTCGTTCCAAACGACGAAAAGGTCTAACCCGGACACCTCTAGACATCGGCTCGATTATGAAAACCGCTTTCCGTTATGATATTGATCGAAAAAATATTTTTTTATGAATTGAATACATTTGATAATTTCCAATCCAGGCAACATGATATCGATTAATTGGTCGCGGGGACGTGGAAGTACCGGCATTATTGATTTCAACGGAAAAAAGTGTCCTGAAAGCAGCAAACAAATTTGACAATCGACCAAAATGGACGTCACCATTCACTAATTCGTCCAGGGCACCTCGAAGTGACCGACGGAATGACTTTTCCTCGAATGAATGTTTGTTTTTTTTCACCTCACAATTAGATGAACTCTCAGACTCGTGGCAACATAATTTGGTTTACCTCGTTCTTTCCGGGCACCTTTAAATTATCATTAAGGTAGATTTACTGGCAAAATGGGGACATGGACATTCGAATTTGATCATTTTTTAATTCATTCAGAGGTAATTCGAAAATGCGACTAAAATGTTGCGACTGGTTGCATCTTACAGTTAGTAGGTTGGGATTAACATTTATTTAAATTCAAGTTAATTTATTTAAATTCACGCTCAAATTTTTATAAATGATTCTGTTTTGATTAATATCCTGATTTGAAGCAGGAAATAATTTCGATCCGGGCACCTCGACGATCTTGTTTTGCACGATAAGTCATTGGCCTGCTCGATCACTTCTAATTTACCGATAGGATAGATTTTCCTGTGAAAAAATTTCTAAAATCTTGACGAAATTTTACTGGACTCGAATCAACAATTGTTTCGGACACCTCGAAACAAGTAATCGGGGGTAATCGCTTTCATGGGGTTACACTAACTCGGGCACCTTGTGGTGCCGCTCCTATGAATTCAATATAATTTAGGAGTTTTCAGGATCAAATGCTACTCGGGTACCTCGAAGTTCCACCTTGAATGGATTGGGTTTCACGGAGAAAAGATCTAATGAATTGCTAAGATTTTTTCAACTTACTGGACCAAATCGATAACGGATAACTCAAAAGCTATCGACTACTCTGACTCGGGTACCTCGATTGGTTGAATTTTCATGAAAAATAGTTCTTTAGGAATTGAATAATTTTTGTCGACTATCAAAATAGACATTGATTGGTTCAACAGGATAGTGACGGATTAGTACTGGGCACCTCGAAGTGCAGTCATAGTTGGATACATTTTCAGGAACGAGCTCGAGAAGACACCTCGATTGGTAAGCCCATCAATGAAGATTTGAAAGTATTATCAAATTTAACCAATTCATAATCTTCTACGACAATCTAAACAATCGAAGAATCATCTCGAAATGTCCGAGTCAGTTTCGTCAGCAACTTCGAGGTGCCCAGCACATAATATTCAACAACCTTTTGAGTAAATCACTGTCTATTTCGGCAGGCAGGTTCATCATTTTATTAATATTATTTGAAACTACTCATCATTAAAAAAAAAGCTAAAAAAGGTTGTGGAATGGTTTGTGCTGGGCACCTCGAAGTGATTGACTAAACTGAGTCGGACACTTCGAGATGATTCTTCGATTGTTTAGATTTTCATGGAAAATAGAAATTATAAATTGATTAAAATTGATAAAACTTTCAAATCATTGTTGATTGGCTCAACAAAATAGTGACGGATTCGTCCTGGGCACCTCATAGTGTCATATTAATTACAGATTCCCATTGGAAATTTCAGCACAGATTCCCATTGGAAATATTTACCATGAATTGAGTGGATTTGGTAAACGTTTCCTCTCTAATTTATATTACTAGCCTCACCGATTTGATCTGGGAACCTCGAAGTGCCCACACCTGTCGGGATAGATTTTCAATGTAGATTTGTCAAATGAACTGAGAAAATTTGATAAACGCTCAAACCCAAATCTATACAAGCTCTCTCTCTCTCTCTCTCTCTCTCTCTCTCTCTCTCTCTCTCTCTCTCTCTCTAAAGGTTATTGATTAATTTGTCTTTGGCACCTCGGGGTGCCCACTTCGATTGGATGAGTATCTTCCGATCTTCATCCGCGTTTAATTGTCTCAAAAAATGTGGCCTAATTCAACCTGGGCACTTTAAAGTGTCATCCTCATCGAGTGAATTGGTATTGAAAGGTTGTTGAATGGTTGCTGGGCACCTCGAAGCGGCTAAACAGACTCGGACACTTCGATTGTTTAGATTGTCATGGAGAATAGGATCTTAAAAATTGGTTAAATTTAATAAAACTTTCAAATCGTCTTTGATTCGCTCAACAAAATAGTGACGGATTCGTCCCGGGCACCTCAAAGTGCCAGATTCATTGGACCGATTATCATGGGAAATAGCTACTATGAATTGAGTAGATTTGATATCAACGTTTCCTCCCAAATTAATATTATTAGATTCAATAATTTGATCTGGGAACCTCGAAGTGCCCGCCTGTCTGGATAGATTTTCATTGTAAATTTGGTTAATAAAGTGAAAAGATTTCATAAACGTTCAAACCCAAATCTATATATAAGTTGACTCTAAAGGTTATTCATTAATCCGAATCGGGCACTTCGCGGTGCTCTCTTGGATTGGATTTCCGATAGATTGAATAATTCTGTTGATATATCCGATCTTCATCGGTGCTCAAGTGTCCTAATAGGAAGTTAACTAATTCAACCTGGGCACTTCGAAGTGTCATCCTCATCGAGTGAATTGGTATTGAAAATGGTGTTCTGGCGAATTTAACCAATTTGGCAAAACTTCAAGCACAAATGGCACTCAAATATTTCGACTAATTCGTTCCGGGAATCTCAAAGTGCCACCTTGCTGGGATAGATTTTCCTGAAAAATGCTTATTAGGAATTGGATAGATAGCGAATTGGATAGACTAAAAAAATGTTCGAATCGACATTGATTGGCTGAAACGGGTAGTGACTGGTTTTGCCTGGGCAATAATCCGATTCGGGGCACGATAGAGTATCGCATTTACATTCCAGCTCGCGATGTGGAGATCGATGGTGTGGTTAAGATTTTCAGAAATCAAGAATCAGAATATAATAGCTCGATTGATACGTTCCTCGCGTTATTCGTCGCATCACTTTCTCACTTTTCTTGTGAGATGGGAAAGGGCGAGTAGGATAATGAAAAATCACCACACAATACACTACTGATAAAGCCTATAGCTCTTTACCACGCTGGGCTAGCAACAATAACGTAGTAAAGTTTTCAAGGGCCCATTTTATTGATTCGGTTGTCATGACTCTACGTGCAAATTTACAACAATTAGAACTACCTGAAAAGAACTCAGGGGCAGTCGCCTGTGACGGTTGCGTACTTCATCTTTGCGAGACGAATATCCATAGGACTTTTTAAGTCTAGCTATTTCAGCATTCCACCATTGGGTTCCTCTAGATGGACCGCAAAACTCGAAGCGAACAAGTGTTTTGTATGGTGCTATTATGAGTAGGTTTGTTTTGTTCCTGACCGCATCAAAGACACTTGGAACTTCAATCGATGGAAATAACTGTAAAATCTAGTCGCCAAGCCCTCTTCGAAGAGGTCCACCAATTCGTAGATTTGACGACGCAGTGAGACGTTCAAATGATCAAAGATGAAGTATTTATAACCAAGTAGAGACGGTTCGAATTCGTTCGGACGAGTCAGCTTGCCAACTCGTGCACAATATTGTCCAAGCAGAGAGTTACATCTAACACCTCTTCCTTGCCAGACCTTGCCAATGTTGAGCAATTTCCTCCGTCGAGTATATGCAGATTTGTACTGCTTACGTATTCCATCAATTCAGTACCTCTCAAATCGATATCTGAGCTGCCCTGAATTATGTTATGGGCCGTCGATTGTGAGTGGAAACGCATTTCTGCCACAGTACGACCCCTTTTGAAATTATCAGAAGGTGACGAATTATTTAGCGATAAATATGCTGAACAATAGACGTATTTCGACTGCACAAATATCGCGAGTTGTGAGGTCGAATATAAAGCATGCGTCTATAGTACTATTCGTAACTATTTTTTCCGACACGAATGCACCCTTCTGGTGTAAAGTGTCTTTAATAAAGTACAACAACAACTATTCGTAAGGATACAGGCACGAGGTATTTCACGTGGATGTGTCATACCATTTTCGTTGAAAGCTACGAAGACGATGTTAAATAACTTTCCAACATAGAAGTTCCCGTTATGGAAAAACGATTCCGAACCAAAGCAATTGTTTCACTCCACGGTACAGTATCGCATCTACATTCCAGCTCACGTTGTGGAGATCGATGGTGTGGTTAAGGTGTTATAGTCTTGCACTCAATGTCAATCGAAGATGGGAAATACCTTCCAGCAGACTCGTCTCACATGGCTTCTGCCGAAACTGCTTTACCAAGCTCTGCATTGAAGTGGGAGGGGTTCGTTTGTTTGTATAACACCTCATAAACTATTCTAATTGCAACCAGCTGGGTCATACGGCCATCTACTGTAGCAATAAGCTGCTAAACGGCAAAAGTGTGGAAGGCCATGCGGACAGTGCTTAAAGGAAGCCTGTAAAGGTTTGTGTGAAAGTAGTTTATTATTTTTAAATTATAATTTTAAGAAAATTATTTCGCTCTGAATCCATGTGATGTTTCAAAACTTGTTATAAAAGGCACTAAATTATAACAATCTTTAACCTAGGTATTTTTTCAGATGGTTTTTGGACTTTCCAACTACTTGTCTCTGTTAAGTCAAAGCAGTTAAAATTTGGTAATCAATTTATTAGCTGAAAATCTACCATCACACATACGGGTGACTTAATATGTTGCAGTAATTTCACTTAACATCGTCGAAAAACGCCCGTCATACATTGTATGCCGCTTGAAGCATGTCCCCGTCAACCAGCCCGCTCAAACAAACCCACTTAAGTATAACTTATCAAGTCATTTTCACGCCCAAAATTGCATCTTTCTGTTTCAGCCCGATCTAAAAACAGACGAAAACATCGCCGTCCGAAACAGGTTCGGCAGTTTCATTTAGCAGTCCCATTAATAATTCCACTCCTTGAAGCAGCAGCAGTAACATCGAATCAAAATACCCAAAACCAGTATCGCTGACCATAATTTACCACAAGCTGGTATCGGATGCGATTCACGCGCGCACTCGTAAATCGAAAAATCAATTCGATTCGCGATCCACCCAAAAACAGAATCATAACAACAACAAGAAGAGTCGTCGTCGTCGCTGTCAGTAGGCTGGTCAGAGGCTGCTACCGCGAAAGTTCGCAGATTGAAAACCAAAAAGAAGCGACCAATCGACCCAACACCAAATAAAAAAAACCGGTTCCCCCGAATCGGACCCCAGGTCGCATTCTGGTTCTGCATTGCGCATTGAATCCGTCGTCGTCGTTGTCGTCGACGGTGCTTGGTAAGTAACCTTTAAAATTTAGCGAATCGAAGGAAAAAATCCACAACAACAATCGCGGAGGACCGGTAATAAAAACGACGGAACCGAGAACCGTATTGCATTGTTGTTTTGGGTCTGTGATGGCTCATGGCTCTCTAGATTGCGATGAAAAGACACGCTTCGGGAAGATTATATAATAGACGGAGGAAGAAGAAAAAAAAAAGCTTCGGCAGCGGTGGTGGTGAGGCGAAAGAAGATAAATTCGAACGAGCCGATGAAAGAATGGGAAAGCTTATTGTTCTGGGTTTCTGGGTGTGTGAAGTGCTGGTTGTACTCCCGGAGTCGTCCGTGGGCATTTCTTCGTTTGCTTTGTCACGACGAGACGGTTGGGTGGGAAAGGTGGAAAAGAACAGCCGATCCAGGAGTGTGCGATGTGATGAAAGGAATTTTTGTGCCGATTACCCGTATGGTTGAATGGTAGTAGGCTTTTGTTCGAGGTGCTTCTCTTTCGAGATGACGGATTTGGGTGTTTTATTCATTATTATTGTTGTTTTCGGTATGAATGTTATCTCATAAGAATTATTTAAGCGGTGCTCGCTGGAAGGTATATTTTTGTCGTAGTATAAACTTATCAAGGTTAACTGTACTTGGTAATTTTAATCAATTCGAAAAAACCGATTTCCAACTCATCTTTCAAAAAGTACTGCTTTACACCATCAAAACTACTACATAAGCACTACTTAACCAATCATTTCCGATAGAATAACACCAACCGGAGGCGTGAAATCGTCCATATAAAGCATACAACGCCATTCGATCCAGTGTTAAGTCACATTTCCGTTCGTTTCGCGTGTGACACCACCACCCGGCCCGACCCGAGACGACAGCTGCTTCGCGTCAGTCACCAGGCGGCGGCGTTCGTTCCGCCTGTCTTTCGTCGAAAAACTTCAAGGTTATCGCCACATTTCACGGATCGTTTGACAGCAGCAATATTTTGCAACCCGTGTGAAAACGACTCTTCAGTATTAGGCCTCATACTCGCTGCTGTTGTCGTTCGTCGTATCAGCTGGTTCGGCCCGTCGGTTCCACCAGCAACAAAAGTGAGAGCAAGAGTCAATTAAATTGCAAATTAAAGTGTAACACACAACAAAAGACTTTTGAAACAAAGCCCGAAAAAAAGAGGCAAATGTTTATTTACTCCGGGACGGAAGGTGCCAATGAAAAGGGAAAAGCTGCCTCTCTTTCTGCTGGCACCAGTTGTGGATTGCATAATTGACTGGTTTTTGTTTTTAAATGTTTATTTAACGCGAAAAACGCAACAAAAAAACGCGATATAAATAGGCCTCATGCTAATCTTAATTGGCCCGCGTCGAGTCGAAAACTTGCACTTACCGGAAGTGAGACGGATGACACAAGCGTCGCGTCGGTTTCGCTTATCGGACGGTGGTAGGTGGTGGCGGCGGTGTGGGGATGGCGCGGCATCGTAGTTGACCTTGGAACTTGAAACTAACCAGCGCGCAGTGTCGAACGTTTTTTTGGCATTCGTTTTGTTTGTTTTTTTTTTGCTGGCTGATTTTTACTTAAAATGGATTGTTTTTTGGAGGTGGCCAAACAATGGGTGATTTTCGGTTTAAAGTTAAGAATTTGATGGTTGGGCAGGCGCGGTTGTTAAGAGTGATTTATACGAACGTTTACGATGGGAATCGGTCTCACCCGGGCACCTCGAGAAGTCACCTCGTTTAGTAACATTTTGGTGGAAAGAGTTCTTATGAATTGAATAGATCGGATGAACTTTTCGTTCCAAATCGATAATAAAAGGCTGAATTGTCTAGTCTAAGCACGGCACTTCGAGGTTCCCTCAAGTTTTGTTTAAGAAAAATACTTCTTCTGAAGTTGCAAACTGACTGGTCCAAATCGTCAACAATTAGATCAAATGATTGTGGACTATTTCAGTCCGGGCACCTCGATGAGCAACCTCGATTAGCATCATCTCTTGGGAAGAAAAAGTTTATATGGAATGAATAGATCTAACAATGTTTGTGTTGAAACCGATGCCAATAGCATCAAATGATTCTGGATTCTGTTAATCCTGGCACCTCGAGGTGTCGCCTCGATTTATATGACTGAAAGGACAATTCTAAAAATTTGAATAGATTTGACAAAGTTTCTGTTCCAAATTGATACCAATTCGTTTAAAGGGTTATTTATTAATCTGACCCGGGAACCTCAAGGTGCCACCTTGATTAGAATGATTTTCAAGAAAGAATTTCTGAAGAATTGAACTGATTTGACCAAGCTTCTGTTCCAAATTGATATCAATTCGATTCAAAGGTTATTGACTAAACTCATCCGGGCACCTCGAGGTGCCACACCGATAAGGATTGTTTCCGTGAAAAATTGTTCTTATTAGTTGAATAATTTTAACACTACCCGTTTCAAATCGATAGCAATGTTATCAAAAAGTTATTGAGTACTCTTACCCGGGAACCTAGAAGTAACACCTCGATTATTATGGCTTTCTTATAAAATAATTCTAATGCATCGAATAGATTTGATTAACTATCTCTTCCCAATCGATATTTATAGACTGAAAAGGTGATAGATTAAGCCAACCCGGACACCTCGAGGTGTCACCTTCATTAGAACGATTTTCTTGAAAAAAAAACTTCCTACGAATTGAATAGATTCGGCAACTCTTGTTTCTAATCAATATTAATTGCATCAGAAAGATATTGACCAATCAAATCCGGGCACCTCGAGGTGCCATAAGGACTAACATGTTCTTCACGAACAATAGATCTCATTAATTGAAATGGTTTGACCAACTATCTGCTCTAAATCGAAATCAACTGGATCAAAAGATTACTGATAAATCTCTGTCGGGCACCTCGAGGTGTCACGTCGATTTATATGATTTTCATGGAAGATAGTTCTTAGGAATTGAATAGATTTTCTGTTTCGAATCGATCTCAATCGGATAAACAGATTATTGACTGCTCTACCCCGGGAACTTCGAGGTGCCACATCGTTTTAAATGATTTTAAGGAAAATATTTGATATGAATTATACAGATTAACCGAAGTTTCCATTCCAAATGGATTTCAATTCGATCAAAAGATTATTGACAAATTTCACTCGGGCACCTCGAGGTGCCATCTCCATTTTAATAGTTTTCGTAGAAAACTAATGAGTTGAGTAGATTTGACTTGTTTCAAATCGATATTAATAACTTCAAACGGATATTGACTAATCTAACCCAGGCACCTCGACGAGCCACCTCGCATAGTTTTTATTCATGGAAACTGCCTCTCGTCTAATGATTAGTTCCAGAACCATGCAATTCGTTCGTTACAAAGTTTGTTAACTGATCTCACCCGGGCACTTCGAGGTGCCACCTCGATTAGCATTATTTTCGTGGAAAATATATATTATCACCTGACTAGATTTAACAATTTTTCTGTTGGAAATTGATATCAATTCGGTCCAACGATTATTGCTTATATTATTGAGGTGCCACCTAAAATAATATGATTTTCGTGGTGCATTGGTCCCATAATTTGAATGGATTTTTCAATTAGTTCCAAAACGACATCAATTTGATCAAATGGCTCTTGATTATTCTAGCCCGGGCACCTCGAGGTGCCATCTCGATTGGTATGATTTCCAAGGAAAAGAATTTACGTCAGTAGAGTAGATTTGACGAATGTTCTGTGTCAAAAGCTCGATCAAGAGGCTACTGTCTAGATGAATTAGGGCACCTCGAGGCGTCACCTCGTTTAGTTTCATTTTCGTGGGAAAATAGTGAATTCAATTCAATTCAATAGATTTGACAACCTTTTTGCACCAAATCGAAATTCAATGACTCAAAATGTTATTGACTATTGTCACTCGGGTACTCCAGGTACCACGTCGATTAATATGATTTTCGTGGAAAATTGCACCTATGAATTGAATAGCTTTGACAAACTAACTGTTTGACATCGATTCGATCAAATGGTTCTGGGCCACTGTAACCCGGGCACCTTCAAGTCCCACCTCGGTTAGTATGATTTTTAGGGAACCTTGCTCTAATCAATTGATTGGACTTGACCGCTCAACTGTTCCAAATCAACGTCAATTAGCTCGAACGATCATGGACTAATTTGACACGGGCACCTCGAGGTGTCATCTCGATTATTACCTCGATTAGCATGATTTACAGGATTCGACAAACTTTTTGTTCTGAATCGACACTAAATGGGTGACGAATCTCACCAGGGTACCTCTAGGTACCACCACAGTTATTATGGTTTACAATGAAAGTTGTTCTTCTGAACTAATTAGATTTCACAAACTTTTTTTTCTAAACCGATACCAATTAAAACCAATGGTTCTGGGCTATGCTAACCCGGGCAATTTTTGTAAATTAAGTTGATGAAATTTCTATTCTAAAACCAAGTTTACTTAATCAAAGACTTATTGACTAATACTCGGGCACCTAGTTCTTACCAAGCAATTAGATTTGACAATTAAATTGCTCCAAATCAATATCAAATCGTGCAAAGATCATTAACTAATCTAACACGGGTATCTCGAGATGCTACCACGATTATGATGATTTCCACGCCAAATAGTTTTTGTAAATTGAAAATATTTGACGAACTTCTTGTTTCAAAACCATACGTCGATGGCTATTGACTAATCTTACCCGGGCACCTCGAGGTGTCACCTCGATCAGCATGACTTCCAAGGAAAATTAAACTTTCAAAATTAATAGATTTGACAAACTGTCTGTTCCAAATCGTTATCAATTTAAACTACTGGTTCTGAACTGTGCTAACCCGGGCACCTCGATTAGTAAGGTTTTCATGAAAAATAGTTCTAATGAATTGAAGAGATTTGTCGAACTTTCTGTTCTGTTTCATCTAGGCACCTCGAGGCGCCACCTTGATCAGTGTTCTTTTCGTAGAAGAGTTCTTATGAATCGAATAAATTTGATGAACTTTCCGTTCTAGCTCGATATTAATAGTCTGCCAAAGTTGTTGATTAATCGTCCCTGATCACCTCGAGGTGCCACCATGATGAGCACTATCTTCGTGGAATATAGTTCTTCCTCATTGACTAGATTTAACAAAGCTTCTGCTCAAAATCGATATCATTACATCACAAGGCCTTTAACTAATCTAACCCGGGCACCTCGAGGTGCCACCACGATCACTATAATTTTCGAAGAAATTTTTTTTTTTTTTTGAAATGAATAACATTGTCAAATTTTCTGTTTCAAAGCCATATTAATCTGGTGCAAAGGTTATCGACTAATCGTACCTGGGCACCTCGATGTGCCGCCATGATTAGCAAGTTATATTCGTGGAAAATTGTTCCTCTTAATTAACTAGATTTAACAAATCCTCTATTCCAAAACGATATCATTTAGATCGAAAGCTATTGACCAATCTAAACCGGGCTCCTCTAGGTGCCACCTCTATGAATACGATTTTCAAGGAAAATAGTTCGAATGAGTGGAATAGATTTGGCGAACTTCTTGTTAGATATAACTAGTCTGGAAAGGTTACTATCTAATCCTACCCGGGCACCTCAAGGTGTCACCGCGACCAGTACGATTTACAAGGAAAGGATTTTAAATAGATATGAGAAATATTTTGTTCTAAATCAATACTAAACTGTTCAACAGGTTATTGAGTAATTTTACCTGGGCACCTCGAGGTACCACAACGATTATGATTCACGAAGAAATTTGTTCTTTTCAAATAAACAGATTCGCCAAACGTTTTGTTCTTAATCATTATCAATTGAAACTAAAGGTTCTGGACAGTTCTAACTTGGGTACCTCGAGGTGCCACCTGGATTATCATGATTTACAAGCAAAATGGTTGGAATGAGTTAAACAAGTTTGAAAAGCTTTCTGCTTCAAAACGATATTGATAGTCTTGCAAGGTTATAAACTAATCTAACCCGGGCACCTCGATCGGCCACCTCGGTTAATATGATTTTCAAAGAAAATAGTTCGAATGAATTGAATAGATTTGACCAACTCTCCGTTCTAACTCGATATAAATAGTCTGAAAAGGTTGTTAATCGTCCCTGGGCACCTCGTGGTGCCGCCATAATTAGCGTTATTATATAATTTTTCTTAATTGACTAGATTTAACAAATATTCTGTTCAAAATCGATATAATATAGATCAAAACATTATAGACCAATCTAACCCGGGAACTTCGAGGTGCTACCACAATGATCATAATGATTTTCAAAGAAAATTGTGTTTCTGAGCTGAGTAGAATTGACAAATTCTTTCTTCCAAATCCATATCAATCTGATTAGAAGGTTATCGACATATCTCATTGTCATAAGTCTATTGACTGATCTCATCTGGGCACCTCGAGGTACCGCATTGATTAGCGTTGCTAATATGAAAAATTATTCTTATCAATTGACTAGACTAGATGTTCCAGATCCATAACAAACCGATGAAAAGGTTAGTGAAAAATCTAACGCGGGCACCTCGATGTGCCACCGTGATTGATTTTCATGGAAAATATTTATAATAAATTCCACAGAGTCGACAATTCTTTTGTTCCAAATCCAAAGCAATCCGATCGAAAGCTTATTGATTATTTTTACCCGGGCACTATTGATTATTTTTACCCGGGCACTTCGAGGTGCCATCTCGATAAAAAACCGTTTCTCATTAAAATCGTGGAAAACAGTTTCTTAACAATTGAATAAATCTAACTAAAACAAACATTCATTGATGACACAAAACGAATTCGATTGATTGATCGCGGGGACCTCAAACAGAACATTTTAACAGAAAATATTTTGCTAAAAATAAATCAATTTGACAAACTTTCCGATACCACTCGGTCCAATGGTCGGCTCCACAGGAATAATATTCACTTAATCGTCCCGGACACCTCGAAGTGCCATCACGATTGATTAGTTTTTCGCATGAAAAATAGTTTCTTATAAATTTAATAAACACCGGCCAAAATCAGCATTTATTCACTTAAAAAGATGTTGACATATTCGTGCCGGGCACCTCGAGGTGGCTAATAGCATAGCTTTTTTCGAAGTAATGATGGCCTTATTCACCTCAAATTAGATGACCGCTTAGATCCAATTCGACATGACTTGGTTTTTTTTCTTCAATTTATTCTTCCCGGGAACCTCAAAGTACCCTATGTTAGTAGATATTTAAGGCAATTTTTTCAATTCAATTCACACTCAAATTATGATAAATGTTTCAGACCCCAATCGCTCAGCCAAAAAAATAATTCCCCCTTTCTATGCGAGCACCTCAACGGGGGTAGAATTGTACCTCCACCTGTCTCATGTCACCTTCACCAAATTCGACAAAGTTGTATACCAAAAAAACGGCAATATTTCGCTAGGAAAGTACTAATCGATCCGGGCACCTCGAAGTGACTGATCTATCTAATTTTTTGGGATAAGAAATTTTGAAATATTGACAATTTTTCATTAGAACCCAATTGACGTATATTTCGGACACCTCGAAGTGACGCATAGGAAGCTGTTTCATTGAGCGCACATCTCTATGAACAGAGATATCGCTGATTTCACCCCTCAACTCCCAAACAGTTTTTTAAAACAATTTGTTGGTATCTTTACGTGCACTGGGAGATTAGTGCCAGAACTAGGTAACTCTAATGTAGAATTCGGCGAAACCGAACGAAAGTCGTTTCTTTCGACTGGACGCCGCCATAAGCAGAATATGGCTGATTTTACCCTTCATTCCCCCTGTGTTTTGTGAATAATTCTTTGTTCTCTTAGCTCGAAGTGGAGAGTGAACATCAAAATAGGCTTTTTAAAGAAAAATTCTCTAACTTTGACCTTCTACTCCAAACAAAGATTGAAGTGTTATAAGAAACGGAGGAATGTGGGGTAAAGTCAGAGATATATTCACTTTTCCAAAACAAAAAATCCAAAAAGAAACAACAAAAATATTGATTTTCGTTCGCAGAATCATTGTGTGATCTGTTAAAAATCGGTGTACCTCTGAGAACAATTTCTTTTTTTGACGTTTCGATTCCCATCATAGTACTCTTCTCCAGGGGTATCACGTGCGGGATTTTCATCAATTCCGACAGATATTTCAACGTAATTTATTCAAATGGTGGTATACAATCAAACGACTCACCGCAGTCAACCAACAAATTCCCAACAGTCGAACTCCGCAAATTTTGCGCAACTTTTTCCACATCTCATTGTCAAACCCGCCTTTGCTGGAAACTTCCACCCAGAAGTTCGCTGTTTTTCAATTAAATCACCACCATATCCCGGTTTTCAGGTTCTACCATCGTCATCGTCGCCGTCGTCGGAGGTGATGGTGGAATTCACTTGCCATATGCAGATTAGTTTTCTCGCCCCGACCCCGACCAGAACTCGTTGAGTAGGAAAAACTTTTGCAATTTCCATATTGTTCGCACCGACCTACACCTCCCCCCCACACACACACCGTCCTACCGGTTAGTGGTTGGTGTTCTCCGTAATCAGCAATCATTGCGATGTCATTTGCTTTAACCTTTCGCAACCTTCCGTGGACTTCGTCCACAGGGTTGTACCTCACGTATGCATTTCCCCCCCGCCCTTGGCCTCATGTGTGCGTGGAGAGAGATGCAAAAGCGGGTGGGGGGCGAATTCAGCAAAAAACTTTCAAGACAATTTTTACGAGTCAAGTTTGTTTTTTTTTCTCTCTCTCTCTCTCTGCTGCTTCTATGAGGCCATATCCTTTTCCTGCAAGAAACTGCGTTCTTTTTCTTTCCCCTGATGCAAGTCCATAAAAAAGATTATCGTTTTTTGTTATTATACCGGCAGTCGTTTCTGTCCTGGCAAACTCGAGGAATGCTACGTCGGAGACTCGAAAACACTTGTTTGTTAGTTAGTTAAAGATTATGAACTATAATCTAATATGAGCGGATTCCAGTTCACTGTGGGAGTTGGAATCTGCAACAGCTGCTACTTTGCTAGGATGCATTTGAAACTTTTCCTCCCGGTGTTTTTTTTCGTCGGTATGAGTTATGACTTTTTCTTAACACTCTGAACGGGAATGCTGAGATATTATTTTTTTTCTGACGATCTCACCCCGAATGTTTTCGCTGAGGAAAGCTCATTAAAAAGAGCTTTAACTTCATTACGCGAGGAGCACTGAAGGTGGTTGCCTACCAACAGGAGTTGGGAGTGTCAAAGGGACTTTGACTGAGAATGTTTTTTTCCCAATCAAAATAAAAACTTTGAACTGTTTTATGAAAGATGACAACCTTCTAATTAAACTGTATTGCTGTGATTAAGTTACTTTTTCACTATCGCTGATGTTCCGAACGAATAAAAATAGATGTCCCGGAAGCAAAATAGAATTAAATTCTGATGCGCTCATCTAGAACAACACAATGACTCAATTGATTTTTTCCCTACGACACATGAAAAGTGAGAGGCGTATCTACGTGACCATAAAGCGATTCCCAACTTGTTTATTGTTTTGTTTCGAAGGCTTATCTAATCTAAAATTCAAAGCAAAAAAAAAAACTATGCGATGCGCTTTTCTCATGCTAATTCCCGCCGCGCGTTATACTATCCATCGCACTGATCGTTCGGATGGAACGTGAACGAACCGAGCTCTCCGCCGCGGCCTATGTGTACAAATTTTCGCATTCGATCGGCTGTCAACAAAAGCACTCAACTGTCGGGGCCTGCTTGGATCCCCAGTTGACAGAACGCGAACTGGTTATTCTCGCTTTCTAGGTCATTATCATATCTCGCATTTTGCTCGGCCGGGTTCCGCTGTGTGTGTATGTATATATATTGATGACATGATCGACATGACATCCAGCGACAGTTGCATTTGTTTCGGGCCCCGCACGGTGGCAATAATCCTAACTGGGAACGATTTGTGTTTGAACTTTTTTTGGTTGTTGTTATTATGCTGGCGTAGAGTGACCTCCACCGATGTCGCACGATTCGTGCCGGTTTGGTTGGATGTCAGGGTAGTAATCATCTGAGTTGAGCAAATTTGACAAATTTTGGCATCGTAATCGAACCTGACCGACTGATCGACCGGCCGAAGGTAACGGACAATGAGTAGCAGTTTTTGCGCTACTGTTGCGCAGAGACACCGGCTGCGTAGACACTTGCTGGTTAGGCGCTACCAAAGATGGTTGTGGCGCAAGGTTGGCCGACGAGTGATGGGTTGCACTGGTTTTATGATACATATTAAGTACTTGGATAGTAGTTTTTTGGAGTTTAAATGCTTGACTTTTTTGTCGTGACAACTAACCTCTCAACATGGAGGCCCTTTTTCAAAATTTCTAAAGAAACAGGAGGTGGAGTTTTTAGACAATAGTAACTTTCATTGTACTAAACGGAATTTCACAGTGCATGCAGTAATCAGTCGGAAAAATGTGTGCCAACCTTGTATTAAATTTCGAAGTATGTGTGACTTCATAAACAACGCAAAAACTGATTTTGAGAAAATCACTCCCAAGCAACGCTGGAAACAGAAATATTCCACCCTATTTCAGACAGAGTCGTCAATATGAAGCTTCCAGGAGACCTAATCGAATATTTCCCAATAAAAATAAAAAAAAAGTATTTTTGTGCTTCATTCGTCGCTCGCTAGTCGAATGAGAAGCATGTTGATGCGCGGTCAAACGGTACGGTAAGGCAATTTATATTTTCGTCACTCATATATTATCGGGCAAGTATTTTTGTGCCTTATTCATCAATCGCTAGTCGAATAAGAAGCATGTTACCGCTTGGTCGGACGGTGCGATGAAAAGGAGGTAATCAGAATTTTCGTCGCCCATATATTGTTACCCATGGTAAAAAAAATCAATCCGCCGCAGGGATGCAGGCCTGAATAGTAAAAAAAATTGTATGCATTTGACCAGTATATAACCAAAAACACGAGAGCGAGGTCTACCCCAAAGACGACAACCTCTTCCAAGTACTCTGCCTTCTTTGGATGGTCTCTTTACCGCCATTCGCCGTACATGTCCAACATGAGTGAATATGTAGTTCTAAAATTGATTTCAAATCAAAATTTCGAAATAATTCGAATCCATGAAAGGTCAGTTTAGCACACACGGAAGAGAACACATCGTGTGTGTTTGTGTATCTTCAAAGCTCGTACTTCACTATTACCAGCATCGTTTGTGTTGTTCAGCACGGATATCAAAATGTATGTCTAATCAAAGCGGTTCTTTCGGGACGGTAAAATTCATACGAATAAAGTTTCTATTAAAATGTGCTAGTTGTGTTTAGATAAAGTCGTGGATTACGTTTCGACTTCGTCTCATCAGAATTGGACGCCAACTTAGAGCCGGAATAGTATAGCGTCGAATTGACGCTGGATTCAACATGGATACAGCATTTTTTGTATCCAACGGGAGAAGATATCTTAAACTGGCGTCCCGCAGGGAAGCAACTATGGCCCGACTGCTGTTTTTCATGTATTGCAACGACGTGGCAACTGCACTGCGTTTTAGATTTTTTATAGTAAGCTTTAAAAAGCTTTAATAGTCTGGCCTATAGAGTACTAGCTAATACCCATCGCGCGTTGCTGCGACTTTCAGCAAAATAGGAGGAAAACACAATTTGTTCTGAAGCGCCATCTGGCGGGCAGATAATTCCCAGCCAATAGCACATAAACACGCTCCATAACAAACGCCTACTATGTACAAATTTTTGCTGTAATCGGTTAAGCCGTTTGGGAGTCTATAAATCATATACATACAAACATTGACGTCCCGCAGGGAAGCAACTATGGCCCGACTGCTGTTTTTCATGTATTGCAACGACGTGGCAACTGCACTGCGTTTTAGATTTTTTATAGTAAGCTTTAAAAAGCTTTAATAGTCTGGCCTATAGAGTACTAGCTAATACCCATCGCGCGTTGCTGCGACTTTCAGCAAAATAGGAGGAAAACACAATTTGTTCTGAAGCGCCATCTGGCGGGCAGATAATTCCCAGCCAATAGCACATAAACACGCTCCATAACAAACGCCTACTATGTACAAATTTTTGCTGTAATCGGTTAAGCCGTTTGGGAGTCTATAAATCATATACATACAAACATTGACTTTTATATATATAGATAGATATAGATATAGATAGATAGATAGATAGATAGATAGATTGTACGCAGCGCACCTGGGTTCGAGTCCCGACCCCGCACATAGGGTTAGCAATTTTTCATAAGAGATTTTTCTAACCCGAAGAGGCGAATGACCTTAACCTCTATTATAGAAATACAAAAAAAAAGTATTGACACAATGCGGGACACGCGACTCACTTTCGTGCCCAACTACTAAGCACACTCTTTACTCTTTTTAGCTCTTCTTCCCCACGGAACTACATTAAGGTATAACTTCGGTGGGGTCACGTTATGCTTTCGTCGCATTTCTTTATTTCACTCACGACCCATTTAGCTCTTCGCTTGGTTTTCGTCGCCATCTAGCTCTAGTCTTAGTAAACCATTTAGCCGTTGACTTGAGGAGCCATTTAGCTTTGGAATAGTTCCCAGCTCTGAACTCACCCTACTCCGACTGACAGTTACCGGACGGAGGAGCTTGTCCCGACGCCGATACCCGCTTTCTTGAGCAATTTAACTGCCGACTCAATCGAGATCTACTCGTACATTATTCGGCGGTGAAACTACCCTACTTCGCCTGAGAGCTTCCCGCCGGCGGAATTTCTCTCAATACCGAGGTCTGTTTTGTGATCCAATTAGTACGTAGTGGTGCGTTCTGTGGACTATCGGATTCAGCTGGCAGCGCCACACGACAAATGGCGATGTCTACCGTTCTTATCTTCCGTCGTTGCTCGATTTCCGTACGTCGAACAGATAACAACATTTAACATTTATTAAAAGCCAATATCAAATGACGCACCGTTTATAAATTTATTACCACATACGGAAGAAAGTACATCTTGTGTTTCATTCTGGCTCATAACAAACCTTTTTTGCTCGTAAATGGAGCCTTGGAATAGGAATAGTTGGATTAGATTTTAGATTGAAAACAAATTTGCTTTCGGGGACCCCGATAGCCAGCTGACAAACGAAATGATTCTTGTAGGGTTTCAAAATTCGATTGAACAGACCAGTCTGGGCTAAGTACCTGAAAAAGGCCGTCGAGTTCAGGACAGAACCAGCGCTCGCTGGCTGTGAACAACTTACACAGAGACTGGCGACTGGTGGTGCAGGATCGAACAACCCGGAGATTGGAAATTCTGTCATGATTCGGAACATTCGGCTTGTTCGAACACACAAAACTATGTTAAAACCTGGATTTCAATTGATAGAAAGTTTTGCAATCTTTCGCCCAGGAACGTTATAAAAAAACTATATCAAATACTGTATACCTTTAACCGAACACGTTTCAACTATCATAGGAATAAGCGTAGTTGGCTGTTTGAATTCCTTCCGAACTGTGATAGTTGATACGAAGCCTAGGCTGCATTTGGCTCGTTTTAGAGCCGCTGTGAACATGTTAGAAGCTTACGGACTTTTGAAATTAATGGTTTGCTATTTTAGATTAATTTTTATACACTGTTCGCTTGTGTAAAATATTGGGATTCATACATTACGACCCTGGAGAATGCCACGTTGATGCGCACCGAAACGTCCAAAATTGTCAAATTTTACCATGTGTTTGTCGAGTATGCAACGGGATAATCGACGGTCTGACGATGATCACTTCCTTAGTTTGAAGGATAATGCATACTTATATTGATTTTGTGACTTTCAAGAAAATGGTACAAATTTGAAGAGAGTCCTTTACACCTGAGAAGAGTTCTATGACCACTAGCAAAGTGTTTCTAATTTGAAGTAAGCCCTCAAGTACAGTCAAGATAATTCGACAAGTTATAGAGACATCTTACGAATTTCGAGAACGTTCTGAAATGGGTATTCAAATTTCAGAAAAAAAAAACGCTACGACACATTTGACGTATTTAAGAATTATTTGACAACAAATTGGTGGTTCTGAAAAGAGTTTATCCTGGGTCCAGATGGTCAAGTGTCCAATACTTTCTTCGTTGCTTGAAATTTGTTTAAACTTGCCTTCAAAGCAAATCATCAATCTTGCTCGAATCTGTTAATATAAGCGGTACAATGCATTTCATTGCCAGCCATCTAATGCAGACAGAATAGAAAACACGTCGAGTGGCACAAAATATGCCTATACGGTCGTCCGTTTCTTCGTAAACTGAGGCTCTGAGTTGAAAATTGGATAACTGAATTCTAAAATTAAATTAAATTATTTTATTTCGCTCGAGACACTGTGATTGTGTAATCCTCATAATTGATGTCCACATAAATCTTTTAATTAAAAAAAATGGGACACTCGTTCCGGCCGTATCGAAAAATTCATCCAACGCAGTGTTAGTTTTTCGTAAGACTTTAAGAAGAGTAGAAGTTTTGTCCGATGATGGTCTCAAAAGCGACTAAAATCTGAATCATATCGCTACACCTTCGAACGGCTTGCCAAACAAAGTTTTTTTTTTATAAATTTTTACGCTTCTTCGTCCACCTCCTGTGTACAGGAAGTGGACCGCGTCCTTGCGTGAGTTATTTCGACACACTCTGGTTTAACGCCCAGGAATCAAAATATATTAGCTCAAATGGCGCGTTCCCCGTATGTAGTCGCCCGTATTCCTGGTTATGGCTTCGGTTCGGTACCTCCAGTCGAACTTTGTATACGTGTAGTCCAAAAGATTTCACCGCTTTTGCTTATCATACATTCCAAACTTAAATCGAAATATTAGATTGACGTTTGAATTGGTTCAATACCATCCTGGTCCCCTATAGTACTGCGATTCATGCGGTTACCATCGCTACGCTTGGACTCTATTGAAACAGTTAAGTACGCTAAAAATTGCTAAACCGTGCTTAAAAATTGCGAAAAGAGATATCGACTGTGATGTTCATGTCTATGTTTCGGCCTAGCAGACTGCGAGGATGGGGAGGGTACTTTTAAACGAAAAACGTTTTTCTTTGTCCGACGTTTCGGGTTAGCATCATCTTCAAGGGATAAATGGTTTTGTTTCTAGTTTAGAACCAGCCGTCACCAAAAAAAAGCACAAAATCACGATACCGATGTACCAATTACCGTTCCTTTGAAAAACGACGATTAGCTTTAAAAACAGCCACTAAACGTGCAACGAAAAAAAACATTTATCTCCTGAAGATGACGCTAACCCGCATTGAAACGTTGAACAAAGCAAACCAAGAGCCGTTCTAAAAACCGCCCGCGAGCTGCTAAACCGAAATATCGACCTCGAACATGTGCTTAAAAGTGCAACGCAGACATAAACAGAATCGAAATGCTGTAAGGAGATGAAAGGATTTGCCAAATACAAACTGTGATTTAAATAAAAAGGTTAAAATGATCTGAAATTGCTTACAATTGGTATAGGGGGCGTTAAAAGGTTGTTTTATTAAAAATCGCAATGAAACAATAAAAAGATTGAAGTCACAAAATTACTCAGTGGAAAGAAAAATGCTGAAAACACCCACAGTAATAACTAGAAATAAGCGATTGTACGGAATTGGTTATTAATTAGAACGGATAATACATAAAACTACTATTTCAATTTTTATAATGCTATCAAGCACTGCAGTAGCATTTTATAGGTAGCTGTACTATACTCGTAAATAAAGCTGACATAACGCAAACAAGCCTTGAGCATCTTCAAATAAACATAAATGAATACATGCGTGTTTAGGTATTTTATATAGCAAATATAGAGCCAATATAATGCTAATACTGTGATTTTTTTTCGTTAACATGACCTCTTGAAAATTATGTTCGACGTATTTCATTGCATTGCAACATATCTGATGTAGCCTACTCAGCAAGGAGAAGCACGCTAGCCGTGACTGACGATGCAAGTTACCTCTATTCGAAACTCTTCAAAAAATAATTTTTAGCAAATTGCAGTTGTCTAATACGATTAGTAGTGCCGATAATAGGCTATCAAATGTTACAGATTCTCATTGGTGCTCTGCTACAGAATTTGTAGTGCAGCCAACGGACGGTCAATCTCTCCACTGAAATAGCAAAACATTTCGCAACATCTGGCACTATATCGGCATTAAAACAGCATGTAGAGATTAACAAACCCTAAAGACTGTCTGCATATAGGACAGTGTAAAGCAAATATAATGCTACGTTATAATGCTTATTGCTTACCTAGGTCCGAATACTCGGTACGTAAAGTTAGATTCATAGTTAGATAAAGTCTTCAGGCCCACAGAGTTTGATTAGGTGCTGAGACTATCGTCCCAATATTTAAATAAAAAATGAAAAAATATATACATATAACAACAACTAAATGGAACTAATATGAGATATAACTAGAACGGTTCATTATGACAAGATTTATCCTAAAAGAGATTGAAATAATTCTGAAAATGAAATGAGACCATTCTGCCGCTTAAAAGCCGGCAGCAGCATAGAGAAAACAGACGATATCTTTGCATAGACCCGTTCTTCAGGTTGCATCGAGCGCCTGTGCGTTTTTCCAAAAAGAACTTGATAGCGACGCTCAGTTATTTCTATTGCCGCGGCTAGAATTTTTCCCAAAAGACATTAACTGATTGCCAAAGATGAACGACCAGAGTGTCGGGACGTTAACACAATCGAGATGCGACACATATCGCGAAGAACTGAATCCCGTTAGTGACGGACAATTTGTTCCCGGAACGGTGTTCGTTATTTCAAAATGTGATTAACCCATCCCATTTCTTCTTGCGTGACAATAAACTGAGGAACTTTGTATGCACAGACCACACTGTGTACGCATGAAAGTCAGATTTTTGTGTGTCAATTTTGTAAACAGACTAACTACTAGAATGGTAAAAAATTAGTCAGTCCCAGATATTGATGAGACGAATTCCAAAGTCAATCCATCATTTACTTATTGATACTTTATAGCAGGGTTGATATTGGTGTCTTACAGAAAAGATTCTACCTAAATTAGTAACTAGCGTCGTTTGTCCAAATACAGAAGACCGTTTAGAAGTTAGTACCTCTCGCTTGCACGATTCTATAAAATTACGCTTGAAGATTTGAAGAGTTCTTCAAAAAGAGGTAGCATTTTTGGTTTTCGCGGTTAATGCAATTGCTCGAACCTGAGGAAGACCTGCACTGTGAGGTAGTCGAAACGTGAGTTTTCCAAAAAATAAGGTTTTCTGAATTTGGTCGTTAAAAACAATGAACCTTGCGCTTAAGCTTTGTATAATTGATATCCGACTTGGCCCGCCATGGTAGACACTAACTGATCGCAGATGGTCGGTGTTAAGTCAGACCGGACTACGTCGCAAAACATCAAAAAAATGAGATAATGTAGTATTGGCCAAAGAATTTCTTCAGCTACGTTCGACTTTTGCCAGATTTGAAATATGTAACAATAAACAAGAATTATGGCAAAAAAATAATTTCTAATTTTTAATTTAAAGGATGCTGCGATACAAACTTCAAACTCGTTTTTCTCGAAATCAATATATTGTCACTTAGTCCGGTCTGACTTAACACCGACCAAATGATGTCTCGCAGGCAGAGAAGTTCTGTTTGCTGATGAAAAACGTGGTTTCTGCTGGGAGGTATATGCGTAGTTTTCTCCATAAGAAAAATACTATATTATACAAGGTTCAGAAATTGACGTTTCGGCTTATGTGAAGGAGGTCTTTTCTCAGGGGCTTTTCTTAGAAAAAGTTGACAAATCTGTTGTTTAAAACCAAATAATTATTTCTCCCCATTTGAAATGCATCCAAAGTTCACTCACAAATTGTCTAGAATCATTTGATTATCTAGTATCATCATTCAAGAACCAACTGAGACGGGAGGGCTTCGAAAATGCTTTCCAGGAAACCTAATTATTTTTAGGCTTCCACACAAAAGCTAACACACAAATCGAAACGCAATCGCGAATGAACCCATCAACTGAAGCGACCTGCTTGCGACTGCTCTGACGGCTTCCTGACACTGATCTACATGTCAACAAGCCTAAGCCTGTCAAGTCTTTGTCTGCATCAGTCATCAAAACCACCCCCATCATCGTCTTGAGCGAAACTACACGACCAGAAGACCAACTTTCAGCCGGATACAATTTCGGTACTTTTTCATCATTTCTCCTACCGGTGCGTCGCGACGACGCTGGTGAGCGACGCGACCCACAAAAAAAACAAACATATCAACTTTTGCGTTGAAACAGGGCGCGTAACTCCGGTACCCGGTGGTTTCGGCGAGGTTTCGCCGGGAGGAACTGTCGCCCGGAAAACTCTCCTATTGATTCGCGGTGATGGCGGATACGAAGATGGCGACTACGAGTTTCATTCAATAAATAAAATTTCTTCTATTTACGATGAATCTTGATTGGACAGCACACCCCGCCACACCTTCCGCTGTGATGGATGCTACACCTCCCCCCTTCATTACTTCGATTTGTTTGCTCAAAGTTTATTCTCGGTAGCAGACAGACCGGAAAATTTGAGAAAAACTGGGCACCGAATGTCTTTCCCTGTTTCCACGGGCAACGCGAAATTGTTCGTTATTGATTACCTACGCCAACCGAAACTGACTGATTGAGATATGCCCTTTTCCTTACCCCGGACTCGCGCAGACCTACCGACGAATCCCAAGAGGAAAAATGAACGAACATAAAATATGCACGCCTCCGTCCGTCGGGTAAAAAAAAAGTTCAGTGCAATGTGCAATGGGATGCAGCCCGCGAAGTCAGCCACCGTGACGGCGGAATCAGCGCTAGACTCCTAGAGGCCTCCGGGCGGTGGTGTAGACCACTTGAACACGCCGACGGGCGGCATCGTCTGCCTCACTGACTGACTGACTCCGACTCTACACCACCACCACCAGCGTCGTCGTCATCATCATTGTACATTGTGGCCTTGATTTTATGCTCGTCGCGATCATCCAACCAACCCCAGCACACTCAACCGCATGCATGCTCCACTGCATCCCAGTATACCGCTATGCAGTCGCTTCCGAGGTTCTGCCCCCCCCCCTCTTATCTGGATTGCATCTGCTTACCGTCGATACCAAGCACTGCATTCCCGTCCATCACGCCTAGCCAAAACGGCAGTACGGGTTGAAGCCAATGAAAACATGGCACTCTGCAATTGAATTTTAAATTAACCCCGATGCTGATTTTGCTGTTGCTACGACGACGACTGGACTCGCTGTCAACAAGCGCAACAGGGTGGTCCTTCAACGTAGCAGCAGCAGCATGCAGTGATGAATGCAATCGATCGACAGTATGCACTCAGTTTTGTTGACGACCTCCGTTTTGAATGTAGGTGGATGAAAACCGGTTCGTTCCTTTTATGGGGATGCGAACCATTCCCCGCCTGCTACCGCGCCTACTGTCCACGGCGACTGAGCTGGTGCGTCTGTGGAGCGTCCGCTCAGAGCCAGTAGTTATCGAGTCGCGTGAAGAAGGTCTTCACCTGATTGGTGCGAGTCGGTTGGTGATGAGGTTTCGGTAGGTTGGGGGGATTGCTGAGTTACCGCTGTGAGCGGTTTGTGTTTTGAGCCTAAATCGGTTTATTGTTGGAATCTGCTGTCGAATAAAAATTGCCATTAAAAATAAAAAGGGCTGAAATTCGTAATTTTTTGACATGATTTGACACACAGCAAACCCGATTTACATATAGATCTTCATAGAGGAAAAATATTAAATTTTTCATCGCCAGTGTGTCAAATAAAAGAAAATTTCGTCCAGAGAGGCAGACGAAAATTTCTTAAGTTTGACGTCTCGGTTCACATTATGCCTGCCTTCACCAGGGTCATCAAGATTTTAAATTCAAACAGATTTAGTTTCTCCTAATGTTTCCGGAAGTGAAATTTACATCTGAATTTGCCAAAAATTATTACCCGCTAGGCCGTGACATCTAATCATTTCCTATGAAGGGTATTTAAAAATTGCTCTCTAGAGGTAGTTGTAATTCCCTAATTAAAATCGTTTACTGCGATTTGAGCTTTGCCGTGATTTAAAATTTACCTTATTTTTCTTATTACATAGAATAAATTTATATCAGAAAGTGTACTACACTATTTGCGAGGTAGGTCAAAAATCATGTTATTCTCGGAGCTGGGGGTATGTCAGAGATTTTACGGAAGCCATTTTGACAGTTCATTTTCAAGTGCTTCTGAAAGAGTGTGCAATACGTCAATCATCGAAATTTATTGTAGTTATTGACAAAGGAACATTTTGAAAAATGCCCTTTTAGATACTGGTACGATGGCCCTAAAAAGGGTTTCCGAACATACGTCAATAAGTCGTTAACTATCAGCTTGACATGTAATAGAACAAACTCATTTTTTCACCATATCAACGGAGAATCCACCAGTCAGATCGTAGCCCCTGAATACTCTCCTCTCAATATATCGGTCTTGATGTACCGTCCCGGAGCAGAAGCTCCGTTGCCTTCAAACAGCTAACTACGAATGATGATGCAGTTAACTATTATTTTTGAAATCCATCACCCTTGTTTATCCCAGATTTTTAAAAAAAATGAAACTATTTTACTTCGATTAGCCTATTGAGTGCATGCTAACCCTATTTTAATTATCGTTCTGCCCATTTGAAGCCTGGAATTAGAGCAGTGCACAGTGGCTCGACTTAGAACAAAAGATAGACTTAAGTCAAAACTTTGTAGTCTCGGTTCAAATAAGATGGATTCATGTAATTTTTGTACACTGAATTCGTTTTTGATATTAAAATATATTCATTGGGGTGACTCAAAAAAAAATTTGTCGGAGCAGTTTCTAAATTATTTTAAAAATAATGTTTGTGGTTGGATTCGCTATTGATATTAAAACATGTCAAAGAAAAAAGTTTTCCCATTAGAGTGGCTCAAAAATATTTTTTTAATGTAACCGTTCATAAATTATTTCAAAACTTATTTTTGTGCGCTGGATTTGTTTTTAATTTTACAAATTATTAGAAAATGATCTCAATCATTAGGGTGGCTCAAAAATAATTATTTTTACGTAACGGTTATTTTTAATAATAATGCTTGAACGTTGCATAATAATGTTTGTACGCTGTTTTCGTATTAACACTCGGAATACCAAGGGGGTAAAAAAATGGGAACGCTTACTTTGACCGGTCATATCTCAGCTGTTACATAATCGATTTTAAATCTGTCTTCACCAATATAAACCAAATATATACATCTTTTATGAACACGTCAAATTAAAAAATTGAATAATAGAGTTGTCTACCGTAAGTTACAGTAAAAAGAGTATAACAAAGTCAGTGAGAAAAAAATGGGAACGCTTCTTTGACTTGCCATATCTTAGCTGTTTGCTCACCAATTTTAATTCTTTCTTCACCATTGGATAGGTAAATGTTTTATAAAAACAGTGAACAAAGAATGATGGAAATCAAATTTGTGTATCTGAAGTAATTGTAAAAACAGTAATTGAGAGTCAGTACAGACGAAATGAGTTTTTCTGTTCAAACAATCGTATCACGACCGTTTGTCAACCAATTTCAATTTTCCTTACACCAATGCAATCCTTAGAGCTTCTAGACTTGTAATATATGCAATAAATAGTAGATTTTCAAAAATTACTATACTTTTTAGAGTTTTTAGGAGATAGGATTTTTACAATGTACGTGGCATACGGTTGATTGAAATTCTTTGCGACTTGTTAGTTTTACGGTTTGAAAATTACCTGTTTACTCAATAGTTCTACATATTATACATGGATATTATTATATCAAAATGTTTGCACGGACGTGGAGAAACACATTATTGTATGTAAGTTACTAAATAATAGAGTGTGTTAGGACGATTCAGTAAATACGAAGAAGTTCAGAATTTTAAAATATTCGTCATATAACTTTAAATTTGAAGCAATGACCTATACATTTTGATACACCAGTCGATTGTAATTGATGGCGGCTACAATTTCTGAAAAAACGCATTTTTATATTTTCTCAAAAAATAGACAAAAGTACGTAGAACTACAGTAATTTCATTTAGTTGACAAATAGCTTCAAGTATTCAAAGCTATCACCCATTCCATTTATACACCAATCGATTGTAATTGATTTTGGCTACAATTTCTTAAGGAACAAATTTTTATATATTCTCAAAAAATAGCCAAAAATACGAACAAGTACAGAAATTTCAATTAGTGGGCAAATAACGACGAATTCTAAGGGATGATTTATACTTTTTTATACACCAATCGATTGTAATTGATGGCGGCTACAATTTTTGAAAGAAACACATTTTTATATTTTCTCAAAAAATAGACAAAATACGTAGAAGTACGGAAATTTGATGTAGTTGGCAAATAAGGTCAAATTCAAAGTGATGGCCTACACTTTTGTATATATATATATATATATATATATATATATATATATATATATATATATATATATATATATATATATATATATATATATATATATATATATATATATATATATATATATATATATATATATACAATTGTTGCAAGATAAACTTTTCATATGTTCCCAAAAAAAACGACAAAAATTCGTAGAAGTACAGAAATTTCGTCTGATTGGCACATAACTACAAATTTCCGTACTTCTACGTATTTTTGGCTAATTTTTGAGAAAATATAAACAATTGTTCTATCAGAAATTGTAGCCGCCATCAATTACAATAGATTGGTGTATAAATAGTGTAGGTCATCCCTTTTAATTTGCAGTTATTTGTCAATCAAACGAAATTTCTGTACTTCTACGTATTTTTGTCGTTTTTTAAGCAAATATAAAAAGTTTATCTTGCTACAATTGTAGCCGAAATCAATTACAATCGATTGGTATATATAAAAGTGTAGTCATCACTTTGAATTTGACCTTATTTGCCAACTAAATCAAATTTCCGTACTTCTACGTATTTTGTCTATTTTTTGAGAAAATATAAATGTTGTTTCAGAAATTGTAGCCACCATTAATTACAATCGATTGGTGTATAAAAAAGTATAAATCATCCCTTAAAATTCGACGTTATTTACCCACTAATTGAAATTTCTGTGCTTATACGTATTTTTGGCTATTTTTTTAGAAAATATAAAAATATGTTCTTTCAGAAATTGTAGCCAAAATCAATTACAATCGATTGGTGTATAAATTGCATAGGTGATAGCTTTGAATACTTGAAGCTATTTGTCAACTAAATGAAATTACTGTAGTTCTACGTACTTTTGTCTATTTTTGAGAAAATATAAAAATCGTTCTTCCAGAAATTGTAACCAAAATCAATTTTAATCGATTGGTATATAAAAAGGTATAGGCCATCACTTTGAACTCGACGTTATTTGTCAACTAAATAGAATTTCTGTACTTCTACGTACTTTTGGCTATTTTTTGAGAAAATATAAAAATGTGTTTTTTCAGAAATTGTAGCCGCCATCAATTACAATCGACTGGTGTATCAAAATGTATAGGTCATCGCTTCAAATTTAAAGTTATATGACGAATATTTTAAAATTCTGAACTTCTTCGTATTTACTGAATCGTCCTAACACACTCTATTATTTAGTAACTTACATACGATAATGTGTTTCTCCACGTTCGTGCAATCATTTTGATATAATAATATCCATGTGTAATATGTAGAACTATTGAGTAAACAGGTAATTTTCAAACCGTAAAACTAACAAGTCGCAAAGAATTTCAATCAACCGTATGCCACGTACATTGTAAAAATCCTATCTCCTAAAAACTCTAAAAAGTATAGTAATTTTTGAAAATCTACTATTTATTGCATATATTACAAGTCTAGAAGCTCTAAGGATTGCATTGGTGTAAGGAAAATTGAAATTGGTTGACAAACGGTCGTGATACGATTGTTTGAACAGAAAAACTCATTTCGTCTGTACTGACTCTCAATTACTGTTTTTACAATTACTTCAGATACACAAATTTGATTTCCATCATTCTTTGTTCACTGTTTTTATAAAACATTTACCTATCCAATGGTGAAGAAAGAATTAAAATTGGTGAGCAAACAGCTAAGATATGGCAAGTCAAAGAAGCGTTCCCATTTTTTTTCTCACTGACTTTGTTATACTCTTTTTACTGTAACTTACGGTAGACAGCTCTATTCTTCTATTTTTTAATTTGACGTATTCACAAAAGACATATCTTTCTATTGGTGAAGACAGATTTAAAATCGATTATGTAACGGCTGAGATATGACCGGTCAAAGTAAGCGTTCCCATTTTTTTAGACCCCCTTGGTAGTCCGCGTAACTTTTTACCCCCTTGGTATTCCGAGTGTTAAAATGTAAAAAATTCCACTAATTAGGGTGGCTCAAAAATAATTTTACCGTTACGGTGCATACTTGTTATGTTAATTTTGCACTGCATATATTTATGATATTGAAAAGAATAAATTTCCATTTCATTATTGTACTTCAAAATGATTGTTTTTTTCTCTTAATTATTGAATAGCGTCGAATTCTTAAGCTCTTCGGGGTTATTCTTGACATGCTTTTCGAGGGCTTCATGTGCGAGTTCAATAACGAATAAACTAAAATTCGTTTGAAAATATTCCGATTTGTACTTTCCCTATCATTTAAATTGGGCAGTTACTTCGAAAGAAGAAATAAGTCCAGAAACATTTAATGGCATATGTCAACAGGTTTTTTTTATTTCTATTATAGAGGTTTACTTCGAAAGAAGAAATAAGAAGGTTAGAAAAATCTCTTATGAAAAATTTCTACCCCTATGTGCGGGGTCGGGATTCGAACCCAGATGCGCTGCGTACAAGGCAATCGATTTACCTACTACGCTACAACAACAGGATGAAACATTTTCTAAATTTTAAACAAATTGAATGGACACTATCACCATCTAAGTAACTACTCTTTCCAGTCGACTTCCTTCTTTTGTTCACTAGTATAAACGTCATAGATCATTATCTTAATATTATTTGGATGCCTCTTTATCATTACTCTAGCTATAAAATAATTATTAAATTATCAATCAACCACGCGCCTCCATTTGCAGATTTTTAAAATTTCGATTTCTTATCGTAAGTTTTCGCAAAATTGTGTTGGGCTGAAAAATTGATAGCTTTCAAATAAGTAGGTATTGTGCGTAGTTGTTAATGCTTTAGAAGCTCACGACAAACAGCTATCTACCCGAGCAAACGAAAATCCCCGTAATAGGGGGGTTGATCCCATTTAAAACATTATCAAAACACCGCGCAGTGGGGATGAAATTAGACCGAGGCTGTGGGGGACAGTCACGGTCTAATTTCATCCCCACTGCGCGGTGTTTTGACGGTGTTTTAAATGGGATCAACCCATGAAAACACCATCACCATGGTCCCGTAGATCCCATATAAAAATAATATTTTGGCGCATTTATGCGTTTTTGAGACCATTTTATGGTAGTTAAACTTGGTACGGACCATCTTAATGGTCCTTTCAAGGGGTTGTATGGTGTCTGAAATCATGAAAATTCGCTCAGGTAAACAATAAATAAACCAGCTAGTGATTCATTCGTGGTCATTTTATGATGTAATTTAATGAAACAAAAAAAATTGCCCCAATATCCTATGTCATAGGAATAACGGTTTTTTTTTGAAAGCAACAAAAATAATCCGAGCCCCAGACAGGTAGGATCCTTCGTTATCGGTAGGATCGTAGGACTTGCCCTGCAATTACCAAGGCTTACTTCGTTAATCCGCTAGTTCAGTGTGAAATTTTCTATCGTCGGATGTTTCGGTTAACATTGTAGTGGCATTCTCCAGGGTCATCGAATACGAAACTTTTATCTCTATTCAGATCAATATCAATCTGGGGTATTTTTTTCAAGGTCGAGAATTGTGTCAAAATTTGCTTAAGCAGGAATATTTGCACAAAATTTCGGTATTCGGCTGATGACGACTCGGCTCATGACAGGCAGGAAGTTTTTTCACTTTTTCGCGGTGGTTTCGACTTTTTTTTTTGAAAATTAGGTTTTTCGTTACTAATGCCAGTACCTTAAAATTAATTTCAAATAAAATTGTAGAATATTTTTCCGATTAAATAGTGCAAAAGATGAATAGTTTCGTTCAGTACAATAGAAGCTAGTAACGTTCGAAGTCCATCAAAAATTGGAATTAAATCGTCAGAAGTATTCAATTTCAACCCATTCAAATTCTCATCCCTAGAACGTTGATTCGTTGAATATGCGACGCGACTGCGGAGGAAAATTTTCCAAAATTGCAAGTTTCGGTTAACATAGTAGTGGCTTTCCCCAGGATCATCCAATTCGAATTTTTTTTTGTTTATTCAGACATGTTCTATGACAATCATTTTAAGAGCGAAAATTCGCTGAAATTTTAATATTTTCGTTTCCGGACACAAATTCGGCAACAGTTTTGCCGACATATTTGATTGCGAATAGTGCTCAATGAACCGAAGATTACATTCATTTGCTGGAGTCAACATGTATTTCTATAGTAAAGAGTACAGCTATACTATCGAATCCTAATTTTTGTTTTAAAATACTTTTTACCATGGAGCTAAAAGTATAATTACTTACTAGGGTGCCAGCTATTTTTGTGGTGTTGGGATTTTGTCCATCGCCAGTCAAAACATGATTCAAGGCATCAACAAAAAAATTGGGCAAAATTTTAAGCGAAATCATGCCCCAAAGCGAGTGACATTTTTTATGGAAATTACATGTATTTTTTCATGTTTTTTCGAAAATCGTAAAAAGTATAAACTTGGTAGAAATTGAGCAGATGATGGATTTCAAAAGAAAAGTTTTTTGAAAAATATTGCATTAAAAATACTCAAATTTCCGGATTTTTAAAAACAAAAGCTTTTTTTCTTTCATTCATAAAAATATTGATTTGTAACATTTTCTAGTGAACTCGGACTCAAAATGTGTCCAAGTTTCGAAATTTTTCGATAACTTTGAAAAAAGTTACGAATTTTCATATAAAGCGTTCGAAAAAATAATGTAACTCTTATATAAACGGTTCAATTTCGCTCAAATTTCGTCCAATTTTTATTTGATACCTCGATTCATTTTTGACCGGTCATGGACAAAATTACAACATTGCAAAAATAACTGCCACCCTACTACTTAGACACTTCCATAAACTTCTCATCAGTATCTGGCAGACCGACTTGGCAACCAATTTCCATTAACTTTGTGGTACTTTACAAAACTTATTTAGTGTAGTAACAGGTCTACAAATTTCGCATAAAATTTTTGAGTTTTTTTTTCGTCTGAATATTCCCAAATTTGCTGAGCTTTCTAGAAGAATACCCACGGATTTCAAAGAACTACTTCGAGTTCGTAACGTATCAATTTTTGTAACATTCGTAGTATCTCCTTTGAAGATCGAAAAATTTCGTTAATATCGTAGATATCGCCATTAATTGTAGGACTTCCTAGAATATTTTTGAAGCTTATATAACTTCCTATAGATTCTTGAGATTCTTTTAGATTTTCTGCAAGTTCTGGAAACATTTCTGAAAATCTCAGAACTACCATGAGTTGGATAGAATATGCCAGCACCTCGTTTGAAGCCCCCCTTGAATTTCATAGAGGTATGCTGAGTTTGATTAAAAATATATTTGATTTTTTAGACTTTCCTAAATGTGGTAGAAGTGATTCGAAGTCCGCAGAAATTATTTGACGTTCTAGGAATCTAAGGATATTACAACATAAAATTAAATGGCTTCGTCTGATAGTTACGCAAACATGTGTCGATTATTTGTCATCTTCGACAACGTTTCGACCACCTGGTTTGGGTATTTTTCGGGAGCAATCATAGCGTTTATTTGGTAAATCGATTGCCTTGTACGCGGCTCACCTGGGTTTAATTCCCAACTCTGCTCATAAGATAAAAGATTTTTCTAACCCTAAAAGAGTGGAATGGCTTCAAGGTTAAAACTTCTATAATCAGGAAAAAAATTCACGTGAACATAAGAATATCCAAACCAAATGTCGAAATGTTGGCGAAGAGGACGAGTAATCGCTTTGGCTGCACTACCAAGACTTATCCTAAGTCATAAGGATGTCTTTCAAAATATCGATTGACTTTACGGTTATCTTGACGTTTCTACCCATGCAAATGTAGACCTTTTTCAGGGCTCTCATCGAAGTAGTTTTAAGTTAAGAAGGGGTAAACTAAAATTTTAACAGGACTGAAAATCGAATGCAAGTACCGTTCGGAATGGAACCTGACCAAGAATCTTAGACCAGTGAAATGGGGACAAAATTATCCTTTTATGCTACTCTTGCTTGACAAAGCGACCTTTCCAGCTTCAAATTAAATAATAACTGCGTTCAATCTCACCCAACATCACACAAAGAGCCATCGAATACCACCGACCGCTCGCCCGTAAGCCCACTCCCCAAAATAGCCCTTGACAACTTTACGAGCACTCCGAAACAAAGGATCGCCCCAAAGACCCACATTTCGCACTCAGCTCGCCAGTCTGCCGACTAACAACCCCATAAAACCAGAGGAACTTATTCCCATCGAAATCTCGAAACACTATCTGTATTGGACAAAATTGGCTACAGGAAGAAGAACGCGCGGAAACATACGGGGGCGCATCCGGGAGTGGCTAGAGAGAGAGAGAGAGAAAGGGAAATCAACGAACTGACCTTGAAACCGGAGATGGCCCCCTGTTGCTGCCGGCACTACTACTAGACACTAGATACTGTCCGAGAGTGCCTAGGCGGCAACAGGCCGCCGGGAAGAAGATTGGAAGATAAAATTTTATCACTTCGTCCGACCCCCGTCGTCATCGTCGTCCTCTTCCTCGTCATCGACAGTCAAATCCTTTCGGCAGGCCCATTTTGGTGGATGCGGGAAAAAATAGGAAACTTACCGTATAAACAGAGAAAAGACTTTTCGCTTTGCATCCCTATCGGGAAACGGATATGTGTTCGGTTGGTGCGGGGTGACGTTGAAAGTGGTAAAAACTCGGTTCTTTGTCCTTCGGAATTGGGGGAGGTTGTTATGAATCAAATAAGACGGACGGACGAATGAATGGACCTAGGAAGGGCAGTAGGAAAGTGGCTCAACTTTTCCTACTTTCGATGCCTAGGCTCGATAGCAGTTTGTTTGGCGAATTAGTATTCAATCGATGGCACCGCCTGCTACGAACAAAGAACTGCAAAAAACCACACGGATTCTGATTGTTTGGCAGCTGTCAACACGACCGGTAGTTGACAGAACGCTGATGTTCCAACAAAACTCCGACTGCCAGTGGTTTTTTGAAATGTTCAAGTTGGAATTCGTGACAAAATGATTTTTTTTCCACTTTCATTTCCCGTCTTTCCCCTCCCTCTCATCAACCAAATCATTTCTGATCTCTCCGCACACGGTAAAAATCTAATCTGCCGAATGCACACAAATTCCATCCCTCACCACCAGCGAACCCTTCGAACCCGGAGCCGGTGGATGGATGGAAAAGTGGCACAACACACCGTGCTTCGGGCGGTTGAATGATACCCGAAATCTCAAGTTCAAGGGTAGCAAAACTCCGAGACGGGACAAAAATTGGTTTGCACCCCCAAGCCACCATCGTGCCGTGCCGAGGAGAGTGCCGAGTTGCCACCGTGGAGAGTGGATAAGTGAGTGTCACTTTCGTCGTCGTCGTCGTTGTTAACGCGCCGAGTGTCGAGAGTCGAGTGGAATTGAGTGAATGAGTGATTAAAATTACTTAGATTGGTGCCCTATCGGAATAATTGTCACGGGAAAAAGCGGTCGCGCTCAGTATGAGGAATAGGGTGGCGGTACTGGAAGGGGTGGTGACCTTCGGTAGTCAAATTTTTCCGTGCTTCTTTTAGGATGGGAAAAATTTCCCAAACAGGCTAAGTATGTTAGGAAAAATACAAGCCTGCCACCACGCGGCCGATTTCCAGAGGAAAGCGAGCGGATGCGTGAGATGAAATTATGGAAAATGATTGAATTGAATTATGATATCTAATTTCGCTGGCTCGTGTGATCCAGGCTGCGGATGAGGAAAGTAATTTCCTCTGGTTTGTTGATTTTTCAAGGACAAATTATGATATTTTTATCGGCGGAATGCGTCATTCGTAGTACGTTTGGTGGGAAAAAAATGCTGGCCCGGAACTCGTGTAAGGTTGGAAGAAATTGGAGCGTTCCGGAGTTACTGATTTGGGTAGTAAGAGTTATTTTTCATGTTATTTAGATTGCTAAATTGAATCGGTATGAAGAGTACAATACCAATGACTTTAGAAAATCAAGGACTTTCGTTTCAACTTCCTCTCATCAGTATCTGGCAGACCGACTTGGCAACACATTTCCTACAATGGAATCAAAACTGCACTGCACTGAAAATGGCAATTCTTGTAAATGTTCTACGAATAAAATAAACAACTTTAAATTTTAGAATAACATGTAAATTGTTGTACGTACTTATTTCCATTAATATTCATTCAAAACAGAGGAAAACATTATGTCACACAACTGACTGGTCCCGCATGATGTCTCGTGACGCAAGTACAGAAGCTCTGGTTTGTAGCAAAAAAGTTTCGTTGACACATGGACAAACTGGACTTAATTTGTTAACGATTTTGGTACCAGCTTCTATGCTGATGGTACCGGCTGTTGACTTGGAGGTACTGGACGTAGCCTTTGCTGTTGTCACAAATTCGGAAAGCCGTTTGTGTGTCAGGAGTGATATCATTTTGTGCGTGTAGCCCGTTGATAAATTTTTCGTAATGGTTCTTCTGCATACTTTTCTACGTGCAGCCGACGACAGAATTGTCACACATTAATTGGTTCCTTTCTATGTATTAAGCGTACTCTGTGCACTGGTAGCCCATTGCACTTCGTATTGTAGGTTCAAGTAGGATGACATTCTCACGACAAAAACATACATGGGAAATAATTTTTTATGTATCTTCCGTAACGGATTCCACTTCGCCACTACGACGACATGAATTTGCAAGATCGTGTAACCGTTCTTCAATTCGATCATCTTCCATACACACGGGCATCATCAGTCTAACATTGTCATACTCAAACACCTGTTCCAGGTTGTTATGCAGAATGAATCTCCTTGCCAAGGGCCAATTTGTTGAAAGTTAGCAGCACTGTCTGGTTGACATGATGGAACTGGATGTAGGCGTTTCTGTAAACCAAAGCTCGGGCAGATGTACAGATTGAATATTATAACTGCTGACCTCGGTAGTTGTAAATAGACTGAACTAGGGAATGTATGTTTGGTTTCGTTTAGTGTTGTTCTCAACTTCTTGATTTTGCGCAGTACAGTGTGCATCACATGATAAAACTGGATAGTATCGTCTTCCAACTTTGGAAAGTCACATTTCTTTCAATATACATTCCACTTCGCTAGCAGTCAAATTTTTGGTAATAATCTATGCTATGCTATAAGTTATTACCACTTTGGTACGCTTAAATTGAGTAAAACTTTTCAAATGCTTTTAAATATTGGTGATATACAAACAAGTCTGCTGGCATTATCTTCTCCAAAAAAAAGTTTCACATTTGGAATTGAGAAAAGATATGACTTCGAGCAGAAATCGACTCTGCGTTCTCCCAGCAGTGTTAACTGCTCCCCCTCTCTCTAAGTAAATTCTGGACAATTTCCTGATCAACGCCACAACAGCTTGGTGAGACCCATTCGACCCCCCCCCCCCCTCCACCTCATCTTCCCACAATGTCTTCTACAGGCGATCGTCAGCGCCCTTTCCTACGAATTTGGTGTTCAAGACGGTGCCAGTTACTGATGAGATGAGTTCGATGGGTAAAATCAACCATTATTCAATTAAGTTTTGCTTCTAGCATTTCCTAAACCTAAATATACCCTCCAAAATTAAAAAAAAAAGATCTCTAAGCGTACATAGGCTTAAAAATTCTTACAAAAATATTGGAAAATTTTTATAAAATCGAAACATTTTAATACATTCTAAAGGCATCTGAAAATCTATAAAAGTATTAGATAATTCTTAAATTCTCACTGAAAACAAAGACAAAATCATGAATAAGCAGAACTGAACTTTTTAGAAAATTTACTTCGATGTTACAAAAAAATCTCAGTAATTGTTCATTCTCTTTGAAAAAAAATTACAAGGCGGTAATTGCGTGGAAAGCATAACTGCGTTTCACTCCCACAGTGGATCTACGTTAAATTCCAGCCGAAGTAGTTAAGATTTTCTGAGTTGAAAAGAGCACGTCTTCCTTCGGAAGGTAAGTAACGCCATTGGTCTCGAATCATGATGGGCATAGGAGTTCAAATGGTGAAGTAACCTCTCTGTCGTCTGTGATTAACACTCAGTGCGAATGGTTAAATGAGATTATGACAAGAGAAAAATTTAATGACAAACAACTATCTAAACAATAGTTTTAAAAAAACTGGTGACTTATTTTTTGGTGATTTCACTATGTAATTTCATCAAATGAATTTTGCTGAAGTAATGTATGCCATAATATTAACTATTTCTTTGAAAAACTAAAATAATTGGACGATATTTCTATACTAAAATTATACATGAAAGCTGGAGCTACGCCCTTCAGAAAACTGTTAAAAATTCGTTTTACGTTTAAACAACCTCAAATCTCACGAAAATATCTCTGATAGCTCTGCTAATACGAGAAAAATACCTGCGAGAATATCGCGTAACTTTCACATTTGGACTTAATCCGGGCTCGTCTGACTCAAAATTCAACATCAGAATCCAGGTTCGCGCGAACATTCAACAATCCACGCAGTTGGCAACACGGCGGTTATGCAATCGAATTAAGACACGCAACATACAAACGTCCCTACGATAAAACACGTTGATATAAAAACTGGTGCAAGAACTGGTAGTCATACCTCGATTTTGTACGTGTATCCGAGGATTTTAATCATAACATCGTCCGAATCAGTGACGCGGCTCGGATGCGCATAGTAAAACTTTTTGTCACTATACGATTAAACGAACTCAGTACTTAATTCCTCGTATGATGAAACTGGATAAAAGTTTGAGTTTCACTCATTTTGAGACATACCATTTCCACAGCAGTAATTGGACAATTACAAACAATTTTAATAAAGACCTGAATGTATGACATTGTAGGTATCAATTTAAATATGCTCTATTTTACCGACAAAACAAAATTAATTTTTTTAGCTTCAATACATGATCGGCTAATCAAATCTAAATAAAAGATTGTTTTTTGGTCATGGATTTCTGGCAAAAATATTCATTTTGTGTCAAATGACCGACGTTTCGAAAGAGTATTCCTTCATCTTCAGGACAAAAACGTCTATAAATATTTTCTTTGTCAGTCGTTCTTGCCCTGAAGATGTAGATCTACTCCTTCGAAATGTCCGTCATTTGACGTAAAATTAATTTTTTTTCCGAAAGCCGTGACAAAAAACCCATCTTTCGTTAATCGTTACAATTTAAAACAATATTTATCTGCTGATAAATCCACCTATTGGTGGATTTATTAGGGGATAAATATTAAACTACTGTCCCATTAGTGTAGTTAACCCCTGCATACCCATGTTGTTCATAAGCAAAAACGTTGTTACACAGCTATAACTTTTGACACAAAACTAAGTACGCCTTTTAATTGGTAAGGTAACCTTTCATTTGAGTACTAGAATTGAAGTTAACACCATCAGTCTGATTGAAATCCGCTGGAGAAGTGCTGCCACGAGCTTCAGTTTCAGTTAGCCCTGAAATACCAAATTTTTAAATATGGTTGCATTCTTCCAATATTCAGGAAAAAACTAATAAAACTTATCCCTTCAGACTAAATTTGACTACCGTTTCTATGCAAATAACACTATTGTAACTGTCCTAAGCTTCGGAAGCTAAAAGAATTAGCAGCTTCTAGCACTGTAAGAGAAGTGTAGTTCTTTGATCAAAATCGGTTTTTCGTTCTGGAATATTAATTTCCAAAAGTAAAAATTGGATTAAACTAATTTGCACATCGTCTCGTCAGTAACTAGTACCAACTGGGTGACTACTTAGAAGATGTCTTCAAATTCTTGCTTCCCGAGCCATCACTCAGGACAAGCCAGTTGCTTTAGATGTTCACATGTGTGTCGTGTGAACTGGGTAAATCTTTTTTGCGTTTAACTAGTGCCAATCTGAGTACTAGTATAGATGGTCTAACTAGACACCAAGTTGGTGCTAGTTACTGACGAGATATGAATTTGAAACACAACACATCGGAACTTAATTTAGGTTTTTCGTGTTTGACCCTTAACAGTGTTAAGGAAAAATAGTTTCGAGATCACCTCTATGCACTAGAAAAAAGTTGGACATTAAAGGTTTGATATTTGGAGGACGGAAAACTCATACTGTTCAAAATGGTTGAATGAATTGCGAGAAAGAAACATCAACTCAGTTTCATGCAGTTACTTGACGTCCGACTCTCTTAAACAATCCCCAAAAGTGGCAAACTTCTCTACATTTTTCAGGAGTTTGCAGAGTTTCGTATGAGTTCGCTCAGTTCAGCAAGATTTTCGCAAATCTCTAGAAGCTTAATATAACTTCGTAGCATCTCTCAGATGTTTGAAGCACTATCTAGATCAGCGGTTCTCACCCTTCTTCGACCCGGGAACCCCTTTGTAAGCACCTAGGGTTGTAGCGGACCCCCACAGCTTGCCATATATTTTGTGTACTATTCAAATATTATTTTCAGTCTGTTACAAAAAAGTAAATTATCTTCTTCGCGGACTCCCTGATAACTACTTCACGGCCCCCTAGGCGATCCCAGGTTGAAAATCGCTGATCCATATATTTCCATATCCATATATTAAATTTGTTAGATATGACGACCTTAAAACTTTCAGTTCTCTGCATATTGTTAGTCTTAACAAGGTGGGAAGGACTTCGAAATTGAAAGGACTTAGCAGGAACTCTTACTTGATACACTGTTCCGGACAAAATGTTCAAATTCGGCTACCTTTTATTTGATGTCTCTTGCAGATCACATATAGGTTAATCAATCACAACAGATTTTATAGTTTCCATATTTTTTGCTCTTTGGCAATATTATCACCAGGAACTTAATGCTGCAGCTAGTAGCAACATTTTAGTCGCCTCATATGATTATCGCTTGAGCTTCCTGGCCTGATTAGCAATGAAGCTATAGAATGGCATCGAAAGGTAATCATTGAGAAAGGGTAAAATGTTGCGGTCTTAAGTTGCTTGTGATGACCTAAAGCCTAAAGAGTGACAATTTATTGTTGGTGTTATGTCTTATTAAAATACGGAAAATCTCCTATTCAACAAAACTATGACAGGTTTGCACGGTTAGCAGTTGGCAATTAGTCGATGGATTTTATTTTTCATGGACTAACCGATTCAGAAACTCTCAAGAACTGCTTCATCTTAAATTCCAGTATGGTCGTGTCTTACACGAAACCTTTTCATTGCTGGAATTGTATAAACTAAAAAAGAGTGAAATGAATAGAAATAGAGAGACAAAAGAATCAATCGACATCAATAAATTCTAGAGCGCCAACACTTCACTTCTCTTATTACGAACGTGTTCCCAGCCTTTTCAGGTGGATTTAAGGAGTTTGTTCCCTTTCCTTTGAGCCTTTCCTTTTTTCTTACTGCCATTCTGGTTCGAAAACGGATTTTAATGTTAATTTAATTGTATTTCCTACTAGGAATTCTCGCAACGCACTAAAATTTATTAAATGCAACAGATGTTCTCGTTTTTATCGTGATTGGGGTATTTAGGCGGTCAAATCTACAAATCGCTTGCCAGATCAAATTTTTTTTCTACATTTTTCGACATTTTTTTTTTCTTCCGAACATACTCCGAAATGCCAAACTCGGACTTTACCACTAAAATTTTGCTGTCGAGGGAGTAAATGTTGAACGATTTTGATGGAAGCTCAGCCGTTCGTCAAGTTTCAAATCGATTTGGAGAAAGATTTATGCGTCTAGACTTTCCGGACACAAGGTTTATGTGAAGACATTTCGATTTGATGTCTAGTGCACCTAATTTCGGTTTAATATTTTGTTTCCACGCGAAATTCGAGTTCTTATTCTACCCTATTTTAAGAAACAAGTGCAAAAAAAAAACAAGAAACCCATTCTTAGCCTTGTACACTGTAAAATCCTCAAAAATTTAGTCGGCAGACTGATGTCATTCCGTCTAGCTATACGAAAAACGTTTCTATAGTTCTATGCTGTATTCCTTCTTAGTGGAGAAAAATTTAAAAAAAAAAAAACTATGTTCCGCTATCCAAAATGGAGAATGGCTCCAAAACACAAACAGTGTTTTCATTTTTTTTGGAGCTGGCGTCAATTCGGTGCTAGCTTATTCCTGTTACAAAGTTAGTGTCGGATTCTGATGAGACGATGTCGAAACGCAAAATCCATAACTAATTTAGTTGCTACGTCACAAATTGTGCACATTTGGGGACTCCACCAGGTTTTTATTCCACCCAAAGTGATCTTTTACTATTTTAAACTGTATTTTCAGATGCCCAATTAGAATTGGTTTGACAGAACGACAGAAAATATTTGTAAATAATTTCAGACTATTTCCTTTAAATCGGACTTAATTCTCGACAACTTGAAAAATCTTAAAAATAGCCAAAACAGGATAAGAAAGTTCTAGAGTTGATAGGAGGTTCAAAATTTTCTGAAGGTTACTGAAACTCTCAATATTTTTTTTGCTGTCAACTTTTCTAAAAGGTCATTCGAAAAGTCCTTTCGAAAGATTTTCTTTAAGCTTCCACTAGCATTCAGTAATTCTAGCAATCCAGCTAAACATTGTACACACTCCAGGAGGATTACCAATCAACCACTCATTGAACATTAAAACTAATTCTGAAACAGTCAAAAGTTTATAGAACTATCTGGAAGCTTAAAGCAATCTTCTAGAAAGTTCTTCGTAAGCACTATAATAGCACCCCAAAGCCATACAAAAAAAATCTTTAAAAAAATTACAAAAACGGCTCTCTAAGTCAACTTTAAACCAATTTTGAGCAAAATTTGATTTCACTACAGTTACCATAGATGTTTGTCAAAAAATTAAAAAAAAAATAAAATCTGCGTAAAACCTAATTTTTCGCCACTAAGAAGAAAATTATTTAAAACCACATTAGCGTATTAAGGGCACAAAACCTATAACTAAATTATTTGTGGAATAACCTCAGGAATACAGTTAGTGTTTCCGTTTTATGAAGTTAACGTCAATCCGGCGCTAGTTCAGTTCTGTCACTAAGTTCTTGTCGGATTCTGATGAGACGAAGTCGAAACCTTATTTCCATAACCAATCACAAATTGCTCGTTTTAGAAGTTTTAACTTATATCACTTCGCAATTTTATTTTTTTCTAAAATGTTGAACTTCTGGTACGTTTATCAAAGGTATTGTAATATTTTTTTGCCAACTAGAGAAACTTTTCCATTACGACCATCATAAATCAGGTTATCTGTAGCGCATTTGTGTCCAAGTTATTTTTTAGTCTATGGAAATAGGCTCTTTTTTCTACGAACTATTTCCTTCGACGAAACCGACCAAAAAATCTATTCACGATTTCTAAGTCCAGGGATTTTCGTTTCGACTTCGTCTCATCAGAATCTGTCACTGACTTTGACATTCACCACGACAATTGCACTAACTGGATGTGCTTTCTGTTAGTGAGTTTCTAACACTCGCAATCTTTTAAATATTCAACGTCACACAAATAATCCAACTCTAACAAACTAATCAACTTTTTTTCTGCACCAGCGAACCCTTCCCGGTTCCAATTCCAATAAGAATTCTTATAACCAAAAAAAAACGACAAACACCACTCACCTAACTCTCTCGGAATAAATCTCCACCTTGGTCTTCGGGGTCAGCGGCATCTTGGCCAGGGCGGCCACCGATCCGCCGATACCGAGCCCGCCGCCGCTATGGACCGGCGAAATGCTCTGACAGTCGCTACCGGCGCTGCCCCCGCCCGAAGTCGTGGACGCCACCGAACTGGCCGGCGGGGTACTGGACCCATTGCTGGACGAGGACAAACTGTTGGTCCGGTTTCGTTCCGTCGAATGTTGCTGCTGCTGCTGCTGATGTTGATGGTGCAGTTGCTGTTGCTGCTGCTGTTGTTGTATTGTGCTGCTGGTCGTCGTGTTAAGCATCAATGAGGTAGTAAAGTGATCGACCAGTTTCAGCGGATTCAGCAGCGACTGCTGATGGTGACTACCCGGTGTCGTTCCGTGGGAGTTCGGGCTGTTGGAGGAACTGCTCGACTGGCTGCTCGGGCTGGTCGAGATTGCCAGTGTGGGCTTCTGGTTTTGGCGGTTCTTTTTCTTCTTTTTCTTGTTGGAATCGTCGTCCAGCCGGGTCGCGAACAGAGAAGTCGGTGGGTTCCAGTCCAGATCCTTACGGATGTGACCGCGACCGCACTTGCAGGTGCACGCCTTGAACACCAGATCGTAACCTTTCTTGGTCCAGAGATTCTGCTGTCGCTGCTTGTCCGACCAGGACCGAGCCCGGCCAATGGATTTCAAATAGTTCAAAACACCTTCTTCCCAGTGCTCGAAACACTCCCGATGCATGTACTGACCGATCGTGCAATTGTCATTGTTGCAGATAACCCGGACGCAATCACGCAGATCTTCCAGATTGATGGAACCAAACTCGACCGGTGAGCACTTGAGACAGTCTCCACTGGGGACACAGCAACGGGTCATATGGGCACCCTCGCTACCGGATCCATCGGCCGATTGCGAGCTTTCGAAACCGTGATCCGAATCCCCTAGAGCCCCAAACAGGTCCAGGGTGGTCGTCCCGGGACCTACGGTTCCTCTTCGAGGCGCCATCAGGAGCAACGAATGGTAGGGGTGTAACGCTAAGGTATCTATTTTCGTAGCTTTTAGGAGGTCCCCCGGAAACTCGGGCGGAACACTCGCGGAAGGATAGTTAATTATCAAAGAAAATCTTCGAAAAAGAAATTAAGTTCGACTAGTCGCGTTTTTTTTTCAGTTGCTCATCCGGAACACTGGACGCCACTGTGTTCTAATCACTCTAAACGTCTCCAGTTTGTTCGCTGGTTTCTATTGTCCGTCACTTGCACATGAGCTCCCTACTCTTCATCCTGCACTTCACACTTTGCCAAGCATCTATTTCGGAACGGAAAACATACGGATCAAAATCTTCCCATTCGTAGTTCAAGTACACTTGCCCTAGTTTTGTTTATTTCGTCGGATCCGTCCACTCAAAACAGCAAAAAATTCTCCTCTCACTCTCAGTCACTTTGGGCCAATATCGCGTTGTACGTCGTAAGGGAACAAAAATCACCCATTTGGAGATCCCTGAGAGCTTACACAGATGATAAAGAAGGAAAAAAAAAAAACGACGACGACGACGAACACACTCAACGGTGAAGGAAAAACGGTAGGAAAACGCGAAAAATCGTTATCACTGAGGTGTCGGACTTTGGCATTTGTTTTTCCTGCACTTCAAACACTGTTGCCCTGCTCTGCAACTTCCCTCTTCCTTGGTCCGGTGTGATTGATTTGCGAGGAACGGCTCCGGAAAACCAGATCTATTTTTAAGTTTCTGTTCCTATACACCACAGCTGTGTAGTAGTTTCTCAAGTTTATATTTTTTCGCTCTGCCTGATTTTGTCTGGTCAAAATCGGAAGAAAATTCTAACTTTACGTAAACAACAACGGAGCGGATCAAAAACGAAAACGGTAATCGACTAAAAACACGATACTAATAAACTGTCGAGGCGAAAAGGCCTTTTTTTCCTTTCAACTGACGGCCTTCACGCGAGGCCTGTTTTCACTTTCTGTTCAACCACATGAAAAATCGAACGACGGTCCAAGTTAAAGACTCTTCCTTGCCTTGTTCTCGCGCGCGCTCTTGCCTGCAACACACTTCCTTCCTGCACAGCGCTACAAAACACACTGCCAAAAGCGAAACTGCGACCGAGCCTGTCGACTTGGCGGCCGCTGCTGTTCCCTGTTCTCGACGACAACGACGTCGACGACGACGACGTGGGGGAGAGCGCGCGGGTTTTCCAGGAGCGAACACGCGGAATAGGAAGAACGTATGACGACGGACGGCACTTCGTCTTCTTCTCCTTCTCAGCCTGATGCCTTCTCCGTTACACCGCACCAGCTCATAAGCACACAAACACTCTCACTAGGCAACACTCGCCTTCGTGTCTCTTCTTCTTCTGCTGCTGCTGCAGCTTCTGCTTAGCGTCCCTTACACAACACTACCACACCCCATTCAGGTTTCCCGCCGCGTCGTGCACTCTCATTCGGTCTCTCTGTCACTGCCAAACAACAACGCCACTGACTCGACTCTGACTGAATGTTGCTGCTGCTGCCGGTTCGTACCGACCGGCGAATAATATTCTATAGCGCGTCGTATAGGATTATGTTCTTGCTCGGTAAAAAGCGAAAACGCAACTAAAATACTACGATCGATGCGGCTTTCTGTATATAGCTATAGTAGTAGGCCCTTGCAACGAGTGGCGTCGCGACGGCATACAGCAGCATAAAGCACATGCGATGGCCCGAGTTCTCTCGTCGCTCGCTCTCGGCGGGCGGCGAGTCACTCACACTGGTGCGGCGTGGCAATGTACGCACGCTGCCCGGTGTAAAACGTCAATGTATACATAGGCCGGTGCGCGGTAGGTGAACTCTCTCTCTCTGCCACACTTGGAATTCGATGCACCGCATCCCGCATCGGACTGCTCGATGAGAGAGCGAGTTTCTCACTCATCGATTCTCACTGCAATCCAGTTCGGTATATATGTATGTTCCTGTAGTGCGATGCCGGTATGTGCTCTTTGGGCCATTCTCTCACGGTTCTGCTTCATATTTCCGCTGCAAAGGAAGAAAGAAGCTTCCTTTATCGGCTTTTGCCTGACTGGCTATGTGCTCCGTCCGTGTTCTATTGCACTGAGAGTGAGTGGTGTGGGTCGTGGTCGTGGTTGTGATGGGATGGGGGGGGGGGGGGGGTTTGTATTTTTCCCGTTCAACAACTGAGTGGGAGGTTTACTTCCCTTTTCCGCAAACGTACAGGAGCGAATGTGTGTAGCCTTTTGTGACTTTTATTGGAATGAAAATGATGTGAAAACTTGGGCGCTTTCTAGTTTAATATAATGTGTACTTGAAACATGAGGAAAGCTAGCTAACTTGCGATGTTGAATTGCATTTAATTAGCTGTAGCAGCTTCCAATGATGGTGGAATTGAAAGATCGGTGCGGTTCATCATTAGTAAACTAAATAAAACGGGAGCTGTCGTAACTTTTAATGAGCGAGCCATTTTTCTACATTGATTGTCATTTTCGACATTCAATTTCTTTATTCCAAACTGGAAACTGTTTTATTTCAAAGCCATTTGAAATTTTTTTTAAAGAAAACCTAATTTTGATTGGAATAGATGAAGATTTTATGTTAAAACGGCATCTAATTTATACTTCTCCTTAGTGGAGAATAATTTTGGTGCAAACTATTTTCTCCATTTTTCTTTGCGCGTGAAGAGCACAAAATCTATAACTATTTTCATTATGGAATTTGCATTTCGACTTCGGTTCATCAGAGTCCGCCACTAGCTTAGTGACAGGATTAAGGTAGCGCCACTGATTGACACTAGCTTCAAAAAACGGAGACACAAATTGTGTTCCTGAGCAAACCCCCAGTCAAGCGTGATGTCCTGCAAGAGAAAAAAAGAGCTCCTTCTCAAGCGGGACATCACGCTTGACTAGGGGTTTGCTCAGGAATACAATTTGTGTCTCCGTTTTTTGGAGCTAGCGTCAATCCGGCGCTAACTTAGTCCTGTCACTAGGTTAGTGTCGGATTCTGATGAGACGAAGTCGAAGCGCTAATTCCATAACTAATATATCTAATTTATATTTGAAAAGTCATCCACAACAAGGATAAAGTGAAGCTTAATTATGAAGCTAAAAGCACAGTCCAAACTACACTGGATCTAATCAATCTCGTTAAAGAAACACGTTAAAAATATTGATCGTTCAACTGTGTATTTTCGCTTGTTCTGATCAATCAAGATTCACCTACTACGAATAGTATGACCATCGTGCGTATAAAAACTAGAGGCAGGAAACAAGTAACAATAAAAAAATAATACAGAAAAGGTAAAAACTAGGGAGTGAAATTGGGAAATGTAGAAAATCAGAAATAATCAAAATAAAAAAAATTGATGCGAAGTAAAGAAACAACAACTAACAAGGAAGAAAAAAGTGAAAAAAATTAAAGTACAAGGAAGCAAAAAAGTCGAAAGAAAAATATACAAATAAAAAATAAAAAATAAATAGTAGGCAAAGAATACAAATAACAAAAATTAGAAGTAAAATAAAAAAAAATGCTGTGCTAAAGTACAAACCAAAAACCAGTAAGTTACATATAAAATAAATATAGAAAAGTAAAATAAATTTTCTTTATATGAGAAAGAGAAAAAAGATAACAAAGCAGTTCGCAAGTAATTTATGATTTGTTGGAGATGTTAAAATTTGTGTATTGAGCCACCATCAGAAGCATTTTTTTTTTTAAATTCCATGCAGAGCAGATTCTTCCACAGAACTGAAACATGGTAATCTAACTTTCATAAGCACACAAACTGGTCTTAGCATAGAAAGTGTCAAACACTAGGGTTTTGTAATTTGGAATAGTTCAAGCTAACCGAATTTGCACCACACGAGCTTTGGCATGTGTGGAAATTCTCCAAGATTCTTTTGTAACAGTGGATTGCAATATGAATGAAGTAATTGAAGTTATTCAAATATTTGTATCACCATACTGTGTTCTTTTACTACAAACAATATATCTACGAAAAACCAGCATGAATGCATGCCTATCCCATCGACTATGACTAATCGACTGTCACTCACTTAAATATTGCGTTTCTGAAGGTTTCGGACATTTCTATTTTTTTCTGTTAGCGGAAACTTTGCCACTGCGACCACTATTCTGGTTATCTTTTGTGGCTGCCCCTGTTTCCTCTACATGTTACAAACTGCCCCATTTCAAAGTAGTTGGAAGCGAGTTGTTTGTTTGTCCGCATGTTTCACTCCCAAACCATCTTGGACTCACATTTCGGCGACCTTAACGCCAACAGTGCTGCTTGGTTGTCCGAAAATGTTGCGATTTTTACATGTCTGTAGTTTTGTTTCCTACAGACCTCCGAGCGTTTGTATATTGCATATACCTTATTATTATTTATTAAGGCTTAAACCTCGAGGGTGATTCGCCATTTTGAAAATAGTATACATTTCATAAATACAAATAATTTTCAAATTAAAAATAGAAAAAAAAATATAAACCACCGAGTATCATTTTTGTCAACTATCCTGGGCGCACTGCTTTCCGCTTCTTGTGTTTATTTCCAAAGAGAATAGGGAAAGAGACGAATAGTGTGAAGCCAAAAATACCTTATTGAGCAGACCAATCGTGCAATGTAAATAAACATTACTCATGCCTGAGTTGGAGGAGATAAGTATTGTACTTCTATCAAAAAAGAAATTTGAATTTTCATCAGAATTTAGTTCAATCGTGATTCTAGAGTATATGTATGAGTAAAAATAAGCTTTAGAATTATTTCATCTCTTTGTTTCGAAATGCACATCGTTTGATAAACAAATCCATCGATCGACATACGGTTTGTTTTCAAAATATAATAGGAGTCATTTAAAGTGCTGCCTATAGAAGCGGTTGCCAAAATTCTAGTGTTGAAATCATCATAAAGGGCGTGTTGCCGTTTTGACTGATTTTCACTCTTCGTCTCTTTCCCTATTCTCTTTGTTTATTTCTTTTCTTGGTGGTGAGCGATGGTCGGGTGTACCCTCTGCCGCTTGCTGTCTGCCTTCCCCCTCGCTCGTGTTTGTGTCCATATCGTCATCGCTAGATTGAGTTTGGTGGTCGCTGGAAGCCTTTTGGTGTTTTTTGTGTTTTCGAGTTACGTTGATATATTTGTTCGGCATTCATTTTTAGGCCGACTGTCTTTTGTGTATCAGAAGATGTTGAAGGCTGTTTGGTAGTGGTGGTTGTAGATGAGTTTGCTTTAGTTGTTTTGGCACATGGCTTACCGTAGTGTGCCGTCTGATTACAGAACTGGCACGTAGGCGTCTGCCCAGGATATGTGCATAGGGTTCTGTGTATGTAGTTAACACCTTGCAATGATTTGCCCTCGAAAGTCAAGTAAGACGGGATAGGTTGGTACAGCCGCATTCGCACCACTCGAACACCGTTGAGTATGCCAGGGAAAAAGTTTCTCCAAGTATCGGTTATGACGGACTCCACTTCTCCATACTTCGACATGAATCTTTTAATGCAATCCGAACTAGTACGAGGTGCCAAATCATGAAGTTTTATTTCAGTTAGATCGAGATCCATATACACGGGGATCTTGGTTTTGACGTTTTCATATTCAACGTCATGTTGCGTATTGTTCTTTGCTACGAATCTTTCTGCCTCGGCTAAGGAGTTGAACGTTATAAGAACTACTTGCCTCGTGTGGTGAAGCTGGACGTGTGAAACCTCGGTAAGATCAAGTTCCATTTTCACCTTGACCAACTGTTCCACCTCGCACTGATGATTAGTTTATCGGAGATGGGTGAAGCTGGACGTGTGAAACCTCGGTAAGATCAAGTTCCATTTTCACCTTGACCAACTGTTCCACCTCGCACTGATGATTAGTTTATCGGAGATAGCTACGACTTTAATATGACTAGTATCGTTGATTCGGAAGAACGAAAATCTTATTAGCCGATTTTGTATTTGTATTTGTAAAGGACCAGCCGAACACGAAATAATACAATGTTTCAAATATAGTTGCGGCACCGATTTGTTCCTATTATCATTCATATTTAGTTGTTTGAAGCAAACGGAGCATCTCCTCAAAGGGCTATTCAACACCAAGAAGGAAATATTTGTGAACAATGCATTGCTGGTGGATTACGTTCAATTTGATTGTGGTGGCTGAAAAGTAACCTGAACCATACGACCGCAGCTCGTTCGAGTTTGGTTCGCGCCCATTTTATGCATCGAGGCGCAGATCTTGAACAGAATTAGTCGAATGCAGCTGTCCAAACTCGTCGGGTTGGCACTCTTTTTAGGAGACTGTCTGTCGGCAGCTATAGAGAAGATCGTCTGAGTAGACTGCTTTCTTTAATTGGTTGTTAGTTGTGATGTACATTTAAGTAGTGAATTGAATGGAATAATTAAATCTTATATAAAAGGTCGCGGTCTCAAGTTCTGCGCTTTATAAGCCAAGAATAGTAAAATAAATGTTTTAAGTTTTTTTGCGGCCACGATCACAAAATTCAACGTCAACTCTGGAGGTATAGTATCTTCAAAGTACATAATAAGAATTTTATGAAGTCTCTCTATAAGTAATTATGGAGATTCGACTCTTGCAAAACATTATTTAGACTTTCTGTCTTCAATAAAGTTGTTGAGAATATTAGACACAAGTTAGTTGAAGACATGAATGCTCTATGTATGCCTATTTTGAGGGTAAGAACAAACGCAGACAAAAATACAAAACCAAAATGGATGCAAAGCCACTCATGTTATACAAAATTACGTTCATGATTTCTACAAAAGTACAACCCATTAGCAAGATTTAGTGATATAGCTATCAAACTATAAAGAAATTTCTGTAGTCGCACTTAGTAGTTCTCTCTTCAGACAAGTACAACAGTACCATTATTATGTATACTGATGTCTACAATGAGAAGATGAATTCAATGGTCAGATGGATTACAAACCAGTAATAACAGTTTTGTGAAAATCCTAGAATACTTAAAGCTTGTTGCCCAAAGATATACGGTCAATGGGGCATAGCAAAAAAAAATTTTTTTATTCTCGAAGCCCCCCCTCCCCTCTCATATTGTGACAAATGTGCTCAGATGCCAAGTTTCACATCATTTGGACAATTCTAGACTCCCGCCCATTGCGCTTGAATTTTTTGAAATTGCTGCTATGGGAAAATATTGAGGAAAAATATATTAAATGCTATAACTTTTGAAGTAGCAATCAGAAAATTACAATTTATACCTTAGTATATGAGTATTTGTTTCTAGAAAAATCTGGGAAAGCGGGATATATTAGCCCAAAAATCGCCTGTTTTAACAACATTTCTGCTCTGAGATGCAAATCATACATATTTTGCAGTTTTTCTAATGTGAAAAAATCTCAGGAATCGAACGAAATTTTTTTGATCTTTGTCCGAGTACGAGAAGTTAGGGGGGAGGGGTCTTTTGTCATTCATATTAATTTTTATCATTTTCTCGTGCATATACCTCTATTATTCCATAAAATGTTTGTTTATTTACGTTTGGCGTGGAGGTTAACTGCAATAAATTACCTGCATACAAAACAGTACAGAGAAACAGTTTCATAGAATGCTTAGTCCGCAAAATAAAAATGAGCAAAATACTGTTATTTATAAGATTCCGTGCAGCAGTTGTAATAGCTGGTATGTAGGAATGACGAAAAACAAGGTAAGTAGCCTACTGGCTGGACACAAGTTAAATGTTTTCATTTGAAGACCAATCCGACCAACTCAAAATAAAATACCGAAGATTGCGAGAGGTCTCTTATCGATCACTGTATCCTAACATTTTGATACGAATAATGCAATGATCATCGATCGTACTATTCATACACATCCTCGTATCGTGAAATGTGTCCCCTAAAAATATTTCAAATGCCGTAAGAGAATAGATCTTAACGGACGGAATACAGCCAATGCAGCGACTCTTCTCAACGTCACCCTAAAGTCTCATTTAAAGACAATAATGAACAAGAAACAAACAGCACTGAAAAATTATCCAAATGCATTTCTTTTAACACAAAATTTGATTTTTATTATTATGCAGTATTCCAATCAAAATTAAATATATAACGGGTTCTTACACGCTTACATAACTTGATAATAAACTATGGAGAAAAAATGTGATTTCGCCAAAATAAAAATTGCTTTGGAAACTTAAAAATTTATCAACTAAGAAGCTGAAATAATCATGAAAATTACTTACAATTTCTGAAGCGTTGTTTTCCAGTGCATATTTGCGCGGATATGTCCAATTTCTGCATTACCGTATGGTTTACAAAATTTGTTCTTCACTCGAGCTACACAATCACTAAAGTTTCGAAGAAATTCTATGGTTTATTCTAGTTTCAATAAACTGGTTTGAACCATTGATGACACTACGATTTTTGTCGTCGGAAGATTGTTTGCTGAATTCCGTTTGCCATGACTCTTACAGCCTCTATGTTTCTGAGCACTCGCCTTCTATTTACGGTGGGCATCCTGTGTTGATTTCTGCCGATAACTTCCGTGTAAGAAAGAATTCATATAATTGTATCACACCGGTTGATAGGTCTAGAAAAAAACGATATATTATTATTGGAATTGCGAATTTATTTTTTAGAATATTTGCAAATTGTAAAAATTGCGACCAAGATTTGGATTTACTGCATATGTTGGACCACCACTGAAAATTCACCAAAGACAGGTTGAAATTATTTAACATAATCTGGAACAATTAAATGAACAACCCTCAACACCGAATTCGGTTTAACTCAGTTTCGTAAATTTTCAATCAAATCTCAGCAGAGAAAATTCATATATGGAAAGCTTATTACTTCTATAAAATTAGTAATTTGAAAATTTCCCTTTGATCTACTCTTGAATTCATGACAAGTTTGTGACAAGTGTTACGAAATTTGTGAAGGAATTAAATTATTGTAAGTAGCTCTTTTTGTTCCAAACATAGGTTGGAGTTAATGCACGTTATCCTCTCACCCACAGTCTCCCTTCCAGATTGCTTTATACAGAGCTGAAACGTTGGATAAATGGAAACATAGTAGTTGGAATAATATTTTCATAGTTGCACCGTACTTCAGGGTCGAACATAGTAATTTAAAAACACCGAATTAATTTTAGTAGCACATTGCTGGGACACAAAAGGGCACTTTTATTACTGATCATAACCTAATTTGAAAGTCCAAAATTCCAATTAATTATTAAACCAAAGCCATCTACTTTGACCTACCATTAACATTAACATTAATTATTAATGTACAAGAATTATCATTTACATATATCAGCAACTAATGCAAGAAATGTTCGATAGAATTTCGTTTTTACTCAAACTTATATATCATTCTTCTCCTATTAGAGAAAAAACCCGCACCATTCGACCGCAGAATCCATCTCTCACAACCCCCGTTTCTCACCACTCATCAACGCAACATAACCCGTCGGCAGTGTGATTCGTGTGTGAGCAAAGCCGGCCGGCATCGCACTACCAAGAGCGACAACTGCTTGATGAGCGATAGAACGAGCGATACTATCACACGCGTGTATGCTTTCTCTCGCTTGGACTCTCTCATATTAAGCTTCTTGCGGGGTGTAGATTCGAAACCGTATTCGACGACGACGGTGAATGTGAGTGAGAATGAATGAACATACGAGTGGTGAAGCGTGTGTACGACGACGACGACGACGACGCATTCGAAGGGGAAAGTGTCCTTCGATTGGATGAAAACGAAAACGTGCTGCCGGTCGGTCGGCCAGCGCAACGAGCGGTGGCGTCGCGACGTTCGCCGTTTCCGTCGTTGCATAGATCTATGATTCTATTACACAGGCTAGCTATGCTCCAGTCTACGCTGCTTGTCTGGTCTTCTTGTGTGTCGGTGTGCTCTTGGGACGTCGTCTTCGTACCGTACCGTGTGCTTTAGTAGTGTCAGTGCGGGGCGGATCGCTTCGTCTCGCTTTCTCCGTCGATGATGGAACGAGAATGGTGGCGAGGTGTGGTGCGATAGAGAGAAATGGATGGGAAATTCTAGGCAGTGGGGATGAAATGGGGGTGGGAATCGTTCTGTGTTGGAGCAAAGTAAGCAGCGGAGGCGGGTGGTATTCGTTTGGAGTTTTGCGAATGTTAAATTAAATTTTTCGAATGAGTTTTTGAGTTTTCGAGGTTTTTCACGGGGTACCAGCGTGTTTTGGATCGGTTCTTACTAATGGTCCTCCGGGTGATATTCTAAGGTTCAACATTCCCTCTTAGTTAAAGTATATAAATTTGATATTTTTTTGTCATCTTACTAACACAGAAGTTAAAAGTGGTTGAGGCAAGACCACCAATTAGTTGGGTCGAAAAGTTTGTCGTTTATAAATGGTGCTGTCAGAAACAGAAGTACCAAACAAATGTATGAAACTTGAACGACTCGTTTATTTTTTTCCCTTTGGAGTTTTCGTACGATAATTCAATATGATGAATCATCCGTTTTAGTGTTGCAAATAACTTTTTTTTCAGCAAGTTAACACTCTGAACCTCCTTTGATTGATTTGGATGATTTCAGCATAATACATTGAACCAGTTCTTCGTTACGGAGAAGGTCCTAGCAAGCACGAAACTTAAAATTATCAATATCATGTCCCTTTCGTTGCCAATCCTCTCTTAATCAACATCTGACCGAAGGCCGCAGAACAGCCATCCGCAAGAGCCGCCGGAAAAAAAAACTAGATCACATTACTACCCGCAAGAGCTTTAGAAATATAATGGCGAAAGGATCAAACTTTGACATTTCTCTGGCCTCGAGCACGGCGTTGAAACTAAACCATCCAAGTATGGAGCACCATTGCCGGCCGTATTACACGACCAATCGCTCTCGTGAAGGTGGAATTATCGGTCGGCTCGCGACAGTCCACACCGTCCACGCAGAACGGATTTATGCAGCAGCTGACTTGTTCGGTGCCGTTCCAGTTATCTTTTCTCGGCAGGCAGGTTTGAAGGACAGTGCGCCACTGCTTCTGCTGAGCTGTTTCAAAAAGGCGCACAAAAACAAAACAGGTACTGTGCTGGTACTACAGGTAAACACCGAACGGTAGTCTTCGGTGCGTGACATTTAATCGAGGACGCGTGCGGTGAGAGTAAGATGAAAAAAATTGTTTTGTAGTTTCGCTTATTTTTTTTTTGTCGATCGTGGGATTTGAATACGGTTGGAGAGGAATGTAGTTGACTGTTTTTTATGGTGTAAATTTAAATGTCACTCAGTAATCAAGGTGAGGATACGTAAATAACTAGATATTACTAAGTAAGGGGGCTCGGATGTCTTTTCCAGCGTAGTATTAATTCAGCAGATCTGCGCGAATCTAGCGGAATTCTTCTTAATGGTCTTAGTGACATAGTGACGGAGTAGAATTTAGACATAAGGATCGGTCGATTTGTAGGTTACAAATGAAGAACCTTTATAATAAATAAACCTAGCCAGACAGTCATTCCTCGCGAGGAATTCTCACATTGAAAGTTTTAAAAGTGTGAGTGTTAGGTCACTAGGAGCAAGTGTATACTTATCCCAAGTAACCATTTGTGTCTTGTGTGACTGGTTGCATGATCTATTGGGTTACTGTTCCAGAGCCCAGTAACCTTTAGACGGTATGTATACGAAAGTGCTTCTTGTTTCAGAAACGTATAGTGGTTTCAAGAGTGATTCTAGAGCAGCAGTAGGTGTTGTCGAGAACGCACCAATCATCGCTATCAAGACCATGCTCAGAAGATGGTTTAACTTTGATTGGATTGTCATAGCTTCTCCCTTCTACCAACAAACAAGGCACCCGTATGCCAGTATTGGTCTATCAATTGTTGTGTAGATCCACTGAATGTACTTGGGGTTGAGTACCCAAGATTTTTCGATAGCCCGTCTACAGTGGACGAGCTCTGCCAGCTTTCTTGATTCCGAAATTGATGTGAGCTGTCAAATTAAGTTTTGAGTCAAGAATTATCCCAACGTACTTAACTGGATATGCGACAATCATTCCAGAGCCAATGAACTGCAACGGACGAGCTCCGGTTGTAATCGTTTGTTGCGTGAATAGAACCATTGATGTTTTATATGGATTTTCTGATAGTCCAACATGAAGACACTATTGCTCAACAGCACATAAGGCTTGTTGCATCATATCAAAAAGTGTATTAATGCAAATACCGGTGATCATTATATGATTATCATCAGCGAAACCATATGTCGGAAACCGAAACTCATTAAGTTTCCGCAACAAGCCATCGGCAACAAGGTTCCACAGAAGTGGTGACAGCACACTACCTTGAGGACATCCGCAGCACTCAGTTTTCTTATCTCTACTTGTCTCAACGATGAGCAGAGATGTCGGTTGCTAAGCATTGCGTGTATCCAGTTCGTGATATATGAAGGTACTGCGGTTCGGATAAGTAAGATGCATTAAGCCTAAAGCCGTTTACACCGTTACAACCCGGATTACGTTATCCATACCCGTATGAAGATGATATGGGAGTTGATTATCGCCGACGATGAATACCAGCTGATTAACAGTAATGAGTATGGGTGCACTGCACCATTTGGTTCATACCTGAAGAGTGTTGAAGAACTCTATATGCCATCTCTTCCAGATATTTTGAGAGTTTTTGAGTCTGATGCCACTGAGCCAAACGACTGAGATTTATTGGGTTGAATATAATCTTCGCTTAAGTGTGTTAGAAAGCGTGAATTTAAACAACCTTCGATTAACATTTCTAGGTCATCGTATGCCAACTTGCTATCTTTGAGCACTGTAGTGCAGTGTTTTTGTGCTGAACGTATTCTGTGTCTATCGAAATATGCACGACGTGACTCGTATCATCCGTTGGTAGTTCCAAAACCGCTGAACAAACTCGTCGATGAACGAAGGTTGGCCTAGCTCTGCGACTAATGCTCAAAGAGTAGACCAAGAATAACGCGCGAACGAGAAAGGCTTTTTGCGCGCCAATGAAAGGGAATAGCATCACTGCGATAAACAGTATTCAAAAAGAACATGAACTCCAGGTGAGATTATACTTGTTGGGCTGTTGGCTTCTGAAATGTGCTTCTATATACTATTTAGAGTAATCTATTGCATTTTAGATACTCGATTTGCTACGTAATTCATCCAATTCCCAGGGTTCCCTTAAAAACCAGCTTACTACGGTAGTGGAATCAGTCCAAAATGTTGCTGGAGCCGACACATTCATTAAACTACTCACCTTTACGTGCAGACAGAAAAGTAACGCATAGTCCAAATCGCGAGATGTTGTTTTATTTTGATCTGGAGGTTCATTCGTACAACCGACCGTACGTAGACGCAACTTCCATACGCACCCTCTGAAGCCTCAAGCTTTTGCCTCGAATCCTACAAAACCATCGCTGTGAAGAGCATTGATCTGTGGAAGCTACTGATGATAAGCATGCCATTGATTTATCTCATGGCCAAGGGTTACCGACACTGTTCTGAATCGACCATAGTCAAGTCCTAAGAAAGTCAATGGGTATTGCTGCGCTTCATCAACAGTCAGCTACCGAAGAGTTCGATTTGCCAGACAGAATGCGGTGGCAGTACCGTATGTAACAGTGTAGAGCTCAAATGACTTAGCCGATGATCAGGTGACGACCGCCAGAAGATCCTTTGGAAATGTTAATCTTGTGGATGTAACAGGATCTGACGATGTATTTCTTCAAAATCGCCGATGAGAATAATTGGATATATACGCAATCTTACAATAATCGAGTGCAAGTCTTCTTGGATGACTGGATCGACTAAGAGTGTCATTCAACGAAATTTCGCTTTGACTTTTACGCGGCGCATCAAAGACGTCCCTCACCTTGGTCGTCACTCTATTCACCCGTACGATTGGATTGTGTGGCAAATTATACCCACTCGTTTATTTCTCTCTCTCTCCGAAACAGGTGTCATGTGGCCTAAATGAATATTTTATTTATTTATTAACAGTTTAAGGCCGAAGTGGCCTGTGCCGTATACAAAAGATTCCTCCATTCCACTCGGTCCATGGCCGCGCGTCGCCAGCCACGCAGTCTGCGAAGGGTCCGCAAATCGTCTTCCACCTGGTCGATCCATCGTGCTCGCTGCGCGCCACGTCTTCTTGTACCGGCCGGATTGCAATTGAGAACCGTTTTCACCGGGCTATTGTCCGACATTCTGGCTACGTGCCCGGCCCACCGTAGTCGTCCGATTTTCGCGGTATGACAGATGGGCGGCTCCCCCAACAGCTGATGCAACTCATGGTTCATTCGCCGTCTCCATGTGCCGTCTTCCATCTACACTCCACCGTAGATGGTACGCAGCACTTTCCGTTCGAAGACACCAAGTGCGCGTTGGTCCTCCACGAGCATGGTCCAGGTCTCGTGCCCGTAGAGAACTACCGGTCTAATCAGCGTCTTGTAGATGGTCAACTTCGTGCGACGGCGAATTCTGTTCGACCGAAGTGTCTTGCGGAGGCCAAAGTAAGCACGATTTCCTGCCACGATGCGTCTACGAATCTCTCTGCTGGTATCATTGTCGGCAGTCACCAGTGAGCCCAAGTACACGAACTCTTCAACCACCTCGATTTCGTCGCCACCGATGCAAACTCGAAGCGGGCGGTTCTCATTCTCTTCTCGTGAACCTCTTCCTATCATGTACTTTGTCTTCGACGTGTTGATGGCAAGTCCGACGCGCTTGGCTTCTCTTTTCAGTCTGATGTAGGCTTCCTCCATCTTCTCAAAGTTTCGTGCAATAATATCAACGTCATCGGCGAAGCCAAGTAGCTGAACGGACTTTGTGAAAATCGTACCACTGAATATACTTCTTCATAAATGAATATACTTCTTCATAAATTCTTCGTATCGGTTATCCAATTCGGGGTCCCGAACCAGGCGTTTCTCTAATAGAAAGAAACGATGCAGTGCAATCATCTCGTTATCACTCATTTTCATCGCTGGACGATTACGTGGTAGTCGAACCAAGTTGGGCCTGGGATTGTCCACTTCAATCTCACAGAAGCATTCTTCTATCGTCATCAGGTTCGATAATACGGAATTGCTCGTCGTAGTTGCTAGATCGAACCCGCAACGATCTCTCTCTAACCAGAAGTAACCAGGTTGAGCAGTGATGGACCCAGCACTATTCGTTCAATTTACTGTCGAATGCATTGTACAATATTTTCGCTCCTAAGGTAATCTATTGGTCTGGACCTATTAAAATTGTGATAAGCTCACGGTTTGGAATTTTTCAAGTTAGGGTTTCTATATCAATAGACGAAAGGTTTGCCATAACCTTTGGAAGAACCAAGAACTCAAGTGTGAGCCCATAATCCAAAATTCGAGAAGTTATGACATTTCCATTTTCCGAATGAACTCCATTGAAGGTTTGCATCGAATTGTACTGTAGAAGCTAAATAAATTATCGTAAGTGCCAATACCTTATTGAGAACTTTTTGGTGGTATCCAATGGGAAAAACAGATACAAATGGTGAGTGAAGTGAAAGCAATTATGTGAAAAAAAATCCCTCAGATGCAGGATTCGAACCCGCAACCTTTGAGACTCCGGCCCAATGCACTAACTCTTATACTATACCTGGGTTATGATGCGTTCCAAAAAACATATGATTATCGCATTGGCGACAGACACTATCCTACCTACAAAGCGAGATCACACACAACCACAGCTGCCACCCCAACGCATTTGATCTATTTATTTTCCCCGCTAGATACCAAGGCCCAGGGTTTTTATTATCGTCTGATGTCTGCGCTGTAGTTGTGATTTCGCTTTGCAGGCAGGGTACGATCACTGACGCCAATGCGACATTCATGTTCTTTCTGAGACGTCATCACATCCCGGGGATAACATAAGGGTTAGTGCATTGGGAGTCTCAAAGGTTGCTGGTTCGAATCCTGCCTCTGGGGGATTTTTTTTTTCACATAGTCGCATTCGCTTCACTCACCATTTGGATCTGTTTTCCCCGTTGGATTCCACCAAAACGGCCTGTAGAAGCTGTTTTGTCTCATGTCCTGAGGCAAAGCTCCCCCCAGTCGCTTCGTGCGATTATGTCCAAAACAATGCTGTTATGTGCAAGGTATAGGTCTCAGTACTGCAATTTTTCCTTCAACTGATTCAGCGTTCATCCATTAACGTAAGTAGGGCTCGCGCCGTTTCACATCGAAGAGGTGGAAACTCGAATGAAGGCTTCACACATTTCTGCTTCAAAGTTCGAGGGTTTTGGTAAAGGTTCGCAAGTAGATTCCATGCTGTCGCATAATTCGGTGCACTTATGGGTATGAATCGAATAAATTTAAGAGTCGCCAAAAAATGACTCGTAAATTATCAAAATTTATCTATTTCTCAAACCGACCGTTGAACGTTTGAATTTTCACACCACGCAGAAATGACTGAGTTGATCGTATCCCGAGGAAACGAAAAGCCTGTAATTCCCCCATGCTCATGGTCCAAATTTTCCCACACTGCATGGTGGTTTGAGTACAACGACATACGGTACCTAAATGCTATAAATTCAGTAAGAGCTCAGTAAGGTTACTCAAACAAATGGTAACTAGCCGAATTGATAGGCATATATTATACAGGGGCTGAACCACAATAGATCAATAGGTCGCAGTGGTTAATGTACCCAACAACTTACAAACGCGGAAGGGATTCCAGTGAATATTTGCACGGAAGCATTCTATTTCCACCATTTCGGATTGTCAAGAAATCCGTTCTACGATTGAATTAGCCAACCACCGATGTTTCGAAAAAATTCTACAATTTATCCTAGTTTCAGTTCGGATTGTCCAGAGATTCGTGTTTTGACCGAGTTTGCAAACTACTGATGTTTCGAAGAAATTTTATAGTTTATCCTAATTTCAATCAAACTGTTTTGAACACTACGTTTTTTGTCGTCGCCAGTTGTTTGCTTTAATTTAGTTCGTCGTAACTTCTAGTCCTCCTATCTTTGTGAGCATTTGCTATCTGTTTGCATCCATCAGGGTTGGGCATCCGGTGGTGACTTCTGCAGATGACTTCCGTGTAAGAAATTATTCATATAATTGTAGCACAATGGTTTATAGGAACCTAGAAAAAAGAATACGTTATTAGGGAGTTTCGATTTGATTTTTGAATATTTACAAACAATAAAAATGTTACGATGTTTCAATTGCCGCAAGGTTCTCCTGTATCGATTTTGTTGGCTATTTTCGGCAAATTTAAGACTAAGAGACAACGAAAGCAATGAAATTGAAAGACGGATCGGTATTCTAGAGTGAGTCAGTTATAATCTTAGAACGGAAAACTAGGACTAGGCAGGCTCATATAGACATGATCGAAGGGAAATGTGAAGAGTCTTTTGCCTTCTGTTAAGTAGGAGTTGGGCGTTGCACCCAAGTCTACCGCATGGTCATTAATAGAACATAACTTATCATCATGTTTTACCGCCGACGCCGGTCTCTCCGGCTAATTTGACCCTTTCAAAAGTTTTACACAAACTTCAACAACATTTCAAGACTAATCTTGCCTTGTCGCTAAAAACCTTGAAGAATCTCCAAAAATCTTGCAGCACAACACTGGAACTGTCTAACCATCTCGAAAACTATCAAACTTAGTAACAAGATTTGAAGCCACTATCGGTATCATGATTTAAGCAAATGCCGTAAACAAATACACTGTGATATTCTGTTATTATGGATGTCTGGAGAAGTCGAGAATGAATTATTATTATTAATCCCAATCAAGTGGTTCAGCAAGCAATATGTAGCTGTGGATCAAAAATTTAATCTTTCGTGTTTTTTAAGACCAACAAGAAGGACATTTATCAAACAAATAAGGTATTGCAAATAGGCATACAGTATAGTAAAATAAAAAGACGACTAATTAAAGCAAAATAAATCTGTTCAAATATGTTGTCATATCACAGTCGCTTCAGATATTTTTCCTTGTGACTCAATTGTAGTCTCTCAACAAACTTTCAACGAGTAACTAATATTTTTCAAATACTCCTTCGAAAGTGCGACCATCTCCACAGTTTTGAATAGCAACTAAATCAAAAACTTTCTTCCAGCCAATCTGTTTCACTCGGTCAGTGCCAAAAACTTTCGAAGCATGAACATTGAAATCAACAAATTTAATCATTGCCAACTTTTTAATCCCGACAGCGTTCCAGACTAGCTGCTAGTCCTGCTTTATCCGACCTAGTGCTATTAAAAAACAAAAATCTCCGCCATATCATTCGCTTTTCCCCCGCGCAAAAAGTACAGGTGAAAAGCAACCCTAATATGTGCGCAGTTGAACTTGGAACTTATTTTCCGATAAGAGTTTTTTGTTTGTTTTTGAAACCATAAATTTCAACTTCAAACAACCAACCTCCGTTCTCCTTTCCAAAGTATGTCCCCGACCATCGTTGGGTTTGGGACCCCGCAAATACCGGACCGAATGATGGTCACACCCAAGCGCAAGACCCTGACCGTGAGAGCAGGCACCCCTGTGTAGCGGATCCTGCGGCAGCAGGAAAAACACCCACACACCAGTAAGCGATGTATATAGAGCAGTGGGAAACAACGCAAAATGACGACGGCGACAACTACTGCAGAGCACCACTACCATGTAATGCATTTTCACTTTCAATTTAAATTTTTCAATTTTAAAATCGTTACCGGGAAGCGGGGGAGCTCGCACCACATAGCGTTATGTAAAGTATGACTGCATCGGTAGGATACTACTACTTCCGGAAAGTTGACGGTAGCTTACGGCTGGTAGTAGGTGGTGTGAGCGGGGCGCGACTGGTAGACTACGGCTAGTGCGCAGCTGTCAACGAAGTCGAAAGCTCGCCACAAGGCCAAACGGATACTATCACTACTACTACTACTACTACTGGTGCCGGGGTAGACAATGAGATACAATCCGAAGAGACTGCCGCCGCATGGTAATTGACGGGGAGTCCGGCTAGCTAGCGTAATAAGCTGAGCGAGGGAGATGGCGATGTACAGAAGTGTGGAACTCAAAATTACTATTAGTGAGCAGCTAGCGACTACGGTGGAATTCGGAAGAGACCAGTAGAAGATGTAGGAAGTGGTTCCAGGACAATCATAAGTATTCTTTCTGACAAATATAGATCAAGTCAGTTACTCAAATTTGAAAAAAAAATTTTGGAAGCTAAAGAGCTGAGTATTAAATTGATCGACTCCATTTGACAAATTATCTATGTTTATTGATGAGAGGAGACGGACTCTTACCCACTAAAACAGCGAACGTTTTTTCCAGACACTCGCTCGCGTAAATTCGCCAGTTAACGGGCTCAGTTGCAATGAAAGTGTCGCTTTCAAAGCTACAGCTACAGATATCCTGCGAAAGCTGATATTTTTAGCGAAAGTCGATAGTTTCATATACTCATAAATATCTTTCTCGTCGTCGTTCACGTCCTTACTTATTGCACTCACTGGTCAAAAATCAGAATACAGCATCGCACGCATTTGCTTCGTGAAAATTTATCCTTAATATGATACGTGAAAATTTTACCGTTCATAGGTGCAAAGCGTTGTCTGCGTCATGGTAGTGCCTTGTGTTTTATATTACAGAATTAGGTAGGAAGAAAACGGATCAGTTCAATCGGCTTCTAACCACAAAAACACTATTGTAAATCCATGACCTCTTCCGACATGAACCGATGAAGGATGGCGGCAAATTGTGCAGTCGTACCTCGATATTGTTATCGTCCATATTCAAGATGATTTTAATTCGAACGCTGTCACTCGCAATCTCGTGCCTTAGATTGTTTTGCAAAATAGAACTTTTCGTCTGACCATATTTGTTGAAGGTTATCAGTACTCGGTGGTTTATATGATGGAATTGCATACAGGCGATTTCCGTAAGCCTAAACTTCATTTTAACCTTCAATAAATGATCCTCGTCTAGAATACTCTTGCAATCTTATGTAGAGACCTGAAGTAAATGGGCACTATATTTAAACTAACCCAAACTAAATATAGGTAACAAATTTGAAAATACCGAATTGATTTGACAAACAAAAGGTTTTACATGTTGCAACGTTTTGGCAATAATGATTTTATGCTAGGCTAAATACTGTTTAAATCTAAATCCAATAAAGCGAAGGTACTTTTTTCGATGTTTTTCAAAACTGGAAGTACGATAGGTCACTATATTCGAAGTTCAATAAAACAATATATAAGAAAGTCAGCGGTTCAACTTTTATCTGAAGAGTATGAATACGGCAGATTATTTAAAAATAAACAACACAAATAATAAATGCAATCCATTGACGGAAGTGACAAATGATGTGAAAAATCATGAAACCGCGGAAGGAAATATTTAAAAAAAACATGCGTCTGGTTTTGTAATTGCGAACGATATCTTCGGTATCCTCGTCAGAGTGTAGAATTGAAGTTGTGCATTCCGGCTAATGATGTTGCTTAGCTGTGCGACGAACACGTTTGCGCTTCGGAGCATTTTTTTTGGATTCCTTTTCCTTCTCTTTTTTGATAATATTTTTTTTTTTACTTCAAAAACACCTTGAATTATTATATTGTTAACTCACGCGAAATATCTGGCACCGAGCACTTTCCTTTCACACGAGCACGCATCTATTTCACGCTACACGAGCGTCCTTTGCAATAGCATAGCAAAGATAAAACCCTATACTTGTTGTATCCCTACCCCTATTTGACCTCACTTTGCTCTACTTATAACAAAATCCTTAAAAACGCGTTTTTGAAAATTCAATGTTCCAAAAATCAATTCCAATTTTTTATCATTGTTAATACTGTTATTTTTAGCTTTAGATAGGTTCAGGTCACTGATTCTGACGTTGAAAATGTAAAATTCAAAATGGCGGATTCAATATGGCGACTGTGCTTGGCTAAATTTCATGTTTTCTATATTGGCCTAAAACATCTTACAAGGGGTTTTCGGGATCACTGATTCTGATTCTGACGTCGCAAATGAAAAATTCAAAATGGCTGATCCAATATGGCGACTGTGCTTGGTTAAATTATTTTTTATATTGGCCTAAAACGTTTTACAGGGGGGGTTTCGGGGTCGGTGATCTTGATTCTGACGTCGAAAATGTAAAATTCGAAATGGCAGATCCAATTTGGTGACTGTGCGATGCTATTGTGCAGCCTATTGTGCTATTGTGCTGATTCTGATTCTGACGTCGAAAATGGTAAATTCAAAATATCACATCCAATATGGCGACTGCGCTTAGCTACATTTCAGGTTTTTTGTATTGACCTAAAACGTCTTACATCGGGTTTTCGGGATCACTGATTCTGACGTCGCAAATGTAAAATTCAAAATGGCGGATCCAATATGGCGACTGTGCTTGGTTAAATTTCGGGTTTTTTTTATATTGGTCTAAAACGTTTTACAGGGGGGTTTTCTGGGTCGGTGATCTTGATTCTGACGTCAAAAATGTAAAATTCGAAATGGCGGATCCAATTTGGCAACTGTGCAATGCTATTGTGCAACCGCCATTTTGAATTTTCAAATTCTGTAATCAGAATCGTCCTCAAAAACCACATAATCTATTTTTATGCTAGTTGAGAAGTTATTCCTGTCTCTCAGAATCTTTTTTACACAAACAATAATAAACTCCATTTTTGCATATTTTGATAATTTTTTTTCAAAAAAAACAGACCTGCGAAAAATTCTGCAAAAAATCTATTTAAATATTTGAATAAATTTGAAAAACATTATTTTATATATAGTCTTGTTATTTTCATAAAAAAAACTGTAAAAATGTGAATACTTTACTCGAATTCACCAACATAAATCCTCGATTTAAATTTTCTTAGCCTCAAAAATTAAAACCAGCTGGGAACAATTACCCTAGCAAAATCTCTCCCGTCCGTTCAACACTCGGCTCGAAGAGTACGGAACCATTCGGAGTTAAATTGACGACCTCGTCCCGGAACGGAACGGCCGCCGATCGTTGGCGTCGTCATCGGCGGTGTGACTAGCTGTGGCTTGCTACAACAGCCGCGGCATACGATGGCCATTCCGTCGTGTCACGAGCAAAGAAGGCCAACGGAAAGCGAAACGTATCCGTCGTCCCTCGATAGCCGGGGCCGGCTGTCTCATGCAAACTTCTGCGGGCGGCATATCACTTGCCTACTCTTTTCAATTCTCAGGCAGGCAGCGTCCGCAGCCCAGGTGGTGGAAGGTATGGTGTGACCGACCAGGAGGTGAAACCGAACCCAGTGTAAATAGTTTTCATTTTCATGTTCATGGCCATCTCTTCGCATGTGTCCCCCACGCCGTCAATGGGGGTTTGTAAGGGTGTACGAATACAAACACACGTGCACCGTTACTCGTGGGCATTGAATGTGTGCGTGATCCCCTCTTCTTTTCACGATCAACGGAGAGGAGTTTTTCTCACTCGAGTGAGAAAAACTGGCACGCCTGAGAGGCAGGCGAGGTACAGCAGGCCATGGAGCGGGTTGTTTTTTGTTGCTGTAGAAACGACATGTTTCTGTGTAAATATGTTGCTACATAATAACGTTTTTCCGTAGAAAATTGCTCCACTCCAGAAGGTGCCGGAGATTGACGGAGTTCGAGTTGGAGCGTAAAATGAAAAACGAGAGCGAGAGGGAATCTAATTATGAACCCTCTAGAGGACTGTTGGCTTGGTTGGTTATTTGTTCAGTGACGTAATAAAATTATTCAAAAGGGAGTTTAGCATGAAATAAAAGATGGCTTCTTTGTGGGTAGATTTAATTTTTGACAACCCTTCAAAAGCTTCGTCGAAAGACGTATATCAGTCGCAACTTTGCACAAAACTCAAAACAATGAAGCTTATCAGTTTCGTGAAAGTTTGTTAACAAAATTCGCCATTTTCCTCTTAGAAAAAAACCCTATCCCACCCCGTTGCAAAAAAACAACAGCAAAAAACCGCAAGATAATAAAAGAGCTCTTCAATTTCAATTAGTTGGCCTTGACGTCTTTTGTAAACCCATAATCACGTTGCGAGATCTTCTTGACTTTCACGTAATCCATTTTCATTGCAGGTCCCACCGGATCCCAGTAGGCTCTCCTCCCCACTACGGAGTGGAATCCAAAAGGAGCTGTGGACGTAGTTGACGTATCTACGGCGCAATTCATATCTATTCCAACAAACACCATTTTCGGGACGCTGTAGAACGAACTGTTTATTCAATTAGTTGGGGCGAACAACAAATGCAGGCCCGGAGGAACCCCGCACGAAAAGCCGGCTACCATTACCAGTTATGTAATTGGCTTTTATTGATTAATGTTATGTACCTCAGCCAGTTCCCGGTCGTTTACATCGTCGTTGTGTGGACGTTTATGGTTCTGTTTGTCCTGCGCCTGAATGTAGTATGTTCTACGGTATATGTACTGCCGTTGACAACGGTCTTCTCCTCCCGACTCCTGACCGCACCGGTGCTTGTTTAAGGACCCAGTTTGGCAGTATCTGGCCGGGATTCCACAACTTCAACGATGAGCGGTCGGATGGTGTTTTTGGTTGATTGGGGGTTAGGGTAACGATGGAAGGGAAACTTTTCCTTTCTAACTCTCGATTTTTCGATCGCTTCGGCGTCCGGAACCGAGACCCGCACGCGGTACCCGTTCCATCATAGTCAATCGCAGCAAGCCGTTCGAGTCGGGTATTGGTTGCGATGATGAAGGATGAAAATGGTAGGTACTGTGAGGGAGGGGGAGGGTTTAAATAGATTATGGGGCTAACAGTGTTCGAAGAGCGGGACCATCCTTTTCGGTTCGGTGGAAAGATTGATGGTCAGGGTCTAGATAGGAGGGTTCTGGAACTTGCCGGGTGAAGGTAGGATATATGAAAAATGTAGGACTACCTTGCGTTTCGGGGACAGGTTTCAGGTGGGATGAATTGTAGGGTATTCGGATATTGGCTGCAGGGACTGGGAGAATCGATTTTCTATCCAGCCAGTAGATACGCGCAGGAACCCGGCATACATAAGCTTGCTATGGAACCTGTGGTGAAATGGAGTCAACTTCGGAAAGGAGTGGAGTTTGAATTGTTTGTTTGTTTATTGATTGGAAATTCTCTCAAGGGCATTTGTTTGCATTCCGCACAACATTGTGCCGTATGGTTCTACTTGAATTGTTGAATAGAGTATGGTACGAGAGATTTTCAAGTACATTCACCAGAAGAGCAGTAGCGAAACAAATATTAGTTCATATAAATCATTGGTTCTGTTTCGATAGACTTCGCAACCGATTCTCAGCGAACTGGAAAGTTTCAGGACTAATGCTGTGATGGTACTGGCATTAAGAATATATCCTGATTGTTTTATTTTTGTAGCAGACCATGTACGTACAGTGCGAAGAACGAGCTTCGAGTGGTCTGCATAAAACAGTTTGCAATTAGCTACCAATAGCAATGTGATATGCGTTGAAAAATAGTGCGAATAGCAAGGCACTGAAGTTACTGCCTTGTGGAACACATGATTTATTCAAGAACAACGGTGATATGCAGCCATAGAATTTCCGTTGTAAAATTCTTCTGGAAAAATAAAACTTCAACCGAAACACAAGTTGCGAAGAAACGACGAGATGATATATATATATATATATATATATATATATATATATATATATATATATATATATATATATATATATATATATATATATATATATATATATATATATATATATATATATATATATATATATATATATATATATATATATATATATATATATATATATATATATATATATATATATATATATATATATATATATATAAGTAACTTGGCACCAATTTCGTCGAATACTGCTTTCATATCAGTGTATATGTCATCAATCTCTGCTTTGGCTTCCATGACTGTCATGCTCTTTGAAGACGAAACTCGGCATCCATGTTGGTTGGAGGAAATGTAATACTTTGCACAGCCTAACACAGCACCACTGATATTAATCTTGAGAAGATTGGAGAGCTGATTATTGCGCGATAATTAATCATATTGTGCCGATCGCCTTTCCCAAAAATGGGAAAATATAAAGCAAAAAGAAACAAAACATTCAAAAAATAGGTAGCGAAAGTAAGACAAAATAAGGTAAAAATAACAAATAAATGCTCACAAAACACAGAAACAACACAAAAAGCAAAAAAAAACAAAGAACCTGAACATGAAAAAATAAGGAAGAGAGAGTTAATAAATAGTAACCAAAAAAACAGAAAAACTAGTATGATAAATATAGGACAGAAAGCGCAAAGAGCAAGTAACAAGCACATAGGCCGAATAACAAAAAAATCGAAGCAAAAAATAAACTAAAAAAAGCCACAAATACATTGAAAAAAATGAAATAAGACAACGAAACTGAAATTTAAAAAAAGAGAGCCAAACCAATACGACAAAAATTAAGCAAAGAAAAGAAAACAAAATGCCAAAACACAAACTAACAACAACAATTAAAAAAATGAATTTGGACAAAAAACCTCAATAAGCAAATAAAGAAAAAAATTGAGCAGGAAAATAACAGTTCAAATATAAAAAATAGCAGTAAAAATAGAAAGCAAAACGCAAAGATCAATTAACAAGAAGAACATAACAAACAGGAATCAAAGCATCGCACAAGAGGACAGAGGTGAAAAACAACAAAAACAAATTAGAGCTTAACAAAATAGAAACTAAACGAAAATCAGAAAATAAAAATAAGCAAGTAAAACGAGTCAAGAACGAAAAATGCTACAAAATAGAAAACCCAAAGAATAAACTAAAAATAAAAAAGGACAAGAAAACAAAAAAAAATAAAAACAAAAAGACAAAGAACAAAAACGCAAAAACAGCCAAGAAAGAGAAGAAAAAAACAAGGTTTATTTAAATAAATACATAAAATTTGAATACGAAATTCAAGCTGAAATCAAGACAAGCAGCACAATAAATGAAAAACAATAAAAAAGACCAACCAAGAAATAAATAACCGCAAGATGATATCAAAACAAAAAGCACAATAAACTTGAACAAAAAGAAATATAAACAAAGTACCGATAAAATAAAAACGAACGGAATTGTAAAACATAAAAGGATAAAGCAAAACAAACAGACAAAGGATATTGTCCCCCATCTTGTAAATAGAATTGTATCCCTAGTTTTAAAACACCGGTGAATTTTCTCATAAATATTTTTTCCCCCGTTTGTGTACCAAACTATATTGTTAGTTTTAAGATAACTGTAAATATTTCCTAAAAAACTATTACTATTGAATTCCTTGTTTTAAAATTTTTCATAAAAAAAATCTTTTGCTCCTTCTCTTGTATATAGAATCTTATTTCTAGTCTTAAGATAGCTGTAAAATTTTTCTCTTAAAAAAAAAAATATTTCACCATTGTAACCTCCTAGTTTTAAAATATCCAAAATGTAAAAACAAAAGAATTTGGCACCGCCAAGCTAACGCATTTGTGCCTATCAAATAAACGAAATGAATTAAAAAAAAAACAGACAAAGGATTAAATTTAAAAGAAATGAAATGTAAACGAATAAAGAACACCAAGAAAGCAAAAAAAAACGAACAAAAATCAAAAACAGTTAAAAAACTAGATAAAAAGCCTAAAATGATGCCTCAACGGAACGCAAAACTGGACACACAAAGAAAAAAACGAACAAGGAACAAAAAAAGAAACAAAACCAAACAACGATAACAAAACACAAATGAACCAAAAAAATATACAGTGCCAATGAACAAATAATAAATCAAAGCTAAAAACAAAACAAAAATAAAATAACAAAAAAGCAAAAAAACAAAGCACAGAAAAATACGAAAACAACATAGACAAAAACAAAACGAACAGGAAAAATGGATAAAAATAACGAAGGAAAAAAACAGAAAAAGTAGCTGACAAGAAAAAACAAAGCAAAATAACAATAAAAAACAAGAAACGGCAGTCAACAAAAACATGAGAAATGAAAGATAAGACACAAGGCAAAAACGAAAATAAAAAATAAAGCAATAAAAAAAATCAAAAGACAAGTATCGAACGGAAAAAATCTACAAAAACCCTATATACAAAACAAGCAAAAAAGAAAGACAAGCTATTAAAAAACAGAAATAAAGGCAGATAAAGGTGAGTAAAATGAAAAAAAGAACAAACGTAATAGATAAATAATACAAGAAAATCAAGACTAACAGCACAGAAAGCAAAAAAAGCATAAAAGCCATAAAGTTAAGCTATAAAACAAATTAGAAAAAACCACGACAGAAAACACGAAGCAGAAGAAAAACAGGTTACAAAAAACAAAAAAAAGAAGCCATGAAAATGAAAAGATTAGATAATTGGGCGTAGCGTAGTTGGCAAATCGATTGCCTTGTACGCAGCGCACCTGGGTTCGAGTCCCGACCCCGCGCATAGGGTTAGAAATTTCTCATAAGAGATTTTTCTAACCCGAAGAGGCGAATGACCTTAAGGTTAAAACCTCTATAATCGAAATAAAACAAAATAGCAAAACCAAAAATAAAACAAAAATAGACACAAAACAAAGAGCTTGAAACAAATCAATTACGAGAAAACATAAAACCAATACAAAGCAAAACAAAAAAAACAATGATAAAACAAGAAAGACAAGAAATGAAACGAAAACTAAAGCAAAAATAATAAAAACATCACAACCAAAAGGAGAATAAAAACAAACTAAAAAGCAAAAAGAACCTAAAATAAGAAGCAGAAAACAAAAAAAAACTAGCTTAAAAACGCCCAACAAAAAACCTAAAAGCATAAAAAATATATGACAAACAAATCAAAAAATACTGCAAGCAGAAATAAATACTAAGCACAAAAAGAAAAACCTATTTTAATCCACCAAGTGGTGCAACTGTGCCTTTCTCATTTGCCCAAACTACGATTCCATGGTTGGTTAAGTTCAATATACCAGTGGAAATGTATATTCCATATTCAGTACGATTCGCACATACATACAATGGATCGACAGCCACGAACTCGAGATGCTCTGTGTTGACGCTGAAACACTTGAAACCAGCGGCGGATTCAGGAGGGGGAGGGTCCGAGGGGTCCGTATAATATTTAATTGGCTCAATCAGCACTAGCTCAGTGTTGTCTTTCGGTAAACTTATTTTATCATTCGGGGCTGTGTGTGTGTGCGTGAAGGGGATGAGTAACCCACAACCGAACCACCCCCCCCCCCAAGTCTATGTTGGTATGCCTACTAGGTGAAGGTTATTGGGACGAGAGAGTGGTAGGTCTGGAGGAGGTGCATTAGGTGGTCGTTTGAGGAGGATCTGATGAGGGGTTTTGAGGGGAGGTGGCTTGATGGGGTGGGACTTGAGGAGAGGAAGGGTGTTTCGCGAAGGGTAGTGTGTAATGTGGGGGGGCAACTTCTCACTGCATAGCCCTAGCTCCGCCCCTGTTAAAATACAGATCACCTATATAAGGAAAAAATTAGGTTGATTAAGTTGGCGGTTTTCAGAGTGGTTGCATAACCTTTCCGAAAGGCAATTTTTGTGAAATTTTTTTTTTTTGAGATCACATCAAATCTCGACCTTTCAAGCATTTTAAAGACATTTGGAATTTCGAATACAAATTCGATTTTGAAATTTCAAGAATAAGAGAAGACATAAATAAATAAGAAAAAAGGTTTAAAAGAAAAAAAAATAGAGAAATAATCAAAAACAAAAAAGAAAGACAAAATGCAAAAAATACGAAACAAGTAACAAAACGCAAAAAAGAGTACAAAAAAGAACCTAAAAATAATAAGTAACATAAAGATACGTGAAAATTAACACAAAAAAGCAAAAAGCATAAACAAGAGAACCGAAAATTATTAAATGCAAGATGAGAACAATAAAATTATAAATAAAAACGAAATAAAGAAAAACGTAGTACAAAGTAAACAGGCAAAGTATCAAAAGAAAACAGGACAAAAATTAACAAAAAATATACACAAAGCAGAAAACGAAGAAAGGAAAGAAAAGGAAGGAATTTTTCTAACAAACAAGGCAAAAAAACAAAAATAGACATAAGGAATAACAAAAAAGACCCACGTGCTGTAAAAACTACGAAAACGGAAAACAAAAAAACGAAAATGAAAAAACATAACCAAAGGAAAAACAGGGAACATATACCGTAACAGCATAAACAACATATATTACTATGACAAACAATCAATCAGTCAGTCAACAAACAATAGGAAAAAAATAAAGATGTAAATATAAGGGGGAAAACAAGAAACAACAGAGGACTAATAAACAAATGGAGCAAAAAAAAACAAAAAAATAAAAAAAACGATGCAAAATATAGAAAAATACAGGAACATAAACAAAGAACAAAAAGCTATTCGCGGTACGGTAAAACAACAAACATGAACAGAACAAAACAAGAATAACAAAAAACAGTAGTAAAAAATAACTGTAATGCATAAAGAAAACACGAAACACAAGCCAATAAACGAAACAATAAGCAAAAAAACAAAAGCAAACAACAGCGAATAAAAAATAGACTACGAAAAACGAAACGAAAAGCAAAGCAAAAATTAAAAATATATGATATAGAACATAAAAGAATGATAAAAACAAAACGAAAAGCTTGAAACAAAATTACGAGAGAATAAACAGTACAACGGAAAACGAAGCATAAAAAAATTCAAAATGCAAGGAACAAAAAAATTAACAAAAACGAGATAAAAAACATTAAAAGCTGATAACAAAAAAACAAATCTAGAGAAAATTTTCAATAGGACGTAAGTAACAATGAGAGATTCTCTTTGAGGTCTTTCTCTTCTGTTCATTACTCGGCCATTTTAACATTTATTACTCTACTCTTTTCATAATATTGTAGTAAAAACCGTCGGTTTTCGATATGTACTGGAAAATTAGTACAAAGTGTTGTAATGACGTCGTAATAAACGAAAGAGAAAGTAAACAAAGAGAGGCTCTCAATGTTACTTACGTCCTATTGAAAATTTTCTCTAGAAATGGCGAATAAAAACGAAACGTAATGATAAATAGAAAACGAAAAAGGAAACAAGCAAGTGCAAAATCATCAAAAAATCTAAAAACAAGAACAAAATCAGACACTCAACAAAACAAAAAATATCACAAGCAGAAACAAAAACCAAACATGAAAAGAAAAAACAACAGAAAACGTAAAAGGGGGAAGAGAAACTTGTGAGAATTTGTTACATGGAGGGAGGAGGGAGTTCATTTTGGGCAAATCTTGCGTTACGTAATTTATGAATGGTCCCTAAACAGGAAAATCATAAAAAACAGACTGTTAAAAAAATGCTAAAACGAATAAACAAGACAAAAATCAAATTAGATAAAATGTAAAAAATTGGAATACATTAACCATAAACAAAAAATAAATAATGAAGACAGCAGCACGAAATAAAAACAAAGTAAACCGCCAGAAACACGAAAAACAAAACAATAAAAAAGGTAAAAACAGCAAAAGCCCCTTATACAAAGCAAGCAAAAAATAAAAGCACCAAATTAGAAAAAAAAACAAAATATAAAAAGCGAATCAAACAATAACAGAACAAAACACAAGAATAGCAATCAAAAAACAAACAAATGAAAAACGAGGTAGTAAACAAAAATCACAAAGATATAAAACCACCTAACATAAGCAAGGAAACAAAAACCAAATCAAAAAACCGAAAGATATAAGCAAAAAATCTGCGAACAAAAATAAGAAGAAAAAAAACCTGATTTAATCCCCCTTGCAGTGAAATTGTGCCTTTCTCATTTCTCCAAACTATGACTAATAATCAATATAATTGTGAAAATGTCTAATACATTCTTAGTACATTATGCACCTACACAATGGCTCGCCAGCCACGAACCTAATGAGCTACGTCTCGACGGTGACACACTTGAAACAAAATAAAATATCATACTTATTTAGCCTGATCAGCATTAGTTCAATGTTGTCTTCCTGCTTACTAATTTTGACATGCGGGTGTGGGTGTGTGAGGAGAAAGAAAAACCCACGAACGGTCCACTCCCCAGCTTAATTTGGTATGCCTTGTGCGAAGTGATGTGGTATAAAGACTATGTGGTTGAGCAGAGAGGGGGAGCGGGGATGGATGGGATGGTGGTCTGAGAGGGATGTAATGAGGGGTGATCTAAGAGGGGTTTAAATAGGGGGAGGAGTTATCAGCTAAAGGGGGGAAACTCTCTCCGTACACCTCTAACTACGCCTCTGAACTCCAAAAACACTCTCAGTTGAAAAAAAAATGAATAGGAATATGACCCTTGGCCCTCCGGGCCAGGATGTCGTTGATGGATATCAGAGTGCTTGCATAACCTTTCTATAAAAGAAAGGCAAAAGAGAAAGCATTAAATAAAACATTAAACAGCAAAAAAATGAAAACGAAGACGAAAATACAACAAAACGTCTGCAAAAAGCGAACCCAATAAAACAAGGCAGTAAAGAAAATAGGAGAAGGATAAAATAAATGAAAGATACGAGAATAAAACTAAACTAAATAAAACAAGAAACAAAAAGCGAAAAAACAGAAAAAAATCAAGAAGCACAAAACAAGCATACAAAAAATAGAAGCAATCAACAAAAAACACAAAAAACCAAAAGGAAGACCAAAAACAAAAAAAAAACAAGCAAAAAAGCAAACTACTGGAACAATCAATTAAAAAAATTAACCTATGAATAGAAAAACACGAAACAAACCACAAAAAACAACAACAAATAATGAACCAAAATGAATAAGAAACAAGAGATCAAAAATCAGACAAATCTACATGCAAAATAAGGATGTTAGGATTGCTTGACTTTTCGTGACGATCTATTCTTCTTTTATCTAAATAAAATAAGTAATCAGAAAAAATACGAAAAGTGCAATGAAGAAAAAAGTGAAGAAAATAGTATGTAACATGCATTCATGGAAACTGAGAAAAAATTAGAACGCTCAAGAGAAAGAACTGAAAAAAATCACTTGAACACTAATTTAATGACCAGGAAAAAAATTACAGCACAGATATTGAAAATATTGGAAAATGGAATGAGGAACAAAAAGTACGAAAGAATATAGAAAAAGTTCGAAAAACTGAAGAATAAAAATAGTAATTGTTGAATAGAATAAACAATAAAAATAGTGATAAGTGACACATGAAGGCAAGAATCGGAATGATATTTTGAGACAAACAAGCGTTCAGTTCTCCTCATATGAAACGGTGTTTATCATCGGCAGGATTAGAGCATTTCCAGGATAAAATATTGACATCATTCAAGTAAAATATGTATATATGAGGACTCAAATTGCTTCTTGGTGATATAGGTATGGTATATTGTTATGAATTTTGATAGTAATTCGGCTATCGGGCACCAAATTAAACGTTTCGATAGAGCTATTGTGACATTCAAGGATTCAAGTCTGAATAAAACAAATCATCCAACTATGTTTTATTACTCCCAAAGGATAACAATTTAGGTAAAACCAATTTATCACCAACTAGGGAGAAATTGGATAAAACCACTTTCGCGCATTAAGGGCACAAAAACCTATAACTTGTCCAGGAACACAAATTGTGTCTTCGTTTTTGGAGCTAGCGTCAGTCCGGTACTAGCTTAATCCTAGCACTAAGTTAGTGTCGGATTCTGATGAGACGGAGTCGAAACGCAAACTCCATAACTAATTTAAACAATTCAAGATTTCCAGTCAAAAGTTGAACTTTACATGCATCATAACGAATGTTAAACTAGCAATTAGCTTATACAGAACGGAATACCATTTTTTTTTGCTTCAAATATCAAAATAAAACTAAATTTACCCTCTTGATTCAAGCTACCCGCTGGTGACCTTGTTACCGACGTTCACCCCTAACCGGCGCTAACCTACAAAGCGGAACACAATAGTGCTCAGATTTTTAGCAACACTAGCCTCAAGCACCCAGCTCCACCAACCAACCGACCAACCCGACTTGGAGATCGGTTCCACCAAAATCATGACGACCTCTCCGTTGCTTACGCCCCGTGTTGATTTAACCGAATTAAAGCGCGGAAGGAGCAAACCCATTCTATTCAGCTACGCGATTTCAAATTTATGCTAAGCAAACATCGTCATAACCGCTGACTCGCAGAACAAAAGAACGACGACGTCTTTAGCTGATCCGAAGTCGTGGGGGCGGGGGGGGGGTGGTAAACCTCCTTGCCAACATTGAATGGGACGGCGAGCGCTTTTTGCCATTTTGAAGAAGTCATGTATTTTTAATTACCCTCGTCGCGGGTGCCCATCGGCGCCGCTGGGTTGCCCCACTCAACAGTAGTGGAACAGCGGTTACGTATTTATGCTATTCATACCGGGTGCTTTTGTGGCGTTGGTTTCCAAAGAAGATACTTGTTGTGTAGTAAAAAATGAAACGAACATCAACTCGTGCTGAGGATCGTGAATGATCTCAAGGTTAAAGATTTATATTTCCTGAGGGGAAAAGTGGAAACGGAATGAAACATTTACTTATCGCAATAACTAGTTTGCTATATTACTCTCTAAGGAGACGATTGAATAAAGATAATTTTGTGTATGAGAGGCCTCTCCTTCTGCTTTATTGCCCCCTTGTATAACGTTAACGAGATACTGCACAATCATGTTTTGGACGAATATATTAATAAACTTATATGCGAAGAGATTTTTTGTTATACTATTGAAATAGGTGAGCTAGAGATGGACATAGCGTGGTTGGGTTCGATTCTCAACCCCGCACACAGAATTAGATTTTTTTTAACCCAAGTTAAAAGAGGTGAATGACCTCGAGCTTAAAATCTCTATATAGTCGAAATAAGTTAGATGCTTCCGTCGTGTAAGGGAATAAGTTGGGGTTCATTCGGGTTTAAACCAGATGACACATATTGCTGGTAAAATTATAGTAACCTTTTTTCCATTCTTTGTTTCATGAGTTGCCCTTAGATGTAAATATTTTCTTCTTCGGCAATAGTAATATGAACGAATCAAAATACATGTGTAACATATTTAATTTAGAATAAGGATGTCAACCTAAAATTTTGTATTATCCCCGTTATCACCATTTGAGCTTGTTAGAAAATGATCTGCAACTTATGAAACTTCGAATGGAAAACCACACTCTTTTTTCAACCATTTTTTAAGTCAATCAGTAAATTTGTGCATGGCCAGAATGGTAGGACAGAAAGTGAGTCATTCGATTTGCCGTTACGCTTAGCACACTATCGTGAGACTCTCGTTGATGACATTGCCCCACGATACACGGTAATCGATTTACGAGAGCGGAAGTTGTCATTTCGTAGAGTAGACAAGGTTACTAATGTAAACTCATTCACACCAGCATCCTTGAAAAACAGCATATACAGTAATGATTCTATATTACTTCCCTGTGTAATTCCTGTAATTTGTTGCTGGGAACTGAGAAGAAACACGATGACCAAACTAATAATTTGCCACACCAATGAGATGCGTTTCAGTCAGTAGACTTTTCTGGGTTTAACGAATCCCGCGAACGAGGCTATTTCAGCTTTCATAATGGAGTCGTTATAAGGTTGGTACCACATGGTACCAATCTTAGTAAAAGTACCTATAGCTTTCACGCACGGCAGTCGCATATAACAACTGATATTTGGGCTATTCGGCAATGGTCTATACCGTCATGTTTGAAAAGTTACTTCATGGTTATAAAATTTGGGATTTAAGAAAATTTCTTAATTTTTTTTCTTTTTGTGAAAGCGCAAAGAAAATAAATTGAGAATACTTCTTAAAAGTTCCGCACTGTAAAGTTACACCGCGACAGTTGATGCTAAGTATTGTCCTATCCATTCGCCTGTTCGGGACGATCAAGATCCATGGATGCACGGACAATGAAAGGGGCAGTGAGATCCATTTCTTTTGAAATTTCGAAGAACTTCTAACCCCTTTGATTCTCTTAACGGTTTTTGAATAGTGAGAAAGTGGCAGGCTCGATCGTTTTCTTAACATCTGTCACCGTGAGCTCAAGTATAAGTACATATTATAGCAGCAGACAGTATTGTAGGAATATCACAGAAAACCCGGCGAATGTGCTGGTAAAAATCATCTAGTACACTCAGGTTTTTTTTACGCGGGGGATACAGGCCGCGTAAATGAAAACCGCGTAAATTTCAAAATCCGCGTAAATGAAAACCGCGTAAATTTCAAAATCCGCGTAAATGAAAACCGCGTAAATTTCAAAATCCGCGTAAATGAAGACCACTTAAATTTAAGAATCCACGTTAAAGGGAACCTCGTTGATGGATACCGCGTAAATTTCAAAATCCGCGTAAATGAAAACCACGTAAATTTCAAAATCCGCGTAAATGAAAACCGCGTAAATTTCAAAATCCGCGTAAATGAAAACCGCGTAAATTTCAAAATCCGCGTAAAAAAACCGCGTAAAAATACCGCGCAAAAAAACCGCGTAAAAAAAACTTGAGTGTACAATTAAAATCGAATCACAGTTTTGAACATCGTTGGCTAAAATAGTCATTTAGCGCCGACTGCATCTAGTACCTCCAAAGCTACAGCTAGCACCGCCAACGAAGCGGAGAACGCCAACAAAGACAAATACATAGCGTAATGCGAAAGTGCAAGAAGGAAACTAGATCATCTGACTATGAACTTCGTCAGAAGTAGCGTCAGGTTACATGAACGAATACAATAACGACGGAGAAAATGAGTTGATCGGGATCACCAAAGCAATAAAAAATTATGTCAATTCGAACGAGTAGCAGTAGAGAATTGCGTGCAAGGGCTTCAAAATTGCGGAGGAATCCATCTCAGAATTATAATGGAATTCTGTTTCAGGTTTCTGATAGAATCGTTTTCAGGATTTTGATGGAACGCTTCATAGGATTCTAATAGAATTCTTCTCATTATTATGAATTGTCTTAAGGATTCTGATGGAATTCTTCTCTAAACTCAGATAAAAATCTCAACATTTTTAGGAATGAATCCGTCGCAGGATTCCGTTAGAGTTGTTTACAGGATTGGAATTGAATCCTTCATAGGAACTTTCCTCAGGATTCTAATAGAATCGATTTAAGATTTCCTTCTCAAGTATCTGATAGCATCAATCTAAAAATTCTGATGGAATCCTTCTCAGGATTCCTGGTAATAAAAATTGAAGGATCGGGGAATTTAATTGGACCTGGAATAATCTAGAATTTTCAGGGAATGATAATTTAAATCATGGAAAAAAAATCCCGTTGGATTATTGGATCGAATAATGCGCATAATGCGGTGAGCAAAGTTTGTGGCAGCTTTTTAGCTAATGGGTTCTCGTGACTACCAACTATAGAGTCAATTCACAGCTCAACTGAGTACAAGTTTCCGTAGTGCACCGTTCAGAAATGGCACATGGAGATCTGTTCTTGATGTGTACATAATGTGGTCTAAGATTTACAAAAAAAGCCTGCTATGTGGTATTTTTGAATCAGATAAGAGGGAATTACACACATTCTCACGATACAACCGTCGGTTTCGGTTCCATATTCCGACATTATTCTTGCAATAAACTTATGGCAAGTACACGCTGACAGAACGTGTAGTTGTGCATCATATTGCAGGTTTTCAAGCACAATAAAGCTTCGTCAGCGAAACTGTTGAACGCTATCAGTGTATAATGTTGGATATGATGGAGTTGTAGAAAGGTAACTTCCGAAAGCTTAAATACTTCGCACTTCAAAAATAGTTCCATCTCGGGAACGGAAGGACGGACACGGCAATGTTTAAAATCAACATCCTCTGTGTCGAACCGAAGTATGATCCTAAATTCCCACCTCACTTTGTCTCGCTGAACTCACAACAAACGAAACTGCGATCACCACCCCACAAATAAACGTAACAGTACTTTATTTCTCATTAGATCCAGGCGACTGTTATTTGTATTTTGCTTTATTGCTGTGTAGCAGGAGTAGCTATTTGTAAGTGAATGGGATGCCGAGGAAATTGTTTTTTTTTGTTAGCTTCAACAAATCATTCCATTAAATCCATTCCGTTTTTCCATGTTTTCGAAAAGCGCCCCCATGAATCTAACTGTGAAATTTTTCTCAGAATTATGAATGAACCATTATCGGGATTCTGCTGAAATCCTTCACAGGATTGTGATGGAATCTTTTGCAGGATTCTGATACAATCCTTCTCAGGAATAGAATCTTTCTCTATCTATGCTATGCTGGAATCTTTTTCAGCATTTTCAGGGCGGAATCCTTTTCAAGATGGTATCCTTCCATGGATTCGGATGGGATCCGGTAATTCATCTCAGATTAATTTCATGAGTGATACTCCAGAGAGCCTGATCGAAACAGTTTTTCACAAATACTAAGCAAATCACAAAGATTAGATTGAGTATTTTGCTTTAAACCATCATTTTATATTGATTAAGGATTGTTTTCGTGAAAAAAATATGATTTGGCAAGGGATCTGTTCCTGCGGCAAGAAAACCATCACTTTCGTGAAAGATAGCAATCTGAATACAGGTAAAAAATGGCGCCTCAACAAACCATGATTGCTCAGTTACATTCTGGCCAGATCTAGTCAGCTGCCATTACAGGAAGGACACGCTACAATGGTACGACAATCCCAAAAGATCAAATTGTCTCCAGCTCGTGCGCTCGCCCCATAGTTAGCGATGTACTGGGCGATAATTAAGCGGAAACCGCTAATTAAGAGAGCAGTCACTAGCAACAGTGGTGGAATGATGAATGATAATTGATCTAAGAAGCTGTGCGCCGGATTAAGAGCGAAATTAACAGAACAGCGCGTGAACTTCTCGAACTAACGATAGCTAACTAACAAATGACCTGTATTACGTCGTTAGAAAAAAATGTACTTGAATTTCCGTAATATTTTTCGATAGAAAGAATGGTTAAGCAAATACACGCATTTGAATGTATCCCGATTCCGGAAAAATATAGCCTTTTGCTGTTTACTGTAATGAAAACCGAAGTCTTTTTGCCGCAGCTGCAGATTTTCCGCCAGATCATCAGCTTGTCGGCAAATACGTCCGCATGAACAAATTTATATTTATTTGAAAAAAAAAAAAACACTCAGCAATCCCTTACCAGAATTCACACTTTCTGACCCGGAAGCTGTTTAAAATCTAATTGGACACATGACACGTCTAATCATCCAAAAAAAAAATTGTGTCCGTTTGATCTGGTCAGCCAGTGATCAAATAGCTTTTGAGCCAACACACGGCGCGATCAATTAAGTCACGCGAAAACTGTAAACTGTACAGCAATGCTGTGTTGTGGGAGGTTTTATGATGATCCAGGGCCTTCATTTTGGTGATATAGTTTTGGTGATTAATGCCCCTTGCAGTGAGATATTAGCTACAACCTTTTTTTGAAAGAATGAAAAGTAAGGTGATGTCTTCAGAAATGTTTAAGAACTTGTTTTGCGAACATTTTTGCTGGAAACCAAAAATCTCTATTTATAGCATACTCGAAGTTATAGACCGTTGTTTGTGAATGACCTCTTAAAAAAAACTTTTTCTGTAACATAACTTCTTAAATATCATAGATGAAGTTTCAGCATATTCCAGAAAGTTGTTCGTTTGGTCAAGATACATATTTTTTAGAGGAGTTTATCGTTCTATCTCTTGCGGTTCCAAAACTGTTCGATGTTTTCATGAAATTGGTGGAAGTTTCAATAGTAATAACTTTTGAACCGGCAAATTTGAAAATTGTGTATTTTGATAACTAGGAAAACGTCATAGAATATATGAAACTCGTGGGATTAGTATCTGGAAAGATACATAATATCAATATTTTTGAGGGTTGTCTAAATAAAACGAACTATAAATTCTAAAGTATTTAAAGGAGAGACTAAGCAAATTTCACAATATTATTCGCAAAAGCATTCTCCACAACTTTGCTGAAGACATCAACTCATTTCTTCTGCAAGAATTTTTTTTTCAAGAGTTGTCCTACTGGAGCTGTAGAACTAGGTTCTCGGCAGGGCTCCCCGTCAGAATCACATACTACAATTTGCAGACGAGACAGGCAATGTCGCCCACTAAAACACTGCAATAGGCCAATTGTAGCGGGCCGTGATTCTGAATGTGATATTCATTGTACGGTTCTGGTATGTGCGGGCGTAGGGACTCGCGATCGCGTGTATCATCGCGAAGGGCTCGAAACATTTGTACGTTAACGTGCTCGATCGCGTGTCCGTTTGTATGTCGCGTGTGCTAACGTGTATGAACTTCGCGTGTATAAATTCTATTTCATAACCGTGTGCCTTTCGCATATTCGCGTGTGTTCTAGAATGATCGCGCGCGGGCCGTGAATCTGATACTTAATTTTTTATGTACGGTTCAGATTCCAGAAGAAAGTGGGTTCTTACATATCATTAGAATTCGGCTCTATCCCATTTGGCATAATGTGATATGGCATAATGCCATTTGGCATAATGTCATATGGCATAATGACCATTTGGCATAATGGTTATTTGGCATAATAGTCAGTTGGCATAAAGGTGACTTGGCATAATGGCAATTTGGCATAATGACCATTTGGCATAAAGACTATTTGGCATAACGCCATTTGGCATAATTCTATTTGGTATATTTTTTTATTTGGCAAAGTGAACATTGGATTAACGACAAGTTAGCATCTAAGGATTTCATTCCACTTATGTAAATTTTAAATAGAAATTTTGACAATCTTTCTATTTAAGAACAGCTCATATTCAAAAGAAGGGAAAATCATCAATGATTTATACCGAACTATCTAGTCTGTACTTATCCTAATTATTGAAAGATAAATGACATACTTTACTGAAAATTCATCCTTCTTTTAATTATGAGCTGTTCTTTAATGCGAAAGTTTGCAAATTCCTGATTTCATATTTTCACAATGATATCTTACTCAAAGCAAATTTTACTTTTAAAATCCTTGTGTAAATAAATTCAGTAAACTAAGCATTTGTTCTGGTTCTGTTTCTTTCAATAGTTTATGTGCAAATTAAAACAAAATAAATTATATTCAATGATTTTATTCGTATTCACCGTCATAGGGATTAGAAAAATTAATTTAAAAAAATCATCTTTGTTGCGAGCCCAGATTTGCTGCTATTGCTTGAAGGTAATCAATAGTATCAAAATTTTGTAAGTTCGTAACAATTTTGCACAGTTTCGCGTCAATTAATTAATTTTTGGTACGACGCTTCTTCTCGGAGGTTAGTGACATATGCGCCAAGATTTGTGAAGCGATAAATTTTTCCTCTAGTTTCAGTTCTTCGATGATATGTATCAGACCAGCACTGCGACCCACCAGACGATTCCAATGACCGCGCCATGCTTCAATTTGGTTGGTGGTACGTGGGATTTCATCTTTCACGTTTCGGTAAACCGACCAAAGATCAGGAGGATACAAAGGTTCCGTTGTATGTACTCGACCTGGTTTTGTTGTTAGTCTGGATTTGCTTAAACCCAAAATATTCTTCAACATACTTGAAAAATCCAGTAAGTTCAGTCGGTGCTGATGATTTGATGTTTGCGTAGGCGTCAGATATTTTTTCGGCAGGTAAAAATGCAAGATCCTCTGTTTTGCCTTTCTCATATAGAAAGGTTATGCAATTACTCTGAAAATCGCCAATCCAATCCCGGGCCGGAGGGTCTAAGTGACTCAGTTCGTCGAGATAGAAAAAAGTATGTGTGTGTATATGTGTGTGTGTGTAAGTGCGTATGTGTAAAAAAAATGTCACTCATTTTTCTCAGAGATGGCTGGCCCAAGCTTAGTCTCAAATGAAAAGTGCAACCTTCCCATCGGCTGCTATTGAATTTTGTATCGATCGGAATTCTGGTTCCGGAATTACGGGTTTAAGAGTGCGGCTACTCAGAAATTTCCCATATAAACTATAGGAAAAATTTAAAATAGAATTATTATTTTTGATGCCAGATGTCTTTAAGGTGCATAAAACGTCGAGATTTGATGCAAACTCAAAAAAAAAAAACTGACAAAAATTTACTTTTTTCGATTTTGGTACATTTTTGCCTTTCTCATATAGAAAGGTTATGAAATCACTGGCATAATTTTTCTGGATTTAAACAGGCGCGTAGTTGAGGGTATACGGGGAGGAGTTACCCTCCCCCTCTACTGTTCACTCCCCTCCCTTTAAAATCCCCTTAAATCACTCCTCAGACCAACACCCCACCCAGCCCTCATAACCCCCCAACCCTATCATCTTTAATCCACCATCATATCACAAAGCATACCAAATTAAGCTGGGGAGTCGTTCGTTCGTGGGATTTTCGTCCTCCTCATACACCCACCCCCGCATGATAAAATGAGTTAGCAAGCAGATAACATTGAACTAATGCTGATTAGGCTTATTAAGTATGATATTTTTTTGTTTCAAGTGTTTCAGCGTCGACACGTATCTCATCAAGTTCGTGGCTGGCAAGCCATTGTGTATAAGTGCAAAGTGTATTAAGAATGTAATGCAAGGGGTGAGTCGCTTAGCACAAATCGAATTGTGCTCACAAACAAACAGCGTGGTAGCTTGTGCCGCAATGTGCCGTGGTGTGCCACGATGTGCCATGGTGTTCAGTAAAACAAAAGCAATGGTTGCTATGATTATTCAACTACACTTTGTTGACAGTTTTTGAGTTGCCAAAAGTGTGCCTCATTGTGCCACACATTGTGGTAACGAGTGAAATGATCGTGCATTACTGTGAATCGTAATCTTATATCGTGTTATCGTAGGTGATACAGTGTGTATGGCACATTGTTCTAAGCGACTCACCCCTTGATGTAATGGACATTTCCACAATTATGTTGAAAATAACCTGCCACCGAGCCGTAGTTTATAGAAATGAGAAAGACATAATTGAACCGCTAGATGGATTAAAACAGGTTTTTTGCATGTATTAAAATAGTTTTCATTTTTGTTGAACAAACGATATATTTCCACCAGTTCATGCTTAAATGAAAAAAAAATCCATTATGCCTTGAACGAGGGAACTCTTTGGCAAACGCATTGATAAGAGCCTTTCCAAATCTGTTAAAATCACTTCTGGATGCAATTCAACGTCGATCTCATCAGCAATTTCGATAAGCTTAGACAATACTGCTCTATAGAGAGATTCTGATTTGCTTGTCATCAGAGCAAACACCAAAGGGAAAGTGCAGTGCTCCTCTCGATAGTAAAACGCAGACGAAATAAACTAGTCGAATGTCTTGTAGACAATGTTGATCTTTCCTGGACCGTCAATAACCATTCTCCCTGCACTCATAACGCATAGGCATTCTCCTTGTTTGCGCACATTCAGCAAATGCGGGGTGCTAATTGGTAATGCCAAATCACCCTTATGCCAAATGGCATTATGCCAAATGGCATTATGCCAAATGGCATTATACCAAATGGCATTATGCCAAATGGCATTATGTCAAATGACCACTATGCCAAATGACATTATGCCAAATTACCATTATGCTAAATCACCTTTATGCCAAATGACTATTATGCCAAATTGCCATTATGCCAAATGGTCACTATGCCAAACGGTCATTATGCCAAATAGCATTATGCCAAAGGGTATTATGCCAAATGACATTATGCCAAATGGGATAGAGCCCAATAAAACTACTTGGAATCGCCTAAATGCCAGAAAATGATATATATTTACTATTAACGACAATTGCATTCCGTTAAAAGTTTCTCATGCTATGCTGACCGGGAATGGATGATTGATGTGCGTCGGTAAATTAATCGTTCCTTCATTTATCCAATCCGAATGAGTCGAATCGAATGCACGAATTGAACACCGGTAAAAAGTGATCCAAGGAAGGATTACCCACTATTCTATCATATAAGCCAGTTCTGCATCCATTCCCTGACCCATATGTCACAAATACTCAGACGAACACATACACAGATAGACATACGACTAGCACATAACAATTTTACACTAGTACTAAAAACTACAATTATTACAACACAACACAACTAATAGGGTTCAACTGTTATTTTTTTTAATGCGCCTGTGCACGTTGACGAGGTCGACCGATAAATCGACACACAATGACTCCCACTGCGAGCCGTGCTCAAAAAGACAGCCGTTAAGCTGTTGAACAATGTCTGCAAACACAGCCCACAGAAAAAGTCAATCCACGGCGACCCGCCAATCGGCCAGGCCAGTGTGCACAGGCTCTTAGTTGACAGTTAGTTTGGGCTGGTGCAGAGTATGAAATAACAAAAAACATAAAAAAGGCCCATAAGCCCTCTCGGTCTCCTCGATGCACCACTATCGAGGCGTAATGCAATAACCATCTTAAAGCAGGTGTCTGCTCAAATATGCTTGAAGATGTTTGCAATACCGTCAAACCCGTCAACCTAGGAGAGGGATTTATGGGAACCATTCATAATTCAATATTTACAACAAACTAGCTAATACGCATCGCGCGTTGCTGCGACTTTCATCGAAATAGGAGGAAAACACAATTCGTTTCGAAGCGCCATCTGGCGGGCAGATATTCCCAGATCAATAGCACACAAACACGCTCCATAACAAATGCCTACTACGTATAAATTTTGACGGCGATCGGTTAAGCCGTTTGGGAGTCTATACATCATATACATACAAACATTGACTTTTATATACAGGGTGCTTGGTTCATGATTAAGAATCTCTCGAGGGGTGATTGACTGTCATATTTGGAGAAATAAATCGTTCTACACATACCAATCTCAACCGTTACAGAGTTATTCAACTTTTTGTGTAAAAAACTTATTTATCTCAAAATACCCCTAACTCGAAAAGTATACCTCGCATTTTTAATTTTTTTATTCCATTGGAAAGGTGAGAAATTTTCTATTGAATGGTGTTCTCATATCTTTCAGTTAATTTTAGTTACCTTTTAGTTGTAAAGTAGTTCAAAGTTGGTGTTTTTGATGAGATTTTTGTTAATTTTCTCAAAATAATGAATTATGATTATAGCAATATTTATTATCCAAAAGGTGGGTTTGAGGACGATTTATAATTTGTTCTTCAACATGGTATTCCTATCTCTTCTCGTTTCCTTGTAATTTCACTTCTAATTTTTACCTGTAATCGACCTGCAAGTGCTTAAAAGACTTTAATCTAAAAAAATATGCTTTATATCGTTATTACCAGGGCTTCATTGGAAAGTTGAGAAAATTTCTTTTCGATGTATGTACAGATATCTTTTAGTTAAGTGTACTAAATGACTTTTTACTAGTAAAATAACTCAAAATTAGCGTTTTTTTGGAGAGTTTTGTAATTATTCTAATTATTAATAAACAAAATTTATCATCACTGATGTTCATTTGTTTATTATTTACTATTTAAAAAAAATAACGAAAATGCTAATAATAACACTAACTTTAAATCAATTAACTTGTAAAAGAATACTAAATCACCTAAATGAAAGGTATTAATACATTTTTCTCTGCAAAATTTTCCTGGCTTTTGAATAAAAATAAAAAAGGTACAATAAGTTCCATACTTTTTCAAAAAGAGCTAGTATTAGTGAATATGAGATAAAAATATCCAAGTTCAATAACCCAAACACATGAAAACAAGACAAGATAAGTGTATCGTGTCAAAGAACAAATTATGCAACTTTTCAAGACTAACAATTTGAATTATTAAAATGGTGATGTTAACTATTAAGATTTTCGCAAAATGAACAAAAATCGATCAAAATTGTTAAATTTTAAATAAAATACTGTGAAAAGGTTATTTAACCTCATTAGTTGAAATATTTGAGGACATTTTTAATGGAAAATTTTGTCACCTATCCAACGGATTTAAAAGATTTGAAATACAAACTATATTTTTTGAGTTAGAGCTATTTTAAGACAACTAAGTTTTTAACACAAAAAGTTCAATAACTTAGTAACGGTTGAGATTTGATGGTAGGTGTAGAACGACTTTTTTCTCCAAATATGACAGTCAATCATCCCTCGAGAGATTCTTAACCATGAACCAAACACCCTTTATACAGATTTGGTAACTTTATTCGACTGAATAGTGCCACAATGTTGTGATTCTGTTTACAATAACAAAACGTATTACAGCAAAATTTGTCACCACAATTTTCCAAAATTTTAAAATGGGTCACCTTTTTAGACAGGTTCATAGTTCATCATGATCAAATCATTGAAACTTATTCCAATTCGCATTATCATTTGGTAAAACTTTTCATCATCTAGATTTTGTTTTTCTTTAGATATTTTTACCAACTTTATGATAAAATAAACTTCAACTAATGGGACGCCATTTTTTGTATTATTATCCCTATTAGCTGCTAGTATATAAATGCCTACTTGCCAACAGCAGCTTCTCATTTATGTTTAGAAAACGCCCTTCTACGAAAGGAGCTAATAGTTTCCCAGCCTACTGCGAAAAAACGCCCTACCAAAATTTATGGCGCGGAGAAAAAAAAACCTGCTCCAACAACGTCCCAAAATCTCTCTGCTATTGGTTTATCGCATCTTTCTAGGTTAGTCCAACCAAGAACCTAACCAGATCAAAATTAGTTTTATTTTTCGCTGAACAACGGTACAGCAGCCGTGCTACATACATATACCTAGAATGCTCCACCACGCGGAACAACAGTGCGTTGTTCTGTACGCTAAAGCAGGACAGCCAAACGCTCGCTAGCTAGTCCTGCACGCACGCCACCGTACGTCCCTACCGAAATCGGGGAAAAATCCGATCACTCTCACTCTCGTTTGGTTGTTGCGAGATTACGCACACGCACTACCCCTTGGTACTTCTTCCGATCCATCCATGCCGCGCCAACACCGTGGTTCCAGAAAAGTAGGAAAAAGCCGACTATTAGACACCGTCCGTTCGTCTGTGTTGATCGTTGTTTTTTTTGCCGTACGCACGCACATTTACCACTACTGGTACAGTTTCCGCCCCGAGATAGGAACCTTGAAATACAGATCCAGAGCACATGATGCTATCCCGCTTCGTCAGTCAGGCAGTCAGCCGAAGGAAAGTGAGATTTTTTCCCCTCCATTCGCAGATCGTCCTCGGAGGAAGGCAGCCAGCCAGCCGGGCAGTGAAAGTGTGTCCTTGGAAGGTAGGAATAATGGCAACGGGTGACAGAGAACGAGAATCTCTCCGTCAGAGGGCGAGAGAGATAGAGAGAGAGAGAGAGTGAAAAAGCAAAACTCACAATTATGGCTGCCATGGAGACCATCCAGCAACCCAGGTCTAGTCGTTGCTTGTGACTAGCAACTAGGTGGAACGGTGTGTTGTGCGGGATAGAATCTCCTAGGAGCCGCACAGACTCCTCCCAAACGCCAACCACTCTTGGCATGTTCTGCCGAAATCTAGCCCGGACTGGGGGTTTGAAGAAACACACGCACAGACATAGCAGGAGAGGGGAGTGTGCTAATTAGAAGCGCCCATCCAAATGTCCGAAATTCCGGTGAGGAAGAGGAAACTGCGGAATGGGAATTGGAATCCATTAAAATGATGAGGTTTTTGTGCGTCATTCTGAGAACACTTTTATTGCTTTATGACCTTGAAAAATTACCCCGGCGTTTTCGGTGCTCATCAACGCGAAGCAGCTAGAACTAGAAGCAGAACAAGGTAGAACTTGGCATAATGACTGCGTGGTTTATTTAGCTTTTTATCTAGCCTAGGTCTGTATAAAGCAAAGTTTTGAATTGTTTTGGTAATTAACGACTCGAGCCTGCTTCTTGTAGGCAGATACAGTTCTATAATAGCCGCTGACGGGGGTCTGTTCCTAATTCCAGCAGATCGATTTTTTACTTGGGAAGTTATCTGTCAAGAACAGATCACAGGAATTGACCAATTTTCTCAACCATTCAAAAGTGAACAAACGCCGATCTGATCGCTTTTTGCATCGAAATTAGACACGTTGGCGTTGGAACCGCTGAGGTGACACACAGAAGATTTGGAACCTTAGCTTTTAGGGATAACAGTGAAATATGCTACTTGGTTTTTCACTTGTTTGCGTATACTCCAACAGGCCCAGTGATCGTAATGGCGGTTTAAGAGGCGCTAAAATAAAATTTTGAGCGTATTTCTCGTCAAGAGGGAGTCAAAGGTAGTGGCAACTCTGCTCAGAACATTCTGAAAACCGGAAAAAACTCTGGCTCTTGGTCGTAGATTCTTCGCGTTGGGGTTCTAGTGTGTTGATATTGACGTCATTGAAATAAGGTAGAAATATGCCCGGGTCGAGCTGGCTTCCTTGCGGCGATACCGCATGTACTGAAAAATTATGCTGATAGACAGTCTTTAATGCCAATTTGAAGCAGTCTTCCACCAAGATGGGAACGAAACCAACAGGGAAGTTTGTCTAGTTTGGCTGATGCGGTATTATGGATGATTTTGTCAAACGTAGCGGATAGATCAGTCCGTTGTCGAATCACTCGTGTACATACGTTGCGAAGGAGAACATGTTTTGCTCGTTGTCGAACGGTTAGGTATAATGCCGTAATGGCGTAGCAAAAGGTTTTAAAATAAAGCTTTGATACGGCACTCCGACACGAGAATCTCCAGTTATTAACGATGTTCGATTTGATTTGGTTTGACGATGGTAAATTTCATTCATTTAAATTAAAATTTAACCCATTCATGCCCATGTTGTTTGTGGACAACAACGTTTTTAAACAGCTATAACTTTTGATTGTGGCGAGAATTGCTCACAAAAACAAGTAAGGCTCATTAATGTGATTATTGCCTTTAATTTGAGTATTAACAGTTGCAAGGATCAGCCCTAGAACTGAAGTTATTGCAATTAGTCTGATTGGTTTCCGATGAAACAGTGCTGCCAGGGACAGTTTACGTTGACGACGGAAAAAGATTTTTTCATATATTTTTGTTATGGTGCAATATTATTGAAAACTGATCAAACTTATCAATTTAGACTGTCGTTGGCTACGTTTTCCACGCAATTAGACTATTGTCATTATTCTAGGACAATTGTATTGAGCATTAGAAGGTAAAAATTGACCAGCTTCTAGCACTGCCATGGACTGTCTATCTTTATGAAAATAGGCTTTTCATGTTTCTTGACCCCACTGTTTTCAAGGGAAAATAGTTTTGAAACCCTACATGCACTAGAAAAAAGTTGGGCATGAAAGGGTTAATCATAAAATTAAAAAAAAATTGAATCTCCAAATTGAAGCAATTCAAATTTCTAGTTTTCAAATTTGGGACCATAATCCATTAATGAGGTAGTATTTTTTGAGTAATTTTTAACACCCCCCTCCCCCATCGTAGCATTTCGTCACAAACCTCTGAATACCCCCTGGCAATTACGTAGCTTAACGGTAACTCTCCGCCTGTCCCCGCAATTTAAAAAAAATTAAAAAACGATGTTAGTTATTCCTCTTTAAAAAACCTATTTTAATCCACCTAGAGGTGCAATTGTGCCTTTCTCATTTCTCCAAACTATGATTTAATAGCTGGTTCGTACAATATAACATTATGGAAATATTTTTCATTCTTATTACACTTGGTAAGTATATATAAGAGCACCTTTTGCATTCATCGCGGTATCGGTTTGCATCGGAGTTTTCTATGTGATCACACTCCACAACCCGTAACTCCGGAGCTGGAAGTCGGATGGAGATGGAATTTAATATCAGTTTCCGGGGACGCCACAAATTTCATTTGAGACTAAGTTGATCAAATCGGTCTAGCCATTTTCGAGAAACCAATATAACCGTTATTCTGAATTTGGATACTTCAGGATCCGTCGATGGTGGCCCGTGTGGCCAAAGAGACTTTGAATGACTGTTGGGGACCTAGATCTACAAATTCAACAGTTGTGTTTACATTTTGAAAAAAATTCCACCTTTCTACATTCATCGCAGAATTCGTTAGAATCGGGATTTGCTGCGTGATCGTACGTATCACCCTGTAATTCAGGAACCAGAACTCGGATCCACACAAAATTTAACAGCAGCTGATGGACCTTTCATTTAAAATCGGTTCAGAAAATTCCGAGAAACCGATGTGGACAATTCAACAAATTTTGTTTTGTAACCATACTCTTCAACTCGTAATCCGGAACAAGATGTCGGTTGAAAATGAAATTCAATAGCAACCTATGGGAATATTATACCTTTCATTTGAATCTTAGTTTGTAAAAATCGGTTCAGCCATCTCCAAGAAACCGATGTGAATATTTTGTTAACAAATCCGCACATACACACACATACATACATACATACATACACACATACATACACACAGATATTTTGCGATCTCGGCGAACTGAGTCGAATGTTATATGAGACTCGGCCCTCCGGGCCTCGGTTGGAAAGTCGGCGGCGACGCAATACTCAACTGCATATTTTGCATTCCATTTGAGACTTGGTTTGAGAAAATCGGTTCAGTCATCACTGAAGAACCGATGTGACTTTAATTGTGGAATATGCCCGGAATTCCGGACTTCCGGAATCGTCGATAGTGGACAATATATTCAAAGAATGTTTGATTGGCAATCAGTGATCTATATCTGCGATTAGAAGTAATTTGGTGACCATTTCAATAGTTTTTAGCCTCTGAGGTATTACGATTGTACCGATTTATATGGGAAATTCCAGTGTATCCTTACTAACACCCCTGTAACTCCGGAAGCAAAAGTCAGAACCGAATGAAATTCAGCAGCAGTCAATGGTATTACTGTATCTTTCATTTGAAATCAAGTTTGTAAAAATCGGTAGAGAATTCGTTGGGGAATGGGTGTGATATTAGCTTAGGAACTTGGCGGGTTCCCCGGGGGCGTCATGAACCGTCATAGGTGGCCAATGTGGTCAAAGCTGCTTTGATTGATCATTAGTGATCCAGACCGCAAACTAGAGTAATGTTACATCAATTTTAATATGTTTTACATCATTTTAACATCATGGTGGTACCAGTTTATATGGGAATTTGCTGTGTGACCGCACTCTTCAACCCGTAACTCCGGAACTGGAAGTCGGATCGACTAAAAATTCAATAGCAGCTTATGGGAGCGTGATACCTTTCAGATGAAACTTTTCCCGGGCACTTCCGGAACCATCTATGGTGGTCAATGTAGTCAACGAAAGTTTGGTTGGCCGTCGGTGACCTAGAACAGCAAATTTAAGTTGTTTGAGAGACATTTTAGCGAAATTTTTACCTTTTTTGCTTTCATCGGAGTATCGGTTTGAATCACAATTTGCTATGTGATCGCACGCCACAACCTGTAACTCCGGAACCGGAAGTCGGATCGGGATGAAATTAAATAGCCATTTACGGGGACGCAACATCTTTCATTTGAGGCCAAGTTTAGTCGAATCGGTCTAGCCATCTCTGAGAAACCGATGTGACTGTTATTCTGAATTTAGATACTTCCGCCAGGGCTTCCGGAACCAAGGATGGTGGCCAATGGGGCCAAATAGACTTTGAATGGATGTTAGTGATCTAATACTACAAATCGAAGCAGTTGTGGTCATATTTTGGAAAAAAATTCGCCTTTATACATTCATTGCAGAATTTATTAAAATCGACAATTTCTGCGTGTTCGTACTTATCACCCTGTAATTCCGGAACCGGAAGTCGGATCCATTAGAAATTCAATAGCAGCCTATGGGAACGTTACACCTTTCATTTGAGACTAAGTTTGTCAAAATCGGTTCAGCCATCTCTGAGAGAAATGAGTGACATTTTTGGTCACATACACACACATACACACACATACATACATACATACATACATACATACATACATACATACATACACATACATACATACATACATACACACATACACACATACATACACACAGATATTTTGCGATCTCGGCGAACTGAGTCGAATGTTATATGAGACTCGGCCCTCCGGGCCTCGGTTAGAAAGTCGGTTTTGGGAGCAATTGCGTAACCTTTCTATATGAGAAAGGCAAAAGAATAGTATTTAATTAGCTTAATCAGCATGAGTTCAATGTTATCTTCATGTGATTATATTTTGAAATGTTGGTGGAATGGGTTTAAAAGTGGAGGGAATGGGGGGTTAGTAGAGTGGGAGTGGAGGATGCGTCAGAAATCCTTCATCTTATTTTGGTATACGGGGTGGATGAAGGAAATGCGGGCGTGAGGGTGGTCCAAGGGGACGGTAGTGATGAAGGAGGGAGATGTAAGGGCAAGGCGGGGGGGGGGGCGGAGGCGCTCTGATGCAATTCTCAGCTGTGCATATTTTGCCTTCCATTTGAGACTTGGTTTGAGAAAATTGGTTCAGTCATCACCGAAGAACCAATGTGACTTTATTTGTGGAATATGCCCGGAATTCCGGACTTCCGGAATCGTCGATAGTGGACAATATATTCAAAGAATGTTTGATTGGCAATCATTGATCTAGATCTGCGATTAGAAGTAATTTGGTGACCATTTCAATAGTCATTAGCCTTAGCCTTTAGCCTCTGAGGTATTACGATTGTACCGATTTATATGGGAAATTCCAGTGTATCCTTACTAACACCCCTGTAACTCCGGAAGCAAGAGTCAGAACAGAATGAAATTCAGCAGCAGTCAATGGTATTACTGTATCTTTCATTTGAAATCAAGTTTGTAAAAATCGGTAGAGAATTCGTTGGGGAATGGGTGTGATATTAGCTTAGGAACTTGGCGGGTTCCCCGGGCGTCATGAACTATCATAGGTGGCCAATGTGGTCAAAGCTGCTTTGATTGATCATTAGTGATCCAGACTCGCAAACTAGAGTAATGTTACATCAATTTTAATATGTTTTACATCATTCGAACATCATGGTGGTACCAGTTTACATGGGAATTTGCTGTGTGACCGCACTCTTCAACCCGTAACTCCGGAACCGGAAGTCGGATCAACTAAAAATTCAATAGCAGCTTATGGGAGCGTTATACCTTTCATATGAAACTAAGTTTGCGAAAATCGGTTCAGCCATCTCTGAGAAAATTGTGTGAGTTTAAATGACACACACACACATACACACACACATACACACACATACATACACACACACAGACATTTGCCGATCTCGACGAACTGAATCGAATGGTGTATGACACTCGGCCCTCCGGGCCTCCGTTAAAAAGTCCATTTTTACAGTGATTGCATAGCCTTTCTTTATATGAGAAAGGCAAAAAGCTACGTAGCCTGACATGACCCCCTACCCCCCGTCGTCACACATCATCACAAAATGCAAACCTTTCCCATATAATGCTACGTCATTTATGGATGATCCCTTTACAGATTTGGACAGCTTAATTTTTTAATTTAAATTTTTATATATTCATTTTTGGTTCTTCAATTTTTAAAGGTAATAATTCTTAGTCATGTTATTTTTCTTAAATTTTTCAAGGTTTGTTTTTAAAATCCTTGAATCCCTGAATCTTCGACTTTTCATTTATAATTTTGACTTTTGAATAATTTTTGAATTTTTCATTTTCGGGAGTGGGCGTAGCGTATTGGTAAATACGTAGCGCACCTGGGTTCGAGTCCCGACCCCGCACATAGGGTTAGAAATTTTTCCTAAGAGATTTTTCTAACCCGAAGAGGCGAATGGTCTTAAGGTTAAAACCTCTATAATTGAAATAAAAAAAAATCATTTTCAATGTTTATCATTTATTTTTTTATTATGTTAATATTTCTGTTTTAAAATTCCGAATATTTTGATGTATTAAATTTCCTAACTCTTTCTTGGATTCTTTAGTTTTTATGGATTCTTCAATTAAATCTTTAGAATTTTAATTTTAAAAATATTTTGTTTTTGATTTTGAAATACCTAGGTATTTGAATTTTTAATTTTCAATAAATTTTATTTTTTCATTTCAATGTTTTACTTTTTTTAATCATAATTTTTTAATGTTTATATCTGAAATTCTTGAATATTTGCATTTTCTAATTGTCTGAAGTTTTTTTTAAATTGCTGATTTTTTATTCTTCAATTTCTTGATTTTTGAACCTCCTAATTTTTTAAGTTTTCAATTTTCGCTGAATCATGAAATTTTATTTTTTTTTAAATTTTCATGCCCTAATTTTATGTCTTTTTTTAAATCTTTTAACATGTAATATTTGATTTTTTTAAATTCTTTTAACATGTAATATTTGATTTGCTAAATTTTACATGTTTTGTTGAACTTTTTGAATTTTGTGATGTTTTATTTTTAAATTCTTGAATTGTTTTGTATATTTAATTTGCTTTATTTTTTTAATTTCCCAATTTTGAGTTCATTTTTCATTTTATAATTTTTTAATTTTTTAATTTTTCATTCTTCTATTTTTTTTCTACATAAAATTTCTCAAATTTCTTGATTTTTCATATATCTCGAAATCGTAATTCTCTAATTTTTAAATGTTTCAGTTTTTTAATCTTCTATTTTTTATTCCTTGGCTTTTTGAAAGTAGTTTCCGGTTTGATATTCTTTTTATCCTTTAATTTATTAATTTTGGATCTAGCATTTTTTTGTTTTAAGTGCTTAATTTTTTAATTATAAATTTTTAATTCTTTAATGCTCTTGATTTCTTAATTTTTTGATCCAATACTTTTTTTTACTTTTTTTAATATTTAAAATTTTAAGTTCATTTTATTTTTAATTTTGAAACATTTAAATTTTTTATGTCCTACTTTCTTAATTATGCTTTTCTAAATGTTTTCATACTTTAATTTTTTATTTTACTGACTTTTCAATTTTTTGATTCCCTGATTCTTTAATTTTATTTTAAAATCTCTAATTTTTTTAATTTCTAAATTTCCTATTTTTTATTTGTGTATTGTTTTTCTCTCCTTTCATTTCAAAATTCTGCAATTTTATTGGATTGGATATAAATTGAATTTTCCAATTAAAAAGAATTAAGATAAAATAATTTTATTATTATCTAATTTCCAAATTCTTTCTTTTTCTTTCAAATTTTAGATTTTTTTGCAGTTTAAAATAGTTAGTTTTTAACTTTTTGTTTAGTTTTAAAAAAAAATTAAAATTTGTAATTCTTAACTTTTCGAATTATCTAGTTTTTCAATCTTAAATTTTTTCATCACTTTTATTTCATTTTAGAAACCTTATTTTTTATTTTTCTTAAAGTTTTCAATTTCAAGATTGTTAAATTCTTATTGTTTCAATTTTCTGACTTTCAATAGTCTTATTATTTCTTATTTGATAAATTTTTTTCCCATAGAAATAAACAGAGTAATATTCATCAATTCCTGTTCGAGGACACATCTACTCCCAGTGTGTCCAACAAAAAAGGGCAATTTTCGCCATGTTTTCTTTCCCACCGCTCCGGTCATTCTATCTCAGCCTTTTCTGACGAACATTTGCTAAAAAAAAACTTAAACCACATGACTCATGAAAACACAAGAAATTTCTATTTCTTATTTGAGATTCTAGAGTTTTTAAATTTTCCATATGTTTACTTTAATTTTTAAATTTCTTAGCCTGTTGAACTTATTTAGTTTTTCTTTTCAATCTTTTTAATTCTGTAATTTAATATTAAATTTCTTTCACTTTATTATTTTGATATTTTAAATTCCTTAATTTTCCATTCTTTCAGTTTTTCAACTTGTAATTTTTGAGTTTATTATTGTTTAGTATTTAGCTTTGAATTTTGAAATTTTTGTTCGTTTGTAGTCTTTAATTGCTTTATTTTTAAATTTCTTGATTTTGAAATTTGATAATTTTTCATTTCCCGAACTTATTAATTTTTCCAATTTTGTATTTTTTTTTTTCAGTTTTTCGTTAATAAATAATTTTTAAATTTAGAAATGATTGATTTTATTTTTCTTGAATTTAAAATTTCTCTCTTTTTTAATTTTTGAGTTCTTTGATTCTTCAATTTTCTAATTTTGCATTCTGGAATTTTTTTATTTCCGAAATTTTGAACTTTGAATATTTGAGTTTTTGAAGCTTTAATTTTTGAATTGTAAAATTTTAGTATATTATTATTTTTTCGAGTTCTTAATTTTCGATTCACTAATCTGATTATGGATTTCCAATTCCTTGAATTATTTAATATTAATTAAATTTTTAATTCTTTATTTTTTAATTTTCTGATTTTTTGGTTTTTCATTTTTAATTCTTTTGATCTATCAATTTTTAAGTGTTTTTGTTTATTTTCTGATTTTTTTGTTCACTTTATTTAATTCAAAGATTTTTTAATCTACATTTTTTTATCTTCTGAATTGTTCAATTTTTTATTACATATATTTTTTAAGTTCCTATTTTTCAAATTTTTGAATTTTTTGATATTTTAATATTTTACTTTGTAATTTACTAATTTTTGTTTATTCTTATATTTCTTAATCTTTCAATTTTTTAAATTTCTTATTCTTCAATTTTAAAATTTAGCTGTTTAATTTTCTTGATTTCGTAATTTTTAGCTCTGTAATTTTCTAATCATTTAATTGTTAAAGTTCATAATTTTTAAGTGTCATAATTTGTCAATTTTCAATTCAATTAATTTTTTTCTTTTTTAGTTTTTTTATAATTTTGTGATTTTTTATCTTCAATGTTTTTGCATTTTCCCAGTTTTTTCTGAAGTTTTAAAATTTTTGATGTTTTAATCTCATAACTATGTATTGTTTTGTATATTTTCATTCTTATACCTTAATTTTTCAATTTTCTTAATTTTTGCATTTAATTTTGAAATTTTTTAATTTAAATATCCTATTTTTTATTTGTTTAATGTTTTTAATTTTGTACTTTTTTATAGTTTCATTTTTAAATTTTATTATTTTTAGGTTTTTCAACTGAATTTTTCCAAGAAATATTTTTTTTAAATTTTATTATTATCTAATAGTAAAATTCTTAATTTTTTAGTTTAATTTTTTAATCCTCGGAATTTGTTTTTTTGCATCAGTGACTAACTTTATTTTTAAATTTCGGAATTTCGTCTTTAATTTTCAAATTTCTTGATTTCTACATTTCCTTATTTTGTATGTTATTTCTTGAATTTTCAAAATCAATCCTAAACGTTTTTTCAAATTCGTCAAATTTTCAATCCTTTATTTTTTAGTTCTATAATTCTTTGATCCTAAAATTTTCTAGCCCATATGTTTCTGAATTTTGGAATACTTTTTTATTATATTATTTCTTTAATCAATAATTATTTTTAATTTCGTGATTTTTTATTTGTCTGTCTTTTGATTTTTTAATTCTTTTTTTTTTTAAAAGTCCGTGAAATTTTTAATCATTAGATTATTAAATTAAAAAAAATGTTATTTTTATGTTATTTTAAAATTAAAAAAAAATGTTTTTTGTCACTTCAAAATTTAATTTTTTTTATTTCTTAATATTTCATTTTTCTAAATTATTTACTTTTTGGATTTTTTAACCTATTAATTCATTAAATTAATATTTTTTATATAGTTAAATATTATAATTTTCGAGAAATTTTAATTCTTTATTTCATGGATTTTAAAATTTTCAATGATTTGCTTTCTCAGTTTTTTAATCAATAAATTTATGAATTTTATTTTCTAATTTCTATTTTTTGATCCAATTTATTTTTTTTTTTAATTTATTTTTTGTGGTTAATTTTTTAATTTTCATTCCATAAATCATTATTCACATTTAGAAATTTTAAAAACCTTTGATTTTTTTATGTTTACAATAGTAAATTGTCATCCTGGTTTGCCAATTTCTATTCAACGTTACGTTTAATCAATTTAAAAAATCAAATATCCATCTCGGCAATGCAAGTAGATAATTATACCTCCCGCTTTTCTGTTTATTCACTGCACAAACAGTACAGTACATCGTTGCTTTGGTTGTGAAATAATTTCGGAACCACAGAAAATAGAATCGTCCCAACCAAGGAAGAACGCAGTTTTCATTCACTTTAATCAAATTCGAATAAGACCAACAGTGCGCGCTAGGTGGAACAATTACTAATGGATGATAAGAAGCTTATCCTGACGGAAGTGGTTTAAATAAGGTATCCTGGCTTGGCTATTGGTGTAGCGCTAACGCGTCGAAGTTTATAACGTTTCTTTGTGAAGACCCAATTTTAAACACAAAACGGATAGTTTTGGTGTTTCAGTTCTATAATGTACCAGTTTGCAATAAATAACTTAAACTTACTGAAATAATTTAATCTTACTCTTTGCCCGCTGCGCTCCCAATCTCGTTTCTGTAATTTCCACCTACTCAAACTTGAATTCATTGCGCACAAATCGTTTGAAGCATTCTAATTGGAACCTTTTCTAATTGGAAAATATAAAAAGGGCAGCGAATGAGATAAGAAGAGCAAAATGAAACAACTAGATATTTTCCTGCATGATTTATTTTACGTTTTTCCAAACTATCACCATTGTGTACAAGTTGGAATCAGATCTCATTTTTTGGTTCAATTTATTCTCTTATTTTTATACATACCAATTTCCACAACAGAAATAAGAGACATGACTCTTTGCCCACGCACAATATAGAAGCAATCAAAATGGGTAGAAGTGTTTCAAATTACTTCACTCTGAGCCATAGTACCTGGCAATCCTGGTTTTGTGGGATAATCTACTGTATAGACAATAATAAATATTCCGTAACAGATATCACATCGAATATCGATGATAGAGCGATGGGTATAGGGCCAAGTGCCCTCCGGTAGGGGTTAGATTGATAACCTACGGAGCAATCTATATTTATACTTTTTTGCTCACTATCAACTATGACCAGCTGGGAACTGATTTGAGGAGTTGAATATGCAGGAAAAATACGCATTTGTTAATTTGATTAGGATTGTGTTTCATGTTTTTAGCCAATGGGTGATGTATTGAGTAAATATAAGCTTCAAAGGTTTAAGGCCTAGAACACTAGGGTGCTAATGGACGTATGAGGTAAAAGTGATCTTTGAATTTCAAATCAAACGGATATTGTGTAAACGTTTTAGCAAAAAATCCTTTCGCAAAATACTAGTTCAATCGTACATGATTAAATGGTATCGCAAATGTCAATATTAGAAAATGTTCATCCGTCAACAAAAAAACCCCAAAAAAATTTCAAAACTCGAACTCGTATTTTCGTTGCCATATGCTTCAGAAATATATTGTATTTGGAGATCGGACGTCAATCCAAAAACAAAATTATTGTAAATCGCAGGCACTAGATCTCGACGTTTCATGCATTTCCAAAGCATTTGGCAAAAAAATACGAAATCGATTTCTGAAATTTCGTCCCTCCTTTGGTAATTTTTTTACGGGTAAAATTTTTTGAGCTCTGATCGCTTTGCGGTATTTTTACGACAGGTCAGATTGAGCTATAATTTAACATAAGGTCTTTTTGAGGTGCGTAACCTTCCTATCCGTTTTCAAAATATAGGGAGACTAAATCTAATGGCACGCCAAACAATTGGTACTGTATTATATGTTTGGGCCTATGGCCTTCGACTGGAACTATCTATTATCACTGGTTCGGATGTCATTAATGACCGGGATTTATTCTCTTCGAGAGTAGAAGTTCATATTACGTTTACTGAATTTGTACTTGTGGAATACTTTCAGTAATCTAGTAGCTCAACAAATTAGTTTCGAAACATTATTTTGAAGGCAAAAAATAAATGTCAATGAAATCTAAATAGAGAAGCTATCTTTGATTGGTAAAAAGGACACAAATATTGGTATCAGTCCTTCGTTTTTATTCTACTATACTGAACGATGCAAGCGTAATTTTCTCAGGCATCAGGTTTACCATAGAATCAATTGATTTAGCTTCAATTGTTCCAAAAATCACACTCCAACTGCTCCCCTGCCAAAGCCACACCAAGCACGAAGAACACCGCCCGGAATCCACTTGGTTAATAGCATTTTTGTGTAAAGCAACCCCCATACGAAGTAAAATCCACTCCAAAACTTCCAAGGAAGAACACCACTAAAACGTATGTGATGTGATGGCGCAATCTCTTACGTAATCCTACACACTTGAGAAACATTCGATATTCCTTCACCGCCGTCATCATGCTAAACTCTTCCCTATCACGCAATCCCTGTTCTGGTTCAGATTTCGTTTCCCAGATCAAAACACAACAACCCGAAAATGATGCAGAAAACAAAATCACTTCACCTTCTTCTCCCTCTATGTCCAAACCTCACCGACCTCTCCGGTGGGTATAATTAGGCACTGTTTGTTGTTGATGGTCCTTCGAAGTAAAAATATTTAAAAGATACCTACTCGCAACCGCGAAGAAGCCCCGAATTCCATCGGTCCGTCCTTGTCTTGATTCCGGCGCTCGGTCTACCCCCCGTGTTGTTCTGCTTGTTTTCGGCGGCGGGCAAGAAGTTCTCCTGGCCTTCTAACACACATTCCTGCTTGATGATGTCCGCCAGCGCAGATTCATCTCCCCGACATAACCTCAATGTTCCTTCTTCCTTGTACGTTCCCGGCGGTTCCAGGAGTGATGTTTTCTTTTTTTTCCTCCACTCTGAAAGACAAGTGGAACCTCTCCAGAGTCCGGAGTCTAAACTCTTCAGAAAAGTGTACAACTATGTGAAAATGTGTGGTTGTGTGTGTGGTAGTATATATATTGAAAAACAAAGCAGCCCTTTTATTTATGTTTTTTTTCGCTGCATCCCGAGGCCATGCTCTGCGCCGTGCATCAATGGCAAATGTGTACCACCGAGTCAAAGTCGCCCGAGACTGGTGAGCACACAGCAAGCATATGCAAATTTTCCCGTCAAACACCGGAGCAGCCGCAGGGTGCAGCACAGTCCTAACCTCAAAAGTGCACGAGGAGGAACGCATCGTTCTTTGTCAGTAAGTTTTTTTTTCTTCAACCCATTTCCCTATATGAGCTAGCTGTTAGTAGCTGCTGTATGCTCATCGAGATTCCATTCGACACATTGAAAGACGACACAAAAATAATCTTTCGGAGGGCTTTTTGAGTGGTGCCCCCACCGACCACACAAACACAAACGCGAGATGCCAGACTGTTGCTGCATATGTTTGCTCGGCTGCATTTAAAATTAATAGCATCTGCAGTCGGTCGCGAGGGAAGCGGCATTGCATAATGGAGGCAGTCGAAAATTGCCAAAAAAAAAGAAAGAAAGGAAAACGAAATGAAACGAAAAAGAAAGAAAAGAAGCAGGTTATGTTGACATAATAGTCTCGGCGGGACCGGTCTAATGAATGTTAGCAGTATCAATGTCGCGTCGTCGTCGTTGTCGAAAAATAATGCTTCATTTTCCCGTGTTGACATAATTCCAATAAAGCATCATCACAACAAAGGCCGATCGCTGGTGCGAAGAGGGTTCCGCTTTGGCGTACTGTACTGGAGGAGCTGTAGAGGGAGAAGATGATGCTGGAGCAAGCAAAAATGTGACGGTTTTCGTGTAAGGAGTTTTAAATGTGTCCAAAATAATCAGAATGTTTTTGTTAGGAAAATGGGCATCGTAGAATCTGTTCTGCATAGGTCACTAATGTAGAGTTGGTCGTTTTAGTATCCTCCTAAACAGCGATGCTAACATTTCAGTTTGAACTGCATTCTTCCAGTTTTTCACACAACTCAGTCAAACAAATTCAAAAATCTTCTTTTTTCTAAATATTCAGATTTTTTTGACACAAATATTTCTTTCTCGTGCCATACAATAGCAAGATTACCAGGATGGAGAATTTGGTTATTGGAGTTAATAGACTTGTTACTTATGTAAGATTCGATGTAAGACTTTAGACAACGGCTCAGAGGTACTGGTACTCTTCTCAGAAATAGCTGCCCACCAACCAACTAACCTTTGGCTCGCAGATCGATCTGTCGGCGTATTTGTCATCGTCTGATGTTGCATCAATGTTTCTCAGTGTAATAGTCATTGTTTCAACTTAATTTATGGGGCGAAAATGTAGAGTACGATGTATCACACAAAATAGTGAATTATCTATTCGCAAAGTGTTTACGGTGAAGTGTACTGTAGCAAATTGGTATTGTGTCGAGTTGTTTCACTGTACATTTTGGTACTCGTTTACGTTGTTGCTAAATTACGTTTTCTCTTTAACATACAGGGGACTGTTGAGCTTGAGATATTGATTTGAAACTTTTCAGGCAAATATGTGTGTTGTTTATCCTTATTTTTGGCTTTCGACAGAGCATTTTTATTTGATTATCAACGACTGATTATCAACGACTCGATAGGATAATTTTGCTATTTCTGTTTTATTTTCTATTTTGTGCTATCAGCGCAATTTCAACTATTTTCAAGATTTTGGTTATTGCTTACTCTCGTGTTTTCCCAACTCTGCACTTGTTGCTTCTTTTTCACCTTTCTATTGCTCAAACTTATTTTTCTTTAATTTTGATTATAGCGGTTTTAACCTTAGGTTCACTTTCTCTCTTATCTGGACAGAATTTAGTGTTTCGGCTATGCAGTCTGCGGTTTACAAAAATGTACATTCCCGCTAACGTTGTTGAGATAGACGGCACACAGTCATTCCAATCCCCTCAAAGACGATTTTCGTGCATAGGTTTCTTCAGCAAAGTTAAAAGAAAATTAATAGCGCATCGAATCTCCCTTTTTTTAAGAACATTTTTTCAACAATAATGAGTTTTTTTTCTTTTGCTACCTAATAGAAAAGTTCTTCTGTAGTAAGGATTGAACAGTTACATGGTAGACAAAATCGGGGGCTGATCAAATCGGGTCTTTACTGTATGCCAACAATTCTATATGAAACAAAGTGAAGATTTTCAGAAGAAAGTTAACGAGTAAATGGTAGAAATCGATGTATTCAATACATTTTGATATATGCGATGGCGACAGCGGTTAAGCAAAATTTTTGATGTGCTTAGCATTATTAATGTTTTCAGAATTGAGTGCAAGAATTAATGTCAGAGAGCGATTTTCGATGCCATCGTACGGTCATGAATGATGCCAACCGGTAAAACCTAATTTTCTATGCCCGGAAAAAATGGGTACTTTCACACTAGCTGAAGATTCCGGAATCCGCATGACACAACTTGAAAATTTAAAATGACAACTTTCAATTGCTATTTACCCGACAAACCCGTTCCAAAAATACTCGTATTGTAAGGAACTTTGCTCAACCAGAAGTTACCATGATGAATTTCAAAATGACGTTCATCATCGATTTCCGTCATCTACCTATCACGCCCGTTCCAAAACTATGCGAGAATATCTCAATTCACTTCACTTGAATTTTGATAGATTCATTTTATCTGCTATTCTTTTCAGTGGTTATACATGTCCTTCAGGGTACGACAAAAATCGACAGAGTCATAGAACGTTTGGTGTACCGGTACCTGTCAGTTTTAGGAGTGTTTTTGTCCGTAAAAATAGTTTTTTGAACATTGTGCAGTATTTTTGGCTTTAAAGGCGCATAACTTAAGAACGTGAGCTTAACTAAACATTCTAATTAGGCCGTTCGATTCAGCACTTAAATGCTTACAAAAAATAGTCCCAACGTCCTTTTTGTTTGGATGAATTTTCAATACTTCTGGGTGATTATTTATATTATTCTGTTACAGTAAAACAAAATTCAATAGTCCGGAACTACACTATTTTTGAGGATTCGCTCAACAGAGTGTAAGCTGTCAGAGACATCGTTCTTCTAAACTTGCAATTGTTCTTCAGAAATTATCATTTCCATGTCGTAACAACGGCGAATAGAAACTTCAGCTCCTCATTTATTTTTTGCTTGTTCGGTCTATCCTTCAAGCATCTGGTGTCCTTATACGAGCATTTGGACTCGCAGAATTGCACAAGTGCAAGCAAGATTCCGTTTGCTCTGACGGAACTATCACCAGCGATGCCGGCCAAGCCTGAGGGTACAGGAGGAAAAGGGAGGAATGTTGGTCCGATACTTTAGAGTAGTAAACAAAGCGATTGTTTTCGCGACGGAATATGAAAGAATTTTGAGCGGCTCAAAATAAGCATTCACTGTACTGAAAACCTTACTATGTATGACAGAGCTACTGGCAATTTCACGCGAGTGTACTTATTAGTATTCACTGTATTGATTTTGTTGGCCATTTTCGGCAGACTTTAAGACTTTTTTTCTGTTAATTATGTTTTCATTCATTTTGATATTGGTTTGATATCTTAACTAGGTTTTAATTTTTTCTATTTTAGCCGTTTTTGCTATCCTTGTTATTCGTTAGAAAATATTTATATTTTTCTTTTTTGTGCTTTTTCTTGATCTATTTTTTCTATTTTTAAACTTTGCTTTTTCAATCTTGCTTTAGATACATTTGTCATTATCGCTCGTATTGGGCGTAATTACTATTTTTGCTTTTAAAGTTTATAGAAATTTCTATATACGCGAGTGGCGGGCATAGCGCGTGGTTAAAACCTCTATGATTTAAAGAGAATTTAAAAACATTCTTTTACAGTGTTGTTGCTCTTCTATTTGATACGTGCATCCATCGCGTAAAAAGAGAATTCAGCGCGATTGTAATTTTTGCCCTTTTTCTATTAATTTTATTAATTTTTTTGTGATTAAATCTCTTGTGTACGAAATTTAAGAATATATAACTAGATCGACCGAAGAACCAGTTCGGTGACGATCAATTATAGGAGACATGTTGAGTCAAACTAGTACGTATGGGAGCTGTACGGGTGATAACAAAACTGTTGACAGTATTATCCTTCTTCGACCAAACCAGCCTCGAGATCGTTCGGCATGCAGCGTACATGTACATATCAACCAAGAACCCGCCCCGAAGTCAAGTTATATCTTTGTACCGAGACTGACCTGAATGTTGATTGCTTGCTGCGAACACATTTCACGGAGGACTATCGTGTCTGGTCTACGTTCCCGCTCGTCGCGTCGAGATTGACGGTGTAATCAGCATCGATCAGGTAACAAGGCCATAACAAAAATCAAAATGCTATATAGTCTTCAGAAACCGATCCGGAACTGCCGGAATCACAACAACGTACAGTGGTTATTCGTCTCCCATTTTTCAACCTGGATACTTCAAAGTATACGTGGACAGGAGTTTGTATTGGCAATATTGTGACTGGAGCACACATTGGAAATTATAACAAACTCTTATAAGGCATATGTTACGATTCATTCGTCTTATGGAAACAGTGAGAATATGTGCGGAGAGAGAACTGTTCGTGAAGTTATGTAAGCGGTCCGACTCTTTATACGTGATTCTTTGTGTCGTGTTCAGCAATTGCGCACGGAAAGCCTCTAACTCTATTGCATAATATTTTTGTGATGGCGACATGTTTCACTCCTGTTTCGTTGTTTCTACTTTTAGCGACCTTTTACTTCGGTGAACATATTGGTTTAAGTTCAGTATAAGTGGAAGGAAATAATATCTCCAATCATTCTTTTCGGGTAACCATCGGTGGATTCGCTTTATTGTGCTATAACTGCTTGTACCAGGTTCGTCTGCCTGTCCGTCTTTTTGTACTGTGGATCATGAACTACCTTAATTGCAAGTGAATTGACCAAGCATTCATCTGTTGCAGCAATAAGGCGACAATAATTATGCGTATGATTCTTGCAGTGAGAATACTGAAAAGTGTCGTTACTGTGGGGAAAATCTGCATGATCATCTGTCTCGTGTACAAACCTAACGAACTTATTTCCTCCCTTGTCTCTGAATAAGGGCGGCATTGATAACGCACAAGAAGGAATATCTACTAAAACAAGAAGTTATATGAGGATTTCCTTTCCTAAACATCTTTGCTAAAAACCAGACTTCGAAAGTAGCATCTCTCAGAAGGGCTGTAGCAAAATCGATAACAGTGGTGCCAATCACCAAAAACTGAAATATTAAACATTAACAATATAGTCCACTTCTGTAAATGTGACGCTATCTCTTGGCGAGAAAGGAATCCAATCTAAATTCTTCGGGTGTTCAGATATATTCATATTCATATTGTTCCAATCAGCGAATACTTGAGGCTGCTGATGGAGAAATCTGCAATCTTTAATTGAAGGAATAAAACAAAAAATCTTCCGATCATCCGCGCAGGACAATCGTGGAGTCTTCAGAACTAGACCTACATCATTGAGGTATAGTGGAAACATCAACGGTCCCAAGTGGCTTCCATGGGGTATTCCCTGAAATAAAAGTGGGAGCCTAGCGATCTCCCATATCGGTCGTTGACATGAAACGGGGCCAACCAAAAAAATAACAAAACAAAGGGTTTTTTTTGTGCCCACTCTTAATCGCACCAAATCGTTAGCAATAATCCAAGCTTAATTATGAGAGTTACCTTACCGGTGTCTAACTGCTGACAGGTGCGCTTTCTGCACCATTTTTCTGTTTTATAAAGATCGTCTTCACAATTTTCGCTTTTGGCTTCTAGGTGCTAGAACGGTTTATAGGACAATGGTTAGATTTCTTTTTTTTTTTATTTGGGACGATCACTTTTCGGTAGAACGCATCTCTTTCCTTATGCTTTCCCTACGTGGTTCAATTCCGCACGTAGCCTTTCAATGTCGCAAACAACGCTAACAGTTCCTTCTCCTTACACGATCCGGATTGTGATCGCTGTTATCATTTGTAAAGATCCAGATCAGTCATAAACATTGCAAGCTGCATTCTATCCAAACCCAAATCAATCGAGTATGAACATCGCAAATCAAGGTGCGTACATCCTATTTGTTCATGTGTGCAAAGTTCAATCTCCCTCACAGCAAAGCGAAAAGCGCCCGATAAACTTTTCCCATAGCCAGAGCACGGGTTTATGTTCTAGTCCATGTGTTGCTCGTTCAAGACCCAAGCAACGAATGATAGAAAAAACGAACACACGGGCTTATATAAATAACCTTTCAAAATTACCGCACTCGTTCAGATGTGCAAAGTTTAACCGTTCAAAAGCCGAGCAACGAATGATAAAGAAACGAACGCGCGGCACAAGTATATATAACTTCCGTTGTTCGATTAGGTCCCCTAGGTGCCCCATAAAGACGGATGATCTTCCTGAAATAGGCAGGGAAACTTCGTTCAACTGTACAATATTTCATCTTGAACTTTCAACGAAATCTCAGTTCAAGGCGATATTAGTAGTTATAATCCGTATTGGAAAAATAATGCTAAATTAGTGTCAATTTTCTAATAGTTCTGCCAAAACAATCTTCCTTCACTGAAGAAACTATCGCTACTAACCTCTACTTTTGGAAATGACTCCTTCGAACAAAAGAAACTTCTCAAGCTTTCCATTTGAACTAGTTGGGTATTCGTCTCGAACAAACATTAACGATAGGAAGAAGCGATTCGTCATTTCCAAGCGCGAAATAATCATATACAACTATCAACATTATTCTAGATGCCAGGTATCAACTACTACCCTGAACCAACCATCACACCCGCCGCGGTCAAATAGAGTCGACAACGCCCAAGTGAATTGATCAATTTACACTTATCCACCTAATATATCCGACAACTTTTGCGAAAAGTACGCATTGTCATTGAAAGTTCCATTTATTTCCTACTCAGACCAAACAATGCGTATTTTCCCTGCATATTAAACTCCCCGTGAATATCAGTTCCTAGGTGATTAGAACAACAATTGTAACCGTGCCAAATTTCATAAACTTTAAAACACAATAAAATGATAAAACTCGTATAGTAATGTGGACTTGTCAAAAGTGCTATTGACGCATGTCTCATATCCGACCTCACAACTCGCAATATTTGTGCTGTCATAGGCAATATAGCTGCTGATAACATAAACAGGAAATACGTCCATTGTTTGGTATGTTTATCGCATAAAAAATCATCATCTTCTGATGATTTCAAAAGGGTTGTAGCATACCGTGGCAGAAGTGGGGGTTTCACTCATAATCGGCAGTGACACAGAGGCCTACCTAATAATTCAAGAAGCTCAGATATCCATTGGAGAGGAACCAAATTGATGGAATACTTAAGTAGCACAAATCTGTATATACTTAATGTAGGAAATCGCCCAACATTTGCACGATCTGGTAGAGAAGAAGTATTAGATGTAACTCTCTGCTCTGACGGAATTAAGCATTAAGAGCCATGGCAGACGGTTCGCCAACACTTGCTCGCATCCAACGAGCTCGAACCGTCGTTATCTGATCATCGTATCGTGTTTGATCATTTGAACGTCTAGATGTAGCACCTTCACGCGTCCCTCCCTCCTCTTTCATCCTCAGTTTTAGTGGGTTTGGCTTAAGTCATTATTTGTATTGTACTGGGTATCGTTTGGCTCTCTTCGGATAACGAAAAAAGCTGTTCCTAACTGAAACAGAAATTGGAGGGGTATTCTCAAAGCGACCCGAGTCGGAGGACCTTTCCATGAGCGAGACTCGATACTGCCCGTTTCGTCGAATACTGATGAAGACTTAATGAAGCCTGATTCACTGCTGCGGACGGACTTTATTACTCTACGATTGCAACAGAACTAACTATTGTGCCACTCGTGGTCGCTTATATTTACAAAAAATAATTTGAATACATTCGTTATGGAATTTGCGTTTCGACTTTGTCTCATCAGAATCCGACATTAACTTAGTGCCAAGTTTAAGCTAGCGCTTAGCTTTAAACACAGAGACACGATTTGTATTTGTGGTCCTAGACAAACATCTAGTTAAGCGTGATGTTGTTGTTGTTATTTATTAACGACACTTTACACCGAAGGGGCGCATTCGTGTCGGAAGAAAATTAGTTTCAAATTTCCCATTCAATTACATAATTATACAATGTACATTTCGAAATTTTCACATTTCTTTATACAAATTTCCCGCCTTGAGGAAATTCAGCAGTTTCTCTTCGTTTTCTCCTTCGTTGCATAAAGCCACTCGTAGACTCGTCGAATCAATGTCGTTCTGTTTTCCTAGCTTCGTCGTATCTCCTGCAGTGGCGGATCACATGACGGACATCAACAGTTACTCCGCAGCGTTCGGAGATTGGTGGGGCTTTTTTCTCCAACAGGAACTCGTGCGTTAGTCGAGAATGTCCAATTCGCAGTCGGGTAAGCACTCGCTGATCAGCCGAGCTCTCGCGGTCAGTCCACTTCACCGTGTCAAATTTGATTTCACGAAGCTTGACTTCAGCGGACGCTGATCAATATGGTTTCGAATGACTGTTTTGATTTGGTAGACGGCGTCTGCACCCGGAACAGATGTATTCAATGGAGCAATGCCCCTGACTTCTCCAGCGAGCCGATCTGCCTCTTCATTACCGCGCATGCCAGCGTGACCCGGAATCCAGCACAGCTTAATTGGACGGTTTCGAAGCATGTTCTCAATCTCCTGGACGCACGGGTGCTGGGATGTACCAGCTTCCATTGCTGATAGACAGCCAGCCGAATCTGACACTAGTAGCAGATCTCTTGACGTGTGGTACGCAGTTAGCGCTGTTCTTATTGCGAAAGCCTCGGCGAAGAAGACACTGCATTGCGGCGGAAGGCCAATCGATTGTTGGAAGTGTTCTCCGAAAACTCCTGCGCCTACAGCGATATCGTCTTTCGAGCCATCTGTGTACACGACTGTTGAGCGGCTAAAACGTTCTGTCAGTAGCTCCTGAACGATTGGACGAACAATTTCAGAAGGATCTTCGGCTTTTACGCGTTTCTTAACATCCCACACGATCTGGGGTTTGGCTTCGTACCACTTCCGAGTAGTTAACCGCGTACGAGAGCAAGTATTTGGAAGAGGCGCTCCGACCACCTCTGTCAGACGAGCGGAAGCTCGATGCACCAAGGGAAGATCAGCGTTATCCTTGCTTTTTGTCCATCATGCGGATTGCCAATCGTGCAATTGTTTGGAGAACGATTAGGTCGACCGGGCAAAGTACCTGCTTCAGCCATACTGGCTAGGATTGGGCTCGTGACATATGCTCCAGATGCGAATCTTATCATCCCGTTGTAGTCAGCTGCGAGAATTTGGATGACTGCATCTGCTCCTCTGCTTACGAGCCCCATGCCGTAGAGTAGTCGAGAGGTAACAATTGCTGACCCGATTTGCAGTAGAGACGCACGATGACTACGAGGTAACTTGGCACCGATCATCTTCAGGATACGCAGCCTGGATTCGCAAGCTTTTTTCGTCATTTTACAATGCGCTTTAAAGTTGAGCGGTCGGTCGAGGGTAACACCGAGGGTTTTCAGCAGCGTTTGTGTCGGAATAGTTACACCATCTCTCTTTATCGCTTGCGTGGGTTCGCGGCGGGCATTCGGGCTGCAATAGAAGATGCTGGACTTCGTTGCAGATATCGTAAATCCAACACTTCTCGACCATTTATCGACGGCTTTCACTGCGGATTGAAGTTTTCGAAGGAACGACTGGTCTTTCTTCCCCCATACTAGAAGCAGAATGTCGTCATCGTACAGCAATATCTGTACGGAGTTCGGAACCACGCGAAAGATGGGTTGAATAGCCACGAGAAACAACGTAACCGAGAGCACTGAGCCCGGTGGTACACCATTTTCCAGCGGATGTGCTGGCGACAAATGCCCCTCCACATTGACCTGGAACGTTCTTTCGGCCAGAAAACTGTTCAGGATGTTTATCATTCTTCCACGTATCTCCAGGTGGTGTCGTAAGCTTTCGACAAATCAAGATACGCTATTAAACAGTGTTCATCGCGGTCAGGTAGAGACCTCTCTAGTTCCGCGAAGTATGTGTCAGTACCCCGACCGGACCTGAAGGCGTGTTGTCGTTTGTCGAGACGCCCGTTCGACTCTAGCTCCGCTCAAATACCTTTGCCATACAGCTCGTGATTAACGTGATTGGTCGGAAAGCAGATGGATCCGTGTCGCTTGAATTTGGCTTTGGGATTGGCACAATTATGCCAGTTCTCCGACAGGATGGGAATACGCCACTGCACCATATTCTGTTGAAGAGCTCTAGCACGGCAATTTTCACCGACAATGGCAGTCGCTGAAGCATTGGATAACCGATGCAGTCCGGTCCTGAAGTGCCCACAGCAACTCATTCAGTGTGAAGTCGGAATTATATTGTAAATTGTATTCGGTTTCGTTCGGCCTTTTCCTTCTTCCGTTGGAACGGTTTCGGATAGCTGGAGGTTGCGGATATTTTGCTGTAGTGTTCTGCCAGTTCATCAGCTACTTCTTCCGGCTTGTCAGTGTATCCACTGGATCGTTTAATGACAGTTGAGCTATGCTTACGTTTCCCTTTCAGCATGTTCACTGTCTGCCACATCTCTGCCGTAGTAGAACTTGGGGATATCTTCGCAACAAAGTCTTCCCATGAACGCTGCTTGGCGTCCTTGATTGAGCAGTGGAGTTAAGCGTGATGTTCCGCAAGAAAAGATGCTCTATTTAAGCTGATGGGAACTAGTGAAATCGAAACTTGGTTCGGCTTTGAAAGCCAACAGCTTATGCACAATATGTATTTCTACCTAAGGGGATAATCCCTTTCGTTAATTATTTGAAGAATTACTGCATCACTCTGAATCAAATTTGCCTATAATTATCCTACAATGAATACTAATTTTTTCATCCCTTCTGTTGACATCGGTTACGCAATGCGTAATATAAAGTCTGCCACCATCGGCATTGGGGATTCCATAAACGAATTTGTTCTAAATGATACACCGAACTGGTTACCACCCGACGAAGGGTCCCACCGTGGTGCTTTTAACTAGGTCACTTCCGCTGATTCCGCCGCGGTTGATGATTTAAAAAGCTATAAATTTCCACCTTTCGCCCTTCTTAGGTCCCCATATCTCCACAGGAGTCGTAACCAAACAAAAATAAAAACAAAGAACTCCGCTTTTGTCGACCGAACTGACACCGACTGTCACACAGCTGCGTCGCGATCACCATCATCACCGCTGACCGTCGTTTGGATAGGTGGCGGCGGTGGCGGCAGCCGCGACGACGGCAAAGTGCGGGAATGTGAACCGCAAAGGAATTTCCCCTCTCAAAACTCCACCAAAATGAAAAACATGTGTTGCTGGATAATTTATTACCGTCGACGGTTGGTTTCGCCTGCCAATGTGTCAAAACATGCTTTTTTCCTTTCTTCCCGTTCATAGCGCCGAAATTTGGTAAAATTTGCTTCTAATGAAAGCACGATCACAAATATGATCCATCATGACCGACGAATGACGACGCACGATGCGCCACGGTTTTATTTTTATCGGGGACTTTCTTTGTCCAAACTGCGGTGCATTCGCGCGGATCGCCGCGCAATCATCACTCCACACTGTTCTAGACGAAGGCAGGCAGGCAGACAAGGCAGGCGGGCATTTGATATGTCTGCTCTCCGGACGACCGCCGCGATCATCGGAGACACATCGAAATTCAGGTCAGGGCGAACTTGAGCGTTACGATTCTCGCGAGGTGGAGATTAGATGCTTTAAAGTGATACTTTCGCGGATAGACTGGCTGGTCGCGTTTAGAAAACGATTAATTCGACTCCTACACGAACGGACGAATGGATCGGTGCTGCACAGACTGTGAGATTTTCTATCGATCTTGGCCAAGAACCGACGCTTGCTTTTCTCGTGATGAGTGGGATCGTTCTTTTTATGACTGGTCGACCCCATCCAACATTTGGCACATGTGCGTGAAGAAGCATCGTCGTTTTGCCTTTCCATGGGAATTTTTCGGCTTTTGCTGGGATGGAATTTTTAAATTAGGTTACTTTGGAATCGGCATCACATATGGCAGCAATAGAATCGGGGGGATGGAAGATTTACTGCTATAAGCTGGGTGACTTATGAAATTGATTTCTATAGTTCTGTTTCCTAGCTTCGGGGCAGCCATGATATATACGAATCATTCTTTACAGTTTTTTTGTTGCGATGAAAAATTTTTTGGTTGCCTGAAATCGAAATAATTATCTAATCAGTTCAATCTAAAATTAGTGATTATCCAAATTCTACGACATTCATCAATTCAAACAACCACACAAAGGTTCCGAAATATTTGGGTCCCACATTTTGAACCCGCAGCTGCCTGAAGATCGGTTCCTTTAACTCTATAATTAAACATTTTATAACGCGTGGATAATTTGCATAATTTTTCCATTCCAGTCGGCGGCCGATTTTTTGTTTGCTATTATAACTCATAGTTTTTTTTCTCCCTTCGCCTCTAATGCGGGTTTCCTTCTTTGTTTCAATTTTCGGTGGGGCACCCATTAATAACTGGTCAGCTGAAAAGCTGCTTTGGGCGATGATTGTTTTGTTAATCGGTCTAAACACATCAACTGGTTCCATCGGTTAAATATGTACAAAACTTTTGTTGCTATCAGCAGGCAGGCAGACAGGTCTATTTGAAAAAATGAAAACTTCCTTCCAATTGACTAATTAGCTTGTAGACTTTGCTGCTGGCTGGCTGACAGCCTGGAGGGATACCGATAAACTAACTTTCAAACTGAACCTGGACGAGAAGAAAGCCAACCCAACAACAGGTGCCGTTTATTGCACCTCAGGGACAGCAGCGGTGGGCAAGGGTTAAATTTACGGCGCGGGAATCTCCAGCCGCCACCGACCAACGAATCAATTATTCATCGGAAAGATCCTGATGTACAGACGGCGACGGTAGGCCACCTAGTGCTTGCTGCTGGATGGTTAATAAAAGTATCAATTGCGAGCAACCCCTTCCTGTTAGGCTGTTTGTCGGGTACCGGGCAGTGAGCTAATTGCGGAGTGAATGATTTAAATCAATGACTCAGAGGGTTGATTTCCGGCTGCGACGGGGGATTCTTGTTAGCACCTTATACATAAATTAATGGAAACGATCTCAAATGGCTACTAATTACCGGGGTCAGCTGTCGTTTAAATCGTTAATGGCCCTTAACCCAATGTGAACGAGATTCATCTTTGATAACAAGCAACTTTGAACGCTATTTTGGAGACTGATATTATCGCATTATTTATTTGAACATGATGAAAAATAGATTAAAATACCATAAAAATAACCTGTTAGAAACGATGTCCGACGAAACTCGAACCGACGGTAAAAATTTACAAACACTTAACTTAGCACAACACACTAGATACCCACCCCAGAGACCAACCTTGTATTTTTGGGGCCAGACACAACACATTTTCGGAAATTTCTTCTCATATCATTTGGCACTGTCCCACCCCACACTATTTTTTTCTTCTTTATGGTGCAAAATAACATTTTCGGAAACTTCTACACATTTTTCGAAAATAAACTTCGAGAAAAAAAAACCAGACGAACTGGCTGCACTTCCCAGCGATGCGATCATCGCCGACTGGGCATCACTAACACAATCATCGCCGCTGGAATGGCTAAACCAACACACCTTACAATGACGTATCATCGCAATTTTCACCAGCGGTAGCCATTTTGCACTTTTTTTATCATTCGCGCGGACGCGTCGGAAAAGCCCCGAAATTGCTTCCTTCTTTCGTCATTCTACTTCGGATTCTACGGACACATAACGAAATGTGTTTCACTGCACTGAATTTCGCGGAAAATCGGGATTCAAGCTACCCTTGCACTTGTATCGCGACGCGAGCAAAACCGAACCCGAACCGATCGGTGCAAAGGCTGACGATCGATTTATTATGGCGATTTCGCTTGAACCTGAAACTGAGTCAGGTTCTAACCCCAACTGCTGTCAGTTCATACATTTTGACAGCAGTTGGGGTTAGGAACTGACTCAGTTTCGCTTCAAACGAAAACCACATTAGAGACACGCATGAAGCGGCGATGTTTTTTTTTTGGCTCCCACTATGATCGGTTGCTTTTAAAACCGTCCTATGCAGGACGTTCGTTGGACCAACGGTCGGCGACGGGCAAATAAACGTTCAACGGACATCCGTCGTTGGACTTGTGTTGAACGATTTTGAAACCATTTTTTTCTGTATGGCAGTGGAGTGCCGCAACCCTCTAAGAACGGTTGGTTTCAAAATCGTCCAATGAAGGACGTTCGTTGGACCAATTTGGACAACGTCCAAATAACCGTTCAACAAACGTCCATCGTTGGACCCGTGTTGAACGATTTTGAAACAATTTTTTGGACGTCTCAGTGGGAAACGACAGGCATTTCAACCGTTTCGAAATTCTGAATGATTTCCGGGTGGATTTCAGCTCAAGCTCGCGAACCAATTCCGAAAATACAAAATTCATTCGGAATTCCAAATGGGTGTTGAAAGTGGATTTAAGAAGTTTGTTCCAGTATCAGTGGAAACTAGAAGTACTTCGGAGTAAAATAGGGAGATAATTAAGTTTGTTCCAGTACAGGAAGAAATGGGCAGAATTCCGGAACAATCAAGGATAAAACAGTCACTGTAAACTTTTCTTCTTTTTTTCTTCAGGAAGCAAAACGGAGTCAAAAGAAGCAAGTTTTTTTTGTTGCTGTTTGCTCTAGAATAAATAGAAGCAAGATGTGTGTACTGGAACCAACCACCCTCTAAGAACGGTTGGTTTCAAAATCGTCCAATGAAGGACGTTCGTTGGACCAATTTTTTAACCGTTCAACAAACGTTCATTGTTGGACCCGCGTTGAACGAATTTGAAACAATTTTTTGGACGTCTCAGTGGGCAATTATTCCTGACTTCGCCACTGCCCAGTAAAGTTCGGCCGGAAATGAGCTGGAATTCCGGCTGGCTCCAGTAAGGATTCCGGCTTCAGCGACACAACCGATTCTAACTAGAATCGGTTGTGTCCCTGGAGCCGGGATACTAACTGGAACCAGCCGGCTCCTTTCCGATTAAACTTTACTGGGACTTCGTTTTTCTTATTCTGCCCAGTAAAGTCCACCCGGAAAATGAACCGGAATTCTGGCTGGTTCTAATTAGCATACCGGCTCCAGTGATACAACCGATTCTAGTCAGAATCGGTTGTCACTGGAGCCGGAATGCTAGCTAGAGCCAGCCAGAATTCTTGCTCAGTTTTGGCTGAATTTTAGTGGTAGTTAGCAAATCGGTGTAAACCGGAGCAGAGTTTTTTTTTGACTCGCCAGAGAAACCTAAAAAATTGTTTCAAAATCGTTCAATGCGGGTCAAAAGAACGTCCTTCATTGGACGTTTTACAAACCAACTCAGTGAGCAAATTTTCTGCTATATTTCTGTAAGTCTTGGTTTGGCAGCCCTGTCAGATTTCTGCGCGTATCCTGTCGGGTTAGTTGAGCTAGGGCGAACTCGGTTTCGCTCGCGTTTTCCGGCAAATTTTGACAGGAACCGAGCAAAACCCTGGCATAACTCGGACATAAACTGTGCAAAAATCCTGGCAATTCCTACCTGGTAGAATCTAGCACGAATCGAGCAAAACATTTGACAAAGATGTGGCAGGAAGCGTGCAGAGATCTTGGCCGTACATTTCTGGCTGGATTCTGGATAAATGTAAGCAGCATCGGTTGGTTTAACTGCTTCTGTCAGAAACGGTTGTTGCATTTGAGCGAATTCGTTGCCAGAATTCTCGCACATATCGCGCAAAATGCTCGCAGAAACTCTGCCAGCATCAATTTCGCTTTGCTCAACTTTTGCTAACTTTCTGCTTGCCACGCTGACCGGGAACCGTTCTTAAGGGGGTCCTGTTTCCTCGGGAGAAAGTGACAGCAATGCAGTTAAACCCATTCTGGAACCGGTTCGGAATTCTGAATGGATTCGAGCTCAAATGCAACAACCGATTCCGACTAAATCGGTTTCGGAATCGGTTGTTGCATTTGAGCTGGAATCCATGTTCGATCCAGTTCTACCAGCTGGAACTCAGGACTCAATTAAACCAGTCAGAATCCATGTTGAATTGACTCAATCGATCGTGAGGAATTGGCTGTTCTTTGAGGAAAAAAATCCGACATAAATCATGTCAAATGAGCCGGAATTCTAACAGTACCTAGTCAGAATTTCGGCTGGTTTAACGAGACAGGCGAATTATGTTTAAAGATACACAACACAACGACAGAATCCTGCCAGAACCAGAGGTCACATTATGCAATCAAGTCGAAACGACTTTTTCAAACAAATTTGCATACAAAAAACCCTTCGTTTCTAATGCGGAATATCACCCCAGTTTCGCATTGCTTTACTTCTGCTTAAGTCCTGTCATAGCAGGGTAATTTGATTTGCGTTTCATTATTCCCGTCAGTTCCGTGTTACCTGTGAACTAGAATTCAATCAGGATTCTTAATGGTTTGACCGGATGATTCTGACTCAACCGTCTTCGGATTCGTTCAGATATCCAAGTTAAACCCATTCCGGAACCGGTTCGGATTTCTAGATGGAGTCAGTATGGTTTCCAACTCAAATGCAACAACCGATTCTGACTCAATCGGTTTCAGAATCGCCAAACCTGCCCACTGAGACGTCCAAAAAATTGTTTCAAAATCGTTCAACACGGGTCCATCGATGGACGTTCGTTGAACGGTTTTTTGGACGTTGTCCAAATTGGTCCAACGAACGTCCTTCATTGGACGATTTTGAAACCAACCGTTCTTAGAGGGTGCCCTCTAAGAACGGCAAGTTTCAAAATCGTCCAATGAAGGACGTTCGTTGGACCAATTTGGACAACGTCCAAATAACCGTTCAACAAACGTCCATCGTTGAACCCGTGTTGAACGATTTTGAAACAATTTTTGGACGCCTCAGTGGGTGTTGCTGGGGACAGCAAGTTCTTGTTTAAAAATTTTCAGTTTTATATTATTGAATTGTCAAAATTATGAATCTAGAACTGAAGCACTCCTGAACATGCTCTAAGAACGGTTGGTTGGCCACTTAGTACCTAAATCCTCTTCTGCAACGAAATTATTGTCCATAAATTGAATTCTTTTCAACTTATACTGTATCGTACGGAACTCCTTAACCACTAGACTCAGCAGCTCCTATTCCCACCCTTGCATAGCTTTTCAATCAAACCTACCGGTGCGTTAAACCTGGTCAATATGATAAATCACTAAAGAAAATTAAACTGTTTGATTAATTCATAAAAATAACTAGTTCGGCAATAATTCACATACTTAACGCCGAATCCAGCTGACATCAGCTCGAGCTGGCAAAAATGCAATTACCTTCCAATGGTGCAAATTGCTCAACTCCAGGACCTCCTATAGACTGAAAAAGGTACAAAGGGCGTGATACTTTTGCCCTCTTTCCCCCTGCCGGACCACGATCTCGCTAAAGAGCAACTACTATCCGACGTATGCAAGTCAGCATTTTATCAGATAATTGAATCTTACTCTTCTGCGTTTCAGCACCACATTGACTGCCACGAAAAGGGCGCTCGCAATTCAATGCGAGAAAAAAAAAACGGCAAACGGTTTGAGGTTATAATGCCTTCATCATAAATATACGTACAGCACCAAGCGTCGGACGGACTGTGTAGCGATGCTTTATTATGACAGTGGCCACTCTTTCTCCTGCTACTACCGTACTCCACGGCATTGGCGTTGCCATGACCGTCTCCCCTTTTTACACAGTCGCCGTAGGTACAATATACTATTTTACTGACGGCGAGTCTGTGCTGAGACTGTGGCAGCATCGCAGTAGGCCGCCCGATTTCTATGCTACCGGGTTGCAGGGTAAAAACCAGCGACGGGAGCATCCCAGGCCCAGCATAAAACCAACGCAAATCGGGCGACTTTTTTCAATTGCTTATAACCTTGACTTTGGCGGGGAGCAACCCGGCCAGTTGCGGCGTGGAAACAGTGCTGGTGGTAGACACATACACCGATGTAAATCTGTTGCCTGGGGCAGTGTTGTCGAACGCATTTCGCGTTATTTTGGTTAATATTCCAAGAGAACTGTCAATTTCAAGTTTACGTTTCGAAAGCGTGTTTCGGTGTTAGGGTCGATAAACATGGCAACACTGTACCGCACTAGCTTAGGCAGCTTCTTTCGAAACTTGTACTCAAACTTCGGCTTTATCTGGGACGGGACATGCGGATAGGAAAAAAACGAGTGTCAAATTGATCCAGCTATGAAACGTCACATTGAACCAGTGTGAGCCAGAATGAGAAAGCTTGTGAGCAATATGTGAACCAGAATGAGAGCGTATATGAGCAAAGTTAGAAACGAAAAATGAAAAAGGGAAAAAGAAAACATCTATCCGCATGTCCCGTCCCAGGGCTTTATCTACAGATTGACACACAAATACACACGAGCCATTACATGGCAGTTTTCAAGTGCAAAAGTACGTCGCATAAATTTCTACCGCACTGCGTCCACTTTTCTCGTCCTCTCGATCCACCAAGGAGGAGTAGCTAGCACTGGCTGTGTCCCTTTCCGGTACCACGATGGAATCTAGAAGACTAAGTTATTCGAACCAGTTTCTGCTCTGGCTGCAGCAGTTCTCGAAATTTGAGGTCCTTTGGCTTAGCTCCAAACGTGCCTTTTATTGTTGTTTATTTGTTGTGCAAAAGGTTTTCCTCAATGAAACGAGTTTTGAGAGCTGTACAGTTTAAGTATTAAACATTTTCAATTATTCCAATTTTATTATTTGTTGTGGCAGACCATCTGCTCGCAATGTTTCGGCTACACTATTCCTTGAATCTGCTCTGGTTTATTAGCATATCAAAGCTGTATTTTTCGTTAAATTTTTAGTTCATTCTTTTCATTTGGTTAAGTACTCATTAACTTACAGATTTTAGTTTCCTTTATCCGCTTCACGCAGAATCCTTCTAACATTCATTTTTCTCCATTTTTTCTCAATTACGTGAGCTTATTGACATTTTATATTAAAAGTCAACATACATATAGTTAATGTCTTTGACTGACCACAAGAAGTTTAGTGATAGTCCCCACTGAGACGTCCAAAAAATTGTTTCAAAATCGTTCAACACGGGTCCAACGATGGACGTTCGTTGAACGGTTATTTGGACGATGTCCAAATTGGTCCAACGAACGTCCTTCATTGGACGATTTTGAAACCAACCGTTCTTAGAGGGTCGTCTTAACAAGAACAGTGTTGCCGATGAAACTACCAATAATTATTTTCCCTATTTCTAGCGTTTTTTTGAAAAGAGCCAATGAGCATACTGTCAAAATTCACTTTGAGAGGAAATTCTGGACAAACCATTATTCGCCGATCATAAATCCACAGAGAACAGACGTCCATCTTCTGCATTCAACTTGTGTAAAATCTCTAACGGTTTCGAAGATAGTTGGGATATCCAAACCAGGTGCGCTACTGTCGTCATGTTTTTTTTTGCGGCTGAGTTCGACAGAATTGACAGCGGTTATTCCTCTACCCAGTCAAACTAGTCCGGAACCGGTTCGGACTTCCAGCAAGAATTCCAGCTCAAATGCATCAACCGATAGAGTCGGAATCGGTTGTTTTCTTTGAGAAAGATTCCATACTGAATCCATTCAGGATTTCGAACCGGTTCTGGAATGGATTTGACAGATAGTTGGGATAGGTTGGTGTGGCGGCGCTAGTGTTTATCGTATAGAAACGAACGGAAGAGAAAACTTTTCTTTTTCATAAAATGTTAACATCCATTCTCGGCGAGCTACAGTTTGTCCGGAATTTTCATTCAAAGTGAATTTTGACAGCATGCTTATTGGCCGTATTCAAAAAACACGCGAGATTTAAAGTCTGCAAAAGTGACACTTATTTGTTGTTGTTTATAGTAAGCAGCTACAGAATAAGCAATGACGATACTGTAAAAGGCTTCACCCTAGCCGGGCTGAGATAATCAATAATCTAGTATTTCCCCATAAAACAACAACACAGCATATGCTGCGGCGGGCTGTTTATGTCGTTTTGTATTGCCAAATGAATTATTTTCTAAGAGCGGTGCTTTCGAATGGGAAAATATTTTCCACGTATTTATGGTGTCTGCTGTTTCGTCTGAAGGCTGTCTGCCTGGGCTCGAAATTCATGGCCAGACAGATCTATTACAGCTGTTAAATTGGCAGTTTAACAAATGTGATGTTTTTGTCTGGAACCGAACGCGAAATGAATTTTATCAGGAATTGTGTAATCGAGAGAAGTCTATTTTCGGATGCGCACACACAGCAAAAAAAATCATATAACTTTACGTCTTGCCAGATTCACATAAAAGGAGCGTCCCAATTCACATAAACTTACATTTTATTACATGTAAAAATGTGAGATGTTCGGCTTTTTCTAGGTTATTCAGTCTGAGTTTTACATCAAAAGAGTCGCTGACCGGGTACTCGACTTCTGTTGCATTTGATCGGTTTACCCTTCGTGATTGGGCGGCGCAAACCCGGTCAGTGTGGCAAGCAGAAAGTTAGCAAAAGTTGAGCAAAGCGAAATTGATGCTGGCAGAGTTTCTGCGAGCATTTTGCGCGATTTGTGCGAGAATTCTGACAAAGAATTCGCTCAAATGCAACAACCGTTTCTGACAGAAGCGGTTAAACCAACCGATGCTGCTCACATTTATCCAGAATCCAGCCAGAAATGTACGGCCAAGATCTCTGTACGCTTCCTGCCACATCTTTGTCAGATGTTTTGCTCGATTCGTGCTAAATTCTACCAGGTAGGAATTGCCAGGATCTTTGCACAGTTTATGTCCGAGTTATGCCAGGGTTTAGCTCGGTTCCTGTCAAAATTTGCCAGAAAACGCGAGCGAAACCGAGTTCGCCCTAGCTCAACTCACCCGAGAGGATACGCGCAGAAATCTGACAGGGCTGCCAAACCAAGACTTACAGAAATCTAGCAGAGCGGTCTCTGCCAGAAAATTTGCTCACTGGGAATGCATCAACTAATAATATCGGATTTCCAACAGAAGAATAACGAAAACATTCGCCGATTCATCACTTTTTGGTTTATTTCTTGATTTCCTTGGTACAATTATGCCTTTTAGCTTTCTTGATATTGTTCCCTTCTATGTTTCTGTTCATCTAACGCCCTCAAATTGTCTATTCAATCATAATTCTATATTAATTTTGTAATTACACTTTAATGGATTTACTATGTTTTTAATTCTAAATGATAAAATGTATAGTTTCAAGGCTCTTCTGCACTTCTTATGGCAAAAAGTTTTGACCTTTTCGCTGCACGAACCCACCCAGAAGTATTATTGATTTTTGCACGCCGCGAATTTCATCCTGGTCGGTCCAAGTCCAAAACCACGTAGGCACAGCATCGCACTTCCCACATACAAACGCATCCAAACACGTCGTAGGATACCGTAGGACATAGGGTTAGGAACAACGGGGCGAAGCTTCTTCGTTTCATGTCATCCGCCATGTGTCCTCTCCGAAAACCCCGACAGAAGATAGTTTCACATATTGCATAACACGGTATCTTCAATTACATTAACAAATCGGAGGATGAGCTACTGCTCTGCAAATAGCATCAGCAGCAGCAGCAGCAGGATCTCACCGGAAAACCGGTTTTCTGGATCCTCTGGGTGTGGTCGGCGGGGCCCGTTCCACTGCACCGTGTCGTTACGGCCCGAGGATGATCATGGTCGTTTCAGCAGTCAAGCGACGTGCTCTTTTCCCTTTGTTGCTAACCAAAGGGCACACACACACGCACATCGATGATACGCATGCAAAAAGGGGTCTTCAGCTGGCGGACCCGAGTAAAAAATGGACCACACCGATCAAAGAGATAGAATTGACATTGACAGAACTTACCTGATTTGTGGAGACCAACGCGAAAAAAACACTATCACTAACACTCGCTGAAAGTATAGTTGGTAGAAGCTGGTACGCTACCTGTTCGAAGATGATGTCCCGAAAGAAAATAACACTCTTTGCTCGGGTCGAATCTGTGCGATATTGTTGCGAAATCCGAACAACTGCACGAATTCGACCCACACGCGAAAAACGAGAGACACTTTTGAAGCGCAGATTGAAGGGAAAGGGGAGGATTGTTTGTGCGTGCAGAATTTTTAATGAATTTGCAAATGCTGAAAGGGTTGACTGAGTAAATTCATCATCACCGTCGTATGTTAATCTGACAATTTTCGATGGTGCAGAAGGGCGTTGGTTTCATCAACGATGGCGTCGTTTTTTTATCTAGGCTCGTGCAGATCGATTTTTCCTGTCTTGTCCTGGTCTGTAAAGTTTGGACAGAAGTATCGTTTTCCACACTGGCATATTTCCCCCCTTTTTTCGTTCGAATGTATGTGAAATGTGCCAGTCTGGGAGCAGGTGAATTGCGACTTGATGTGGAAGGAGATTAGCACTAATGGATTTGAGTTGCCTTAGACTGCTCTAAGACTGTATGTTGGTTGCCAAAAATTGCGAAGATGATGCGACCGGGAAGGCAGTTAGAATTTTTTTTCTTCTCTTTCGATGCAGTAATTGAGTGGCAGCTGCACTATTGTTGAAATACATTTTCAAGGTGAAGGTGCATTTTTGAAAGTCAATTCACTTTAGGAAGATTTTTTGCAGAAAGTAAAAAAAATGGTTCACTGTATTTTCACGCAGTGACTCTGGTCTGTCTTTCCAGTAAAATAAAGTAAGCCAACTACCCAGCAACAAGACCTCGAAGACGCACTCTTAACCCCGCTCCGCCGCTATTTACTAATTTCAAAGTCATTTACTTTAATTAATGACCCCTATCTTTCCATCCGTGCAACTGCACCACCCAACTGATCCATCTTCTCGCCCGTTCCACGTCGGATCGAAGTGTGCATGTACAATCTGCAATTACGCAGTCTGGCCGCCATATTGCTTACATACCACCAACCCCCCGACCGACAGAAGTGCCGAGCGGACCCAATTTTTCGAAACTAATCCAGTGGGGCGCGACATCGTGTCGCATTTTGCATCAAAAAACGGGTATCAAGTGCATCATCATCATCATCCACACTGCACTCTGCACATGCATCTCTGCGCTGGCTGGCCGCTATGCGACGCTACGAGTGGAGGGAACTAAACACACGGACTCGCGGCAAACGTCGGAATTCGTCCCCGGGCTTGTCTGAAAGGGGTCGACCGGGGGGGATGGTACTCGCCCCGGTGAAGTGTGTTAGGAGTGCAAGTTCCACCGGCAATATTCTTTTTCGTGCTTCCCTCTCAAATATGCTCGAAAAGTAGGCGCTGGAGTATATTTGCGAGTGTTGGAAAGAGGTTGGTGCGATGTAGAGAGGTAGGTGGCGAAAACTGAAGAACGAGACTCAGTCAGTCAGTCAGTCAGTTAAGTGGTGCTTCTTGAGTTCTGCACTGCTGAATGGTAGAGTGAGTGAGAGAGAAGGAGATAGAATGAAAGTACAGAGGGATATTCGTAAGAGTTATGAGTGGTGGAAGGATAGGAGACCGAAGGAGACGGAAGGGGTACAGCACAAAGCAAGTGTTAACAAATTGAAGAGAGGCTATTGGATGGAGGAGAATGGAGGAAAATGGGCAAGTGAAAAGCAATGAGCTTGGAGGGTTGCATGTTCTGTTGAAAATATTGAAAAAATGGAAATGAAAAATGGTATCCAAGGGTGTGCGATGGCAAGAATTATCGATTGAATGTTGTCTGGAAGCAACTGGAGTCTTAACATTTGAACGACATTCTTCGGCAAAAAATGGCGCTGAATAATGACACTAATTGACAAATTAGTTATTGTCTGTTTAAGAAAGTTAACTGGGTCAAATCTGCTTTATTCCTCTCTAAGGAGAAAATTAGTTTAAAGACATTTTCTTCGTGAGGGCTACAAAAGCTAATAATATTTAAGAAACTTATTTTTCGATTACTCTCCTAAAAATGTGACACTTGAATAAGACACCAGATTGACTCTCCAATACGACATGCCAGTACTTCTAAACCCTTCTAACTTGTGAATGGAAAGATCTAAAATATGAGCAAAAAATCGAACAGCGAAAACTTCAAAAAACTATGACAAATCCTAGTAACCTTTTTAGAACGAAATTTCAAACATAACGAAGAGTGAAAAGTGATAAAATTCACGTGCAAAGAAGCAAAAAAATCTGAAGATCGAAAAAACAAAGAATTCGACGAGAAAGCAAAAAAAATGGATGAACGAAAGAGCACCATATTAGAAAAGCGATAAGCAACAAATTATTCGGGTGAACGAGCGGGAAATCCAAACAACCAAGTAGTCAATCCGAAAAGCAACACTAGAAGACCCTCTAAGAACGGTTGGTTTCAAAATCGTCCAATGAAGGGCGTTCGTTGGACCAATTTGGACAACGTCCAAATAACCGTTCAACGAACGTCCATCGTTGGACCCGTGTTGAACGATTTTGAAACAATTTTTTGGACTTCTCAGTGGGGAGGCATAACACTGAAAAGCCCAAAAAAAAATTCTTCGAAATCGTCCAATGACGGACGTCTGTTGAACGGTTTGTTGAACGTCGTCCAATGTTGGTCCCTCATTGGACGGTTTTGAAGTATCCTTTTCTTAGGGGAATTTCTGATAGAATCGGTTTTGAACCGGTTCGGTTTTCTCATCAAATTAAATTAAATATTTATAGTACAAATCCTTTCACAGCAAATTAATCACGTTTTTATTATATTTATTTAACGTAAGCAGTTATCTTCGTCTCGGTATTCTTCCCAGTGATAGCAGAAAAAGTTTCCGCATTTATTGGATGCGGATCTGAAGCGGAATAGATGCCACTGCCATAATAAAAGAAACCGTATCCACAGACACTAAAACATAAATTTGATAATAGTTACCAAATTATAATCAAAATTAATTTTCAACTTCAAAAACTAAGTCCATCTTTAATGTTTGACATCTAAAACGTAAACATGGCGAAAATAAAACAAACAAATATAAATGCGAATCGGTGCGATGAAATGTCCGTTATGACTAGCAGGAGGACAGTTGATTTCTACACCAACGCCATTTGGAACATTGTAACAGCGTCCGGAATCCTGACGGGTTTTTGCCGACTGACAGATTTTCTTCAAAGCTGGATTTGCTAGAATCGGTTTTGTCATTCGAGCTAATTTTCTGCCCGAAAAATGTTCAAATGCGCACAGAATGCCAACAGAAGTTTATCAGAACCAATTTCGTTTCGCTCGACTCCTGTTGACGTTCAGCATCTAGTTTAAGCCGCCGATCCGCCTTTTCGTTTACTGGGAGTCAAACCCATGCCGGAGCCGGTTCAATTTCCTGAACGGTTATTTGGACGCCGTCCAACAATGGTCCAACCTAGAAAAACTCTAGAAAGAGAACTGCGGAGACTCCATTTTGGGTCGATTGGACTCGCGTTTAGCTGTCAAAAAACGAATCCAATCGAACATTGCCTATCCTTATAACATTGGACGTGTTGCCATACAATGCCGGGGCATACGTTGCCAAAAATGCTGTTTTTTTCTCCGCAGTTCTCTTACTATGAGTTTTTCTAGTCCAACCCAGTAAAGTTCAGCCGGAAACGACACCAAGCTACCCTCTAAGAACGATTGGTTTCAAAATCGTCCAATGAAGGACGTTCGTTGGACCAATTTGGACAACGTACAAATAACCGTTCAACGAACGTCCACCGTTGGACCCGTGTTGAACGATTTTGAAACAATTTTTTGGACGTCTCAGTGGGCAGTGACACAACCGGCTCCAGTGACACGATATTTCCTGCCGGATTTCTGCCAGCCACACACCGGCAGGACCGGTTTTGCACCGCTTCGGGTTATGCTAGTATTTTCCTATCTTTTTAATTTTATGTATACTATAAAAACATGTCTTTAGTAATTGAAGAGAGGAAATCCAAAATTACATACCGTGTTTAAAGCACAATCTTTATTTCTCCTTATATTTTACATCTGGCAAACTATTTGTGTTGGTAATATGACATACAAAATGCAAATGTGGCGAAAATTAAACAAAGATAAACAAAAGAGAATCGATGAGACGAATATGCCCGGTCAAACCATTCGGAATTTGATTCGAAATCCTTAATGGAGTCAGTATGGATTCCAAATCAAATGCAACAACCGATTTTGAATCCGATTGAGTCGGAATCGGTTGTTGCATTTGATTTGGAATCCATACCCTCTAAGAACGGTTGGTTTCAAAATCGTCCAATGAAGGACGTTCGTTGGACCAATTTGGACAACGTCCAAATAACCGTTCAACGAACGTCCATCGTTGGACCCGTGTTGAACGATTTTGAAACAATTTTTTGGACGTCTCAGTGGGTACTGACTCCATTCAGAAATCCGAACCGGTTCCAGAATGAGTTTAACTGGGTGTCTGCTAGCTAAATTCTGGCAGCGCCATTTTGATACTTTTGACAGCTGCCGGAATCCTGACGGATTTCTGCTAGCTGCCCGATTTTCTTCCAAGCGGGTTGTAAAAGCAGTGTCCACTCGGACGTGCCTGCCCTCCCTCTAAGAACGGTTGGTTTCAAAATCGTCCAATGAAGGACGTTCGTTGGACCAATTTGGACAACGTCCAAATAACCGTTCAAGGAACGTACATCGTTGGACCCGTGTTGAACGATTTTGAAACAATTTTTTGGACGTCTCAGTGGGCTCTAAGAACAGTTGGTTTCAAAATTGTCCAATGAAGGACGTTCGTTGGACTAATTTGGACAACGTACAAAAAACCGTTCAACAAACGTCCATCGTTGGACCCGTGTTGAAGGTTTTTGGAACAATTTTTTGGACATTTCAGTGGGTGGTATAATTAATTTAATTTCTGGGGGTCTGGCTGACAGAACTCTGCCAGCCTGTCGGCTCAATTGTAACAACCGTTTCTGGCAGAATGTTTCGTCTTACGGTTATTAATGGTTTTGTTTTGGTTTTTTCTGCTGGGCTTTTGCCAGGCCTACCTGACAGGACCGCTTGTGTCCCGGTTCGGTTTTTTTCTTGAAATTTTCTCATTGCTTTCAAATTTTAATTTTATTCATAATTTCAATTTAACATAATTTTTATTTAAGTCCATATTTGTGCGCTCTTCGATGTACTTTATTGTATGGAATATTTATCTGATATATTACCGTCGAAGAGAACGATTCTCGCGGGTTTCCAGACAGAATCTGAGACGGAAGTTGTTACTGGTCCTCCACACAAACAACTGGAAACATATATACAATTCATTCTACTTACCATTATCAAAACAATTCCAATTTGTATTTTTTAGGTTCCAAAACTAGTCATCAAATTTGACAACGGAGACGTGAACATGGCGAAATTCAAACAAGTAAAGCGCAAATTCGTTAGTTGGGTCACGACTGCGCCCCAACTAGCGAATCGTATCCGTTAATTGGGGCAACTGACAGCTGACAAAAATTACCCAAGGGAAACGCTGATTTTTTGTTTTCTTTCATAAAAACAAACAGAAATATTTTACGGTTCACAAAAGTGGACTGTTTTCATGCAGTTTAAAGTTGTATTTTTGTGGCAAAGTATGTCAATAGTGTTCTTTTTGCCATCAATTATTTTTTGATAAATTACTTCACATAAAACAGGAAATGGAAAAAGCCGATAAAGCACAAACATACTACATTGCTACTAGCTAAAAATCATTGGATAATGTGATTGAATACATCAGATATGACCTTCAAAAGTTAGTAAACTAACCTCTCTGCGACACAAACTAATTGATGCTGAATGGAAGAAGCGAAATATTTAACACATTTATTTCACTAAAAACATTCCGGAATATGTCAAAAAATTCCATTGAATTTCAAAGTGTGCTTTTTTCCTAGATCGCCACAGAAATCAACCAATGAGCCCCTTGAAATCAATGACATTCAAACGTCAATCAGTTTTTGACTTTCAGATTTGACATAAGAGTGTCTTTTAGTTTGGGCATGCCCCAACTAGCCAACACCCAACTAACGAACAGCCCAACTAGCGAACCCCCAACTAACGAATTTGCGCTGTATAACTAATTTCTGGCAGCGCTATTTTTAAATTTTAGACAGCTACTGGAATCCTGTCAGATTTATTTCCAAGCGGATGTGGGTGGCCCGACAGCAAATGTCTTCCCTCTAAGAAAGGTTGGTTTCAAAATTGTCCAATGAAGGACGTTCGTTGGACCAACGTTGGACGAGCCGTTCAACAGACGTCCATCATTGGACCTGCGTTGAATGATTTTGAAATAATTTTTTGGGCTTCTCAATGGGTTCACATTTCACAAAAAATGTCTTCATATATTATCACCGAACAGAATTTTTAAACGGTTCGAAAAATTTGCCTTCAAACGGACAAGCAGTCTTTACAATTTTACAAATGTCTTCAAAATGAAGGCTTGTTTTCACGCTGTCTGATAGCATGCGCGCAAAAATTTGGCAGAGTTGCTAAACGAAGAACTGACAGCAGCCTGACAGAACGGCTTCTGCCGTTTATCGTAAGTTTGACGTTATATGAATTTCAATTGTAATTACATAGATGTAGAGGAATTCCACAAAGGACTTCCTAGACTTCAGAGCAGTACTGAACTGGAAGTACTCCGAAGCAGGCAGGGAGTAAGTCGTCCTTGCACTCGTGAATCCTCTTCTTTCTTCTTCCGATAAACCGGCGTAAACAGGCCTAATTCAATATTAATTCGTCAAAAGGGCGAAAGTGTTTTTTGTAAACAAACTTGTTTCGCTCATTAGTCTGCTGCAGAGTGGAATTTCATGAAAAATATGCGTTAATGTAAATTGTTACCCTTCGTAGAAGCACGTAGAAGTAATTTCAATTGTTTTCTGCTTTAAAATTACAGTAAATTAAGAGAAACCATCAAAATAAAAGTTTGTTTACAAATCTTATTCGCCCTTTTGCAAATTTAATATGGAATTGATCACGTTCACCCAAAATTTAATTCCATCTGTTTGGATTTCGACTCCGAATCGGTTGTTGCATTGTTGTGCAATTTTCAATTCAATTGGAACTTTTTAAGGGGTTACATACCTTTTTGCGCGAAAATTTTCAAGAAGGTTTGAATTTACGCAAAGCAACAATTTTATTTCATCAAAGTGATAGTATGTTGGTGAAAATTTGGGAAAATATTCACAAGGAGCTGTACTTTCAGATCAAGTAATAAAAAAAATCGATATTTTGAATAAAAAGTTATGTAAACGGCTTAAGGCGACTGCCACAGAAAAAAATATATTCGCGAAAGATTTTTAGTGAATTTATACAGGATTTGATCACGATATTTTCCATACAACCTCTGTTCGACTGTTTAATTCTCCAATTATCAGCTTACTTAAACAAATCGATAAATCTTTCAAGCAATTTTGATTGAACAATAATATTAATTGACAGCTGTACTTGCTCGGAGTGTCTGCGTCGCAATTCATTAGTTAGACTTAGTTTAAATACCATAAGACTTCAGCTTAATTTGTTAGGAATTTGACCACAATTTCTACGTCCTCGCATCATGACGAGTTCTGTTTTTTCATGCACCGATGAAATGATTTTAAAATTAGCCCCATCAGAAAGCAAGATTACGAAATCATGCCATCCGAAATAACTCCGTTGTTATACTTTCTGCCGATTATATAACCAGCACGAAACGATTCCACCCATCCCACGGTTCCACATCGCTTCACTCATTCTGCGCTGGAGGCGGCCCAGCAAACAAGGGGACCAGAATCGCATCCAACTCGCTTTCGTTCAGACCCTCGCTCGTTACAGCCGGCCCGGCACTGGCATATATCTATACGGTTCGGTGCTTTTCTCCTAACCCTAACCCACCGACCCTCATGTTTTTATACAGAAACCCGCACACATACGGCCACATACACCCGGCAACCAGCCTCAAGCCGTCAAGTTCAGTCGGTCGGCCGGTTTGCGAATTCCGCGCTTCCCTAGCAACAACACAGCCACGCGGTCCGTCATCGTTCGCAATATGGCCGGGTGTGGCGAATCTTCCAACAAAAACTGCAAGAATCATCTCTCTGTAGCTTCGTTGCATTGAGGAGGGGGCGGAAGGGTTTGCGGCACGTACGAACACATTTACACTTCATATCTGCACGACTCAGCTCGGCACTCGGAACCCGGCACATATGGCCCCGGACTGACTGACTGGCGGCCAGGTTTGGTACAGGCCGGATTGGCAAGCTAGCCTGGAAACCCACACCCCACGGTCTGAGGCGGCGGCCGGCGTCACTTGTGTGTCTATTTATTTATCCGATTATATCTCTCAACTTCGAGGTGGTAAATCTGCGCTGCGAGGGAGTTCGTGCTCGGGGATGACGATGGCCAGTTCTGGATGATGTGTGATGTGGTCTTACTGCCTGACTGAATCCTATGGCTACGGTAGGGGAGCGTGAAGGGGAATTTTAGATTGAAACATGTCGTTCGGCTAGATTTTTGGTCGTGCTGATGTCTGTTTTGGATATTTGGGGGGATTGTTTTGTGTCAGATTTGAAAACCTTTTAATTTGATTGAAGCACTCCACAAGATCCGTTCTGAATGCTTCGTATTCATGCAAACAGCGAGCGAGTTGTTTCCTATTTCGCAACTGCTAAGCACTCACCGAACCGAGGAAGAGCTGAACCGAGGCAAAGTGAGGAACCTCCTCCTTCCCACTGCGGTCCACCTTTTTGGCAACGGCAATGAAATTCTTCTTCTCCTGCCGTTTATGCTCACTCCTACTGCACTGCGGCACTTGTCCCTTGTTCACGTGTTCGGCTTCCACTTCTGGTTCTGGTTCTACCCATTTCTCTTTCACTTTGCTTCTTACCACCACCCACCCACAGCATGAGACCGAATTTCATTTCATAACACCAGTTTTGACCTACAAAGAACCTTAGAAAGACCAGCAGGCCTCGACTTTCCTCTCCTCCGTTTTCAACCCACGCCAACTTCCTCCTTTCATTTCATTCCACACTTTTCACTCTTGATTTCACGTTTCGTCCACCATCATCGGCAGTGCGGCGCTGTGCTGTAACTCACCCTTTCGCGTCTCTCGCTCTCTGTTCCACACTCTTCCGCCCCCTTATGATCCCACAGGAAACTCACCACCATCACCGCGCCGCACCAACCGGGAACCGGCAACAGCAGCAGGCTTATTTTTAAACCAACTCCATTTTTTGTGCCTTTTTTTGCTCGTGTTCGTTCTTCCTCTTTTGTTCCCACATTCTCATTCTGATGCTCAGCAGAACGGCGGCGGAGCGACTTTCATTCTGCCTGCATCGCCTACTGTTTTCGGCCTATACTATCTTTCACCATGTTCCGCTTTCCTGTCATCCCCCTACACCCATCAGCACACAACCAACCAACCGCGTCAGTCCTCTGTCTTGTCCCTTGGATGGCAATGCGGTGCGGGTTTTTGCAAACATAATGTTTGCCAGCGTTCGTTTCGTTGTGTGTGTGTGTGTGTGGGTTGGTGTGTCGCACCGAGTCGAGTGCATGTGCCCTTGAATTCGTCGCTGAATGTCGCGCGTGGTGCAAATTGCGCTGTAAGAACTTTCCCCATGCTTCGTTCGAACGATTGCCGGGAACACAATTTGAAATTATGTGGGGAACGGGTTTAAAAAGGAGATTTCAGTTTAACCAAGTTCTGAAAGGCTGTTCGGGACAGGTTGGAATATTGCGGCACAAAATGAATTAAATAAATTGACAAAGTGTCGGTTAGGCACGGTTTCTACTTCGATTGGGGACGGTTTGCCTCTTGGTGCAATTTAAAATTTGCCCAATCTACGTAATATGTAGTAAAATTGTATGTCAATTTTATAGTTCAAAGCTATTATATTTGTTGGTTATAATTTAGAACAAGACTTACGGCCACTTGCGAATAGGATCTAAAATTGGCAATAATAGCCAATGTGATATAATTTATTATTGTTCTTAATATTTCACGACATATACGATTGAAATCTAGAGAATCCGTTCGTTTTAATAATAATATGTTGGAAAAAATGCTTACGAAAAAGGATGAAAGTGACAACAATCGAAAATATAGACCGATGAAAAATAAGAAATTTCACTGTTCTGTTCAGTAAGTGGCACAATTTTTGAAGGCAGTCTACTGGAAGCGAAAAAATCAACTTATTGATTTTATCCTACTAATCAATGCCCACATTCTTTGGCGGTATTAAGGCCGATTTCTTCACCCTCGCTTAACGCTTAAGCCAGGTTTAAACGTACTGGTAAACCTGGTTTAAAAGTTAAGCGAATGTGAAGAATTCGACCCTTAGAGGATTATACGATTTCGCAAGGTCAATTCGTTAATCATGCGAGTGACGTTAATAACGAGAAAACGTTCCACTACATTTACCAGAGAGAAAACATCATGACTAAATTTCATTACTTTTGCTTAATTTAAGAAAATCTAATTCCGTTATTGACATGTCGGGAAAATAAATCAGTCAGCTTGGATTTGAAAGTGTGTATATTTCCTTACAAATTTTAATTTGTCCCTTTTGAAAATGGACAGCAATTCTGATGAATTCTGAGTAGTTCTGTGCAAAACGAGTACCCCAGTTCAAAGCTGTCTTGCCTTTCAATATTTTAATATTTGATTTTTGCTTATTTTATTGATTATAATAGTGGCAACTTCGAAATGTAAATTTTATCACCATGATATAACACAATCAAAGCTGAAAACAACAGGTTTTTGTTTTCACCTTTCTATCTTCATTTTCTACCGAAAAAGATTGACAACTTCAATCAAACATAGGAAAATATTTCCAGATTTCTGTTTTCATCCTGCTCAAAACATTTTGCGATCGAGCGATCAAAATTAACCATACCGCAGCGCAGGGTTATTTTGCAAATAACTTTTGACTTTAACCATAGGTTAAAAATCCACTAAATGGTTCACAGCCTTATAGATAAACTATGGAATCACCCACTGAGACATCCAAAAAATTGTTGCAATATCGTTCAACACGGGTGAAACGATGGACGTTTGTTGAACGGTTATTTGGACGTTGTCCAAATTGCTCCAACGAACGTGATTCATTGGACGATTTTGAAACCAACCGTTCTTAGAGGAAACCCTGTCAAACTATTCGGAAATAGTTCGGATTCCAGCTCAAATGCAGCAACCGATTGAGTCGGAATCGGTTACTGTACTTGAGCTGAAAACCACACGTGAACCATTCATGATTTGACGAATGACCATATCTTCAGCATTCAACTTGCGTAAAAATCTCTAACGGTTTCGAAGGTAGTTGGGATATTCGAACCAGGTGCGCTACTGTCGTCATGTTTTTTGTGGCTGAGTTCGACTGAATTGACAGCGGTTATTCCTCTTCCCAGTCAAACCAGTCTGGAACCGGTTCGAACTTCTAGTATGAATCCCAGCTCAAATGCATGAACCGATAGAGTCAGAATCGGTTGTTTTCTATGAGCAAAATTCCTTACTGTATCCATTCAGGATTTCGAACCGGTTCAGGAATGGAATTGACGGATAGTTGGGATAAGTTGGTTTGGCGGCGCTAGTGTTTATCGTATGTTAATTCAAATGTTTACACACGTTTTTTAAATATTTTTGTTCGATCATGGATTTCTGTTCTCTGTGATATTAGTACAGAGAACAGACATCCATGATCGAACAAAAATATTTAAAAAAAACTTATGTAAACATTTGAATTACTATACGACAAACACTAGCGTCTCCAAACCAACTCATCCCAACTATCCGTCAAATCCATTCCGGAACCGATTCGATATCCTGAATGGATTCAGTATGGAATCTTGCTCAAAGAAAACAACCGATTCCGACTCTATCGGTTGATGCATTTGAGCTGGAATTCATCCTGGAAGACCGAACCGGTTCTGGACTAGTTTTACTGGGTAGAGGAATAACCGCTGTCAATTCAGTCGAACTCAGCCACAAAAAAACATGAAGACAGTAGCGCATCTGGTGAAGATATCCCAACTACCTTCGAAACCGTTAGATTTTTACACAAGTTGAATGCTGAAGATAGATGTCTATTCTCTGTGATATTAGTTAATTTTTTAATAAACAACAACAACAATATTGAGTATTCCGAAACGATTCCGGAATCGGTTTAACGTTGTTTGTTTTATTCTCTCCGCGTGTCTTAATATTTTGTACCATCGTCTTTGGGCAAGATTGCCTCCCCTCTAAGAACGGTTGGTTTCAAAATCGTCCAATGAAGGACGTTCGTTGAACCAATTTGGACAACGTCCAAAAAACCGTTCAACGAACGTCCATCATTGGACCCGTGTTGAACGATTTTGAAACAATTTTTTGGACGTCTCAGTGGACAACTTTGTTTTATTCCCTTCGCGCGTCTTCATATTTTATACTATCGTCTTTGGGCTAGCTCGCCTCCCACTGAGACGTCCAAAAAATTGTTTCAAAATCGTTCAACACGGGTCCAACGATGGACGTTCGTTGAACGGTTATTTGTACGTTGTCCAAATTGGTCTAACGAACGTCCTTCATTGGACGATTTTGAAACCAACCGTTCTTAGAGGGCTCCCTCTAAGAACGGTTGGTTTCAGAATTGTCCAATAAAGGACGTTCGTTGGACGAATTTAGACAACGTTCAAATAAACGTTCAACAAACGTCCATCGTTGGACCCGTGTTGAACGATTTTGAAACAATTTTTTGGACGTCTCAGTGGGCTCCCTCTAAGAACGGTTGGTTTCAAAATCGTCCAATGAAGGACGTTCGTTGGACCAATTTGAACAACGTCCAAATAACCGTTCAACGAACGTCCATCGTTGGACCCGTGTTGAACGATTTTGAAACAATTTTTTGGACGTCTCAGTGGGCTCCCACTGCATGAGAGGCCCGAAACTTTTGGGGTTTTCGATTGATTGACACCGGTGTAGTAGAGCGCACTGGAACTGCACCATTTTTGCACTCTCTAACAAAAGTGCAGAAAACTGGGTATGTTCCATTGACACTTCTGCTAGAAAGTGCAAAACCAGTGCACTCCACTACACCGGTGCACATCAATCGAAAATCCCATTTGTTTCAGCAACTTCAGCCCCGTGAAAACTGTTTGTTGCCAGTAGCGCTAGCTGAACTGTATAACACTGTTAAAAAGTTGGAATCAAAACAAGTAATTAATAACATTATATGAGAATTCACGCTTTCTCTTGCATCGCTTCTTCTCCACAAAATCCGAACGCTTTTATAACCTGAGTACCAGTTAAGCACATCAAAATGAAGTTTGTTTGCATTCGAAAAGTTTCAGGTCGAGTTGACAACATTGGCTCGTAGCAATGTGAATGTTGCTAAAAGCGCATTCGCTGTCATTTTTGACAACTATCCGAGCCAGAAACAATGTTGCCACAATTTAATCTGTACCGGGAGTTGAAAATTCTTTTCTATCTGTACTCTGCTATAGAAAAATCTGTACCGGATTCTGTACCCAAACAATGAAAAGGTTGTTTAACAAAAATAATTTTTCTTATACTAATTCTTATTCGGGGAAACCAAACCAAAAATTCCAGCCCCCTGTCAAGGACGACGTCTCTGTACAGCCAGCATCAATGCCATGAAAGGCAAAACATTGATTTTGAACCGAATGATTAGAAGCTGTATTTAGATACAAAATGTCGATTTTCTGAATGATATGATATTAAATCATCTCACAAGATGCAAAACGTCGTGTGGAATGCTTGAATATCGAGCATACCCAGTTAAACTCATTCCGGAACCGGTTCGGATTTCTAAATGGAGTCATTATGGATTCCAAATCAAATGCAACAACCGATTCCGACTCAGAATCGGTTGTTGCATTTGATTTGGAATCCATACTGACTCCATTAAGGATTCCGAATCAAATTCCGAATGGCTTGACCGGGTAGTGTCGAACATAATTCTTTGTTTGGGGCTTTATAGCTATAACGCCCCATATATGTCGGTCGCTGTCAAACTCCATATGATGGTATAGGGTTGCCAGGAGGCTGAAAAATTCCAACTCGGTTGTTTTATTTAAGCTAGAATTCCGCAAGAAACCAGTCAGAATTTCAGATGAGTTTGACTGGGTAATGTCAATATCAGCTCCAGGCTAAATTCTCGCTACTTTTTTTGCAACCTAAGGCCGCTGACAGGGTGGCAGCATGAAGCTGAGCTGAGGCTGGTAATGACAATAGGATGCGAGAAACCTGTTTGCTGCTTTGTTTTCATCACCGCTAGTAAATTTGGTATGGACGGTCATCGGTTTTTTTTTCAGTGAAAATTAAAACAAACTGCATTTTACCGGACGTTTCGACCTACTAACATGTATGTATGTATGTATGTTTATTTGCAACGACAACCTGTTAGCGTAAGCTTCATATCAGGTTAAGGAACATGTTCAGTCATCCTCAGCGGCTTAATGCTAACAACGTCTACACAATGAACAATCACATTTTCAACTTTTGAAAATGTGATTGTTCATTGTGTAGACGTGGTTAGCATTAAGCCGCTGAGGATGACTGAAAATGTTAGTAGGTCGAAACGTCCGGTAAAATGCAGTTTTGTTTTAATTTTCACCGAAAAAAAACGATGACCGTCCATACCGAAACCTGTTTTGCAGAAAATCAAATGGACCATGTCAGAGTAAACGTAGGCACCCCGAGAAGATTCGCCCGGCTTTCACTCAGACATCATATCCCTTTGATTTGCTGGAAGCAGGTTTCACGCATATCGCATTCTAATGTCAGTTTCAGTTCACGCTCAGTTAATACCAGCTCTACTTCAGATTCTCGCCCTCAATCTGTCAGAGGCCCAACTCAACGCTTATCTGCAGTTTACTGGGACGCATCGCAGTGTTTAATTATTTTACCTTGCTGCCATGTAAAAAATCTGTACCATTCTGTACTTTTTTACAAAAATCTGTAATCTGTACCGTACAGAATCTGTACCAAAAACACTTAAAAAATCTGTACCTTTCGAGATAAATCTGTACTTGTGGCATCACTGGCCAGAAAGCCAGCTTATGTTGGCTTCCCTTATTTTTCAAAGAAACGTCAAAACATTCACCCTCTTGAGAAACTTCCAACACAGGTCCACTAATGTAAACTCATTGAACGATATCAACGCTTTTTTGTGAAAAGGGCGATACTTACAAATGTAAACATAAGGCTTTTTCATACATGCGAATGAGGGCTTTGAAACGCAACAAATTCGATCACTGAATCATGCAATCTAGGTTGTAATAAACACAATAGTTCTTAAATAAGAAATAAAACCAAGCCTGGAAATATTCACTGTTGATTTTCTTTGAATGGTGTCACTGCTAGTATCGCCCTTTTCAAGAAAAAGCGTTGATATGTTGGACGTCGCCAAGCGTTTGTCCAGCGAAGGACCTGCACTGGACGGTTTCCCCACTGAGACGTCCAAAAAATTGTTTCAAAATCGTTCAACACGGGTCCAACGATGGACGTTTGTTTAACGTTTATTTGTACGTTGTCCAAATTGGTCCAACAAACGTCCGTCATGGAACGATTTTGAAATCAACCGTTCGTAGAGGGTCGGATCAACGATTTCTTAGGATGCTCCCGGTAAATTTTACTCGGAAAGTGAGTCGGAATGCTGGCTGGTTCTAGCTCGTATTCCAGTTCCAACCAGTAAATTTCAGCCGGAATTCCGGCTGGTTTCAGTTAGTATTCCGGCTTCAGTGACTCAACCGATTCTAGTTTGAATCAGGTGTGTCACTGGAGCCGGAATACTAACTGGAACCAGCTTGAATTCCGGCTCATTTCCGTTTGAACTTTACTGGGGCAGCGACAGTTAGAATCGGTTGCATTACGAGCCGGAATACTAACTATAACCAGTCTGAATTCCGGCTCATTTCCGACTGAACTTTACAGGATTGTTTTCAACCAAGAAACCCCAGTAAAGTTCAGCCGGAAATGAACTGGAATTCTGGCTGGTTCCAGTTCGTATACGGGCTCCAGTGACACAACCGATTCGAACTAGAATCGGTTGTGTCACTGGAGCCGGAATATGAACTGGAACCAGCCATAATTCCGATTCATTTCCGGCTGAGCTTAACTGGGACTGCTTTAGTGTTAGTGAGACCGGCCGACAAGAGTTCTGAATCGAAAAACATCACCGTTCTTGCACCTAGCAAGGTAACCAGTTTTGCTGAATTTTGCGTGGTTCGTTGGTGTGATTTTCGACTTGCTGATCGATTCACAGGCGGAACCGAACAAAACTATCGATCTTTTCTGGTTATCTCTAAGAACTATAGATTTAATTGATCTTATGAGCACAACTTACACCATTGGTCATTTATCAGTCGGGTTTGATATTAAATGTCATGGCTGGTGATAGACTGTTTTCAAAATTTTTGATGTGTCTTTTATCATTTCCCTATTCCGCAACGCTATGACAACATGTCATTGTTAGAACAAGAATCCGACTACCTACCGATAAACTTCGAATGCATCGTTTTATCCGATTTTCACAAATTTAATATCTGGCCACCCTGCTGCTCAGAATAATCGAAACCTTTGCACCGATCGGTTCGGTTTCGGTATCGTGTTTTTGTGTCGCGATATCTACTGGTGCAAAGGTATTTTTTCTACCAATTTTCCGCGGGTTTAGATACTGTGAAAAGTGTTTCCAGTATGTACTGTTCGATAATCGGAAATAGAGTCGCGAAAGAATCGAATGAAGATTAGCTTTTTTCGGGGGCGTCGGCAAAGAAAAAATGTGCGAAAAGATGGCTGCCTCTCGGCTGATAAGTGTTTGTGAGAAATTCAGCGGCAATATGAGCAAGGGCTCTACTGCGGTGTATTTGTGTTGGGGAAGCATGCGATGTTTGCGTCGCGTGGAAGTGCGACCAGATCAAGTGTTTTATTTCATTCTCGATTTGATAAGTTTTGTGGAAATATAATTCCGGAAATGTGTGTAATTGCGAAAGAATAAAATAATAATTGTTTGATGGCATCGATGAAACGGAAAAAGGTGAGAAGAAATTGTTATTACTACAGTAGTGGTGGTGATGGTTAAATTTATAAAAAAATAGCGTGCTCGGCGTCTGCTGTGGTGTATTGATGGAGCTAACAGCGACAATTAAGTCGCATGGAAGTGCAACCAGATATTCCAATCGGTTGTTTTTTTGCTAAAACATGAATCTGGAAGTAAATAAAATTTTGAAAATATATGAGAAATAAAATGTATCTGCATTTAGGAAGCAATATAGGAGTTATTTCAAGTTCGAAGGCGGGATAATGAGAAAATTGTGAGAAAAGAAAGCTGCCGGCATGGGTGCTGACGAAGTATGCAGTGTTTCCCCATTTAGTGGTGTTCGGGCACTGACAATTGTTTTGTTGCATGGAAGCGCAACAGAATATCTCATTTAGTTCTCGGTTCAAATTGTGCGGAAAAAATATGAATCTGCTAGTGAGTAAATTTCCAGAAATATCTGGTAATTTTTGTAGCAAAAGAATAAAGAAAGGTAGGTTATGTGAGTGTGGGTCATAGTTTATGTTAATGCTGAAAGGAGTGCTGAATAAATTTCGGTTCCTCGTCCAGTCGAGTATTGTTCATTGTTGTTTGGAACAGGTCAGTGATTATTCTTGATTGATTATATTAAATTAGTACTTTTTATTTACATTTACATCTTTCCTACGTACATGTAACAAAATTATCACTATATAAGATTCCTTGACCCGATGTATAGCTTAGCTAACAGGTTACCGTGCGACAAATAAATTACAATTACATTTAATCTGTACTACCTATGATCGCAAGTCATTCTCATAAAGATAGGAAACCTCATAGAAAACGGGACAAATATGCCATCCTGGGTAGCGTATAACTCAGCATTTTCAACTAGGATCAATGTTTCGGTTTTGCCAGCTGCGTGAAAAGTCAAATGGATATCCCGAAATTTGCCATTTTTAACCCTTAATGAAAGGATCTTTGCAGCAATTTGAATGGGAATCCACTTTCAATTCGAAACAGCAAAAGCCGTTCAATGTATATTTGCAACGACTAATTAATGTATTTAAAATTTTGATATTTTTTTTACATTTTAACGACATTCAATTAGCTAGAGATTACTGGGTAGGGAAAGTTATGAAAATTAGAGCCATAGTACTCAAGTGAGAGCAAGGATATGAAGTAAGCAGATCGAAAAACTAGAAGTGGGAGAGTCATTAGAACAGGCTTAATATCGTACGGGTTTTGTCTTTGTCTTCTGCTAATGAGGATCGAGTTTAGGCAGCATAACTACGAATCACACGAGTTCACTAGCATGTGTCCTGGTATAGATAGACGTGTCCATCTTTACCGTGACAACCGACTGATACTTTGATATTTTTTCTGATTTTTGCATAGATTTGTTTGTAGTTAAACAGCTTTGTGTTCTTTATGATGATTCTATGACATCAAACAGCTTATGTAAAACTTTTCACATGGCTAATTCCATTTTCATCCTTACACTCCTGACTGCGTTACATAAGTTTATTTCTATCCATCAAAGCGAATGAAAAACGTTTCTATCCATTTTAGGCATGCTCTCCGGGAAGGGTACAAAACACCATCGTGCACACAGTCCTACGTATCCAACATCCCATCAAAAGCTCAGAAAGCAGTACCATCCTGCAGCCTATCCTTGTATTCTTCCCGGTTCCAAGCACCCCACGTTTCCACTTCATGTTCCGTCCATCGGTTCAAAATGCGTATCGGACCGGTTTCAGGAAGAACCCTTCCTATTCGAGACCCCCCTCGTACCAACGGAGCACCCTTTCCCCCGCTAACAAATACCCTAGTGACTACGCGTGTGTGTATGTGTGAATACTGCCGTGTGTTGACTGATGTTCAGTTTATGTATTACATAATCACGCCGTAGTACGTCCCTTGTGTAAATTACAGCGCTGCTGCTGCCGGCTTTTCTACCCTGTACCGTGGGTCCCACCTTCCGCCCCCCCCCCCGCCCATTCCGATCATGATCCTTGCGCCTGCCGCTGGTGTAGCACAAACAGGACCAGGGAAAAGCAGAGTTTTCAAGTGCAAAAATCGATTTTTGCGCAAAAAGCAGCCCTCCTTGTTGCCATTAGAGTTAACTTGTTTGTTTTTTGTGTACGCTTGTTTCGATGTGTGTGTGCGCGCGTATTTTTATGAAGCAATAAAAAACAAACGAAAGTGTATTTTAAATCAAATGACGTCCGTTCGGTGCAAAGCGCTGAAAAACCATCGGGATACGAGGTAATCGACGCAGGAATGGGTCCGTTTTTTTGTTGTGCGCGAAAATAAAAACTTCCACTAACCAGGACATGGAATTCGTCTTCCTGTTTGTTTTGTGTTTCTTTTGAGTGAATGTTTGAGAGTAGTTTTACGCTAATCGGTAAATCGCTACCCAATTACACTGTTAGGTGGATTGTTGAATCTTAGCACACGATGCCTTCTGGCCTGCTAAGGTACTAACGGTGCGGGGTTAGGTGGAAAATAAGTTTTCATGTTTTCACTTTCAGCTGTCGGAATGAGATAAAACCGAAAATGTGTTTCTCAAACCGAAGGCGTTTTGGTGCCATCAAAATCAGGTTGAAAATTCGCGAATTTAAGCGGTACCCCGTGTATTACATAACATAAACAGCGAGGGGTGAGATGTTTCCCGACAGAATAGGATTTTCGCAAAGCTCTGAGCTGGATAACCGAGCATTACTAGGAAACTCATCAGAGGAGCTCAATTTAAAAAAAAAGTCAACCGACCGGAACGAAACAGACGAAAAGCCTTCGGTTTGCCGTTTCCCATCGTCCGAAAATCAACTTTCATGAGAATCCCCTGAAGCAAAACCAGCCATCCGAGAAGTTGAGAGAACGAAACAAGCAAAAATAAAAACCAACGCAGATTGAATGACACTCGAATGTTATCCGAAATTGAAATCAACCTCAATGCAATTCTCGAATTGCACTGCACACAAAATTATCTACCGAAATTGCCGACGACGAAACCGGCGGCGAGAAGAGTACCCAGCCATGCAAATCGCGGTCGGATGCAATCTGCAAAGTACACCAAAATCGTGAAAGCGTGACGAAATTTGTGTTGCATACGAGAAACGATGGAAAAAATGGGTAATTTTAAGGACCGCCAACTCCTCCGCCCCTTCAGTACACTCCACATCCTATCCCTACGCTTTTTTTTCGCCAAAGGGACCCAATTCTCCCACGCTCGAAACTGCCCAAAGCATGCGGGGAAATTTGCTGATTGAACCCACAGATCGTCACACGTCAAATTTGGTAGGCCATTATTCTTTCGAAAAAGCAGAAACCAAAAAAAAACTGAAACGCTGACCCGGCACGAATCATCAATTATGTAACCCTTGATGCTTGATCGTTACCTAATGATATAATAACCGATTTTTTTTTTCTCTTTATGGACGATATCTACTGCCTGCTCCTCCACCTTTAGGTCACCTTCATCCCGAATCGGTGCATCGAAATGATTTTCCCGAGTACAGTGAAAAATTTAGCTAAAACCAACCATGCATGTCCCTAGGAAGTGCATGCCCGGTTTTGAAACAGACAGGCACACATACGCGTATAAACTGGTATCAAGGCAGAACGGATAAGGGCAAAGCTGAAAGCATTGTGGGATGCATTCTGATGCTCTCCAATCGCTGCTGCAGCAGCAGTGCAGTCAAGTTGCATAATGATGAGGATGATGGTGCTGATGATGATGATGACGATGTTGATGATGACGATAATGGCCTTGATTACATAAATACATTCCATTTTTCGCTTGGGTAGGGCCTTCTAGAATCTTACCGTTGGGGGATCGAGCTTCGGCCGGTTCGATGTTGCAATGTATGATAGTAAATATATTTAAAAAAATTATAAAAAAATTCAAAGTTTCTGATTTAAACGTTTTATTGTGACGAGTAGATTTAGCAGTCGTGCATATTAATTTTAAAGAGATGACAGCTATGTTGTTTGGTATGAATAAACAGAAAACAGAAGACAAACTTTTCGATTCCTTGGAGAAAGATTCGATGAGGACCGAAACGTTGGGGAAAAGCATAACAATCGAAAATACATCAGTATGATATTAAAATATCAAAAAAATTAACGAAACATTCCAAACAAGTATAGTAAACGCACCTCGACATGTAACTATGGACGTCCCGGAAAGAAACCACTAGTGTATATTTATTCACTATGTAATATTTATAAACACCTGAATCAAGATTCAGATATTTAACATATTGGCACTCACTTTAGCCCATAGAACTTATTGAGCACAGAAAACGTAAAGCACGTATGAAGATCAGATTACAGATTGTGCCAATTCTCGCAACTCAACCGGACACCACAAGAAATCATGTACACCGAAGTTGCTCTGAAAAATTTAACTACAACTGGAACACTTTCTAGTATGTATTTTTTTAGATTTAGAACGAACAGAAAGGAACACAAAAATTGACCTTATTAGCAATTTCACGTGCGCGTACTTTATTATTAGATGGAAGGAATTAAGAAGAAACCCCTGGTTTTATCGCAATTAATATTATACTGCAAGCACATCTCAAAAGTACATTAGAGCACTCAATACAGCGAGTAAAGTGATTGTAATGAACGTAATTGAACATATCACAAATTGTTGACTCAGACTCCACTCAGACAAGACCATGCGTATTCCCCATGCACATCAAATGCCTTGGGTATTGGTTCCCTAGTTGGTCAAATAAACACTAAAGAACAGATATTAGTGTGCTCAGCCCAAATCAATGTCAACACGGATGCAATACCATCAAATCAATGCACATTTAAAATTACATACAATTTACAAAAACTTATTGAATATTCGGAAATAATAAATTGAACTAAGATAAGATAAGATCGGAAAAAATTGTTGCACAACCAAGGTGCCTCATTTTCACAGATAGCACTGTTGATGAATCGCCTTATAAAAATGGGTGATAAGGGACGCGGATGAAAATAGCTGACCAGCGAAAGTATGTTAATGGAAGTTTATTAGGGATAAAATATTTCTGTTATATTTATGGCTTTTAAATTGTATTTTCGTAGTTGATCCTTTTATGGTACTTTAGTTGCATTTCACACAATTTTATGTTGCTCTTAAAGTAGTTTTGGTGTTTTTAGAATGTCAGGTCAAAATTAAATTTAAATGATACATAAAACGTACCTATTCTAATATTTTCAAATTTTTAACCTCGTTATGGTTAAAATCAATCCAACACCGCTCGTGCGAAATCAGAGGCTCCCAAATTTTTTGGACATTTGGAAGAAGTGTGTGCTGATGTAAGTATTCGAAAACATTTTAAAGCGTATTCCTTTGCCGTACAATATTTTTAAGCATCTCAGCAAAATAGACAACAAATACAAGATAAACAGTTTACAAACTACGCTGTATCTACCTACGTTCCACGTCCATTGTTACGTATGGATCTTGTTCTGCTCAGAAAACGCTAGGTACGTACGAAATACAAACTGCTATGTGCCTATTATCATACCAATCCGATCACTACATGAAATCATATACAGAAGCTGCTCTGAAAAAGACAATAATACAACTTTGTAGTATGTATTTGTTGTATTTTTGCACTAGCGCGATTATTCGCACTGAAGGATCTTAAGCTGAAATTCTTGCTAGCAATTTAAGGTTGAACAGAGAATAGAGCAATAATCGAAAACGAAAAAAGCAGTTTTTTCCACATCGTGTGTTAGATCTTCATCAAAATCAATCAGCTTATGTAGAATTTTATTACAGTAGTGTTGATTGATTATGATGAAGATCGAACACACGATGTGGAAAAAACTGCTTTTTCCGTTTTCGATGTTTGCCCCATTGTCTGTTTAATCTTAATATAATAAAGGTCGGATTTTAATTTCAACCAATCATACAAACTAGTGTTGCCAGAAATATAGATATTGACGAAAAAACGAAGCAGGTAAGACATCGTAATAAATCCCTTCATGTACTACTGTTGGTGGTCCGAAAGAGGACCGATATGATTGGTGGTTCGCGAGACAGCAGAAGTTATTTCAAGCTTGTATACTTTACCCGCGGCACGGCATATTTGGTTGTCGTCACTTCCATCGATTTTGCAAAATTTGTCTCGTGAGACGGAACGAGATCCACTGAGAGATTGCTGGCTGCAGTCCTATTAACCCGCAAAAAAGGGAACAAATTTCACGACGAAAATATGAAATAATTTTGAGCGGCCTAAGATAAGCATGAACCGTACTGAAGAACTTACTTTGTATGACTACCTTATTAGCTCTTCGTACAATTGATTATGAGCGGCGGTATGTAGTGCGTCAAAATTTATTGTCTGTACGGTGCATTTACCGAGTGCTATAAAAAGCAGGGGGTGTCACTCCTGTCGTCCGTTATGAAGATATACAGACTTTTACACTAGTCAACATATGATGGGCCTAGCCGCTTCTAGGCCCATGTTGCCCGTGCAATAGCATTCGGTTGTTTTGATTTTAACAAAGGCAGATGTTGGCTAGGACAAAATAGCTGCCTAGCAGGGGCCTGATAAAAAGAGATTGGAACGTAGTATGTTTGGTAGAACCAAAATTCTACCAAACATACTATTCAGCTAAATCCAAATATTATTTCGCAAATAAAGTAAAGTTTTTGAGAAATGTGCCAAATTTCATCCAAATCGAATAGGGTCGTGCCCAATTCTCACTATTCCTGTTATATTTCCCGTAGATTTGCTCTATTGTGTTAAGATCTTTTTTAGCGCACAGTGGAACATATGTGCTCATACCAACTTCACCTTGGGTATCATGTACTTCTCTCTTGGTGTCATTCAGGACTGTATTATTGTCGTTCTATATTGGAGCTTGTGGGTTTTCTTGCCCATTTCACCCTCGGATCATGATTATGAACCCGTCGGTCGCTGATGGTGCTGGCTGCTGATGTGGAGGTGCTGGATACAACTTTGCAGTTATCATTTTTCGCTGAAAAGCAGCCCCACATTCTTATCAACCGTTTGTATACCGTTCAGGTAATAATATTAATGACTGTGCGTTGGATTTGCATGTCGTAGATTTTTCTTAGTTTCCGAGTATGGTTTTTCGTAATACACCGTCTGATCTGAGTCGTTAATTATTGCGACACTTTTAAGCTTGCATATTCTTTAGAGCGTATTGTCTACATACGCTGCGTTTTGCAGTTGTCAGTAAAATTCCGATCGAGATAGAAGAAATTCGGAAACCGTGTACCCGTATGCAAAATCCTGCGTTGTCGCATCGCTTCTTGGGAAAACTGATGGACATAAATCATTCGACCGACCGTCTCAATGGCCCTTGAAAGTTTCGAGGAGCAGATGACAGTGGACTACAAATTATGAGCTAACCGCAAGCCGCAAGCAACGCGTTAAAAAACTGGCAGAGCGCTGATAGCTCATTTCAAGAGGATTTCGAACATTTCAACACGGAATTCGCCAAAAAAGTTAGGTTTCGCAGTTTCATCGAGAGGACTACAGACAATCTTGAGTGAAAAAAGTTGCTGAACTCTCCAAATCGGAACGAACATCTACAGAGTATTGCCAAAACCCGCCCGAAAACAACACGATGCTTCGAATGAAGTACAAGTTCTGCGTCATTGATGATAAGACCAGCATCAAAGCAGATTTCAAACAGTTGACGGGACAAGTTTGATGTGGAAGGACATTTCAAATACTGTCGAAATTCGCTTCGAAGTAACTGATTCGAAGTTCATATAAAATCAGCTCCCGATTCAAATACTGTCACACACGACCAGGTGTTTTAGGTTCTTTTGTTAAATGTATCTTTGCCTTGGTCAATTTTTGTGCCTTTTATCGGTACCGTATAATTCATGTGATGGAACTGGATAAAGGTGACTTCCGTAAGCCTGTGTTCCGTTTACGTGACGAATGAAAAAAATTAAAGTCACGTGAATAAAAAAAAACAACCTATGCTCCGTTTTCACCTTCAGTGTTTCTCCTCGAAAATGTTTAGCCTAATACGAAGTGATCTTAAGTCAATTATGCTATTTTCTGCTTAGTGGAGATAAAAATAAGGAGAACATTTTTTAAAACCACATTTGCGCGTTCACATAACCTACCTCTAAATTAATAATGGAACTTGTGTTTCAACTTCGTGTCATCAGGATCCGTCACTAACTTAGTGATAGTACTAAGAGAGCGCCCGATTGACGCCAGCCAAAAAAAAACGAAATTGCGATTTGCGATTCTGAGCGAACCCCTAATCCTGCGCGCTGTCTCGCATTCAACGGTAATTGTGTTTGGCCGGAGCACCACGTTTTGCTGCTGAGAATCACTCATATCGTCAGATCACGTGGACGAATGTGGAATTCGCTACAAATTATGTCATTCGTCCCGTTATTAAGTAAACTGAGTATCGTGACTGTTGTTTTCGGGAGTTGAAAACAGGCTCATTTTTAGATACCTAAACTGCATTATTAGTTTATTCCTGATCGTCTATATTGCTTCGTTTTTTTTTGTATTTTGTCGTGACCAACGACTTATTTTTCAATATAGGAGCTCCTTTTCACAATTCTGGAAGAATACTCATGTAAGTTTTGGAACGTTTATATCTTTTGTTGAACTGCACAATTTTATCGAAAATATTTTCAGCAATGTTGTAATAAATTTCGGAATTATGTACGACATGCATTAATAACTAAAAAAAAATGCAAAATCCTACGAAAATCACTCGGAAAGGTGAAAATTTCCAGTCCATTTCAATCATAGCCGTCTATGTGGTGCACCAACCGAGCTGTAAAGTGATGAAATATTTTAAATATAGCTGCGCTACAGATTTGTTTCTATTATAATTCATATTGAGCTGTTTGGAACGGACGAGGCATCTCCTCAAATTGCTGTGGCATACCGAGAAGGAAATAAATTTGTGATGCCATTTTTTAATTTCCGATGGGAGGAAAGCAGCATACACATGGAAAAAAAGATTTCAAAGCGTCCGACCGAAGCTTGTTCGTGATTGGTTCCCGCTACTTTCATGCAACGAGCCGCAATTCTTGAACAGAAACAATTGCGATTTTAGTCGAAAGCCGCTATATAACCTTCCCGAGCAAATACTCATGGGTTCAAATACCACATAGCCCCTTGAAAAGACCTTAAACATGGTCCGTGCCAAGATTCACAACCATCAAGACACCATAAAATGGTCTCAATAACCCATAAATACACCAACATATGGTATTTTATATGGGATCTACCGGACCATGGTGATGGTATTTTCATGGGTTGAACCCATTTCAAACACCCATGCCAAACCCCATGAACATGGGTGTATTATGGGCTTTTCGTTTGCTCGGGTTGCCGGAGGCCCGGTTTTCGGAAGACTGCTTATTAACACCGGAAGAGAAGACGAATATTAGGATGCGGCCGTTTCCGTGGATTGATTGCAGTATTTCTTTTGCGCTGCTCCGTGCTGGTAACCGGAGTCAGTCGGAACAAACATCTCCCATCAGGAGAATATTTTCGTTGATAATTAAACTAGCCTTTATCAGCAATTTCAAACCAGTTGAAAGAATTAAATTTTGAAACCGTTTCCTGCATCAACTATTATTTTTATGTTCGATGAGTGGAAAGTGTAGATGGAAAAAAACCGTAACTCGTTCGTGATTGGTTCCCGCTACTTTCATGCATCGAGCCGCAAATCTTGAACAGAAACAATTGCGATTTTAGGTTATATCAACGATATCAACAAGAAGAAAGAATACGATTAATAGGAAGCGGTCGTCTCGGTGGACTGACTGCATTATTTAGTTAGTGAGGTCGACTGGTTTGGGTTTCAGGTGTTATTTTGTACAGTATGGTGTCATCTGGTATAGTAAAACAGAAATTTATCTATTTATCTAACGTTTCGGCTCATGTACTTAGCCTGGGCGAATTTCTTTTTGAAAGTATCTTGAATTATGAAAATTTGAGTATTCTCCACTAAAGTACCCTTTTTATGATTTTGAAGCATTTTTCATGAATCGGTTTAGTACTTGACGTCAAACATTTGAAAGCTTGACGTTTCTAAACAACTGACAACATGTATTTCCCTAACGTTCAGTATATTGTCGATCGACGGTTTGCCTCCCTAACACAAATACACACACACACGCGAATACAAACGACGCACGGGATATTGCAAACAACGAACGCATCTGCCGACCAGGTCTCGCATTCTGGAACCGCATCAATTTGCCGGCAGCACACGAACACGCACCACCATCCATCAAGCGTACATACGCATACACACATACAAACAAGCCGGATGCGTGTTCCTCTGCCCGCAGCAACGCAAAGAAAGGTACCTCCCTGTCTACCTACCTACCTACCTACACACCGGCATCGGGTTCCGTCAGCACCCCGACCGGGTAGCAGGCCTAACATTTTGTCCTTGAAATTGTTCGCAATTTTTTGCCTTCTTTTTCGCAATCGTTCTTTTTTGTTATGATGCTTCTCCGCGTACCGCGGTCCACCCTCCCCCCCCCCTTGGTGCCGGTCGCTGTCGGCGACTATCATTCGCTCAGCATTTGCCCGGCGCGGTATACGTACATTGAGTTCGTAAATGATGCGGCGATAGGACGATTCATTACCTAAATTATCGCGAAAATTCATTTTGGTATTGTTTTTTTCGTGAGACTGTAACTTGTAACTTTACGAAAAAACTTTCCAGATATATTCCTGTAAAATTGGACCTTCTGTTGAATTTTTCTAAAGGAAAATTAAAATAACCCGAAAAAACGTTCGTCAGTGACAATTGGTAAATGTTAAAAAATCAGAAAAATTCGCGAAAAATTGCACGCCCCCGAACACGTTCGCCCTGTGCGTGAATCGTCCTAAAATCAAAAAAAAACGGCAGCGCAGATGCGTGTGCACAGATAAACCGTGGATTCGCAGCAGGCTGGGCCCGGGATGTTGTTGGTGGGCATTGCTGGATTGGATGGAATCCATGGAAACCAGTTTTTTATTCCCTCGGCACATTCTGAATGTCAGTTGTTTCGTTCAGGCGCTCGCTCGTTTTTCCGTTTGTTGTTTTTCATATCGTCGCTAGTTTTAGCCCGTAGTTGCGACTTTTTTTTAGGTCTGTTCGGTTCAATTTGTTCGCGTATGTTTTTTTTGTGATATTTTACTTTTCGTTCTGCTTGAGTCATCTGGTTGGGGAGAGATTTGATCCTTGTTGTGTCTATAGGAATACTTTTTTCCTCTATTAAGCAACTATTAATCATAATTGTTATTCACCAGGTCGAGTGGCGCAGTTCCATTCATAACCTGAAAGGAACAAATTTATTTATTTTTTATTCTGGAGATTTTTAATAGCGTATTTAACCAAATCACTGATTGATGTCCACGAAAAATAATCTAAGGTAAAGTTCGACATCAAGACACGAAGTTCCGATGGTAACCATTTCATAAAGGTCCAGTTTATTACGTATCAACACAATATCGCAGTTAGGTAATGTAGCAAAACAAGCAAGCACAACAACATGCTATGAAAAGAAGTGGAATTCGTCTCAAACAGAATTAGTAAACTGAAAACGTAGCATTCCATCTTTCTTGACATTGATTCATATTACTCCTTATTGTCAGACCACGCAGTGTACCTATGAGAATCGAATCCCTCAGTACCAGTAAAATACCGGTACTCGAATTTTTTTTTGTTCAATTTATACACTTCTAGCCAAGCTCTTTGCATCTTTTTTCTTTATTCGGCATGTTATGATTTCTTTTATTAGTATATCTCTACTATACGCTATCTATACTCATATAGGTACAAACGCTCGTGGCCTTCGCGATAACACAAACCTGGCCACAATCGCGACCATGCAATTGCAATAGTCCACACATACTTACGCTCGCGATTTTGCCTACAAGGAAACACCCCGGTAATTAAGTAAACGTAGAATCCTTAAACTTCCAAACGCGGTCTCAAACATTAACCCACCACTCGCGCGATCATGAAACGGTCACGTTTCAGGCTGGACTAATGCCTTCAGTTGAACCAATCAAAAAAGTGACGCTCATATTCACGAAACAACACATGACTAACATGGTGACATGACCTGGAACTCAAGTGATATGGGGAAACGGACTATCAGTAAAAATTAAGCATCAGATTCACGGTCCGCGCGCGATCAAACAAGAATACACGCTAAATCATTATAAAATCAAAATTATACACGCGAAGTCACATACACGTGACAAACACGTTAATATACAAATGCTTGAGCCCTTCGCGACCATCCCGCGACCTACACCCGCGATCTCGTAAACATGCTAACATCCCGGTGATAAAGTGAATGTATCAGCTCCTACAAATTTTCAAACGCGGTCTCAAGCGTGAACCTAAAAACTCCCGCACTCGCACGATCATGAATCGGTCACTTCCGGATGTTTCTATCCTTGATATCAGCAGCCTAGGTCCATGCCTTCAATTGGATCAATTAAAAAAAGAAAGCTCTCATATCCACTGGACACCACGTTACATGGCGACATGACCGAGGACTCTAGTGATATGGGGTCACTTACTCCCTGTCAGAATGTGAATTGTACACCAAAAACTAACTATCAGAATGAAGGTCCGCGTGACCATCCAAGACCGCACGCGTATATAGGAAATGCTACACGGTTACAAAATACAGTCTTGCACACGCGAAGTCACATGAACGCGAGCACACGTGACAAACACGTTAACATACGAACGCTTAAGCCCTTCGCGATGAACAACGCACGCCTACGTTCGCGATCGCGCAAACTTAGTAACACCCCGGTAATAAGGATAACGTTTTAGAACTTACGAAGTTTCAAACGCTGTCTCAAACGCGAACCTACAAACGTCCGTTTTCGCGTGCTCATGAATCGATCACGTCCGGAAATCATTACTCTCTGTCCTAATAACTTAGCTTCAATACATTCAGTAGGACCAATCAAAAAATAAAGCTCATATCCACTAGACAACACGTTCCATGGCGACATCACCGGGAACTCTAGTGATATGGAAGATCTCACTCTCTTCTAGCATCTTAGCTGTACACCAAAAATAAAGTTTTAGATTCACGGTCCGCGCGCCATCGCGATCGAACACATTAACGTACAAATGCTCGAGCTCTTCGCGATGATACACACGATCGCGAGTCCCCACGCCCGCACATACCTGAACCGTACAATGAATTTCACATTCAGAATCACGGCCCGCTACAATTGGCCTGAGGCAGTGTTTTAGTGGGCGACATTGCCTGTCTCGTCTGCCAAATTGTAGTATGTGATTCTCACGGAGAGCCCTTCCGAGAACCTAGCTCTACAGCTCCAGAAGGACAACACTCGAAAAAAAAATTGTCCTGGCGGTAGAGTTGCGCATAAATTTCCTAGCGAAAGGTGGCGCTACGACTTCGTTCATATGTTCGCTCCGCGCTTATGGCCTTTATGTATGGCAATAATTGGTGCCTAAAATTTAACTCATAAATACATAAATCATAAATTTACCTGGTTTCTCTTTTGTCATTTCGTGCTATAAGCCCAGCTCACTGTGTCTGCGCCATTCTCCATTTTCTACTGTGTTGTGTTGAACGCAGAATTGTTCTCCCAAACAAACCGAGCACTCGATACTCTGCTTTCTTCAACATCCATGTCTCATAGCCATACAAAGCAACAAGGAGTATCAGCGATTTGAATAAAGTAAGACTTTAGCTGACTACGTAAACCATATTCGCAGCAGTAACATGCGTTTTTCCTTCGCGGCTAACATCGTTATCATATGTCACTAGTGTTCTAAGATATATAAATTTGTTATACCGGTACCGCATTTCCACCTCTAACCGAACACGACTGCCACATTCTCTACCAGCTACCACGTACTTTGTCTTGTCAGAGTTTATAGTCAACCGCTTCCTACAGTTTCCATTTTAAAAGGCAAAAATGCCTCTTCCACTGCTCTGCGATCAATGCCAATGATGTCGATATTGATCGTAAAACCAAGAAGCACGTGAGATTTCGTGATGAAGGTTCCGTTCCTTTGCACATCAGATCTTCGTATCGCTTGATTTTATCCCGTCCAGCTTAAGGGACCGTTCATATACCACGTGGACAAAAACAAACCTTTCGTTTTAAGCCCCTCCTTCCCCATCGTGGACAAGCGTGGACAATTCCTGTACCCCAGTTTTCCCAATTTTTTCGGGTAGTTTCATAAAAATGAGTTTTCAGAAAATTTTTCTGTGTTAGACTACTATGGCAAAGAAGGACTTAATGAAAATCGTTCAAACTTCAACCACAGAGTCTTTAGTCTTTTGTGAAATTTCCATGGAAATATCTCATTTGAGGGATTCCATGAGAAACCGGCCGACCGCAAAATATGACCATCGTCGATTCGAACGAAACTTTGCAGGTGTGTTCGCTGTATGAATCTCCATGATATTCTCTGGCAATTGGAATATTTTGATACAAGAGTAATTTTTCAAAAGGGCGTAAACGTTTCTACGTGTATGAATTTCAATTTTTTTTTGTTCGATTACTGTATTTTATACAGCAAAACTATCTGAGAACAAGTTACAGGGAATGAATACTTCTGTCCGAAAAAAATATACACTGAATAAAATGTGTCATTTTTCAAAAAAACAAAAATTTATGATAAAAATTTAAATTGCGAAAAAAACCCATTTTTTTAAATTTTTTATATTTTGTTACCAAAAACCTAAAGAGAAAAGAAACATTTTGATTGTGATTGCATTATGGAGAAAAAATCGGTAAAACAGTTTTTCTAACAATAACTTCGTACATGTTTTTAAATTTCATACTAATTGTCATACAAAATTGTAATTTTATTACAGAATATAATTCTAAGCACCATTTAAAATCAAAATGCATTTAACAAAAGTCTTCCAAAATGCGATAGTTTTCGAGATATTTGAAATTTTGCTACTTCAAAAACAATTAATTCGTGTAATTATGCTCTTTTTAAAAGTTATTCGCGTTACCCCATCAAAAAATGTCAAAAATTTAATGTTTATCGTTTTAAAGACGTAAAAGCAACCTTTTTAGTGTATTTGGATCATGGAGAAGCTTTCAATAAAAAAGTTTTCCTAACAACAACTTTTGACATTTTTTTATAATACTTACTATTTGCAGTCAAAAATACAATTTTCTTTTTGAATATGATTCTAAACGCCATTTTAAATCGAAATGCTCTTAACAAAAATTTTCTAAAATGTAGTAGTTCTCGAGATATTTTAACTTTTGTTTTAACAACACAATTATTTTGTTTTATTACGACATTTTCATAAGTTAGTCGCGTTTCTCTATATGAAAGGCCCCTACTCAGTTTCTGAAATCATGCTCAACCATTATCTGGCACAGTTCATTTCGTTCTACTGAATCATACGCCGCCTTGAAATCCACAAACAGATGGTGAGACCGGAAGTTGTATTTCCGGAATATATCTAGAATCCATTGTTGATCGTCCTTCTCGAAACTCGCTTTGATATTCGCCGACAAAGCATTCAGCCAACAGGCGCAGTCTCCTCAAAGGAACACGACTACATTGTGGGCGGCATTAAGGATCGTTATGCCTCGAAAGATATTATGCTCGAGTTTGTAGTCTTTCTTGAAGATAGGATCATTCAACCAATCCGAAGGTATTCTTTCTACCACGCAGATCATCCCGATCACGGAGTGGATTGTTTCTCATAGCCGATCACTTCTTAGACTTTCAGAAGTTCACCCAGCATTCCGCCCTTCCCAACGGTCTTATCGTTTTTAAGCTCTCGGATAATCTTCCGTTTAGAAATCAGTGAACAATCCCTTGCTAATCGCCGGGTTCACTCACTCAAAAAAAAACATTCGGTCAAATAACGTACGTTACTGCACGAAACTAACCTTTTATAGAACACTTACTGAACCGATTGTCTTATCTACAATGCCAGTCTTATCGAGACTGCATCCGTTGTGGCGATCCCCTACCTTTTTAATTGTCAACAGACGCCAAGATCATATAAATTCAAGCGTTTCACCCGCACTTGATTTTTATCGTAATTAATGAAATTTGAAAAATTACTAAAAAATCAAATAGAAATTTGTTGAGTATGAAATGCCGCCCCTGATTTTCCGCTCGTGGCGGTTGCCCTCTTCGCCCCCCCCCCCCCCTATCGCCGCCACTGAATTGCGACTTTCTTCAAATTCGATAGCTAGAAAGTAGAACTACTCTCGTGCACAAACCACTAAACAGTAGCCTAATGCAACAAAGTACTTTACCTACTCCTCTCGTTTTGCATAACATTACTCCTTCAGCCCTTCTTGGTAGCTACTGTCTATTCCACCCGTCAGCAAAAAAAAACCAGATTCATTAGGTACTAAATCGGTGCTCGTTCTTTTATAGATAAAGACTAGACAGCAAACCGAATGGTGACAATACATAGGCCCACATAGGCTAATTATATCGGCACACAGCGAATAGTGCGAATTTTGCGTATGAAATACTAGTAAAAATCATGTTTTCAGTTATTTTCCGTCCGTTTGTAAATACTAAGAATTTAATATGTTTTGGTAGTTGGTTCCTCATAACTTCGGAGGTATAAGAAATTTCAAATTACATTTGTATATTTATTTAAAATTTTAATGAAATACAGTTCGGACATCGGAGCTCTAAAATTAATTTGTTTAATACATACTAGCATCATTGAAAGTTATGTCAATTGCGTTTCTACTTCCTCTCATCAGAATCCGACACTAACTTAGTGACAGGCCTAAGCTAGTGCCGGATTAACGCTAGCTTCAATAGAGAAAACACTGTGTTTTTGAGAAAACCGCTAGCCACTATGTTAGTGTCGGTTTCTGATGAAACGAAGTCGAAACGCAAATTCCATAACTAATTTAGTGACATGTTTTGTGCCCTTAACGCGCAAATGTGGTTTAAAACAATTTTCTCCTTAGTGGAGAAAAAAAAGTTTTTACCCAGATTTCTCTTCACTAAGGAGAAATATAGCATAGATCATCGAAAACCAAAGCTGGAAATTCAAAATACGGAAAACGCCAATGTATCTTTAATATTTTAAAAAGACCGAACTATTCTGAACACTACATTGTTGCAGGTTCCCAGAAATACAAATTGATTTAGAAAGTTGAAAGCCAGCCCCCATCGCCACAGCTACGAAAGAAACATCAATTTTTCGGAAACCCACCATCATTTCCGCGAAATTCGATTATTTAATAACCGCACCACTCGGAACACATTCAGCAGGAGGCAACAAAACCCGTTCCCTGCTGGAACGATGCAACTGAGTTTATGGAACCTGGCAGTGGAGATGGTGGTGATGTGACGGACGGCGTAAGGCATCCAGGTACACAACCACCACCACAAGGCGGTGAGAAAGAGGATGACAAAGAAGAAGCAACAAACTACATAATTGCAGAACAAGAACCTTACCTACACGCCCCGGAAGGTAGAGGTAGAGAATTTCGCGCTGGACGAAGCAAAACGAGATCTGAGGCCTCTGGACTTGGCGAGAATAGCTCGAGCGTGACAGAGAGAAGCTGAAATTGATGGGCTTTTTGTTCTGTTGCTCGGGGTTTTCTTTCGCTGCTGATCTGGAACGGGGAATACACGGACGGAGCAAGCGAGCGAGCCGAGCGCGGGTAGTCGGAAATTATGGTAGGCGAACACGAGATTTGTGAAAGTTGCCGGGAATCGTGTCTGTGGGACTAAGAAAGCGAAAAGCTGTGGGTTATATCCAGGGTCTTGACGGAAGATATAACCCCGGTGACAGAATTGACAGAATTGACAGTTGACAGAATTGACAGAAATACTTACCAGGTTCAACGCAAGCACGAAAATAACTCAAATCCGAACTAAAACCACCAATCACATTTAATATTTGATGTCCTTGTTAGAAAGAAAATCGATTCATGCCATCCAATATAAACCACAGCTTTCCTAAACAAAACAAGCAATCTGACAAATTGACATCCGAACCCAATCGGTTAGATTGATTAATGTTCTATTTCAATAGACTCGACCGTGAATCATCCTGCTCACCTATTTCCGTTATACAGAACCGTGCATACGCCACGAAACGCATGTAGGTTCTTGTTAATTTTCCAAATTTCCTCGTGTGCAACCTGTAATTACCGAACCTGGCCGACTGGGATCGGCTCGGTAAATTTACGCATCGTGCAAGCCTACGCCTAGCCCACAGAACCATCCTCCGTTTCGAGTCCAATTATAATTCGAAGCAGGCCGAGTTCGATAATTATACCTACGATATGTTGGTTGATGGGTCGCTTGCTTATTTTTTATGGTGCATTTACACGTCATCCCGCCATAATGTGTGTTTGTTTGAAACAGCCGGGCGCTGTTGCTTCTGCTTTTTGGCGAAATTTCATTTGACCATTTGACGCATTCAGCTGGAACCGGAGGCAGTTTATCACGTGCCAATGCCGCCGCGTGGGTGAGTTTAGGTCGGGCACGCGAAATAATCACCCATTTTCAGGTCCGCGCCTTGAGTAGAAAACTGTACCAAAATGTGACGTTTGGCGTTTCTACTTCAGCACCGGCAGTTGCTAGAATGGGAAACCGAAAATCCTCCATGTGCGCCAGCTTTATGCTAATCGGCAACAGTTGCTAATAACAGTGATTAAACAGAGCAACAAAAGAATCATTTCCCAGCTGAACGTTCCCAAAGGGCATAACGTGACTGTCATTTGTTTCATCCACCGCGTGACCTTCGCCGATGATTTATGATCCAATTGAGTAAATTACCCCGAAGAAGGTTGTATTTAGTAGTTGGAACAACCGGAGGTTAGCTTCCTTCTGGAGCCTACAAGGCTCCAGCCTAGAAGCGGTGTTGAGAAAAAAAATCGTAAAATAAAACGTTGGGGAGTATGGGAAAAACGGACTTCGATGCCACCACCGGTGACGAACTTTACGACTTGAAAGAGCCTCGACGGTGTGTGGATAGTCACGTTTTTTTGCTGTTGCAGCTTATTTTAAGCCAGCGCATGATACGGAATTTTTACGATTTTTTATCCTTCTAATAAGCGGGTTTCCTGCTGGTCGCCCGTGGGGCTACTAACAGGTACCTAAAAACTCGACAAAAAAAAAATGGTGCGCGAAATTTAGTTCCAAGGTTAGCTCCATCAATCTAGCCTAGACCACTCTAAGCTTGAAGTTTCACGATTCAGCGACCCGGCTTATTATTCATATGTGTGTGTGTGTGTGTATGAGAGTGGGTATGCCTATACCAGAAGAAGAAGGTCCACTCAAAACAAAACTTTTGATAATCTTTCTTTGTGCTTGTTTTGAGCGCTACAACCTTGGACACTGAATCTCGCGTTAATCGTGATTTTGATTTTAGTTGCTCCAGCTACTGCTGCGCTCTGGTATGACTTAACCATTGCGTCATCGGAAGCGACATTCGATGCAATTGAAGCAGCTCACGAATACAGCTCGGGTCCGGTAGATGAAATCGGATACAACAGAAATTTTGAGTCATTTTTAGAGAACAATTATTAAGAAATTGGAAAATCCGTAATTAACCACAGAAATAAAAACCAACTCGGGAAAATCGAAGAATGAAAATGTAATGTGCAGTAAAAATTAGAACAGAAAACTAAAAATTAAGTGATGTAATGATCGTTAAATAATAGATAAAGTTGGAGCTGGTGTATCGAATTCATGTCTTCAGTAACTAGTAGCAACTTAAGGACAGTTAGGCAGTGATGTCTCGGGAAGTAAACACAGAAGAGTTCGTTTTCCCTTTCTCGTCAGCAAACCGTAGCTCTCACGCTTACTTGCTTGACTGCATGACAAATCCATTTGGTAAGACTTGTGTATATACCTTGTTGTACTGATATGGTTCCGTGTGTTGGCTTTACTGAGCCGTGGGTCTTTCTATATTTATGACAAAAGGATGGATGGGTAATATTCTTTGTATTGCACGTAACATACTAACATCATAGTACTGGCCCCTACAATGAGATATAAGCGGCATTAGATTGCTGTCATCTCTGGAATTTGGCTGAAAATATCAGTATTGTTGGATTTATTCTGATTTATGGCTGGCCACATCATAATGAGCACCTAACTTGGTCTGAGAACTGATAACTTTGGGTATTCGGTATTGTAACACTAAGTTTTAATGGCTGGGTTTGCTGGTTGGTTATGAACAGAATGCCGGTCGGTAATCTACCCAGCAAAACAAGGCCGGAGTCCCGAAGGTTGTAGGTACGATTCCTGTCTCTGGGGGATTTTTTTGCACAAAATTGCTTTCGCTTAACTCACCATTTTATTCTGTTTTTCCCGTTGGATACCATCACAAACCAAAAAAAAATATATTTGTTTGATTCGAACGGCGGGTTAGCTCCTGTCTTACCTTTGTTAACTGGGCGAGGGACCAGAAATGAATAGTTTTTAATAGCTCTGTCATCCACTGAAGAAGGGATGGGTAATGAGTTAAAATTATAGACACCAGACGATAATAAAAAAAAACCCAGGCCTTCCAGAGCAAACGAATAGCCACGAAAACACCCCATAGTCATGGTTCAATTTCACCCCCACTGCATTGTGTTTTGATATGAGTTCAACCGATGAAAACACCTTAATTCTCCGGAACTCGCCATTGTATTTAGTGCAACACCTTTATAAACTATAGCGAAATCTTGTTTTAGCACATCTATGAGCTACAGAGTACTCTATAAGAGCTGAGAGTACTCTATAAGAAATGACCGTAACCATTAAAGAAATGCCAAAGTAGATACCTGTTAGTAGTAGTAAGTGTATGAAGTGATAATTGAGTATTTGAAGTACTAATGTACAATTGTCATGTGATAGTTGTTTGGAAGATGCGACATACGTCTGATATAGTTCACTCTCCATTGTCGATTCGTCGACTTCTGGGTCAGAAAACGGATGCAGAACTGGCATAGACGATAGAATAGACAATCTATCTCATTCCAAACGTACAAACACTCGTGTCCTTCACGATGGTACAAATCAAGTCACAAACGCGTACAGGTACTCGCTATCATCCACGCTTTCCTACGCGCTTTCTCACGCTAACATGAAAACACCCCGGTGATTTAATCAGCAAATTTCTAAACGAAGGCCCTAGTTTCGAACGTATAAACGCCCGTTCCTAAGCGACCAATAATCGGTCACGTCCGAATGCCTCCACCCCTTTGTTCCTAGCGGCCATAGCTTCAGGGAAGACCTCCTTGACGAGTACCCTCTGTGCCGCTGCTTTAGTATGGACGATTGCTCTTCGGACACGAGCTCCCGCCCGACACAAGAAGTGGAAGGAATTCGCCACCTTGCCTTCAATCTTTCACTTCAGCGCTGTCTTGCTTCTGCTCTAGCTCGGAGCCTCACTTGGTTCTTGAACTTAGTTTAACTCGCAACGCTTCTCGTGCTTCTTGACTCCATCTATTACGTCACCATTTGAGTTCTCGTCGCCTTTTGGATGCTGATTCCGTGAGCCATAAAGCTCCTGTTTGCATGAGTCATTCAGCTCCCGGCCTTTTCACGATCCATTCGAATAGCTCCCAGCGTTATCGATATCTACTCGGATACTATCCGACGGTGAACTACTCTACTCTGACTGAGAGTTTTCCGGCAGCGGAATTTCTCTCGCTACCGGTGTTTGTTTAGTGAGCTAATTAGCTCCCATTTTTGTCACGATTTAGTCGGACTGTTCTCGGCAGCGAATCAACCCTACTGTGAATTCCCCGGCGGTAAATTTTTACCCGATACCGATGTTCGTTTCCGTGAACCATTTAGCTCCCCGCTTCGTCCCTATAAACTCGATTTAATCCCCGGCGGCGGACCTAGCCTACTCAACGGGCCTGCCAGCAGGTGCTGAGGTCCGTCAAGTAATTCCGGGAGGAGAGCGTAGCTTCCGGTTCACTTGCGCTCCAACGACCCACTACTAGCTATTCGACGCGATTTACTCACTATAATCCCCGGCGGTGGATTTTGCCTTCTCACGAGCGGTAGCGGTAGGGTGTCGCGGTCGGTCCGGCGATTCCGATGAAGCCTGACATCCGGTTCACTGGCGACCCGAACCCGGTGCTACGTCGCGTACTACTCAACCGGTCCTCGATGTAGGTCTACACCGAAGGAGATTTCCTTGCGGCGGAATTTCTCCCGAAAACCGATTTGTGGTTTAACGGCGGCTTTCTAACCGACTTCGCTGTAGCTCGGAGACTATACTCGTAACCACTCTGTTGATAGCGCCCCAGATATGCTCGTCGTGGCACACCTCTTCGACGATATTGCCAACTATCACACTCCCTTCGACCATCTTCGAACCTAGGGCATTCGAAGATCACGTGCGCTGGTGTTTCTTGTACGTATTCACACTCCGGGCAAAGAGGTGACGAAGCGTGTCCAAACCGATGTAAGTACTTCCGGAAGCATTCGTGCATTTCTCCGCTGGTAGCATTCCACGTCCTCAGGCAGAGTTATGCAGATGGGATAATCCCGGCAATTACACATACCGCCTCCCGACACGAACAGGCATTAGGCGAAACATGCTTGTCAACTTCGTCCGGTTCCGCTTTTAGGTCAGCGCAGCAGCTAAGGCCGGTACGCCATACCACAGTGTTGAGGATGAGACACCTGCCTCTTGCTCCTCCGTTATTCGGAATGCGTTAACTGTCCTCGCAGCCTTCTCCCATACATAGTCGACATGGCTGTTCTAATTTAACCGATCGTCGACCTCTGCCCCAAATTCGTTTTCCAGTACCGGTACTCGGTTCTGAAAGTAACTTTTCAGAACCTTACGCAGCTAGTCCGGAAACCACATTCTGTGCAGCGGTACGGCGATTGCCCTCCAGCTGGCGCTGTTGAACGCGTTCTTCACGTCTATCGTTACCTCGGCGCAGTAGCGATTACCGCTTCTCTTTTGCTTCGATGCTTTCGTCGCGCTCGCGGTGATTGTGCAGATGGCGTCCACCGTCGATATCCCTTGCAGGAACCCGAACTACCCCTGCGATAGTCCGTTCTCACAGTCACCGCAGGTCGTCTGCCTGTTGAGGATGACCCTTTCCAGAAGCTCATCAAGAGTATCCAGCGAGCATATAGGCTGATACGATGCTGGATCTCCTGGTGGTTTCCCTGGTTTTGGCAGCAGCAGCAGCTTCTGGATCTTCCATCTATCCGGGAAGTTGCCATCGTCCAGCCATTTCTGAAGGACTATCCTGAACATGTCCGGAAACGCCTGGATCGCGGCCTTCAATGCCACGTTGGGGATACGGTCCGTACCGAGAGCTTTCTTAACTTTCAGCCCTTTTGCCACTATAAGGAGACTCGACTGTCACCAGCATTTCCACCGTCTGCATCAACGTACGGTGTAGGTGGCCATGCGGTTGGGTCGTGCTTCGGGAAAAACCCCCTCCACGGTAATCTTCATTTTGTTAGCGCACATTTCGACCCTTGATCCTGGCCAACACAATTCAGAACATCACAAATTCGACGTCCAATATTAGTTACCATAAACGCGAATTTCATTCGCCCTTAATTAGATTTGCCATAGGCAGATATAACTAAACGCGTATGATGCTACTTCAGGTTCGAGTGATTTGATAATTCTTGGATGAGCCCAGGGTCCACCTCGGGTGCCAAAAATTAAAAAATTTTACGAATCTTCTTGGCGTAATGGGAAGACGCCTTGTCCGGTCAGAAGACGTACTTCCAATTTTCTCAACGCACTCCTTCTGATACCCTTGTTCATTGATGGCCAGACCGCTCGGCTTGAACCACGGCTTTGAAATTTCTTTGTCCGATGTGGCAATGTACAGCAAAACATTTTTTTTGAAATTTGCGCTTATATTTTACTTCGCGGGTTGTGGCCGACTTGTCGCTGGTATAGTAGCTGCCATTTCTTGGAATGTGTGTCTTCGAGAGCGAAAAGGAACTTTCGTCGTCCAGCACGAACGACGTCCCGCGGTAGTTCTTCGTCCGTGTACTCGGAGGACCGAGTTTTCTTCCGACAGATGATGTCCTTCATCTTGATAATTCGGTGAACCAAGAGGTATGGGAGCAGTGATAGTTTCGGCCGGCGTCACGCAAACTCGTTCCGTTCTTGTTGTCGAACAGCTTTTTCAACGCTTCCTTCCTCTTCTTCTTCGTCATTATCTTCGCCGGACGGCCGCTGCCGACCTTTCGCTCCACGCTCAGGGATGCCAGGATCCGGTAAACTGTACTCACGGGCACGTTTTCGTCTCGAAAGTGGTCTACCGTAAACTTTTTTCCACGATGACCATGCGTTTCGTAAAACCATACAACACGCTCGCGGAGTGCTTACTGTTTCGACGCCATCTTCGATGGAACTGACAGCACCCGAGCGAAATGAAACATGCCACCCTTTTCTAGGGAGTTCTCTCTTAGAGAGAGAAAAAATACGCTCTTTGCTTTAATCACAGAAAGGTATTGAAATCATTATCATCTTTTATTAAACACCCGTTAATTAGCTAGTCATCATGCCTTAGCGGAAACTGTAGAATTTCAATATCTGACAAATGCAAATTGCTGAAAAACGCTGTAATAAAATAAAAGGTTTCGGGTTATCCCGAAAATCAATTAACATTTCAAAAACCATATGAGGCTGAGCAGCCGTCTCTCGCAGTATTTCAGCGAAGAATTGACGCACTGGGTTTCTGTTCCCCATGTCGTAAGAGGCGACTAATAACAGCTGTACCGTCAAATGGTGAGATAACATAGTACACACAAGTTTCCTATCTCATGCCTCCACGTGAGTCTATCGAGGACATGTAATCGTTAGACCGGCGTCGGATGGGTGCTAACAGCCTTCTGCTGCAGCATCGAAATGAGAGGATGCCAACGGGTGGGCCTCAAAACCCGTACCGTAGAATTTATGCCCCAATCCAAGGTGTGATGCGACCCGTGCCGAAGGATGAATGGCCGGGTGGGGGGGGGGGGGGGGGCATCAACACTTCGAACCCCAGCCCTACGGAAAACTAGGACTGGGATCCGAAGTGATGACAAATACCAAGCCGCCCACTGAGCCTGTGGGGCACCAGGGCGCACCCCACAGTATTTTGCCGGCAGCCCTAAGTTTGCGCCGCTAAAACAACAAAAATGATCCATAAAAAATTGAAAAACGATCCATAAAAAAGTTGTCAATGTTCCATAAAACAAAACTGAAAATCCATAAAACAGTGTGAATGATCCATAAAAAGGGGTGATTTGATCCATAGATTATGTAAAATTGAACCATAAAATGGTCGCAAAAGAGCACTAAAATAGTAATAAAAGAGCAATTAAATTCAACCAATGCCCCATAAAAATATTGGAAATGTTCCATAAAATGATACATTTTGCGCCATAAATTAACTGACATTGATCCATAGAATATTAACAATGCACAATAAAACACGTCGATATGTTCCATAATATCGACAAAAATGTTCCACGGTATTACAAAATGGAGCAATAAAATATCAGAAAAAGTTCCATAAATTTGATGAAAATGTTTGCTAAATAATTTTTCTTGGTCCATAGAAGATGTAAAAATGAACATTAGAAATGATTCATATATCGAACGTTAAATAATGGTTCATGGATATTTACAAAACGATCCATAGGAAAAGAAAATGTAAAACGATCCATTAATATGTGCTTATGCACCAGAAAAATTAAATTTAATGAATTCATGCGAAATTTTTGCTGTTCGAACTAATAATAAAGTTTATTACATTTGGTTGTAATGTCAAACTACAACAAACCATGCATACATGCACTGCATATAACTACAACAAACAAAGCATACATTATAGTTAAACTTAAGCTTCCGTATCCCACTAGTCAGGTAACTGACCTTAGCTAACCTGAAATCATTATGGCAACTCTTTAAACGTCAGGGTATCTATGAAATTAGAGCGCTGAGAGTTATTAGACCACTGATACAGGCTGGCATGAGTCGCAAATACTATCTGAATAACTATCTGAAGCGAAAACGGACACTTTATACACGAACACTGATTATTGTGGCTACGCCACATCGCTATCTAGTGCACTGTCCGACTTCGCTGCCGCTCAGTCGGCTTTTAACTAGCTATAGCCCCTATGTTTAAGTAAACCGGGCAAACGAGAGGACCACAGGTTTGCTTGCAATTCCAGCTACGGGTTAATCAATGCTTCGTCCAACGGATCCTCAGCGGCTCGGATATGCGGCCAAGCCGCATCACACTAGCTCCCAGTATAAGCTCACTTGTTAAAACACTGTCACTGTTATGAGAATTATTAAGCACAACTTATTTTTTCAGTTTACCATAAAATTTCGCATGAATTCATTAAATGTATTTTTTCTAGTGCATAAGCACATATTAATGGATCGTTTTGCATTTTCTTTTCTTATGGATCGTTTTGTAAATATCCATGAACCATTATTTAACGTTCGATATATGAATCATTTCTAATGTTCATTTTTACATCTTCTATGGACCAAGAAAAATTATTTAGCAAACATTTTCATCAAATTTATGGAACTTTTTCTGACATTTTATTGCTCCATTTTGTAATACCGTGGAACATTTTTGTCGATATTATGGAACATATCGACGTGTTTTATTGTGCATTGTTAATATTCTATGGATCAATGTCAGTTAATTTATGGCGCAAAATGTATCATTTTATGGAACATTTCCAATATTTTTATGGGGCATTGGTTGATTTTAATTGCTCTTTTACTACTATTTTAGTGCTATTTTGCTACCATTTTATGGTTCAATTTTACATAATCTATGGATCAAATCACCCCTTTTTATGGATCATTCACACTGTTTTATGGATTTTCAGTTTTGTTTTATGGAACATTGACAACTTTTTTATGGATCGTTTTACAATTCTTTATGGATTATTTTAAATATTTTATATGCAAAAGTACATTTTCCCGTATTTTGCCCTAACCCTGTCAAGCGGGGCTCTGACAGGGTTGACTTGCTTTAGCTATTCCTGGGAATAAAACGGAAAACACTAAGAACACTGTAAACATGAGTTTGGAGAAGATTGCGGCGATGGAGGTGGAAGAGGAGAAGGATTGCGCGGAAAGCAAACTTGAAGAGCTGCTGAATAGTGGTTCGTTGGAGGATGTTGTGTCCTGCACTTAGTCTATTCTCAACTCTCTAAATAGAGACAAGGATCGGACAATACGTCGCTGTTGTGCTATCTTATGACAAGCGCCATTTTGCTCATTTCGAGAAAAACGATTTTTAAAGTTTGAGATTGAATATCATGAAACTTATAAATGGTAGAAACAATTCAGAGAAGACAATTGATGCTTCTACCTATTCTGTACTAATCTCTCAAATATTACGAAAATCAGTTGACTATGTTGCGAGTTTTCACTAAAAATGTAAACAAAAGTCGCACTCACACGTGTCATAGGTGTGTATTGATGAAAAAATTTGTATGACGTGTCATAATCGTGCATGGAAAATTTTCCAAAGAAAAAAATCACCAATTATGAACTTTTATTCATATCTTTGGCTTCATTTGGTATATAAACAATCGGTTAGATGCATTTTGAAGGAAATGAATCAGGGAATCTAGAAAAAATAGTTATTTTTAGTTACAGTGTTGCCAAATAGGCAATATTTCCAGTTTAAAGCTAAAACTACGTTTTTCTCCCAATACATGTATTTTTCTTTTGAAAATTATTATGCCATTGTGTTCCTACGACATTTTTACACAAAAAAGCAACTAAAATTTTATTATAACTTGAGCCAATCCCAAGATATAATGATTTGAAGCAAAAAACTCACAATTTCTGATCACTTTTCTCACTATATTTCAGTAACCAAGCAAAATTTCAAAATTCTGGAAACGCCATCTTGTAGAGATTCGTTAGACGAGTAATGTGGCATATCTAACTCAGTTTACCCCAAAATGGCGTTTGTCATAAGATAGCACAACAGCGACGAATAGCCAAGGAGGACACAGACCAGTCTGGCGGAGCAAACGGTGGGTTGAAGGTCTCCGAGAACAAAACAAGAGGAACAGGAAGAACTCATCACTTAAGCGGAGCGGCGAAGAAACGTTATGGGTGACTGCTGAGAAACGGCCACAAACACACTGAAGCGCTAGAATTGGCAAAAATCCCAATAGGGAAGGCACCACCTAAGCGACTGCGTTCGACAGACACGGAGTTGCCGAACAACAGTCGGTGCAGGAAGGAACCGTAACCGAAAAAGATCAACAATCAGGATCCTAGACAGACACTGGAAACTGAGCAGCGCCCAACTTTCAACGAAATAGCCAAGGCGTACTCGATGGCCATCATTCCGGTTGGGTACCCAGCAAATACCCTCAGCCATGAACAACTGAATGCTACTCGATGCGCGCTGATCGATAGCGTCATGGAGCAGAGCTCAAGCAATACGAGACCCAAGTTTAGGAAGTGCACCTACAAACAAGGGTATCTCGAAATCGTCTGTGTAGACAAAGATACAGCTAAGTGGCTGAAGGATGCCACAGCTGTAATCAAGCCCTGGGAAGGCGCTTCATTGGAAGCTGTTGAAGTGTCGCAGATTCCAAAACAAGCGCTTTACATCGGATATTTCCCCGACAGCATCGACAGGTCCGATGGGAACAGCCTCCGCCTGTTGCAGAATCAGAACGACAATTTCTGCACAGAACGCTGGAAGATCGTGAAGAGAACTACGATCCTCAAAATGGTAGAGCTCCTGTTGGTGGTAGATGAGGCTTCAGTGAAACTGATAACCTCCCAACACAACCAGCTGAACTACGTTTTCGGACGGGCGGCTAGAATGCGCCAGCTGAAGGAGGCCCGGCCACCGCCTCCTATCAGTTTGCATATCAAAAGGGCAAATCTACGGAAACAGCCCTACATACCTTAGTGACACTTATTGAGAAAACCCTCAATTTGCGCTTTTCTTGACATCGAGGGTGCTTTTGATAATACGTCCTACATATCAATTCACAAGGCCCTGGCCAAAAGAGGAATGGAAAAACCGATAGAGGACTGGATTCTTGCAATGCTCAAGAGTCGAGAGATCACAGCAACGTTGGGAGACACGAAAGCAACTATAACAGACGATAGAGGTTGTCCCCAGGGAGGTGTGCTATCACCCCTGCTCTGGTCACTAATGGTGGACGATCTTCTCAATGATTTGACTGAAGTGGGTTTCGAAATTGTTGGATATGCAGATGGCATTGTCCTAATTGTGAGGGGAAAACATGAATCTGTACCAAGCGATCGGATTCAACTAGCCCTAAACTTCATCATGACATGGTGTTTCAAAGAGGGACTCAACGTGAACCCTGCAAAAACGGTCGTTGTACCATTTACCAATGGGAAATAAAACTGAAGTTGGTACCCCAAAACTCTCAGTGGAAATACAATCAACTACGCAGAAGAAGCGAAACACCTAGGTGTTATCCTAGACAAAAAAAAACTGAATTGGAACTCGCACCTGACATGCGCCGTTAATAAAGCAACGACAGCACTGTGGACGTGCAGTAAACTCTTCGGGAAAATTTGGAGTCTCAAACCGAGGTTGGCTTACTGGTCCTACACGACCATCGCCAGTCCAAGGCACAAATCCCCGACTATGTACGAGGAACGTGCCATTTGAGTCAATATATTCTGATTCCTGAAGATAGAATGGAGGCTAAACCGAACTTCGATATCTCATATGAGGTCCACATAGTGGATCGTCAGATGTGGGATGTAGGGGGTCCTATACTGCCTCAAGGTACAATATCATTCTATACGGGTGGTTCTCTAAAATGGGTGAGCTGACTGGCTCGGGAGTCTACGGACCAAGAATTTAAGAAGCAATATCAATGGAAAAGTGGCCTACAGTTTTCCAGGCAGAGGTATATGCAATATACACCTGCTCGGAGGTCTGTAGGAAACGAAACTACAGACATGCAAAAATCGCAATCTTATCGGACAGCCAAGCAGCACTGTTGGTATTAAGGTCGTCGAAATGTGAGTCCAAACTGGTTTGGAAGTGCATCACATCCTTACAACAACTGGCAACTCGGAATAAAGTAATGATATTCTGGGTACCTGGCCACCAAGGAATCGATGGTAACGAAGTGGCCGACGAATTAGCCAGGCGTGGTTCATCAAACACGTTTGTTGGACCAGAACCATTTCTAGGTATATCTACCTGTGCCATTAGAATTAGAACTTTCGGCTTGGGCAAGAGACCTACTACTAAACGACTGGCGTAACGTAGAAGGCGCTCGACAAGCTAAGAAATTCATACATCCAGATACAACGAGAGCCAAAAAACTAATGGATCTAAAACGTAAAGACTTACATATAATCACAGGTTTATTTACGGGACATTTTCCTGCTAAGTATCATCTGAAAAAAAAATTGGCAAAAGTCAAGATGACATTTGTCGATTTTGTAACTACGAGCCTGAGAGCTCGGAACATATTCTCTGCCAGTGTGCAGTACTATTTCTTCGAAGGGAGCGATACTTCGGAAGGCATCTTATGACACCTCGCGAGATATGGCATACCTGTCCCAAACGGATCCTCAGCTACTACCCGGTTGGGACAAAACATGTGGACAAACAAACAACTCGCTTCCAACTACATTGGATTCGGGCAATTTGTAACATGTAGAGCAAACAGGGGCAGCCACAAAAGATAACCTGAATAGAGGTCGCAGTGGCAAAGTTTCCCCTAACAAAAAAAATATGAGTTTTCGGCGTTGTTTGTGGACAAATTTACTGAAATCTTCATTGGTAAAGTAAACTCTTGGTCTCTACCCATTTTAAATATGAAGTAAATTATGACTTAATTTCAATGAATTTTTTTTTGAATTGAAATATTTTGTTTAAATTTCAATTATTGAAAATTAATTACATAGTTATTGAATTTTATTTTAATTACGTATTAGATCCACGGTTCGCGCCCAATTATTGAAGAATACACGCGAATATGCGAATAGTCATGTGGTTATAAAATCGAATTTATACACCCCAGTTTAATACACGTTAACACACGCGACAAACACGATAACATACAAACGCTCGAGCCCTTTGCGAGCATCCACACAGATCTATACCCGCGATCTCTCAAACAGGATAACACCCCAGTGACTGAGTGAAGGTTTTTGCACGTATAAATTTACAAACGCGATCTCATGCCTTCAGTTGGACCAATAAAAAAAATTACGCTGGTATACATCCAGGTTTTTTTTACCCGGGTGATACGTACCGCGTAAAAAACCGCGTTAATTGGAAAATCCGCGTAAAAAAACCGCGTTAATTCGAAAATCCGCGCAAAAAAAACTCTCAGCAAAAGACTTAGAAGATTTTCGGAATGATGGAAGAGACGAGTCTGGAAGATTCCTTATGGCCCGCACCCCAAAAATATGGGTATTTTCGGAATGGTCTTGAAGAGTAGGTTCCAGAAATTGATTTTTGACGCCATCTTGAAATCAAAGATGGCGACTTCCGGTTTTAGCGAAATTCGCTATAACCCAATCAATATGGGTATTTTTGGAATGGTCTTGAAGAGAAGGTGCCAGAAATTGATCTTTGACGCCATTTTGAAATCAAAGCTGGCGACTTCCGGTTTAGCGAAATTCGCTATAACTCAATCAATATGGATATTTTTGGAATGGTCTTGAAGAGTAGATGCCAGAAATTGATTTTTGACGCCATTTTGCAATCCAAGATGGCGACTTCCGGTTTAACGAAATTCTCTGTAACCCAATCAACATGAGTATTTTCGGAATGGTTTTGACGAGTAGCAGACAAACGTCGATGTTTGCCGTCATTTTAAAATTCTAGATGGCGACTTTCGGTTTACCGAAATTCTCGCATGAAAAATTTGGGCAATCATGATTGGTGATTCCATCAAATATAAGATCTAATCATAAACCAGCAAAATGCAAAATATTTTTATGTGTTCATCCAGGAAAGTGCGGCGAGAATGGAAGAGAGAGAAGAAAGAGACGTATGTGGTGGGAGTTGGGGGTTTGAATTTATTCAAATTAAACATATTGCTTAAATTTAAGTAAATTCAACTGTTTAATTAAAACTATTTGTACTACAACTTCAACTTCCAAAAATACCAAAATTGATTGGGTTATAGCGAATTTCACGAAATCGGAAATCGCCATCTTGGATTTAAAAATGGCGTCAAACATCAATTTTTGGAACCTACTCGTTAAGATCATTCCAAAAACACTCATATTGACTGGGTTATAGTGGCTAACCCGGAAGTCGCCATCTTGGAATTCAAAATGGCGTCAAGCATCGATCTTTGTCTACTACTCGTCAAGACCATTCCGAAAATACCCATATTGATTGGGTTATAGCGAATTTCGCTAAACCGGAAGTCGCTACCTTGGATTTCAAAATGGCGCCAAACAAGACCATCTTCAAGACCATTCCGAAAATACCCATATTGCATGGGTTGTAGGGAATTTCCGCTAAACCGGATGTCGCCATCTTGGATTTCAAAATGGCGTCAAACATAAATTTCTAGTACCTACTTGTCAATACCATTCCGAAAATAACCATATTAATTGGGTTATAGCGAATTTCGCTAAACCAGAAGTCGCCATCTTTGATTTCAATATGGCGTCGAAAATCAATTTCTAGTACCTACTCTTCAAGACCATTCCGAAAATACCCATATTGATTGGGTTATAGCGAATTTCACTGAACCGGAAGTCGCCATTTTGGATTTAAAAATGACGCCAAAAATCAAATTCTGGCACCTACTCTTCAAGCCCATTCCGAAAATACCCCTTATTGTTGGGGTGCGGACCATAAGGAATCTTCCAGACCCGTCTCTTCCATCTTTCCGAAAATCTTCTACGTCTTTTGCATTCAAAAGTACTTACAATATTTTTTGCGAAAACCATGTTAATGGCAAAATCCGCGTAAAATAAAAACTGCCAAATTTCTTCGAAGTTCTTTGCATTTAAAAGGACTTAGAAATTTTTTTAGAAAAAAGTCGAAGTCTTTTGCATTCAAAAGGACTTAGAATATTTTTGCAAAAACCGCGTTAATTGGAAAATCCGCGAAAAAAACCGCGTAAAAAAAACCTCGTAAAAAACCGCGCAATAAACCGCGTAAAAAAACCTGGGTGTACACTGGACAACACGCGTTCCATGGCGACATTACCGGGAACTCTAGCGACATGAAAGAACTCACTCTCTTCTAGCATCTGAACCGTACACCGAAAATTAAGCATTAGATTCATCGTCCTCGCGCGATTATCTAATAGCGTTTTCGTTTTTTGATTTTGGTGCTACACCGGTGTAGGGCAAAAAAGAGATAGACTGATAACACCCAAGTTTTCATGAGTGTAGCACCGACTACACCGGGGTAGTGCAAAGTCGAACATGAAAACGCCATAAAAACACACGCGAACTTGCGAATGTGTCCACAAGATTATAAAATCAAATTTATACACGCGAAGTTCCACACACGCTAGGACACACGACATACAAACGCCCACGCGATGTAGCACGTTGACGCACAAACGCTCGAGCCTTTCACGATGATATACGCGATGGTGATGCATATATCTAAACCGTACAATGATTATCACATTCAGAGTCCTACTGCAATTGGCTTTAAGCAGTTTTTTAGTGGGTAACATTTCCCGTCTCGTCTGCAATTGTAGTGAATTGTTCTGACGGGGAACCATTCCGAGAATCTTACTCTATACTCTAGAATTATAAAAAATATTAATAAATATATTATTATTAGGCCTACAAATCTTTCAGGGAAGTGTAACAATCAGCTGACGGAAGGTTCCGCCAAAATTTGTTTTGCAATAATACGTTTCTTGATTGTTTTAAACTGTGTTAGATAAGAAAATGTAGTAGAAAAGAATTTCGCGACTATAAAATTTTTCTTTTTCTCTAAAATGGTTCGACTGATCAGTGAAAACGACTAATTTTAGTATTTCGATCTAGATTGCGGCTAAATGCCCGAAAATTAACTGATTGACCATTCATTGAACTGTCCATACTAGACTTAGTTTTTATTTAAGCTACTAAACCCACTGTGCACTAATCCGCAAGCATTTTTTTCCCGGAATATTTTCAAACGCTAGAATCATTCAGCCGATTATTCCCGGTCCAACCTAGAACCAACTTCGCCTTTTTTTCGTCATTGCAAAATATCCCATTAAACTAATTCTGTTCATCCATCATCATGGTCCCAGCCCGGCAGGCATTGCGGACCTCGTCCGCTTCCCTCCCCCCGGTACGTCATCCGTACACCAGCTTTTCATAATTTTTCTTCATCTTCGTGTTCTTCCGTTGAAAGAGAAAGACCAGCGCTATTACATACAATCTGCCTTCGCGAAATGCCTCTCCGGAACGAGTTTTGCTTTTATTGTATTTTGTTTTTTTGCTGCCTTCACTGCATTCGCCCCCTTTCCCCCTTCCTCTTACTCTTCCGCTTCCTGAACCAAACCAAGAATTCAATTCCAAGCCCCAGAAGAGTAAAAGAATAAAGCCAGATTGGCATCGCATATGGAACCACCAGCACCACCACCACCACCACTCCCTGTGTCCGATTCGGAAACGGGTTTCAAACGCGCTTCTCCCGTTTCGTGCCACCTGACCACCGCCCCACCACCCGTGAAACACCTTCCCATCGGTTCCTTATTTTCGCAGCTTCTCCCGATCTTCACGTTCTGCTTGAATTATGCCATTTCTTGATTCCTCCTTCTTCCTGCGTCCCGCGCCCGGTCAGTCCGAACCGCGCCGGAGTCCACGTTCACTTACTCGCTGATTATTTTTTTCTCCCATTTTTTTTTTAATATTAATTCGCTGTTTTTCCTCAGCTTTGCGCAACATCATCCGCAGGGAGGACTACTACTAGCCATGAACGTTGAACACAGACACAAACACACATACCAACACGCCCCACTCGTTTGTTCGCGAATCCAAAACAAAGTTGGCCTTGAAATTGCCGGACAGAGACGGACAGATCTGACTGATGTGCGTGTTGCTGCCCGACTCGACTACTTTCGCCCGGCCATCAGAGCGAGACCGGCTTCCTTCCAGCCAGAGACCCAGGCCTGGGATGGGATCTGAACCGGGGGGAAGGCGGGCGCATCGGTTCGAGGTAGCTCAAGAATTCTTCGGCTTCTGCTTCTTTTGGCTGCATTCGATCGGATCTCGTCGACACGATCTTCCCGCTGCGCCTTGGCTCGTGGGTCGTTTGGAGTAGCTGTGTGTGTGTGTGAAAGGGTGTTTGTGGTTGGAGGGGGAATAGGGAAGAGGGTTTTTTCTGCACATGAAGAAAAATAAAAGATGCGCGGAACGTTCTTATAAGAATACATTCTCCAGCATGATTGCGCAAGCTGATGTTTTACCTTTTTCGTTTCCTACTTCTTTGCGAGAGCGCGGTTGTCGAGGATCGAACAGAGCGGGGAACGCGGGAAAGATCTTGAACTTGAAGGCTTCTTCTTCCCGATTCGTCAGATTGTTGTCGCTGTGGCAAAGAAAACCCAAACCTGAAATACCAATTGCTGCTACACCAGCAGTGTATCTGTGCCTGTATGTGGGAACAAGATCGTGTAATACTCCACTAACTTGGTTTCGAAAACGCGTTTTTTGTGTGCTACCTACCTACCTACCTACCGGAGAACTGGTTCCCGATTGTGAGACAATTTCTCGGACGCTTCGTATTTTCGCTTCTTACTTGACTGCCGCCTGGTGGGAACCAGGTTCTGAAGCTGATCACCGCCAGAGGAGAGTTCTGTACACTCGAATCTCTGTCCGGTTTGGGAATTTTTCTTTTAATTTAGGGGTTCCTTGGCCGAAGGGAAAAACTTTCCAAACTCAGGTTCACAGGAACGTTCATGGGCGGTCGTAACGCCATTTACGATAATGATAAGGTTGGATCTATTCAACGACACTTGACAGGTATTGGATGGCAGGCCGGAGGCTTCCGTAAAAAAAATGCGATTTCTCCAAAACTTTAATAGCTGGGAACCAAACTGCTTTCGGGACTTCACAAATTTTTCGATTTTGTATACACAAAATGGTTTAATCCATATTTTTCTTCAGAAGAAAATGGCTTAGTGGTATTTAATTCTCGTTTGCTTGCACTGAAAGAAAGAATTCATTCCGCGACAGTTTGAATACTTTGTCGCGTTCAAATCGTTAGAAACCAATGATGCTGCAGCAAAATTGTCAATCACTTTGTTCGCGGTGCAGAAAAAAGTCGAACTTTTGACAAACCAATCTGCCCATCCCTGGGTCGATTCCTTGTCCCACTAGAAGCATCTGTTCCAAATTTGAGCCAAATCGGACAAGTCTAGCTACCGGACCAACGTACATGAAATTTGTATGACATTTTTCTACAATTTACACGGAAAAAATCTACTCGCTCACTTTTTTGCCGCTAGGTGGCACTGCATAATAAAATAGTAATAATAAATAATAAAATTTTAACGAAGTGATGTCCGAATCAGTTTTACAATGGGATCATAATGCTGAATCAGTCATAGAACTACACGAACTTTTTTGTTTGCGAAACAACGGATGAATTTAGCTAACAGTAAGAGGAATTTTAGTACTAATATTAGACATTTATTGGATAGAAATCAGAATTTCGACGTCATAATTCTGGAAATGAAAATTTTACATCGGAATTAAATTTTTATTTTTGCATTTTAGAAAGCCGCGAGAGAGAAATGAAACGAAATTCATAAAAAACCAATTTGGCTAATGTATCCGTACTTTTGAAAAGAAAATGACGAATTTCGCGCCAACTCGAACAAATGTTGGCAGCAACCTCTCAGATTTTAATGAAACTTTCTGCACATGAAGACTTTCTCACAAAAAGCCACTTTGCATACTTTATTTTCCAAAAATGATCTAGACTGTTTTCTAAAAAGGGTCAAACTATTTTTACCATTTTTTTTTCAAATGGCTATAGTCTAGAAATGACAAATCCTACAAAAAATGTTGTAGAAGTGATTTTCACAAAATTAGTCAAATTTTTATAGAAAAAATTCTTCAGTGTAGGAGTCCACTAAAAAAATCGATTTTAATAATTTAAAGTCGATTTACAAAAAAACCCCATCTTAGATTTGGATGAAATTTTGTTCCAAGAAAGGTAATTATGTTCCCGACTTACCGTCAAAAATTCAAGTTGGGCACTTTCAAAGAAAATAAGTAAATTTTAAAAAGACTTTTCCTTGCCCAAACTGAATTTTTTTTTCAGTGTATTTTTATCGAAAACTAAACCAATAAAAGTCATAATCATCTCAGAATCCAATTTCGCAACTGCTAGTTGCCTGATACATGCAAAAAGTATCAGTACCCGAGCAAAGTCGAACATCAAAATTACAACAAGTAGAATTGATATTTTTACTTGGGGAGACGACCGGAATATGATTTATAGGATTTTCGGCTTTTACGGTCTGATTAATCAGAACGGGTGATTTATACTGCCCGACGTTTCGGCCACTGGTTATGGCCTTTTTCAAGGGAAATACTTTATCGTTCTTCGTTCTTTCTTAAAGTATTCGTTCTTAAAGTATTTCCCTTGAAAAAGGCCATAACCAGTGGCCGAAACGTCGGGCAGTATAAATCACCCGTTCTGATTAATCAGACCGTAAAAGCCGAAAATCCTATAAAGTAGAATTGATATTTTGATAATAGCATCCAAATGAAATCTGATTTTGCTATCAGTTTTAGATTTTTTAAATGTGACGTCAAATTTTGATCTCTTTTTGCTATCCTTGTTTCTTAGACTAATTTACTATGTTTATATTTCTTTGGTAAAACATCAAAGTGAAAACATATTTTGTTATAAAAAAAACTTTAACATCTCAATGACCTTTCAATTAACTCTCACTAATACCAGAATTAGTTTTCTGTTTAATGTCGTAGAACAATTTTGCTGCTCTCCATTTTGATCTTTTAATCGTTAAAACGATCCAAACGACACCAACCTGAGTAATTATTTGCCGAAGTTTAGCTTTCAATTTGTTGTCAGACTCTGCTCGGGTAACGAATTTGGTATAGCATCTCGAACTGGACTGGAACGAGGCCGAAGGGATTCGTTTACCGGGGATCTGGTACTAGAACACTTAGCGCACGACCAGACAACATGTTTAATATCGCGATAACCGCCACCTCAAGCGCAGAGACCGCTCTCCACGACCCCCAATACGCCGGAGATGGGCATTCTACGTAGAATAATTGTATACATGAGCCGACATATCACCAGAATGAAGTCATGACCCTCATCCATTCTCTTGGACCAAGATTTGTTGATACCTTTGTGATTCCTGAACTTCCACCGCTCCCCGAAATTTGCCAATTTTCGAGCGTACTCCGAGAAGAAATATTTTTATAAACTCGTTGAATCTACGCGTTCTTTCATAAATATCACCTTCTAATGCCTAAATGTCCATCTTCTCATTATCATTCTAATCCAAGTGTCTGCCTTCTCATTACCCGGAATGGAGCACTGCGAAAGAACCCAAACTAAGGTAATCTGCTATGATTTTTCAGATAAAAAAAACTCCCATGTTTTCTCCAGGAAATACAAAGAGTGCTTTCCATGCTCCATCAAACAGAGAGCCTCCTGTAACTGTAACGATGTGGGCATGGTCGTCGATAGGTAAACTTAAAACCATCAGTTTTGTGGGGAGAATGTTGGCAGCACAGCCTCTTGTGTGACTGCACTCACCTCTACTGTCATGATAATTAGCGTAAAAGCGATGCATAGCTGTCATAATACGACGTACGTTCCGTGTATTCCACTCACAGGATGAATCGAATACATAACGTAGACCCTAGCCACCAAACGAAACATTGATTCTATAATGATCCGTCCGTTAATCCGTCGACGGACCGGTGCCAATGAGCGCGTTTTTCAGCTTTCATCAAGTTTTTCATTTGCATTTGTAGCGTCGCGTATATTGGGAAAAATTCGGGCGATCTGACGTTCAAATGTCCTTTTCGCGTACAAATCTAAGCTCCACGAAGTGCGAGACTGTTCGCGGTTGTTCACGTCGGGTACTCGTTTCATCTGACATATGAACGTAGTGCAAATGCATTGTGTAAAATCGGGGGGAAAATGTAGACACTTGGGGTTTTTGATGTCCCATGTGGAAATTCGTGCTAGTTTCTAAGATTACCGAGACCAGGAACCACTTACTTCGGTTTTGTAACAGCACCCCTTCAAGGGACACTCTCAGGCCTTTACGAGGAAGTTTAGGAGAGAAAACTGATTTTCCTATTTCGGAAATTTATAGGCACATTAGACGATGTTCCCACAATGGGATGGGCAGACTCTCGCTCTTTAGTGTACAAGGAAACGTAGAAATTAGTCGTCGTCGGTGGCGTAGCGCTCTTTTGCATTTCTTGTCAGAGCATTCCTTAAAAGAATGTTTCATTTGGCCCCTACCAAATTTATACGCGGGATATGTCGAGAGATCATGCGGAGTTTCTCCACAGTAGGAAAACTTTTCATGATTCTCAAGCCGTGTGGTGTCCGGCGGGCTGAAATCTTTTTGCACTATTTCAACCAAGAATAGAACCTCTGGGAACTGCTCCCATGTCGTAAGAGGCGACTAACAACATGCTAGGAGTTCCTAGGCCGAGGTTTTGTTCCGTACCGAAGACTTAATCTGGGCGGACCTTAAGGTTTTCCATATTACCCTCTTTCCAGTCTGTATTTAGTGAATCACTGACATATACCTTTTCTGATTCGCCTTTCTTGATTGTGTACCAACGTTTTAAGTTTCTTCTGGCGGTTGTATATTAGCCGTAAATGACGAAATCTAATTCTACACTAAGTAACAGAATATATTAATATACCGGCACTTCCACGCCAAGGTTTAACTTCCAAAGCTTTGGCTTAAAAACCGTTTTTAAAAAATGGAAACTTTCATGCAGGAAATTTATTGAATTGGCCTAAGATGGAGCTGTCGAATTTCACAAAAAGCTTTTTATGTTGCAAGTGATCTGTAGTTGTGTTAAATTAGGTATTTTTCTATTATATTTGGAACCGTCTACCGACAAATCTACATTTACGAATACCTCCAAAAGTGACTTCTTGAGGTCTCATGAAGGCCTGACACTAGCTTTATGATACTTTTGCTTTTCTAAACAGTAATAAAAATCTCAACATTCAAGAACTTCACTTTGTCAGAAAATGTAGGGCCATCGGAAGCTAAAACTTCGTAAAATCGCACTCCTGGTCCTTTTTTCAGTGCAGTACTCTACGTCACTCGCTCAAATTTGCACCGCTCTTATGGTAGTCGGTATTTGCTAGTATTACTGTTCTCCCATCCATTCTGGTAGTCAAACGGTGGGATAGCAAAATTCTTACAAGTTTCCTATCTCATGCCTCCACGCGATTCTAAGTCTATTGATGACATTTGGTCCTTAGACCGCAGAATGAGAGGGTGCGAACAGAATGAGAGGGTGCGAACAGATCTAGTCGAGAAAACATTGCCGTAAAAATGAATAGTTGATCGGAAATTAGCCCCAATACGACTAATCTGACTAGTATCTATGAACACGGCTCAATACGTATTGAAAATTCGCCGCGTCTGTTTTTATGAACCTAATTTAAAGCTCCGTTATTGCTAACAAGCCCGTGCATCAGATTAACAATCCTTTATATTTCCCTTCAGTGTTCGGTATTATCGCTCGTATACTTGTATTCCACAAACAATCCGATATGGAAAATAAGAAATACTTTCCTTGATTTATAACATCTCGCGCTATTTTTGCCAGTATAATATGCTGTCACTTGGTAGTTTTCAAGCCAATAAATATATCGTAGAGAAGAAGTAGCGAGTTCTGTCCAAATACTGTTGCAATAAATAGTGATCCGGCCCATTACGCAGATAAGATTAGCTTTTCCAGGCAATACTCCCACGATCGGCTGTGTGGAGTTCAAATTGTTTTTGTTTAGGGAACATAGTATACTCTCGGTAGCCGGCTGCCCAGAGTTTAAAAATAACCAAAAACTAAACAAGATCATCTCTTTTTCGAGTGATCGTGCACTCGAAGACTAACTAAACAACTACCTAATAAAATATGCTTTACAGGTCGCATCGTTTGCTTGGAGCGAATCCTAGACCTGATACCCTTCCAAACCACCAACTCCGCGACACCTATGGAAGAGTCTGATGAATCGTCGTCCTTCCGTTAAGTAGGTGGAGCATCAACACTTCCTGTCTACCTTATCCTTTATCCTTCCCCGTGAACGATGGAGATGGGGGCGGCCGGCAATGATGGCTATCATGCTGTTGAGGTTTTAATATGGGTCGGATTGGTATGAATTCCTACTTACCACTTCCTAAGCAACTCTTATTAGATAATCAGCAGTCAAACATGATGAAGTCAGTGTGCAATCCGCCAAAATCATCGTCACAACGCAACGCAACGCAACGCAACGCAACGCAAGTAGGAAAACTTTTCATGATTCTCGCCACATTTTCCACAGCATTCCTTGCTTCTACAATAAGTCGCTGTAGGTCCAATTGATTTTCCTGAACGAAATTGCTTGCGAACCGGATTTTTCACTGGCCGAAGCAAACGGTTGTGGAAGGAGCGAGAGCCATACTTCGCAATTAAGGCCCCTGTTGGTGACTACACCATCAATTTCTACTTCCCGGGAGGGTACATAGACAAGATACTTCTACATGACCAAGAAGTATTAGTTAAATCTCGCATATATCGATGATGTTAAATGGCTTATCGTTGCCCTCATTCAAGTTTGTTGTGAATATATATCAAATTCATAACTGATACTTTTTGCATGTATCAGGCAACTAGCAGTTGGGAAATTAGATTCTGAGATGATTATGACTTTTATTGGTTTAGTTTTCGATAAAAATACACTGAAAAAAAATCAGTTTGGACAATGAAAAGCTTCTTGAAAGTGCCCAACATGAATTTTTGACGGTAGGTAGGGAACATAATTACCTATCTTGGAACAAAAGTTTCATCCAAATTAAAAATGGTTTTTTTTTGTAAATCGACTTTAAGTTTTTAAAATCGATTTTTTTTAGTGTAGGATTCGATGAAGATTTTTTTCAATATTTTTATTCAAGAATTTGACTAATTTTGTGAAAATCACTCCTACAATTTTTTTTTGTAGGATTTGTCATTTCCAGACTATAGCCATTTGAAAAAAATTGGTAAAAAAGTTTAACCCTTTTCAAAAGACAGTCTAGATTTTTTTTGGAAAAACAAAGTATGCAAAGTGGCTTTTTGTGACAAAGCCTTCATGTACAGAAAGTTCCATTAAAATCAGAGAGGTGCTGCCAACTCTGAATACGATTTTGCGCGAAATTCGTTAATTTCTAAAACCAATTAACTAATGTTTCCGTATAGTTGAATTGATTTTAGAACGCTAGCTGATTTCTTTTACACACAGTCGCAAACATTCAGCATGCTCGGGAACAGGTTTTTCCTAGTGGTCTATTCCCCATGTTTTGAAACGTAGCAAATGCCACCCAGTATTGAAAATGGAATCAGGTTTTCTTCGTATTGATTGTCGAAAAATCCTATAAACACTTCAGGGGTGTTTATCCGGTACCGAAGCTTCTAGTGGACTACTATAATTTTATTCAAACGTATTCTCTTTGAATTCCAAGAAAATTAATGTCTTGAGCTCCTGTTCACTTCCAGTAATTTTGGGGTAGCATAGCAGCACCTTCGAATTGAGTGGAATCATTTTATTTGGTTCAAAGTTCACGCTGTTAACCTCATAGCATTTTCCGACAGAACATGGCCACAGGACAAGATAGTTTCGGCCATAATTGAGTTGAATCGTTGTGCTTTCTTATGAATGGTGGGAGTGGCTTCATCTGTTCTACATTTCACCGTTTATTGTGACGTGTTCACAAATCACCTACCAGATCTCAAATTACTCGGCAGATTTTGACTTGAACTTGTTGACAAGATATTTTTGCCCGGAGAGTCAATGGAAATCGGTATCAAAATGAGCAACGCCGTGCAATATTCTCCGGGCAAGAAGTTCAGAAAGATTCACGAATTTATGGACAAAAACTACAAGGGACAGCTCTATGGGGTTGCACGAACTGTGGACGTAGAACTACACTACTTAGTGTGAATTTTTTTTTTATTTATCATATTATTTTCAGTATGATACGATAAAAAACTCGAAGTTTCAATACCCGTCCAGAAAAGATTTTCCTCTTCGCGGACCCCCAGCAACAACTTCACGGCCCCCTAGGGGTCCGCGGACCTCAGGTTGAGAATCGCTGTATTAGTGGAATCAAAGTAGGTAGGCTGAGTGGAAATAAATCACGTGGAATCAATGAACGCAAATAATAAACCTTCGTTGCGCTTTTCATCGATTCGCGTAAATTTTTTGCTCTTTTACTGTATATTTGAGACATCAGTTGACGCTAGGTGTTTTGAAGGCGACGGAGGGAGCATCTATTCAGACGGCTGTATATTAGAGTGCCAATGGCATGTATGGAAAACAGGTGATCATCAAATTTAGTAACCAGACGTACATCAACAAAAAAAAAAGTTTAGCTCAATCGGACGCAATTAAGGGGTTGCGCAAAGTGCAAAAATTTTCACCCGTAAAAAAACACAAAACCCTTAAAATATTAAAAAATTGAATCCGATTTTTATGCTAAATGGCTTAGGATGTAATGAACCGTCGATATCTACTGCCATCCTGAATTTTGTTTTAAGATAACCTTTATGAAACTTCGAAAATTCTGGATTTGAGTTGATACTGGGGTTTGAAAATACTGCTTTTAATTTATGTATTTATTTATGTCATAGAACGGCATGAAACAAAGGATCTTGTATCTTCTCATTAAAAATTGTATTGACTTTTAATTTTCAAACTTCAAATAAAAATCTTATTTTTTCGAATTGACATTAGATTTTGACATTTCATTGATCTCTAAAACATTTGCATACAAAAAAAATCTGCATTTCCAAACTCAAATCCCATCTCAATTTAAAAATGTTCCTTGTACCAGAAAGACATTTTTTCAACATCACATCAGATCTCGACGCTTCACGACATTGTTTATCGATTGCGCTCAACTTTTCGAGGTAGCAATACTTTTGAGGTGTGTCCGATTTGTAATTTCAGTAAGACCATAAATATTGGCACACTACCGTATATTACGTGTACTCCTGAATTGATCCAAACGATCCTAAAATGGATTCCGAACAAGATTCGTTGCCAAAGATCTGAGCTTATATTTAAAATTAACCATATTGAACGGGGTACGACCGTATCCGATCTTCTGTCGAAGTATTCTAATATTCCGCAAGACACAGAAATATTCAGCTGTGCCAGATATTTGGATAGTTCGTCTAGATAAGCTCAGGATAGTGCTATTTAATCTAAAGCAAACAAATGACGTTACTAGCGACAAGACTTTCATGAGGAACTAACGCGTTTACATGCCCGCTAACAAAGTTGAGATCGATGGTGTAGTTATCGTTATCGAGCTTGGCATGCGTGGATCTACTGAAGGATAGGATTGTCTGTTTCAATGACCCCTTGCTCCAGTGAGCGACGGTTTTGAGTGACAATCGCCCCGGACCTTCAAACTAGTGTCGGGTGACCTTTTGGCGAGACTGCCCTGCGCCTTCTTCGATAAGGATCGTCTGCATGATCGGTTGTTTGTTGGTCCCGCTTCCAGGAACACCGAAAACCATGTGACATTTCAACCAGAGATTCAACTTAGTGCAAGATTGGTTTGTCCTAGGTTGGGAACCGGCAACTTTGTGATATTACAGAACTCCTCCCGGAATCGAGAAGGCTTCAATTTTCATGATACGGGTTATCTTCTCGATGATAATTAATCTAGCTTACTCTAGCTCGATCTTTGCTACAACTTTAAAAAGGCGAGCTGCTTTACTGCCCATGGCCACATTTCCGTTACCCTTGTTCCTATGAAACTGAGAAAACGAGCGGATAAAGTTTTCAATATTTGTCGCTATTTTTGTTGAAATTTGAAGTCTTTGTCTTGTTTGATGTTTATTGTGGACTAACAGGATCGTAGCGTAGTCTTCTGAAGCCTTTGGTAGAGTCTCAGTTATACGCCTTTTTGCTGTTCTGCTTTGGCTTTCTTTTTCAGTTCGACTTTTTCAAACAATAATTTTGTGTGTACCTGAGAATGATTCTTCTACCTACACTAATTTCATAACCTCACTTATTTTAAAACACAGATCATGATTTTAGCGCCCCCCCCTAAAGTTGACGCCCTTGGCAGGGGCCAACCGCAAGCTACGGCTCTGCGTGAATACTACTGCCCACTTCATAATTTTAACGGGAGAAGAGAGATCGTTAGTAGGAATAGGGATTCGAAATTTTGTTGGAGTTTGCGAGTGAGTCAAAAATCTTTTGGAGTCTCAGGACGTCCAGGAAACTCTTTTGGTGCCCAAAATACGTTTTATGAGTAGCGTATCGGCGAATAACGAGAAAATGTCAAAGCATACGCAACTCAATCATTATTTTTCAGAAAACAAACTAGCAAAAGGAATTACCACAAATGTCGCAAACAAATTAAGGAGTTTAAGCTTAAACTGAAAAAAACTATCGATTCACGACGAGAATTTGAAATTATTTTGAGCGGCCCAAAAAAGCATTTACCATACTGAAAACATTTCTTGCATTACGGACGTAGTAGAAATGCGCGTTATTCTAACTACTAGAAAGAGAAGCCAGCACGTTTATCACGAATTGATAAAAAGAATGATAAATAATTTACCAATTTAGTACTAAAAATAGAAAGTTTTAAAGACGCAGGGAATGAAGAAGAAAGTCCTGTTTTTGGCACTTCTTACGGCATGGGTGAAGGAATCCAGAGGATCAATTTTTGCCGTCTGCCCCCGAATGCTACACGGCCTTATGAGAAGATAGCAGATAGAAGTTACATAATAGAAGCTAGACGATGGAAGATAGTAAATAGAAGATCGAAAGTGGAAACTGAAAATGGAAGATGGAATATAGAAGATCACGAATCGAAAAATGCAAAAATAAAGACAGAGAACACTGCACATCAGGTAGAAACCAAGATGAAGAACAGATAATGAGAGAAATGATCAATGATAGGTTGTCACATGAAAGAGATGATAAAATAACAATTATTTTGTGATCCAAGACTTGCCAACGTGTTTTAAATTCTTAACTTTGTAGAGGACACCAACTTCCCTCCCCAAAGTTGAGCGGTTTGACGGTATTGCAAAAATCATCAGGCATATTGCGTGCATCAGCGCTAAAGAACAACTGCTTTAAGATGGTTATTGCATTACGCCTCGATAGTGGTGCATAGAGGAGACCGAGAGGGCTTATGCACCTTTTTCATGTTCTGTATTTCTTCATACTTTGCACCTACGCATACAAACGCTCAACCACTGGTCTGTGCGCGGTAATGTGGCCAACTGGCGGGTCGTCGTGCATTGACTTTTGCTGTGTGCCGCGTTGGCAAATATTGTTCCACAATTCGATGGCGGTATTCGTGGACGGGGCTCACAGTGGGAGTCATTGTGTCGAATTCGTCATCGTGCATATACTAATTAAATTAATTTAATAATTAAATTAATTTAATAGATACATAGGTAGAAACCTATTAGTTGTCGCTTTCTAATAATCGTAGTTTTTTGTACTAGTGTACAATTGTTATGTGCTAGTCGTATGTCTCTCTATGTATGTGTTCGTCTGAGTATTTGTGACAGTTGGGCCAGGGAATGGATGCAGAACTGGCGTATATGATAGAATAGTGGCTAATACTTATCGAACACGTTAATATACAAATGCTTGAGCCCTTCGCGACCATCCACGGCCCCTACACCCGCGATCTCGTAAACATGATAACATCCCGGTGATAAACTATAATAGTGTATAGTACGAATAATGTTTTGGTAAAAAAATTTTAGTTCCATATATTACCGTATAGAGGACGCTAACACTAACTTATCAACGAACAGAGATAGAAGTTGGGTGTCTTCTACAAAGTTGTAGGATAGGCATTTTCCAATCATTCTTCTGAACATGTATATATTCTATCTCTCATCCTTGAGAAGTTAGTGTTGGCGCCCTCTATGTGCTTTCAGGTTGGTACCAAAACATGACCCGTATTACATACAAAAATTCTTTTAAACATACTAATCAGCTAAATCTTACCATTATTTCACAACGTGGGAATGGGGTCAGCCATAACCATTAAAGCTGTCGAAGAAACGTCAATCGTTGGACCATAGTGTTGGACGATTTTGAAACAATTTTTTGAGCTTCTCAGTGGGCTGACAGATGCAAACAATAGTTTTGTTCAAACCATTAGATTTGACTCAGACGGTTAAATCTGAGATCTACATTTTTTTTTCGAATACACCCTTTAAGACTGAATTGATGTATGTGATCCAATTCACTTTTCGCGAATTCAAACTGTCAAACTAAAAAACTCACCAGCCAAAGCCTACTACTATTCCGCTCTCTACAGCCCACAGTGCAACAACAATTCGAAATACATGTGCAATTTTTTTGCGCTCGTTTCTTGGTTACCACTGCGACTCGACGAGCGATAATTTATGTGTCAAATCAACGCGTGATCCCTCCGGAGGAAGTGGAAATTACGCCTCGAGGGACCGACGACGTTTCAAGGTCACCTGCACAAATTTACATTTGATCGTGTCAGGGGTGGAAATTTGTGCCTGTAATTTAGCTCGCTGATACCCTAGGCAGGGGTTAAGGTGGTGATGTGATGTTCTGCTGACACCTTATTGTTTTGAAAGTGGAAAATTTGACATTTTAGTATTGTCTATGGTCTCTTGGATCACTTTCAAGCCAAGTCACGCCAAAGCCCCAGCGGAACGAAAGACGCATACAAATGACACCGAATTCGGGAACGTTCTTGCTGGCAGGCAACCATCTGAATTGTATCATCGTGACAGCAGATTTCTATGTATCGTTCCCTCCCCCCGCTACTGCCCTCTCAACCTAGAACAACAAAACAACGAAATGTTTTGGAAGTCCGGGTCTATTTTCGTTCTTCGTTTCAGCCGAGATGTGTGTGTGTGCTGCGGATGGACGACTGGAGCACATGTCTGCCGATCGCGTTTTCAATTTCACGACTGCGAAATATCGACTTCCAAGAAATACCCCCTTTTAGTTCCGCTCATCGCCATCCCGGAAGGAAACCTCCCGCCCCCCGCGCTTCGCCTGGTCCGGATTAGGGACAGCAAAACATAACACAACAGAGGAACAAGGCAAAAAAATAACACCTTGAGAAGCCCTCTAAATAGTGCAGCTTTTCGGAACAAAACAAAATACGAGAACCCTTCAATTTAGGTTTTTTTCTTTCTCGAATCGACTAATCAACAACAAAAAAACTCCAAAACATTCTGGTACGTATTAAGGTTTTTTTTCGGTGTCTTTTCATTGTATTTTGGCCCCTTCAGGATGAAACTCATTATTATGCAATCGGGTTGTGAGCCCCCGATGTATATTTATTTTCAAACTCTTGTTTTGTCGCGAAATGCTAATAAAAGAGGTTCTTTCGATTTAACAATGCAAAAAAAAACACACGCACACATACACATCATCAAAAATAAAACAGACGCAACGATAAACGCAGCAAGCTATGCGGTCGAAAAATGCATCTGCTCCGCAATTTGGGCACACACGGGAGGGACCGCCATATTCAAAACATCAAAACACCAGCTCATCAACGTGAAAATTGCCGATCTGCACCATGATGATGGCAGCAAGCAAAAGCAGGCGGCCTGCTGCGGTGTTCTTGTTGTTTTGTACGGGGGTTTCTTCTTTTTCCTGCAATTTTTTGGCGTAGCAGGCTTAAATTGAGTTGATTCCTTCCTAACACAGAAACCTATATTTCATTCTTCTTGATGGTGAATTGCTTTTATTTTTTTTTGTTTCCCGATGCGTGGTTTTCTGAGAAACGGTGTCCTTCGACGGATGTGTAAAGGTTTAATTTTTTTGTTCTCTGGTGCGGTTAGGCAAATTTGCCGAAATTAGGTTGAGAACAACGCAATTTACTCGGGAATGAGTTATGTAAGATGGGCCTGAAATGGATGCGGTAATGGTGGTAAATTTTGTATTTCTGGATTCGATGATCGTCAGTGGATCGTTCCGCTCCAATCCACTGGCTGGACCTTTAACTAACGAATCTGAATGGCTAATTGACAGATGTCAAAAACTGTTCAACGATTATGTTAGTAATCTATAGTTGTCAGTTTGACTGACATTCCAAAATAATGACAGTGTATGCTTAAGATTCTTGAAGAAGTAGAAACGTTTTCCAACTCGTTTTAGTACTTTTAGATCTTTTTTGCATCAGTACTAAATTAGAAAATTTTACCCAAGATTCATAAGAAATTACGTGCTTAAAATCTTTTTGAACAAATTAAAAACCCGATTTCAGAATGTTATGAAATTCAACCTCCTGGAAACGGTAGTTTTTTTCCTCTCATCCGACCCGAAAACCTTGAAAATGAAGCCCTACAATGGAACAAGTATGTAGAACAAAACAAAACCGGCATCCCTTTCAAAATTTTCGGGGCAAATTACGAGAACTCACAAAAAATCAACAACAGCTACGCTGTAGTTCCCGGAATGGCACGGTGATGTGTGCCCCCATTTTGCAATGGCCACCTGAGTGGAAAACCAATTACGTAATAATCAAAAGGGTTTTTGTTCGTCGTTAGTTTGCGGTGCAGCTGGTTGTTCCTTTTGTTCTAAACAATGTAGAATAAATTTTCGCTTTTTCAGCGTGCAAGGACAAATGAAGGATATGGCGTAGTAGTAGTAGCCTTGTTTATATTTGGACGTATTGAGGTTTTGTTTTTGAGCTATATTTTTAAATTTGTTTCGAAAAAAGAAATATTAAAACATTTTTTGGTTATTGTTGAACTTCGGCCGATCTTATGGATTTATTTATCGATCTTTTTCTGAAATATTATTGAATTTTTCTTGAACAAAAAGCCAATTATACATCTACTAATAAATCATAATTGCCGCGAGAATCTATTTAATCTTTTATTAAAAATCCACAAGAGAATCGAGCGAGACTTTCTTTCCATCAAATTTCGATCGACGATCGGATAATTCTAATCTAAATTTTTACCGAATCAGCTCGAAATTCTTTTTCAAGTTACTCAACCGACTGATTTCGTAGGAAAAGAAAAAAAAATATTCAAAATCGTCCAACACACGTCCTACATTGGTCTAAAAGCGACCAGATCTGTTCGACTGTACAGACTTTCTTTCCATCAAATTTCGATCGACGATCGGATAATTCTAATCTAAATTTTTACCGAATCAGCTCGAAATTCTTTTTCAAGTTACTCAACCGACTGATTTCGTAGGAAAAGAAAAAAAAATATTCAAAATCGTCCAACACACGTCCTACATTGGTCTAAAAGCGACCAGATCTGTTCGACTGTACACTAGCACCACCTGGTGGAGCGTAGCTCAAATTACGAAACATCACATTCCAGTTAACGAAATGGCGACAAGGCCGGGTTAAAGTGATGCGGGTACCGTTCGGTCAAATTAACCGTTCGATCAAATTTACCGTTCGGTTAAATTAACCGCCCACTGAGACGTCCAAAAAATTGTTTCAAAATCGTTCAACACGGGTCCAACGATGGACGTTCGTTGAACGGTTATTTGGACGTTGTCCAAATTGGTCCAACGAACGTCCTTCATTGGACGATTTTGAAACCAACCGTTCTTAGAGGGCGTTCGGTCAAATTTTCCGTTCGGTCACATTTACCGTTAGGTCACATTTACCGTTAGGTCACATTTACCGTTCGGTCAAATTAACCGTTCTGTCAAATTAACCGTTCGGTCAAATTAACCGTTTGGTCAAATTAACCGTTCGATCAAATTTACCGTTCGGTCACATTTACCGTTAGGTCACATTTACCGTTAGGTCACATTTACCGTTCGGTCAAATTAACCGTTCTGTCAAATTAACCGTTCGGTCAAATTTACCGTTCGGTCAAATTTACCGTTCGGTCAAATTTATCGTTCGGTCAAATTTACTGTTCGGTCAAATTAACCGTTTAGTCAAATTTACCGTTCGGTCAAATTAACCGTCCGGTTAAATTTACCATTCGGTCAAATTTACCGTTCAGTCAACTTCATCTTTCGGCCAAATTAACTGTTCGGTCAAATTTACCGTTCGGTCAATTATATCGTTCGGTCAAATTTACCGTTCGGTCAAATTAACCGTTCGGTCAAATTTACCGTTCGGTCAAATTAACTGTTCAGTCTAATTAACTGTTCGGTCAAATTACCCGTTCAGTCAAATTAACCGTTCGGTCAAATTTACCGTTCGGTCAAATTTACTGTTCGGTCATATTAACCGTTCGGTTTAATTACCCGTTCGGTCAAATTTGCCGTTCGGTCAAATTAACCGTTCGGTCAAATTTACGGTTCGGTCAAATTTACCGTTCGGTCAAATTTACCGTTCGGTCAAATTTACCGTTCGGTCAAATTAACCGTTCGGTCAAATTAACCGTTTGGTCAAATTAACCGTTCGGTCAAATTTACCGTTCGGTCACATTTACCGTTAGGTCACATTTACCGTTAGGTCACATTTACCGTTCGGTCAAATTAACCGTTCTGTCAAATTAACCGTTCGGTCAAATTTACCGTTCGGTCAAATTTACCGTTCGGTCAAATTTATCGTTCGGTCAAATTTACTGTTCGGTCAAATTAACCGTTTAGTCAAATTTACCGTTCGGTCAAATTAACCGTTCGGTTAAATTTACCATTCGGTCAAATTTACCGTTCAGTCAACTTCATCTTTCGGCCAAATTAACTGTTCGGTCAAATTTACCGTTCGGTCAATTATATCGTTCGGTCAAATTTACCGTTCGGTCAAATTAACCGTTCGGTCAAATTTACCGTTCGGTCAAATTAACTGTTCGGTCAAATTACCCGTTCAGTCAAATTAACCGTTCGGTCAAATTTACCGTTCGGTCAAATTTACTGTTCGGTCATATTAACCGTTCGGTTTAATTACCCGTTCGGTCAAATTTGCCGTTCGGTCAAATTAACCGTTCGGTCAAATTTACGGTTCGGTCAAATTTACCGTTCGGTCAAATTTACCGTTCGGTCAAATTTACCGTTCGGTCAAATTTACCGTTCGGTCAAATTTACCGTTCGGTCAAATTAACCGTTCTGTCAAATTAACCGTTCGGTCAAATTTACCGTTCGGTCAAATTTACCGTTCGGTCAAATTTACCGTTCGGTCAAATTTACCGTTCGGTCAAATTTATCGTTCGGTCAAATTTACTGTTCGGTCAAATTAACCGTTTAGTCAAATTTACCGTTCGGTCAAATTTACCGTTCGGTCAAATTTACCGTTCGGTCAAATTTACCGTTCGGTCAAATTTACCGTTCGGTCAAATTTACCGTTCGGTCAAATTTACCGTTCGGTCAAATTTACCGTTCGGTCAAATTTACCGTTCGGTCAAATTAACCGTTCGGTCAAATTAACCGTTCGGTCAAACTACCCGTTCGGTCAAATTAACCGTTCGGTCAAATTAACCGTTCGGTCAAATTAACCGTTCGGTCAAATTTACGGTTCGGTCAAATTTACCGTTCGATTAAATTTTCCATTCGGTCAAATTAACCGTTCGGTCAAATTAATCGTTCGGTCAAATTAACTGTTCGGTCAAATATACCGTTCGGTCAAATTTATCGTTCGGTTAAATTAACCCTTCGGTCAAATATACCGTTCGGTCAAATTAACTGTTCGCTCAAATAAACCGTTCGGTCAAATTAACCGCTCGGTCAAATTAATTGTTCGGTCAAATTAACCGTTCGGTCAAATTACCCCTTCGGTCAAATTACCCCTTCGGACAAATTTGCCGTTCGGTCAAATTAACCGTTCGATCAAATTTATCGTTCGGTCAAATTAACCGTTCGGTCAAATTAACCGTGCGGTCAAATTTACCGTTCGGTCAAATTTGCCGTTCGGTCAAATTTGCCGTTCGGTCAAATATACCGTTCGGTCAAATTTACCGTTCGGTCAAATATACCGTTCGGTCAAATTTACCGTTCGGTCAAATTTACCGTTCGGTCAAATTAACCGTTCGGTCAAATTAATCGTTCGGTTAAATTTACCCTTCGGCCGAATTAGCCGTTCGGTCAAATTAACCGTTCAGTCAAATTAACCGTTAGGTCAAATAAGCCGTTCGTTCAAATTAATTGATCGGTCAAATTTACCGTTCGGTCAAGTTAACCGTTCGGTCAAATTAACCGTTCGGTCAAATTAACCGTTCGGTCAAATTTACCGTTCGGTCAAATTTACCGTTCGGTCAAATTTACCGGTCGGTCAAATTTACCGTTCGGTCAAATTTACCGTTCGGTCAAATTTACCGTTCGGTCAAATTAACCGTTCGGTCAAATTACCCGTTCGGTCAAATTAACCGTTCGGTTAAATTTACCGTTCGGTCAAATTTACTGTTCGATCTAATTTGCCGTTCGGTCAAATTGACCGTTCGGTCAAATTCACCGTTCTGTCAAATTACCCGTTCGGTCTAATTTACCGTTCGTTCGAATTTACCGTTCGGTCAAATTTGCCGTTCGGTCAAATTAACCTTTCGGGCAAATTAACCGTTCGGTCAAATTTACCGTTCGGTTAAATTTACCGTTTGGTTAAATTAACCGTTTGGTCAAGCTTACCTTCGGTCAAATTAACCGTTCGGTCAAATTTGCCGTTCGGTCAAATTTACCGTTCGGTCAAATTAACCGTTCGGTCAAATATACCGTTCGGTCAAATATACCGTTCGGTCAAATTTACCGTTCGGTCAAATTTACCGTTCGGTCAAATTAACCGTTCGGTCAAATTTACCGTTCGGTCAAATTACCCGTTCGGTCAAATTACCCGTTCGGTTAAAATTACCGTTCGGTCAAATTATCCGTTCGGTCAAATTAACCATTCGGTTAAATGAACCGTTCGGTCAAATTAATTGTTCGGTCAAATTTACCGTTCGGTCAAATTACCCGTTCGATCACATTTTCCGTTTGGTCAAATTTACCGTTCGGTCAAATTTACTGTTCGGTCAAATTTACCGTTCCGTCAAATTTACCGTTCGGTCAAATTACACGTTCGGTCAAATTTCCCGTTCGGTCACATTTTCCGTTCGTCAAATTTACCGTTCGGTCAAATTACCCGTTCGGTCAAATTAACCGTTCGGTCAAATGAACTGTTCAAAATGACATTTAATATATCTTGTACGCGATGAAAACTTGACTTGGATGTCAGTGAACAGAGATAAATCTGAGTGATTCCTAATCTCAAAACAAACACCTCTATCGCTTATACAGACCCCACTTCGTTCGGGTCCTTTTTGCCTTAACTGCCGTATTGGCAGAAACCGAAGCGCGATCAGCCTCCCAGTTAAGCTCAGCCGGAAACGAATTGGAATTCTGGCTGGTTCCAGTTCGTATTCCGGCTCCAGTGACACAACCGATTCTAGTTAGAATCGGTTGTGTCACTGGAGCCGGAATGCGAACTGGAACCAGCCAGAATTCCAGTTCATTTCCGGCTGAACTTTACTGGGCTACATTGCTGCCTGTTTTTGGTGATGATGTTTACTTTGAAGGACAAGGAAGGGCAAATTTTTCGTGTTGTTTTTCCTCCGTAGGGTTTTTTTTAGTTCCTTCAGTTTGGAGCGATCTTTCTTTGTCTGTTTTTGGCCCGATGAAACCGAGGGATAACAGTGCCATCGGTGTGTTTTCGGTGAATTTTGCAGTGGAGAAAAAGAGAGCACAGGGTGTGGGTTCCAATTCGCTGGTTCGTTTTTTATCTCGGCGGAGGGGGGGGGGGGGGGGGGTGGTTTCTCTCGTTGCGTGTATAGTGTAGGTTCTTTCTTTTCGTTTTTTTGACGTTATATTTTTATTTGCTGCAGTTCGTTTCTTTCCCCGATGAATATATTAAATTACCGGGTGCTGCCTAATGGGTTTCGGTTGTTCTGCGAAATTAGGTGGCCCCGTGTTTTGGTTTGAGTTAGATAATTTTAGAACCCGATTGCGGGGGTTTACTACAGGAAGGAGGGACCGTGAAAAGATTAGGGTCAAAACAAGGACAAGGGGTCGATCGATCCATGTATAATTGAGCTGAGTGTGGGTCTTAATTTTTGTTTCGCTAAAATATTGATTGAAAACGAAGCGTCACCAAAATAAACTGCTATCTGTCCAGTTAAAAAAAAACTTTTCTAGTACCCATTCAAACGAACTTCTAAGTTCATGCTACCATTCTTTATCTAGATTGGGATTTTTTTCCGATTACCTGATGGTTCCTATTCAATTTTAGTTCCTAATATTTCGAAACAAGCTATGACTGCAATAGCAACTGATTGCACATTAGCACCACCTGTTGGAGCATAGTTGAAACTCAAAAGCGCACAGTCGAACCGCCTACTGACAAGTCACAGTATCTTAAAATGTTCGTACAGGAGGCCCTTACCAATGTAGAATGCTCGTTAAACGATTTTGAAACTTTTTTCTCTTAGGTAGCGATTGAGTTCTCTCAATCGGAGTATTAGTCGTAATCCTTGTTAATTTCTGTCAGAGTTTTGGCTCAATAACAACAATCGATTCCAGTCATTCTTTTCGAACTGGAATTTTAACACAAGCTAGGTACTATCCCTAATGGTTCGATTCTTCGCGTATTGAGACAAATTTTATCCCGAATCGGTTTATGTCAATGGAGCCGAAATCCCGAATCATATTTTCGTCAAGTGCGGAAATTAAAATAGCAAATTATTGCTGTTTGGTCCAATTCGAAATTAATTTCGAAATATTTCGAATAAGCACCATTCGGTAAACTGATAAATTAACGCAAATTGACCTGAATACAACAGGATCGCTTATGATATTTCCATCACCTGCTCAGTGGATCAACCGTCCTAGGACCCCTCCATTATATACACGTGTTCTCGTTTCTTTGCTTTTTTCGCACATCGCCTAGCGAAAAAACGCGCATGGCCTACTGAAGAATACACAAAATTGTGAAATTCTACCGGTTCCAGAGTGTGTCCTCCCAACCCGCACACGGACCACTCTTCCTACAATTGACAAAGCATTTAGAGCGAACTGCTGTCAAAAAAAACTTTTCAATTTAGAAGGGGCTTAGATTCCAATATGGCGTACATATTTTACTGTTAGCTTCCTGTTTACGGTTTATGGCACTTTTCAAAAGGGGTTCGGTTTTTTTTGTTGTGCAAAACCTAAACGGTGCAAAAATAATAAAAAAACCTGTTTTAATCCACCTAGCGGTGCAATTGTGCCTTTCTCATTTCTCTAAACTATGGCACGGAGGCTTTTCATGTTCAACATAATTGTGGAAATGTCCATTACATTCTTAGTACACTTTGCACTTATACACAATGGCATGCCAGCCACGAACTTGATGAGCTACGTGTCGACGGTGAAACACTTGAAACAAAACAATATCATACTCCATTAGCCTAATCAGCATTAGATCAATGTTATCTGCTTGCTAACTCATTTTGTCATGCGGGGCTGGGTATGTGAAGAGGGCGAAAGTCCCATGAACGAACGACTCCCCAGCTTAAATTGGTATGCTTTGTGCTACCCATGATCGCTTAGTTGTCCCGTTTTCTATGGGATATGCTATCATTATGGGACTGATATGCGATCATGGGCAGTGTGATACAGTGGTGGTTTAAAGATGATGGGGTTGAAAGGGAGGGGTATGAGGACTGGATGGGGTGGTGGTCTGAGGGGTGATTTAAGGAGATTTTTAAAGGAGGGGCGCGAACAGTAGAGGGGGGGGGTGTAACCCCTCTCCGTAAACCATCAACTACGCCCCTGTTAAAATCCAGAAAATCCAGAAACCCTAAACGAGTCGAAAAAAAAATTTGTGTGGCCGCACTCTGAAACCCGTAATTCCGGAACCAGAATTCCGATCGATCCAAAATTCAATAGCAGCCGATGGGAAGGTTGCACCTTTCATTTGAGACTAAGTTTGGGCAAATCGGTCCAGCCATCTCTGAGAAAAATGAGTGACATTATTTGACACATACGCACATACATACACACACACACACACACATACACACACACATACACACACACATACACACACACATACACACACATACATACATACACACACATACAGACTTTTTCCGATCTCGACGAACTGAGTCGAATGGGATATGACACTCGGCCCTCCGGGCCGGGATTAGGTTGACGTTTTTCAGAGTGATTGCATAACCTTTCTATATGAGAAAGGCAAAAATGTGCCAAAATCCAAAAAAGTGAATCGTAGTCAAATTTTTTTTTCGAGTTTGCATCAAATCTCGACGTTTCATGCACCTTGAACACATTTAGCATCAAAAATAAAAATTCTATTTTTAATTTCTCCTATAGTTTATATGAGAAATTTCTGTGTGGCCGCACTCTGAAACCCGTAATTCCGGAACCAGAATTCCGATCGATCCAAAATTCAATAGCAGCCGATGGGAAGGTTGCACCTTTCATTTGAGACTAAGTTTGGGCAAATCGGTCCAGCCATCTCTGAGAAAAATGAGTGACATTATTTGACACATACGCACATACATACACACACACACACATACACACACACATACACACACACATACACACACACATACACACACACATACATACATACACACACACACATACAGACTTTTTCCGATCTCGACGAACTGAGTCGAATGGGATATGACACTCGGCCCTCCGGGCCGGGATTAGGTTGACGTTTTTCAGAGTGATTGCATAACCTTTCTATATGAGAAAGGCAAAAATGTGCCAAAATCCAAAAAAGTGAATCGTAGTCAAATTTTTTTTTCGAGTTTGCATCAAATCTCGACGTTTCATGCACCTTGAACACATTTAGCATCAAAAATAAAAATTCTATTTTTAATTTTTCCTATAGTTTATATGAGAAATTTCTGTGTGGCCGCACTCTGAAACCCGTAATTCCGGAACCAGAATTCCGATCGATCCAAAATTCAATAGCAGCCGATGGGAAGGTTGCACCTTTCATTTGAGACTAAGTTTGGGCAAATCGGTCCAGCCATCTCTGAGAAAAATGAGTGACATTATTTGACACATACGCACATACATACACACACACACATACACACACACATACACACACACATACACACACACATACACACACATACACACACATACATACATACACACACACATACAGACTTTTTCCGATCTCGACGAACTGAGTCGAATGGGATATGACACTCGGCCCTCCGGGCCGGGATTAGGTTGACGTTTTTCAGAGTGATTGCATAACCTTTCTATATGAGAAAGGCAAAAATGTGCCAAAATCCAAAAAAGTGAATCGTAGTCAAATTTTTTTTTCGAGTTTGCATCAAATCTCGACGTTTCATGCACCTTGAACACATTTAGCATCAAAAATAAAAATTCTATTTTTAATTTTTCCTATAGTTTATATGAGAAATTTCTGTGTGGCCGCACTCTGAAACCCGTAATTCCGGAACCAGAATTCCGATCGATCCAAAATTCAATAGCAGCCGATGGGAAGGTTGCACCTTTCATTTGAGACTAAGTTTGGGCAAATCGGTCCAGCCATCTCTGAGAAAAATGAGTGACATTATTTGACACATACGCACATACATACACACACACACACATACACACACATACACACACACATACACACACACATACACACACACATACATACATACACACACACATACAGACTTTTTCCGATCTCGACGAACTGAGTCGAATGGGATATGACACTCGGCCCTCCGGGCCGGGATTAGGTTGACGTTTTTCAGAGTGATTGCATAACCTTTCTATATGAGAAAGGCAAAACAGGTCACACAGATGGCGTCACGCTTTGTTGTAGTTTTATCCGATAGTATTTTTCCGCTTTGAGAGTACGGACTCAATCTATATAAACATGTTATGGCGAAATGTACACAGCTTCACCGACATTGGTTGATCGGATGAAGTTTACATGGCAGCCATTTTTCGTAGTTCGCAAAATATGACGCATAATGAATGACCTCGGTGATTTATTTTTTTTTGCCACACCAGTAAAATGCACTTCTACCGATTCGTTCCCCTAGGTGTCAAATTTCGTCCTAGAGCACCGGATGAGGTCTAGTTTCGGCGTGTCGTGGCGAAGCCATCTGCGTGCGAATTAGGTAAATGTTTCAAGAAATGGAAAGCCTACAGCGATGACAGATTGGCATAAATTACAACAATAGATAAACTCGACCTTCAAAATAGGTTTCCAGTTCGCAGGTTGAACTGTTCTGAAGACCCGGAAGAAGCCATACTTTGTTCGGTTTGTGCTTATTGTTCGAATGCTAACAACCTATACCATCTGCTAGAATAGAGTTTCAAGTCGAATTTATTTGTTTTCCAATCCTGCCGATCGCCATCGAAATAATTCAATCTAGATTCGCATACAAACCATCCGCGGTAAGTGGAAAATTAATTGATCAAGTTCCAAGGCTATGCTTTGTTGTCCCCACTCAGAGTGATTAAGATCTTCGCGTGGACCATGACGATGATGACTGTTTCGGCGGAAAATCGAATGGAGTTTATCGCTGCATAAGCGCAGACAGGAGGGTGGTGCACCATAAGCAACTCGAGGTGAATCATCGTCGAAAACTGTGGCCGCAACAAACACACACCGGAAGAGATATGGGGTTTCGTGACTCTTGTGCCGCAGTCGAAAAGTTAATGAATTTTCGACGCAGTAGGCGATGGTGGGGGTACTGGCGAACGGGACAGCGTAAAATGCTACAAATGTAAGTCGTAATTTGCTCGAGTTTGGTTGATCAAACTGTGGGCCGCAAAGTGATTTGATTTGGATATTTATAAATCCAAGGTTGTTGAATTTCAATGGTTCGTCTATTCTGAGACTAGAACAGTCAAAAGGTTTTGTGATGCGCATCGACTAAAGTAGCTCGAAAAATTGTGGGGAGAATTTTTGATAAAACTATCAATGGCTTTATATGTCCACACTGTCAATGTTAATTACATTTTTACATTAACGTCCTCTCTCTTAAGCGCCGAATGTCCCGATTTCTTCTTTTATAATAATTTCCCTCCAGTTTCTGCCACTTGTTTATTTTGAACCATTCTGGGTTTTGAGAAAGCTCCGAGAGGCTCACATCCGATTTCAACGCAATTTGAGTTCTATCTTATCAGTATCTTGCAGCACTGCCTACTCTGTCATCTAATTGTAGCAATAAATGGAACAGAAGATGTGCTTACTATCAATTCAGTATAGGAAAGCGCCTAAATTGCTACCCTGAGTCTAGTTGGTCTTTTGTTGCAACACGAAAAAAAAACGTTTTAGGGATACACAACTAAAACTCCCGATGCCCGACTTAAGACTAAAGTAGTATTCTAAGGCTCGAACGGAATACTCAATCGCTGACCGTCGGGTGGGGAGATGTTGTCTCTATAAACCTTAAAAACTTGTTATAGTGGCCCTGACTCGGCGTGACCAATGCAGCGTTCTATTTGGGTCAAGTAAGAATCTGGAAAAGGATTTGATTACGCAGTTTTTCACAGAATATAAAAAGACTGCTATCATTTACGAATTACTTTCTGTTCGGAAATTAACATTAAAAAGTTTAAATTACCCATTTCAAAATCAGTTTCATATTCAGTTGGGTTCAATTGATTGGGATTTTGGTTTAAATAGAAATTGCCAGAGAAGAATAGAGAAAAGAGTGGAATAAATATAACACAAGCAGATTGAATACGATGAAAGATTGAACAAATGTTACAACGAAAAAGTTAGACAACAGTAGCGAAATCCAAAAACAAGTGGAACATACATTAAACCAGACTAGTAAACAGAAAAAATACGTTAGAAGACTATACGGCAAATAGAAAACAGAAAAATGGTACAAAGAAAATCAAAGAATAAAAAATAGCATATTAGACTGAAAGTGTATGTCAGATGATAGAAAACAGAACACAAAAGTTGAAAGATAAAAAAGATAACAGAATATGAAGTTAACAACAACAAAAAGTTTGAAACACTCTAAACAGGAAATTGAAAGCAGAAAGTATGAAGAAGAAAGCAGCGAAATAAGACAAACAATTCAGCAAACCGAAAGTAGAAAATAGATAATGGAACGAAACGAAACATAGTACAGGAACAGATAATAGAACATGGCAAGTAGCGAAAAGAAATGCAAACAGGTATAGCAAAAATAGCAGATATAAATTATAAACTGAAAATGGAAAATTGAACCAAAAAATAAAAGATGGAAGACAAAACAAATTGAAAAATAGAAAGTAGAAAAATGGAATAGGAACATAGGAAAAAAGGACAAAATAGAAAACGAGAAATTAAAAATGGAGAAAAGAAATGGAAAATATAAAATAGAAAATGGTAAACTAGAAACCGAACAAAACCAACACAGATAACAGAGAATATAGAAAAGCGAATAGAAAATATAACATAGGACATCCATAATACGAAATGTAACATTGAAAACAAAAAGTGAAATAGAATCAATTAAATAATAATAATAAATAATGAAATATAAAATAGAAAATAAAAAAAAATGAGAAAAGAACTTGAAAAATAGAAAGAAATAAGAACTACGAAATGGAAAATTAAAAATTGCTTAGTAATTTAGTCGAGCTTAATAATTGAGCCGAGCTTCGTAATTTTGCCGAGCTTCGTAATTTCGCCGAGCTTAGTAATTTTGCCGAGCTTCTTAATTTTTCCGAGCTTCGTAATTTAGCTGAGCTTAGTAATTTTGCCGAGCTTCGTAATTCAACCATGCTTAACAATTTGGCCCAATTTCGCAATTTGGGAAATTTCGTAATTTAGCCGAATTTCGTAATTTGGCTAAATTTCGTAATTTGGCCGAACTTCGTAATTTGGTCATCTTTTGTGATTCGGCCGAATTTTGTAATTTGCCCGAATTTTATAATTTAGCCGAGCTTCGTAATATGCTCGAATTTCATAATTTAGCCGAATTGCGTAATTTGGTCGAATTTCATAATTTGGCAGTTTCGTAATTTGGCCGAATTTCGATATTTGGCTGAATTTCGTAATTTGGACGAATTTCGTAATTTGGCCGAATTTCGAAATTTGGCCGAATTTCGAAGTTCGGCCGAATTTTGTAATTTGGCCGAATTTTGCAATTTTGCCGAATTTTGAAGTTTAGCCAAATTTCATAATTTGGACAATTTTGTAATTCGGCCGAGCTTCGTAATTTAGCCAAGCTTAGTAATTTAACCGATTTGGCCGAAATTCGTAATTTGGCCGAATTTTGTAATTTAGCCGAATTTCGTAATTTAGCCGAGCTTAGTAATTAAGCTGAGCTTAGTAATTTAGTCGAGCTGTGTAATTTTGCCGAGCTTCGTAATTTTGCCGAGCTTCGTAATTTAGCTGAGCTTAGTAATTTAGCCGAGCGTCGCAATTTAGCCGAGCTTCATAATTTAACCATGCTTAACAATTTGGCCCAATTTCGCAATTTGGAAAATTTCGTAATTTAGCCGAATTTCGTAATTTGGCTAAATTTCGTAATTTGGTCGAATCTCGCAATTTGGCCGAACTTCGTAATTTGGTCATCTTTTGTGATTTGGCCGAATTTTGTAATTTGCCCGAATTTTATAATTTAGCCGAGCTTCGTAATATGCTCGAATTTCACAATTTAGCCGAATTGCGTAATTTGGCCGAATTTCATAATTTGGCAGTTTCGTAATTTGGTCGAATTTCGATATTTGGCTGAATTTCGTAATTTGGACGAATTTCGTAATTTGGCCGAATTTTGTAATTTGGCCGAATTTTGTAATTTAGCCGGATTTCGTAATTTGGACAATTTGCGAGTTTAGTGATTTAGCCGAACTTCTTAATTTAGTCGAGCTTCGTAATTTAGCCGAGCTTAGTAATTTATCTGAGCTGCGTAATTTAGAAACGCTTCGTAATTTAGCCGAGCTTAGTAATTAAGCTGAGCTTTGTAATTTAGTCGAGCTGCGTAATTTAGCCGAGTGTGATAATTTAGCCGAGTTTGGTAATTCAAGCGAGCGTAGTAATTTAGCCGCGCTTCGTAATTTTGCCGAGCTTAGTAATTTAGTTGAGCTTAGTAATTTGGCCGAATTTTGCAATTTGGAAAAATTTCTTAACTTAGCCGAATTTCGTAATTTGGCCGAATTTCGTAATTTTGCTGAATTTCGTAGTTTGGCTGAATCTCGTAATTTAGCTGACTTTCGTAATTTGGTCAAATTTTGCGATTTGGCCGAATTTTATAATTTGCCCGAATTTCATAATTTATCCGAGCTTCGTGATTTAACCGAATTTCGTAATTTTGCCGAATTTCATAATTTGGCACTATTTAGTAATTTGCCCGAATTTCGTAATTCGGACCAATTCTGTAATTCTTAATTTAGCCGAGCTTCGTAATTCGGCGTATTTTGGAATTTGGCCGAATTTTGTAATTTTGCCGAATTTCATAATCTGGCCCAATTTCGTAATTGGCCGGCCGCGCATCGTAATTTGGGCGAATTTCGTAATTTGGTCGAATTTCGTAATTTGGCCAAATTTCGTAAGTTGGCAGAATTTTGTAATTTTGCCGAATTTCATAATTTGGCCCAATTTCGTAATTTGCCGCGCATCGTAATTTGGGCGAATTTCGTAATTTTGCCGAGCTTCGTAATTTTGTCGAGCTTCGTAATTTTACCGAGCTTCGAAATTTCGCCGAGCTTTGTAATTTTCCCGAGCTTCGTAATTTTGCCAAGCTTCGTAATTTTACCGAGCTTCGTAATTTAGCCGAGCTTTGTAATTTTCCCGAGCTTCGTAATTTAGCTGAGCTTAGTAATTTAGCCGAGCGTCGTAAGTTAGCCGAGCTTCGTAATTTAAGCATGCTTAACAATTTGGCCCAATTTCGCAATTTGGAAAATTTCGTAATTTAGCAGAATTTCGTAATTTGGCTAAATTTCGTAATTTAGCCGAATCTCGCAATTTGGCCGAACTTCGTAATTTGCTCATCTTTTGTGATTTGGCCGAATTTTGTAATTTGCCCGAATTTTATAATTTAGCCGAGCTTCGTAATATGCTCGAATTTCATAATTTAGCCGAATTGCGTAATTTGGCCGAATTTCATAATTTGGCAGTTTCGTAATTTGGCCGAATTTCGATATTTGGCTGAATTTCGTAATTTGGACGAATTTCGTAATTTGGCCGAATTTTGTAATTTAGCCGAATTTCGTAATTTGGACAATTTTGTAATTCGGCCGAGCTTCGTAATTTAGCCAAGCTTAGTAATTTAACCGATTTGGTCGAATTTCGTAATTCGGCCGAATTTTGTAATTTAGCCGAATTTCGTAATTTGGACAATTTGCGAGTTTAGTGATTTAGCCGAACTTCTTAATTTAGTCGAGCTTCGTAATTTAGCCGAGCTTAGTAATTTATCTGAGCTGCGTAATTTAGAAACGCTTCGTAATTTAGCCGAGCTGCGTAATTTAGCCGAGTTTGATAATTTAGCCGAGTTTCGTAATTCAAGCGAGCGTAGTAATTTAGCCGAGCTTCGTAATTTAGCCGAGCTTAGTAATTTAGCTGAGCTTAGTAATTTGGCCGAATTTTGCAATTTGGAAAAATTTCGTAACTTAGCCGAATTTCGTAATTTGGCCGAATTTCGTAATTTTGCTGAATTTCGTAGTTTGGCTGAATCTCGTAATTTAGCTGACTTTCGTATTTTGGTCAAATTTTGCGATTTGGCCGAATTTTATAATTTGCCCGAATTTCATAATTTATCCGAGCTTCGTGATTTAACCGAATTTCGTAATTTTGCCGAATTTCATAATTTGGCAATGTTTAATAATTTGGCCTAATTTCGTAATTTGGCTGAATTTAGTAATTTGGCTGAATTTCGTTATTTGGACGAAACTCGCAATTTAAACGAATTTTGTGATCTGGCCGAATTTTGTAATTCGTAATTTAGCCGAGCTTCGTAATTCGGCGTATTTTGGAATTTGGCCGAATTTTGTAATTTTGCCGAATTTCATAATTTGGCCCAATTTCGTAATTGGTCGCGCATCGTAATTTGGGCGAATTTCGTAATTTGGCCATATTTCGTAAGTTGGCCGAATTTTGTAATTTTGCCGAATTTCATAATTTGGCCCAATTTCGTAATTTGCCGCGCATCGTAATTTGGGCGAATTTCGTAATTTGGTCGAATTTCCTAATTTGGCCAAATTTCGTAAGTTGGCAGAATTTTGTAATTTTGTCGAATCTGCCAATTTTGTAATTTTGTAATTTTGACTTGGCCGAATTTCTTTATTTTGCCGATTTTTTTTAATTGGCAGATTTTTGTTATTTAACCAAATCTCGTAAAATTACCGAATTTCGTAATTTAATTGAATCTCGTTATTCAACAAATCTTTTTTTGTCCGAATGGTCATTTGACCGAATAGTCATTTGACCGAATCTCGTAAATTGATCGAATCTCGTTATTAGGCTGAATTTTTTTATTTGACCGAATCTGCTTATTAAATACTCTCGTATTTGACCGAATCTACTTATTTGTCCGAATGCTAATTTGACGATGTCTCGTTATTTGGCCGAGTCTCCTAATTTGACCCAATAAACTTATTTGTCCAAATGGTCGTTTGACCGAATTGTTATTTAACCGAACCTCGTAATTTGATCGAATCTTGTAATTTTACCGAATTTCGTAATTTTACCGAATCGCGTAATTTGGCCGAATGTCATTGTTTGGCCGAATATCGTTATTTGATCCATCTCGTTATACGATCGATTGTCGTTATTTGAGCGAATGGATATTTGATCGAATCTCGTTATTGGACCGAACCTCGTTATTTGACCGAATCCCGTCATTTGACGAACACTAATACAGTTTCTTGGTTGAAAACAATCCCGTTTGCTTTTTCCGTCTTTGTTTATTATTTTCCACCAACTAGTGATTGTAGTATTTGTGTCATGGAACGTGTACGTACATGAGCCGTAGAAAAGTCTATGGTCATTTGACCGAATGGTCATTTGACCAAATGATCATTTGACGGAATTATTTTAATGCATGATCAAAAAAAAAAATTAAAAATTAAAAACTAATCGGCATAAGCATGTTTGATTTCAATTGGCTCTTGTTTATATCGTGTGTATTTCTAGTACCTACATAAGATATTTTTTTCATTCACGAAATTATTGCACTACGCCAGAAATTAATTTGTCATAAAAAGTGACAGTCGGTTTCTGGTTGTGATCTATAAGAACGATTTTGAATGTACTGTTGAGTTAAACCGATTTTTCATAAACGAATACAAACTTATCTCGCTAAATAGAACTCATGAACTATTTCACAGTAGTATCTGTAACTTTTCTACCAGCTTTCTTACACCTTCATTACATTTTCGTTCCATTTACGCAACACCTGACTCTTATTCATAATTAGGTACCTAGTATTTTTCGATTGACTCAAATTCCGGACAGTTTAGCGTATGTTTGGGCACAAAATTGTCCTCTCTGAACCATACTACTGCTACAGTCGGGATTCGCTGATCGGGCCACAGGCTCTGTCCAACGATGCTTTTTAGTTGAACAACTGTCCAACTAGCGGAGGTCTAACTAAAAAGAGGTCCGGTTAAAACATGTCCAGCCAGCGAATCACAACTGTACACCTAAAATGATTTTGCATAACTGTGCAATGTAAAGTCAGGCCACCACATCGTAGAATCACTGTGATGACTAAAACGAGACAGTCGACGTTGTCGCAAGTGCAAACGGCTTGCCAGACCAAATATTTTCCAGCGAATTTAAAAATTTTATATGTATTTTACTACAACATCAAATTTATCTCAAACGGTAAAATATCAGACACTTTCGAAATCGTGTTGCGTACTATCCCGAGTTTTTTTCCAATTTCGCGTAGGAATAATGTCGGATTCTTGTGATGTGCGAGCTGATTTTCTTTTCTTACCTGAATTTCTTTGTATAGTCTTGTAGATGATTCATTCTCATGTTCAAAGCCAAAAAAAAAATATGGCCGAGTTTCCATAGAATATAAATCTTACGCGTTGAACTGCATTTCAGCGAAATTTGGTTATTCTTCATCATTCGAAAAAGAGCATATGACACATTCTGTCGTGACGTTTACAACGATTTGACGAATCTTCATTCGACAAATATGTTATAACTACATCAAAGCTTATTACAGATTCGGAAAGTAGACAAAATTTAACGAAAGATTCAATCAACATAAACTGAATATACTAGAATTTGATGATTTGACTTTTATTGAAATACGTTGAAAGTTCTAATTTGTGACGCGTTGTAACGTCACGTTACATTATCGGTCATAAAACAATCCTCTTCCGGTATGTTCAGTTAATGTTGATTGAATCTTTCGTGAAATTTTGTCTACATTTTGAATCTGTAATAAGTTTCGATGTAGGCCTTCAGTTGATAAAGTTATAACATATTTGTCGAATGAAGATTCGTCAAATCATTGTAACGTCACGAAAGAATGTGTCATTTGGACAATCGTATGTGGTGCAACAATTTTGCGGATGGCATTACAAGTGGAAATTTCCAAAAATTCTGATAATAGTATGAACGAACATCAATCAAAATAGTCAACTATTATTTTTCCCGTATTTTGTCTACATGGTGCGTATGAAAAAGTAAGATACCTCAGAGATAGACTTTTAAAATAGTAATGTTCGACCATCTGAACAATTCTTCAGAATAGGTCCGATTTTATATGCATTGAATTAATGATATGTTATTTTGAAAAATAGTCAATTATAGAAAAATAGAATAAACAAATCAATTAAAACAAATAAATATAAAGGGAAGAGAGAAAAATGTTAGTGAATTATGGATTTGTGTTTCATTTTCATCTCATCAGTAACAGGCGGAAACAGCTCTAGCATTCCCTATATTGTTCGATTGTAATCCTTAACCACAAAACCACAAAAAAAACAACCTACGTAACAGTGGGTTACCGAGCTTTTCTCCGGAAGTCCTAAATCACTTTCACCTCCTAGCAAGCTTCACATCCGCACAGTCCATTAAAATAACCATTATATTCGACCTACACATATTTGGAGATAGCTGGCAAGTAAAACGGAAAACCGGAAAAGGATTCCGAAAACCGAACCACTCGCACACGCACTCTTTCACAGCGGGCTACTCCTGTCCGAGTTCAGGAAACACTGTAAGCCTATAAACGCAACGGAGGGAAGGATTAGATTTCCAGCGCTTTAGGCCAAACGGCACCTACCACCAGCCAGCATCGGAAAATACTCTATAAATTATGAGCGATTTTCCAAACCCGGATGGTCATTGATTTACTGCTAATAGCATTCACCTTCCCTCATCCCCTCGCCGTCGTCACTGGTAACGATTCCATCATCTGGTTACTAGGCCATCCGATTCTTCCAAGTCATGTATTTGCTTCGGAAAAAAGAAGACCGGAAACCCGACACACGAACGAAAACGCCTTCAAATTAAAATTAAATTCAAATTTAAGAACTCCCCAACCCGTCGTCTTCACACCGCGAGAGAGCAGCCGAAACTTCCTTTTGTACGAGTTCTAATTTTTAATTTCCTGAGAGGGGCTACAGGAGATCAACATACACACAAAACACATGTCAAAAAATATGTAAATTCATTTCGACCGAAATCGAAGGGAGTAAACAAAAGTAAGTAAGTAAGTAGGCCTTGAAAATCGCCTAGGGGCTGCCCCGTTTGCTCATTTGGCATCGTAGGACATTGTTGTTGTTATCGTTGCGGTGGTGGTGGTGGTGGTGGCATAGAGAACACACGTCGTCGTCGTCTGATTTAAGTAGGCCGCGGGAAAAACACCGAACAGGGATGTTGATTTATTACACAATTTTTCGCGGTGTCCTCTTAGACAACATCCGTCGCCCGTTTCTGGTGGCTTTTGGTTGCGGAGGGATGGAGTGCGGGGTAAAGTGAAAAACCACGTGTACGACGAGGAGGTGGAAGGAAAAACAACTTTCTTCGCACGCAATCTTCTGTCAATATTTGTTTATTTGTGTATTAACGTACGATGAATGAGCAGTTCTCGGGGAAATGTAATTAATTTGTAGCGATGTAATAACAGCCTTTACGGCGGATGTTGAAGAGATTGACAAATGGGGGAGGGTTTGCCGTGTAATCGTGAAGAGCGATTGTGTGTGATATTGGATGAACGAGTTTCATGCATGCGTTTGGCAAACCGATATTTTCTCTGTGAAAAGTTTTCATTGTATTTTGAGAAAGGATTTTTAGCGAATGGCAGATTTCGGACTAATGTTATCATCGTCATCGTGAGCGAACATTCCGGTTGTTCCGAATCAATCTCGATTTATAGACCACTAGGCCCCAGTTGCCTTGAGCGCCCTTCTGGAGTTCTTCGACAAAGGATTCATACAACAGGCGCAATTTGCTAAAAAGAACACGGGAGAGTACCTTATGGACGGCGTGTTATTACCAGGGCAGGAAATATTCGAACCGAATCTATGTTCGTATTCACTTTCAAAGCGCGAAGCTTTGCGTTACTGGTTCGTATTCACAAGCTTCGCATCACAATCGCTTACCATCGTAATTGCGGACATTTGGGCGATACTTTTGCATGCTCTTCGGCGAGGACAAATGAAGCTTCTTGTTCATTTCATTGATGTTCGGAAAGATATGTAAAAGCTTTTGCGTAGTTTTCGACGAACACGAGCTAAGCTCTTGGTTCGTGTGATCGATATTTTTGAAACAGTTACACGGAGCTTCGAAACGATGTTCGCGAACACAGAAAAAAGATTACCTCGAAGCATTTCAGAATCACGAACACCGAAAGATTATATCAATTTAGCATCGCGAGGGCCATCGCTAACATGTTCGCCGGACGATATTAGTTTTCTTTATTCAAATACCTACCTACTAGTTATGCAAAAAAGTATATTCTAGACAGAGGCCTTGTATTAAGGGTGGAATAGGTAAAAAATAATTTTGACAATGTGTAGCTTATGGATGCTGGGGTTAACTGGACAGTGACGTAACAAGTTTATTTAAGATACCCTACTGATATATTACCAGTAGGGATAAAATCAAGATTTCGTGACAGGGCGGGGATAAATTTTCAAATGAAATAAATTAGGGCTAGAAAATGAAGTTAAACACAATGTACACGACGTATTGAGTGGGTCGCTTATCTTAGTCATGTTCCTATAGTCACCTACCAGTTATGTCAGTTTCTTGAGGATAAAGATATCGATATCCATCCAAAGAAAAAAATCGATTATCAGTTAAATAAATAACGTCATGATGTGTATGATGAATCCTAGAAATAAATAGGGAATGTCAATAAACTCGACCATTCCCGATTCATATTTGGCAGTTCTGGTCGTTTTGTAAATCTTGTTTTCGACTAACAGTAAAACCATTTTGATTCAGAAGTATGTTTTAGAAGGGCGCATGTTTTTTCGTGCACTTATTTAAAAAAACGCTTTGAATCCATCTACCAGTGTGATGAGACATTTTTATAACTGTTTTCTAATATTATATCGGTTGAGAACTTTTAGAACATGATATTTTGAGAAATTTTGAAAGTGAAATTAAATCAGTTGTAAAGTTATAGAAAATAGCCTTTTAAAATGAACGGACAATTGAATTATTACTAATACTTTATGAATACATTATCTAAGTTCTTTATTCAATGCAATATGTATGCAAAAAGTTAAAAACTGGATGTCCCTGCAGAACTGGGCCAAAAAATCGAAAAAAATGTGTTGGCGATCCGAGAACTAGAACAGAAATTGTAACCCTTGGACCTCTGAAGTGCATGCGTACAAAATGATATAGTCTAATGTTTGTTTTCATTCATTTCATTTAATAATTTTCAGTTGAGCAATTCTGTCGCAAACTGCATTGTGGAGCGAGGGTCATAACTTCCTAAATTTAAGTGTTCCTATTAATTTAGTACACTCTCTTTAACATAAACTACTCTAACGAATGAACGAATGGGAGTAGGTTCGATAAATTTTGAAAGAAGCCGTTAAATCAACCACTTAAGGGATTACACCACCGTAAAATTAAAAAAAAAAAAATCGAAATTGATCTTGATTGATTTTATTATTCCATATCAACATTTGAATAGGGCTAATAAGATTTGTGAACAAACTTTTGTTTTGCTGATTTCTCTTAATTTGTTATCATTTCAACACAGAAAACATTTGAAATCGATTCTACCAAGGGCAAAGATGTTGATTCATGTGTATTTTTCATAAAATTCAACTCTGTAGCGGAAAAATGAGCGAAATAAGTTTGTTTACAAAAGTCTCATTAGCCCTTTTGAAGAATTACTATTGTATTGATCTAAAATATGGGTCTTCAAAATAATATATCAAACTATGGAATGCGACAAAAAGCGAATAATAATGGAAAGACAGTATTCGAAAAAGTTCGAGTTTAGAACGACTTTCATTCTACTTGGAGTTATTTATTTCGCTTCTCATTTTCCGAGATTTCCCTTACATAAAGCATTTCGGCTATAGGGGAACATGGGGAGACTTGACCAAGCGCAAAATTCTATTTTCGGCTATGGCGTCTTCTATTCGATTCTTAATTTTTTTTCAAAAATATTTTTATACTTGTTTCGATCCCTTAAGGTAATTTTGAAATTTTGGAGTAAAAAATCCTTTCCTTGCAGAAAATATTACGTGATTAATCAATTTGCATTAAATGATGTAATTTTTTATCAAACTTTGTATGGACATATCTACTCGACTACTAATTACTATTAAAGGACTAATATACCATCTTAATCCTTGTGAAGCAGTGAAATGATTTTACATAAACTGGAACATTGGAATAGTTATTACTAGAATTCGCATGAAATTGAACGCAATAACTAATGTTGGGGAGACTTGACCAAGATTTTATGGGGAGACTTGACCAAGTGGCGATCAGCTGAAGAAAGATACAAAATTCCTAATATTTATTATGCTTTGGTACCTACTGTTAATGTTAATCACGCCATAAAAAAATCCCACCCCAAACATAAGTCTTTATATTTTAAAATTTGTAAGAAAAGTTAGCAATAGTAGGACTGATTTCGTGATGTGTGAACATGCAATGCAAGCAGTACAGTTAATCCTTAAAAAGAAATGCATTTAAAAAAATCAAAATTTATCAAATGCAACTCTTTTATATTTTTTACTGCTACCTAAGGATTTCGACAATAGGGAAAAAAATAATTACAGTATGTTTTATGTCATTTTTTGTTATGATTTTTTAAAATTCTCTTGGTCAAGTCTCCCCACGCCTTGGTCAAGTCTCCCCGCAATGGGGAGACTTGACCAGAAAAAACGATCACAGAAAAACTTTTGTAACTTTTCAAAAATTAAATTAAAAATTCTGCAAAAAATCATGAAGACGCGCAATAACTTTGCGCATTACATCTGGATGATTTTTGGGGGATTGAAGGCTTTTTTAGAGATTTATGCAGTTTTAGCTGAAAACCTGGTCAAGTCTCCCCATGTTCCCCTAACTGATTCAAAAAAAAAATACAGGGGGCCCTAAAGATTTCTTTCTTTTATTTTTTATTAGTAAAAGTCAAATAAGGGAAGATTACATCATGGAGAAGATAAACCAAATTTTGTCCTTTTCAGAATTGTTTTTGGATTTCCAACAAAAAAAATCACTAGAACATTGTTTGTAAGTTCTTTGCGTTTCTCCATCAGTAATTAGTTAACAAATACAATACAAACAAGTTGGAATATCCTTCTCATTATTTATCACAAAACACATGTACAGGAGTCAGGAAATAAATTGCATAAAAGTGGAACATGTAATAAGATTGACACTTCATTTATTAAGTGAACAGATTCTGTCGAAAATGTTTGAAAATAAATATTTTGTCTCTTGTGATTAGGTAATCAACCAATAAACTTATAAAACAATATTATAAAAATCATTTGGAAGCTTTCCTCTTAGTTTGGTTCAGGTGCCTGGAATGCAACATTATAATTCAATTAATGACAATAATAATGGATTCAAGTATGTAGGTAAAATTAAAAATAACGTTTAGCACACCAATCATCGCATATTATTGAGTGAATATGACTAGCCGATTTAGGAATGTTGCGCAAGAACGTTAGAAACCGCAACAAGTTGAAAACAAAGGCCAATGGACTACGCCTAACTACCCCTCAGTGGATGCAAATAACTGAAGTTCGCCGTCTAACTGAACTCAGACGTCAGCAGTGAGATTCCATCCGAAAATTGTTCTTTTTAGGAAGAATTTGTTTTAGATAGGTAGATTATTAAGAGAGGGGTAATGGTTTTAGCGTTAAAAAACACTATTTGCGCTTTTTTTTAGAAATTTGGGCGAAGCGAATTGAGCAAAACTTTTGTACATTATAATGTATCATTTCATCCAAAAGAGTCATTTCACTAAAAAACATTTTTTCACGCTGAAACCCTTACCCCCTTAAACATACTTTATACATCTTCACCTAAACTCCTTGGCAGGGAAAATATACTCCGATTGAAGAAAAAAAGACGAGTTTGCAATCAAAGTAGCTAGTAAACATAATTGTATTCCGAAAAAAAGAATTCGAATTTCACTACCACTACGCTCATTCAAACTCGTGGCACATAAATTGGTAAGGTATGCGACGCACCTAATCCCTAAATCCTAAATTATAATCTTAAAATAATCCATTTTATTTATACTCAAAATAAGATTTAAAGTTTATGATTTTAAGACAGATAGTCACGTAGCGAACATGTTCGCGGTGGCCTCATGATGCTGATGCTTGAAGCGATATAAAACTTCGATGTTCGCGATTCTCAAATAAACGAGGCATTCGCTTTATATGTGTTCACCGAATATCGCTTCGAAACTCTGTGGATATGTTCCAAAAACGCAAAAACCACGAGCCAAGAGCTTACCTCGTGTTCGACGATATGTGCTTCTAAGGTTAATGTGAACTTTTTCGAACATTGTAAAAAGCGAACTAGATGCGAAGCTCGCTTCGTCCGAGCAAAGATAAGTTTTACCCCTAAATGTTCGCAGCGATTGTGTCAAACTCATCGATTGCATGTGGTATGCTTGAGAAGGTGCTTCGTGAAGCTTCGAACAGTAATCAATTCATTTTTCGAAATTTTCCTAGTTTATTCCGTTTACTTTTACATTTTTTCATTTCTCGTTATTTTGTCTATGCGTATAGATTATTCAGATTTTTACGTTTACTCTGCTTATAATTTTTCCGCTTGAGTCAGGAAAATTCCACCGCTTACACGCCATCGTCACTCCCAAATCCTCATTATCGTAATGGTCGCTAATGGCTTACCCTGCACTAATCGAACGGTTCGACCGGGCTCTGCTCTCGAGGGAAATCAGTTTTGTTATCCCCGCTCCGCTCCCCGGAGCTTGCTGCTGCCTTCCACCACACTAATCCCAATTTACTGCACCCGGTCCAGCTGACTGACTGACCAACCCCACCGGCCAGCATCACCAGTAAGTCCATTATTCTAATCTGTGTTTATTGGAAGGATTTATGTCTCGGCTCTTTGCGTACACCGCTCCTCGAAGAATTACTTCCCTTTTTACTTCGCATTTTCAAACAAAACTGCTTACTTGACCACTCGGTTGAAGATGAATTTCACTCTCACCCAGCTTGGCTGTAGCGGTGTACGGGAAAAGTTCGCTCCGGGACCGAATCGGCCGACAGCGACATGTAAATTTTGGCCCCGGCATAAAATAAACATTGTGTATTCGGGAGCGGGCTAGATTTTCCTCGCAGGAGCGATTTCGGGTGTTATCGAAGGAGGCTTTGCTTTACCGCAGCGGCGCGCTTCTTATCTTTAAATACTCTCCGAAGGATTGTTGAAATTTAGGGCTTTATTAGAGCATCCCAAGCAAGCGGTGTCTTTCGCTACTTTGCTCCGATTTCGACGGGATTGGAATCACTTTATTTACGGCCGAACTTTGAATAAATTACACCAGTTGTAGTCCACTTCCGTTGGTCTGAACTGGAGGCTATTTTTCACCATTCTCGATTGAGCGAGAAAAAAAAACAAAACCAGGAGGAAATCGTTTCCATTCAGTCAATAATTCTAGTTTTATTGCTAGAAGATCCTTTCCCCTCCGCCGTTCCATTCAATGGGAAAATAGACTCAATCACGGGGCAATCATATCACCATCATAAACCATCCGTCAGGATAAGAGGAATCCTTTCAACTTTTGGCGTCAGTAGGCCTATCTGTACATACTATGCTCTCGTCGCGTACGGACGTAGGATCGGGAGAAAGGAAATACGGCATCGGGCACAGGACATTAATTTCGCTGCGCCAACCGAGAGTGTGTCACTTATACCGGAAACTTTGGTCATTTCCGCGATTTGCGGGGATAAATCATAAACAAGTATCCTTTCTTTCCTGATCTGAAACTTGTCGGATTGTGGTGGAGACTCACCGATGGTTGCTGGGCATGATTTGATGGGGTGTGTTTTCGCTCTCTTCACTTCTTCGGGCGGGGGAGCTGGAATTAGGTCAGCATCGTAGTAGGCATTCGAATCGTCCCATTCAGTTCGCTCGAAGCTTTCATGTCCATGGAAACAGTTCTAGCGATCTATTCAAAGATGTAAAGTATTCAATATTCGGGCAAGTTGCTGAAAAATATTTTTATTGACAATTCGTTCAGTCAGCATTCAGCGAGTGCATCTCTTTTTAGATACTTTTTGAGGTTCCAAATAACTGCAAATTTTGGGAGCGATTGGCTACCAACAAATTAAATAATAGTTCAGATAGCTGTGAACAACTTTTTCGAAATGAAAAAGGGTCAAATTGATTGTTGAACTTCATTATCTCTGGCAACACTGCAAAAGTAGATATCGCCAAAACCAACACAACAATTCAGAATACTATCATCATAGAAACTTGACATCTTCAAAAGAAATCTACAAAAAATTCACTGAATTTCCTAGGGCAGATGGAATGAGACGTTCCAGCGAATAAACGACGATGCGCAAGTATTGGCTTTTGAGCCTCTGCCAAAGCCAGCAAGTAACGCCACCGACAGGCAAAAGTAAGCTATTGCATTCATTGTTGTGATCAACATCATATGTTTATAAGTTTGCAATTAGCCGATCGAGATGAGTGAGACTTCGCAGCGAAGTGCGAGTGCACTTAGGTTCAATCCGGTATCTGTTGATTCTGAATATTGTTCTATCCGTCCCTCTGTTCGTTAAAGCTGAAAGTGCACATGTGTAACCAACTGTACATACGAAGAACTGATACTGATTCTTAAGGTCGCAGTGGACTGGTATTCAATACGAGACGACCTGGTTTGTGTTATGCCAAATTGTTCCCTAAGGTGAGAAATTGGATTGAAACATTTTACGTGTCAAGAGAAAGAATTATACGTTTCAGCCTCGTCTCTTGAGAATCTGGCACTTGACTATGGAGCCACCCCAACATTCTATCCTTTTCCTGCTGTGATCTATGATAGGGCTTGGCAGGCACCGCAATTGATCAATAAAAACTTGTGTTTATCAGGAATTATCATCTACTGATTATTTGTGTAATTTCAGCTAGTCTCGATCAATAACGGAGTGGTCGCACAAGTTCAAGTTCAAGTTTCAGTCTATCAATTCACAATATTGTTTTATAAAGTCCATGAGATTCCATTTTATTTAAAGACCTTCTTAGTCATAAGAAATACAAAACTAAAACTGTGTAATTAGAAATTTAACAGAATGCAAATTGTAAAATCCAACAATACTCCATTTATTTTTTTTTATTTTGTGTGATACAACTTATACAACTAGTAAGCATGCAGGTTGGAATGAGTGGCGTTGTGAAATGAAACTACCTTCGACAAGCAATAGGGAACACTCGTGTCAGTGCCTATCCACAATCCGGTTTCATCATGTCCGGAATATGATATTATTATTTTTTTCGAGAGTTGTCCTAGTGGAGATGTAGAGCAAGGTTCTCGGAAGGGCTCCCCGTCAGAATCACACACTACAATTGCAGACGAGACAGGCAACGTCGCCCACTAAAACACTGAAAGGCCAATTGCAGCGGGTCGTGTAATGTGATATTCATTGTACGGTTCATATATGAAACTTCACGATCGCTTGTGTCATCGCGAAGGGTTCGAGCATTGGTACGTTAACGTGTTCAATCGCGTGTGTGTTTGTATGTCGCGTGTGCTAACGTGTATGTATCTTCGCGTGTATAAATTCTATTTTATAACCGTGTGCTTTTCGCATATTTGCGTGTGTTCTTGGATGATCGCACGCGGACCGTGAGTTTAATACTTATTTTTTGATGTACTGCACAGATACTAAAAGAAAGCGAGATTTTCTGGTGATATCGCCATGGAAGATGTTGCTAATGGATATGAGAGCTTTCTTTTTTATTGGTCCAATAGAAGGTATGGACATAGTCTAATACCAAGGGTAGATACTAACGGAAGAGGCTGAATCATAATCGTGCAAGCGCGGGAGTTTTTGGGTTTACGCTTGAGACCGTGTTTGAAAATTTTTAAGCGCTGAGACATTTACCTTATCACCAAGATGGTATCATGTTTGCGAGATCGCGAGTAGACCGAACCGGTCAGTAGGCCGAACCGGTCAGTAGGCCGAACCGGTCAGTAGGCCGAACCGGTCAGTAGGCCGAACCGGTCAGTAGAGCGAACCGGTCAGTAGAGCGAACCGGTCAGTAGAGCGAACCGGTCAGTAGAGCGAACCGGTCAGTAGACCGAACCGGTCAGTAGACCGAACCGGTCAGTAGAGCGAACCGGTCAGTAGAGCGAACCGGTCAGCAGAGCGAACCGGTCAGTAGACCGAACCGGTCAGTAGACCAAACCGGTCAGTAGACCAAACCGGTCAGTAGACCGAACCGGTCAGTAGACCGAACCGGTCAGTAGACCGAACCGGTCATTAGACCGAACCGGTCATTAGACCGAACCGGTCATTAGACCGAACCGGTCAGTAGACCGAACCGGTCAGTAGACCGAACCGGTCAGTAGACCGAACCGGTCAGTAGACCGAACCGGTCAGTAGACCGAACCGGTCAGTAGACCGAACCGGTCAGTAGACCGAACCGGTCAGTAGACCGAACCGGTCAGTAGACCGAACCGGTCAGTAGACCGAACCGGTCAGTAGACCGAACCGGTCAGTAGACCGAACCGGTCAGTAGACCGAACCGGTCAGTAGACCGAACCGGTCAGTAGACCGAACCGGTCAGTAGACCGAACCGGTCAGTAGACCGAACCGGTCAGTAGACCGAACCGGTCAGTAGACCGAACCGGTCAGTAGACCGAACCGGTCAGTAGACCGAACCGGTCAGTAGACCGAACCGGTCAGTAGACCGAACCGGTCAGTAGACCGAACCGGTCAGTAGACCGAACCGGTCAGTAGACCGAACCGGTCAGTAGACCGAACCGGTCAGTAGACCGAACCGGTCAGTAGACCGAACCGGTCAGTAGACCGAACCGGTCAGTAGACCGAACCGGTCAGTAGACCGAACCGGTCAGTAGACCGAACCGGTCAGTAGACCGAACCGGTCAGTAGACCGAACCGGTCAGTAGACCGAACCGGTCAGTAGACCGAACCGGTCAGTAGACCGAACCGGTCAGTAGACCGAACCGGTCAGTAGACCGAACCGGTCAGTAGACTGAACCGGTCAGTAGACCGAACCGGTCAGTAGACCGAACCGGTCAGTAGACCGAACCGGTCAGTAGACCGAACCGGTCAGTAGACCGAACCGGTCAGTAGACCGAACCGGTCAGTAGACCGAACCGGTCAGTAGACCGAACCGGTCAGTAGACCGAACCGGTCAGTAGACCGAACCGGTCAGTAGACCGAACCGGTCAGTAGACCGAACCGGTCAGTAGACCGAACCGGTCAGTAGACCGAACCGGTCAGTAGACCGAACCGGTCAGTAGACCGAACCGGTCAGTAGACCGAACTGAACATAAGATTTAGAACAATGGCCTGTTTTAAATGTATGGTGAATTGCTGCGATTTTCTTTTTCTTCTAGATGTTTGGTATTTCTACGTCATCTTTTTCGTCGCATATTTAACTAAAACAAATAGTTTTTCATGAAGTCGCGTGTTGTCTGACACCGTTGCCGCTTCATCGACCTAAACTTATTAACAGCCCCTATGTTTGAGTAATTCGGGCAAACGAGTAGATCCCAGGTTTGATTGCTTCCGACGGCACTTTAGCGGACATCTCATTCGCTGGTCTTGGATATGCAACAAAGCCATATTAAACTGGCGTCGCCGCTAGACCTTGAGAATGTAGAAACTGTGTACATGTATTATACTAGTTTTTAAAACCTCATGAGATCACGATATACAAAATGCTTTTATTTATCTAATGGGGCTGGATAGAATGTTTTACATTATATATAATTAGAAAGAACAGCATGATAAAAAGAAGTATTAAAAGCAAATGCTTTCAATTGCTGAAATGCTTTCTTGAAACGGTAGTAGATGATAATATGGTGAGTAGATGCGAACAAGTGGACAAATGTGTAAAAAGGCGTTTTCATGACGTTGTGACATTTGAGTAACTTTTCCCAGTACTGTTACGTAACCTGTGATGTCTTAGCCAAAGCGGAGGATCAGCTGATCGTCAAGACCACGAAAGAGCTAAAGAGCATGCCGACATCTCTGTTCCTGATCAGAAACACAAACCAAAAACATTTCAAAAGTACATCTCGCGCTGTTACTTGTTATGATTTTCTGTTATTTCAACTACTAACGAGACCTGATTATCTCAGCTTACTACAAAAATTGCATTCTTTTATAATCTTGTTATTGCATTCTGATCGAGTTTTCATCCGTCATAACTTCTAGTTCTGCTAACTGCCACAAGGGCGCTCAGTCTTATCGCCGAAATGGTCATTTGGCCGAATACCTTTTGCCGAACAGATCATTTGGCGGTATGCTAATCCGGGCTAAACGGGCCGAAGGGACCGTTTACCCGAATGTCATTTGACCAAATGCCATTTGGCCTAAAACCATTTTGCCGAATGCCGTTGTATCGACTGGTTTTGGTTTAAGGGCTATTCGGCCGAAAGTAATACTTCCAAAGATGCTATGTCAATTTTACTGAATAACCACAAAAGGGAAATGTATAGATACGACCTAATAAGTAACGATAGTGATTCGATTGTCTTAAGTTGAACACTGTTTATTTCTCCTATTTAGTTGTTGTTGTTGGTCCAAACATTTTGTGTATATTTTTCTTCTTTTTAACATGAGCTGTTCTCTCTATAGATTTCGTTTAAAGTTTGGGAACAATTTGAACAAGGCACGGTCCGGTACGGTCAACTAGTATTTAATTTTTTGTACATATTTCCATAAAAACATTCCTAGGTTGTGATGGATTTCATGTGTTTTGTAATACAGCCACGGTGGTGTATTCTGAACATGTCGGATGGAGGTCATAAAATGACCTTTGGGTGTTTGATCTGATATGCAGGCACTTTTCTAATTGATTACGCTGGCATATTTCAAACGATTTTATATTTTTTTCCCATTTATTTCCAATGAAAAAATCGCACAATAATAGTTATATTACTGTTCCAAAACCGCGTAGTATTTTTAGCAAATGATTTAGCGCTCTAATTTCACACCCATTCTTTTACGATTGACGCGTCTATCAAGAAAAAAAAATATGCTAGATGAGCTAAATGTAGGCTTACATTATCGCATCCAACCTTCTAAACAGCATTATTTTATCTCAATCAAAACTCACTCAACCTTGTAAAACAATTCATCAGCGAAATCAAAATCATAAATTTTCTCGCATTTTTCGCCGTAAAGCAAAGCCAAATTCGACTGCTTTCCCAAAACAAGAAAAGTCATCGCCTGCGGCGACGTTTGCCTCGTCTTCGGGTGGCTTTTCTTTCTTTCGATCTCCGGTGCTTTTTTTCGGCAAACTGCGCGATAAATATAATTACGCGGATAATTAAGTGGAAACCGGCCTGTAGATTCGTCGAGTCACACTCGGTGCAAGGGTTGCCGGTATTAAAAATTCACCCCTTTACTTCTTCGTTGCTATCGTGTCGGGGTGAACGATGATTTCTTCCAGCAATCGTCGCCGGGATCGGATCCGGAGCCGGGAGAGTAAAGGGTTGATCGCCTCCGGGGCCATAAATAAATAGCAGCGTGTACACACGCGGATGCGAGCTGCGTACATGTGCGCGTCTATCGGGACGTCATGCAGAAACAATGTATCATTCTGAAATCCTCACCCTACTGCCGTAGTCTTAAACCAACGAACGGGTTACGTCGGGATATTCACAGCTCTACAGTCCCGTTCGCGGCGGATCTGCTGCCGACAGGCACCAATTGTCCAAAAGTTTGTCTCGTTAAATATTTAACAATAATTGGTGGAAGAACAATTAAAAATATGGCCGGGATCCTCTTGACGGAAAAAACAACAAATAAAAAAAATCCAATCAAATCTGCAAAGTAGGCTGCGGCAATTGACCAGAAACCAGGAAGCAACTCAAGTCGTTTTTCCACGGGCGGCAATAACAATAAATATAAGATTTTTCCCTTGAGTTTCCCCACCCCGTTGTACGCATCCGTGGCTGCCGCTCCGAGTTGATGCGGGTGTGGATAAGGGTGGCCCTTCTGTTATAATTTAAGCTACATGAAAATACTATTTTGACTGATTTATTTAGACCTATTCATCATTTAAGTTTTTTAAGACCCAACTAGAAAATAGTTAATCAGTTTGAGACTTTAAATCTAAACTAGCTAAAATTGTTGAAAATCAAGCACAAAGAGACACCCTTATACCGAAGGGTGGAGAGTATGGGGAACAACTCGTGAACAAGCGGAAAACCGTTTGTGCGTTGTTTCTATGCGTATTTTTATGAGATTTTCTACAAATGTAGCATAACACCAAAGAGGGACATAAAAGTCACAGCGTGCGGTTCCTCGTGTTTTCCCTGGGCCCGAAACGATTAAATGATGTCCTCGTTTTTTTCTCCCTCTGCTTGAAATATCCTGATCGGTCACACAGCATCAGCACGGCAAAGCCCCCGAAGGCTATCTGCGTGCGAGATTGTGTTTCTTAGTTTCAGTAAAGTCAATAACGTTTGGAGGGAACAGGGTGAACGGGAGTTATGTAGTGAAACGATGGAAATCCGGAGCAGATTTATTGAATACCGGCAGACGAAAAACAGCACCCCAGTAGGTTCTTTATGGGTGACCTTCACTGTAGCTTAATTTATTTCGCACATAGTTTGCAGAAACAAAGGCGTTTCTCAAACTACACCATACAGATACGATTCACCCTCGAGTCTAAATGTGATTATAATTCCTCGGCAGCTTTCGGTTCAGCAGCTTGGCGAACACTTTCTGTTTATTTCGCTGGTTTTCGCCCCTCTCCGGTTCCCCAGGTTTGTTCCTGCACATGACAATTTAATCACATGTCCACTATCTTACAAGTAACTATAAGCACCCTCGGGGGGATGGCTACCGGAGAATTGCGGTGACCGGAAGCGAAATACTTGTACCCATCACAGACAAGTGGACGGGATAATCTTTTAACTGCGCTGATGGCGAGCGTCAGTTTCGCATGGTTTATTTTCCATCATGTTTCCGCCCAATAGTTTTCTAATTCTGCTCATATTGCTCTATGAAATCGCAATCAATCGAAGACGTGGTAGCCATCCATTTGTCTATGTTCCGGCACACACATGTGCTAACGCTTCGCCAATATTTCGCCTGCTTTGATCGTGTCATGTGGGCCTCTAGACGATTCTCACCATCATCATCGGCCGGACCGGTTGGTGTTGGTAAGCTGCTGTTTGTCGTGTGGTAACTACATAACTTAAGGCGATTTGCAAATATGGTCAGATTTCCCCTTTTTTCTTGGTGATTCTTATTTCGGACGTGTTTGCAAAACCGATTCGCAAGAGGCCTCTAAATTGCAAATCAGTCGGAAACCGGAACATGTACATTTTGGCCCAGAAGGGGAGGGGGTTTGTAAACGTTGGGTGACATTCAGTGAATGAGTTTGGTACATTTGTTCATCGTAACTTAGATTTTCCTAGTCGTTCGGGGAAATATTTTATTTTTGAACAAGTTATGATTGCAACAGAACCAAATTCTGATTGCTCATTAGCACTACCTGTTTGTGCGTAGTTGAAATTCGAAAGCGAACAGTCAAACCGCCTACTGACGAGTCGCAGTATCTTAAAATTTTCACACAGGGGGCCATTACCAATGTAGAATGCACGGTAAACGATTTTGAAACATTTTTTCTTAGGAAGTGGTTGATTTCTCAATCAAATCAGTTCGGAGTATCATTCGGAATCCTGGTTGATTTCTGTCAGAGCTCTGGGTCAATAGTAACAATTGATTCCAGTCATTCCTTTCGAACTAGAATCAGTTTATGTCAGTGGAGCCGAAATGCTGAATCATATTTGCGACTGTTTGACTGGGATATGGCCTCATTTAAAATTTTATGAGCATTGGAGAGAGCGATTGCGGAATTTTGGATAAGCGACTTAATGCTGTTTGATCGATTTCGAAATTGAATTCGAAATATTTCGAATAAGCACAACACAAATCGCCGAAATAAAACAGGATCGCTGATGAAATTTCCATCACCTGCTCAGTGGATCAACCGTCGTAGGACCCCTCCATTACATACACTTATCCTCGTTTCTTTACTTTTTTTCTCACATCCCCCTATCGCATTAAGTCGAACTTCTTTGTTTTTCAATCGGAATTGTCCTGCTGATCGCCATCAAAATAATTCAATCTAGATTCACATACGAACCATCCGCGGTAAGCGGAAAAATAATTGATGAAGTTCCAAGGCTATGCTATGTCCCCTTAGATTGACTAGGATCTTCACTTGGACCATGAAATTAGTATTGTAAAGTTTAAGTTACCCGTTTCAAAATGAGTTTCATATTCAGTTGGGTTCCATTGATTGGGGTGATAGAAATTGCCAGAGAATAATAGAGAAAAGAGTAGAATAAATATATATCATAAGAAGATTAAAGAAGACGAAATCCTGAACAAATGTTACAACGAAAAAGTTGGAAAAGAGTAGCGAAATCCAAAAACAAGTGGAACATACATTAAACCAGACAAACAACAGCAATCAGAGACTAGTGAACAGAAGAAAGACGTTAAGGGACTATTAGGCGAGGAGTCCAAGAAGGCAAATTGAAAACAGAAAGATGGTAAGAAGAAAATCAAAGAACAAAAAATAGCATAAAAGACTGAAAGTGTATGTCAGATGATAGAATACAGAAGACAACAGTTGAAAGAAAAGAGATGAAAGATAACAGAATATGAAATAAACAATAAAAAAGTTTGAAGCACTCAAAACAGGAAATTGAAAGCAGAAAGTATAAAGAAAAACACAGCGAAATAAGACAAACAATTCAGCAAACCAAAAGTAGAAAATAGATAACGGTAGGAAACGAAGCATACTACAGGAACAGACACTGCAAGTAGTTAAAAGAAGTGCAAATAAGCATAGACAAAATAGCAGATTGAAACTAGAATCTGAAAATAGAAAATTTACCCAAAAACTAAAAGATGAATGACAAAAAAAGAAAATGGAAAAACAGAAAGTATAAAAGAAGGAATTGGAACGTAGAAAAAGGAACAAAAGAGAAAATGAGAAATCAAAAATGGATGAAAGGAAATGGAAAACATAAAACAGAAAAATGAAAATAATAAAAAGGAAAGAAAAACAGAAAATAGGAAAAAGAAATCAATCAACAGAAAATATGTCGGAAACAAACAAATGACAACAAAAAACAGCAACACAGAGCAGTAAACTGTAAACCGAACAAAACAACACAGATAACAGAGAATAGAAAATATAACATAAAAAATCGATTAGAACCAATAAGCAATAAGAAAGTAATAGAAAATAAAAAATTTGAGAATAGAAAATAGATAATGAAAAAATAGAAAATTGAAAAATGAACATTGAAAATCGAAAATTGGCAATTGGCAATTGACAATTGACACTTGACAATCGACAATTGACAATTTAATATTTAAAATTTTAAAGTGAAAATTGAAAATTTCAAATCGAAAATTTCAAATTGAAAATTTCAAATTGAAAATTTCAAATTGAAAATTTCAAATTGAAAATTTCGAATTGAAAATTTCGAATTGAAAATTTCGAATTGAAAATTTCGAATTGAAAATTTCGAATTGAAAATTTCGAATTGAAAATTTCGAATTGAAAATTTCGAATTGAAAATTTCGAATTGAAAATTTCGAATTGAAAATTTCGAATTGAAAATTTCGAATTGAAAATTTCGAATTGAAAATTTCGAATTGAAAATTTCGAATTGAAAATTTCGAATTGAAAATTTCGAATTGAAAATTTCGAATTGAAAATTTCGAATTGAAAATTTCGAATTGAAAATTTCGAATTGAAAATTTCGAATTGAAAATTTCGAATTGAAAATTTCGAATTGAAAATTTCGAATTGAAAATTTCGAATTGAAAATTTCGAATTGAAAATTTCGAATTGAAAATTTCGAATTGAAAATTTCGAATTGAAAATTTCGAATTGAAAATTTCGAATTGAAAATTTCGAATTGAAAATTTCGAATTGAAAATTTCGAATTGAAAATTTCGAATTGAAAATTTCGAATTGAAAATTTCGAATTGAAAATTTCGAATTGAAAATTTCGAATTGAAAATTTCGAATTGAAAATTTCGAATTGAAAATTTCGAATTGAAAATTTCGAATTGAAAATTTCGAATTGAAAATTTCGAATTGAAAATTTCGAATTGAAAATTTCGAATTGAAAATTTCGAATTGAAAATTTCGAATTGAAAATTTCGAATTGAAAATTTCGAATTGAAAATTTCGAATTGAAAATTTCGAATTGAAAATTTCGAATTGAAAATTTCGAATTGAAAATTTCGAATTGAAAATTTCGAATTGAAAATTTCGAATTGAAAATTTCGAATTGAAAATTTCGAATTGAAAATTTCGAATTGAAAATTTCGAATTGAAAATTTCGAATTGAAAATTTCGAATTGAAAATTTCGAATTGAAAATTTCGAATTGAAAATTTCGAATTGAAAATTTCGAATTGAAAATTTCGAATTGAAAATTTCGAATTGAAAATGTCGAATTGAAAATTTCGAATTGAAAATTTCGAATTGAAAATTTCGAATTGAAAATTTCGAATTGAAAATTTCGAATTGAAAATTTCGAATTGAAAATTTCGAATTGAAAATTTCGAATTGAAAATTTCGAATTGAAAATTTCGAATTGAAAATTTCGAATTGAAAATTTCGAATTGAAAATTTCGAATTGAAAATTTCGAATTGAAAATTTCGAATTGAAAATTTCGAATTGAAAATTTCGAATTGAAAATTTCGAATTGAAAATTTCGAATTGAAAATTTCGAATTGAAAATTTCGAATTGAAAATTTCGAATTGAAAATTTCGAATTGAAAATTTCGAATTGAAAATTTCGAATTGAAAATTTCGAATTGAAAATTTCGAATTGAAAATTTCGAATTGAAAATTTCGAATTGAAAATTTCGAATTGAAAATTTCGAATTGAAAATTTCGAATTGAAAATTTCGAATTGAAAATTTCGAATTGAAAATTTCGAATTGAAAATTTCGAATTGAAAATTTCGAATTGAAAATTTCGAATTGAAAATTTCGAATTGAAAATTTCGAATTGAAAATTTCGAATTGAAAATTTCGAATTGAAAATTTCGAATTGAAAATTTCGAATTGAAAATTTCGAATTGAAAATTTCGAATTGAAAATTTCGAATTGAAAATTTCGAATTGAAAATTTCGAATTGAAAATTTCGAATTGAAAATTTCGAATTGAAAATTTCGAATTGAAAATTTCGAATTGAAAATTTCGAATTGAAAATTTCGAATTGAAAATTTCGAATTGAAAATTTCGAATTGAAAATTTCGAATTGAAAATTTCGAATTGAAAATTTCGAATTGAAAATTTCGAATTGAAAATTTCGAATTGAAAATTTCGAATTGAAAATTTCGAATTGAAAATTTCGAATTGAAAATTTCGAATTGAAAATTTCGAATTGAAAATTTCGAATTGAAAATTTCGAATTGAAAATTTCGAATTGAAAATTTCAAATTGAAAATTTCAAATTGAAAATTTCAAATTGAAAATTTCAAATCGAAAATTTCAAATCGAAAATTTCAAATTGAAAATTAAAAATTGGAATTTAAAAAATGGGAAATATGGAAAATTAGAAAATTTTAAAATTGGGAAAAATGGAAAATTGAAACTGGAAAATTTGCGACTGTTTCCTTGGAAAATTTACATCGATTTATTTTTAGGATGCACTGAGCGACTCCTGGAAGAATTATTTTCTAAAAGTTGATTTTCTCATACGAAATCCCATATAAATTCGAAACAGTGGGCGCCAAGAAAAGAAATAGTTTCGCCGACCTACCATAAAATGCACGTTTATTCTAGGATCGAAATGGAACCTAGAAAGTTGCTCGCAGCAAATTTTATCTTTGCCTTTCTCATAAAGAAAGGATATGCAATCACTCTGAAAACCGATTTTTCAACCGAGGCCCGGAGGGCCGAGTCTCATATACCATTCGACTCAGTTCGTCGAAATTGACAAATATCTGTATGTGTGTGTGTGTGTTTTCAAATCTCACTCACTTTTCTCAGAGATGGCTGAACCGAATCGCTCAAACTTGAAAGAAATAACGCTCCCATAAGCTGCTATTGAATTTTTTATCGATCGGACTTCCGGTTCCGGAATTACGGGTTGAAGAGTGCGGTCACTCAGCAAATTCCCATATAAAATGGTAACACCATGATGTCCAAATGGTGTAATACATATCAAAAAGGGTGCAAAATAACTCGGATTTGCGTGTCACATTGGCCACCTATGACGGTTCTTGATGCCACCAGGTACTTTTCAAGTTCGTAAGTTAATCTCACACCTTTTTCTCAGGGAATTCTTGACCGATTTTTAAAAATTTGGTTTCAAATGAAAGATACAATACTCCCATGGACTGTTATTGAATTTCATTCGTATCTGACATTTGGTTCCGGAGTTACAGGTTGTTTATTGCATCATTTCTATTTACAAGACTAGATCACTGATGGCCAATCAAAGATTCTTTGAATATAATGCCCACTATCGACAGTTCCGGAATTTTCGGGTTCTGGACGTATTCCAGAATTAGTCACATCGATTACTCGGTGATGACTGAACCGATTTTCATAAACCAAATCTCAAATAGTGGGTATAATATTCGGTTGGGTGTTGCATACTCTTGCTTTTAATCGACGATTTTATTAATTGTGTGTTTAGGCTAGCCTCTATTCGGTTGATTTCTTAGCGGTATTTTCGATTTAGGTATAACACTTTTTTACATTTTAACGGCATTTATTTAGCTAGAGATTACTGGGTAGGGAAAGTTATGAAAATTTAGAGCCCTAGTGCTCCAGACGCCTTTCTACTACTTATGCGTAAATTAATAAGTATTGATGCCTTGTTAACTTAGTGTCGACTATCAGAGATAGTACTTCATCAGCCTTTAACTTCGCAAATTCTGTAGCATAAGCACTCCACGGTGTTCCTAAAACCGTTATTAACAAAAAAAATGACCATAAATTTGTCATACGGCATTCGAAAGATACAGTATCCAAGCATCTTCTCAGTGAATTTCAAAATGATCCATCGAGGGATTCGAGAGATATTGCAATTTGAAATTTTATGACTCGTTTCCTAAGGCTACCAGCAAACACCCACGGGTTTGGTCCTATCTCTACAAACAAAAGAATTTTTGTCTACTTATTTAGTACATGGCATTTGAAAGATATAGTAATCAAGTATATCTCCTGCAAGTTTGAAAATATTTCATTGACGGAATCGAAATTTATAACGGTTTGGATGTGGTATGCGGTCATAGATGTGTTTTCTACCAGACTTCAAGCGTGAATCCATGTTTGTCCATTGACTATTTAGATCGTTTATACGTGTCGCGGTTTTTAAAGGAAAACCTGACCATTCAATTACATAAATATAATGTACAAAAGGTGTTATTTACATGGTGCACTGAAACAATATGAAAATAGGGTTGTCTACCAAACGTTAAATATAATGTGAAAACTAAAAAAATGAATAAAAGTTGGAATGTTTACTTCAAAAGGCCATATCTCAATGGTTTGTTGACCGATTCTAATTATTATTTTTATTATTGAACAGGTAAACGTTTCATTGTTAATTTACATTAAGAAGAATATAAAACAGAGTCATCTACATCAAAAAATAGGCGATATAGTTGATCTCAACTATATGTATTATCATTATTTAGTAAATATTTTTGTTTTAAAAATAGCTGCCTATCCATTTTTATATACTAGTTGATTGCAATTGCTGTATAAACATCTGAATGTTAAATTCTCATGATAAGTTCAATTCGACAATAAAACTGACAATAGTTAGAGATATGAGCAGATGAACTTGTACCCTTTGACCAGTTTTAACATCTGTCAACCCAACCAGCGATTGTACAAAATTTCCAACAAAAACCGTATCATAACATAAATTGATTTAAATCAGCAAATACCTTCATATTTTTTAAATTGATGGTTTTATTTTTCCATCATTTGTAGTTTGCGTTCGTTGCATTCAACTAATGTACAGATCATCGTTTTGAATACAAAGATATTCACTAAATAGTGATAATACATATAATTGAGGATAATTATGTTGTCTATTGTTTGAAGTAGGCAACTCTATTTTATATTCTTCTTAATGGAAATTAACGATGAAACGTCTACTTGTTCAATAATGAAAAAATAATTAGAGTCGGTCAACAAACCATTGAAATATGGCCTTTTGAAGTAAACATTCCGACTTTTATCCAACGTTTGGTAGACAACCCTATTTTCATATTTTTTAAGTGTGCCATATAAATAACACCTTTTGTACATTATATTTATGTAATTGAATGGTCAGGTTTTCCTTTAAAAACCGCGACACGTATAAACGATCTAAATAGTCAATGGACAAACATGGATTCACGCTTGAAGTCTGGTAGAAAACACATCTATGACCGCATACCACATCCAAACCGTTATAAATTTCGATTCCGTCAATGAAATATTTTCAAACTTGCAGGAGATATACTTGATTACTATATCTTTCAAATGCCATGTACTAAATAAGTAGACAAAAAAAAATTTGTTTGTAGAGATAGGACCAAACCCGTGGGTGTTTGCTGGTAGCCTTATGAAACGTGTCATAAAACTTCAAATTGCAATTTCTCTCGAATCCCTCGATGGATCATTTTGAAATTCACTGAGAAGATGCTTGGATACTGTATCTTTCGAATGCCGTATGACAAATTTATGGTCATTTTGTTTTGTTAATAACGGTTTTAGGAACACCGTGACTCAAGTTAACTAGCAGAATTTTCATAATAACTTGCATTAATTTTAGACAATTCTAATACAGTGAAGATCCGTTTTTAACAGCCCTTTGGTGAGGTTTAGGCTGTTAAAACGTGGATATTGACAAAATCGGGACATATATTTTTCTTTCTTTTTAACAAACCGAAGCTCTTAAAATATTCTTCTTTAGTCCCTAGATATAGCTTCATAACCCTTTCCGATTATTTAGTATAAATTTCGCTTAATAGGGTCAGATAGCGCAAAATTAAAAATAAAATTAAAATTTGGATTTTTAAGGATCTCTAAGATAAAAAAAAATATGCTCAAGAAAAAAATTACTCGAATTCGACTTGGTTTGTCTGCTAGAGCTCATCAAACTACCAACTATCAATTTTCATATGAGGCTGGCAAAATCGTGGGCTGATAAAAGCGGGTCTTCACTATAATCTATCAATCGCACAATGTAATGGTACACGTACAACAACATGACAACAATGTCCAACAAATACCTTCTCGTCTCATTGCGACTGTACACTCCGCAGATCCGTAGATCTTTGTCACACACGTCCATAGCGAACTAGTCCATTGTTCACATTGTTCTTTCAAATTGATGTTCTTTGGGCGTTTCAAACAACTCGAAGAATTAAAAAGATGGGTGGGTAATGTCAGAGACATAACCGGAGTGAAGTAGAATACACTTTAGACCGGTAAATTCTGCTCTGGAATAAGCAATTTCTATGCGATTTTGTCGTCTTTTGCACATTCATAGTTTATTTAAAGTATTTTTGGAATTATCAAGTTGACAATTTGCAACATTCTTTGAAAATATTGTTGAACTTTTATGAATGAAGGCACGCAAACGAGCGTTTAACCGTCGTCCTACTACCAGCATCAGAGAAGTAGCAGATCAGCATTTTTCGCTACATGGCCTGTACCAAACAAACCGCTCGTAAGTCCACCGGAGGAAAGGCTCCCCGCAAGCAGTTGGCAACAACTTCCTGGCAACCCTATACCATCATATGGAGTTTGACAGCGACCGACATATATGGGGCGTTATAGCTATAAAGCCCCAAACAAAGAATTATGTTCGGCACTATGCTCGATATTCAAGCATTCCACACGACGTTTTGCATCTTGTGGGATGATTTAATAATTTAATTTAATCGACATTTTGTAACTAAATACAGCTTCTAATCATTCGGCTCAAAATCAATGTTTTGCCTTTCATGGCAGTGATGCTGGCTGTACAGAGACGTCGTCCTTGACAGGGAGCTGGTTGGCAACGAAGGCCGTGTAAAAGTGCCCCAGTCACGGTTGGCGTTAAGAAGCCTCATCGCTACTGAACAGAAACTGTCGCCCTGCGAAAAATTCACAGCTATCAGAAATCGAGCGGGCCTAAATTGTGACCCAAAATAAATCACAAACCAACAAGTTGTTTTCAGAACCAGCCAATTATAAAGTATTATTATTATAAATGAAATTTTCCATTGCCTTACAACCTCCCTCCCCCTTTCCTCCCGGCTTGAATAACTATCAATCTTGATGATGCTGTGCGGTGGGGGCACTAATTTTGATTATAATGGAAAATTTAGGTTTGCGCGTTTTTTCCAAAAGTTTTTTAGCTGTGCTGTTTTCAAGGAAGTTGTAGTTGAATTCAAAATAAAATAGTTTATTTCTATTGTCAGAGATGGACCTTCCAACGAAAACTAGTCTGGCTCGCTTGGAATCGAATTGTATGGACCAACCACTGCTTTCACAAAATCTGTTATTTTCAGTAATTGAACATTCTACACAACTATTTCCAATCAGCGCAAAAATCGAAGGTTTTCATTCAGTACAATAGCAGATTTTCACTTTTAGAAAAACAGGCAACATTCTGGCCGAAATTTTTGAAGCGGAGCACCTATATCGAATCGTTAGAAAACGTTCGATTTTTGTAAATTGAATCATTACACTAACCTGTCTACAAATAACTTTTGATTTTGTGCCATTCTCGTGAAAGCGACGGTATTGTTTACAAGTGGCTCACTCACCATCCAACGCTCTTGACAAGCCACTTTCTGCTGCTTGTAATAACAAAATTTCAATTTCATTCTTTGTCGATAAATTGATGGCCCTGAAAAGGGCCTTTTGTTTGGGCAGTGTTCGAAATTTACTTGGAGCTGGTGTATATGGTAACAGTTTTGGTGCCATGGAAGACGGCGTGCTTGGCCAACTCTTCTAACAGCAGCAAACGGACGGCGGTTTGAATTTTGCGGGAGATACTGCAAACGAACTGCTGTATGCTGATGCTGGAAACGAACTGAGCGTGAGCAACAGCATGCTGAGTTTTTATACCTGACTACAGCACAATGTAAGCTCGTCCTTTTTTGTGTTGTCCTCAATATGTGTTCTTCGTAGCTCCACCCTTTCGTTGGTCGACCACATATTTTTGATAAAGAACAAAATTGAAATTGTGTTTCCAATACGGAGATTATTGAACACTCAGGGTAAAGAGAGTAATGTAATACGGTACTTTGGTAAAATGTTTGAGAATTGAAACCTTTTTTGAATGCGCCTAGTAAAAATGTTTTCCACTTCACTCCAGTTTCTTTCTGACCATATTTGCAATTTGCGTACTGAAATAAATCATAATTTAGGGTTTAACCCAAATTGCTCTCCAGGGAGAAACAGTCCATGAAACAGAAAATGCAAACTTATTCTTTGAAATGATGCTGGTGGCCCTGAAAAGGGCCTTTTTTATAATGATACAAGTGAGTTCTACCTTTTCAACTTCCAAATCCATACAAAGTGCGTCCCTGCCGCTTCAGAGTATAGACGACATTCATTGCGGTTTTGCGCGTGGCGTGTTCAGTGTAGGTCACGGCATCTCGGGTGACATTTTCCTGCACACCCTCAGCATTCGTAGATTAAATCGGAGATGCATTTTACACCACCACGACGAGCCAGACGCCGAATGGCAGATTTGGTGATTCCCTGGATTTTATCACGAAGAACCTTGCGATGACGCTTGGTACGGGAACGCAAACATGATACCGCTCATTGGACGAGCATGTTGCTCGTGTGGTAAGCGAGCACCCACTGATACAAAACAAGCTCGCGTGACCTGTATATATAACATTCCCGTATGTAATGAAACGCTTGCATGCTCCTTTTTGACGGCTTTGCGTGGGATATGCTGGCAAATTGCGCATTTTCCTCGCTGTTTCCGAAGGATTTTCTGAAAATCCTTGTTTTGGTTTATTTATAGTAGTCGCAGTAATTCCGAAATTTAATACGAAATGCGTGCACAAATTTCCGATCAGATAGTGCAAAAATATTGCGATTTCGTACAGTAGAACGGAAGATATTCGCATTTCAAATCTGGGAAAATTTCTCAACTGAAATTTTTGAAACGGCACCCCATATTGAAACGTTAGAAGTATTCTACTTCAAAATCGTATTCATTTTTGTTCTGTTTGCTTTCGTCCATTTCAAGACAGCCAGTTTATAAAAGGAGCAAATGAGTTATTTTAACTCTCCAATCTTTTCCTAATACACTAGTTATAACAGTATTTATTACTTGTATGGACTTGTCAGCTTTCAGATTCGTCCAAATCTGAAAAAAATCAGATCCGTTCAGATTTCGAAATATATGTGTTAGTTGTCAGCTAATATTTGTTGCTGAATTAATACTACAATGTTAGAAGTATTATTCGAACTGCATCATCGGGGATATAACCAAACATGCTTACCATATTCTTGAAAAAATATTTACACAGCTAAACTAAAATGATAAGCAGTCAACCGTTTGGCGAAGCTACAACCTGAATAAAGATTTCACGAACAGTACTACTTTCATTAGTTGATACCTCAAATCAATCGACCTATCAAATACGTCATTACGAAACAAACCTACTCTGCAATACAGATATTAAATTAGTTTGGCTTGGAAATATAAATGATTTTTGGCTTTCTTATATACATATTAGGAAATCACTTCAAAAATCGACCTGTTATTTGAGTTCCAGAGGGCCAAGTGTCAGATACTATTCCGTCAGAAATCCTGCTCAAATGACACAACCGATCCCAACTCGGAATCGGTCGTTTGCTTTGAGTTGGAATTTCTACGAAAGTCATTCGAAAATCCAATTCAAATTCCAGTTGGGTTTGATTCTTTTTTTACCTTCATTAATTAAGCCGAATTTGGGAACTGTGAGACGAACTCTTAGGAGCATTGAGATGAAATCGGCGGCGCGATAGTTACAACTTTGAAATATTTTTAAGTGAAATTGGCGCGAAAGTTTTAGTTTTAAAGCTTCGTAGGTCTTGTGTCTTTATGTAGCAAGCTATGTTTGCCTAAAACTTCCATTAATTGTTAAATATATTGCAGAATAATCAAACTTTTCCCCAAACGGGCTACTAATGCTGTAGCGGTCATGTCATATTCAGCAATATTTTTCAAAGTTAGTAGAATCAGCCTGATTTGTTTGCGCCAAGAGTTAGACAACCTACCGTTGATCGACTCTTGCGCAACGCCCTAGCAAATACTCCTCTCCGCGAGGGGAAGAAATTACATTGCCTGTTGAGATTCTCCTGAAGACGAAAACCATGACGATCCTTCGCTTGGAATGCATGATGGAAAGGGACAGATAGAGCCAAAGGTTAGCTGACAGAATAAAGCAGCTAGTAGGGTCGTTGATCTCCGAACTTGTCCGAAGAAATTTGCGGGAAAATACGCGCTTCCTGTAAGTTCGTACGAAATTACCTTCCCTAATCTGAGGATTAACGCTGCTAGTCCATTTCGTACCAGTCCGCCAAACGTAGTGAAAGTGCGCGTAGTTTGTCCGGTTTAGGTTTTCCAAATAGGTAAAGTGACGTGATCGTATTCGAATGTTAGGCTAATTACTCTTGTTTCTCCCGTCCAAGTAGAATTCATAGTCGAAGAAGTCGAGAGTGCGTGCGTAGGAAAGTTTGTGCAAACAAGCTACAGAAGAAGGTAAATGTGCTCAGAGTTAAGTGCCATTGACCTATCACATGTGCTAATGACCCTGTTGCAACAGCCAGACGGCAATCTTTCTATTCCGCACAGCGCAACGACGAACGAGAGAAGAGGCAAACAGGACAAGAGGAGCACACGCGCAATTCCAGCAAAGGACGAATTTGAACCCGGCACCGATACGCCGCCGGAAGGAAGAACGGTTCATCGACAAACCGTTTTCTTCAACCGCCGAAAGATCCTCGCAACTTTTCCGGCAGTTTAAATCAGCATCAACCAGCATCCAACAACCGCTGGTCAGAAACCGGCGAGACCGATCGATATGATCGCCCGTCATCGAATCAGCCACCGCATCGCAGAACGATCGACAGCAGCAGCAGAAACCAACAGCAGCAGATTGGGTGAGTCGTATCGTTCTTGCTAGATAAGAGTGAAGGGTGGCGTCCAGGGAGGACGCCACAGTGATTTAAGCCGCGAGAGCAATGAACGCTCGAGAAGTCGTCCACGGACGGCGATAGCTAGGGACGCGTCCATGAAGTAGGTTGTGTGTCGGCCATTATGATTTAGTTTCGCCATTCAAGAACGCCACACACAACCCTTTGATTAATTAGCCACCCGGGTGCAAAGCGATTGCCGTTGAGCGCTGGAGCCGTGAGGTGACGTCACAAAATTTGGAGAAGAGAAAAGCACATTAGCTATGGTCAATGAGCACAAGTAGGGAGAGAACACGCACACAGAAACAGAAGATAGGCCTAGAATTTTAAAAGTGGAAAAACATAAATATGCAATAGAAACGAAAATCTTTCCGCCTGTAGCGTAAATAAATGTTGTTTAGTCTAAACGTACTAAAATGTTTGTAAATCGGTGTAGTACTCCCTCAAGGTTTTAGTCTCGTTTAAGTATGGTTACGTCATTTCGTTCTGTAGTTTTCGTTTTGTTTCACTGTCTTCCGCTTGGCGGAATTTGATGAGTGGTGAAAGCTTCGCCACTAGGTGGCGCTATATGCATCGTATTATCACTGAACGTGAAAATAAGAAAGATAATTTAATCGCCTACAAATTTGTTGAAGACTGCTAGTCAATCCGGCTTTGGTAAAAGAAGTTATTAAACTTTTAACGAAGTGATGTCTGAGTCAGTTTTGTATGGGGCCTAGCAGTGCATGATTGTGGATCAGTACTTGATTCGCACGAACAAAACATTTTGGGAAATAATAGTTAGGTTTAGGTCAATAGTATGTTCGGAAGATTTATAGTAAGTAATACGAGTCATGTTTTGGTTAGAAAATTTTGGTTCCACATTTTACCGCATAGAGGGCGCCAACACTAACTTTTTAACGGAAAGAGATAGAGATTAGGTATCTTCCACAAAGTTGTAGAGCAAGCATTTTTAAATAAGTCTTCCGAACATCTCGATATTCTATCTCACTCCTATGAAAAGTTAGTGTTGGCGCCCTCTATGCGGTTAGAGGTGGAACTAAAATTTTCTAACCAAAACATAACTCGTATTATGTACTACAATTCTTGTGAATATACCTTCAGCTAAATGTAACCATTATCTCACAAAAATGTATAGTTGGTGGTAATCGAGTACCAATCCACAACTATACGCTGCTAGGCCCCATGCAAAACTGACTCAGACATCACTTCGTTAAAAGTTTAATAACTTCTTTTACCAAAGCCGGATTGACTAACAGTCTTTGACAAAGTTGTAGGCAATTAAATTATCTTTCTTATTTTCACTTTTAGTGATAATACGATGCATATAGTGCCACCTAGCGGCGAAAATGCGAGTTAGTGGGTTTTCTCCATGTAAATTGTCGAAAAATCCCATACAAATTTCAGGCACGTTGGTCCGGTAGCTAGACTTGTCCGATTTGCTTCAAATTTGGAGCAAGTACTCCTGGTGGGACTAGGAATCGACTCAGGCATGGGCCGATAGGGGTCATTTTTTTCCTGTCACTCTAATGCCCATCCTCACACACGCGCCGACCGAAACTTTTTATATTAAGTGGATGCTGATTAATCTCCTCTTGTTTCCCTCATCCGGCCTCACCCCCATCAGAGTGGCAATTGTCTGCTCTGCTCTGCCCGTCAAGTGTAACGGTTTCCACATCCACTCACATGTGATGATCCCATGTATTATAGGCTGGCAGAACAGGGAAGTTGATGGCGGTGAGGGAGGGAATTTTTCAAGCAGGGATGCTGATTAGAAGCCGAACATCCCGCACATATACACTAAAAGGGTACATGCAAATCGTACGAGCATAAATCACAATTAAAAACAAGAACGACCCGACCGGCCGACTTGTTTCAAAGCCTGCTACAACGGGAATGCAGGGGATAATCGAATGTTTGTAATGTTTCGACATTGTTTCAATCCTGACCCGGCCGGATCAGCAGACGGCAGTTTCGATGGAACGCGACCGAACATTCCGTGACGGGACGGGGTTTCGCGTACGCGCGCTCGCACTGACTGTGTCGCTAATTGAAAACACTTTAGTTGATTAGTGTTTGTTTATGCAAAAATGTTTTCATTAATTTCGAGTTTTAATTAAATTCACGACGAGACTGCTGCTGCGCCGTTGGTCGGACGGAGATTGATCGGTTTACGGCGGGTGCTAGCGATGGATGTGTGTGTGTTTGCTTGTTATAGGTTAGAGAGAGGGAGTGTCACTGATCGAACAAATTGTATTCGTATTGATGTTTTATTCGGAATACCAATTGTATCCGTCATCTTTCTTCATCAGTTACCAAAAGTATTTTTGGTAATTGTAAGTTAAGCGATCGGCAGATATCAATACAATGAATACAATCAAAACAATTGAAGGCATCACGTGAAAACGACTTTACCCTATGGAAACCGTCTAAACAAGTCACGATTATCCGTTTGAGTGCAAACAGTTCCCTTCCAGATTGCTGAGCTATGATGAATGGCATAAAATTAATATTCTAACCACAAAATTAACATCTAATTTCAGTTGTTTTTGAATATTCATTTTAGAAACCATGATTTAAAAGCTGACTCGTGTAATGGAATTTTTGACTCTTGATTTCAGTTTTAGATTATCATATTCCATCATTTTCTCAATTTTACATTTTACGACATCTTAATCATTCTATCACAGAGAACAGACGTCCATCTTCAGCATTCAACTTGTGTAAAATCTCTAACGGTTTCGAAGGTAGTTGGGATATCCAAACCAGGTGCGCTACTGTCGTCATGTTATTTTGTGGCTGTTCGACAGAATTGACAGCGGTTATTCCTCTACCCAGTCAAACTAGTCCGGAACCGGTTCAGACTTCCAGCATGAATTGGAATGCATCAACCGATAGAGTCGGAATCGGTTGTTTTCTTTGAGCAAGATTCCACACTGAATCCATTCAGGATTTCGAACCGGTTCCGGAATGGATTTGACGGATAGTTGGGATAAGTTGGTTTGGCGACGCTAGTGTTTATCGTATATTAATTCAAAAATATTTAAAAAAACGTGTGTAAACAGTTTTTTAAATATTTTTGTTCGATCATGGATGTCTGTCCTCTGTGATTCTATTTTCAAACAACGAGCTCTTTTTTTACAATGGAGAAGACATTTACGTACTAGCGCAGTACACGTGCTATTGGTAGGTGTCCAAGCTACCACACGGGGTGTACTGGGGGCGTGTCGGGCTCGAATGGTGACGCTGCCATTAATACCGACTAAACTCCATTGGGCTCCGCCTTCGTTCCCCCCAGGAACTACCTCTCAGGTATTACTTCTGGGGTGATGGCTGTACTTGATGTACTCATTCACTCTCGCTCACGCGTTCATACGTCCTGTATGAGGCATGCTTGGGTGCTCTCTATCGCACCTTGATTCACTCTCTAACCCTCCACATGAGGCTGACTTGTGTGCTCACCTTACTCATTCCTTGCTAGGCTTACTTTTGTGCTCGCCTCACCCATACCATGTGAGACTGACTTGGATGCTCACCCTTTCACTCCTCTGCCACGCCATGAGGCATCGATAGCTAAGTCCCAACATACTACACTACGACCCTCCCGTCTTGACATGAGGCAGTCCACTTATACGCCTATACACTCACTCTTCTGTCTTGCTTCGGGGTGGCTGGGTTTACCCCTTGCGCGGTTGCCAGTCGCTGCGTCAAACCTGCCTCGGCATGAACAGATCATTCACTACCTTTTTTGCGCTTGACCTTTTTCGCTCCAACTAACCAATCACTAGTTAGCCGTGCCCGTCGTCTGTTGCTCAGTTCGCCAGATTACCTGTAGCCTACAGGCAATCTGGGTGGTAGCAGCCGAGACTGCGTTCCACTTCTCCACCGATTGACACATCCGCTGAATAAGGGTATCAGGGGTTGTGTCCCAGCCACAGACGTCGAGCATTGCTCTTCTTTCGACGGCGAACCGAGGACATACGAACAGTATGTGTTCGGCAGTTTCGTCTACACCTGGGCAGTCCGGGCAGGCTGGGACCTCCGCGTGCCCGAACCTGTGGAGGTACTGTCGGAAACAGCCATGGCCTGACAGGAATTGTGTCAGGTGGAAGTGAACCCACCCAACTCGATATGCTAGGTATCAGCCGGTGGGTCCACCTACCTTTCGAGGAGTTGTCCCACTCACGCTGCCATCTGGCGACCGAGGTCACCCTGGTGCGCTCGCGGGCTCCTCTATTTCCACGTAGCTCGAAGCACTCCTCATCTTCCCGAATGACCAGCCCGACTGGCATCATGCTCGCTATCACGCAGGATGCATCGTGTGATACCGTGCGGTAGGCAGATATCACTCTGGGGCACATCACGCGGTAGGTACTCTTTAGTTTCTGTAGGTAACTGGTTACCCTCAGTGCTCTTGACCATGACTGGCCGCCGTACCTGAGGATAGATACGGCAACGTCTGCCAGTAACCTACGTCTACTGGCGCACACCTTTGAGCTGTTGGACATCATCCTCGATTGAGCCGCAACAGCAGTCGACGCTCTTTTGCATGTATAGTCGACGTGGCTGCCGAAGGTCAGCTTGTCGTCTATAATGACTCCGAGAAACTTCAGATTCCGCTGTGAGGTGATCACGACTTCGCCCACATGGATAACTGCATGTTGTGCCGACTTGCGGTTGTTGACGATAACTACCTCCGTCTTATGCTGAGCGAGCTCCAGGCCTCTCGCGCTCATCCATTCCTCCACCGTGTTGATCGCGTGTTCTGCAGTTAGTTCTACCTCAAGGATTGACTCCCCATAGATCTCCAAGATTACGTCGTCTCAGAACCCCTGTCATACATGATGTGCCATAGCACCGGGCCTTGGATCGAGCCCTGCGGGACTCCGGCGGTAATTGGAACCCTTTTCTGACCGGCATCGGTCTCGTATAGCAGTACGCGGTTTTGGAAGTAACTTTCCAGGATCCGGTACAGACCCACCGGTAGGCTAAGCCGGTGTAACGAGAGCGCGATGGCATCCCAGCTTGCGCTGTTGAATGCGTTCTTCACGTCAAGTGTCACTAACGCGCAGTATCGAAAGCCTCGCCTTTTTCGTTGGATCGCTATCTCGGCAGTATTTATCACTGAGTTGAGAGTGTCCACTGTGGACTTACCCTTCTGAAAGCCAAACTGGTTGCTTGGCAGGCCGTCCGTACCTTCCGCGTACGGGGTGAGCCTGTTGAGGATGATCCTCTCAAGCAATTTGCCAGTCGTGTCGATCAGACAGATTGATCTGTATGCCGATGGGTCTCCTGGCGAGCTCCCGGGCTTCGGCAACAACACCAATTTCTGCCTGTTCCATCTATCAGGGAAGCGGCACTCGTCAAGGCATCTCTGCATAGCTGAACATGTTCGGGTTCGCTATGATCGCTGCCTTGAGAGCGCTGTTTGGAACTCCATCCGGCCCTGGAGCTTTGTTCATTGCTAGGGATTTAGCCACTGCGAGTAGTTCTTCATTCGTCACTGGAGCCACCATTTCGACCGTGCCCGCACTGTCTCGTAGTGCAGGTGGCCAGGGACTTGTGGCTCGAGACGGGAAGAGTACTTCGATAATCGTTGCCAACCGGTCCGGAGACCGTTCTGGGGGTGAGGAGCCCCCTTTGGTCTTGGCCATCACAATCCGGTAGGCGTCACCCCACGGATTCGCGTTGGCACTCTCAGGCACACAGGTTGTCGAAACACGCGCTCTTGCTACTTTTAATGGCCTTGTTAAGGGCCAATTTCGCAGCTCGAAACACTTCACGGCGGTTCTCTCTTGCATCCTCGGTGCGGGCTCTTTGCATCCTACGTCTAGCTCTGAGGCAGGCTGTTCGTAGAGCTGCAATCTCGGCACTCCACCAGTATACCGGGCATCTGCCGTTTCTTGGCAGGGTTTTTCTCGGCATAGTGGCGTCGCACGCGCGTGATAGAACGGCTACCAGCGCATCCCCGCTTAGACTGTCGGTGTTGGCCTCCAGTCCCAGGGCCGCGGTGAAAGCTTCGCTGTCGAAGTGATTGGACTTCCACCCGCGACAGGGATCTCCCGCCCTCGGAAGCTGCACATCATTGTTGATCCTAAAGCGGATTACCTTCGTCTACCCTCCATTCCATGCCTGGAACCAGACTCGGGCTGGCAAATGTTACGTCAATCCATGCCTCCACCCCGTGTCTACGGAATGTGCTAGCGGAGTCATTATTAGCTAACACAGTATCGAGTTTCGCAAGCACCTCCATTAGTGCTTGGCCCCTGCTATTTGTACAGCGGCTGCCCCACTCTACTGCCAGAGCGTTAAAGTCTCCCGCTATAACTACCGGTTTCCGGCCCACTAGGTCTGACGAGAGCCTGTCGATCATCTGGTTGAACTGTTCTATGGGCCACCTTGGTGTAGCGTAGCAGCTACAATAGAACACACCATTGATCTTGGCAATCGCCACACCCTCGGCGGAGGGGTGTATTCCCTCTTGAACCGGGAACCGTCCCGTTGTACAGATTGCCACCATTCCAGACCCGTCCGACACCCAATTGCCGTTGCCGGCAGGGATGCTGTACGGGTCTGATAAGAGGGCGACATCTGTCCTCGACTCCGAGACCGACTGCCACAGCAGCTGTTGGGCTGCTGCACAATGGTTAGGATTTAGCTGTGTGACTCACGGCTTCTTCTTATTTAACTCACCGAAGGGACACGAAGGTCCGCCCATAGCATGATTACGGGCTTGCTTCTTAGCGGTGCAGATAAGGCACTTGTGCGCCTTAGTGCAACGCCGCTCCTTATGCCCCTCCTCGCCACAGCGACGACATAGTTTGCTCCTATCTATGCCTTTGCATTCGTATGCTTTGTGGCCGGATTCAAGGCACCGATAGCACCTATCCACTGAAGGCGGCTGGGGTATACTAATAGGGCATACCGACCAGCCGATCTTCAGCTTCCCTTTCTCGGTTACCTTTTTGGCATCCGCCTTCAGTAGCCTGAGGTAGGCTACTTGGGTGCCAGAGGGTCCATCTCTCAATCGCACAGAGGCCCGCTCGATTGTGACGTCGCAGTGCTCCTTGACGGCTGCAGAAGCATCTCTCCCGTGTTGGTGCGTCTTACGCTACGCACATCCTGCCCAAGGGCCGAGAGGCTTTCGGCCGCCTTCATCGATTTAAGGACATCGGCGTATTTGTCCTTGTCGGTTTTTAACCACAAGGCTTCGCCTCTGTCCTTGGCCTTCTTCGCAGGCCGCGGTACCTCCGGTTTCGGTGCCGGCTTTTTCTTGGTGACCAGCGTCCAGGGGTTTGAGCCCCCCTGCCCCGGTCGTGCCGGGTTGCTGGTACCATCGCTCTCCACAGCGAGGTCACTCTCGCCCTCGCTTACCTCACCCAGGCGGCGTTTGACCTTGACGGTTGCACGCCGAGTGGTGTCGGTTTTGGCACCCTCGCCTGGCGACTTCCTAGGGCGCTTCGCGTTCGACGCCGTCTTACGATTGCCCTTGCCTTTTCCCTTCGAGGGGAACTCGGCCGCCGCTTCGAGCGACGTGGCTGCTCCATAGAAGGTGAAGGCCACTGTCTGAGTGCCTGTATCGACCTTCTCTCTTCCCTCCCTCTTGGAGGCCACTGTCTGGGTTTCTCTGTCGGACTTCTCCCGACATTCCACCCTCTTGGTATAAGCCTGCTGTTTCTGTCTTGCGACACGAACAGTTTTCCGGAGTTCCAGGAGACTCTGCTTTAACTCCTTGCTTATGTTTTGCTTTGCGCTAGTGAACTCGATTATTGAATCGAGCTGCTCCACCACTTTGCGCATCGCGGATAGTGGCCCGTCCAGTGCGTTGGTAGGGCTATTTCCTACCACTACTGGGGGGTCACTGGTGCTATCAGATGCAGCACTCGTCGCTCCACTACTCTCCCCACGGGGGGGGAGACCTCGCCAAACCACCTCTAGCGAAGGGGTTTGGCACCTCCGTTTGTTAACTATAGTTTTTGTTTTTGTTCTCCATATCAGATCCCACGAGTAGCGCGAGAATAAATGTCCGCCACGCCAGAGCTTCGCATTAGCGTGGTAAGGGACGCTTACTGTGGGGGTTGCCCAGGTACCCCACAGGCTCCGTTAACGATCGAGCATCTTTTTCACCCCCTAGATCACTCATCCCTCGGCACGGGTCGCTTCACGCCTTGGAATTGGGGTTATGACCTATCTTGCTTTATGTGGTGACCTCGGCCCAGATCATCACAACCATCCTCCTTTACCAGGGCTTGGGACCTGTAGCTCTGGTTCTCAATAATTCCATGTACGTATATTATTACAGACATGCTACTATTGAGATCCGTCATTCGCTAGCGGAGTTTAGTTTGCTTCTGCCTGTACCCTTACATTCGTACGACTTATGGCCGGACTCAAGGCACCGACAGCACCTATCCACTGAAGGCGGCTGGGGTATGCTGATTGGGCATACTGCCCAGCCGATCTTCAGTTTACCAATCACGGTAACCTTTTTTGCATCTGCCTTCAGTAGCCTGAGGTAGGCTACTTGCGTGCCGGAGGGTCCCCCTCTCAAGCGCACAGAGGCCCGCTCAATTGCTACGTCGCATTGTTCCTTGACGGCTGCGACGACATTGTCTGCGGTCGTGAGCTCGTCCAGTTGTTTACATTGGAGAGTCATCGCCCCAAACGACCTCACCTGGGTGCCTTCATCCAGGACCTCTTGGGCCAAGGCCCTATAGACTGCACTACGAGCTCTACAAACTTTCGATCGTCAAACTGTTTATTTTTTTACTGCTTCTACGTTGCTATATTTCTCATTAGTGCAGAACAATTTAGGTAAAAAATATTTTTTCTCCATTAAAAAGAAAATTGTTTGAACCCATCTTTGCACGTGAAGAGCACAAAACCTATAACTAAATCAGTTATGGAATTTGCGTTTCGACTTCGTCGCATCAGAATCCGACACAAATTTGGCGACAAAACTAAATAGATCTAAATGCTGGTCGCAGTGGTTCGTCTCCAACAAAAAAAAGCTTGTGCCGGATTGGATTTATCGGGAGCTAGCGTCAATCCGGCGCTAGTGTAGCCCGGAGCACTAAGTTAGTGTCGGATTCTGATGAGACGAAGTCGAAACTAATCTGTTTCGGCTTGTCAACCCTGTTCGACGGTTACAAATTTAGGAGTTAATTTTCTGCTTGCACTTTCCAGTTCACATCTCACTACTGTCAGGTTTTTCGTACAATAATAAACAAACTCTGCCCCGCACCTCACTTTGATCAGATTACTATCCAGTCATCGTCGAGTGTCACGCTAATCAACCGCGTTCCGTTGTTGTTGATGATGATGATGAAGATGACTGGATCACTGGAACCACGTGTGTGTATGTTATTAACGAAAACGTAAAAACCGTGAGAAACCACTTCTAGTTCAGCCTATCCAGCAACTCATCTTTCATTCATACTGTATATCATTAGCCGTTTTCAGAGATGAGGACTTTTATTTATGAATTCGCTATTTCGATCGTTAGTAGTTAAACGGATGGTTCGCGATCGGAACGGATTCCAAATTAACGAGATTTTTTTTTTCAATCCGGTGACCAGTGAATTTCGCCTTTTAGAACAAACTCCGGAAATCGACTGAGGGTCGATATCGGATTGTTTGCTCAGTGTTCTGCGTATACCCGTCGTCGTCGAATCAGTCTTTGCGAGGTGGGGTACTGGTGATTAAAATAAAAGTGATGGTATTAAAAGTGGTGATTTTAGTGCTGGCAGCCTTCGTCGCTGTCAGCAGCGGGTTTCTGTTTCCGAGTGAAGTTCCCGAAGTTCAAGTCGATCGGATTAGTAGTTTTGACCGGTTGACACAGTACTGGGGCAAGGAATCGACGCGGGAGATTGCTGCCGGCAGGTATCGGAGTGAGTATTACTTAGTTTGGTGGTCTTGAATCAATTTGAGGTTATTAAATCGGATTTTTGAGTTTTTATTTCGTCTCATCAGTAGCTTACAGATCGTCTTGGTCGTCGGTTAGGCAATAAATCCAAAAATGTGCATTTTTGAGTGCAGTGTCTAGCTAGCGACCTAGACGATTTGTCAGCTACTGATAAGACGAGGTCGAAATACAAAAATCGGATTTATTGAAGTCAAGTAGTCAAGTCAAGCTCTCTGAAACAGAATATCAGTTTGAGGTGTTTAATCCAATTTGACAAAATTGACTGTACTAAACGGACGTTACACGAGACAATAATGAATCATCTTTGGATGCAATAGAACCAACAGATTCGAGATCAACACGTTGACTGTTGTCAGTATTTATGCTCGTATAGGATCCGCTTTATGTTGGTAGATTTCTACAGTCTTCATCTGTCACCTGCAAAAGTAAGAACTTTGAAATCACTTTTGACATGAACTAAACTGATAAACGTTCTTGGTAAATTTAAAAATTTAAATAAAATATTAAAATAATTTAAATATAGTAACCCCTGAAGATGATGCTAACCCGCATCGAAACGTCAGACAAAGAAAAACGTTTTTCGTTCTAAAAAACCCTCCGTTGACTGCTAAGCCGAAATATAAACCTGGAACATCTACATCACAGTCGATATCTCATTTCACAACTAAACTGACAAAGAAAATTTTATTCCAAAATTTTTGTTCTGCTTAAATTGCATTCGAATCCAAGTTCTCCTTTGTTAATTTTAACAAACACTTTCCCACACTTCCTTTTTTTTCTAAAACCATTTTGCCACGCGGTTTATTCTCTTAACACAAACAGAAAAAAAATATATATTAAAATCACTTACCACCAGCTGACATAAATCATCACCACCCTCTCTCCGCTCAGCTGTAGTTGGGCGAAATGAGCTAAGAAAGTACGCACGGAAATTAACTTACCCCGGACCCCTTGTCGACTCTAAGTTTGGTGGTTGCGTTAGCAAAAAAAAACCCCAGCGAAATGAATTCCATTCGTCGGAAACTGGATGTCATAAATTTAACGGTACCGCCGCCAACAAAACCCTTTCGTTATAAAACTTCTTTTTCAACATTTTTTTCTTCTTCTCTCTGTTGGAGCGTTAAAACCATAAATCTTTGCTTAATACACAAATGAATTCTTTTTTTCTTCTCTCTGTTCAGCAAAAGAGTGTTATCAACTTTTTATCAACTGCCGGAAATTAGAGTAAAAATTTGTTCGTCTGAAATGGTTAACTAATCGGGGAAGGTTTCGAAGCGGATTTGTTTCGTTTTTTTCTGGAGATTTGGTTGGAAAAAAAGGAAGAGGCGGGAACTCGGCACCAGTTGGCGGCAGTAATTTATGATTCGCGCGGAAAGGAAGGAAAAGTTTTTCAATTTCGGTAATTAAGATCTATTCCTGGTTGAACAGATGGGAATTGGGTGAGCGGGGTTAGAGAAAAGGGTTTTTGTCTTGCAATGGAACTGATAATTGATGAATGAAAGAGATAGTTTGTGATAAAATCGGTTGGACTCGATTTCTTCTTTTAGTAAACCCATTATTATTCAGGGTTGTCTAGGAATTAACATTTTTCTGGTACTAAGTCGGTGCCATATACTGATGGGGCAAAATCCAAACGTCAAATCCTAGACCGATTGCTTCACCGTCGATTAACTTTCAACCCAGGTTCACCAGTACGTTTAAACCTGGCTTACGCATTAAACAAGGGTGAAGAAATCGGCCCCTAATCATTTTATGTATTAGTTGGGTCGAATCAAGGGATTTGTTTCCGGGTGCATATTCTCTGTCGGATCATCAACGTACTGGCAAACTTTTTTTTTCCCAAAAACCAATTGTTATTTCTTGAGATACCGAAGCGTTCCCGTAAATATAGATCTTTTATCACTGTTGGAATTCAAATTTGACATACTTTACATTGTCCATAAGGGTGCATTCGTTGAATTTGGACGTTTTTGCGCAATATATACCGACACTAGGGTGACAGGAAAAAAATATGGCCCCTATCGGCCCACCTCTGAGTCGATTCCTAGTCCCACCAGGAGTACTTGCACCAAATTTGAAGCAAATCGGACAAGTCTAACTACCGGACCAACGGGCCTGAAGTTTGTATGGGAATTTTCAACAATTTACATGGAGAAAACCCACCAGCACGCATTTTCGCCGCTAGGTGGCACTGTATGCATCGTATTATCACTGTAAGTGAAAATAAGAAGGATAATTGAATTGTCTACAACTTAGTCGAAGACTGCAAGTAAATCCGACTTTGTTAAAAGAAGTTATTAAACTTTTAACGAAGTGATGTCTGAGCCAGTTTTGCATGGGGCCTAATAGTGCATGGTTGTGTATTAGGGCATTGCAAAAAAACTTTTTTTTGAATTCTCAAAGGCCCCCCCCCCCCCTCTCATATTGTGACAAATGTCAAAGTAAGCTCAGATGCCAAATTTCACATCATTTGGACAATTTTAGACCCCCGCCCACTTCGCTTGAAATTTTTTGAAATTGGTACTATGGGAAAATATGGAGGAAAAATACATTAAATGCTCTAACTTTTGAAGTAGCAATCAGAAAATTACAATTTATACCTCTTTTGAAAGGAAATAATCTAAGTATTTGAATGAAGATATATTTGTTTCTTGAAAAATACGGGAAAGTGGGGTACTGGGTCATTTTGGCCCCAAAATTCCCTATTTTTAATGATTTTTCTGCTCCGTGATGCAAATCATACATATTTTGTAGTTTTTCTAATGTGAAAAAATCTCAGAAATCGAACGGAACCTTAGTTCGAATACGAGAAGTTGGGGTTATAGGGCTTTTTGTCAGTCATATTAAATTTTCTCATTTTCTCATGCATATATCTCTATTATTCTTCAATCAATTTTCACAAAATGTAACTTACTGAACGTGTAAAATTCTGAGGAATAAAACAAAAATAAAAACGTTAAAGGTAAAATTCAAAAACATCAAACTTTTTGATATTTGCTCTACAAATCTCATTTTTTTCATTATTTGTCCTAATACCTCAACTTCCCCTATTTTTCCAGGAATGAAACTTTCCTCATGTGATCCCTAAGCATATTTTACACTAAAAGTAGTAAATTAAATAAGAATTTTGTTGTTAAATGGAGTTAATATGTGCGATTTTATGATAAAAATGTGAAATCGACACTATATGTCAGATAATTTGATGTTCCTGAATTTTACCGGTAACGAATCTATTTTTGTTTTAATCCTAAGGATTTTCCACGTTCAACAAGGTATAGTTTATGAAAATCGAGTGAAGAATAATAGAGATATATTGACGAGAAAATGATGAAGTTTAATATGAATGTCTAAAGGCCATTTAACCCCAACTTCTCGTATTCGGACCAAGGTCAAAAGGGTTCCGTTCGATTTCTAAGATTTTTTTACATTATAAAAACTACAAAATATGCATGATTTTCATCACGGAGCAGAAAAATCATTAAAAATAGGGGATTTTGGGGCCAAAATGACCCAGTACCCCACTTTCCCGTATTTTTCAAGAAACAAATATATCTTCATTCAAATACTTAGATTATTTCCTTTCAAAAGAGGTATAAATTGTAATTTTCTGATTGCTACTTCAAAAGTTAGAGCATTTAATGTATTTTTCCTCCATATTTTCCCATAGTACCAATTTCAAAAAATTTCAAGCGAAGTGGGCGGGGGTCTAAAATTGTCCAAATGATGTGAAATTTGGCATCTGAGCTTACTTTGACATTTGTCACAATATGAGAGGGGGGGGGCCTTTGAGAATTCAAAAAAAAGTTTTTTTGCAATGCCCTAATACACAACCATGCACTATTAGGCCCCATGCAAAACTGACTCAGACATCACTTCGTTAAAAGTTTAATAACTTCTTTCAACATAGACGGATTTACTTGCAGTCTTCGACAAAGTTGTAGACAATTAAAATATCTTTCTTATTTTCACTTACAGTGATAATACGATGTATACAGTGCCACCTAGCGGCGAAAATACGAGCTAGTGAGTTTTCTCTATGTAAATAGTTGAAAAATCCCATATAAACTTCAGGCACGTTGGTCCGGTAGTTAGACTTGTCCGATTTGCTTCAAATTTGGTACAAGTACTCCTGGTGGGACTAGGAATCGACTCAGGGGTAGGCCAATTGAGTTTTCAAAAATTCATCATTTTTCTGGGTAGTCTAACCGACACATTATTATACATCTTATCAATTTCATACCCAAATGATTTGAAAAAATAGATCATCGATTTTTTAAAAATATGCTTTTCAAAAATAATTAACATCTTTGTCATGACAGGATGTCACAAAAAACCACATGAGAGTAAAATGGTCAAACTATCAGAAAAAATACCAAATTGGTTGAGATATATCCATTCTATAGCTCTAAATGTTTCGCCCCCGTTTACTAGCACATTTAGCGTCCCGCAGGGAAGCAACTTAGACCCACTAATGTTTGTCATATTTTTCAATGACGCTTCACTAGTCTTTGGCTGTAAGTTCATCAATACTGATGACCTAAAGATTTGCATTCAGCTGCCAGCGCTGCTCGGTACGTTTGTCGACTAGTGTCGCAATAATAGTATAGTCGTCATGATCTCTAAATATACCGTAATAGCCTTTCGTCGTTTCAAGGACCCGATAAAATTCGGCTACCATACAAATGATACTGTTCCGAGCAGGATGAACCAGATGACAGCTGTAGATGCTCTACTAGATCCTAAACTGTGCCTCAATTGTTTCTAAGGATAATCGGCTGCTTGGCTTCGTCTCGAAAATAGCCCAGGATTTTCCGAATCTACGTTTTCTGCCATTGTATTGCTCACTCGTGTGTTCAATATTGGAAAATTCGTCGGGGCGTCTGGGCGTCTAATGTCACATGAAACCTTAGAATCGAATGGGTTCAAAAAGGTTCATTCTATTTGTCCCAATGAATCTACCGTGGCGTGATCCTTTGAATATTATATCGTATTTCGATAACTGTCGACTGATTAGCCTCGAAACTTTGAGCAAAGACGCACAGCAGTGGGGCAGAATGCTACTTTCGACGCTCAAAACCTCTAGCGCCCTGGGTATGTATCGTTGACGATTGGTGTGTTCATCAAAGTATCGTGGATAAAAATAACTATTATTTTTGATCTATATAAGTAGAAACTGATCTAGATCAGTTCTATCTTTTGACACAGACGTCCTATCAAAAAGTTTTCTTCGGTAAAGTTGTTTGTTATGATATGCTAAACATATATATTTTTATGGTTATAAAGTTAAAGGTCTCTACTAATCACAAACAAAATTTCAGCTGGCGCTATCTGCCGCTTCCTGGGTTATTAAAATTTTTGTGGGTCATCTTTTTTCAATATTTATGGTGGAAACACCCTTTAAATGTCATGATAACATTTATCACTCTTTGCAACTTCTTTAAATATTGTATGTTTTCGAAGATTTAGTAATAACCAAAATTTTCCAGAGATTTATTCATAAAAAAATGCAAAAATTATTTTTTTCGAATATTTTTTTAAATGTCATGTGGCGCCATCTACATAGGTTATAGAGTATAAATATCTTTGGTATATATGTTAAGCATATCATAACAAACAACTTTACCGGAGAAAACTTTTTGATAGGATGCCTGTGTCAAAAGATACAACTGATCTAGATCAGTTTCTACTTATCTAGATCAAAACCAAAGTTGTCAAAATAATGCTTATTTTTATCCACGATACTTTGCTGAACACATCAATCGTCCAGAATACATACCCAGGGCACTAGAGGTTTTGAGCGTCGAAAGTAGCATTCTGCCCCACTGTGAGACGTAAGACTAGGGATCAAGTAGGGTGCTAAAACAACTCTTACTGGCGACAAGCAGGGTTTCACTGAACTTTGTTCGAATATAATGAACTAATGAGCGGAATGGTGCGTTACTTTGTTTCATTCGATTTGGGAGTATCCATCCACGTCTCAATTCCGAAATAGGGTCAGGGAATTATATTTTAGAATACTTCTTCATCGTCACGGCTTTTGTCTAACAATGAACACCATGGTAAAGTTCATTCCGTCCAGGACGATAGATAAAAGTTTCTGTCCAAATAATCTCAACGGTGTTCGAGTGATGAGAATCCCGTTGAAATTACCCAGGTACCTTGTGTCTTCTTATTCTCAGGCCACGACGTGTACTTAGGGCAATCAATCTCCCACGTGTCAGTACCGAACTATCGTACACTGTTCTATATGAGTTCAACCAGATCCCATAGAATTGCTTACACTTTTGCCAAATTGGAATCATTTTATTTTGCTTAATTTCAGTGAACATTAGAATCATTGAATTTTAATGCATTTTGACGTTATTTTCTTCTATGTGCGTTGATCATATACGGGACGGTTGAAACTTTGTGCTAGGTTTGGTTACTGTTGATGGACTATTGTTAGAAGAACCTACGTAGGGATTGCTTTGATACAAAGCGTGCTTAGAGCAATGATGGTAGCTTGCATTTCAGTACGTTTAGAACATCGTTGAGATCATTTCATCGTGACGTGATATGTTGAATAGATTTTATTTTAGTATCTGGTGCCAGATCTAATACCTAAATTTTCTCATTATGTATTAGAAATTTTTCCAAAGAGATTTCTCTAACCCGAAAAGAGGCGAATGATCCTAAGGTTAAAACCTCTATAATCAAAATTAAAAAAAATAAAAAAGATGAGTAAATACGACAAGATTTAGAGCAAGTTTTCTGGTATGATGTGCTAGCATAGATCTTTGATGAATAAACTAAAGGTCAGTGGTCCAAAGTGACTCCCTTGGGAGAAACATAAGAATATTTCAAGTAAGATCAGATCATCAGTCCCAATGAAGACATTTGTTAGTGAATAATATTATGGGTTACTGGATTATAAAACTTTAACAACATACAGATTTGGGCCGATCTTCTCCAAATTCTCGAAACTTTTTAAAATTTTGTGGACTTGAAACAAAAATGTTTATCAAGAGATTCTATTTATTGTTTCGAGCTGTAACGCGTGCTTTTTGTTATTTGAATTCATCATTTTTGATTTTTCGGGTAATACCGACTTCAGCATTACAGCGGAGGTTTTCTCGATGTGTAAGCTCGATTGTTCATAATTTCACGTGAAACTTTATTTGAGTAGATGTTAGCGCGATTTAGTTCCGAGGGCCTATTTCGTTCACAGGGCATCGTTCCATCAACCGGCCCTGTTTTAATGTAATGTATTTGAATTCTTATTCCCTTTATTATTCCTTTCGGCTTGTCTTCCTTCTCACGAGTCCTCTTTATGATTAATAATTTTCATAAAGATTTAGTTTAGACCGAGGTTTTTGTGCTAAGAAAAGAACAATTTTCCAGCATACTTTGCAGTATCCTACTATCTGAAACGATAATGAAATTAATTGCTCCATCGCATATGAATATTCTATTTTAATAGTAATTCGAGGAAGTCTGCGTCGAACTGCTACCGTTCGAAATTGGTCAGACTACCACAACACCAGCTTGGTTTTACCAAAGCGTAACGCGAGTGGCGTCATGAAAACTGTCTAATAGGAGTTCAGAACAGTTTGAAACAACATTTGATGTTGTTCCAAATGTATGTATGACAAGATATCTTGGATCCGCCATCCAGCCTAGATTGCAATATTAGGCTTACTGTCCTCCATTCATCCATGTTCGATATCGGTTCAAATTTTGTTCGACATCGATCCGCAATTGGCCCATAATTAATCGAAAATAACCCAAAATTGATCCAAAACTGGTACGAAATTATTTAAAAATATTCCGATTTGACCCAACATTGGTTCAAAACGGGTCCAAAATTTGTACGAAATCGGTTCGAATTACAGACACCCCCTCTCGCAGGTTGATGGGATTGACGGTATTGTAAACATCATCAAGCCACAATATATTCAATAGAGTTATCTAAATATAAGGACCTTCGCTCTTTTTAGTTTTTATTTGCACCAAGTTCTACTACTAGAGGTTAATTAGTTCTCATGTTAATAATCCACCAAACATTATGACTACTGAGGATTTGATTTATATAAGAAGCCCGCTTCAAGATGTTGATTACAATACGCCTCGATAGTGGTGTGTCGAGGAGGCCGGGAGGGCTGATATGAGCCTTTTGTCTGTTCTATACCTTTCCTCTATTCACCAGCTCATAACCAACAATCAACCAGTAACAAATAGATAATTGAGAAAGGATGTGCTATGTGTGGTGATTGGCTATTCAAGTATTAGTAGTGTTTGAAGTACTAATGTATGTCTCATGTGATGATCATAACTTCAGCTGTATCTTGTACCTATCTAATCTATTACGTCTCTCATATATTGTCTTTTATTTCTTCTTTTCGAGTCCTATACTGCCATTCTACACCCGCCTTCAGCTGGGTCAACAAAGATGGTGATAGTTAACGTCTTAACACTCACACATTCTCAAACGCGGTCTCAGCGGGAACCTACAAAAATGCCATCGTGCACACGATTACGAATCGGTCATGTCCGAAAGTCTATCCTTCATCCTAGAAGACTAGGTCCATGCCTTCAGCTGGACCAATTAAGAAAATACGCCCATACCTATTAGACAACACGTCTCGTGGCGACATGACCGGGAACCCTATCGATATAAACGATCCCACTCTCTGCCAGAATTCAAACCGCGCACTGAAAATTTAATATCAGACTCACGGTTCGCGCAACCATTCAAGAACATACGTTACAAAATCACGTCAGCGCACAAACGTTAGAGACCCTCGCGATTTTCCAAGCAACCTACGAACTCGCAAACATGATTACACCCCGGTGATAAGGTGAAAATCTCAGCACTCATAAACTTACCAACACGATCTCAAGTGTCAACCTACAAACTCCCGCGCTCGCGCCATCATGAATCGGGATCGTCCGGAAGTATCTATCCTCGGTACAAACAATCTAGGTCCTTGTTAATTATTAAAAAAATAATAAAATTGAAAAATAACTACCATATCCACTAGACAAAACGTTCCATGGCGACATGACCGGAAACTCTAGTGATATGGGGTAACTCTCTCCCTGTCAGAATGTGATCCGTACACCGAAAACTAAAGATCTGATCTGATCTGACGGTCCGCGAATATATGAATCGCCGCAGGGTTTCAAAATCGAATTTATACATGCGAAGTCACATACACGCGACAAACACGTCAACATACGAACGCTTAAGCCCTTCGCGATCATCTACGCACACCTATGCCCGCGATCGCGTAAACTTGATAACACTGCGGCAATTGTGTGAACGTTTTAGTACTTACGAAGTTACAAACGCGATCTCAAACGCCAACCCGCAAATGCGCGATCATGAATCGGTCACGTCTGGAAATCTTTAACCTTCATTCTAGCAATTTAGGTCTATACATTCAGTTGGACCAATCAAAAAAAAAAAAAATAAAGCTCATATCCACTAGACCACGCGTTCTACGACGACATGATTGGGAACTCTAATGATATGGAAGAACCCACTTCCTTCTGGAATCTGAACCGTACACAAAAAATTAAGTATCAGATTCACGGTCCGCGCGCGATTATTCTAGAACACACGCGAATATGCGAAAGGCACACGGTTATGAAATAGAATTTATGCACGCGAAGTTACACGTTAGCACACGCGACATACAAACGCACACGCGATCGAGCACATTAACGTACAAATGTTCGAGCCCTTCGCGATGATACACGCGATTCCCTACGCCCGCACATGCCTGAACCGTACAATGAATATCACATTCAGAATCACGGCCCGCTACAATTGGCCTATTGCAGTGTTTTATTGGGCGACATTGCCTGTCTCGTCTGCAAATTGTAGTATGTGATTCTGACGGGGAGCCCTTCCGAGAACCTAGCTCTACAGCTCCAGTAGGACAACTCTCGAAAAAAAAAATCGGTTCGAATTACAGACACCTTATATAACAGACTAGCGGAGAGAAAAACAGTAAAACTAGCAACCATGAATGTAAACTGGCATCACGGAAGCTCCCATAAGCTTTGCATGGGCTTCCTCTTGCACTTCCCCTCTCAAAACCCTCATGCTCGTTTGGCTGCATTTTTTTGACACTTCGCTAGTCTGTGTATAAAGTTCGAATGTGCTCCGGATTTGGTTCAGAGTTGGTCCAAAAATGGTCAAAAAAAATGTTTTAACAGTGATGAAAAATTGATCCGAATTCGGTCCAAAACTGGTTCGAAATTGACTCGACACAGATCCGAAATCTGTCAAAAATTGGTGCGAAGATTGTCCGAAATTGGTCGTACATTGACCCAACACGAAGCTCCGACATTTATCCAACATTGGCTCGAAATTGGCCCAACATTGCTCCAAAATTAGTCTAATTTGTTTTTTTTTATTGTTTTGTCGTAAAGTTCTTAAGAATGTTGTCTCAAATTTCCATAAAGATCGGAGCTGTAGACGCAAAGTTACAGCGTTTTTCAGCTTACTCTCTAACGGAGGCGTGGCTTGTACTTGAAACTTTAAACGCGATTATCTCGAAATCATATTTTCTTAAAAACGTCTTTGCGGTGACTACGATTGCCGAAAAAGTTTTCAGCCGATCTCAAAACTTTTTATTTTTTGGCTTGTTCGTTATTTAACTGCCGTGTCCTTGAACGATTCCATTTTTTCGTCAAATTTTTAATATTATTGTTATTATTTTTTTAAAAAAAATTTTCAGGTGAAAATAGTGTTTTTTCGGAAAAATCGTCCCCGTTTCCAAAAAGAAGAAAATTGTTTTTTTAATCAATCGTTCAAGGACACCACAGGCACATACACTAATGATTTTTTTTTTAGTTGTATGCTTTCAGTTGAGCTGTTCGACTGAAATCGTAGTCACGGCAAACCTTTTTGAAAAATAAGCGTTTTGCGGAAATTGCTGTAACTTCGACAATTATTCGACAATATTTTTGCGTGTTCTCAAGTGGATTTTGCAACTTGGACATTGCACTACGCTAGACGTATAACAAGTAGTTCATAAAAATATGTCTTCATACCTTTACAAAAATTCAAACTTTTCCCTGTTTTTCCGCGTCTCAACATATATAACCCCTTAACGAAGTCGATGGTTTTTTCACTCTTCTTACAAAAGTAATAATAATAATAAAATAAACTATTGTTGGTCCAATGAATTGTTCACTTGGAAACATAGATGTCGTTTTCGGCCATGATTTCGCCGATGCTTAAGTCTTGTTGCTCACAATCGGCCACTCCATTCGGGTGTTTTTTTTTCGATTCACAAGTGTCGGTTGGGAATGCGTCAATAACGAGCAGTCCTTGCTGATTTAATAGTAGTTTGTTGCGTAGTGTACAGTTTTTTTAGATATCACTCTTGGCAATCTGATTTTTATAAGTACACATGGTTGTCTGAGTATAGAGGTCGCCAAGCTTTGAAAATGAATCGTCATGATTGTAAATCATCTGAAGCGGATTCACCAACACAATATTAAATGATTTTAATGCCTTCTGTTAGCGAAGTGGTTGGTTTACTGGAAAACAAAATGTCACTTTTCCGAAGTCACAGTTTCATCACATTAGGAACGTGGTACTGCCCTCGTTCAATATGTTAAGGATAACACTTTCGTAAGCCCCGTAGCTTGAAAATGTTTCGTGAGATCGTAATTAAGATGTATTTTTTAAACTTGGATGTTGTTGGTATATTGTTACTTGGTTTTTGTAGATTGTTATAGCGTTATGTCAGTCCTATTGTGTCAAACAGACAAAGGAACCCTCGGCACATGCATGCATCTCCCAGCTTTCTTCTATTTTCATTACATTTTCATTTCAATTTTAACTTCTGATTTTTAGCGGTTATTTTCTAATTGCCCAGTGTCGTTCGATTTACTGGAATTCCGGGCAGTATTGCAACCTTTGAGCACTAAATTTATCTTGATGACCCTATACAACTCTAGAACGGATTCTGCATGACGGCACGATGCCGAATCAGGCCAAAAATAACAAAAAAAAACACTCAACACTGTCTAAAAGAGGTAGTCGATGTTTTTGAAGAAACTTTTTGTGGTAAGTTCCCTTGCCCGGTTCAAAATCCCATTTGTGACATAAATCTAACTTTGTTTGTCGTAACTGCAGATTGCTTGCCAAACCAGAAAAAAATCCTGGCCAGTTTCGTTTTATTGCTTGTTTGTATTTTTTCCGCGATATTAAATCTATCTCTGCTGGTAAAAATCAGGCACACTCGAAACCGTGGAGTTCCCTGCCCCAGGCCATTTCTAAGTTTGCAATGGGATAATGTCGAATACTTGCGATGTGCGAGAAGTCTCACTAAATTTACCAAAGCAATTTCACCAAATTTACAAAATACGAACATTACACGTTAAACTGTATTTCAAACAAACAAACAACAATTTTGCTATTTGGCCGAATGCCGTTAGGTCGAAGGTCATTTTATTAAAAGTCATTGGGTCAACTAGTTTTGATTCAAGATTATTTGATAGAAAGTAATATTAAAAAAAAAACGCTGAATAACCGTAATGAACAAATACATAGATATGAACTAATTAGTACCGATATTAAATACTGTTTATTTATTCTTGTGTTTATATGGATATTTTCCTTCTTTTCAACATGAGCTGTTCTTTCTATATATTTCTTTTCTCGCTGCCTACAGGTACATTCAGCAATATTTTTCATATCCTTCATTGAGCTTTAGTTTTCACAGAGAGAGAAAGAGAGAGAGAGAGAGAAGTGCTGATAGACGACATGTTTTCGTTTCGAGTCCATAAGCGTAATGTTTTAAAGAAATTTGTATCTATTGTAATAAAATTTATTAAGATATTTTTCATTTTTCGAGATGATGAACTTTTTTTAATTTAACCTTTTAAGACACGAAAATTAGTAAAGTTTTGAAATTTATTGGGTTCGCAGGATTTCTCGACTCAAAAAGTGGATCGAAAAAAATTTAAAGAAGCTTGCGCTAGTCCATATTATGTTTATTTCCATAATGTTACAAACTATTTACAATTCAGTTTTAGTTTTGAACTAATTGTTCGTCCCTTTATTTGTAATGTTTGGTAATATCCTACGGAATAACAGACTTACGTCATTCATATTTCGATCTGTTATTCCGTCGCAGATTTCCAAAAAATCTTAATTGCCAAATAAATTGTATCTCGCGAATAACGCTTAAATAGGTCTGGTTAGGCTGAGGTGTGATGTTGCTCTCAAAATCCTAAGATGAACTTTTATCTCAGATGAATCCACTTCAGCAATACCTACGCAAAAGGTTGATTTGAACAAAACGCGGTACGGTCTAATGACATTAGATTTTTTTTGTACATATTCCAATTAAAACATTCCTCCCTCCCCTAGGTTGACGGGTTTGACGGTATTTGCAAACACCATCAAGCATATTTCGCACATTAGTGCTAACGAACTTCTGACAGACAATTTCCTTAAGATGGTTATTGCAATACGCCTTGTAGTGGTGCATTGAGGAGACCGAGAAGGCTTATGGGACTTTTTGTGTTTTGAGCTTTTTCATAATCTGCACCATCCCAAACTAACGATCAACTGTTAAAGAAATGTAGAAGTAAAAGCCTATAAGTGTTACTATAGTAAGAAGTTGTTTTAGTACTAGAGTACAATTGTTATGTGATGCAATTGTGTATGTGTTCATCTGAGAATTTGTGGCAGCTGTTTCGAGAAATGGACGCAGAACTGCATTTTTTACTTTCCTAGAATTCGTTGGTCACTTTTTTTCAGTGTTCAATTTGAGCGTTCGATTCTATTCATTTGAGAAGATCGGATTGGATAAATTAAGGCTGCATTTAGACAAGTTCAAGTAGTTTGATCACATGTTTCATGTGTCCTTTTGCTTCTACTTCACGAGTCTATTATTGTAGTATTTCTATTAGTTTGCTTTTCCTGTACTCATGTGTGTGTTACAATCCATTTCCCACTGTCCGGCAGTGCTTTTATGGAAGAAACTTGTCTACATCTGTGTAATGATATATTTGTTTTCATCGATAAATGTACACATGTTTGGCACTGGAAATGAAAGGCAATAGCTCTACTGTACATCCAACGGCCCATTTCAAGAATGCCTGTTCCTACACGTACATTCTGAGCAGGGTGGCCAGATAGAATTCCTTAATATCGGTAGGGACACTAAAAGTTTATCGGTAGGCCGGGTTGTTGTCCCAAAAACGTAGTATTGACATAGAATTGTAAAATACTGACAACACAGATCTCAGACCAAATCCAACCCAAAAAATGAATGTTGAGTATGATGTGTCCAAAATCAATAAAAATCGGTAGTTTTCGGTAGGAACAACAAAATATCGGTAGTTTTGCCTTGGTCGTCTGTGAATCGGTAGGGAAGACCAAAATCAGTAGGACTACCGATAAATCGGTAGGTCTGGCCACCCTGATTCTGAGGCCGCCTTCATATACAATAAGCCCTGCGCGTATACATCCAAGTATCAATAGGATATTTGCGATATATTCGCACTTCCAGAATGAAATTTTTTTTTGATTCTGGCACGTATTTACAAAAAGGAAAATATTTATGAACGTAGATAAGTATTGAAAAATGACATGAAACGATCTCACCAGCTCTGAATAAATAAATTCATGAGATTTCTGTGAAGAATTCTCCTCCATCCGTTAAATTGTTGCATCAGCTACTCAGGTCCATGTGGCGCTGCAAGCGTTAAGCAGAACGAACGGGCGTATTTTTTCGCGTCTTACTTCACATACTTCAATGGCAAAGTTGTGACGACAAATTTCTATGCAAAATCACACTTTTATCGCGATATTTCAACCTACTAACACGTAACTCAACAGGAAAAACTACCTACTAAACGATTGACTTCATTTTCCTGATGTAATATATTTTAAATCACTGAAAAACTTTGAAAAATATTGGACGTTAACGACAACACGTCCGGACGATTCGCCAGTGCTGTCATCTTCTTCTTTGCTTTTCCTTCACTCAGGTATACCAAAAATAATTTCGGTCAATTTATACGACTCTACTTAATCTATACATATTTTTTATCTTTATTCGACCTGTTATTTTTTTGCTGTATCTTAAATTAGATACATACCAACACTGACTAACACAATCAATTGCATATTCTCTCATATACATTCACAATCTCTCATTTCAATCGTACAAACGCTCGTGGCCTTTGCGATAACACAAACCTGGTCACAAACACGAACATGCAATTGTAATTATCCGCACATACTTACGCCCGCGATCTCGCCAACATTCAAACACGGCAACTAAGAGACCTTCTTGGTACTTATAAATTTTCAAACACGGTCTCAAGCATTAACCAACCGATCGCGCTATCATGAATCGATCGGGTCCTAGCAGCCTCATGTCTTCAGTTGGACCAATCAAAAAAATGTCGCTCATATTCACTAAAGGGCGAACACGAAATTATTGCGACACATTCAACAGGGCATAACTGTTTTACCATTGGGTAAAAATCAACCAAATTTTGCACACTTTCTCATTGATGTATATTGTTTACATGCTGTCAAACTCGAAGTCGTGTTTTTCGATTCAACGAATGTAGAGGTGAACCAACGCGAGTCGAGAGAACAAATTCTTTACAAACACCTGGAATTTCCTGGCCTGTCGCACCGACAGATGGGAAAAATGCTGAACATTCACCATTCAACCGTCTCCAGAGTATTGAAGCGGTTCCAGGAGCGGTTGACGTTGGACCACGGCAAAGGAGCTGGAAGAAAACCGGGACCGAAAAACAAAAAGACGGAGGGAAAGGTGAAGCGGATGATTAAAGCAAATCCCAACGTCTCAAGCCGTGATTTGGCTAAAAAGATCGGCATGTCGCAGAGCTACGTCCAGAATGCAAAGAAGAGAGCTGGACTACATACATACAAGGTACAGAACTTTCCAAACCGCGATGAGCGGCAACAATCGACGGCTAAAACTCGGGCACGGAAGCTCTACGAGAAGATGCTGACAAAATATGGACGACGAAACGTATATAAAAGCCGATTTTAAGCAAATTCCGGGGTTGGAATTTTTCACCGGCAAGAGCAAGTTCTATGTGGACGACAAATTTAAGAAGAAGAAAATGTCGAAGTTCGCCTCCAAATATCTCATTTGGCAGGCCATCTGCTCTTGCGGACTGAGCCTTTCGTGAAAAAGGGCACAGTAAATGGCGAGATCTACAAACCTGAGTGCCTCGAGAAGCGCCTTTTGCCGTTCTTGCACCAGCACGACGAAGCTCCGCTATTTTGGCCAGATTTGGCATCATGCCACTATTCTAAATGTGTCCTGGAGTGGTATGAGGCCAATTCTGTCGATTTTGTTCCAAAGGACATGAATCCGCCAAACTGTCCGGAGCTGCGCCCGGTGGAGCAGTACTGGGAAATGATGAAGCGGGAACTTCGCAAGAGCAAGAAGACAGTCAAAGACATGTTAAGAAAATGGAAAAAAAAACTGAGAAACTGGCACCGGATGACACTGTAAAGACTTTGATGGAGGGCATCAAGCGAAAATGCGTTCAATTTTACACTCAAGGCTCCATCGATTAACTTTTCTTTTGATTTTTGAAGTAAATATATGTATAAAACTGCCCTAAAATTTTGGTTTGATTTTAAACATTATAAGAAAATTGGCATGACATTTTCGGTGTCGCAATAATTTCGTGTTCGCCCTTTAGACAACACGTTACACGGTGCCATGACCGGGAACTTTAGTGATATGGGGAAACTTACTCTCTTCTAGCATCTGAACCATACACTAAAATTAAGTATCAGATTCATGGTTCACGCGCGATCATCTAAGACCGAAGCAGATGAATCGCAAAAGCCCTTGGGTCAGGTTTGAATCCCGCCTGCTGTCAAAGTATATGAACTGACAGCAGTTGGACTTGAAAGCTGTAGCCTGAATCAGTTTCGGGGTTCCAGGTTTGGAAGTTATTACCGGGTTCCACTTATTTGTAATTCTGGTCATATTTAAAACTATTCGTATCTAGAATTTATAATTTTATTCAGACTTAGATAATTATTAAATTAATGGTATTTTTAACAGGCGTTCTAGTATGTTTTAGAATGATTTAATCTCATCATGTTAAATCGGTTTTTAATAGCCTTGTTAAAACTGATATAAAAACAAGGAAAACCCTGGTGTAAGTGTTATAGCAAGTAATTAAATAAAAAAAAATTAACCCCCTACATGCGATCATATTACCGGGATTCCACTGTACAGTAATTCTCTCAGCTCGAACAACCCTCGCCAGTCAGTCGGTGCTTTCCCGATGCAGCATGTAAGAAATTCCCCCCCGGGTATAATCGATCACCGATCACGGTACGAACGATGAGACATCCATATTTGCCTCTCACTTTCTCTTTAGCAAATCATACCGCTTTCTGGTACCTTAACTGCTTCACCAAAGAAGCTTGTTAGAACAAAACAAAAGACAAACAAACAAGCTGCGTCGCGAGTCTGACTGAGCCCGAACTCGCGGAACTTTATGGTTGGTGCTGTGATGTGATGCGCGCGTCACTTGCGAAACCGGATTATCTGCCGCCACACAACTAAACGAACTAACAGACAGACAGACAGTAACAGAACGGTACCTATCAAGTGGCTTAGCTGCGGTTCAGTGGCTTAGTCAAGCAGCACCACTCGATCGAATCGGTTGACAGTCAGATTGCATCTAGAACTGTTCGGCAGTGGTGTTTGATTAAGATTTCTTGTTTTGTAAGGACACCGTTGCGGACAACATGATCACCCGGTTACTCCTGCTGCTCCTGGTGATTCAAAGTACCGTTCAGCAACGTAAGTTCAGTTGATTTTGTTTAGCGATTACCCCTTTTCGGAAGAGCGAGGTCATTAGTCGTAGAATTGGCCAACCGGTTATTGTGTTTGCCAATTGAAAACCGGTTTATTTGTTTCGCGACGTGACTTTACGCGGTGTTTACGGTTTGCAAAGAAAAACCTTCAACCAGTTGAAAAGTGCGACGATCAGAACGGGGGAAAAACCTGCTACCGGTTAGGAAGTTTTCGGCGATAACAAGTTTCAAGGTCTTCCGTTCGTTCGTTCTGGAACGTAACAAAACAAGTGATAACGAACCCAGACAATCGCCGTTGAATAACTCAGCTTTATTTTCATCCCTCAGAATGTATGACCCCAACGCGCAAGCGTGGCCTCTGCACCTCGATCTACGATTGCAGCAGTATGTTAAGCTTCTTCGGAGATCGACTGCTGACCTGGGAGGAGCGGGACTTTCTAAGACTATCCGCCTGTACCGGTGCTGCCTCCAGTCGGCAACCATCCGTTTGCTGTCCGGATAAGAACGTACGTCCCGGCGGTGGCGGTGGCGGCGGTAATGGTAATGGGGCTGGAGATTCGACGCTCCAAACGCCTCCTCCACCGCCGGAAATTCCATCGGCTATTACACCGGTGCAGCCGGAAAACCGTGCTCAAATAGGTGGTGGATTGCTGCCGAACCCACGGACCAATGAGTGTGGCGTTAGCATCGGAATGCGAATCTACGGCGGTGAGAATGCAGATATTGATGAGTTCCCTTGGCTGGCTATGCTGCAGTACGAGAACTTTCGCGGGGAGCGAAAGTTTAGCTGCGGTGGGTCGTTGGTCAACAATCGGTACGTGCTGACGGCGGCGCATTGTGTGGTGGGAGAGGTCGAGAAGAAGGAGGGCAATCTGTAGGTTTTTTGTGTGATGGATTTTTTTTTCGTGGAAGTTAGACGTTATTGATTTGATGTTTTTTGCATTTTAGGGTCAGCGTCCGGTTGGGAGAGTATGATACCACGACGGATGTCGATTGTATCGAACAGGATGAGGAGCGGATTTGTGCCGATCCGCCGATTGATGTTCCCGTTGAAGAGAAACTACCGCACCCGGAGTATAGCGAGTTGACCAAACTGAATGATATTGCGCTGCTGCGGTTGAACCGGGATATTTTGTATACGGATTTCATTCAGCCGATTTGTTTGCCTTTGGCTGATTTCAGGAACTCTGCCGCTGGAGATGTTAACTTTGTGACCGGATTCGGAAGGACGTTGAAGGGTGAGTTTAGTTATTCTGGGGGGCCCACCGTTGACAAAATTGCCTTTTCGAGTCATTTCACCCCATCTGCACCCGATCCGTCGAACATTGCCACTCTTTCTTCAAAGTCAAATGAAGAAAGGAATAAAACATGTCGAGTAGCCTTTTTTTCCTGCAAAAAAAGCGAAAATAGTGGTTTGTGCTGCATTCGAACTCATGTAACTCCCATGGAAACAATCCACCGAGAATTAGGTTTTACACCAACCGACATAACCCTACGCAAAGAGCGGGATGAACTTCGTTTGACAATTCTCGGTGGTTTGTTTACATAAGAGTTACGTGAGTTCGATTGAAATAGATGAACATCCGCTGCACTCGAACTCACGGTAGTGACGAAGTAAACAAATCACCGAGAATTAGGTTCTTTACTAGCACAGTTAACCTCACTTTTCTTGACAGTTCGCTTGTACTGTTTACATGGACTTAGAAAAATTTGTGGATGACTAGATTCGCTCGAAGAAAATCGTAAAGAATTTTTCTAAGTCCATGTAAACAGTACAAGCGAACTGTCAAAAATGAACACTCAGTTCATTTGTGACGTCAGCGTAAAGTATTCAATTGTCAAACATGAACTTCATTCATTATGAGTTCATTCGTGTCGTCATCTTGTAGAACTCAATTGTCGCACGAAGTTAATCTGGCTGTTTCTGTAGTTTCCAGGGATGCTAGCTTCTAGAAGAAGGCCCAAGCAGGCGTCAAAATTGTGGTGGCGAACAGAGACAGAGAATAACTGTTAACTATTGAATACTTACACTGACGTCACAAATGAACTCAAGTGTTCATTTTTGACAGTTCGCTTCTACTGTTTACATTGACTTAGACATTTTTTTGAGAATTGCGAATCTTCTAATTTTTCTAAGTCCATGTAAACAGTACAATTGAACTGTCAATAAAAATGAGGTTAACTGTGTCCGTAAAGAACCTACTGAGGTCATCGCTACCATTTCAACACAACTGTTGGTTGGCCTTGGAAACGACGTTGTTTATTGCCATTCACAGAACCAGAGGGATGGCTTCCTTTTTGAGGCATGCAAGGACATTTCAATAGAAGGACTTTGCGATGTTGAGTGATTTACTTTCAAATTTCTTGATACAAACACGAACAACTATTTAAAATTGAGTTCTTTTCACTCAATTACTGGATATCGTCGAATAAAGAAAATTTGGGTAAACCGTGTTAAAGGTAGTTTCCATTTAACCACGGCAAAATCACAACTCATTAGTAGGATTTTTATAATCAACCTAGGGTTAAGTAGGGGAAAGTGGTCGGTTGCCGGCACCTCTATATAACTATTATATTTTATTTGTACCGATAGCTGAAATAAACATTTTCGTATGTTCTGTTCTACAGCCAAAATATTTTTTGAACAAGTTAAAATCTACTCAAAAGTTTAGTGTTATAGAAAGAAGTAAATCGATCGAAAAAAATATGCGCATTGAATATTTACGATGTGAATTTATTCTATTTTGTGATTCAACATTGAATGGCACCGAAATGTTCGTCACAAATATTTTTGATCAGTTTTTAAAAAGGTTACTAAAATGGGTTTCCGGCACCCCATTTTTTTGCGGCAAATGCTCTAAATCACCTAATCAATATGGGTATTTTGGAACGGGCTTTACGAATAGATACCAGAGATCGATCTTTGGCACCATTCTGAAAACTAGGAAGGCGACCTCCGGTTTAGCATTTTACATTTACATATGAAGAAAGCCCATAGGGCGTTGTGTACACTAGGGTGGGACAAAAAATAGATTCCAGCTCCGAGCAACTTTTTGGGTACCATTTGGGTCCTAGACCATCTGTGCAAATTCTTAGCTTGATCCCTGAAACTATATTTTTGCGCCCACTATTTAAAGTTTACATGGGATTTTATATGGGAAAATTAACTTTCACAAAATAATTCCTCCAGGAGTCGCCCATTGCTTCTTAAAAATAAACCGTTATGTGGCTTTTGTAGGAAATTTAACACAGAAACGCTTGAGAAAAAAGTTATTAAGCTGAAACCAATTGATGCTCTGACGATTGATAAAATATTCATTTTTTCTAGCACCACTGTTGTTGGTTGTCCAATTATATGCAATTTTGTTTTGATCTTCTCTTAATGTCTCCAAATCATTTTTCTATACTGTCTGGACACTTCGCAAGAGTTTTCAGGGATAAATTGAGTCATCTTTTGTACATAATAAGAGAAAATTAAAGATTTTGTATATAATTCGACCGTCAGCAGCAGTGATGCTATGAAAAGTAAAATTTTCATCAATCTTCAGGGCATCAATCGGTTTTTGCTTAATAACTTTTTCCACAAGCATCAGATCGTTTCGTGGTCTTCTCGACTTTGTTTCCTTGACAAATTTCCTATAAAAATCATACATCTTTTTATTTTTAGGAGGTAACGGGTGACACTTGGAAGAATTAATTTGCAAAAGACGTTTTCCTTATACGAAATCCCATGTAAACTTTAAACAGTGGGCACAAAAATATAGTTTCACCGATCGAACTAAAAATTTGCAGAGTTGTTCTGGGAGCTAAATGAGACCCAAAAATTTACTCGGAGCGAAATTTTATTTTTTTCATATAACCATGTCCCACTCTAGTGTACACCGCTAAGTAGCACTGTATATACCAGATTGTCACGACCAGACAATTTGGGGTTGAACCCTGTAGCCCCCCTCCCCCTTTGGCTGAACTCTACCTGATCTGTCTGAAGCTTTGGTAAAAAATGGACTGCCTCAAACTAACTCAATTGCAGTGAATGTGATCCGTCAGTGCCTTAGCAGTGCGTAAAATTCGCACTAGTTTTTCACATACACATATTGTCGTTCTGATGAAGAATAATATTCACAATGCCTTTGATGGTTGTTGAAATGAATAAATTTCCTTTTCCCTTTGAATCTTGATGATTATCGTTCATATTTTTTTTCCATTTTTAGTAAATTATCTTAGGGTGCCGACAACCGACCACATTTTTCAAAATGGTAAAAAAAATATTTTACTAAATTGTTAATAAATTTTTTCAAGTTGCCAGAATAAGCTTTCATAAGTTATTAGCTAAGGCTTCTAGCTTTCCATTGGTTAAGAATCTCTCGGGGGGTGATAGACTGTCATATTTGGAGAAAAAAATTGTTCTACACATACCATCAAATCTCAACCGTTACAGAGTTATTGAACTTTTAGTGTAAAAAACTTATGTGTCTTAAAATACCTCTAACTTTAAAAGTGTACTTTGTATTTTAAATGTTTTAGTTCCATTCGAAAGGTGAGAAAATTTCGCATTGAGTGATGCCCTCACATGTTTCAGCTAATGAGTTTAAGTAGCCTTTTCAAAGTAATTTATTGAAAATTAAACAATTTCAAACGATTTTTCGTTCATTTCTTGAAAATCCTAATAGTTAACCTCATTATTTTAATATTTCAGATTGTTAGTCTTGATGAGCTGCTTAATTTGTTCTTTGACATGATACACTTACCTTTCCTTATTTTCATGATTTTGGGTTATTCAACTTGGATATTTTTATCTGATTTTCACTAGTACCAGCTCTAATTGAAAAATTACGGCACTTATTGTACTTTTTTTCATTTTATTCAAAAGCCAGGAAAATTTTACAGTGAAAAATGTATTAATACCTTTCAGTTAAGTGAATTTAGTATTCTTTTCAAGGTTAATTAGTTTAAAGTTAGTGTTATTATTAGCATTTTCGTTATTTTATTAAAATAGTAAATAATAAACTTCACCATAATTATCATAGAATCAATGCATCTCAGCAATTTCTACAATTCTTCCTTTGACTCCATTCAATGATCTCTTTTAGTTTCGAAGCAAAATCATTTTTATCTTCTCGTTTCATATGCAAAAACAACGATTTCGAACCCACTGCATTTGTGATAAGGTCATGCTGTGTTAACTGTTAAATTGCAGCGAAATGAAAAGCGCTAGAGATAAAGTGTCAAATAACAAGATATAGAGAATATTAAGGGCCACCAAATGAACAATAGTGACGATAAATTTTGTTGATTAATAATTAGAATAATTAAAAAACTCCAAAAAACACAAATTTTGAGTTATTTCGTTAGTAAAAAATCATTTAGCACACTTAACTAAAAGATATTTGTACATACACTGATAGGACATTTTCTCAGCTTTCCAATGAAATCTTGTAAATAACGATATAAAGCATATTTTTTAGATTAGAGTCTTTTAAGCACTTGCAAATCGGTTACAGGAAAAGTATAGTAATGAAATTACAAAGAAATGAGAAGAGATAGAAATATGACGTCCAAGAACAAATCATGCATCGTCCTAAAACCCAACTTTTGGATAATGGATATTGCTATAATCATACTTCATTATTTCGAGAAAATTAGCAAAAACCTCCTCAAAATCACTAACTTTTAACTACTTTACAGTTAAAGTAATTAAAACTAATTAGTTAAAAAATTAAAGGGTTGTGTACAGGACACGACCACGGTGACATTAAAAATATAGCTTTTTATCTATCACACATATCGACACACGTTCTTGTTCACTCGCCTGTTTTCATATGTTACAATTTGCTATATACCCTCCCCATTAAAACATAATTTATTGAAGGTCTTTTAAGGGTAATCTATTAATTAATCAAGTATCTCACTAGGTGATTGGCATTATTTGGCTGATCCATCTAGTAAAAATAGGCTGGTCTGTCCAGAAAATATATTCAAAAGAAAAGTTCCATATTGAGAGCTGTGATGAGGAAACCCACGCCCGCCAACGGAAATATACAGATTCTCCATAAAATATGAAATTTCGTTTCCATTTAAATTTTCAATAATGTACTAATGAACTTAAGTAAACAATCTTAAGTGTAAGTATTTCTTGATCGATTAATGGTGGAAAAATGAAATTATTTGATAAATTACATTGTTATGCAACGTTCGCACTACCAGTTAAAACGGGTTTTTATGCTATCTTGGTGACATTTTTCTTGTTGCTAATTATTAAAACGTGTTATAACTCTGTAGTGTAAACATTGTATTATTAAACCAATTCTGCAGCGTTTTATGTTATATAGGTGTTTTATGTGGTAATAGGATTGACATAATTATATCTTCAGTACAGCGGTTTGTTTCATAATTTAAAACAGATTTATTTTAAAATTTAAATTAGTATACCCAACCGTATTTGTTGTATACCTTAAAACGCAATTAGAACTGTGTTTTAAATACATAGGGTAGGACAGATATTCTGACTGGTTAAACTGGGAAAACAATTTTAAGTCCAGTAACGCTTAAGACATGGCTTGAATTTGAATCGAAAAAGAATACCCGCTTCAACTGCTGCTGGGACGGTAAGTTCTGTTTTAAAATTTTCCGTTGTGTGCAGTACGAAACAAAAGTGTTTGAAATTAGAAAACAAAAAGTTCTGCTGGGAATGTGATTGTTTCCGATGCAATTACACTCAGATTTTTCACGCAGGGTATACAGGCCGTGTAAATGAAAACCGCGTAAATTTAAAAAAAAAACGCGTTAATGAAAACCGCGTAAATTTCAAAATCCGCGTAAAAAACCTGAGTGTACTCTCCTATATAAAATACTACGCTGCTGAACAGTGCAATAACTACAGAAGCATGTTGTCAGATGCCTTACTGATAAAAAACATATAACCGAAATATGAAACATGAAAACCAATTGGCTCTTTACCCTACGCAGCTACAATGCGCCGTAAACATGGATTAACAAGTTACAACGCACACGCATGCATAAAAATAAATATATTTTTTTCAAACGCAACACTCTTAAGCAGCACACACCGTATTGAATTAAATCCAAACCACCCCGCCCACCCACTTTGCAAATCATTCTGTGACACCATGCTGGTACCCGACAAATCCACACACGGCCACCGCTGCCGAAAATGCATAGCGTCTACCGCTTATTGTAGTGCCCAGACACTGCAGCCATGATCTTACCCGTTCGACATAAGAACAAAAACTGATTCAAACGGGTACGCGTCACCTCTATTTATAAACTAACCGTATATGGTTTAGTCACTTAGGTGCGAGTGTGTGCAAATGCCAACGTTACCGAAAATCGATAGCGCTTATTGCATCGCCCGGAGACGACGTTGCTCGTGTGGGATAAGAGCAACAACTGATTTAAACGGACATGCGTTGCTTCTATTTATGACTTTTCGTGTTTCATTGAGCAACTAAGCTGCCCTCTTTTGACGGCTGTGTCTGAGAAATCTGCCTCACGAATGGTATTTTTCCCGTTTTTTGTGAACTTTTTAATTTTACCAATTTCCAAAAGTCTACTTTTATTGGGCAGATATTAAATTATTACCAATATTTAAGTTAGGTGTTTCTGAATCGGTTGGTGTATGAATGATTAAAATCCATCTAGTAATATCGGAGTTATAAGCGTGCAAACCTTACATAGTTTCGTTACATGGGAGATAGTTTAGATTTTAGAATGACACCTAGCCCCAGATAGTGGAGTAAGACATTTTTAATGTCAAAAATATGAGAACACCATTCAATAGAAAATTTTCTCACCTTTCGAATGGAACTGAAACATTTAAAATACAAAGTATACTTTTTAAGCTAGAGGTATTTTAAGACAAATAAGTTTTTTACACAAAAAGTTCAATAACTCTGTAACGGTTGAGATTTGATGGTATGTGTAGAACAATTTTTTTCTCCAAATATGGCAGTCTATCACCCCCCCCCCCCCCCCCCCGAGAGATTCTTAACCATGAACCAAACACCCTGTATATTGTTCAATTGGAGTAATGTTATGAGCCAAAAACAAAAGTGTGCCGACAACCGAACACATTCCCCTATTCATAAATTTAAGTTAAATTTACTTTATTTTGGACATAGCTCAAACAACTCAAAAGTACCTTATTCAACGGAAGTAGTTCGACTAAGTCCAATCTCTTGTTTTGTTTTTAACAACACTAATAAGTGCGATGGAAAGGACTATTCATTAGTGACGTAATGCAAACATAACCTAAAAATGACTCCTCCTTCTCCTAATGTAACAATTTTCACAATTTTTTTTATCCCCCTCTCCCCTGGTACGTAACAAATTAAATAATTTTTTTTTCAGTAAAGAATGTTACGTACCGTGCTAACTACTCCCCATTCCTCCTATGTTACAACAAGTCATATTGTTTGCAAGGCCACCCCTGTAAAACATATGTAGCTGGAAAATCGATTGCCTTGTACGCAGCTCACCTGGGTTTGATCCAAACCCCGCACATAGGGTTAGATTTTTCAAAAGGATTTTTCTAATCCGGAGAAGGTTAAGGGGTTACATACCTTTTTATTTTTCAAAAAACCGAAATGTTTTTATTACTTTATCTGAAAGTACAAGTTCTTGTGAATATTTTCCCAAATTTTTATAGAGATTTGAGAAATAGATCGAAAGTTACAGCGCTTTCAGGCGAGCTTCGTCTACCAAGAGCAGGGGTAACTTGAAATTTTAAACTCGATCATCTCGAAATGTTGTTTTTCCAAAAATGGTTTTTCCGTGATCACGATTCCTGTAAAACCACTCAACTGATTTTCTTCATTTTTTTCAATTGATCGTAATTAATTGTTCTCGTGTCTTAACGATTCCTTTTGTATGCATAAATTTTTGTTTTGCGGATGAGAATTTTTTAATGCAATTTTTAGAGCTTAAAACAGCGATTTTTTTTTAGAAAAAAACGTTCCCGAATGCAGGAAAAAACTATCATTTATTCAACTAACAGTTAAGGTACGAGTAATATTCATATACTAATGGAATTTTTTCAGCTTTGAGATTTTAGTTGATCTATTGGTCTTCAATCGTGATCACCGCCAACCTCTTAAATTAATTATCAACACATTTTTATAAACTTATGCTTATATATTTCACCGAAAAATGTACTACCACAATATTATAAGTTTGATGTAATGAAACCATTGCTTTAAGCCTTTACGTAAATTCAAAATCTCTTGACATTTCTCTCACAAAAAGGTATGTAACTCCTTAAGCTAAAAGCTCTATAATCGAAATAAGTCACATTTTATCGTACCCCCTCCCCAAAAGTGTTACGTCATTTATGGATGATCCTTAATTGGTAGCTCATTTGTCCTGTATCCTGATGCGGATGCTGGCATACATTTTTTTTTCTATTTTTTTGACAGCATCGTTTCGGACCATTTATGGTTAGCATTCTCATGCAAAAAACATGACTTAGAATAATTCGAGTTTTTTTTAAATATAGAGGTTTTAACATGAGGATCATTCGTCTCTTTATTCGGCTTGGAAACATCTCATTAGAAAAATATTCTGTGAGTCCAACCCAGGTGAGCTGCGTACAAGGGAATCGATTTACCAACCACTCCACGGTAATTCGAGTTCTCTATACTATTTTACTATTGCACAGTATCTGGATCCAGCAAATATGGGAACCTAATCCAGTCAAATCATTGGAGGAATATTCCCCAAAATTCGCTGAACATTACAAAATTTAGCATGGCCTGCTATGATAAAACTAATGCAAAGTTTGCTGAGGAAAGTCAATTTATAGAACTGAACGTGATACGTGAATCACCTTTCAGCTAAAGTTTTTACGAATTTATAAAATCTAATGAAAATATGTTTCAAATTTTCTTCTCAAATTATTTTCATTTTTTTTCGAGGTGTATATAGCAGTCACGACTTACGCCAGGTTCGAACAATTGTTGACATCCGCAACACTGGTGCTTGCCCCATCAGTTACTTGAGAGACGCGAGTGTCGCGATCTTTCCTACTGCGTATCTGACACCAGTGATACTGAAATGAATGTGCGTTGCTGTTATTTATAGATTCGAGTAGTTTTGATCTTATGTACATTATTTTATTATATTTTACCTTTACAACTTCTCATTAGGAATCAGAACGTGGCGGCTCAAGTGTTATTCTGAGATTACACAAAGTAATTCGCCTGGTGGGAAGAGATTTGAGAAGGGGACGGTTTAGGCATAGGGAAATCTAATAGTTGGCTTAAGTATTTTTACTCCAGAAGTCATGAGAAATGCTATGTATTAAGGTTCAAGTTACCTTTTTTGAGCATGTGTTAGTTTTGAACGCTGGGTAGTATGGGTAGGAAAAATTGTGTTCAGCTTTGCCATCGGATTGTTTATTGTTTGTTTATTTGTTGTACCGTCACCAACAGACCCCTTGGCCCCAATGGTGGTTACTTAAACTAATTACATTTCAGAATACGAATTATTTTAGTTTTTATCGAATTCCTTGTCAGGTTGAAGTCAAACGCCGTCGCCACACTGTTAAACACACGCTGGAGTCCGGTAACAGCGCCCTGGCGCCCATAGTTAGTTCTCCTGAATGGGACTCGCAGAAGAGAGTTATTGCGCAGAGCTCGAACGCGAGCTTGAAGATCGAGGCGTCCGAGGATTGTAGGGCAATCCACCCTGGCAGACAGTAAGTCCGAGACGAACAGGGCTCGAGAGCAGTCCCTCCGGATGCTTAGAGTATCGAGCTGTATTAACTGACAACGGTTTTCGTAGCTCGGCAGCTGAAATCTGTTTTGCCAAGGAAGATGTCGGAGTGCAAAGCGTATGAACCGGCGTTGGACGGCCTCGATTCTGTCGACACCGTTCTGGTAGTAAGGGTTCCAAACAGCAGAACAATATTCCAGTGTTGAGCGAACCAGCGCACAATAGAGAGATTTTAAACAGTATACGTCCTTAAAGTTTTTCGCTATTCGGAAGATGAACCCAAGCTGTCCTGAAGCCTTATCCACAATGGATGATGTATGTGGTTTGAACGTTAGTGCCGAATCCATGATGACTCCGAGATCCTTGACGTTAGAGTGTCTTGGAATACTCGAGTCGAAGAGATGGTAGTTAAACTGAATCGGATGGCGTTTCCGAGTGAACGTAACGATTGAGCATTTGCTCGGGTTTAAAACCATTCTGTTTAGATCACACCACGTACTAAAGCTGTCCAATTCCCTCTGAAGAAGCTCGGCATCGGTTTTATCCCGTATTTGTTGAAAATTTTTCATGTCGTCGGCAAAAGAAAGGCGGGGTCCTTGTAATTTGATGTTGACGTCATTAAAGTAGAGGAGGAATATCACTGGACCGAGATGGCTTCCTTGTGGGATGCCGGATGTAGCGAAGAATGGTGTAGATAGACAGTCCTTAATGCTGATTTGGAGTTGCCTTCCATCGAGGTAGGAACGAAACCAGCGCAGAAGTTGTCCATGAATACCGAGTTTGTCCAGCTTCGCTATTGCGATATCATGATTGATTTTGTCGAAGGCCGCAGATAGATCCATGTAAATAGCATCGGTTTGCAATCCGTCAGCGAATCCATCCATTGCATATGTTGTGAACGAGAGCAGGTTAGTCGTTGTCGATCGTTTAGGCATAAATCCGTGTTGATCGTCTGCAATGTAGTGTTTGCAGTGAAAGAAAAGAGGGTCTAAGACAACCAGCTCGAATAGTTTTGATACTGCACTTAAACACGAGATTCCTCGATAATTGTCAATGTTCGATTTGTTTCCTTTTTTGTGAACTGGAAACATGTGCGCTGCTTTCCAGCAGGAAGGGAATGTTCCAGTATTGAGTGATAGCACAAAGACTCGCCGAAGTGGTTCAAGAAGCCCGCTGATGCACTTTTTGACAAAAATCGAAGGAACGCCATCTGGACCCGGGGGACTAGATGCTTTCAGCTTGGAATTTGCTGCAAGAATGGCAGCATTATCGACACAAATTCGGTTGATGGTTCGTCCTAGAGAAGGAGTTAGATTTGAAGCGGCAGCGACTTGTTGTGGGGAAAGGTTCTCGTCGGAAAAAACGCTTGAAAATTTGTCGGAAAACAATTGGCAAATTTCCTTAGTGTCGGTGCCTAAAACTCCATTTAATGACATACAAGATGGTAACCCGGATTCTTTTCGCTGCTCGTTCACATATTTCCAAAACGACTTGGGCTTGGATTTCAGTTGACGTTCGACGTTTCGCTGATATCTAAAAAAGGCACGTCTGCTTTGCTGTTTGTATTCGTGGTTGAGTTGAAAGTAGTGGTTTCGTAATGCAAGTGTCTTATGCTTCGAGAACTTTTTAAATGCGGCTCGTTTGGCAGTTTTTAATCGTCTAAGCACTGTTGATTGCCAGGGAGGGTGTTGATTTGTGCTGACTGTTCGTTTTGGCACATGACGGTCGATTAGGTAGTTAAGAATATTAGAAAACGTCATCGCTGCTTCGTTCGCGTCGTCATTGTTAATATTTTCGTCCCAGTTTATATCCAACAGCGTGCTAACGATGCTGTCGTAGTCAGCGTTTTTAAAATCGTAGACGATAGAGCTTGAGACGTCTTCAAAACTCACTCCTAGGTTACCAGCGAGTACAAGATGTAGTGGGGGATGATGGCGCACATGCTGGACTAAAGGTGTCGGAGCGGCGCAGCAGTACGGAGCGTAGTCCCGGGCACTTACAAAGCAGAGGTCCAATGTACGTCCGTTCTCGTTGATGATATTATTAATTTGCCGAAGAGTTGCGCTACTGTAGTTGTCCAAGATACAACTGGCATTGTTGATAAGCACAGAATTTTCGATATCCAATCGTAGAAATCCATTACTTGCTGGGCACCAGGTCAAGCCAGGTAAGTTAAAGTCGCCCAGTATAACAATATCATCAGATGGGGCAGCGATCGAGGTGATGAAAGAAACGGAGGAAAGATGTACATCGATCAGGCTGTAATCACGAATTCGGTCAGGTGGAAAATACACGACACACAGGAAGAGATTGCGATCGGCAAGTTTCACTGATATCCACACTTGCTCGGAGCTCTCCCACCGCTCATCGTTGATCACTCGGGCTTTTATACCATGGCGAACGGCGATGAGTACACCACCACCTGATGTCTTGCGGCTGTTGAGGGGATTGCGATCACAGCGGAAGACATCAAATGTTGAACCAAACACCTGCTGAGACAGAGTACGGTTGTTGAGCCACGTCTCGGTTAAGGCGATGACGTCATAACAGCAGCCCGTGGTCGCGAGCAAATAGCTGTCCGTTGATGAATTTAAGCCACCAACATTCTGGTAGTAAATCTCGATGTTATTGGATGACGGATCAGGTTCTGCAGAGGGCGAATCAACTGCATCGCGCTCCAGAATGCAGCGATCATCATCGGCGACAGAAATAGTTGACATCTCGTCACAAGATGTTAGAGCAAAAGGCAAATTACTGGAAGCGAAGAATACATCAGCGCTTGAAGTGTTCGGATCAGATGTATACTTGCCATTTGTGGCGGGTTGGAAGACCCTTTCACCCATCCCACACACAGGACCGGGACGACTGATGATCGCTGGCTGCAATTGCTCGACTGTGGCGGGGGGCTCGAGGGCTTCCATAGTGCCAACTGCGGTGCGTCCCAGTATGCGTTGAACCCCGATGGAGCGATGCGGAGAGCAGGAACGGGACGGTAGTAGCTTACGGCGAGTGTTGGACGATGAACTAGAAGCGTGAATCGGTTTAACCGTTGTATCGTTACAATTTGTATAATACTTGCCGAGAAAGGCGGCTTGGAAGACCCCTTCTCCACCCACACATACAGGACCGGGACGACTGCTGAACGCTGGCTGCAAGGGCTCGACTGTAGCGGGGGGATCGAGGGCTTCCATTGTATCAACTGCATTGCGTCCCAGTATGCGATCAGCGTCGACACTCCTTCACAATGGCGGTGTAGCTTGGTATAGTGGCATTGCCAATCGTTGCGGAGTCCTCTGTAGGGTTGATGGGCCGGGTTGACTTAGCGGAATACATGCGGCTTCCGAAGGCGTAGGAAAATCAGTCGTTGGGCACCAAATGTTCTGGGTACGGCTATCCTCAAATTCCCTGAACAATATGCCTTGCGGCCATGTTTCAGGGTTAAGAGCTGCTTCACGGTACTTTGGGTGAACTCCAACTTTGAAAGATATGAAGTTCAGAGTACTGACGTCTATGCCTTTTTTAACAAGCGGAATGACCTTTATTTCCTCGTTGCAGTTTAGCCCTTCTTTGGACATTTTTTCGACTGTCTCCTTGCTAACGCTGGGATGAAAGCGGGAAAGATACATCCAGAGCAACGGAGTGGGAGGAGGAACCGTGAGAATGTTGCTATTATCGACTAGCTTTCGACCGCCGACAAGAATACTGCTCGGATCAGGACCATCCTCGCGACGACGTTTCTGAGGTGGTCGAGATGTACCGGAATTTGGCCGGACTGGAGTGGCTGTTGAAACCTTTCTGGCGAGGTGCGAAATTTGCTGGTTATTTTTTGATAACTCTGCCTTTAGTTCAGCACAGACGTCATCCGTTTTCCCAGCGATAGCAGCGATAACACATCCAAGCGAGGAAACGGTGTCGCGAAAGCGAGCAAACTTCATCAACTTGACACATTCATTGCACATCCAAAATAAATTTGGATTTTCGGCAAGTTTTTTCAAGAACGGCTTGTTGAGTTGTTTACCGCACTGCATATGCACCACATTTTTGCAAAATCCCATGCACTCGATAAAGTCATCGTCCGATTTGACGGTTTTCGCGCAGTGATCGCATGCACTTGTCATAATGCCGATTTTCTACCCGCCCTAGATCCGACTTTTCGTTTTCGTCTCACTGTGCGCCAAGTTATGGTGGGAAATACTTTCCTCTACTCGCGTGCAGATGGCGAAATGAGCGCGTGAATTTTTTGTGGGTAATTACACACAGGTCCGGTGATGTAAACAATCTCGATTTTCACTGGACTTTTTCACGACACAAAACAAAATTTGTAGAAAACACTTTAAAACTTCACAATACCAAGGGCGCAAACAAAATTTAAGATCGACTGATACGATAAACGACGATTAAACGGCACAAATCACGTCAAATATTAAAAAAATAACTGGAGCGATCAACACAAACAACTAATCGGTGAAAATACACTGAACCAAAAGTGCCACATTTTCAAAAGCACCATTCAGCTAAGCCGATGGCTTTTCCGGCAGGTATTTTGCATGAATTGAATCGTGATGATCTAATAAATCGACTGATATTCTTCTTTTAGAGTTTTGAAAAGGTTTAAATGGATAATCTGGTGGCAAAGCTGAGCACAATTTTTCTTACGCACACTACCAAGCCTTGAGGTAACTTGAGCCTTAATATAGGAGGGCCATATCTACATTCTCGAGTAGGTATTGACATGTTCCCTATGATTGTTAGAAACTAAGTTAACAAATAAACCATCAAAACCCCTGATGGGATATTGTACGATTTAAACCAACACTATGTTTTTGTGAACATCGCAGGAGTTCCTGTTCAGGTTGAGATTCTTTCTTTGACCTTTGTGAACCTTTTACAAACTTTGTGCGAAGCGTTCAAAATATCTATGAGCCAACACATGGACTAACTATGTTCCATGGTTTTCCTGAAAATTAGCACGGAGCCAAACTTTCAATAGCTTATGCGATCAATTTTGCTGTTGTTAATTTGCTCAAGCAGCCCAAATGGATCTTTGGAAGAACGTACAACCCAAAGAAGATTAGTCGCTTCATATGCCGCTACCATTTAGTAAATACCCTTAAAGCCAAATCACCAAGTCTTCTGCGAGAAGATTCCGGTTTAGTAAGGGGTTACGATCAGAGCTTAAAAAAATTGACATCCCTGCGTGAACTTGAAAGAAAACGAAATTCAATTCATGCCCGCTGCGATGAATGAAATTTTTGGTTCGTTTCCCTCGTCATTCGTTCTACCGACGCAGCGCATTCAGGTTAGGACATGTTCGGTTTCAGAAGCAAAACGAATTTTGTTTCTATGCTAGCTCTGAGAGGGGTTGAGCAAAAGTGCACCAGATATAGATTACGCAGTTCACTTATGCTCGAAAATGTAGAAGATGCTAACTTCTGCCTTCCAACTGTCGACATAATTTTTTTTTCCAATTCGTTTATTTGATAAGGCAGGTTTGCGTTAGCTTAAAGGTGCCAATTTTTTTTTGTTTTACATTTTAAATTACTTAAAACTAGGGGATTACATATTGATTAGCTATACATATACACAAGGGGGTAATATAATTTTCGTAAGATTAGGGGGTCATTTAGTTTTTATGGCAATATGGTTTGACATTTTTAGTAATGAGATTATTGGAGCAAATAATGTTTAACTAAGGGGGAAAATTTATACGACTATCTTAAAAGTAGAAATAATTAGAGGGCGTGATTAAATTTTGTAAAGATTCGGAGACATTAATTAGGGTTATTTTATGTGGTAGTAGAGTTGGGCATTTTCAACGAGATCATATAATATAATAGTTAAAACTAGAAAAGGCAAGAAGAGCTAAATGCTTCATGAAGACATTTGGGGTGGGGGGGGTGAAGGGGTGTTACTTCTGTGTATAAGAGTCAGGGGAAGTAGGGTGGACAAACATGGCAGGGGGAGAACATTATTTCAGTTTCAGACTTCGGGAGATCAACGGATGGATTACAGAATCAGGGTGGCCTTCATCAGGAAGAATCATGTACTGGGACGCCGGGTGGTCGTTCTTAAGATGAAAGGGGTTTCTCCAGACGATTTCGTAGTGCGGCTCAGATGTTGATCGGCTACATTTCGAGTTGTGCGTGTGATGTTCGTGCTTTAGGTCCCGTGTTTGTTGGCTCATTCGACAGGGATGTTTTGTGTCGCCTTGGAGTCGCATCAAACCATCGTGGGTGTATGGTACAGGTGGAAGAGAGCGCTTCTGAGAATGATAAGGAAAAAGGGGCAGTTAAAGTTGGATATTGATGGTTTTTATGAAGGTGTATATAAGGGACATATAGAGGACATCGCGGCTTGCCAACACATCTCGAACCGGGACGTTGGGTGGTCTTCCTCGGGCCCGGAGGGTGTCCATAAGCCGAGACCTGGCGAAACTGTACTCGGTGCACGCCCAGACTATGTGCTCTATATCGTGATAACCGTCGCCACAAGCGCAGCTACCACTCTCCACGAGCCCAATACGTCGGAGATGTGCATCCAGCGTGTAATGGTTCGCCATGAGTCGAGACATCACACGAATGAAGTCACGACCCACATCCATCCCCTTGAACCAAGGTTTCGTCGATACCTTAGGGGCTATCGAATGTAGCCACCTTCCTAGCTCCCCATTGCTCCACGAGGTTTGCCAACTTTCGAGGGTTCTCTGATGAGTAATACTGAAAAATTCGTGGAAGCAAATTGGTCTTTCAAAAACGTCACCTTCAATGGCACCCACCTTAGCTAAGGAGTCCGCCTTCTCATTGCCCGGAATGGAGCAATGAGAAGGGACCCACACCAAGGTAATCTGGATAGATTTGTCAGATAAAGCACTCAGTAGCTCCCGTATATTCCCCAAAAAATACGAGGAATGCTTTCCATGTTTCATCGAGCGAATAGCGTCAATAGAACTCAGACTATCCGAGACGATGAAGTAATGATCTGCGGGTAATGTGTCAATGACTCCAAGGGTATACTGAATAGCAGCTAGTTCTGCGGCGTAAACTGAAGCAGGGTCACTGAGTTTGTAGGAGGCGGTGAACTTTTGATTGAAAATACCGAAGCCAGTGGACCCTTCGAGGTTTGATCCGTCAGTATAAAACATCTTAGAACAGTCGACTTCTCGGAATTTATTATAAAAAATATTTGGAACCACTTGTGGGCGTATGTGGTCCGGAATTCCACTAATCTCATCTTTCATGGATGTGTCGAAGAAAACAGTAGATTCAGAAGTATTTATGAAATGCACACGGTTGGGATTGTAAGAAGAAGGGTTAATATTCTGCGCCATGTAGTCAAAGTACAGGGACATAAAACGGGTCTGAGAATTGAGCTCAACAAGCCTTTCGAAATTTTCAATCACCAACGGGTTCAAGATATCGCATCGAATGAGCAATCGATGTGAGAGTTCCCAAAATCGATTTTTCAGCGGGAGAACGCCCGACAGGACTTGGAGACTCATCGTATGGGTCGACTGCATGCACCCTAAGGCGATACGCAAACAACGATACTGAATTCTTTCGAGTTTGATGAAATGTATGTTCGCGGCGGATCGAAAGCAGAAGCATCCGTATTCCAGTACCGACAGTATCGTTGTTTGATACAACCTAATTAGGTCTCCTGGGTGGGCACCCCACCACGTTCCGGTTATTGTACGAAGAAAGTTGATCCTTTGTTGGCATTTCTGTTTCAGATACCGAATATGGCATCCCCAAGTACCTTTCGAGTCGAACCAGACCCCTAGATATTTTACTGTGAAGACCTGAGCTATAGTTTGGCCCATTAATAGAAGCTGTAGTTGTGCTGGTTCACGCTTCCTAGAAAATACAACTAGCTCAGTTTTCTCCGTGGAGAATTCGATACCCAGCTTAATAGCCCATGCAGACAAATTGTCCAAGGTATTCTGTAATGGTCCTTGTAGATCGACAGCTTTGGGTCCCGTAACAGACACCACGCCATCGTCTGCAAGTTGTCTTAACGTGCAGGAATTGTCAAGACATTCATCAATGTCGTTGACGTAGAAATTGTATAACAGGGGGCTTAGACATGAGCCCTGGGGAAGGCCCATGTAGCTAAATCGTGATGTCGATAAGTCACCATGCGAAAAATGCATGTACTTTTCCGACAACAAGTTTAGTAAAAAGTTGTTTAAAGTCGCTGAAAGACCATGCTGGTGCAGCTTCTCTGAAAGAATGCTGATAGAAACTGAATCAAAAGCCCCCTTTATATCTAGGAACACTGATGCCATCTGCTCTTTACTAGCATAGGCCATTTGAATTTCGGTTGAGAGCAACGCAAGACAATCGTTCGTCCCTTTGCCTTTGCGGAAGCCAAATTGTGTATCTGACAGTAAGCCATTTGTTTCGACCCAATTGTCGAGCCGAAACAGGATCATTTTCTCGAACAACTTCCGGATACAGGACAGCATTGCAATCGGACGATACGAATTGTGGTCGGAGGCTGATTTTCCTGGTTTTTGGATGGCGATGACCCTCACCTGTCTCCAGTCATGTGGGACAATGTTACCCTCAAGAAACCTATTAAATAAATTCAACAAGCGTCTTTTGGCAGAGTCTGGCAGATTCTTCAACAAGTTGAATTTGATTCTGTCTGGCCCTGGAGCTTTATTGTTACACGACAAGAGAGCAAGTGAGAACTCCACCATCGAAAAAGGTGTTTCGTTCGCGTTGTCGTGACGGGACGCGGCGCGGTAGATCTTCTGTGCCGGGGCGGAATCCGGACAAACCTTCTTGGCGAAATCGAATATCCAACGGTTTGAATATTCCACGCTCTCATTAGTACTGTTTCGATTTCGCATACGTTGGGCTGTTCCCCAAAGAGTGCTCATCGATGTTTCTCTCGTTAATCCGTCGACGAACCGGCGCCAATAACCGCGTTTTTTGGCTTTCATCAAACTCTTCATTCGCTTGTCTAACGTCGCGTGCTGTCGAAAACTAGCGGGTAACCCGTCGTTCCGGAAGGTCTTAAACGCGGCGGCCTTCTCTGCGTACACGTCTGAGCACTCTTTGTCCCACCAGGGATTGGGAGAACGTTTTTGTATGTTCGCGCCGGGTACTGGCTTAGTCTGAGCTTGATTCGCGCTGTCGAGAATCAAGCCAGCCAAAAAGCTGTACTCTTCCTCCGGAGGAAGTTCTTGAGTAGATTCGATGTTGTCGGATATCGCGGCAGCATAGCTCTTCCAATCGATATTTCGTGTCATACGAAATATTGATTGTTTCCAATGGCCTTGAGCCGTTATTGATTGAGACTACGATCGGCAGATGGTCGCTACCGTGGGGATCAGGGATTACCTTCCACGCGCATTCTAACTTTAGCGAGGTCGAGCAAAGGGATAAATCTAATGCGCTTGGGCGCGCAGGTGGGGGAGGAATCCGTGTCATTTCACCCGTGTTTAGAATTGTCATGTTGAAGTTGTCGCAAATATTGTGAATTAAAGAGGAACGGTTATCATCATAAAGGCAACCCCATTCCGTACCGTGAGAGTTAAAGTCGCCTAAAACTAGTCGCGGTGCAGGCAGGGATTCTATGATGTCATGTAGCCGGCGATGCCCAATCGCGGTGTTGGGGGGAATATATATGGAAGCTATGCAAAGATCTTTGCCTTTGGTTGTTACTTGACAAGCGACAACTTCAATACCTGTTATCGAGGGAAGGTTAATTCTGTAGAAGGAATAGCACTTTTTGATCCCCAAAAGCACTCCTCCATAGGGGGTGTCTCGATCCAGGCGAATAATATTAAAGTCGTGGAAGTTGAGATCTATGTCGGAAGTTAACCAAGTTTCACATAATGCAAATGCATCACAACTCAAATTATTTATTAAATTTTTGAAGGAATCGATTTTCGGGATGATACTTCTGCAATTCCACTGTAGAACAGTGATCAAATCCGTGACCTCGTTCGATGAGTTAGCCATCGAAGTATACAATCGCTGAAAGGAGGGGCCATTTAGCAGTCAACTGCTTCAAAAATGTTCTTACTGTAGGGAGAAAAGCTAACAACAGACTTTTTTTTTTTTTATTCAAATCGTTTATTTGATAAGGCACGTTGCGTTAGCTTAAAGGTGCCAATTTTGTTTTGTTTTACATTTTAAATTGCTTAAAACTACGGGATTACATATTGATTTTTTTTAAAATGAAACTAATGCGATTTTATAGCTATCTTATATATCTACACAAGGGGATAATATTGTTTTCGTAAGATTAGGGGGGTCATTTAGTTTTTGTGGCAATATGGTTTGACATTTTTATCAGTGAGATTATTGGAGCAAATAATGTTTAATTAAGGGGGACAATTTTTTACGACTAACTTAAAACTAGGCATAACTAGAGGGCATGATTGAATTTTGTAAAGATTCGTAATTATAGTTATTTTTGTGGGTAGTAGAGTTGGGCAATTTCAACGAGATTATATAATATAATAGTTAAAACTAGAAGAGACAAGAAGAGCTAAATGCTTCGTGATGATATTGGGGGGGGGGGGTAGGGGTGTTACTTCTGGGTATAAGAGTCAGGGGAGGGAGGGTAGACAAAGATGGCAGGGAGAGAAAATTATTTCAGTTTCAGGCATCGTGAGATCAACGGATGGATTACAAACTCGGGTGGCCTTCATCAGGGGAATCATGTACTGGGACGCCGGGTGGTCCTCCTCAAGATGGCAGGGGTTTTTCCAGACGATTTCGTAGTACGGCTCAGATGTGGATCGGCTACATTTCGAGTTAAGCGTGTTATGTTCGTGCCGTAGGTCCCGTGTTTGTTGGCTCATTCGATACAGATGGTTTGATACAGGTGGAAGAGCGTTCTGAGAATGATAAGGAGATAACAAGGGGCAGTTAGACTTGTATATTGATGGTTTTCACAAAGGTGTATATAAGGGACATATAGAGAACGTCGCGGCTTGCCAGCACATCTCGAACCGGGACGTTGGTTGGTCTTCCTCGGGCCTGCAGGGTATCCATTAGCCGAGACCTAGCGGAACTGTACTCGGTGCACGCCCAGACAATGTGCTCGATGTCGTGATAGCCGTCGCCACAAGCGCAGATACCACTATCCACGAGCCCAATACGCCGGAGATGTGCATCCAGCGTGTAATGGTTTGCCATGAGTCGGGACATCACACGAATGAAGTCACGACCCACATCCATCCCCTTGAACCAAGGTTTCGTCGATACCTTAGGGATTATCGAATGTAGCCACCTTCCCAGCTCTCCACTGCTCCACGAAGTTTGCCAACTTTCGAGGGTTCTCTGATGAGTAATACTGAAAAATTCGCTGAAGCAAATTGGTCTTTCGTAAACGTCTCCTTCTAAGGCACCCACCTTAGCTAAGGAGTCTGCCTTCTCATTGCCCGGAATGGAGCAATGAGAAGGGACCCATACCAAGGTAATCTGGAAAGAGTTGTCAGATAAAGCACTCAGTAGCTCCCGTATTTTCCCCAAAAAATACGAAGAGTGCTTGCCTTGTTTCATCGAGCGAATAGCGTCAATGGAACTGAGGCTATCCGAAACGATGAAGTAATGGTCTGCGGGTAATGTTTCAATGACTCCAAGGGTATACTGAATGGCAGCTAGTTCTGCGGCGTAAACTGAAGCAGGGTCACTGAGTTTGTAGGAGGCGGTGAACTTTTGATTGAAAATACCGAAGCCAGTGGACCCTTCGAGGTTTGATCCGTCAGTATAAAACATCTTAGAACAGTCGACTTCTCGGAATTTATTATAAAAAATATTTGGAACCACTTGTGGGCGTATGTGGTCCGGAATTCCAATAATCTCATCTTTCATGGATGTGTCGAAGAAAACAGTAGATTCAGAAGTATTTATGAAATGCACACGGTTGGGATTGTAAGAAGAAGGGTTAATATTCTGCGCCATGTAGTCAAAGTACAGGGACATGAAACGGGTCTGAGAATTGAGCTCAACAAGCCTTTCGAAATTTTCAATCACCAACGGGTTCAAGATATCGCATCGAATGAGCAATCGATATGAGAGTTCCCAAAATCGATTTTTCAACGGGAGAACGCCCGACAGCACTTCGAGACTCATCGTATGGGTCGACTGCATGCACCCTAAGGCGATACGCAAACAACGATACTGAATTCTTTCGAGTTTGATGAAATGTATGTTCGCGGCGGAGCGAAAGCAGAAGCATCCGTATTCCATTACCGACAGTATCGTTGTTTGATACAACCTAATTAGGTCTCCTGGGTGGGCACCCCACCATGTTCCGGTTATTGTACGAAGAAAGTTGATCCTTTGTTGGCATTTCTGTTTCAGATACCGAATATGGCATCCCCAAGTACCTTTCGAGTCGAACCAGACCCCTTTTTAAATTTTTAATGCCGTTTCCGGCAATCAAAAAAGAGCGTTTTAGTTAGCCAAATAAATTGCCCCGAAGGCATACTTTATTACGCCAAACCTGCTCTATCAAAAAGGTGACAACAGACTTTTAATAGGATCAGTTATATTGAAAGTTTTTATTATCCAGTCCACAATGTCCGAGAGTTTGATAATTCCAGTGCCGCGATTATTCTCGAACTGAAACAGAGGAACACTTGGGATTTTTGATGTTCCGGGAAGTGCTGGGAACTCCTTCTCTGAGTTTAATCCTCCGAGACCAGGAGCTAATTGCTTCGGTTTGGTTGCAACACTTCCAATAGATGTGACTTTCTGAGTCCCGTCAAGGGATACCTTCTGGCCTTTACAACGAACTTTAGGAGAGGAAATGTTCCTCCTCTTCCTATAACTTCTAGGCGCCCTAGTAGATGTTCCCTCTTGTGGGTCATCAGCCTCGCCCTCGTTAGGAGGCAAGTGAGCATAGATGTTTGTTGAGGTTGGTGGTGTAGCTTTCTTTAGCATTTCTGCGAAAGAACGTTCGGATCGTCCCGCAAGGGAACGTTTTAGTTTATCCCCGCGTAGTTTGTACGCGGGACATGCCGAGATATCATGCAGATTCTCTGCACAGTAAGGACACTTCTCAGCATTCTTACTGCACGAATCATCTAGATGATTCTCCCCGCATTTTCCACAGCGGGCCTTATTGCTACAATGGGTGGCTGTGTGACCCAATTGTTTACACTTTGTGCAATTCATGACCCGCGGCACAAACAGACGCACAGGTAGACGAACCTTGTGCAAGAGGACGTAATTTGGCAAAGCGGTACCAGCGAAGGTCAACCGATAAGAGTTTGATTGGGGGTACGTTTTTGAACCATCCCCCGCAACTACTACTGAGTGCAAACGCTTGCACTCGAGTATTTTCACTGGCTGAAGTATGCGGTCTCTAAAACGGCCAACCCCGTACTGCAGCAGATCCTCGCATGTCAAACTGTCATCGGTGACAACGCCTTCAGACTGTACTTTTACAGCTGGAATATACACGTGAAAGTCCTTCGTAAAGTGCTCGCAGCAAGCAATATCGTTTGCCTGCTTTGAGTTAGTCAGCACGACCCTCAGCCTGTCTGAGCGGACCTTTTTTATTTCGGTCACAGCCGAGAACCGTTCCGTCAGGTCTTTTGAAATCTGTAATAGATTCAGCGATTTTGTTTTGGGCCGAAAGAAGACCACAAAGGGACCGGTCGAGAGCTCTGGATATTGTTTGGGTCGGGGGAGAGCCTTAGGAGTCGACTCGATCTCCATTTGGCCATCCGGGGAGGAAGCCATCGACACCGTCAATGCACGGGGTCAGCACCCGCGCAGACGGGAAAAAGCCGTAAATGTATCAAAAAGGTAGATTTCACTTATCTGTATACTCGTTTCCCACGACGCACCAGTCCAGCTTAAATAGCTGGTTATTGTTCAATCCTCGCTTTACGAACAAAAGGTTGAGGAATGTGGCCTAACGGTTAACACACGCACAAAAGAATAAAAGTCCAAACCTCGAAGAGGCAGAGAATGGCAAAATAACCTTGAACGCGGATTACTGCACTGTTCTTTTTCCAACAGACCGAAAACAAAACACTTCTATCTCGATCGAGCGATGCGTAGAGACTGACTGTCGACATAATATCAAATGAATGGTTTGGTTGGTGAATGAATTTATATTTCCTCTGCACTCAAGCATTCGATTCTGCATGAAATTTCAGTCAGGTGGAAATTGAATGAATGAGGGAGGCGTTGAATCTGAGTGTCGGTTTCGGTAAATGCAAGCAGAAATAGGTAACTGATTTTGAAATTTCGTACAATAAGTTAAAATATCGATCAAAAAATAATTATTCGCAATCAGAAAACGATGGTTTGAGCTTGCTAGGCGTGAGCTGATCATCAAAACTAACGAATATACTGCCAGAGCAGAGGGCTAGATCTAACGCGTGTCTTCTTTAAAATCGTGCTTATACAAAGTTACATAGAGTATATACGCATTACATACACATTCTATTTGACGGACATCCGGGCCTTTGAAAGTGTTTCAAATGAGATCGATCCATTAAACCCCATTACCATGACCCGGCAGTTCCCATATAAAAACCATATTCTGGTGCATTTATGAATTATTGACGGTTTTATGACATTTTGAAGGTGGTGGAACTTGGGCACTGGCCATATTTACCGTTTTTTTTAGGAGGTTGTATGGTTTTGGAGCACATAAGAATTTACTTGTGATACAGGTCTATTTCTGGTACAATAAGGCACATCGCTTTTAAAATGCTCAGAGGAGTATCATTCATGGTGTGACAAAGTTACCAAACAATGGACGCATTAGCTGTTTATGCTATCGAGTCAGATTGACTTTGACTGCATACATTTTGCGAGTTAAGAATATAAGACATACGTCAGCTGGACTATTCGTAAGCATGAATGCACGAGTCATTTCAAGTGGCAAAACCTATTTTTAATTCAGGCGTCGCCGGTTTTAGTTCAGAATTACTCTTATGAGCTTTTCCTTCGAACTCAATTGCAGTTTTCGCACCGTTTTGTTGGATGTCTTCAAAAACATTTGATTAGTTTTGAAAAAAATCTATCAATTTTTTTCCAAATTAAAAATAATAGATTTAAATAATTTTACACATTCATTGGAATAATCTTTTGCTATATATGTTTTTATAACAATATTTCTAATTATTCTCTGGATTCTAATGGATTTCCATATATTTTTTCGTATTTCAGTGAACACCCGTTTTTATCAGCCCCTTGATGAATTTTAGGCTGATAAAACGATGACATTACATTTTTCTTTCTTTTTAATAAACCGAAGCTCTTAAATTATTCTTTTTCAGTCCCTAGATATAGCCTAATAACCCTTTCTGATTATTTAGTTTAAATTTCCCTTATGGGAGTCTGACAGTGCCAAATTTAAACAAAATTAAATTTTTTATTTTTGTATATTTTGGGATCTCTAAGATAAGAAAAATATGCTCAAGAAAGGATTTACTCGAATTCAACTGCTAGAGCCAACTATCCATTTTTATATGAGGCTGACAAAATCGGGGGTAGATAAAATCGGGTTTTCACTGTACTAAATTTAAGAAGGCAGATATTTTTCTCTAACTCATAAAACTAGTAGCAATATGCAAATTATGAAATTTTTACAAGTAATGTTCATTAGTTCAAATCATTATATCTCCCTTTTAAACTAGAACGATGCCCGCATGAACGAATTGGTTTAGCAATTTTTTCCCTTTGTTCTTAACGCGTGGCTCTCAAATCAAAAGACAAGAGGTAATTTTCGTTTTCGCACCAGCAAACCAGGGGTTCTATTCTTACCGTCACGTCACTTAGTGACCAGAAAGATATTTTTTCCAGTCAATAATAGACGTAACTGTGTGAATAGGGCCCCAGAGCTCGGGACCAACCAGTTGCTTTAGTCCTAGCTAAATTAGCTAAATATAGCATAGTGCAGTTGCTTTAGGTTTTCATCTACGTTGTGTGATTAATCGTCTGGTTGGCCCCAAGTTAGTGTCAGTTGCTGATGAATAGACAGTACAGTAGAACACGAAAATCCAACTTTTCTAAAATGATATTTTTAGTTTTCCATCTTTCATTCTTGAGATTCATGTTGCAAAGTCGCAGTGTCATAGAGTCTGTGTAGGTCTATGGATTCCAAAAAAAAAATCAGCTATAGAACTGAGCCGATGAAAACGCATCCTTAGCGGTTCATGTCAACCATTCCTACCTTAGATCATTGGCCTCCCACATTTAATCTCTTACCTATCATTTCTCATCGCGAACATCTCACATCTCATTCTACAGCTTTCAACTCTCTTCTAGTAGCTTATCAGTTTATTCTGCATTACGGTGGATCGCTTATTCGAACGAATGTGATTTGTATTCTCAATAACGACAGCAAAAGCAAACGCGAGTCAGATTCAACCAAACCGCATTCGTTCGAAAAATAAATCCGTGTAGTGCAGAATAAGGCTGTATATCTTACATCTTAATTTTTATCATAACCTCTAATCTCTAACTTTTCCACTGTCATTTCTCATAGCCCATTTTTGTTTTTAGAATATTTTCCTCACTACTAAGAATTTATCTCTGACTTGTCATTTAATTTTCCATTTCTCATGCTTCATTTCCTACTACAGGTCCTTCCTTCTCTCAGTTCTCTCCTCTCATTTTTCACTTATTCATTTTTTAAATTTCGTTACTCACATTTCATCTCACACCTATCAGCTCATTCTTCTTACATTTCATATCTTATCTCAGAACTTGTCGAATATGTAACAAAACTTGGACGAAAATTAAATGTACTTGCCATCAGATCTATCCGGGTGATCTCCCTAGGGAGCATTTCGATTTCGCTTTGATTTTACCGGATATCGCCCAGGATATCATTCGTGACCATTTGTTTGTTAATAAAATCTCTGTGTGGCTAATAGACCTTTCTCGTCAAAAATTTTTATATGATAGGATGCTTCCTTTTTTATCCCCAATTCGTTACTTCCTATTGCCGCGATGATTTGGTACCTCTAACTATTGAAAAAAAATCAAAAATAGTGCAAGCTGCTCATTTAACCCCATATTCTGAATACCTATCTTGCCTTGTTTCCCTGTATTTTTTCACCATTTGGATGAATTTCCTGTGGAGAATACTAAAAGGATGCCAGATCTGCATATATATTAGTAAATCTGTAGATTTTGCGTTTTCACTGCAGATCTTTTGCAGATTACAAATATTTAGCAGAACAAAGCCTATGCCAGCCAATTTATACACCAACCTTCAACATTTTTGATCATTTAAATTATATACATACTACATTTCTACGTCGCATTTATTGAAGATTTTTGTAGCAATCTGCAGACTTTTATATTTTTACTGCAGGCTATTGTTTAAATAGACCTGGCATCACTGATGCTGAAATGATTCATTCATATACCTGTCAAAAATATAGAGCATTGTGTGAAAATGTATAACCTCACTTTTCTGACAGTTCGGTGTGCTTGTTTACCTAAGATTTGTTTACACGGACTTTTAAAATTTACATTACTTGAATACTTTCGATGCTCTTTGAAAGAATATCAACTCAAGAGGGATGAGGATTGGAACAATGGTAACCTGGTTCATACATTGACCAATCGGCGCTGGATGTAAAACCCGGTGGCATATGCTGAATCGAAAGATCAAGCATTGGGCTATAAAATGATTGCTTTCTGGATGATGGATCCTTATCCTATTTGTACACATTTGTTTGTTTGCTCGTGGGTTAATTCCTAACAAGATGATCCGATTGATTATTCATTTTTAGGTGGTGAAGTTTACCTGAACTTTATAGGTAACGAATTCGGTCGATGATAAGTTGTTGAAATGATTTTGATCGTTCAATGCTCATATCGAAGAACGTTTCCATTGGTCAGAATGCCTACCAGCGTATGGAACAATAATTTATTATTCGGTTTCAAGTTCCATTACAGTAAAAGTTTCGTCGATTATCGCATTGTCGTTGATTTAGCCGGAATATGCAAAATAGCGCTCGGCACTGACGACAAGGAGTAAGAAGGATTTGATTGGAGTGATAATAATGCAGAGCATTATATATTCTGGTAGAATATCAGGGAGGAGAAATTATATGTAAATTTATATTATATCCCGAGTTGCATTAATTTTGGCACCGCAATAAAGCTATCTGCAACTGCTGTCTTGTTCAAATTGGCACGAAATAACTAGGCATCGAATGATAGATTTCATAGTCAATTTATTTACTTTTTCTGAAGGATAAGTAATTAGTATGTTGTGAATATGTGTGTCGCCGGTGCCGTGTGTTATGATGGTACCGGACGGAACCGTTGGTCAGATCTGTCTTAACGCTCTCTACTTAGCGCAGGATACGCGAAACCGCTGCTAGCTTTCGAAAGAAAATTCCTAGCTGCTGCTACTCTATCAGTCTCTCTCTCTCTCTCTCGACTGAGGACTACAATTTCGGTCGATTAAATTATGCTATGAAAATTGTACTTCCTGGAATTTCATCTAACGAGATCAATTCATTGTGAGGAATTTCGCTGCGTTTTAATATTGCTTGCCTCTGTAGGTGACGATGTGTGTGGATTCACTTCGGCAGCCAGCTCTTATGTTTTGGGTAATTTTGCTATCTTATTCTGCTGAATAAATCATCTGCCTAAAGCCTCTACGTTATACTACGGTCACTTTAAAAACGCCCTGCTATTTAATCTTGTAGCTCTCGGCAAGTCAGTCCTGGCACTCTCCTCGACTATTCCTGGCACTATACCGCTGACGTCGCACTAATCACGGTGATCAAACGTGGCGAGAGCGGCAGTGGTTTCGTCGGAATTGTTCACTCGACAAGCAGTAAGTGCAAGGACTCTGCTACTTATGCCTGAGCCCCTCATTGAAACCTTCGTCCTGCCGGAGTGTTAGCTTCGTCCGATACCGGAGCGTATTGTTGAACCGAAGCAGTCTGCTACTGGCGCTGCTTCCTTCGAATTGGAATCGCTGAATATTCCCGTTAGCCGAATGTCCAACGTGGCCGAAGGCAAACCGATTGCAGCAACACCACCAGCCGTAGCTGACATTTTAGCCTTCAATCCAAGTACCTGCCATTGGCATAGCGACAGACGAGTGCGGTGCAGGCTGGACATCGGTTGACTCGGTGCCGGACGGGGCGAAACAACTGCAACAGGAGCGGACCTAGTATGGGGTGTAAAGGTCATCAATTGCCATAGATCACCAAAATGCTCTGCGACTAACATTGTGAACAAAACAAACCAAATGAAATTGATCGCAACAACGATAAAATAATCTAAATTCTACCCAAACATTTGAAAAGGGTCACTGCCAAACGTATACCTTGAGAAAAAGGTAAAAGAAGTTTTGGTCGAATTCATTATAATTCTATTTAAAAATTTAATACTGTTTTATTTAGTTTGATTGCGCAAATTGTTTACATCAGACACTCCCCTTAATTCATTGTGTACGTATTTCACTACCTTTATAATCCTTTTGGAATCAGTTACAATAATCCTTTATAATCATTTTATAATAAGTGTATTGCTAGTTAGGACTTTTATATCAGCCGGGCCCTTTTATAATTTGTTATAAAATCATTATCAAAATTCTTCATAATCCATTGTTGCGTTATGTTTATGCACATGGTCAGATAGATAGTTTTTAACTGGGACGTGACGTGTGGATACGAAAAAACCTAATGTCAATTGCAGCCAGGGGGAGCTGTCAAATGCAGCCAAAGGGAACCGTCAAATGCAGTGAGGGGGAACTGTCAAATGTAGCCAGTCCATTTAAAATATGTGAGGAAGAAAGAGTGGCTATGCAAGACAAGAGATCAAATGAACAGAAAAAATGAAAAAGAAAACATCTATCCACAGGTTTTGTCCCAGGATTTTAATAGAGAACATGAGAATTCGATTTGTTTGCATTTGGCAGTAGGCCTTTTTCAAATGTTTGGCTAGAAATTCCTTACTTCTTCAATGAACCAAAAATCAAAATTACAGCTGAGCGACCTTGTTTGGAAAGTGTTAACATTTGGCAGCGAACCAAACCAAGTTTCTCATACTATGATCGAATCAACAAAAATTCCAAGACTATGTAAACAATCTCTCTGAACTGTCAAAAAAGTGAGGTTAAACATTATCATGCAATGTTCTCCACCGAGAGGTTCACTTTAGTTTGTTTACATAATCAATGAACTTTGTACCGCGACTCACCACTTCATTTGCCGCGTTGCCAGGAACTCAAGCAAAAATATACAAAACAGTGTTGCCCAAACACACATTTTGAATCCCACCATTCTTGCAAAGGTGAAAAAAATACTCAACATTCTTGCATTTTTTCAAATTTAAAAAAATCATTAAAAAATCACGATAGCTCCAAATAGTCTCATTTCAACGGCAATATTCTTAAAAATGTGTAGTCTTTTGAATAAAAATAAGAAAAAAGGGGGTTAGGTCGGACGAGAAAGGTCTATTCGGTCTACCAGATACTGATGACACAAGCTCGAAAGGAGAATTGAAGACTCCCATCTACGAAAGAGAGTTTCTCTATGTTTATTTTCTCTTCCGCGAATTACTCAGTCACCTTTCCGATTTCCCCGCAACTTTTTGAATAGTAATAACATTGGTCTTTCGAAATATACTGATAAAAGTTTACAAATTTTCATGGTTCTGCTGTAATAATCGAAAGAAAAAGCGAACAAAGAGAGGCTCTCATTTAAAGATTGGATCTAATGAAATGAAAGGTCTTAATTTTTGGATATTCGCGAAAAAATTATGGCACCTATACTCTCATTGCACTTCTCCAAACAGAAACGAATTCACCTACTTTTCTACCCCCTCGTTATCACCAACACACTAACTTAAATCTGTTTTACCCCTCTCCAAATCAGGCAACCGCAGCCCGGTTAAGCAGAAGCTCGGCATCAAGGTGTACGACCAGGACCGCTGTCGGGCCAAATTTGCCACCAAGAAGGCGGACATTACAGCGAATCAGCTCTGTGCAGGCGGTGACTTTGCCAAGGATTCCTGCCACGGGGACTCGGGTGGTCCGCTGATGAAACTGCAGAAGGTTTGGACCCTGGAGGGAGTGGTTTCCTACGGTAACCGGTGCGGACTGGAGGATTGGCCCGGGGTGTATACCCGGGTTCAGGCATACATGGACTGGATCCGAGCGACGATCCGAAATTAGGTGTGTAATGGTTTTTGTTTAGTGATATGGACGAAAATAAATAAATCGAACGTTTGGATTGGAGGTCAGGTTTTTTAATCGGTTGGAATCTCCCCTAGACTAGACGCTAATGGGTTGATGCAAGCGAACGAAACGAAAAAAAAAATGTTTATAAACAGGTCGATGACTAAAGTGCCGCGGTGGTGTGAAGGGTTGGAAGTGGAATTTTTAAAGGAGGTGAACGAGATGGAGATTGACGCATCTTCTTCCATCAGACTGCGCGAGTGACCTACTCGAGTCAAGACCGGTCAGATGTGCATCAGTCGGTGTTCGTCCGTTCTACAGATAAGATCACGTAACGACGGACACACCGGAATACTTTGGTTGGCTGTGGTAGTTGCCGTTTTGATAACGTCAGTCGCTTTGGTGTGTTTATGTTCTAAACAGAGATTAAGTGCTCAACAGGAAGTGTAGTTAAATGGGGAAGGGTAGTAATCGAGTGATTGTTTTGCTTCTGTGCTTGCATGGGTCATGGGTCTTGGGTCAAAATGGTAGGTAATCGAGATTTACGGTGAAATAAAAATAGCTTAGACGTTTTTATTTGAACAAATTGTGTTTAACCCTCCGGCACTCGCGTGAATGGCTCCCCGAGTGAGCAGCCGCTGGAGCTGAAAGGAGATTTCGCTAGAGTTTCTGAAGGTGTTGCACGAAATACAACGTTTCGAGTGTCGCAAGGTTAAGAAACAGGTTTTTCATTCAACGAAAGAAATAAAAAACAATCAACAGGGGTTTTCCAAAAACATATAACCATTATCTTGCTACTTGCAGGTACTAAAGAGTGTTTTTAATGTTTTTTTGGATTGGAACTTTCTGACAACTAAGTTAATCTTACTCAAAAATGACAGTTTTGTCGAACCTTCTTTTCGCAGCTTGATACAAAAGAATCTGCCTTTGAGGGGTGGCACGTGTTTGGTTACATGGTTATGTGAACACATAAAACTGCCTATTGCCTATTTGTGAGAAGCAGCCGAAGCAGATGCTAGAGACACAATTGCATCCTGGATCCTGAAACAGTGACTGTGTGATGTGGTTTGTACGCGAGTGAATTCGCGACGCGAATGACTACGCTTTGGTTTTATGAATAATGTTCATAAAGTTGTGAAGTAGTTCGCGTACTGAGAATCGAATTAGAAATAACTTGGCAGAAACCATCACAAAACAAAAACAAATATTTCAACTAATGAAAGCGTTATGCGGACGTTAACGAAGGGAAATTGAACATCATTATAAAAGCTATGATTTTTGTTCAAGGTCCTGTTTTCGTATCGTAAAAACGTGATTCCAGAATTCATGGACCTTTATTCTCGATTTTGGGAACATTTTTTCTTCCGTGTACGGGAAGATAAGGTTTTGTAGTTTTTCTAATGTGAAACATCTCAGGAATCAAACGAAATCGTTGCGGCCTCAGTCAGATTACAAGAAGCTAGAGCTCGAAGGTATTTTGTCATTTTCTCATGTATATATCTCTATTATTCTTCAATCCTTGGGCACAAAATGAAAGTAAATTCAGAATAGTTAAAATTCAGGAATATTAGTTTTTCTAATTTAGTACTTATCTTGGCGACCTTTGGTACCCACTTATGACATAGTCGAAATAATATACAAAGTGGGCATAGGGACAAGTTCTCTCTGAAGGTGTCCTGGTATTAGCAATGAGTTCTGGTTTGGGACTTATTTAAACATGGAGTGTCCCATGCCAAGACTCCCGACGATGACAATATACCAGATTATCTCACGTTCGCGATCTCCAAAACACAATAACCGTCGGGTGATAAAGTAAACCATTGTAAATTTACAAACGCTGACCCAAACTGTAACCCGCCAGGGTGCGTACTCTCTCCGTAGAGTGTATTTGTTTACGTAAAATTATACGCACCGCTGTTTTGCACCATTCACGTTAAATTTGTAAATTTTTATATCGTTTCGCGTTTGTGAACGGTTTTGGTTGTATAGATAGGTGTAGTAATTTTTGTTGAAGATTTGAGTATAAATAACATAGAGTTTAGATAGGTTACCGCTCTCCACTTGCCGTCAAAACTGTGCTGATTATGCTGCGCGTCGGCAATGACAGCTATGAGGCGATGCAGTTGGTGGTTTGTTGGAAGGCGGCCATCGTGTTTAGAAAGTGACGGACCACATCCGCGAGCGGATGCTCGAAAGTATTTTTTTTTTCTGGAACAGTTTCCCGCCACCGTAACCAGGGCCGTCGAGAGCGGCGGCGGGCCCCAAGGCTAGTGTTACTGACGGGCCCTTCTCAACTTACTTATTTGAATCTTGATTAGAGGACTTGTATATATTCATTCATATATCAAACTATGTTGCTGTTGCTAAAATTGCTATGGTTACGTGTTTTTCAATTAGCGGGTTCCCGGGTACTCTTTTGCCCTGTTAAAAATGTACACAATGGTTAACAACCTTATTAGAGGTATATGGAGATAATCCGTGTGTTCGCACCACGTTTGTGTCATCGCCTTTATATATACAGAGGTACTGACTTCATGTTGCCACATTCAATGATATATTTAATTTTGCGCAATAAACGCTTCTACTTGATTATTAGTCTGAAAAATAATCAGTACACTATGTCCAACTATGAAATTGTAAGGTATAGACATTGATCATCTTTACCTCCATTTGCAAATTTGATATTTTTAACTTTTCCAACAGGTGATTTTAAGGGACACCTCGTAAAGTAAACAGGAATACAGTTTGACCACAGTACGGCCATTTTCCGCTTTGATCGTCATTCATTTTTATTCACGTTCGACACAGTAGGTTGAAGTGAGGGAGACTGGGGCTAGTTGGCGGGATTTTTTGGTTTCAATTTTTATCGCCAATTTTTTTAAAGTGTTTGATGCATTGTCTCCATTTTTAGAGACAAAAATATGTGACGCGGAAAACCCGCTAACTTACCCCGGCCCCGGGGTAAGTTGGCGGTATGTGAGTATACGCCAAAAACTAAGCAATTAAATGGAGATTCAATTACTTCAAGGGTCCTTTTGGAACGTGCTGAATGTCTTTTCGAGAAAACTGTATATTAACCGACATTTGCTATTATATTTCAGTTTCAATACCCCGGAATTTTGACTTTGACGCGTACTCCCTATACAAAAGAAAATTTTCGAAATTTTTTATGCGATTGGCCGGAATAAATGTCTCCTACATTGGCGAGATACACAAGAAAAAGATTTTCTTACTTTGGAGTGAATTCCAGAAATAAAAATATTTCGTGATTTTATTGCACTGTAAATAGTACCGCCAACTTATCCCACGTGCAGCACCGCCAACTTGCCTCAACCGCATATTTTATTAAAAATTATTTAAAAAATTACTTTTGTTTGTGGATAGATGTAATATCTATACGGATGCTCTTTTCACGCGCTGTCGAAAAATATAATCATTCGGGAAATAGATTTAAAATCACTCTAAATAACGCAAAGCATTTAAAATTTAGAACATTTACGTGGTATACTCGAAAACACAATATCACCCACAACTTCCACCAAACAAATCGTTTTGCAACAAAAACACATTGGATAACGGGTTTTACCTAACTTGAGGTACACAAGAAGAGCCAGCGCTATATGTCTAATTGAAACAGAGAAAAAGGGATTCCGCCAACTTACCTCAACCGCCAACTAGCCCCGGGCTCCCCTACGATATTTTGCTTCTGTGGTTTAGACAAAATGATACACGGGTAGATTTATCTGTTGGTAGCGGTGGAGCAGTTTTTAGCTTTTGTTGTTAGCAAGTATAAGGTAGCAAATTCAGCTCGTAATTCTCGTTTAACCCTACAACGGTTTCGTAACTTTTTCTATACGTAAACGGTTTTGTGGGGTACATTCGTACCCCAGAATTAAAACCGCTCTAATATGCCTAGTTTTTATTGAATTTATAATTAAATTAGATAGTTTTATTAAAAAAATAAGCCAATCAAAGCAGCCTTTTCAAAAATAATCGTGCTTTGCAAATTTTTTATGCACATTTTCATTTTTATACAATTTGTCCTAAAAATACGTCAACATCCCTTTTTAATCTTAATATTGCTATAACTTCGGAAGCTTCTAACCGATTTTTACAATCTATACGGCGTTGTAAATGTTATTAAATTGCCTTTTGAACAAATAGTAAATAATTCAAAAACCGACCAAAAAGTGCATTTATTCCGATGCTTGTTTGAACACCAAATACAAATACAATACAAATAGTAAATATACAGCAATATGCAGTAACGAAGTTAAAATAGGCGATGAAGGAACAGACCAGTGCATTGTACGTTCCAGAACTTGGGCTACAGAAGATGAGGAATTGAGTGGTGCGTAGTACATATTATATACAAATCATATTTTGACATCAAAACCAAAAAATACGATTACGATCCAAGCGACTTTTCTAGTTACTTTGCTATAGTAGCATTATTAAATCAAATAACAGATTTAATTGTTCAGCAGTGTTGAAGCCTATACAATTTCACGCAAGTTACTATGTATCGATATTTTGCTTATAAAAAAGATATAATAAATTTTCCGAATTTATATACACATGATAAAACACTAACGTAAACGGTTTTGTGGGGTACATTTGTACCCCAGACAAATTTTAAGCAGGCACTGTTAGGTTATTTAAGTGAAACAAATAGGTTGCACCAGCTTTAATGGAAGTTTAATAATCAAATTGATTTATGATAAAGTTTGCTTGCAGTTAAAATAAACCGTAACGGAATAACAGGGATTGCAAATAGCTCTGGGGTACAAATGTACCCCACAAAACCGTTGTAGGATTAAAAATATAGAACAACCGAGAAAATTTTCTAATCATAGCTTTTATGAAGGTTTTTTTGGAAAGGAATGTGATGTTTTAATGTAGAAGTCGGTTTTAATACGCTGTTGGAATATACAGTAATAGACAAAAAATGACACAGAACGCAGTAATAAGGAATTAAACGCAAATAAAACAACTGCGAGTACAGCGGGCAAACGACTGCTAGTACTGGTGACTGAATTGAACTGATTTGATTTCCTTATTTGGCACATAACAATTGGCTTCTTATGGATATCACAAACATCTCTAGCGACGCACAGAGGAGTAACTGGGGTCGAATCCTGGCCAAAACTATTTATTGCGGCTATTGCTGTTATTATGCCTTAATATGAGCTAAAAATAGAAAATAACTAGTTTTTGGAACAATTTGGCATCTATCCACCTACCAGTGCAGAGGTCATTTTTCTAGATCCTTCCGAATACTAGTATTTTCGAGGTGATATTTGTGAATACATTTGTTTTTCCCGATGCATGAACAGTCAGTGGAAAAGGGAGAAGAAAAGGGATACCTGTGCACATATTCATAGATATACATTTTGCCAAACATAGTATTTGGCCCTACAGCATTTTGGCGTACCTCAAATTAGTGGAAATATCAATATTTTCAAATCGCTTGGAATTTGTGGATCGGAAAATATCGGAAGAGATTGAATGTTTTTCGGATAGCCGGAATCTTGTTTTGTAATGTTGTTTCAGCAACTTTGCCGGATCTTGCCGTATAATGTAACTTTTTTATCATTCAAATTTGGAATAAAATGTTTAAAAAGGGTGTTTCTAAAGTTGGTCCAATACACACAAGCACTACTATTTTCGGTTATTTTTAAGCTGAGATTACACAAATAGTTGTCATCAATTACGTTTGTTATAATATTGTCTTATTTAATCCAGTCATCATCATTAGAAAGCGATTTTGCTGGATATATAATAAAAAATGAATAAAAACCCCTTAAAATATCACCAATTTGCATCCATGCAAAAAATCTTTACCAATTTTTGGCAAACTCTTTATTTTGCCACAATATGCAGTATGCTTTTGGGTATCTAAAAAAAATATAACTAAATAAAAATCGAAAAAAAAATTTTTTTGGTTATTGGCCAAGAATTTGTTCTAGTTACTCCTCTGTGCGACGCCCAAAATTAGTGTTCCATCTTAACACAAAGCATGTCTGGCGAAAAATTATTTTAACGTGCTATAAAAATACAAATATACAAATAAAAATTTATTTCAATTACCGGTTAATTAAGGTTAGTCTACCTACTCATCCGTCCCGGAGTCCAAGCTAAAATCGTTCCGCCATAGATCACCGGCAAAAACTAGCCCCACTGTGGATAAATTGTGTTGCTATTGTTTTTTTTGGAAATGTTCTTTGAGACCAGCTATTCGAGAAGTGAAACAATTACTAAAAGTGAAAAAGGTGCTCAATGTGGCAGGAGCTAATATCCTACAATTGCACCATATAAAACATTAATCACAGTCATTCGTTACGCGAAATAACATACAAAACGCCAACGAATGCGGCAACGTTAACTATAGCATCCCCGTATATATAGACAACGGCTCTAAACAGGTGCGCTTACACGATTTATCTCTGCCCACTCCTGACATGGCGATAAAAAAAAAGTTTATATCAAGGTACGGAGAAATGGATTTAATAACATTGAGGAACATTTTCCAGGGTAATTCTAATCCTTTTCCTGTGGTGAGAATGCTTGTGAACAAACTAATTCCTTTTTACAAAACCATTTTATGCATATTAACCGAACATGGAACATCTCATCAGACAACACCGGTTATGCACCCAGGGCAGATTCCTATGCGCAAATTCTCCAAAAAACACTGCACCACCTAAAACATTGTACAGAAGTAGCTAAGCAAAGTCCGCCTACTATAACCGCTAACAGCACATCGTTATCTTATGCCAAACCACAAAAAGCTTCAAAACCAAGATTTGTGGATCTTACAGAAACAAATATTCACTCAATAAAATACTCCCAGTGTCTGCAATCCAACAACCGGTACCACCAGTAAAGAAACGAACGCAGAAGAGGACGGATACGTCCGTGTGCTTGCATTTCTGTTTGGCGCTGTTCTCTTCGAAAATACATTGAATTGGCTTCTGAACGTTTTGTAAAGTATTCTGCCAATTCAAACAAAAAACTCGGTTTTGTTGACCTAGTACATAAAGTAGACAACTCCTCTAAGAACGTTTGTTTTAACAAATGTTAAATATATCGTCGGTTGTCACGGTAAAGATGGACACGTCTATCGATACCAGGACACATGTTAGTGAACTCGGGTGATTCGCAGTTATACTGCCTAAGCTCGACCCTCATTAACAGAAGACAAAGATTAAGCCCGTACGATATTAAGCCTGTTCTAATGACCCTGCCACTTCTAGTTTTCCGATCTGTTTACTTCACATCCTTGCTCTCACTTGAGTACTATGGCTCTAATTTTCATAAATTTCCCTACCCAGTAATCTCTAGCTAATTGAATGTCGTTAAAATGTAAAAAGAAAATGTGACTAACATAGTCGAAATAAAAAAAGTTAAATATAAAATAAAGCTCTGGTATCCACAATTTCGAATTCTCAAGTTATTAGATTAAAATGTCTTTCAAATTTTTCTCCGCTTTCATCATATGACAATTTAATTGGATGAATAATTACAAAGAAATTACAATTCTTATTTTTCTTGCTCTTCCGTGAATACCAGACGTTTTCACCCATCTTCCGGATAAAAATTCGGGCCCCCAAACGCGACCCGGGCCCCAGGGCAATTGCCCCAGCTGACCCCCCCTCTCATCGGGCCTGACCGTAACAGTAGTTCAGCGCGCGTGCGACGACAAGATAAATCCATTAGTGTGTGGGTCCGAGCATACGTAAAAATTCCTGGTGTAGGGTGTTCTGGTTCTCGATTCAAGGACCCATGATCAAGGGTCCAGACTCCAGGATCCTGGTTTTAGAATCTACGATCCAGGTCCAGGAATTGTGCATCTCGGATCAAGGACTGAGGATCCTGGATCAAGAATTGATGATCCTAGACTAACTATCCTGGTTCAAGGATCCAATACCCTGGTTTCAGAACCAAAATGCTGGTTCTAGGATCGATGATTCAAGAACCAGGTACCTGGTTCCACGATCAAGAATGCAAGATCCAGAATCCAAGACTTAGGATCCAGAATCAAGAGTTCTAGTTCTAAAGATCATGGATCAAGAATCAAAGATTCGAAATTTTGGTTCTCGATTTAAGGAGTCAACTGATCCAGGATCGCGATCCCAGGATTGAGGATGAAGTATCTAGAATCAAGGACCCACGGTCTTGGTTCTTCCTGGTTCCAGCATCAAGGATTCCGCACAGAGAACAGACATCCATGATCGAACAAACATATTTAAAGAACGTGTGTAAACATTTGAATTAATATACGATAAACACTAGCGCCGCCAAACCAACTTATCCCAACTATCCGTCAAATCCATTCCGGAACCGGTTCGAAATTCTGAAAGGATACAGTAAGGAATCGTGCTCATAGAAAACATACTGGTATTCATACTGGAAGTCCGAACCGGTTCCGGACTAATTTGATTGCCCTCTAAGAACGGTTGGTTTCAAAATCGTCCAATGAAGGACGTTCGTTGGACCAATTTGGACAACGTCCAAATAACTGTTCAACAAACGTCCATCGTTGGACTTGTGTTGAACGATTTTGAAACAATTTTTTGGACGTCTCAGTGGGTGGGAAGAGGAATAACCGCTGTCAATTCAGTCGAACTCAGCCACAAAAAAAAAACATGGCGATAGTAGCGCACCTGGTTCGGATATCTCAACTACCTTCGAAACCGTTAGAGATTTTTACACAAGTTGAATGCTGAAGATGGACGTCTGTTCTCTGTGGATTCCGGTTCTTGGTTCCAGGATCAAGATCCATGATTTAGGATGCAGGATGAGGGATGCTTGAATTTGAGTCTCAAGGATTCTTGAATTCCTCTAACTGAGGTTTATGCCGATTTATGCAGCTTTATGAAGCATGGTCTACCCTTCCTGGTTTCAAGTTAAGCCACTCATATAGTGTGCTAACATCACTGTCCTAGAGTACCCGAATCATTTATTGATTAATTAATTGTTAACCTTGAATCCTGATTTTTTTTTGCAGTAACTCAAGCTGCTGCGTTCCGTATATTGTCTCTGTCGGATTTATAAATACTACAAATTAGGTTATAGATAGCCGAAAATTGGTCGAAAACCGCTGATCTAGATCCGTTAATGTATCAATATAGTCTATCTAATTAACAAGGAATTTCTTCTGACTATAATGCTCCTTCTTTGCAACATGAGTTATTCTTTAAAGGGTATAAAATTAATTGTTAAATAACTTATTCGGAAATGATTTGTGCTGTACTGTACAGTTTGGAGATTAATTTCACTTTCGTTTGGCATTGAAACTCATATATTCATCCTTTTTTTGCATCCGATATCGACAGACACACTTCAAAATCGGCTGAAATTACACATTTAACGAAATGATCTAACGTGTTTTAAACAACGAAAAACAAAATATATTAAAGGTACCGTATCCCTTTCGGCTTAAAAGTGTTCGGCCAAATAACCATATCAATCAAATGGCATTCGGTTTAATGGTTAGCAATAATTACAAAAATAGCAAATATGCCAAAATCAGCAAAAATCGACTTAAGGGAATCCTTTTATATAATTGAGCAAAAAGTGGCTAATGTTCGATTTTTTTTTGAAGAATTAGAATGACTTAGACATGTGCGATATTCTGCAAAATGTTTATTAAGATTTCATCTATAAAATAAAAATTTTCGAGTGTAAGGTGTCAAAAATGGCGTGCAAAATGGCGGCTCCAGCAAGAGGTATTTTGAAAACCGACCTCATCTACGGGCACGTTACAGGTCGCAATTCGTCGTCTACAAGAAGCAAACCAAAACGATCTTGAAGATTCCGTAGAGGCGCCCCAACCTAATAAACAAGAAAAAATTTGACAGAGAAACAAAATGGCGGCCACTTAGAAAATAAAGTGTTGTTTTTTCGCAAGATTTTTCCACGCTGGCCGGCTGTAAAAAATCGTTAAAGATCAAAATATTGCGATTTTGTAGGTTACGGTGCCCGAGAATGTTGTCTTCTTTTAGGCAGGCAAAACCCGAAGTTGATTGGTTGAGTGGTTCAAAAACGAGAATGCCAGTAGATTCGAAAAATCTTGTTCCGAGAAAGCCGCCATTTTGGACGCCATTTTCGAAACCTTACGCTCGAAAATTTTTATTTTATAGATTTTGCAGAATAGCGCAAAAAATATTAAACATTAGGTACTTTTGCCACAATTATTTAAGAGGATCCCCTTAAAGTATAAAAAATCGTGGTTTCAGGATGAATGATCACGGATGCTTGTTCCAGGATCCTGGTTCCAGGATTAAGAATCCAAGAATCAAAGATCCAGGATTCTGGTTCTAGAATCAAAGGATCCTAGCTCCAGGATCAAGGATCCAGAATCGTTGTTCCTGGATCACGGATCCAGGTTCTAGGAACAAAGATACAGGATCAAGAATATACAATCTGTTTCTAGGATCATGTAGCCGGTCCAAGGACCCAAGGTCAAGGGTCTAAGTTTCAATGTTCCTAGCTTTGGAACCAGAATACCAAGATCCCGATTTCAGGATTGAGGATTAACGATCCAGATTCAGCATCAAGAACTCAAGATCCTGATGGATCCTTGATTTTTATGATCAAGGATTCTCGAGGTCCTTTGACCGAGTTTTATGCCTATTTATGTATTCTAATAAGAATACAACTATCATACGAACCGGTGTCTACCTTTCCTAACTTCATGTTAAGTCGCTCGTACAGTGTTCTTGCATCGTTACTCTACAGCAGCTAAATCGGTTTTGGTGGTATCCAACGGGGCAAATAGATCGAAAGAATGGCTTGAACGAAAGTAATTATATGAAAATAAAAATCTCCCAGAGGAGAGATTCGAACCTGCAGCCCTTGGGACTCTGGCCCAATGCACAGTGGGAAAAAAAGTATCAAAAACGCGACTTTACTCAATAGCTTGATAGAAGGCTAAGTGTTGTAATCAATAATGAATACTTCTTATGTAAAAATGTCTGGGGAGTCGATTGCAGGTATTTAAAATGACCGTAAAGTACGCTATCATGCCCGTTTTGCCCCAATTCTCTTTTTCGTTTGAGTTTATTTTCAAAACTGAATATATAACTCGGAAGAAAGTTGGAAACGGTCAACAAAAAATGATATTTCTTATGTCCAGAAAATCGATTGAAGACATTTAGAATCATCTCATGAAACGTATACACCCATTTTACCCCAATTCTCCGCAAAACTAAAGTTTGAAGTAAATCCTGGCTTTATATTTCGGTAAAAGGCTATATGCGGCTGATCAAAAGTAATGATTCTTATGTATAAAAATCCAGGTTATCGTTTGAATATAGTTAGACTGGTCGCCCGAAACGTATGTACTCGTTTTACCCCAATTCTTCCCATAACTCAAGTATAAAGTCAAACCAGGTTCTACATTTCAGAAAGAGGCTGAATGCGGTTGATCAAAAGTAATATTTCTTATGCAAAAAATTCTGGGAAATCGATTGAAGAGAGTTAGAATGGCCACACGAAACATGTGTACCCGTTTTACCCCAAATCTTTCAATATCTCAAGTGAAAAGTTAAACCTGACTGTGCTTCTCGAAAAGAGGCTGAAGGTGACTGATGAAAAGAAGTAATTCTTATATAGAAAAATCCGGGGAATCGGTTGAAGATAGTTGTAATGGCCGCACGAAACGTTTGTATCCGTTTTACCCCAATTATTTACATAATACAAGCGTGGTGATACACCTTACTCAATACTTCAGAAAAAAGCAGAAAGCGGTTGACCAAAATTAATTTTTTTATCCCAAATAATCCAGGAAATCGATTGAAGATAGTTCGAATGACCGAACAAAACACGTGTATACGTTTTACCCCAACTTCTTCCCATAGCTCAAGTGTGAGGTTAAACCTGGCTGTACTTCTCGGAAAGAGGCTGAATGCGGCTGATGAAAAGTAGTAATTCTTATGTAAAAAAATGCGGAGAATCAGTTGAAGATAGTTGGAATGACCGCACGAAACGTTTGCATCTGTTTTACCCCAATTATTCACATAATGTATGTGTGAAGTAATGTCTTACTCGTTATTTCCGAAACAGGCTGAAACCGGCTGATTAAAAGTAACTTTTTTATGTTAAATAGTCCAGGGAATTGATTGCAGATAGTTCGAATGACTGGACAAAATATGTGTACCCGTTTTACCCCAAATTTCTCCTATAGCTCACATGTGAAGTTGAACCTGGCTGTACCTCACGGGAAGAGACTGAATGCGGCTGATGAAAAGTAGTTATTCTTGGGTACAAAATTCCGGGGAATCGATTGGAGATAGCTAGTATGACCGCACGAAACATGTATACCCGTTTTACCCCGATTCTACACGTAATGTATGTGTGAAGTTATACCTTACTCATCATTTCAAAAACAGGCTGAACGCGAATTTTTTGTACATAAGAATTACTATTTTTCATCAGTTGCAGTCAGCCTCTTTCGGAGAAGTACAGCCTGGTTTAACTTCATATTTGAGTTATCAGAGGAACTTAGGGTAAAACGGGTATACATGTTTTGTGCGGATATTCTAGCTACCTTCAATTGATTCCCTGATGTATTTAACATAAAAAAATACTTTTTATCAGCCGCTTTCAGCCTCTTTCTGAAATGTTGGGTAAGTATAATCACACACAAGTGTAAGGGACACAATTGGGGTAAAACGGGTCAACACGTTTTGTGCGGTCATTCCAAGTATTTTCAATCGATTCCCTGAACTAATTTACATAAGAGAAACTACTTTGGTGAGCCGCTTACAGCCTCTTGCTGAAATAATGAGTAAGGTATGACTTCACACATACATTATGTGAAGAATTGGGGTAAAACGGGTATACACGTTTCGTACGGTCATTCTATTTTCATTCGATTTCCCGGAAATTTTTACGTAGGAATTGCTATGTTTCATCAGCCGCATTCAGCTTCATTCGGAGAAGCAGAGCTAGGTTTAACCTCACACTTGAGCTATGAGAAGAATTGGGGTAAAACGGATATACACGTTTCGCGCGGTTATTCTAACTATCTCGAATCGATTGCCCGGAATTTTATACACAAGAATCACTATTTTTCATCAGCCACATTCAGCCTCTTTCCGAGAAGTACAGCCAGGTTTAGCCTCACACTTGAGCTATGGGAAGAAGTTGGGGTAAAACGGATACACGAGTTTTGTTCGGTCATTCGAACTATCTTCAATCGATTTCCTGGATTATTTGGCATAACAAAGTTTTGATCAATCACTTTCTGCTTCTTTCTGAAATATTGAGTAAGGTGTATCACCACGCTTGTATTATGTAAATAATTGGGGTAAAACGGATACAAACGTTTCGTGCGGCCCTTCCAACTATCTTCAACCGATTCCCCGGATTTTTCTATATAAGAATTACTTCTTTTCATCAGTCACCTTCATCCTCTTTTCGAGAAGCACAGTCAGGTTTAACTTTTCACTTGAGACATTGAAAGATTTGGGGTAAAACGGGTACACATGTTTCGTGCGGCCATTCTAACTATCTTCAATCGATTTCCCAGATTTTTTTGCATTAGAAATACTACTTTTGATCAACCGCATTCAGCCTCTTTTTGAAATGTAAAGCCTGGTTTGACTTTATACTTGAGTTATGGGAAGAATTGGGGTAAAACGAGTACATACGTTTCGGGTGACCAGTCTAACTATATTCAAACGATAACCTGGATTTTTATACAAATGAATCATCACTTTTGATCAGCCGCATATAGCCTTTTACCGAAATATAGAGCCAGGATTTACTTCAAACTTTCGTTTTGCGGAGAATTGGGGTAAAATGGGTGTATACGTTTCATGAGATGATTCTAAATGTCAACAATCGATTTTCTGGACTTTTTTATATAAGAAATATCAATTTGTGTCAGCCGTTTCCAACTTTCTTTCGAGTTATATATTCAGTTTTGAAAATAAACTCAAACGAAAAGGAGAACTGGGGCAAAACGGGCACGATAGCGTACCGTGCGGTCGTTGTAAATACTAGCAATCAATTTTTCAGCCCTTTTTAAATAAGAAAAACCTTACCTGGTAAACGACATCCAGCCTTTTCAAAAAAAAGTCGCGTTTTGGGTCCATTTTTTCCCACTGTGCAATGCAGAAACCTCGAATCAGTTGAAAAGGCCATAAATTCGGTTTGGAAAATTATTTTTATTTATTTTAAAGAGCAAAGCGTGTAAAAAAAAATGCAGAAAAAATTTCTTTTGCTCGATATGAGGTCCTTTTACCTTGACATTGGCCTTACGACGATCATAAAACGAATCGCAAGCTGCCTGGAACGGTATTTTGGCATATCCACGAACAATGGCTTTCTTTAGCGTCTCGAAGCTGGTGTATTTTTTTACTTCGGATCTTATTCCCCAAAATGGCGCAGATAAAATAATCTATTGGATTCGCATCTGGTGAACACGAGAGCCATTGTGTGGTTGTAAGGAAGTTCAGCCATTCTTGGTTCACACGCACATTGTGAGATGCTTGAGACGACCATGATTTGCGACCGAATGTTTTGTCTGTACCACGGCTTCAAACCAGCCTTCAAACATTTCTTCCGATAATATGTCGCCTTTATTTTGACGTCAGGCTCAATGAAAACGATTGGGGAACCCCTAATCTTCGGCTACAGCGGCCTAAACCATTTCACTATGGTCCCAAAGCTGTATTTAGGAAGACAAAACTGTTTGCGCCTAAACCGTTGGTTTTAGATATATAGTATCTTCGGCAAACTTTCTTAGAACTTTCTTGCCGATTTTTTTATATTAGTTGAATTAGGGTGGTCCTTGTGGTTAGGGTGTTTAAAGTATCAACTTCTTAGATATGTAAAATTCAGCTACATATTGTTCTACAAAGTTAGAAATCAATCAAATTGAAGCAACTTTTCTGAAGAAACTATGTGGCTATCTCTAATAGTTCATGTGCTATGATTTTTGCAATATTTAAGGTAGGGTGGCTCTTTAAAAATTGGTTTTCTATTAATATCTTTTTATGTGTTAATTTCTCGCTAATACTTTATTCTAGAGGTTTTTAGAGTTTTTGTAAATACATATTTTTGCCGAAGCAATGAAGTTTCTATCTCTTTTGTTTGCATAGTTACAGGCGATTTTCATACCAAAAATGATTTTTTTCAAAGCTATATATCTTCCAACATTGCAAATGGATTTTCCATCTTTTAATTTCATTTGAAAGATCGGACTTTTTCTAGTTTTTGGTGAAAAAACTGCGAGAGCGTTATTTCTGTAAAATAAATAATTAATTTTTGAAAATGGAGTATTTTTCAAAAAAAAAATCGTTCATAACTTTTCAAATAGAGGAGATAATAACTTTGTTACTTCAGCAAAAATATTCGCCATACAGAGTTCTAAAAGTGTTGCAAACAAAGTATTTACGATAAATCAATGTATGAAGTGACAAATGAGAAATAGTGATTTTAAGGCGTCACGTTTTCGTCGCTCAATCTCTTATGGTAAAATCAACTGAGAAATAGTCATTGAGTGTGATAATACCAAATATCATGGCAATTCTATTGGATTTGTAAACGTTTTTGAAAGAACAGTCTACCGTACATCTAAATGTTACAGTGAAATTACAGTAGTGTTAGCTGCAAACTATCGTTAGTTCTAAATCGGCCAACAAAAGTTATCTATGCTCACTACTTTTTTGTTTGGATTAGTGCTCAAAACAAGTGCTAGAAAGAAAATGCTTTTGGTTACGTCTTGTTATCTTGAAATAAAATCTTGAAACGAGTTTGTTATTCATAGCAGCGGAAATTATTGTATGCTTTTCCAACATTTATGCAATGTTTGAAAGTATAAATTAATTATCGACTATAATGACGGCTGTGGACAAGTTAAGGAAAGATTCTCAATTTTTGTTACTTCAAAATAAATAAAAGTAAGAGGTCTGAAAATCACTAGCCGCGAACTGGTAAAATAACTCATAAAGCATAATTCCCTAGCATCTATATAATGCATGATGACGGTACTTGCTTTATTGGTCACGTAATAGATAACTTTTATTTAGAGTTAACTATAGTACGCTATTAACACTATTGTAAATTCACGCTAACATGTAGTTGTACGGTAGAATTTTGTGTTTTCAAACAGTGTCACATATTCAATAGATTTTTTGTGACTTTTGGTATTATCATACACATTGACTATTTCTCAGTTGATTTTACCATAAGAGATTGAGCGATGAAAACGTGGCCCCTTAAAATCACTATTTCTCATTTGTCACTTCATACATTGATTTATCGTAAATACTTTGTTTGCAGCACTTTTAGAACTTTGCATAGTGAATATTTTTGCTGAAGTATCTCGTCTATTTGAAAAGTTATGAACGATTTCTGTTGAAAAATACTCCATTTTCAAAAATTAATTATTTATTTTACAGAAATAACGCTCTCGCAGTTTTTTCACCAAAAACTAGAAAAGTTCCGATCTTTCAAATGAAATTAAAAGATTGAAAATCCATTTGCAATATTGGAAGATATATAGCTTTGAAAAAAACTATTTTTGTTTTGGAATTCGCCTGTAACTATGCAAAAAAAAGAGATAGAAACTTCATTGCTTCTGCAAAAATATGTGTTTACAAAAGTTCTAAAAACCTCTAGAACAAAATAGTAGCGAGAAATTAACACATAAAAAGATATTAATAGAAAACCAATTTTTAAAGAGCCACCCTACCTTAAATATTGCAAAAATCATAGCACATGAACTATTAGAGATAGCCACATAGTTTCTTCAACTCCGCTAGCGAATGACGGATCCCAATAGTAGCATGTCTGTAATAACATACGTACATGGAACTATTGAGATCCAGAGCTACAGGTCCAAAGGTAAAGGAGGATGGTTGTGATGATCCGGGCCGAGATCACCACGTAAAGCAAGGTAGGGCATAACCCCAATTCCAAGGCGTGAAGCGACCCGTGCCGAGGGATGAGTGATCGAGGGGGTGAAAAAGATGCTCGATCGTTAACGGAGCCTGTGGGGTACCTGGGCAACCCCCACAGTAAGCGTCCCTTACCACGCTAATGCGGAGCTCTGGCGTGGCGGACATATATTTCTCGCGCTACTCGTGGGAATTTTCATGGAGCAAAATAAAAATAAAAATAAACAGACGGAGGTGCCAAACCCCTTCGCAAGAGGTGGTTTGGCGAGGTCTCCCCCCCGTGGGGAGAGTAGTGGAACGATGAGTGCTGTACTCGAAAGCACCAGTGACCCCCCAGCAGCGGTAGGCAATACCCCTACCAATGCATCGGAGGGGCCAATAGCTGCGATGCGCAAAGTAGCGAAGCAACTCGATGCTATAATCGACTTCGCTAGCGCAAAGCAGAACATAGCCAAGGAGTTGAAGTTGAGCCTTCTGGAGCTCCGGAAAGCTGTTCGTGTCGCAAGACAGGAACAGCAGGCATATGTTGAGAGGGTGGAATGTCGGGAGAGGCCCGACAGAGAAACCCAGACAGTGGCCTTCAATAGGGAGGAAAGAGAGAAGGTTAATAGAGGCTCACAGACAGTGGCCTTTACCTTCTATGGAGCAGCCACGTCGATCGGAGCGGCGACCGAGTTCCCCTCGAAGGGAAAGGGAAAGGGCAATCGCAAGACGGCATCGAATGCGAAGCGCCCTAGGAAGTCGCCAGGAGAGGGTGCCAAAACCGACACCACTCGGCGTGCAACCGTCAAGGTCAAACGCCGCCTGGGTGAGGTAAGCGAGGGCGAGAGTGACCTCGCTGTTGAGAGCGATGGTACCAGCAACCCGGCACGACCGGGGCAGGGGGGCTCAAACCCCTGGACGCTGGTTACCAAGAAAAAGCCGGCACCGAAACCGGAGGTACCGCGGCCTGCGAGGAAGGCCAAGGACAGAGGCGAAGCCTTGTGGTTAAAAACCGACAAGGACAAATACGCCGATGTCCTTAAATCGATGAAAGCGGCCGAAAGCCTCTCGGCCCTTGGGCAGGATGTGCGTAGCGTAAGACGCACCAACACGGGAGAGATGCTCCTGGTGTTGAAGCGAGGCGCACAATCAAGTGCAATATACAAGGCCTTGGCCCAAGAGGTCCTTGGTGAGGGCGCCCAAATCAGGTCGCTAGGTGCGGAAACAACTCTCCAGTGCAAACACTTGGACGAGTTCGCGACCGCAGAAGACGTCGCCGCAGCCGTCAAGGAGCAATGCGGCGCCACAATCGAGCGGGCCTCTGTGCGATTGAGGGACGGACCCTCTGGCACCCAAGTAGGCCATAAAGCTTACGAATGCAAAGGCCTAGACAGGAGTAAGCTATGTCGTAGATGCGGCGAGGAGGGGCATAAAGAGCGGGGGTGCACTAAGGCATATAAGTGCCTTATCTGCACCTCTAAGAAGCAAGCCCATAAACATGCTATGGGCGGACCTTCGTGTCCCTTCGGCGAGTTAAATAAGAAGAAGCCGTGAGAGTCACACAGCTAAATCTTAACCATTGTGCAGCAGCCCAACAGCTGCTGTGGCAGTCGGTCTCGGAGTCGAGGACAGATGTCGCCCTCTTATCAGACCCGTACAGCATCCCTGCCGGCAACGGCAATTGGGTGTCGGACGGGTCTGGAATGGTGGCAATCTGTACAACGGGAAGGTTCCCGGTTCAAGAGGTAATACACCCCTCCGCCGAGGGTGTGGCGATTGCCAAGATCAATGGTGTGTTCTATTGCAGCTGCTACGCCCCACCAAGGTGGCCAATAGAACAGTTCTACCAGATGATCGACAGGCTCTCGTCGGACCTCGTGGGCCGGAAACCGGTAGTAATAGCGGGAGACTTCAACGCTTGGGCAGTGGAGTGGGGCAGCCGCTGTACAAATAGCAGGGGTCAAGCGCTAATGGAAGCGTTTGCGAAACTCGATACTGTGCTAGCTAATGATGGCTCCGCTAGTACATTCCGTAGAAACGGAGTGGAGGCGTGGATTGATTTGACCTTTGCCAGCCCGAGTCTGGCTCCAGGCATGGAATGGAGGGTAGACGAAGGCTACACCCATAGTGATCATTTAGCAATCCGCTTTAAGATCAACTATGGTGTGCAGCATCCGAGGGCGGGAGATCCCTGTCAGGTAAGCGGGTGGAAGTCCAATCACTTCGACAGCGAAGCTTTCACCGCGGCCCTGGGACTGGAGGCCAACACCGACAGTCTAAGCGGGGATGCGCTGGTAGCTGTTCTATCACGCGCGTGCGACGCCACTATGCCGAGAAAAACACTGCCAAGAAACGGCAGATGCCCGGTATACTGGTGGAGTGCCGAGATTGCAGCTCTACGGTCAGCCTGCCTCAGAGCTAGACGTAGGATGCAAAGAGCTCGCACCGAGGATGCAAGAGAGAACCGCCGTGAAGTGTTTCGAGCTGCGAAATTAGCCCTTAACAAGGCTATTAAAAGCAGCAAGAGAGCGTGTTTCGACAACCTGTGTGAGAGTACCAACGCGAATCCGTGGGGCGACGCCTACCGGATTGTGATGGCCAAGACCAAAGGGGGCTCCTCACCCCCTGAACGGTCTCCGGACCGGTTGGCAACGATTATCGAAGTACTCTTCCCGTCTCGAGCCACAAGCCCCTGGCCACCTGCACTACGAGACAGTGCGGGCACGGTCGAAATGGTGGCTCCAGTGACGAACGGAGAACTACTCGCAGTGGCTAAATCCCTAGCAATGAACAAAGCTCCAGGGCCGGATGGAGTCCCGAACAACGCTCTCAAGGCAGCGATCATAGCGAACCCGAACATGTTCAGGCTAGCTATGCAGAGATGCCTTGACGAGTGCCGTTTCCCCGATAGATGGAAAAGGCAGAAACTGGTGCTGTTGCCGAAGCCCGGGAAGCCGCCAGGCGACCCATCGGCGTACAGACCAATCTGTCTGATAGACACGACTGGCAAACTGCTTGAGAGGATCATCCTCAACAGGCTCACCCCGTACGCGGAAGGTACGGACGGTCTGTCAAGCAACCAGTTTGGCTTTCGGAAGGGTAAGTCCACAGTGGACGCTCTCAACTCAGTGATAAATACTGCCGAGATAGCGATCCAACGAAAAAGGCGAGGTATTCGATACTGTGCGTTAGTGACACTTGACGTGAAGAATGCATTCAACAGCGCAAGCTGGGATGCCATCGCGCTCTCGTTACACCGGCTTAGCCTACCGGTGGGTCTGTACCGGATCCTGGAAAGTTACTTCCAAAACCGCGTACTGCTATACGAGACCGATGCCGGTCAGAAAAGGGTTCCGATTACCGCCGGAGTCCCGCAGGGCTCGATCCTAGGCCCGGTGCTATGGAACCTCATGTATGACGGGGTTCTGAGACTGAAGTTCCCTCCTGGGGTCAAGATCGTCGGCTTTGCCGACGACGTAACCTTGGAGGTCTACGGGGAGTCAATTCCTGAGGTAGAACTAACCGCAGAACACGCGATTAGCACGGTGGAGGAATGGATGAGCGCGAGAGGCCTGGAGCTCGCTCATCATAAGACGGAGGTAGTTATCGTCAACAACCGCAAGTCGGCACAACATGCAGTTATCCATGTGGGAGAAGTCGCGATCACTTCACAGCGAAGTCTGAAGTCTCTCGGAGTCATTATAGACGACAAGCTGACCTTCGGCAGCCATGTCGACTATACGTGCAAGAGAGCGTCGACTGCTGTTGCGGCACTATCGAGAATGATGTCCAACAGCTCAAAGGTGTGCGCCAGTAGACGTAGGTTACTGGCAGGCGTTGCCGTATCTATCCTCAGGTACGGCGGCCCGTCATGGTCAAGAGCACTGAGGGTAACCAGTTACCTACAGAAACTGGAGAGCACCTACCGCGTGATGTGCCTCAGAGTGATATCTGCCTACCGCACGGTATCACACGATGCATCCTGCGTGATAGCGAGCATGATGCCAGTCGGGCTGGTCATTCGGGAAGATGAGGAGTGCTTTGAGCTACGTGGAAATAGGGGAGCCCGCGAGCGCACCAGGGTGACCTCGGTCGCCAGATGGCAGCGTGAGTGGGACAACTCCTCGAAAGGTAGGTGGACCCACCGGCTGATACCTAGCATATCGAGCTGGGTGGGAAGACCCCATGGGGAAGTTCACTTCCACCTGACACAATTCCTGTCAGGCCATGGCTGTTTCCGTCAGTACCTCCACAGGTTCGGGCACGCGGAGGTCCCAGTCTGCCCGGGCTGCCCAGGTGTAGATGAAACTGCCGAACACATACTGTTCGTATGTCATCGGTTCGACGTCGAAAGAAGAGCAATGCTTGACGTCTGTGGCTGGGACACAACCCCGGATACCCTTATCCAGCGGATGTGTCAAACGGTGGAGAAGTGGAACGCAGTCTCGGCTGCTACCATCCAGATTGCCAGTAGGCTACAGGTAATCTGGCGAACCGAGCAACAGACGGCGGGCACGGCTAACTAGTGATTGGTTAGCTGGAGCGAAAAAGGCCAAGCGCAAAATAAGAGAGTGAATGGTCTGTTCATGCCGAGGTAGGTTGGCGCAGCGAATGGCAACCGCGTAAGGGGTAAACCCAGCCACCCCGAAGCAAGACAGAAGAGTGAGTGTATAGGCGTATAAGTGGACTGCCTCATGCCAAGACGGGAGGGTCGTAGCGTAGTATGTTGGAACTAAGCTATCGATGCCTCATGGCGTGGCAGAGGAGTGAAAGGGTGAGCATCCAAGTCAGTCTCACACTGCATGTTAAGGGTGAGCATAAAAGTCAGCCTCACAGGTTGGTAGCAAGCAAGGAATGAAAAAGGTGAGCACAAAAGTCAGCCTCGCATGGTATGTCAGAAGTGGGGCCTAAGAAAAATGTCCCACATGGGATGCCAGAGGGAGTGACAAAGGTACAATAGAGTGGCACGATTGAGAGTGAATCAGGTGATAGGGTGAGCACCCAAGTCAGCCTCACATGTATGGGTAGGGCGAGCACAAAAGTAAGCCTAGCAAGGAATGAGTAAGGTGAGCACACAAGTCAGCCTCGCATGGAACGTAAAAGGTGAGCACAAAAGTCAGCCTCATGTGGGAGTGTTTGAGAGCGAATCAAAGTGTGATTGAGAGAGCACCCAAGTAAGCCTCATACAGGATGTATGATCGCGCGAGTGAGAGTGAATGAGTACACTTAGTACAGCCATCCCCCCAGAAGTAATACCGAGAGGTAGTTCCTGGGAGGAATGATGGCGGAGCCCAATGGAGTTTAGTCGGTATTAATGGCTGGTCACCATTCGAGTCCGACATGCCCCCAGTGCACCCCGTGTGGTAGATTGGACCCTACCGTTAGCACGTGTACTGGGCTAGGACATAAAGGTCTTCTCCATTGTAAAAAAAAAAAAAAAAAAAAAAAAAGATAGTTTCTTCAGAAAAGTTGCTTCAATTTGATTGATTTATAACTTTGTAGAACACTATGTAGCTGAATTTTAGATATTTAAGAAGTTGATACATTGAACACCCTAACCTCAAGGACCACCCTAATTCAACTAATATAAAAAAATCGACAAGAAAGTTCTAAGAAAGTTTGCCGAAGATACTATATATCTAAAACCAACGGTTTAGGCGCAAACAGTTTTGTCTTCCTAAATACAGCTTTGGGACCATAGTGCATTTGTTGCGGCAAGTGCTGCCTTCTGGTGGCCTACCGATGACTCAAATTCTTATTTGAGTGGTTGGTCAAATAAACCCTATCATTTTGAAAATTTACGAATTGCTCAATTTGAAAAAAAAAATCGTCAGAAGACACGATGTTCGGAATTCGACCGCTTTCGGCAAAGCGAAGTATCTCCGAACTTGAACTCCATCACAGATCACTTTTCGGCTTTCGCTTTAGGCCAAATACACTTGTAAACAATACTCCGAACTGTCATTCATCTAATTTATGGACAGTTGATGCCAGTACGACAGCTGCGCCAACGGTCTTAAAGTTGGTTATGCTTCGAGTGCCGGACGATGTACACAATCGAGGTTCACGTATCTTTCAGCGAGTAGATCCTTTGATCATATCACAAAGGCTATGTCGTACGATGGAAACGCACTTTACCTTAGGTTTGGAAAGTGTAAAAGTGTCCTCCCTCGTCCAACCATTGAATGATAAATAGTTCAACTCGTTCCATTTCTTCTTTCATCACCGTTGGTCATAATACTATGTACGCTCAGGCAACGCTGTGTGATGATGAAAATGAGATTGCGTGTTGTCAGTTTTGTCAGTCAGTCAATCAGTGCTTGATTTTTGTGATCATTTGTTATTGATTGGAAGATTTTAACTTATTGCCAAAAATGATAGTGTGGTGTGGGTGTGTCTAAAGGGCGAACACGAAATTATTGCGACACATTCAACAGGGCATAACTTTTTTTACCATTGGGTAAAAATCAACCAAATTTTGCACACTTTCTCATTGATGTGTATTGTTTACATGCTGTCAAACTCGAAGTCGTGTTTTTCGATTCAACGAAAATGGAGGCGAACCAACGTGAGTCGAGAGAACAAATTCTTTCCAAACACCTGGAATTTTGGAATGACCTGTCGTACTGGCAGATGGGAAAAATGTTGAACATTCACCATTCAACCGTCTCCGGAGTGTTGAAGCGGTTCCAGGAGCGGTTGACGTTGGACCACGGCACAGGAGCTGGAAGAAAATCGGAACTGGAGAACAAAAAGACGGAGGGAAAGGTGAAGCGGATGATTAAAGCAAATCCCAACGTCTCAAGCCGTGATTTGGCTAAAAAGATCGGCATGTCGCAGAGCTACGTCCAGAATGCAAAGAAGAGAGCTGGACTACATACATACAAGGTACAGAACTTCCCAAACCGCGATGAGCGGCAACAATCGACGGCCAAAACAAGATGCTGACAAAATATGGCTGCTGTGTGATGGACGACGAAACGTATATAAAAACCGATTTTAAGCAAATTCCGAAGTTGGAGTTTTTCACCGGCAAGAGTAAGTTCTATTTGGACGACAAAATGTCGAAGTTCGCCTCCAAATATCTCATTTGGCAGGCCATCTGCTCTTGCGGACTGAGCCTTTCGTGACAAAGGGCATAGTAAAAGGCGAGATCTACAAATCTGAGTGCCTCGAGAAGCGCCTTTTGCCGTTCTTGCAGCAGCACGACGAAGCTCCGCTATTTTGGCCAGATTTGGCATCATGCCACTATTCTAAAAGTGTCCTGGAGTGGTATGAGGCCAATTCTGTCCATTTTGTTCCAAAGGACATGAATCCGCCAAACTGTCCGGAGCTGCGCCCGGTGGAGCAGTACTGGGCAATGATGAAGCGGGAACTTCGGAAGAGCAAGAAGACAGTCAAAGACGAAAAGGACATGTTAAGAAAATGGAAAAAAAACTGAGAAACTGGTACCGGATGACACTGTAAAGACTTTGATGGATGGCATCAAGCGAAAATGCGTTCAATTTTACACTCAAGGCTCCATCGATTAACTTTTCTTTTGATTTTTGAAGTAAATATATGTTTAAAACTACCCTAAAATTTTGGTTTGATTTTAAACATTATAAGAAAATTGACATGACATTTTCGGTGTCGCAATAATTTCGTGTTCGCCCTTTAATGGTCATAAAATTAACAACTTTTTCATTCATGTTATTTTTTTCTGGTTTGACTATAAATTCCTTCTTTTAAGATATTTTGGCAATGTCCAACGGAAAACAAATCTAGATATTAACCTCCCAGCTGTTTTTTGTAGGACAACACGCGCAAGAAGTGTAATCCTCTTAGATCTTCAGCCTCATTTCAGGAGACTTTCACGCGAGAATTGGAAGGGTAATGAGTTAAACCCTAGCAGTTATTTGAAAAAAAAAGAAAAGAATCAGTTTACAAGGATGGATCGTTAGTGAACATTATATTCAATTTTTGAGAATATTCTTTCTAAGATTACTGAAGTTCAGCTTTAATTCATGGCTCATTCGCATTCAATTATCCTACTGCAAGTCGATTTTCTGCCAATCAAAAAGCATTATTCGTTATTCGAAAAATAAAAGTAATAAAAGCAACATGATTTGTTTTCATCGATCCCAGTAATTTAAAAAAAATCTGCCAAATTCCCAAGCAATCAATTTTCCGTGCAACCGACAACAGATCTAGTTATCTGATTTTCTGACGTAGCGTTTCGTGTGTTCACCAGCTGAACAAACCTCATTGTTTATTCAGTGACGATCATACAACCTTTTTGTTTTGTTACTGGACTCAAGGAACACCTTTCGGTATCTGTACAAACAAAAGGAACACGCCTAAAATCTCGACCTGTTCGTTCTCTTCCAGCCTGCCGAACCCCAAACCGTCGCGACGGACGCTGCATCCCCCGTGACGAATGTCGCAGCTTTACGCAGTACTTTTCCCCGGACCGAATTCTCACCGCGGACGAGCTGACCTTTCTTCGACTATCGCGTTGCAACGAAGTCCCGCTGAAGATCTGCTGCCCGGATCGGGTGGCGTCGTCGTCGTCGTCGGTGGGACCCGTTGCTTCAACAACACTTGCAACGCCTGCTATTTCGTACGATTTCACTGGACTACTGCCGGATCCGAAACGGTACGAGTGCGGGTTGGATTTCCTAGCGGATCGGATCTATGGGGGTGAGAACACCGCGCTGGAGGAATTTCCCTGGTACGCTCTGCTCGAGTACAGTACCAAGAAGGGCGAGCGGGTGTTCGAGTGCGGGGGCTCGTTGATCAACAAGCGGTACGTGCTGACGGCGGCACACTGTCTGGATAATGTGAAGCTGGATGAGGGCGAGATGTTGTGAGTGGGTGGTTTCGTTTGGCGCTACGCGCTTCGATTTGAAATGTTTTTTTTCTGCTTTTCAGCATGAACGTTCGGCTCGGGGAGCATAACACGGCTACGGACGTGGACTGCGAGGAGGATAATGGTGATGTGATCTGTTCGGATCCTCCGCAAAATATTGGTTTCGAAGAGATTATTCTACATCCGCGATATTCCAAGTCGGATCCGAACCAGCATCACGACATTGCACTGATCCGTTTGAACAGAGACGCTGTGTTGAGTAAGTACGTGACGCCGATCTGTCTGCCAGAAGCAGGATTTGCTGCGACCCTAGCGGGTCAAAATGTTACCATTGCCGGGTTCGGACACACGGGTCGTCAACGTAGGTATTAATTCGAACGCTAGAATCGGAGTTTTAAACCGAACTTACGATCGTAGGTCATAGCGGTGTGAAGCAGAAAGCAGATGTCCCGATCGTGGATCAAAGCCAGTGTCAGGCCAAATGGGGCAAACGGGTTACCGTTAGTGCGGGTCAGTTGTGTGCTGGAGGAAACTTCAACATCGATGCTTGTCACGGAGATTCCGGTGGACCGTTGATGACTCAGCGGCTGTACTGGACTATCGAAGGGATCGTTTCGTTCGGCAATCGATGCGGTCTCGAAGGTTGGGCTGGAATGTATACCCGCGTGGCGAGCTATGTTGGTTGGATCAGAAGCGTGATAAGGTTTTGAGTTTGGGAAGTTCCCCAGGGCGGTTGGGAAATTCCGGTTGCAAAGCAACGACTTAGTGTATGATCGATGATTGTAAATAAAAGGAAACGAAACAAAGTTTTATGCTCGTTAATTCCAGTGTGTGTCCAAAGACTATCTCAATATGTTTGTGTTTGTCCGGAGCAAATAGGCGTTCGGCTGTTGGCTACTTCCTTCGTTCCGCGTCTATCTCGTGGGTAGGTGATAAATACTGTTTGCGGTTTTTATTAGTGACAGTGCTGCCAGCTATCAACGACAGGATAGAAAATGGAATAATTTGATGGGATAAAAAGGGAATCGGATACAAACGATCTGATCTAAACCACAAAAATAATTATCAAAAGTAATTCGATCAACAAAACTTCCCCCACTGCCGATCGGCACCCGATCGTTTGTTTTCACACGAACACGCGCTCCGGCTGTGTGTCGTTAATTTCTTTAACTCTCGTCTGATCATTGTCTGTTTCTTTCTCTCTCTCTCTCTCTCTCTCTCTCTCGCTCTTTTGCTTGCTGCTTGTCGCCATTGGTTAGGGTTTTGATTTACATTCGTACTAGGATCGCGGGTTCGTTCGACAGCAACAGCAGCAGCACCAGCAGCTGATTACATATTCCCGAACTTATCAGGTTGTTTAATTTAACTTAGTAGCAATCAATCCGTCGCGGTGTTCGTCAAATAAATTTCAACATTTCGGCACTACAGTTCAACCGGGACAAGATGGGACCTGTAGCCGTGCTCCGATCGGTACTAATAACCAGCGCATTTGTGGTGACATTTTCGATCAAACCCTCGACGCCGCAACCACAACAACAACAAGAACAGCAACCAGAGCAAGGTGAATTTTTTGTTTTCAGCTCTCGATCAAGAAGGCAAAGCATTTCCGGTTTGATTCGCTTTTCGTTTTTGTTTTTATTTCCATTTTTTTCGGTCGTAACATTCATCTGTATCCGTTTAGCAGCGTCGCCGGTTTGGGAGGTAACAACCGTATGCAGTATACCGAATGAGCAGCAGCAGGGAATTTGTCGGCCGCCGGACGAGTGTGGAGCTTACGGTGCCATAAACGATCCGGCGAGTTTAAGTTCCGTCGGTAGGTTGAGCTTCTTAAAACAGGTGCAGTGTAATGCCACGGTTGGTGCCGGTTTGGAGCAGATCGAAGTAGGCGGCGTCTGTTGTCCACGTTCGGGCAGTTACGGGTAAGTAGTTTTGAAGTTTTGTATCGAAGTAGGCGATTTTGGACTGATCGTTGCAGCTCGCCGACACTGAACGAGAGCCTTCCGAGACGCATTCGACCCAAATCGGCGGTGGTACATTCGCGATTTGGTGAAGACGAAACGTGCGGTTTTCAGACGTATGTGGCGAAAATTCGAGGTGGCGAGATTGCTAACATTGACGAGTTTCCCTGGATGGCGATGCTGCTGTACGAAACCCGTGGGTGCATGCGCTTCAAGGCGTTTCGTAACAAATGGTACTTATCGATTCTTTTAGGCGATTCCAGTTCGGTGGTTCATGGTTGCGGAGGTGCCCTGATCAGTAGGAACTTTGTCATCACGGCTGCACACTGCGTCACGGGACGGGAGTACGACACCAAGGGTCCGCTGTAAGTAAATACATTTGAAACTTAATTCGATCCTTTTTCCCTCTTTTGAAATTCTTAGGACAAACTCCCTCCTATTAATCTATTAACGATCTTCCGCAGCAAATTCGTCCGGCTGCGGGAGTACAACGTGTACGACGATCCGGACTGCGTGATCGAGCAGAACTTCCAGGATTGTTCGGAGGAAAAGTTCGACGCTGCACCGGTCAACATTCTGGTCCACCCGCAGTACGACCACGACGGTCGCAACAAGCATCACGATCTTGCGTTGATCGAAATCGAACCGAGCCCACCGTACTCGGACTTTCTGAGACCGATCTGCCTACCGGAACCGGAGCTGGATAACGGAGCGGCGGAGGGCAAAAAGCTGATCGTTTCCGGGTGGGGTCGAACGGATATCTGTAGGTTTGCGGCGGATTCTGGTTCTTGGTGGTAAATTTTTAAATCTCTTTCGTCTACTAGTTCGTAAACAACTCGGTAACAACGCGCTCAGTCCGATCAAGCTGAAGGTGGTACTGCCGTACGTGGATCCCGACACCTGTAAGAAGGTCTTCCGACCGCAGCAGCTTGAGATCGGTTCGGGGCAGTTGTGTGCCGGTGGACAGAAGGCTAAGGATACCTGTGGCGGAGACAGCGGTTCCCCGCTGATGTACTATGACGTGACGAAGGGCGTTTGGGTGCTGACGGGGATCGTTTCGCTGGGGGTTCGCGAGTGTGGAACTGAAGGGATTCCTGGAGTGTATACCAATGTGCGCGAGTATCTGAACTGGATAAAGGAGAACGCTCGTTTGTGAGAGTGACGACGCAGATTGATATTTCTAGCGGTCGAGTGTAGGTAACTGAATAAAAGATGACACGTATTTGTCGTGATTTCATTTCTTGATCCGAAGAGAATCTCGGGTTCGACTTCTTCCAATAAATACTAACATACTAACTTGGGTTTAACATTTCGATTTTATCTCTTCAGCACTTCTTAGACTTGCTCTGCATCGGGGTACAATTGTTGCATCTATTAACACTCAACTTTGCGTACGGTTGGCCGAATATTGCTGTTCTTGAAATCAATCACTACTGTGTTAACCAAGGAGTTTTTATTCTCAGGTGATACGATCCTCAAAAACGCTGATCAGCCATGTTGGTTTTAGAAACGACAGCTAACAACATTGTTTACTAGTTCTCTCCATATGTTTGTTTGGATTTCAGTGAGTAAACAAAGTTGTTCGCTGTCATTTTTCTTCCCCGCAGTCTGCTGCACGCTTACCTCACTCCTCACCCAGTTACTGCCAAAGACGAATCACCTTAGAACTCTAAGCACCTTGGTGTTAACATTCAATCACATAATCACAAGATTTTGTCCTCACTGTTTTTTTGAGGACAGCTGAGTTATTTCACAAGCTCGGCTGGGTAGTACTGCTTTTCATTCGTTTGCTGAGCAAGAACATGGGCATGGTCGGAAGAAATTATCGTTGACTCGTTACACAACTTTGTAAAAGACATCTCTCTGTTTAAAATTTTTTGTTGGCGTACTGGACCTGCGTGGACCTTAAATTTTCTACCCAAAAGATGATTCATATTATTTATTAACATTCTTCCAAACATACTATTCAGCTAAACTATTTTCTCAATAAAAAAATATATATATATATCGTGGGAAGCGACTATTGATTTGCGCTATTACCCAAGTAACAATTGAAGTTTTATAGCACGCTACAAGTGCAATCTAAGTTTAATAAGTGGCTATAAAACTATCATAAAACCTCTATTGTTACTAGGGTAGGACCCACGCCAAACTGACTTAGTCGACATTTCGTTCAAAGTTTAATAACTTCTCCCAACAAAGCTGGATTCATTTGTAGACTTCGATAAAGTTGGAGGCAACCAAATTATGTTTCTCACTTGCAGTGATAATCTGATGCAGAACCACCGAGCAGTGAAAATGTACTCCATGTATATGGTCGAAAGATATCAAATAAACTGCAAGCATGTTGGTTCGGTAGCTATTTGCCGCTTAAAGCCATACACCGTTAAACCCTGGCGGGCCATATTTTCTTCCGAACCAGCTAAGCGCTAACTATTCTATAGAACTCGAGCGAAGTGATGCAGCCGTGACAGAGATCTCGGAAGTTCGCCTAGATAAACTCACCGTTGTGATATTCTGTCTAAGGCGGTTAACTGACATTTCATACGCAGTCTTTTATGAAAGACTATTACATCTACGTACCCGCTTTCAAAGTCGAGGTCAATGGTGTCGTCACTATTTATCATACATGGATCTACCAAAGCGTTGGGTTGGCTGTTTCTAAGGCCTTTGGTCAGTGAACATTATGGATTGCAAGTGATTTCATTCAGGTTTAAGACAGTACAAAATCCTGCGTCCATTTAGACTCGCACCGGATAATTTTCGCTGGGTTTGCATTGTCAAATTGCGTCATTTCCGTTTTGTTCGGCGTTTAGCACCGCGGTATTTAATGCTAGAAATTCGACACCATGACCACCCATTATCATGGGTATGATTTTTGCAGTGGGATTGTTGAAAACTTTCCAGAAGCAACAGAAGCGTTGCCTTGAGGGACGCTCTCTTTTGAAGAAATGCTAAAAGTGAAGTGATGTACCTCACCACGAAATATCGTTATGCTCTCTCGACTTAGAAAGAGGAATTCCCATGATAGGACATCTTTTACTGTACCTATGAGCTATAGGAATTTCCTGAAGGTCGGAACGCCCGGCTACTTCAGACAGTACAAGACGTTCGAAGCAAATTGAAGAGCTTGTTGAGCCTGAGTTTGAGCTTGTGCGACCACTCCTAGCTGCTACTCCGTGATCGACTTGGACTAGCTGAAGTTGCACAGGGATGTGCCACTCCTGGTAACCCCAAAGAGTTTATTGATAAATTCCGACGTCGGTCAGGCCCGAACGTAGACCGCGGAAGGAGAGGGAAGTAATGTTAGGCCCAAAAAGGCGATTATTGGCGCCGGATCGTTGATGGGTTAACGAGAAAAACATCGATGGGCACTCTTTAAGGCACAGCTCGATGTACGCACAACCGAAACAACACTAAAGAAAGCGCGGAATATTCAAATCATTAGGTATTCGAATTCGTCCAGTAGGTCTATCTTCCTCCTCACAATATCTACTTATCGTTTTCAATGGTGTATTTCTCCTGGAGCTCTTGTGAGTCCTGTTTTTAATAAATAAAAATCGCTAGCTATGGATGGACTTTGTCGCGAACGGCACACTTCGTTAACAACTAGAAACAGATGCACCTACAAGAATTCGCGACCGTCACGATCGGCTTCTTAATTAATCAAGTTGCAGTCGCTTGAGTCCGTCCTTTACTTAGAAATGGACGTTTCTACCACCAACTACGTCATCTTAACCCCACAGTACTTGAATAATTAAAAAAAGTTGGCCCAAGCAAAGATATTCAAGAACCATAAACTTGTAGTTAGTGCGACAGCGTTAAAAACAAGATGCCCGTGTATATAGACGATGAAAAAATTGAGTCACGGCTACACGACCTGCAATACGTACATTAAGCGGTTCTTGTCGAAATAAAGAGAAGTGGACTCTGACGCCATCAATAGTGACATTTGAGAAGATGGATTTATGTGGTTACAGAAGACAGAGAAAACTGAAAAAAATGATAGAAATGAGATAGAAATAATGCACATTTCAATTTAAAAAATAAATTGAATCATGTAAAGAAAAGGTTCGACTTACGAAAAAAATGACAGCTGAAAAGCAGAGATGATGTAAAACTACTATGCAATTATAATACAATATGAACCTACTACGCAATTCTTTCAATATTTTGGAGTAGAATAATTTCTAACGTTTCGGGGTCCCGTTTAAAAAAAGCCTGCCGGGGTAGTTTACTGGTTTCTATATAATTATTCCTACTAAACAAAATCACTACAGTTTTTTTTCCTGTGATGTTTATGCTCAAGGTCCCGTGTCTGTTGGCTCATTCCACAGAGATGTTTGGTGTCGCCTTGGAGTCGCATCAAATCTTCGTGGGTGTATGGTACAGGCGGAAGTGGGTACTTCTTGGAATGATAAGAAAAATTCAAGGGGTACTTAAATCTGAATATTGATGGTTTTTGGGAAGGTGTAGATGAGGGAGATATAGAGGAGATCGCGGCTTGCCATAACATCTCGAACCGGGACGTTGGCTGGTCTTCTTCGGGCCCGGAAGGTGTCCATTAGCCGAGACCTGGCGGAACCGCACTCGGTGCACGCCCAGATAACGTGCTCGATATCGTGATAGCCGTCGTCACAAGCGCAGATACCACTATCCACGAGCCCAATGCGCCGGAGATGTGCTTCCCGCGTGTAATGATTTGCCATGAGTCGGGACATACCACGAATGAAGTCACGATCCACATCCATCCCCTTGAACCAAGGTTTCGTCGATACCTTAGCGACTATCGAATGTCCTTCCTTAGTTTGCCATTGTTCCAGGAAGTTTGCCAACTTTCGAGGGTTCTCCGATGGGTAATACTGAAAAATTCGTTGAAGAAGATTAGTCTTTCATAAATGTCACTTTCTAAAGCACGCACCTTAGCTAAAGAGTCCGCTTTCCTGTTGCCCGGAATGAAGTAATGAGAAGGGACACAGACCTAGGTAATCTGACAAGATTTGACAGATAAAGCACTCAGTAGCTCCCGTATTTCCCCCCGAAAAATACGAGGAATGCTTTCCATGTTTCATCGAGCGAATAGCGTCAATGGAACTGAGGCTATCCGAGATATCTTACAGCAGTCGACTTCTTGGAATTTGTTATAAAACATGTTTGGAGCCACTTGCGAGCGTATATGGTCCGGAATTCCACAAATATCGACTTTCATGGATGTGTCGAAGAAACAATAGATTCAGAAGTATATAGGAAATGAACGTATTGTAATACTTATCAGATGATTGATGTATGTGTTGAAAACTTGGAAAACATAATTGTGTATATTTTCCTTCTTTAAATCATGAGCTGTTCCTTTCCATTTTGACAAAACTGTGCTTGCTTCATTTGCCCGGTTTATGCAGATCTAGAGTCAGAAGTGGTAGCGTCGGTAACCAGCTGAAGATGTCTAGGACAGGAAGCCGAATGGATATTAGTCTAAAGACAATGAAGTTGAAGTATATCCAGCTCTTAAGGCGAATCTCATACTATTTTATTGCCTGTAGATTTAACCGTCGTTAGACAGATGTCTTTCCCATAATTTAAATAATTAAATTTGTGCCCGGGGAGGAGAATACGACAGTTAATATGGGTGTTGCAATAGTTTTTGAAACGATTGCAAGCTTTTGACGGGTAGAGCAGTTCAACCCTGGTCTCGGTGGTACAAGATTTACACCGGTAGGCGACAATAGCTGTAGGTGCGGCAGTAGCGGGCACCTCCGGCGCATCAAAGGATTGCTCGACCGCTGGACAGACCGGGTCGATAGAGTGGAACAACGAGCACACTATCGTGGTTCGGACTTGGGCATACGCAGGTTTTCTTTGTCCACACCGTATCGCATTATTTGATTAGTCAAGCCATCGTATCCGGATATGCCGATGTTGGGAGCCGCTCATGGAGAATATGGCAAAGAACCTAACGCTACAGAATTTTGTACATTCCAGCCAAACGTGTAGCAAAAAGGGTTATCCTACAAAAGCATTTTTTTTAATTTTGATAGTGGTGCATCGATGAGACCGAAAGGGCTTATGGGTCTTTTTCATGTTTTGCGTTTTTTCATACTCTGTAGCAGTTCAAACTAACGACCAGCCATTAAGGTTAAGCTGATGATGGCTCGAGGGCGACCGTCTTTGGGGATGAGCGGAGCGGTTTTCTTAGCTGCACTTTGTCTTCATGAGAGCCAGTCAATGTATTCGGGATATTGGTAGTACAGTAGTACTGATTTTTTTCCTCCGAAAATTTTGCCGGATGTGTGGCGAGAGACTATTGTTTTCCTATTCAGGGTTGATCGTTTTTTAGGGGTATCTCAACTGAACCTTCAAGAAATGTAAAAGTAGATGACTATTAGTGATAGTATTTGTAATAACATTATTTTTTTTTAGTGAACAATTGTTATGTACTCGTTTTTTGTTTATCTGTGTATAGAAGATGCGATGCGAGGTACGTTTTATTTGGTCCATTCTCCGTTGTCGATCCGGCTGCTTATTTTCTAACAGCTGAGTCTGAGTAATGGATTCGGTCAGAATAATCCGACAGAATTTATTTGCTGGCATTCTAATGCATGTCTCTAACGTCCTAAGCGAGTTCAAGTAGTTTGTTTGCATGTAACATTTGTTGTTTTCTTCCATTTCATTACTTTTAGTGAATTTATATTAGTTTGCTTTTCCACTAGTCATGTATACCAAAAATAATTTCGGTCAATTTATACACTCCTACTTCATTTTTGTGCGTCTTGTTTTTATCATTCTTCGGCGTGTTATTTTTCCTTTTTACTACATCTTGATTTAGACTCGTACCAATACTCACTTACCCAATCACTTCCATATTCTCCCATATACACTCACAATATCTCTCATTCAAAACGTACAACTGCTCATGGCATTCGCGATAATACTAATCTGGTCACAAACGTGAACACTTAATTGCGATCATCAACACATACTTACGCCCACGATCTCGCCAACATTAAAACATCGCGTTAATTAAGTGAAAGTTTTATCAATTACAAATTTACTCAAGCATGAACCCACAAACGCCCGAAAGTCCTTATCCTCGGTTCTGGCAGCCTACTAGATTCTTGGCTTCAGCTGGATTAATGAAAAATGTCGCTCATATCCTCTAGACAACACATTACATGGTCACGAGCGCGCAGAAGCTTGACAATTAATTTTTGAATTAATTGAAACCGATCCACGGAGAATGGGTTACGGGGTGGAGCTGGCAAAACGATACACAGCCACACACTCATTAGGTTGTAATTTATGCTAATTTCGACTGACCGGTGTGTGGTTGCAATTTTACTGCACGCGAGAGAGAGAGAGAGAGAGAGAGAGAGGGAAGAGAGAAAAAACCGTGGCAGATTCAAGTGCAAGTTATTCGGGTTCACCTGTTGAGGAAGTTGGTTGTAAAGTTGGCATTTTTCGGCTTCGAGAAAGTGGAATTCGAATGCATTACAAATTAGTTTGTTGGTCGGAAATGAGTTCCTGGCTCGGAAAGCAACTGTATATTTTCAGTTTACAGCCTTCTATTATGCTAATTTATTTTGATAACCAAGTTGAACGGGAGCTCTGGAAGAAATGAGTGAACAGTTGCTGAATATATTTTATATACATTGAAACACGCTTCAAGATCGATTTGGGTCTGATGAAGTAGTAATCGGCCTGAGGCTCCAGACCGCGTATTCATTGTTTTTGGAATGCTAATTAAATGAAGCTGAATAAGAATGTCATCGCTATGGATATGCATTTATTGACGCATATATACATAATTACGGAATGCGACTAAAATGTTGCGACTAGTTGCAACTTTTAGCTAATAAGTTGGGATGAAGCCATCGACTTCAAAGCTCACCTCTTCTTCTGGAGTGTACGGACCGATGAAAGAGGTGAAGACTCATTTGTAGCAGATCGATTTGGGTCTACTGAAGTAGTAATCTGCAAGAGACCAAAAAAAATGTTCATAAAAACAGTTACAAGTTCCAGACGAATTCCGAAAACAACGATTGTGAGGTTTTTGGAAAGCTAATGGAATGAAGCTGAATAAGAATGTCATCGCTATGAATATTGATGCATATACGTAATTAGGGAATGCGACTAAAATGGGGCGACTAGTTGCAGCTTTTTGCTAATAATTTGGGACGAAGCCATCGACTTCGAAGCTCATCTATTCTTCTGGAGTGTACGGGTCGATGAAAGAGGTGAAGACTCATTTGTAGCATGATCGATTTGGGTCTATTGAAGTAATAATCTGCTCGAGACAAAAAAAAAACATTCATAAAAAAACAGTTACAAGTTCCAGACGAATTCCAAAAACAACGAATGTGAGGTTTTTCGAATGCCAATGAAATGAAACTAAATAAGAATGCCATCGCTATGAATATAGACGTAATTAGTCAATGCGACTAAAATGTTGCGACTAGTTGCAGTAACAAAAGCTGAATTGTCACCGTTTCGGTCAATCTTTCTCTGTCTATTGTTCAGCGGAAAATACACGTTCCTACAAACCTCGAAAAAGGGAAAAAAAGCGACTCACGTCAAAACAAGGAATATATAAATTTATGGGTGATCAAAATTAAATGCCCACTTCTTGCTGCTACGACCGATCGTTCAAGACCATAAGTGGCGAATGGCCACACAGTTATAAAATTGAATTCATACTCGCGAAGATACATATACGCTAACACACGCGACATAAAAACGCCATATCCGCTAGACAACAGTCCAAGGTGACATGCCCGGGCAACCTAATTATACGGGGGAACCCAGCCTCTTTTAAAATCTGACCCGCACACTGCAAATTAAATATCAGATTCATGGTCTGCGCAAATATTCAAGTACGGACGAGAATATATGAATGGTCGTACGGTTGTAAAATCTAGACGTGACAAAACAAAACAAAAACGCTCGAGCCCTTCTCCATGGTACACGGAATTGTAAAGTCCTCGTCTGCAATTGTAGTGAGAGAGTCTGACAGGGAGCCCAGTTTTACAACTACAATAAGGCAACCCTCAAAAAAAACTAAATGAATTTTTTTTGTTAATGTAATCAATAGTGATTTAAATAAATAAAGTTGAACCTTCGCGGATGAAGATACAAAGAAAACTAATGTTGAAGACTTGTTTAGTGAAATATTTCCAATGTTCTGTAATAGCAAACACAGAAAACAACAGCCAGAAATCTGAAATTTTGGCACACGACCAATCTGAGACTCTTTGATTCAACGAATGTGACTACCAGCGCACAGTGGGACGACTTAGAACAAAAGGTGGACTTAAGTCAAAACTATGCCGTATTTGTTCAAATAGGACGGTTTTATGTAATTTTGGTATGCTCAATTCGATTTTGATATTAAAACATATTAAAAATAAGCATTTACTATGCATTAGGGTGTCTCAAAAATATCTATTTTATCGAAATGTTCTTAAAACTTCTGCATATTAATTTTCGTGCGCTAAATCGGTTTTGATATTAACATTTGTTTAAAAAAAAACCTTTATTGTGGATTAGGGTGGCTCAAAAATACTTATTTTGCTGTGGAGGTTCATAATTTTTTTTAAAGAAATTTTTGACGCTGAATTGCTAACTATTAAGAATGATAATTTTAATAGTAATTATGGTAAGCTGAATTTATTTTCCATGTTGAAACTAGTTGAATTACATATCATTATGGTGTTTCAGAAATAATTATTTAGTTTTTAAGGATCAAATACGATGTGTTCGACTAATTTTGGAACGTTCAATTCATTATTGGATTACTTGATGTGAAAACGAAATTTTCTTTTATTTTTGACACAAAACTAGACCTCGACTGTGTTCACTAAACTTGACCGGTACTGTGTAAGTTATCAAGAAATAGTTTCAGAAACATTTAATGACATATTTCAATAGATTGACAATATTTACTGAATTTTAAGCACTCTGAATACCTTCACCATCTAAAAAACCATACTGTCCACTCGGCTCCTTTCTCTTGATCACTAGTAAAACCTTCGTAGATCATGTTTTCAATGGTATTTGAAAGTTGTGCATGTATTCGTGTCATTGTTCTAGCTATAAAGTGGTTATTCAAATTTAATATCAGTAATAACCATGCGTCTCCATTCATAGTTTTTTTAACATTTTGACTGCTTATCGCAAGTTTTCGCAAAACTAGCATAGACTCATTTTAAAGAAAAAATTAAAAGCTTTCGAATGAGTATAGTGTGATCGTGGGTATTCACGGGCGTCATTGTTGTTATCGCATTAGAAATTCGAATTCAATATTAGTTAATGACAAACAGTTATCTTAACAATAACTAAACCAACTAGTGTCTTATTTGTAGTGATTTTACGGTGTAATTTAATCACTTGAAAAATTTTAGTGAAGTAATGCAATGCATAAAATCAACCGCTGCTTTGAAAAATGAACATAACCGGTTGTAGTTCCTATGATAAAATTATGCAAAAATCACTTGAGTTAAGCCCTTTAAAAAGCTGTGAAAAATTCATTTGCCGTTCAAATTACCTAAAATCTCGCAAAAATGTCTCTGATAACTCTGCTGATACGAGAAAAATACTAGTAAGAATATCCCACAACCTTCATATATGGACTTAAGTCCGGGCTCGTCCCACTGTGCAGCGATGGGGGACCTGTTAGCTAGGGAATTTGGGAGTCTCTAAATCAGAGAACCAAATGATCAAGGATTCTGCGAACTTAGCAGTCTTAAGTGCGAGAAGATCTACAAATCAAAAATTCTCGGAATATGAGAATTTTGGAATTTAGGTTTCTGTGAACTTGGGAATCCGGGTTATCGGGAGGTCTGTTAATTGAGAAACTAGGAATTTTGTTAGCTTAAGAATCTGGGAATCGCAAAATCTGGAGAATCTAAGAATCTGTATTTCTTAGAATCTGTATTTCTGAGAATCTGTGAACTTGAGAAATTGAAAAACTTAGAATCTAGGAATCTGTGAGTTTCAGAATATGAGAATCGGGCATCTGTGAGCTGAAGGAAATAAAAATCTGCAAATATTGGCAGCTGTGAATCCGTTAACTTGAAAATTTGAGAATCTGGGAACCTGTAAATACATCTCCCAATTCGGCCCACGTTAATGCTAGTTACTGACGAGGTGAATTCGAAACACAAACATTCGACTTATTTTAATGCAAATCTAAAATTCTGAGACCCTAGGTTTCAGAGAGTTTTGGATCCTTGGAATCTGGGGATTTGAGATTCTGAGAATATTGCATTCGGAGAGTCTGAGGAATCTGAGAATCTGAAAATCTGGGAATCTAATAATCTTAGAATCTTATAATTGAGTAATCTGGTAACCCGTGAATTCGAGAAACTGGGAATCTGTGAATTTAAGAATAGATTACTTGGACATCCCGGAATCGTGAACTTGAGTATGTAAGAATCTAGAAATCTGTGAATCCACGAATCTGGGAATTAAGGGGAGAATTCTAGAATCTGAAAATCTGTTAGCAAAAAAAATCTGGGAATCTGAAGGCCTGGAGATCAGCAATTCTGTAAGCTTTAGAATTTGGTAATCTGAGGAACTGGGAATCAGTAAAATTGAGGTTCTCGGAATTTATGGATCTAGCCAGCTCCATATTTGAAATTTCGAGAATTCAGGAATCTGAGATATTTTGAATTTTTCTATTCTCGCTAGGCGAATGATCCATAAAGGCTTTTAAATACATAAATAAAGGCCTGGGAACGTGCCATTTGCGTCATTACGTTCAGATTCCTGCTGTTTCGACAACATGGCTGCTTGAAATCGAAACAAAAAATTAGTTTCAGGTAAATTAATTCCCATTCCATCGTTAATTTCAAGTCCCGAAATTGATATCTACGATTTGACTCAACCGTACGAAAAACTCGTCCAATGCAGCGGGGTCATCAGCGAAAATTGTGAAGTATCATAGATAAACGGTTTACGAAATGAAAAAGCGACTGGGAAAAAGTGAAGGGATGTATTTTCTCTCCCACAGAGCAAATGGAACTGAAAAAGACTGCTGTAACCTGCTGATCTTGATTGTGGCCGGCGGCTGAGAGAACGTTCTTTACCGCCCTCCTCCGCATAACAGTCTCATTTCCTGGGGAATACCCACGTTAATGGGACTGTTACGCGACTAACGGCTGTTTAGCTCTCGGCAAAGATTCAACAGTAAAAACAAGAGGTTTTACTGGCCGAGCATTGCTCGATGAATTTGCCTTGTTTCCTGTTTTGCTTGCGTCAATTGAATGATGAGCCGTGGTCAACTTAACAGGCTGCAGTAAAAAATAGGAACTTACATTTGCTCAAATTAAGCTACGATCGTTATTCGATGGTGTGACCAGCACCTCGAACCTTCAAACTGGAAATTGTTTGGTGGTAATCGTAGTAGACATGATTTTCTTTTTTGAATGGTCGTGATATGTGATTTGCTTTCCAATTGAGCTATGGTCCAACTAGCAGTGTTCCTCCTAAATCCCTAGCCGGTAAAAAAAGAGCCCAATTATCGAATTGCGACTGTATTACAGCTTCTAATCCACTCACGAAACTCCTCCCCCTTCCGGACAAACCGGACATTCCGGTCACTTGCTTCGGAAATTCTTTCGCTCGAACACAACGTCATCGGCTAGTTGACGACAACACACGATGTGACTAAAATTCCCAGAACTGACCCTCAATCAAGCAGCAGGCGGTACCGAAAACAAAAAAAAAACGAAACAAACCGATCGTAGTAAGCTACACTTTCTCGCACCAATAAGCCCAAATAATGAGTTCCCTTTCACCCTTCTTTTCTATGTGGCAGGTTCGTCTCTTGCAAGCAAACAGACGGACACGTGGTTGGGAAAAGGGGACTCCCTCTCTCTAACAGTACCGTACACGCGGACTGGGGAAGTTATGCGGTTTTGCGATCGACGCTGCGATCGATTTCCCGCCCTGCTTGCTTGTTTGCTTGCTTGCTCATAAAACCGTGGCGCCATCGAAGCAGGATCGCCATTATTGGCGTTCATGCTCACTCTATCACACAGGTCAAACAATTCGGTTAGTCGTTCGGAAGTCGTTGGCCTGATCGCGAGATGGTGTCGCTGTTGCTTTTGGTGATTACGGTTGCGATCTTGTCGGTGGCAATGATCGTGACCGGGAACGCGAGGAGGCTGGAAGGTTTGTGTCAATTTTAAGGATCAGTTTGAAGGGTGATGAGTGTGTGCATGTTAGAGCGATAGTGTGGTTTTTTCCCGTCCCGCAGATTCGTTGGCGAATGACTGTGACATACCGCGGGAGTTGGAGAAGGGAGTTTGTCGAAGTGCTGGAGACTGCCCCGCATACCTGAGGATCGCGAACGAGAGTGGACTGAATCTGATTGGTCAGGTGGAGTTCGAGGAGGCTATACGGTGCGGGAAACGGGACGGTTCGGAGGTTTGTTGTCCAACGGGAGAGACTTATAAATTTCACGAGGTAGAGGAAGATGAGTTCTGTGGGATTCAGGTTCCGACGTTTCGGATTCGAGGTGGGGCTATAGCGGAAATCGACGAGTTTCCGTGGACCGCCATGCTTCTACGGCAACATCGTAAGTTTATCGACATGTTCAGGAACGGATTGGTGTGTTGATTGACGCAAACCATTTCAGGTAACTCCGGTGGGCTTTACTACCATTGCGGAGGGGCCTTGATCAGCCGAACCTTCGTTCTAACGGCAGCTCACTGTATTTCTCCGGACGCGGACGGGAAAAGGCAGGATATACTGTTTGTTTTATCCGAATTTTTTTTAACCCGAACAAGTTACTGATTGTCGATCCCGATTGCAGCAAATTTGTACGTCTTCGAGAGTACAACATTTTTCAGGACCCGGACTGTATGTTGGAAAGTGGATTCCTGGACTGCTCTGACGAGAAGCTTGACTACAAACCACGAAAGCTGCTGATCTATCCGGGTTTTAATCTGGACCCGGCGAACCGGGATCACGATCTGGGACTGATTCGAATCGATCCTGTTCCATCGTATTCGGACTTTCTACGGCCGATTTGTCTACCCGAACCGGAGCTGGACAACGGAGCACGTCCGGGTGGAGTCTACAGTGTTGCCGGTTGGGGGCAGACAGATTTCTGTGAGTTACGCGTTTTCCATTCCTAGATGCAAATTTAAACATCCATCGTTCCTCCGCAGTCAACGAAGGTCTCGGCTCGATCAGTTTTAGTCCGATCAAGCTGAAGGTAGTGCTGCCGTTTGTTGATTCAGAACGGTGCCGGGAAGTGTACGAAACTATGAAGGTTCAACTGCACGGATCGCAGCTTTGTGCCGGAGGCCGAAAGGCTAAGGATTCCTGTGCGGGTGACAGTGGATCTCCGCTGATGCATTACGATCGGGCGAAGGCGGTTTGGGTGTTGGCCGGTGTGGCCAGTTTTGGCGTTCGGGATTGTGGTAGAGCTGGCGTCCCCGGTGTCTATACCAGTGTGAGGGAGTATTTGACGTGGATAAAGCAAAATATACAAAATACTTGAAAAAAAACGAAATCATTACCGATTATTACCGTGAACCGAATGTGTGATGTCACTATCGGGGTTGGGATTTCACAAAGTCCGACTGATTGTGCTTTTTCAGTGGTTCAACAGGGTGCATGCACGAAGGGTCGTTATCAGTCGAAGGCGAGCTGGCAATCGGGAAAGATGTTGTTTGTTTTACTTTTAGCCGTCGGTGCCGAGACGTTTACGTTGACTGATCAATCGCATCCGATTTGGGATATTACAACAACCTGTCAAATTCCGAACGAATTCCAACCGGGAACCTGTCAAGCGTTAGATGAATGCTCGGCCTACCAACGCATAAATGACGTCGGTAGTTTGACATCCGTCGGTAGAGTGAGTTTTCTGCGTCGCTTGCAGTGCACCGGATTAGCTGAGGAGAAGATTTGCTGTCCGCGAAGCGGTAGGAATTATAGGTTAGTAGATCAAATCGGACAGGTTCCAATTCAATCAAAGTAATCCGTTTTTTTTTTCGTTTGTCGTCAACAGACAACCATCCATGAACGAAAGTGTACCGAGGCGGGTTGTCGATGAAACGATGACAGTTCACAGCAGAGTAGGCGGCGACGAGGAAGCGACTTGCGGGCATCAGAACTACGGACAGAAACTGCTTGGTGGACAGATAACCGATATTGACGAGTTTCCTTGGATGGCGATGCTGCTCTACGATGGTGATGGTCCTAATGCAGTTTCACCTGGCTGCGGAGGAGCGTTGATCAGTAGGACGTTCGTGGTTACGGCTGCCCATTGTTTGGTGGGCAGGATTATTCAGAAAAAGGGAAATTTGTGAGTTAAATGGTTGGCGATTGTTCCTCAATGTCTGATACTTTTTCCGTTCTGTAGGAAGTTCGTTCGTCTAGGAGAGTATGATTTGAACAGCGACCCGGACTGTATGGTGGACGACAAGTTCAAGGATTGTACTGACGGAAAGGTTGATGTGAAACCGAAACGGATTATCGCTCATCCCCAGTACGCGGCTAACGCTCTGAGTCAGCATCACGATCTAGGCCTTGTCCAGCTGGAGAAAACGGTTGAATTTTCCAGCTTTATCCAACCAATTTGTCTACCGGATCCGGCATCTAGTAATGGAGCAGTATCCGGGGGTAAGCTGAATGTCTGCGGTTGGGGACGTACAAACTATTTTCGCAACGAATTGGGAGGTAACGCGGTTAGCCCTGTGAAGTTGAAGGTCGTGCTGCCGTACGTCGATCATCAGAACTGTCGCGAGATTTACCGGCAGCACAAGTTGGATCTCGGTAGCGGACAGATCTGTGCCGGTGGACAGAAGGCGAGGGACACTTGCGCTGGCGACAGTGGATCCCCGCTGATGTATTTTAACAACAGGAAAGGACATTGGGTGTTGACCGGGTTGGTAAGCCTAGGAGTTCAAAAGTGCGGAACCGAGGGAAGGCCTGGCATATACACCCACGTTCGGGAATATTTAGCTTGGATCAAGAAGACTACCTTGATGTGAAAATGGTTGGAATAAACTATATTTTGCTGAACTTATACTAAACCCGATGTTACCTGATCCGAAACCGTCCTTACTGTAGAACCGCATTCTGCTTAATCCAGGGCAGATACTCTTTCACGTTGGTGTAGATTCCGGGCCGATCAGCCATGCCGCAGGTCGATGCACCACGACTGACGATCCCAGTCAGCACCCAGACGCCATGCAATGCATCGTAGAACATCAACGGGGAACCGCTATCGCCGGCGCATGAGTCACGATCTTTCTTCCCACCGGCACAGATCTGTCCAGGACCCAGCGAAACCAGCTGAGATTTGTATGCCTCGCCGCAACGATTCTGATCAACGAACGGTAGACGAGCCTTCATCTTAACCGGACTTCTGGTACCAACTTCGTCGTTAACTGCAAGAGAAGAAGGCGTCACTACAGTGATCTACGCAGGAAAGCAACGTACTCCGCGAACTTACAAAAGTCTGTCCTACCCCATCCGCAAACGCTGAGTACCCTCCCTGAGGCCAATCCGGTTCGCATACCCTGCTCCGGCAGACAGATTGGTCTCAGGAAGTCCGAGTACGGAACGGAGCGATCGATCTCCACCAATCCGATGTCGTGATGCTGCTGTTGGCTGTTGGGCAGATAGTTCGGGTGAACCTTGATCGAACGGGGACTAGCGTCTATCTTCTCCTCGGTACAATCCATCTCCAAGCTTCCTCCGCTAGAAACCACCATGCAGTCCGGATCGGACAGAGTGTTGTGTTCGCGCAAGCGAACGAAGGCTCTGGAGAGAATAGTTTTGGACGTGATCAAACAGTAAAAACTACCCATCAATACTTACAGTGGCCCAAATCGATCATAGTTCTTCCCGCTGAGACAATGGGCAGCCGTCAGCACGTACGTCCTGCTAATTAGTACCCCGCCACATCCATGAAAATTGTTCCGATAGAACAGCAAAGCGGCCCACGGAAATTCATCAATTTCGGTGATGGATCCTTGAATTTTTGGATTGAACGCCTGAAACCCACACTCGGAGGTACCTTCACCGAAACGATTTCCAAGATCCAGCGATGATTCGTTGCGTTCCCGTCGGGGAAGATCCGTAGACAGCTTCGGATTCCTGTAACTTCCGGTCCGTGGGCAGCAAATCAACGTTTCGTTGGACATTGGACACTCCAGTGCACGGATGAAGCTTATGCGACCTACGCTGGCAAGCTCCGGACCTCGGTTGATCTCCTGGAAGGCGGGGCAATCTTTCGGAGTACTGCATGTTCCACCGGTTTGCTCATTAGGGATCTTGCAGTCCATGTGGATCTCCCAAACTGGATGGTCATCTGAGGAACGAATTAAGAACCGGGTAATGATCAGCGTGGGTGCGGGCGATCGAAAAAAAAACGTTCAAACCTTGTTGTGATGAGATCCCAGCCAACAGGACTAGCAGCGCGAGGTGAATCAACATGCTCCCATGAAACGCGTCAAGCAGACTCGAGCACCGCAAATTAAATGATTGACTGAGGTCAGACTAAGCCATCGGCAGCGTTTATAAACATGATGATTGCAACTTTCGTCGTGCGTCCGTTATCTCCGAAGCCTCCACACACCGGTCTTACCGAGTAGGTAGCAATAAAAAAAATCTCGTTTTTTTTTTTTTTTTTTGAATTCTCCCCCATCCGAGGGATGAGCTGTCAGGAGAAACATCGTAGCAAGCGACGACTAATAAGTACACCTGTACCCGGGGCCCTCCAGGAATGGAAAAACCCACGGCATGCTTAAATTATGGTGTTTCCATGCAGCTCAGGTCCAGAAATATAAACTTTTTTTTTCGCATCGCCGGAAGACCCCCACAAATTTCACGTGCTACGAATTCAAACAGCACATCGTTGGATTTTCACTTTTCACTTTGAGCACACCTACTCGTCGCCCAGGCAGGTCTAATCCGGGTAAGTCCGTTCATTCACCGAACCGCGCGAACCCGTTCCGAACACCAACCGATCACTAATGAACCGAACGGGCGATGCGATCGTCTCATTCACTAATTCATTCGACCGAACACCGACTGCAATCAGCTGTGACCTGCCGGCCAACCAGTTTACGGGGTGTCGTCACTAGTCTGTCTGTTTGGTTTGGTTGACTCAAGCATCGTGCGGTGGTGGTGGATGGGCTCAGTTCAAAACAAAACCTGCTCCCGCGAGGATGGTACTACGAGGAGCGGTGATACTGTGTGCGTTTTTGCTGCTGCCCGCGATCGGTAAGTTGCTTCTTTTCTGTACATACATATTTTCGATCGATGCCGTTTCATCGGGATTCCCGCTTTCAAGCATTGACCTTCACCGACGCCGCCGTGCTGCCGTGCGAGATACCGAACGAGAACACGGCCGGTTACTGCATTTCGCCTGACGCCTGTCGACCTTATCAGCAGTTGAAAAATGGCGCAGCAGCCGCCAAACCGGAAACGGGAGAGTTCCTGAAACGGTTAAGCTGTTCGCCTCGTACGGTTTGCTGTACGCGGGGGAGTGCTTACGCGAATCCGCGGGTACCGATGCCGGTACAGACAGCGGATTTGATCGCCAACTGTGGGGTGGAAGCCACCGGGGAGCGTATCTTCGGCGGAGAGATTACCAAGATCGATGAGTTCCCTTGGTTGGCGTTGCTGTTCTATCACTCGAAAGATACGGGAATGGTGTTTCCCTCCTGCGGAGGGGTGCTAGTGGCGAAGCAATGGGTGCTAACTGCTGGACATTGTGTGACGGGAAGAGGCTACCGGAATACCGGTTCCTTGTGAGTTTGGTTTCGATCGGTTGTCAGTGTTTTATAGATCGGTTTGTTTTGATTCGTAGGAAATTTGTTCGCCTCGGTGAGAACAACCTGGAGACAGAGGTGGACTGCGATAAGGATGGTGATTGTGCGGATCGGCCGGTCAATCTGGAGGTGGAGCAAATTATTCCTCATCCGGACTACGTCAGCACCAGTTGGGACAAGTACAACGACGTGGCGCTGTTGAAACTAGCGAAGGAGGCTCCCTATACGGACTTTGTGCGGCACATTTGTCTGCCCAGTTACTATAATCTTTCGGAGGAAAATGCCGTCAGCAAGTACGTGGCGGCTGGCTGGGGGCAGACGGATTTGTGTGAGTATTCAATGAGTAATGTCGTTCTGTTAATTGCGAGGGGGTGACAGCGATAGTAAATCGTTTACTCGTAGATACCTTCAACTTAAAGATATTTTCTCTGGAATGCAATTCACTATAATCTGTTTAACTTGAACACTTCGCGCTCAAAGATAATTGGTTTATATTGTGACGATTTTCCTAAAATAATTGAAACAACCTGACTTCTCGTATATCAAATGCCAAAGAGAAAAATTCAAGGTCGAACTGTTTGTGATTTGAAAGCAACGCTTTGTTGTATGAATATAACCAATCTAATGTTTTGATTCCAACGTCCAAATGCTTGAAATTTCGTATTTCTACTATAATTAGGTTCTTTACTGACATAGTTAACCTCATTTTTCTTGATAGTTCACTAGTACTATTTACATGGACTTAGAACATTTTTGCACTCGACTAGATTCGCTCGAAGCAAATCACAAAGAAGAAATTCATGTAAACAGTACAAGCGAGCTGTCAAAAATGAACACTCGAATTCATTTGTGACGTCAGCGTAAAGTATTCAATTGAATACTTTACGATGACGTCACAAATGAACTGATTCACTCGAAACAAATCTTTACCGTTTGTTTAGAGCGAATCTAGTGATCCACAAATTTTTTCAAAGTCCACGTAAACAATATAATAGAACTGTCAAGAAAAGTGAGGTTAACTGTTTCAGTAAAGAACCTAATGTACAAAATACGAATTTGAATACCACAAACAATACTAGAACTGATACTAGAATGCTTATGGAACTACCCCCTACCACCACTTCAACTAGATGGAAGTGCTCGAATAACCGCGTAGTAGGCTGGAAAAAAATGACGCCCAGACAAGGCTTCAAATATGTTTATCATTTTTGTTTTGTTATTATCGGAGACTAAACCGTTTGTCTCCAAGACCAAGATAATCTGCAAGTAGGTACCTCTGAGTAAACTAGGAGAAAAGTGTTCCAGTATTCACTACATCTCTTTTTTCTTCATCTGGTATAGCAAAGCGGAATAAAAAGGAGAACGATTTTTTATTTCTTGTTTACTCTGGAGCGACTAGGAGCAAGAGGCGCTGGAGCGAATCTAACATTATATTTGTGTGATGCAACCCGGTCAGCGTCGCAAGCAGAAAGTTAGCGAAAGTTGAGCAAAGCGAAATTAATGCTGGCAGCATGACCAGTGTGACTAGCAACATATTTATTCGCAGAAAATTAAGATTTGTAATTTCAAGCATGTTCATCCATCAAAAGCAGTTTTTATGTCCAGTGACCTATTCAATGGCCCGCAATTTAAATACTTATCCTGAAAGTTACATAGTATTGGTTTGTATAGGACTCATTTATCCATATTTTCTGAACGAGAATTCCGAACGAAACAGTATGCAAGCTATACGGATGACTGGAAAGAGACTGCATTAGAATCAACTGAATGCACGGCTTTTGCGCCATCGACGTAGCCTAGACACCTTACACTATTTACTTCAATGCAAATGAAAATTTTAAAATATCCACCTGGCTCGTTCACGAATCGCAATCTCCCTCTGTCCTTGTCTCACTTTACTATTTCGTATTTCGCATATGTACGTATTCTGTGCTACAATCTTTTTCTCCGGAGTACGTAGAAACACCAGCAAATCCATGAACCAAGATCAGAAGAACGAAAACGAAAAGGTTAAAACAAAAAAGAATGGAAACCCTCGAAAGTCCATTGTATATGAATTAGCCATTTTTCAGATAGTGGCCTTTAAGAAAACAATTCATAACTTTCCGATACAATGGTTTTCAAATTCGTACAATCCGATTTATTCATTTACTCTATTCAAAAATGGTTTTTAATTTCGTTCTAAATAGCCAATTTTTTCGGTTCCTTCATTTCGTGAATTTCATTCGTCTTTTTTTTATTCATTTCGTTTATTTGATAGGCACAAATGCGTTAGCTTGGCGGTGCCAAATTCTTTTGTTTTTACATTTAGGATATCTTAAAACTAGGAGGTTACAATGTTGAAATATTTTTTTTACAAACGAAAAAAAAGTTTACAGCTATCTTAAGACTAGAAATAAGATTCTATTTACAAGAGAGGGCCAAAAGATTTTTTTACGAAAAAAATTAGTACAAGGGATTCAGTTTGATAAACAAGATTCTACGAAATATTTTACAGTTATCTTAAAACTAACAATATAGCTTAGTACACAAAAGGGGGAACAAATATTTATGCGAAATTTCACAGATATCATAAAACTAGGGACACAATTCTATTTACAAGATGGAGGACAAGAGATTCAATAAAGAGTAAAATTACAGCTATCTTAAAACTAGGAATACAGGGGCCCTATTCTCACAGTCACGTCACTTAGTGACTAGAAGGAAATTTTCTTCTAGTCACTAGGTGACGTGACTGTGAGAATAGGGCCCCAGAATACAAATTTGATTTTTTAACGAAGAATTATGCTTGGTCAAGATATTCAGAGGGGGGCCCATTATTTCATTCGTCTTGTTTATTGTAGGTATTCATTTTGAATATTTGACTAATTTTAAGTATATGATCTTTACATTTTAATTATTCATTTCATTCAGCTTTCTTTTTGTTCATTTTGTTCAATTGGGTTTATTTTATCTATTTTATTTGTTTCGTTCTTTGGATTCACTCAGATCAGTTTATTTTTTTGTGCATTTTATTGATATTTTTCATTTAACTTATTTTATTCGCTGTGTTCATTCTACGTATTCTATTCGTTATAGCAGTTCATACATGTTATTCAGTTTCTTCATTTTAATAATCTGACTATTTTTTCAGTTTTATTCATTGCATCAAAATTATTTATTTAACACAATTTATTTTTTCTATTTATTTATTACTTTTTATCATCGTTTAATTTTTCATTTTATTCAATTCATTTTGTTTTGGTTATTTTCTTCTTCTTTTTTGTTCATTTTATCAATTCTTTTCGATTTCTTTATTTGATTCGTTTGTTTTATCTATTTATTTTATTCAATTGATGTATTTTTTGTTTCATTCATTTCTATTATTTTATTCACTTTATCCATTTCATTCATTGGATTCATTGTATTCACTGGATTCATTATATTCATTTCATTCGCTTGATTTATTTGATTCACTTACTTCATTTGATTCATTTGATTAATTTGATTAATTTGATTCATTTGATTCATTTGATTCATTTGATTATTTTGATTAATTTGATTAATTTGATTAATTTGATTAATTTGATTAATTTGATTAATTTGATTAATTTGATTAATTTGATTAATTTGATTAATTTGATTAATTTGATTAATTTGATTAATTTGAATAATTTGATTGATTTGATTGATTTGATTGATTTGATTGATTTGATTGATTTGATTGATTTGATTGATTTGATTGATTTGATTGATTTGATTGATTTGATTGATTTGATTGATTTGATTGATTTGATTGATTTGGTTGATTTGGTTGATTCGATTGATTTGATTGATTTGATTGATTTGATTGATTTGGTTGATTCGATTGATTTGATTGATTTGATTGATTTGATTGATTTGATTGATTTGATTGATTTGATTGATTTGATTGATTTGATTGATTTGATTGATTTGATTGATTTGATTGATTTGATTGATTTGATTGATTTGATTGATTTGATTGATTTGATTGATTTGATTGATTTGATTGATTTGATTGATTTGATTGATTTGATTGATTTGATTGATTTGATTGATTTGATTGATTTGATTGATTTGATTGATTTGATTGATTTGATTGATTTGATTGATTTGATTGATTTGATTGATTTGATTGATTTGATTGATTTGATTGATTTGATTGATTTGATTGATTTGATTGATTTGATTGATTTGATTGATTTGATTGATTTGATTGATTTGATTGATTTGATTGATTTGATTGATTTGATTGATTTGATTGATTTGATTGATTTGATTGATTTGATTGATTTGATTGATTTGATTGATTTGATTGATTTGATTGATTTGATTGATTTGATTGATTTGATTGATTTGATTGATTTGATTGATTTGATTGATTTGATTGATTTGATTGATTTGATTGATTTGATTGATTTGATTGATTTGATTGATTTGATTAATTTGATTGATTTGATTGATTTGATTGATTTGATTGATTTGATTGATTTGATTGATTTGATTGATTTGATTGATTTGATTGATTTGATTGATTTGATTGATTTGATTGATTTGATTGATTTGATTGATTTGATTGATTTGATTGATTTGATTGATTTGATTGATTTGATTGATTTGATTGATTTGATTGATTTGATTGATTTGATTGATTTGATTGATTTGATTGATTTGATTGATTTGATTGATTTGATTGATTTGATTGATTTGATTGATTTGATTGATTTGATTGATTTGATTGATTTGATTGATTTGATTGATTTGATTGATTTGATTGATTTGATTGATTTGATTGATTTGATTGATTTGATTGATTTGATTGATTTGATTGATTTGATTGATTTGATTGATTTGATTGATTTGATTGATTTGATTGATTTGATTGATTTGATTGATTTGATTGATTTGATTGATTTGATTGATTTGATTGATTTGATTGATTTGATTGATTTGATTGATTTGATTGATTTGATTGATTTGATTGATTTGATTGATTTGATTGATTTGATTGATTTGATTGATTTGATTGATTTGATTGATTTGATTGATTTGATTGATTAGATTGATTTGATTGATTTGATTGATTTGATTGATTTGATTGATTTGATTGATTTGATTGATTTGATTGATTTGATTGATTTGATTGATTTGATTGATTTGATTGATTTGATTGATTTGATTGATTTGATTGATTTGATTGATTTGATTGATTTGATTGATTTGATTGATTTGATTGATTTGATTGATTTGATTGATTTGATTGATTTGATTGATTTGATTGATTTGATTGATTTGATTGATTTGATTGATTTGATTGATTTGATTGATTTGATTGATTTGATTGATTTGATTGATTTGATTGATTTGATTGATTTGATTGATTTGATTGATTTGATTGATTTGATTGATTTGATTGATTTGATTGATTTGATTGATTTGATTGATTTGATTGATTTGATTGATTTGATTGATTTGATTGATTTGATTGATTTGATTGATTTGATTGATTTGATTGATTTGATTGATTTGATTGATTTGATTGATTTGATTGATTTGATTGATTTGATTGATTTGATTGATTTGATTGATTTGATTGATTTGATTGATTTGATTGATTTGATTGATTTGATTGATTTGATTGATTTGATTGATTTGATTGATTTGATTGATTTGATTGATTTGATTGATTTGATTGATTTGATTGATTTGATTGATTTGATTGATTTGATTGATTGATTTGATTGATTTGATTGATTTGATTGATTTGATTGATTTGATTGATTTGATTGATTTGATTGATTTGATTGATTTGATTGATTTGATTGATTTGATTGATTTGATTGATTTGATTGATTTGATTGATTTGATTGATTGATTTGATTGATTTGATTGATTTGATTGATTTGATTGATTTGATTGATTTGATTGATTTGATTGATTTGATTGATTTGATTGATTTGATTGATTTGATTGATTTGATTGATTTGATTGATTTGATTGATTTGATTGATTTGATTGATTTGATTGATTTGATTGATTTGATTGATTTGATTGATTTGATTGATTTGATTGATTTGATTGATTTGATTGATTTGATTGATTTGATTGATTTGATTGATTTGATTGATTTGATTGATTTGATTGATTTGATTGATTTGATTGATTTGATTGATTTGATTGATTTGATTGATTTGATTGATTTGATTGATTTGATTGATTTGATTGATTTGATTGATTTGATTGATTTGATTGATTTGATTGATTTGATTGATTTGATTGATTTGATTGATTTGATTGATTTGATTGATTTGATTGATTTGATTGATTTGATTGATTGATTTGATTGATTTGATTGATTTGATTGATTTGATTGATTTGATTGATTTGATTGATTTGATTGATTTGATTGATTTGATTCATTTCATTAATTAGCTTCAATTGCTTCGTTTGCTTTATTTGCTTCGTTTGCTTCATTTGATTCATTTGATTGATCCATTTGATTCATTTTCTCCAATTATTTAATTTCATTCGTTTCATGATCAGCCATTCCACTTATTTATTTGATTCAAATTGCTAATTGAGTTAAATTAATTAATTCAATTTAATGAGCTAATCTTGTTTGATTTTTGTATTTTATAAATTTGATTCATATTAATCATTCTATTCATTTGCTGAATTTGAAAACCTTTTATTTTATTTTATTTGTTTATTTCGCTCGTTTTATCGAATTTTTATAATTTATTCAGTTTATTCGAGGTTTTATTCGTGCAGAACTAGAAACTGTTGTGTGCCTACTTCGCATGAGTTCTGTATTCTAATAAATGATCCAACAGTGATATGTGTATGAAATGTCTCATCTCAGTGCAAGGTGAATTAAGCTGGTCTTTATCAAAAATAAGACACTGTTTCAAATTTTGCTTGTTCAAATTATACTGGCAACTCTGTTTTTAAGATACAGTATACAAATTTCTAACCTCCCTCCTTAATGATGAGATGGGTGTCGTGGTAGACCGGTTTGACCGCTAGATAAACCCGAATTGTTCATATTGTAAACAGTACATAATCTGTTTACAATATGAACAACTCGGGTTTATCTAGCGGTCAAACCGGTCTACCACGACACCCATCTCATCATTATCTAAGTCTAAATGCAGGAAATCATTTCCAATAATTCTGACTTGTGATTTTTTCTCAAACTTTACCAGTTGACGCGAAAAACTTATACTGGCAACACTGTAATCAAAAGCAATATTTCTAGCCTCCCTTCCCCTTACCTGTGTACTGATTACATATCTAAGTTGGTCAAAAAATACATGATTTGGCAGGCAATTTGCTCGTGTGGAAGGCGAAGAAATTTCAGCGGAACAACCGGAACGGTGAATGGGCAAGCATTTATTTCTTCTTTTGTGGTCTTACGATAGTCATACGTTCAGTTAGCCTCGACAAATGTACTGGAGTGGCACAAGGCTAAGTAGATCAAGTTTGTGCCAAAGGATCTTAATCCCGTGAATGTATCGGAATTGCATCCAATTTAGATAAACTTGTTCATCTTGAAGCAGGTATGGCGGGAGTATTTTAAGGAAGTGAAATCGGGAGCAGAAATGAGGATAAAATGGGTTTCAAAACAAAAACAAGTTGTCCCAGATCTTGTACAATTCCTTACGAGCATGGTTAAGGGAAAGATACGCGCATTCGTTTGTGGCTGTAAAATTGCTTAATACGAAAATGGAAAAAGTTCAATAATGTTTTATTCCCTGAAAGTTTCAAAACGATTTCGACAGTTCTAAATTGGTGCTCTATAATAGCACTAATAATGCATGAAAAAAAGGGTGTTAATCTCAGTACAATATTAACACAATATTTCACCTTTACGATAATCACATCAGCATTATATCATAATATAGGGCTTAAAAGCTCTTAAAAACTGCCCTAAATGCAGTTATAAGGCAGATATAAGGCTGCATCATAATGCTTGTTGGTGACATAGTCTATCGGTCTTTTGATTCCATTAATTCCGTTCTTCTTTGGCATGACAAAACCGCCTGAACAACAATTAACAGAGCAATTGATTCAAGCGAACACTCCGTTTCCGAGTAGCGACTATTCCAAAAGCGATTCAAACGTCAAACGCTGACTGCATTGTCAAAGGAAGCTACCGCTTGAGTATCAATTTTACGCCGTTGGGACGTAATAGGCAGCGCTTTGTAATAGCCTGGTCGCCTACTGTCTGGCTGGCCCTCGGCTTTATTGGTCCCCTTTTCGCAGTCAACTCCATCAAACGCTGTTCTAGATTTCTATCTGTAAAATTTGCTAGCAGAGTTAGAACTGTCACTTATATATGTGTCATTTATATATGTGATGATTTAACAGTAAAGCTAAGGATGCTGTTATTCATAGAAGCACTTTAGCCAGTCAGGAACATCAAAAGAAAGCATTATGATCATTTTTCCTACATGCGGAAGACATAGATCTGATGTGCCGGGTTTGGGAAGCACAATTTTTTAAAATAGTTTAAAGAAACCGGGACTTCTAGGACCAACAAATTCAGATACCTAATATACCTGAATTCCAAAGGTTAAGATTGAAAGGCTCCGTAATCCAGAAGTTGGTGAAGATATTACGAGATCCGTGAATAGTGGAATTCGAATAATTCGATTTCAAGGAATCTAGAGACACGCAAATAATACATGAAATGAGGAGGAGAGGTTAGTGGACAGCGAAATAAGTACTTTAATTTCTAAACCCAAAAATAACGAGAATACGGAATGAAATCAGATTACCGACTTATCTAATTGCAAAATTAAGGATTCCTTGACTTTAAGAACTATTGATTTGCACACAACGTTCTTCATTTCGTGGAAGAGGAAATACCGTTTAAAGAGTACCTACAAGTCTACCAAAAAAACCTACACAAGACAACTTTTGTAGCTAGCGCTAGGAATAACCAAATTCCGTGATTAAGTTTCTGCTGAGTTTAGCAACATTGAAGCTCCCTTACTAATCCAGTTTATGCACTTCCTTCCATCCCATCAACAGACGATTCCATCGACAGCATCCCGAGCAAGATCAAGCTCAAGGTTAGCCTGCCCCACGTGGAGCTCTCCCGCTGCCAGGCGGTCTACTCCAACTACTCGGTACGCATCGCCGCGAGTCAGATCTGTGCCGGAGGTCGGAAAGCCCAGGACACCTGCCGGGGGGACAGTGGTTCCCCGTTGATGTACTACAGCCAACCACACGGGCGCTGGTTCGCCTACGGCATCGTCAGCCGGGGCCCGTCCCAGTGTGGAACGGAAGGGGTTCCCAGCATCTATACCAGCCTGTTCACGTTTGACGATTGGGTCAGCAGTACCATGGCTGCCAACTGAGATAGAGCGGTGCTAGTGGAAACCCTTTACTTTTTTTCGGCACGGCACGGCAACTCGAACAATGGTGAAGCATGCGTTTTTTGTGTTTTCACATAGAAGAAAAATAAAAATTAAGACGTTTCGCTTGTTAATCCTGCTTTGGGACTAGACTAATCCTTTCTATTATGATACCCCCCGGTTCGAGCAGTGAGGACTGCTTTAACCTTACGGAGAACAAGGCAAATCGGAAAACAAGGTCAATCGAGAACAAGGTAACCCCTTGTCGAAGCTTTTCTTTTTTTTCGTGTATTATTACGGTTTTTTTGCTGCTTTCAACTGAACAACAATGAATCATCGAGGCAGGCCTTGCCGAGGGTGCCTGCTGTGGTTGCCGATAATAAGGCATAGAGAGACGACGTTTGCTACTCCACTCTCCAAAGCTGGGAACGAAAGCCGATGAAGGACGAAAACAATTGCGACAATGTAACCGAACAATCAAACATCCTGGCGCTCATTGGAAATAGGTTAGATCCTGGCTGGTGGTCCCACTTGGAGACGCACGGACGTACAAATCTCAGTTCGGCTCGTCAAGGACTTGGTGGACTGGGGTGAACTATCACGTGATTCAAGAATCGAAGTCGGTTGTCACCCATGGGAGCAGCAGCAGCAGCACGTGACCGAAGTCCTTGTTGCGCGGACTAATTTATCGCTGCTGCTGCTGTGGCGGGGGTCCAGAACTGTCCAGTTCCAAAATGAAACGAAACACACGCATAATGGGAAATTGATTGGAAAACTACTCGAACTGGTGGCAGGAATTTTGAAATTTCACCTAGCAAGCCTACTTGCTGTGATGGTGAAAAAAGGTAACCAAGGGTGACCATTCTGTGTTGGTGCGTATTCGAATCGAATCACCCCATTTTTTCCGATGAAACCGATGGTGGCCGGAGAAGGTTGTTAATTGAATGGACTTTTCAACGGGGCACGTGCCTCGAGTGGCGAAAACGGTTGAACTGGTTGGGGAGATGAAAAGTATCTGGAATTGAGGTTAACTGGGATTCGATGGGAGAAGCCATTTGAATCCGGATGTTTTGTTTTGTTGTGTGCTTAGTCAAATTCTGGAGCAAAATATCTGAACTGATTCTCGAAATAGAACACGGAAGTTTGTTGCTGCTTTAGTCATGATTCGACTTTTTTATATGGCGCTTAAGGGGGGGGGGGCGTCTGGTGCAGTGCGCAAAAAGCATCGACTTCTTTTTTATCTGCTTAATTTGTAGCACAGAGAACAGACGTCCATCTTCAGCATTCAACTTGTGTAAAAATCTAATGGTTTCGAAGGTAAAGGGCGAACACGAAATTATTGCGACACCGAAAATGTCATGCCAATTTTCTTATAATGTTTAAAATCAAACCAAAATTTTAGGTTAGTTTTATACATATATTTACTTCAAAAATCAAAAGAAAAGTTAATCGATGGAGCCTTGAGTGTAAAATTGAACGCATTTTCGCTTGATGCCCTCCATCAAAGTCTTTACAGTGTCATCTGGTACCAGTTTCTCAGTTTTTTTCCCATTTTCTTAACATGTCCTTCTTGTCTTTGACTGTCTTCTTGCTCTTCCGAAGTTCCCGCTTCATCATTGCCCATTACTGCTCCACCGGGCGCAGCTCCGGACAGTTTGGCGGATGCATGTCCTTTGGAACAAAATGGACAGAATTGGCCTCATACCACTCCAGGACACTTTTAGAATAGTGGCATGATGCCAAATCTGGCCAAAATAGCGGAGCTTCGTCGTGCTGCTGCAAGAACGGCAAAAGGCGCTTCTCGAGGCACTCAGATTTGTAGATTTCGCCATTTACTGTGCCCTTTGTCACGAAAGGCTCACTCCTCAGTCCGCAAGAGCAGATGGCCTGCCAAATGAGATATTTGGAGGTGAACTTCGACATTTTCTTCTTCTTAAATTTGTCGTTCACATAGAACTTGCTCTTGCCGGTGAAAAACTCCAACCCCGGAATTTGCTTAAAATCGCCTTTTTATACGTTCCGTCGTCCATCACACAGCAGCCATATTTTGTCAGCATCTTCTCGTAGAGCTTCCGTGCCCGAGTTTTAGCCGTCGATTGTTGCCGCTCATCGCGGTTTGGGAAGTTCTGTACCTTGTATATATGTAGTCCAGCTCTCTTCTTTGCATTCTGGACGTAGTTCTGCGACATGCCGATCTTTTTAGCCAAATCACGGCTTGAGACGTTGGGATTTGCTTTAATCATCCGCTTCACCTTTCCCTCCGTCTTTTTGTTCTCCGGTCCCGGTTTTCTTCCAGCTCCTTTGCCGTGGTCCAACGTCAACCGCTCCTGAAACCGCTTCAACACTCTGGAGACGGTTGAATGGTGAATGTTCAACATTTTTCCCAACTGCCGGTGCGACAGGTCAGGAAATTTCAGGTGTTTGGAAAGAATTTGTTCTCTCGACTCGCATTGGTTCACCTCCATTTTCGTTGAATCGAAAAACACGACTTCGAGTTTGACAGCATGTAAACAATACACATCAATGAGAAAGTGTGCAAAATTTGGTTGATTTTTACCCAATAGTAAAAAAGTTATGCCCTGTTGAATGTGTCGCAATAATTTCGTGTTCGCCCTTTAGTTGCGATATCCAAACCGGGTGCGCTACTGTCGTCATGTTTTTTTTTGTGCGACAGCGGTTATTCCTCTACCCAGTCAAACTAGTCCGGAACCGGTTCGGACTTCCAGTATGAATCCCAGTTGAAATGCATGAACCGATAGAGTCAGAATCGGTTGTTTTATTTGAGCAAGATTCCACACTGAATCCATTCAGGATTTCGAACCGGTTCCGGAATGGATTTGACGGATAGTTGGGATAAGTTGGTTTGGCGGCGCTAGTGTTTATCGTATATTAATCCAAATGTTTACACACGCTTTTTTTAAATATTTTTGTTCGATCATGGATGTTTGTTCTCTGTGTTTGTAGCATTGAACCTCTAGAATAGTCTCCCGCAATCTCTATGGCCACGCTGAACTTCTTTTGTTTTACACAGCCATGCATTCCTCGCGCACATTTGCTATAACGCACGCAACTTTCAATCTATCGGCAACAATTTTCGAAAAACGGACAGCGATTACAATACAGTGTAAACAAAATACTCTAAACCACTCACGAGAAAATACCTAATGGAACACCCTTTAATAGCGTTTTTCTGGAAACCTCGTTTTGCAAATTAGCGAGCACAATAACTCAAAAACTAATCAACGAAATTACTTAAAATTTTTTTTATGAGAATGCAAAATATGTGTAGCCTGTCGATGAACCACAGAAAACTGAATAATTTTTTTTTCTTCCTATGAGCGAATTTTACAGTAAAATATGAGAATTTTCGGTTTTTATGAAGCCACTAGCTAATACCCATCGCGCGTTGCTGCGACTCTCAACGAAATAGGAGGAAAACACAATTTGTTCAGAAGCAGAAGCGCCATCTAGCGGGCAGATAATCTCCAACCAATAGTACACAAATACGCTCCAGAACAAATTCCTACTAATGTATGTATAAATTTTGACGGCAATCGGATAAGCCGTTTGGGAGTCCATAAATCATAAACATACAAACATTGACTTTTATATACAGGGTGTTTGGCTCATGAGTAAGAATCTCTCGAGGGGTGATTTACTGTCATATTTGGAGCAAAAAATCGTTCTACACATACCATCAAATCTCAACCGTTACAGAGTTATTGAACTTTTTGTGTAAAAAACTTGATTATCTTAAAACATCTCTAACTCAAAAAGTGTACCTCGTATTCTAAATCTTTTAGTATCATTGGAAAGGTGAGAAAATTTTCTATTGAATAATGTTCTCATATCTTTCGGATAATTAGTTTTAATTACCTTTTAGTTGTAAAGTAGTTAAAAGTTGGTGTTTTTGATGAGGTTTTTGTTAATTTTCTCAAAATAATGAATTATGACTATAGCAATATCTATTATCCAAAAGTTGGGTTTGAGGACGATTCATAATTTGTTCTTCAACATAATATTCCTATCTCTTCTCGTTTCCTTGTAATTTGACTTCTAAACTTTTCCTGTAATTGACCTGAAAGTTCTTAAAAGACTCTAATTTAAAAAATATGCCTTATATCGCTATTATCAGGGCTTCATTGGAAAGCTGATAAAATTTCCATTCGATGTATGTACAGATATCTTTTAGTTAAGTAACTTTTTACTAGTAAAATAACTCAAAATTTGGGTTTTTTGTTGATTTTTGTAATTATTCTAATTATTAATCAACTAAATTTATCGTCACTATTGTTCATTTGTTGCTCCTTAATATTCTCTATAACTTGTTATTTGACACTTTATCCCTATCGCTTTTCATTTCGCTGCAATTTAATAGTTAACACAGCATGGCCTTATCACAAATGCAGTGGGTTCGAAATCGTTGTTTTTGCATAGGAAACGAGAAGATAAAAATGATTTTGTTTCGAAACTAAAAGAGATAATTGAATGGAGTCAAAGGAAGAATTATAGAACTTGCTGAGATGCATTAATTCTATGATAATAATGGTGAAGTTTTTATTTACTATTTTAAGAAAATAACGAAAATGCTAATAATAACACTAACTTTGAACTAATTAACTTCTAAAAGAATACTAAATTCACTTAACTGAAAGGTATTAATACATTTTTCTCTGCAAAATTTTCCTGGCTTTCGAATAAAAATAAGAAAAGGTACAATAAGTGCCATACTTTTTCAATAAGAGCTAGTATTAGTGAATATGAGATAAAAATATCCAAGTTCAATAACCCAAACACATGAAAACAAGACAAGATAAGTGTATCATGTCAAAGAACAAATTATACAACTTTTTAAGACTAACAATTTGAATTATTAAAATAGTGATGTTAACTGTTAAGATTTTCGCGAAGTGAACGAAAAATCGATCAAAATTGTTAAATTTTTAATAAATTACTGTGAAAAGATTACTTAACCTAATTAGCTGAAACATTTGAGGACATTTTTCAGTGGAAAATTTTCTCACCTATCCAATGGATCTAAAATATTTGAAATACAAAGCATATTTTGTGAGTTAGAGCTATTTTAAGACAACTAAGTTTTTAACACAAAAAGTTCAATATTTTTTGCTCCAAATATGACAGTAAATCACCCCTCGAGAGATTCTTACTTATGAACCAAACACCCTGTATATATAGATTTTCCGAAGACTACAAGTCTAAGCTTTATAAAACTTATTGAATCTCCCGTATCAGACAATTTTATCGAACGTTATCGTATTCGCCGCGGCGTGAAAATGGTTGGACGTCTACTCTTGGAACGCTCGTATGTGTGGCTCTGCGTGACAGATTTTTTTTTTCGTGCATAATAAATGTATAAATAAATCTTAACATTGCAAAAAAGATCCATTGTTACCTTGCCTTCAAAATCGTAAACGAAAATAACCTTCGGTTTCAGCACTTTACACCAGACGCCTCCTTGATAATTTCATTTTTTCACATGAAGAAATTATAATTATTTTGTAAATCGTGAAAAAAAATCCATTTTTCCATTGGTGTTGAACACGAAAATCATTGTTCCAATTTTTCTTATTTAACTGTTTCTTGAGTTTCTTTTAATATCGTTTGTAGAGGTTTTAACTCGAGGTTCATTCGCCTCCTTTATCGGGTTAAAAAAATCCTAACCCTATATGCGGAAATGAGAATCGAACCCAGGTGAGCTGCTTACAAGGTAATCGATTTACCAACTGAGGGATTCCATGAGAAACCGGCCGACCGCAAAATATGACCATCGTCGATTCGAACGAAACTTTGCAGGTGTGCTCGCTGTATGAATCTCCATGATATTCTCTGGCAATTGGAATATTTTGATACAAGAGTAATTTTTCAAAAGGGCGTAAACGTTTCTACGTGTATGAATTTCAATTTTTTTTGTTCGATTACTGTATTTTATACAGCAAAACTATCTGAGAACAAGTTACAGGGAATGAATACTTCTGTCCGAAAAAAATATACACTGAAAAAATGTTGTCATTTTTCAAATAAACAAAAATTTATGATAAAAATTTAAATTGCGAAAAAACCCATTTTTTAATTTTTTATATTTTGTTACCAAAAAACCTAAAGAGAAAAGAAACATTTTGATTGTGATTGCATGATGGAGAAAAAATCGGTAAAAAAGTTTATCTAACAATAACTTCGTACATGTTTTTAAATTTCATACTAATTGACATACAAGATTGTAATTTTATTACAGATTATATTCTAAGCACCATTTAAAATCAAAATGCATTTAACAAATATCTTCCAAAATGTGATAGTTTTCGAGATATTTGAAATTTTGCTACTTCAAAAACAATTAATTCGTGTAATTATGCTCTTTTTAAAAGTTATTCGCGTTACCCCATCAAAAATGTCAAAGCAACCTTTTTAGTGTATTTGGATTATGGAGAAGCTTTCAATAAAAAAGTTTTCTTAACAACAACTTTTGACATTTTTTTATAATTCTTACTATTTGCAGTCAAAAGTACAATTTTCTTTTTGAATATGATTCCAAAATATATTTCAACCATAGGGTCTGTTGATTAAACTATATAGCTGAATCATATGTTGGATGTTTTCATGTAACTTTAAAATGTTTCACAATATCGCCTTGATGTCAAAGAGAAAGTTGCACGAAAGTTTACGGGCCTTTTGAAAAACCTATTATTGTTGATGGAGAAACGCGACTAACTTATGAAAAGGTCGTAATAAAACAAAATAATTGTGTTGTTAAAACAAAAGTTAAAATATCTCGAGAACTACTACATTTTAGAAAATTTTTGTTAAGAGCATTTCGATTGAAAATGGCGTTTAGAATCATATTCAAAAAGAAAATTGTATTTTTGACTGCAAATAGTAAGAATTATAAAAAAATGTCAAAAGTTGTTGTTAGGAAAACTTTTATTGAAAGCTTCTCCAGGATCCAAATACACTAAAAAAGTTGCTTTTACGTCTTTAAAACGATAAACATTAAATTTTTGACATTTTTGATGGGGTAACGCGAATAACTTTTAAAAAGATCATAATTACACGAATTAATTGTTTTTGAAGGAGCAAAATTTCAAATATCTCGAAAACTATCGCATTTTGGATGATTTTTGTTAAATGCATTTTGATTTTAAATGGTGCTTAGAATATAATCTGTAATAAAATTACAATCTTGTATGTCAATTAGTATGAAATTTAAAAACATGTACGAAGTTTTTGTTAGGAAAACTTTTTTGCCGATTTTTTCTCCATCATGCAATCACATTCAAAATGTTTCTTTTCTCTTTAGGTTTTTGGTAACAAAATATAAAAAATTTAAAAAATGGGTTTTTTCGCAATTTAAATTTTTATCATAAATTTTTGTTTTTTTGAAAAATGACATTTTTTTCAGTGTATATTTTTTTCAGACAGAAGTATTCATTCCCTGTAACTCGTTCTCAGATAGTTTTGCTGTATAAAATACAGTAATCGAACAAAAAAAATTTGAAATTCATACACGTAGAAACGTTTACGCCCTTTTGAAAAGTTGCTCTTGAGTCAAAATAATCTTATTACCTGTGGAAAATATTTAGTCTTGCATGACGGTGAAACGTGTAAAGTTTCATTGGAATCTAAGATGGTCGGTCACGATTTTAAAGATTTTCGAACGAATCTTCGTGGAATTCCTCAACTAGGCTATGCTCATTAAAAAATTAAAAAAAAGTTTATTCTTAATAGAATCATAACTTTCCTATTTAGTCCGTTGGTAGTAGCCATTCTTTTTCACTACAATGCAAGCTTTGTAATACGAAATAAAAACTAAACCTTATTTAGCCGCTAACCCTTTCGACAAACAATGATTACTGGAACAGCCAGAAACAAGATTCACCCGATTCTCGCTAATGAGATGCGTACTCACGGTTCACAATTTTTCTTGTCCATCAAAAAAAAAAATCTTTTGATTAGCCATCGTCTTCATTCCCGTTTCTCTTCTGCCACAAAACATAACCACAACCTGGAAGAACAATAGGGCGCGAACGAGTTACAACCATAGCCCAGGATCAGATTACACTTTCTCTTTCAAATTGGAATATAAAAGAAAACTGGTCCATCCCGAACCAAAAAAAACACCCGGAGTCCATCTCGCCAAAGGGTGATGGTGTACCGCCACAATAAGCTATTCATACCGCATAAAGTTATTTAAATAATGATACGTGAACTTTCGTCCTCGGGTCCACTTTTCAGCCTCTGGGAGACAGTGGGATAACATGACTTCTAATCATTTTGATCCCTGTCTCTCTCTCTATCTCTCCGGCAGTGTTTCGATGGGGTGCAAAAGAGAAAAGTTGTTTTTCCCCTTTTTTTTCTTGCCAGAAGTAGATATAGTAAAGTGAGAAAATACCGAGCGTAAATTCAATCATAATAATATTTTTCAATTTATGACCATTCCGACAACCTTTACAACAAAGCAACCCCAGGCTTCAGTTTGACGACGTTCGTTGCCCAGGGAACCGCACGAAACCGCCGGGAAGCTGAAAGATGATGCGGAGATAATGGGTTTTAAAATTATGCTTATCTCGGGACTGGTGGTGGAAAAGGAAAATGATGACCACATAAGTCCCTGAAATGTGATACTTTTCCGATGTTTGGTCCACTCCTTGAACTGAAAAGCGGCGACGGTGTGCTTTTCCCTTTTCAGGGGTGATTTTATTTGAAGCTCCTTAGAAATTTGAGGTTAGGTTGCTACGGACAACGCCCGGTGGTAATTGGGTTCGGTTAAATTACCGACTTGAAAGGTTCGCGTGATCTATCTCTGACCAGTCGCAAAATGGCAATTTTCGTAACGTGTCACTGCTGTTGAACTGTTTCGATTCAAGACGACACACTTGAATTATAACAAGAAGAAGTAATAATAGACTCAAACACAATGAGTTGTAAATTAAAATCGACATCATCATTGCTTCCAACCGTGAATGAAGTCGACTGCATCTGACATGGGAGTCTATCCGTTTTCAATCAATTACACTTTATTTCAATCAAGGACTGACAAAAATGCGACTTTCAGTATCTGTTTTCTATTAAAACCTGGTAAAACAGCCGTAAAAAGATACAAGATCCGCACACGTCCGACCGTATCCTTCCCAATAATTGCCGTTCGACGGCACACAATAAAAAAAATCCAGCTGGAACTCTCCCTCGTTTTTTTTTCTTTTGCGTTCAACCCATGGAAAGTGACCAGTCTATCATTCCCTTCTATTTGTTCAACCCCGCCCTCGTTTGACCATACGGGACCTAAAGCAACAAAAAAAACTACTCAATTTCGATAATGTGTAGGAAACCACCTTTCATCATCCCCCCTCTTCTTGACGGTAAACCAAAGGCTTCCCTGTTGATTAATCTAGTAGGTATCCTGTTTTTTTTTAGCAATCGTCCGAAAGCTAGGTTACCATCGCAACGCACTCGTGCGGAATCGATAAAACCACACCAGTGTACCAATCAATGGTTCACGGTACGGTTGACCGGAACGGAGCGAAACGGACACGACACGGACGACGCGCCTGGCTCTCCGGTTAGTAATCACGTTGATGAAGATGACTTTAGCGGGGTAACTCGTGGGGAACGGGACTGATTGTATTAAAGGGGGTTACCTGTCACGAGTAACATCACCCACCAAATACTTTAAATCACTCGAACTTTTTTGTATGATTATTAACTCTCAGATTTCTTGATTATTGAATTATACCTGTCATCTGAGATTATTCAAAAGATGTTTTTTTTTTCAGTGCACCTACACAAAGCGCTTTAATGAGACCAAGTGGCAGCACTGCCGAATCGCTCGGACGTGTCTTTATTCTTTCAAAATTTTTTTGAAAGTTTTTCAGCGACATAGAGTGTAATTAATTGCATATAGTAACTCTTCCCCTACGAGGACAATCTGGGCGGCAAACTTCAGACTGTCTAATTTACTGAGCCCTTCAGTTCCCTTGTGCCATTCAATACCACTTCTTCGTTGAGCTTCCGACTGGTTCGTGAACTACTCGGTCTAGTCCCCGACGATAGATCTAGCCTACTCCGACGAAAAGTTCCCCGGCGAGAGAAGTTCGAGCCAACCAGCCAGGTGCTGTCAGTTCGGCGATTCCGGTAGAGTAGGGGTTTGCTGGAGCCCCGGCGCGACTGGTGGTGTATCGTCGCGGTCTACGCGGTCTCGTTCCCGGCGGTGAATCTGACTGTAAGCTGACGGAGAGGTCCCAGACGAAAGAAGTTCTCCCGATACCGATTCTTATTTGGTTCCAGTACTACAACTTCTTGAGCCCTTTGGCTCCGTAACCGGTTCCATTTAGTTCTCTTCTTGGGCCATTTAGCACTACTTCCTTGATGGTCCATTCAGTCCTCGACTTGTTCGCGAACAACTCGGTCTGGTCCCCGACGATGGACCTGACCTACTCCGACAGAGATTTCCCCGGCGAGAGAAGTTCTCCCGAGATCGAGCTAATCAGCTAGGTGCCGAGGTCAGTTCGGCGATTCTGGTGAAGCAGGGTGACTGGTGCACTGGTGCGCCGATGACCCGCGACTAGTGGTGTCTCGTCGCTGTCTACTCAGTCTAGTCCCCAGCGGTGAATCTAGCTTACGCTAACGAAGAGGTCCCTGGCGAAAAAAGTTCTCCTAATATCGATTCTTCTTTGGTTTTCGCTATTTTTCTATCGGAACAACCGGTCGGGTGCCGTGGTCGGTCTGACGAATCCGCATGGAGCGTGACGTCCGGATCGCTGGCGTTTCGACGACTCATACTCACTACTCTGTTGCAGTCTACTCGACTAGTCCTCGGCGGTGAATCTAGCTTATTCCTGCGGAGAGTTCCCCGGCGGTGATTACTTCTCCGAAACCGTTGTTCGATGTCAATTCCGTTGTAAGACGGTCATGATCTACATCAGCGGTTCACAACCTTTTTCGTACCACGGACTCCTTAGATATCACACTGGGTTGCTGCGGACCCCCACAGATAAACATCAATTTTGTATGCTATCAATATGTTATTTTCAATTTGTTAGGAAACATGACTTGAAATTTCAATATGCACACGGAAAATAGATTTTTCTTCGTGGACTCCCAGCAATGACTTTGCGGCCCCCTAGGGGTCCGCGGACCCCAGGTTGAGAATCACTGATCTACATCATAGCTCTGTTTACTGCGTTACACGGCTTTACGTCGCTTGTCATTCTGTAGGTTACATTATCCGGGTTGATGTCCGGTCCTCCCGTTTTAAGTAGCTCCCTGCACGTCACTTCAAACTTCGAACATTCAGACTCTCCTCGGACATTCAAAGACTTCAAACCTCGGACATTCAAAGACGCTCCGGTGTCTCCTCGACGTTCTCACACTCCAGACACAGTGTTGACGTTGCGTACCCACACCGATGAAGATACTCCTTAAGCAGCCGTGGCTCGGTAGGAGCTGTTTCAGGTGGTTTCTCCGTGCTTTCTATTGACCCACGTCGACAGGTTTGGATGAGCCGGTAGGTCCACTTTATTTTCTCCGTATTGTCCCATTCCTGCTGCCACGTCACCATGGAATCGATTCTCATCATCTTCCTCACGTTTCTGACGTTTCATTGATTGTAGCACTTGATATCCTCCGTCAGGGTATTGCAGATGGGGATCATCTCGGCGACAAGGCATACTGCCTCCGGTACGCAATCGCAACTCGTACGACCAGCAGTCGAAGCGCCCTGTTCAGCTTTTCGCGGTTTCATTGCCTCCGTCACCGACACCTCCATTTCTTCAAGTGTCTCACCGTTAGTGACACATCGTCCACGAAACCAACGATTTTCACTTTCCTAGGCAGCCGCTGTGTTAAGACCCCATCGTACAGCCCATTCCCAAGTGTTGGACAGAGAATGGAGCCCTGAGTAACGCCCGCTGCGACTCGCATTGCCTATTGCCCTTTTGTTCGTCTGGTACAGCAGTGCTCTACTCTGGAAGTAGTTCTTCAGGATCTGGCTCGTTCTTTTATGCCACGCTGCGGCATTGGTCTATTCGAGGTTGGATGGTCCGGTGACTTCCCTGACTTTGGAAGCAACATCAGTTTCTGCACCTTCCTCATTTCGGGGATTACCATCATCTAAAGACTTCAGCAGTAGCATCCTGACCATGTCCGGATATGCCAGGATCGCAGCTTTCAGCGCCACGGTTGGTATTCCATCCGGACCGGGGGTTTTCTTTGATTTTAGTCACATCGACGCTTCTTTGAGCTCGTCGTTAGTCACTTGCCACTCGGCTGTGTTACCTCCTTCTTCTTCGCCGTACGGTGTCGGTGACCAGGTAGTTGAATCGTGATTCGGGAAGAGACCCTCAACGATTATCTTTAGCTTACCCGGGCATATTTCAGCTGGTATCGACGGAGCCTCGTCTTCGTCATGACGACTCAGTACGCGTCCCCCAGGGATTGGCGTTTATTTCTCAGCACTACTACTTATGGCAATTGGCTTGCTAAGCTTGATCTCCCGTTTTAAAGAGATACGTCACTTGCGCCCCTCTCTCTTCGATCTTACGCTCTGAGCCCGTCTTCTGGCTCTAAGACAAGCAGCGTGTAGCGTACTGAGTTACTCATTTAACCAGTAAGCTGCGCGCCGTCTACTGCATGGCCATAGTTTTCGTGACATTGTAACGTCACAATCCGTCACAATCCTTCTTGTTAGATCAGCCGCATCAACGTACTTGATTCCGTTGTTCGCCGAAGTAACTCAACAAAGAGGTTTTCGTTAAAGGCTTTCGTCTTCCACTTTAGCTTGCGGCCCGTCCTTCTTCGTGCTACAGCAGGGTTCCATTGGCTGATGCGGTAGCGAAGCGCCTGGTGGTCTCTATGGGGATACTTCTCTCACACTCTCCAGTCCATGTTCGCCGTCAGTCAAGGACTACAGAATGTGGCGAAATTTCTCTCGGTACCGATATCCGTTTCGTGAACCAATAAGCTCCTCGCTTCGCCGCGATCTACTTGTTATAGTCCTCGGCGGTTGAGCTAGTCTCCAAAACGTGCCGACAGGTAGGTGTCGAGTCTGCAGCCAATTTTCACTACAAGAAAATATTTTCACAAGATAACTTTTGCAAATGAAACTTTGAGAATTTAATTTAAAATATTAGGCATATTTTTGTTTAACATGTTCAATTTTTTTCAAAATTCTCCAAAATATTTCGGGGGGGGGGGGCTTTCGTCCCCAAACCCCCCCCCCCCCCCCCCCGCTACTACGCCACTGGATACACATGAATCAACATATTTACCCTTGGTAGAATTAATTTCAAATGTTTTCTGTGTTGAAATGATAACAAATTAATAGAAATCAGCAAAACAAAAGTTTGTTTACAAATCTTATTAGCCCTATTCAAATGTTGATATGGAACTAATCATTAACCAGTTCTTCTCTTTTATTGAATTGTGTGCTGGTTGGTGAAATTACCCACTGAGACGTCCAAAAATTTGTTTCAAAATCGTTCAACACGGGTCCAACGATGGACGTTCGTTGAACGGTTATTTGGACGTTGTCCAAAATGGTCCAACGAACGTCCGTCATTGGACGATTTTGAAACCAACCGTTCTTAGAGGGTATTGCTAGAAAAATGGAATTTAGTATAGCGATTTTATCGTCACTAATAATTTTAACAAGTGCCTGCGCGATTCGGATCGTGAAAAAGTTCGCCCGTTTAGCGTCTGCAGCGTCATCTGAATATGACTGGCTGATTCAACGCTTTTATTAGTTGATGACAATAGAGATTGTTTTATGTTAGTTTTCGATATCTACATACAATTCTAGATATATTTACTTTACTTTAGTCCCAAACCGACCATTTTTCAGTTCTCTTGCTGCCGTCGAATCCATCAATTGACTTGTCCATGTGCAGTTCTGTTAGTGCGAGATTGAGGTTAAATCGGGTGGAATTTTTGCCAAATAAGGTTAAATCAGATGACGAGTTGAAAACATCACGTTATATGTATGTATGTATGTTATCTATACACATTGCAACTGTGTTGGTGTCCTAGACGTCAAATAAGTCAATGGTGGATTTGGAACGCTTTTACATAACCAACAATGCGAAGCATTAACCAAAACACTTTTTGGCACATTAAAATCAATACACTAGACAACGTAATGAAAACATTTGCAGCAAATATCCAAAGGGGGAAGCTCTGTCCGTATAGAGTACGATGATTCGGAAGTCGCAGAAACTCCACACTTCGAATCTGTCTTCCCGGAACGTTGAAGGGAGTTTACCTCGTAACTCCTAGCAAAGTCGACGGTGTTGTTGATGATGTCAAAAGAATTAAAAGCCGATGGAGGCAGCTGAATCGGCTGGCATCGATCTTCATAAGGAGCTAGATATGCGCGATCGGACCGCGGCAACAAACGCAAATCATAGCGAATAAAACATTTTCGAATGCTCTCGATTCCGCTGATTTGTGAAAAGGTGGCCATAATGGCACTACGTATTTAAGGATGCTGTGGACGAGGGAGCAATACGGAGTCTTTAGGCAGTAAACTTCAATAAATTATTGAGTGTTACGACGAATAAACCCTAGCATTGAGAAAGCCTTTGCTACGGGTGTAGACGAATGTTCGGAAAACTTCAGTTTAATATCAATGTGGATACCAAGATCATTTATCACAGCAGGCTGAGGGAAATTGGGGACTGAAGTGCGCAGCGATCCGGGGGTGATGTTATCACTTGAAATATCTTGAAATCGTCAGCGCACATCAGTTTAGAAGACTTAGGTAGCTTCGAGAGGTCATTGATGGACGACACGAATATCAGTGGGACTAAATGACTCCCTTGCGGTACACTCGAGGATATGTCAAAATATGGGGATATTGGATGGATCTGGACTTCTGGGTTTCAGAACCAGGGTGGACAAAGATGACAGTGGAGAAAATTATTAGCTTTCAGTTTCAGGCATCGGGAGATCAACGGCATAGGTTACAGAGCCGAGCGGCCTTCATCAGAAAGAATCATGTACTGGGACGCCAGGTGGTCCTCCTCGCGTCGACGGGGGTTCCTTCAGACGATTTCGTAGTACGACTTAGATGTGGATCGGCAACACTTCGAGTTGCGTGTGTTACATTTGTGCTGTAGGTTTCATTCGACAGAGATGTTTTGTGTCGCATCAAACCATCGTGAGTGGCGGAGGAGGGCTCTCCAGAATGATAAGAAAAATAAAAGGGGCACGAGAGATATTGAGAAATTCATTGAAGCAGATTGGTCTTGCGTAGATGTAGCCTTCAAATGCACCCGTCTTAGCCAAAGATTCCGCTTCTTCGTTACATGGGTTGGAGCAATGCGAGGGAACCCAAACTAAGAAGAATGTTTTACGATCTTACAAACAATGTACGCAGGAGTTCGCATATTTTCCCTCATGGGGTTCATCACAGTCACATTTGTCACTAGACAAGTTGGTGTAGATATTCGTGGTGGTCGGTGGCGTAGCTAACTTTAGCCTTTCTGCAAGGTTGTTTAGAGCGTCCCTTAAGGGGATGCTTAAGATTCCCCTCGCGCTGTTTGTGAACGGGACAGTTCGGGAGATCATGTTGATTTTCTTCACAGTACAAACATTTTTCAACGTCCTTTCCACAGGGATCATCCAAATGATTCCTACCGCATTTACCCCAACGAATCTTATTGCTACAATGGGAGGGTGTGTGTCCTAGTTGCTTGCAATTAGTACAGTACATTACTTGCTATACAAAACGGCGAACAGTTAAACGAACCTTGTCAAAAAAGGAGTGGGGTAGAGCAGACCCGGCGAAGATCACCCGATAAGAGTCTGAGTTGACATATGTCCTCTTCTCGTCTGCTGCAACTGATGCTGAATGCAGTCGTTTTCATCCCAGTATCTTCACTGGCTGAAGCACGAAGTCTTTAAAACAGCCAACCCCATGTGTCCGCAGATCCGCGCAAATCAAACTCGAATCAGAAATGACGCCACAGATTTAAACCCGACCTGCTGGTATATATACTCTGTACTCCTTCGTAGAGGACTGGAAGCCAACAATTTCATTTACCTGCTTCAAACTATTTTACTAAGCTGGTAATTATCGGGGTAAATTTTTCATATTTCTGTCACGGCCGATTATCGCTCCGTCAGAACTCAAGAAATCTGCAACAAATTCAAACACTTTTTCTATGACCCGGAAAAAGATTGTGAATGGCCTGGTTTCGGAGGGTGGGTACAATTTCAATTCGATATCCATTTTGCCTTGAAGCAAATCATTATCAAGAGAAGTCATATTTGCACGGCCTATTAGAAACAAAAATGGATTGTAATATTATATCGCAACTTAACTCGCATAACGGTTACAAGAAACGAAACCCCGCTGGTTCACAGCTCTGCTGGCCGAACAACGGTAAATGCACACACCCACATAGACGAAAAAATGCTGAAACCTCGATGCGGCGGAGAATGCGCAACGTTATAACGTTACGCTGCACGGGCTGGAAGGGTCGACTTATCGGTCCGAGAGTCATAGAACGAATGTAACCATACTGTCGTATTAGGCTGTGCCGTGAGTTTTGCTCGAGATAATGGTAGAAGAGAGAGAGGCCAATCAAGCAAATTGGGGATGCCTTTTTTATTTTTTTCTGGAAATAGTGTCTACCAGGTTACGACTTCGAATAATGAAGCGCCACTAAGAAGTAATTGAATCTCAAAGCGCCAATGTATAATGTTCCAAAGTAAGTGACACATTTAACTCCTTTTGTTAATTACAATAGTTGTTAAGCATACAAAATCTTATCAATAAACTCACGATTTTAAACGTTCAATTTCACTGTGGGGTGCTTTTCGCTTAAAAAATTATTTTTTTTTGGTACCACCGGTACTGAGAATGTCACTACAGTGGAACCGGTTCTCACCAAAAAACCTACTGACAGAGCCGGTTTTCAACGAGAGTGAACAGATCGGCATGGTGTTGGATACTACAAACTTCTAAAGGGTTCCCCACATTAAATTGCATCACGGAAGAATCACTGTAGAAAATTACCTAGTGAACCGATTCTTTCCAAACATTCAGACAATAAAATATAGCCCATCAGCACAGAGATCAGACGTCCATCTTCGGCATTCAACTTGTGTGAAATCTCCAACGGTTTCGAAGGTAGTTGCGATATCCAAACCAGATGCGCTACTGTCGTCATGTTATTTTGTGGCTGAGGTCGACAGAATTGACAGCGGTTATTCCTCTACCCAGTCAAACTAGTCCGGAACCGGTTCGAACTTCCAGCATAAATTCCAGCTCAAATGCATCAACTGATAGAGTCGGAATCGGTTGTTTTCTTTGAGCAAGATTCCATACTGAATCCATTCAGGATTTCGAACCGGTTCCGGAATGGATTTGACGGATAGTTGGGATAGGTTGGTGTGGCGGCGCTAGTGTTTATCGTATATTAATTCAAATGTTTACACACGTTTTTTAAATATTTTTGTTCGATCTTGGATGTCTGTTCTCTGTGCCATTAGTAAGCTTTGGCATATTTATTTTATTCAAATTCAATACCATAACAGTACGCTCGCACCATACGCTTAACTCAACTCATTAGGTTCTGTACAACATCTGGCTGCAGGTTCTTCTGTACGGAAACCCACTTTTTGTTAATGTCTTCCTCAGATTTGACCTCCTTGGGATGCTTCCGCAGTGTCTACTTCATAATTTCCCAGTATTTTTCGATGGACCGCTGCATTGTGACCCCGTTCATGTCCTTGGGTACGAAAATGACTCCGTTTGGCTTCGTACCACTCCAGGACAACATTTTAATAGTTGCATGATGTTAAATCCGGCCAGAACATCGTAGGGCCCTCGTGTTACTTCAACGTAAGAAGCAGACGCTTCTGTAGACACTCCTTGAGGTAGATCTCCCCGTTTACAGTCCCGGTGGTCACGAACGGCGCACTCCGTTTGCCACATGAGCAGATCGCTTGCCAAATCATGTATTTATTGGCATACTTTGAATGTTTCTGCTTCCTTACTACCTCCGGAATATCAAACTTGTGCTGGGCGCTGTAGAACAGTAGCCCTGGAAGCTGCCGGAAGACCGCCTTGACGTATGAGACAGTGAGGCTTCATCAGCATTTGGGTGTACAGTTTCCCGGCCCGTGATTTTCCTACCGTATTTTGCCGTTCGTCACGATTTGGAGCCTTCTGCACTTTGTACGTATGCAGTTCCTCCCGGTCCTTGGCACTCTGAACGAAAGTCTTGGACAGATTTAACTTTTCCGCCATATCCCTGACCGAAGCATTGGGATTCCGCTTAAACGCTTTCATTGCACACTTGAGATTCTGATCACTAAAAGAACATCCATTCTGACCGCATTTCTCCTTCCGTTCGATATTCAGAGTTTGGTTTGGTTTGATGACACGACTCACCGTTGACTGCACGATTCCGAGTTGTTTTCCGAAGTCCCGATGAGAGAGTTGAAGATTTTTCAGGTGCTTGCGCAAAATCAGTTCGCGGCTTTACTTTTCGGATGACTCCTTTTTCCAGTTTGCGAAAAACTGACAGCGATAGAAATACAGTGTAAACAATACACTCTAAATCACTTCTACCCAAATTTTCAAGAGAAAGCATCCAATGGGTTATTTTCTCCCACGTTTTTTTTTCTGCGATGCATTTTGATGAGGGACACATTTATTTGTTCTTGTCCAGCATTGCACGCATTCAACCTGACTTCCAGCTTCAAATTCTGGTTGACGTCGTTTTCGGAATGATTAACGAAGGTTCGGCGAGCACCACGTGTGATTCAGGCACTGTTTGCTCGGAGCGATTTGGAGAACCGAAGAGATGAGCACCAAGGATAAATATTTGGTAGAAGAACGACACTGTGAATCTCCGGACCAATCGACCGTATGTAGAGACCCCGAGAACAATATATATATTTCTGTATCCCCGGAGGCTCGATTTTGACGTGATGTTTGGCAAATCCAGAAGAAGTGGCCTATGACGGTTCGAATACTTGGAAATACATCTGGACCTCGAACTGTCTTGAAGTCTTCCAAGAAGGGCTTAATAACGATCAGATTTGCACGCAGTCTGCGTTGCGCTTTGGCCTCCAAGAGATTGTCAAGACGCTTAGGATCAGCCGGGCATCTGAAGTAGTTTGTTTCCGTTTTCATTCACACATTCGAACTAACAGTAAAGCTCCGAAGAAGCAGTCTATTCTCTCCGTTATTTCACCCTCCAGGACTCATTTCCCCGTCGTCGTCGTCCGAGCGGGAATGCTAAAGCAGGAACGGTGGTTTTATCCTGTGGTTGGGATGATCCTGTTCCGGAATTGATCAAATGGAAATGAGAAATCTACAACCGAGAGCTGCCAAAGATATCCGAGCAGCCGTGTGAACAGGTATCTATGCGATTCTTCCGAGTCCCATTATACAGCTACACAATTTCGCACGGATGTTTCCCTGGCAGCTAATGGAGTTTGCGCGCCAAGATAGTGTCAGTTACTGATGAGTAGAATACGAAACGCAAAAATCAAAACTTTTGACGTGTAATGTAGTCAAAAGAGTGGAAGTTATAAAAGTTTCAAGGTAGGATCGTACGCGTTTTTAACTCGTTCTGACATTGTCTAAGCCTTATTCTACCTTCTTGCTCGGCCAATAATTTTGCGTGAAATCGACAAAGCAATCGCGGGAAGAGAGTGATTAATTCAGATTATTTCGACGGAGGTCGAGCCAACCGAAAAAAATTGTTTGAAACCAAAACAGGTAACAACAAAACAACATGAATGTAGCTCACCTGGGTTCGATTCCCAAACCCGCACATAGGGTTAGAGATTTTTCCAAATAGATTTCTCTAACCCGCAAAGAGGTTAAAACCACTAGAATAAAAAAAAACAGCAGCAATCGTGTAGTTTGGATCACAATGAATTTGTTAAACATTACGGCTTCTCCGAAACGAAAAAATCCCTCCCACCTTCTCTTTCAATTGATCCCGCAGTAACAAATCATTGCCACAATCAACGGTAAACGCATGTTCATCTTCGAAATCCATTAAGATAAAGATATCGCCCCGAAAGGACAATAAAACAACAGCAATCAGCAACTTTCCTCCGTCAGCACCACCAACCCCCCTAAACACTGCACATACAGTCACGAGTTAAATGTCCTGCTTCCTGTCGTCAGCACAACTCACCTCTTCTGCATCACCGAAGAAGACCACCTCGCCCACCATCGCCGCCTAATAATGGAAAATCTATTAGTGAAATTGTACGCGATAAATCTTTTCGCCAGCCCATAAAAATAAATAATAATGTAGCACTTCTGGCTCCGGTGGTCCACGATCCGGGGGTTAACTTTCTCCGGACTCCGGTTATCCGAGCGAGCGGCTGAGACATCGGCAAATAATCGAACAACACGCATTCCTCGGTTTTGGATGATATGCGCTGAGATCACAGTGCTTTTGTTTTTTTTTTGCTCTGCTCGTCCTCAAACTGGCACATAATCAAATTTGGCATTATTTATTACATCTGCGTCGATGTCGTCGGGCAAAAGTGAAACTGCAACGTCGAAACAAAGACATATCAATAAATTTGGCAAATCTCTTCCCCCTTCGGTTCATTTGTTTCCCTGATCCATACCCCGTAAGCAGATACGTGTAAGGATCGAAACATATGTGACACCGTTGTGCGGTTCGGTGACAGACAGGGGCGTTGCTACAAAAGGATGTTTTGAACTAGCATAAGTGCTGCAGGAAGTTGTATTGGTGTCGGACGGATCAATCGCCAAATTCTTCAAAATTTCGAAAAAATGTTACAAGAAAATTAGACTTACAGTAAACAGCAACATCAACAAATTATTCTTTGACTGCCAACATTTCGATGGTTCTATTGCACCTTCGTCAAGGCTGAAACATTTCCTATGTTAGGTTTTTATTCCTGGATAAAGATGTAAAATCCATTCTCTGTCTACTTTATGGCTTTTATACGAACAACTCCCTTAAATTTCTTGAAATTAGAAGTTGTCTCAGTCCTGTTCAAGCAATACGAAAATTTGTTCATAGCCCGACGTTTCGACCTTTAGTTTGAGCCTTTTTGAAGGAATTCCATTTCTGTTTTGCTCTGAACACAAGGATATGCTTGTATAAAGCACCACCAAACAACGTATTGTCAGACAGCGATTCCATAACCAGAAACGTTACACGTTCTTTACCTTGAAAAAGGTCTAAAACACAGACCGAAACATCAGGCAAAAAAACTAGTTTTAGTTTTACCGTTCAATCTATCCAAGAATAAATCATCCCAGTCGCCATAGATATGACTACATATTACATAATCACATCAGTCAAGAGACATCCACCCCTCACCGGCTACGCTACTGCGCTAGCAAGTCTTGGGTTCGCTTTACCACATCTGAGTCAGGAGTTTTTTTTCCGGTGAGGTATGTTCGCAACTTTGGCGCACACAGCCGGGAAAAGGTTGACAATTGGACCACATCAGCAAACAAGTGTGGTTTCGCCTTTTAGACGTTGAGAAGAAACAGCCAAACGAGGTAGGGACCATATTTAAACGAACAAGTTTATCTTTTTTATTGGACTTTATGGGTTCTCTACCGGGTGTTGTAAGGAAATTAGAATGGAAAATTCATTTGGGGGATTGATCCGAAAGAAGTTGCAATGTCATTTGTGAGTGTTTCTTAGTAACGCACTATGCCTGCTTGGATATTTCAGAATGCTGGGAAAATAAAGTTAAAAATCGGTCTGGTTCATTTGATGACACTTGCGTACTAACAGGAGCTGTGAAGTAATTATTCTGTAGTATAAAATATAATTCTTAAACTTGAATTGGGCGAATTTTCTCAATTTTTAGCTAAATTTGACAGTTTGAGAGTCATTTTCGCTCGAATGGTGAAATTTTATCAAGAAAGGGACACATTTCAAATGTTGACATTTGAATAGTTATTTAGGCTGTGAACCATTTGGCGATTTTTTTAGCCTTTAGTTAAAATTTGACAGTTCGAAAGTTATTTTCTCTTGAATGGAAAAATTTAACCGAGAGAGCGAACCATTTCAAAAGTTGACATATGGATAGTTATTTAGAATTGACAGCTGCGATAATCACAAGATGGTAGAGGTGTGAACATTTGTCGATATTTTGAAAATTAGTTTTTTTCTTATTACATTAAGTATGACAGTCATAGCCTCGAAAAGTAAACATCCACATCATGAAATAACCCAAACAAATCTTAACACAACACGTTCTCGTTTCCATCTTCATCCCTTAATTTTGTATTGAAAAATATTGACAACCTCAATTAGGTACAGAAAATGTTTCCACCTTTTTATTCTGCATCATGGTCAACATTTTAACCATCGAGCTGCCAAATTTAACTATCGTTCTGTCAATTTTAACCATGCTCCAGAGTAGGGTTATTTTGCAAATAACTTTCGAAGTGTCAGATTTTAACTAAAAGTTAAAAATTTCACCAAATGGTTCACAGCCTTAGAGTTGACAGCTGCGAATTCCACACGTTGGTAAAGGTGTGAACATTTGTCGATATTTTAATATTAGTCAGGCCCGTGCGCAAAAAATTCTCAAGGGGGCGGGGGGAGGGGGTTGATTTGTTTAACGTTTATTTTAAAAGAAACGTACAGAAACCCTCAAATTTTGAAGATTTTTTCAGAGGCCTGGACCTAGTCTTGTGAACCAAACGACTCAGCTCAATAAATTGAGTAAATGTTTGTTGTCAAGAAAGAGTCATCAAAAGACACCGCCGCATAGTGGTCGGAAGGCCCAGAAACGTGAACTTAATTCACTAGAGGTTGTAACACGTCAGGGTAGCACTTTAGCACTGAGTGGAAATATTCCTATATGTGTGTATACACTCCGTAGAGTGTATTTGTTGACATGTAAAATTATGCTCACCCCCGGTCAAACCATTCGGAATTTGGTGTGGAATCCTGAATGGAGTCAGCATGGATTCCAAATCAAATGCAACAACCGATTCTGAGTCGGAATCGGTTGTTGCATTTGATTTGGAATCCATCCCAGTTAAGCTCAGCCGGAAATGAACCGGAATTCTGGCTGGTTCCAGTTCGTATTCCGGCTCCAGTGACACAACCGATTCTAGTTAGAATCGGTTGTGTCACTGGAGCCCGTGTGCAAACTGGAACCAGCCAGAATTCCAGTTCAATTCCGGCTGAGCTTTACTGGGATAATGACTCCATTCAGAAATCCGAACCGGTTCCGGAATGAGTTTAACTGGGCCCCCGGTCAAACCATTCGGAATTTGATTCGGAATCCTGAATGAAGTCAGTATGGATTCCAAATCAAATGCAACAACCGATTCTGAGTCGGAATCGGTTGGTGCATTTGATTTGGAATCCATAATGACTCCATTCAGAAATCCGAACCGGTTCCGGAATGAGTTTAACTGGGCCGCTGTGGGAAACAGGGATGCCAGATTTACAGACATATCTGTATTTTACAGACTTTTGATGGTCTCCTACAGACGTAATCAGACATCTACAGACTTAAAAAAGTAACAGTGCTTAACAAAATTATACTAGAATAATTTGATTCGAATACGAGTGATTCCTTCACAATAGTTTACTAATTTCAAGCCACCTTTAAAGTAATAACCTAGTGTGAATAGGATTTGCACAACCCTCTACAGACTTTTACAGACATTTTAATTATTCTTCTACAGACATTTCACAAAAACATGTGGCATCGCTGGTGGGAAACCTAAGGCCGCTTACAGAGTGGCCGCGAGAAGCTGAGCTGGGGCTGAAACTGACATTAGGATGCGAGAAACCTGCTTTCTGCAAACCAAAGGGATGATGTCAGAGTGAAAACCGAGCGGATCTGCGCTGACTGCCTGCTTTTACTCTGACATGCTCTATTTGATATGCTGCAAGCAGGTTTCTCGCATCTCGCGCTCTAATGTCAGTACCAGCCCCAGCTCAGCTTCTCGCCGCCACTCTGTAAGCACCCTAATGTGGTTTTCGTTTGAGGCGAAACTGAGTCAGTTCCTAACCCCAACTGCTGTCAAAATGTATGAACTGACAGCGGTTGGGGTTAGAACCTGACTCAGTTTCAGGTTCAAGCGAAATCGCCATAAGACAAGACGAGACAACTGGCTTCTTGTTTTTGGTTTTCTTGCTTTTTTGTGCCCTGCTGAATAATTGATGACAGTTGGCTGTATGCGGCTAGCGATGTTGGCAGTGCAGCCAATTTCTTTTTCATATTTAGATATGTTGCTATAATACACAATGTCCGTTTCATTAACAAACGTTTCGCCATATCAAACACTACATATTTCTAACAAATCTGGCCAGCATATCATATCAGACCGCACGTACAAAACTAACATTCATAAATCTATTCGACTCACCCTTCCGCCATCTTGCCATGTGAACGACTCGTTACAGAACAGTCTGCAGACTACGCACTTTTTATTTGAGGAGTTCAAAAGCAGAAGTGTAAGTCTTTTAGTTTTTCCTCAAAAAAATTTCAAATAGTGCTGGATTTTTCGCCGATTCCAGGTGAAGGTCCCCGTAACATGTCGTTTTCGATTGATAACTTAGACACTAACCCAGGTTAGTTGCTTCAAACAAACGTTTATAATGGAACTGAGTTGGGTTCTTGCAAAACAGCGGTGGTGTGAGCGAAACCGAAATATATTTCAGGTTGGAACCCAACTCGGTTTTCAGTTCAGTGACGCATAACCTAAGTTCGAAACTGGTTTCAAACAAACGGTTTGACAGCAGTTAGGTACGAATCTGAGTTAGTTTCTGCCTCAAGCAAAAACGATAATAAAAACGCAGAATCACTGGATAATGACTCGACATCTATATATTTTGTCTTCTTTTTATACACAGGTCAGTGACATTCTAATCATACACGAGAATTGTAAATTTGGATATTGCAAATACGCTAACAGGCTAACGTTACAAATTCACATATAAATACAAATGTTCTTCAAAAAGAATTCGAACAGATTTTGCTTCATATGAATTCTATTGACAGGTATTCGATCGGAAGGAAACTAATATATGACAAAGAGAATAGGAAAAGAGACGAATAGTGTGAAGCCAAAAATACCTTATTGAGCAGACCAATCGTGCAATGTAAATAAACATTACTCATGCCTGAGTTGGAGGAGATAAGTATTGTAAATCTATCAAAAAAAAATTGAATTTTCGTCAGAATTTAGTGCAATCGTGATTGTAAGGTGCATTCTAGAGTCTATGCATGAGTAAAAACAAGTTTTAGAATTATTTCATCTCTTTGTTTCGAAATGCACATCGTTTGATAAACAAATCCAACGATCGACAAAAGGTTTGTTTTCAAAATATAATAGGAGTCATTTAAAGTGCTGCCTTTGGAAACGGTTGCCAAATTCTAGTGTTGAAATCATCGTAAAGGGAGTGTTGCTGTTTTGACTGATTTTCACTCTGCGTCTCTTTCACTATTCTCTTTGATATATGAATGGAAAACAAATGATTAATATGCCGAGTCTTTATTCAAATATTCAGCGTTATTTAATATATTAAATATTTACGATACAGAATTGACGAATTCAAATTATATTGTTAGACAACTTGCATTGATCATGATGCCAACACTGCGAAATGGGCCCTGTGGTAACGAAAACAGTATCTTGTCTTAGTTCGAAACCGTTCACTTTTTCATGTAATTTTTTTTCATTTTCTCGTATGTGAACGGTTTTATTCGTGCAGCTAGGTTAGATAATTTTTATTTTATGTTTGTAGATAAGTAACATAGGGATTAGTTAGGTTCTCCTTTTGCTGGTCAATTGATTGCTGGATATACTGCAAGGGCGATGACAGCTATGCAACGAGGCGGTTTGTCGGTTTTGTTTTGGTCGGGTGGAAGGCGGCCATCACGGTGATAGTTTAGTTAGTGACAGACCACGGTATATGCAAGATGTCCTCGATAAACCGTTCCAGGACAGTTAACAGCCACAACAGCAATTGTATGAAGTGCGCGTGTGTAACGGAAGATATTCGTCGGAAAGTGCCGGTGGTTTTGGGCACTCATATTGTGTGGTTTCGTTTCCCCGGCTAACCGCAAAGGATCCGGACGCACTCTTGTGCCTTCGCTGGGAAGGATAAGCCGAACGAGCCTTGCTCTCCCTTCGCCAAGGAGGGCGAAGCAGGGTGGACAGCGGCTCCCTCTGGGAAGAACACTGCGGTGTCTTCCGGGATTCTTTGCGGGGAGTAAAGAATGCGGTGATTCGTCACCACCGTCACTCGGGAGATTCCGAGAAAGGAGCAAAGCTCACCTCCCTGGCTAATTGTTAAGGACCGCTTCCGGAGCAGCCAACGACCACAGGAGAATGCGGCCGTTGTAGTCCCGGCCGGTCGGAAGCAATAGTCCGCCTGCCCGCCACCGTCACCAGCAGCGGACCGTAAGAAACGACCAGTGAAGTGTTGAGGAAGACGACCAGTGAAGTGTTGAGAAACGGTAAAAGTAATTTATTTATTTGTTCACTTTTTTGTTGTTACGAAAATCCGAAATTCAGTAGAGGCACCTAGGCCTCCCTGAAAAGAATGGTTCGCCGGGCAATCAGAACCCGAGTAGTGGGCAAACCGCTTACGCTTACAAGGTCAAACCATCGAATATATTCACAGGGTATCTTTGGACGAATTGTTTGTCAGAATATTCCCCAAAAACTGAAAAAAATCAAAATTAGGCATTGCTTACTATGATCAAACTAAGAAAAATAACTTTTTATACTGACGGGGTAGAAAGTTGGTGTCTTCGACAAAGTTGTAGAAATACTCGTAATGAATAATTTTGTTGAACAACTTGAACTTGTAGGACTTAAAGTTATCGATTTATAAAGGGCTTTCTATAGCAACACCCTTAAATTTAGTTTTTTTAATATAACTTTTTCCGCTGTGACTTTTCGTGCAAACCATGTTCCAAACAAATGTGGAGGGCCATAGAAAAGGCTTTATAAATCGATAACATTAAGTCCTACAAGTTCAAGTTGTTCAATAAAATTCTTCATTACGAGCATTTCTACAACTTTGTCGAAGACGTCAACTTTCTACCTTGTAAGTATAAAAAGTTAATTTTTCTAGTTCAATCATAGTAAGCCATGCCTGACTTCAATTTTTATCAGATTGTAGAGAATATTCATACGAACAATTCCTCCAAAGACCCTGTGAATATATTCGATGGTTTGGCCTCTAGTGATCGTTTTTGGTATTTCCTACCACTGTACGCTGCCTGCTGGCTCGTGGTGGATTTGGATTGGTTTGTAGTATGTAACCCGTCAGGGTAACAATTTAGCACTGGGTGGAAATATACCTATTTGTGCGTACTCTCTCCGTAGAGTGTATTGTTATTGCAGCATAACTCACCGCTGCTCATTATGCGCGTTCATGTTTTTGATGTAAATTTCGTTTAAATAATAGTTCATGAACGTTGTTATTAGTCCAGATAGGTGTAGTATTTTTTGTTGTGTATTTGTAAATAAATAGCATAGGGTTTAGGTAGGCCACCGCTCTCCTCTTGCTGCAATAAGTGTGCTGGATATGCTGCACATAGCGATGACAGTTATGCGGCGGTACTGTTTTTTTGGTGCTGGTTTTGGTGTCTGTTTTGGGTCGAGTGAGGAAGGCGACCATCGAGTTTTTGAGAAAGTGACGGACCACGGCATCAAACAGACGTCCAGATAATTTTTGTCTTTTTCGGGACAGTTCCCCGCCACTAGAAGGAAGGATTCAGTGCGCGCGTGTGACGGCGATATAAAACCGTCGAATAGTGCCGGCCCGTGGTTCGGGCACTAGTGAAGTGAGTGGTGTTGGTTCGCCGAAGTGGGACAGCTAACCGTAAAGGAGCATTCTCGCGTCCCCGGCTAAAACCCAAGGAACCGAACACCGACCGTTCTCGCTATAGAGGATAAGTCGAACGAGCCTAGCTCTCCTCTATAGCTAATGGCCAAGGAGAACGAAGCAGGGTGGACAAAGGTTCCCCCTGGGAAGTGCACTGCGGTGACTTCCGGGATAGCTTGCGGCGAGCAAGTTGATCCGGCGATAGTTCGCCAACGTCGCTAGGGAGGTTCCAACAAAGGAGCCAAGCTCACCTCCCTAGCTAACCGTAAAGGACCGCTGCCGGAGCAGCCAACGGAACCCGGACAAGTACGCGGCCGTTGTTGTCCCGGCCTGCCGGAAGGAAACCGCCCGCCTTCCCTTCACCAGCAGCATTGGGATTCCGCATCAGCAGCAGTGGAGAGTAGAAGAGAAATAAACACGGTAAACTTAATTCATTTGTTAGTTTACTTTTTTTGTTGTTACGAAAATCCGAAATTCTGTAGAGGCACCTAGGCCGCCCTGAAAAGAAGGGTTCGCCGGGCAAACCAGAACCCGAGTAGTGGGCAAACCCCTACTTACATTTGGCGCACAGCGCAAAACACACTGAAAAAAATATTTTCCTATTTTGGAAAATATTTTTTTCTTCCGGAGTGTGGGGTGCTTCTACTAAATCTAGGATTTTCGTAGAACAGTCGGTGAGGTTTCTTCCGCAATATTGTTCCGCGGTCGTATTATTTATTTATTTACATTTTTGGTATTGTTTTTTGATTTTTGCATTTTCTTTTTTGTCCGAATTTGTGGATTGCGTTGTTTGTGTTTGGTCTGCCGGACGAGTAGTTTGAAGGTTGTTGTTATTATTCGGTTGCGGTGGCCAATCGCCTTGAATTCTCAATCCGGTTTGAGACATTTTTGGAACAGCTTGATTTCCTGAAATTTTAAGGGAATCGTTAGTGGGCGAAAAATCGAAAATAATACCGTATCAGTACTTACATGCTTTGTGTCTTGGTGATTTCTTCCAATATAGCGCAAGTTATGATGGCGTTGGAGAAATTCAACCAAGCGTGTGTGTTCATGCGCGTCGATCATTTGCATTTCGATGAGCTGGATTTTGAGTTGCTATCTCGAAGCATTTTTATCTCTCCTGATTCGGATCTTTCGGGTGTCCAGCGGCAGCGGCGTCTTCGGGGAATTTTGTCGCATGAGCGGTCGTCTCGGAGGGAATTAGTACGCAATTTCCGGGGTGACGTGGGTGAAGAAAAGGAGATCTGCCTTGGTAAATTACTAACAATCAAGGAAGATCTCCAGTACCGGTGCCCAAACAAAGAGATTTACCGAACACGGTTGCTTCATTTGGGGTCTAGGCTCCAGGTTATCCGAAATTATGCGGCAGGGGAGGTCAACCAGGAAATTTCGGGGTTGCTGGAGGAAGTTCTAGCAGTTTATGCCAGTCATTTCAGCGACGAACAGGCAGCACTTCCTCCCGACAACCAAGAAGGGGAGGATGGAGAAATTTTGGGAGATTTGCTGAGTACAGACGTACCTGCAATTCCACAGGGATCCAATCCTTCCGATAACGAAGGATCTCTTTCCAAACAGCTCGTAGGAGACGACCTGTTGCGTGTCTTGTGCGAGATGAGGGACGAGATTCGACAATTGCGACAGCAATCCGACGATAATAAAGCCCTAGCGTCTCAGGGGTCTGATGCTTTTTCAAAAGCTACCGAAACGCTAATGGGCGGGATTGCTTCACTGACAACAATTTCGTCAGTTTTGAGAAAGACGGTTCAAGAAGTTGTCTCACTTCGTGAATCCGTGAATGAACTTCGGGCACTAGTACATCAGAAAGAAAGTGCTTCCGAGAAGGATCTGCAGACCGATCTGGAAGATTTGCGTTTGATGGACGTACCCGATTCATTTGATGCACCAGAGATTCCTCGCCCAACACTGGCGCCCAGTCCCGATCAATTTGTGTTGAAGCGAGGATTCTCGGGTCAACAAAATATATGTCCATCACTTCCAATCGAGAAACCGAAACAGAATACCGGATTCACAGCCCCGTACCAAACTCAGAACCAGCCTCACGTTCCTGAATGGACCGAACAGCGGACGGGACCATCCTATCCGAACTTTTCAATATCTACCAACGCGGGAAATGGATCGATGGCAGCCCCAAGAAATTACTCGCGTAACCCGCAACGCGTCGCTGATTGGAAAATTCGGAAGTATGCTGGAACTGATGAAGGAACGGGACTAAATGAATTCTTGGACACCGTAGCGAGTTACGCTGCGTGTGAGCAAATGTGCGAAGACGAACTTTTCAATTCTGCGATGCATTTGTTCACTGGCAATGCTTTGACCTGGTATCAGGCTATGCGTGCGCAAAACCGGTTGTTTAACTGGAACCATCTTGTTTGCGAGCTCAAGGTAAATTTTGTTCATCCTGAACTTGATGCTACGCTTAAAATGAAGGCTCTCCAGCGTCGGCAGATGCGTAACGAATCTTTCCAGGAATACTTCCTGGAAATGGAAAAAATATTTCGTGCTATGACGGTTCCAATGGCACCGAGCGAAAAACTCGACGTGCTCAAGCGGAAGCTGAAAGCCGATTATAAACAAATGCTGATTCTCAGGCCAGTGAACACGCTTTCAGAATTGATGAGTCTTGGTAAATCGATCGACGCCTCCAAGACGCCGATTTATCAGAAAGTATTCGGTTCTTCTCGGGAAGTTGCTGCTTATTCTGATAATCCACCACAAAACAAACAAAAACAAAATAATCAAAACCAAAAGGGAGGTGGACAGAATAACGGCAACGCAAAATCCAAAACGTTTTGGAACAAGAATGCCAAACCGGCAGGTCTTGATTCAAGCAAGCCTCCTGACAACCAGAAAAAGAAACAGCAAGGGAATCAGGACGGCAAGAATCTCGAAGGAAACAATCAAAAACCGATCGAACCACCGCAGAAACCTATAATGTGTCTGGAGTATTTGGTGGAAAAGCATCGTCCTCCCGTGCTCGGCGTCTGCTACAATTGTGGAGACAAAGGACATGAATTTGAGGAATGCCGGAAACCAAATCGGGTCTTCTGCATCGTGTGTGGTTTTAAAGGATTTGATGTTTCTCGTTGCCCTTACTGCCTAAAAAACGGGATCAGAACCAACTGAAGTCGCAGTTGGCAGTAAAGCAGCGCTCCAAAGAACAACTAACAATCCATCCCCAGATTTACGACAGTTTTCGACCGGCTCGTGATGAGGACTATGATAATTCGTTGTCTGTCGAAACCATCGTCCTTGACGACCCGTTCGATAACCGTCCATTTGCAATTGTCGCTGTGTACGGCAAATCCTTCAAAGCCTTGCTCGACAGTGGTAGTAACGCCACAATTATAACTAAAAAGCTATACCGAAAGTTTTCGAAAAGTCCCTTGAAAAGGTTGGAACGACCATTCGAACTACGTTCTGCAAATGGTCAATCCTTACCAATCATTGGACAAGCGTATCTCCCGTATACTTTTCAAAATTTGACAAAGGTCCTATGGACTCTTGTAGTAGTGCATCTGACCGTCAACTCCATTCTAGGTATGGACTTTTGGCGCGCCTTTGGGATTTCTCCTGAGATACAAAACTGTGCTCTGTTGAACTCAGGTCAGGAATCAGAAGACGATGAAGAAGATGAAGTACCGCGTGAGTCGATACTCACTTCGGAACAGTTAGCGCGCGTAGAAGAAGTAAAGAAGTGTTTCCAGGCAGTAGAGCCCGGAAAGCTAAGCCCAACCTCATTCACAGAGCACAGGATTGTCATCAAAGATGAATTCCAAGGTGCGGCACCCGTTTGCCGATTTCCTTATCACATGAGCCCAAAGAAACTGTCAAAGGTCTGGGAAGAGGTTGACCGATGGCGGTCTATGGGAATTATCGAGGAGTCTGATTCGGATTGGTCGCTTAATATTGTGGCTGTCACGAAACCAGACGACTCAATCCGCCTTTGTCTAGACGCTAGGCCTCTCAATGAGCGTACTGTACGGGATGCATACCCTTTGCCCCACCCTGGGCGAATATTGGGCGGCTTACCCAAGGCGAAGTACCTGTCTACCATAGACTTGAAGGAGGCCTTTCTCCAGGTACCCCTGGCTAAGGATAGTCGCAAATATACCGCTTTCAGTGTTCCCGGCAGGGGTATGTTCCAATTTACTCGTCTACCATTTGGTCTCGTCAACAGCCCCGCTACTCTGGCGCGACTGATGGACCAGGTTCTAGGACGCGGTAAATGGGAACCTTACGTTTTCGTCTACCTAGATGACATCATCGTCGTAAGCGAAACCTTCGAGCATCACATACAGTTGCTCAAAGCAGTGGCCGATTGTCTAGCAAGAGCTAACCTAACCATCAATTTGGAAAAATCCCGTTTTGGAGTCCCCGAACTAAAGTTTCTTGGTTATTTGTTGAATCGGGACGGACTCAAGGTCAATCCTGACAAAATTCAGCCGATTCTCGACTACGAGAGACCGGTTACCGTGACGAAACTTCGTCGTTTCCTCGGTATGTGCGGTTATTACCGCCGCTTCATTGATCGGTTCAGTGAGGTCACTGCTCCCTTGAGCGATCTGCTCAAAACGAAAACCAAGAGCTTAGTTTGGAACTCCGAGGCAGAACTCGCGTTCCTTAAAATTAAGGAACTTCTAGTCACTCCTCCAGTTTTAGTCCCACCAGACTTCTCCAAAGAATTCATTCTTCAGACAGACGCTAGTGACGTAGCAGTCGCTGCTGTTCTGGTGCAGGAGTATCCCGAGGGTGAGAAAGTAGTTGCTTACATTTCGCACAAACTGACCACTCCCCAAAGGAACTATCATGCAACTGAAAAGGAAGGTCTGGCGGTGATAATGGCGGTTGAACACTTTCGAGGTTACTTGGAAGGTTATCATTTTCGACTGGTCACTGATTCGTCAGCGATTACATGGATACTGAAGACTAAATGGAAAACCAGTTCACGTTTGAGTCGTTGGAGTTTAGAATTGCAACTCTACGACATGTCTATTGAGCACCGGAAAGGCAAGGACAATGTCGTTCCAGATGCGTTATCCCGGGCCATAGCAGCCGTTTCCGCTTTGTCCACCTCAGACTGGTACTGTTCCATGAAGTCCAAAGTTATCCAAAATCCTGACGACTATGCCGACTTCAAAGTAGAAAATGATCAACTTTTCAAGTATGTAAACTCGAAAGTTGTTCCGTGCGACTCGCGGTTCAGTTGGAAACTCGTCCCAGCACCCGAGTTCCGTCAAGATTTGATTCAACGTACCCACGAAAATTTGCTTCACGTGGGATACGATAAAACGATCCACGAAGTGCAGTTACGATATTACTGGCCTCGTATGGGATCTGAAGTACGAAAGTTTATTCGAGAATGTGGGACGTGCAAGGAAATCAAAGCTCCTTTCGTCCCAGTCCAGCCCGAAATGGGTCAGTCGCGTGCGAGTAATGCACCATGGCGAATGGTTTCTGTGGACTATATTGGTCCTCTTCCAAAAAGCAAACGTGGCAATCAACACTTGCTTGTCGTCCTCGACGTCTTCAGCAAGTACGTCATGTTAACCCCCGTTCGCAAAATCGCTAGTACATCACTCTGTACGATACTACGCGAACAGTGGTTCAATCGCCATGGTAGCCCGGAAATTCTGCTAAGCGACAATGCCTCCACTTTCACCTCGAAGGAGTTCAGTCAATTCATAAAAGAAACCAACGTCAAACATTGGCTGAATTCCCGCTATCATTCGCAGGCTAACCCAGTGGAGCGAACAAATCGCTCGATAAACACCGCAATCCGGGCATATGCTCGAACCGAGCAGCGCAACTGGGATGTCCACATCACCGATGTGGAGCGCATCCTAAATACTACCGTTCATTCCTCCACTGGGTTTAGTCCTCATTTCATTATACACGGGTGTGAAATGGCATCTGCCGATGACTTCAGCAGGATTTCCGGTGAGGGTGACCTAGAAACAAGACACCAACAGATAGACAAAATCCGGGAGATTGTGATCAAAAATTTGGCAAAGGCAAGCGAGGGCATTCGACATCAGTACAACTTGCGTCATCGAAAGTTCTCCAAACCTTTTGAAACGGGACAAATGGTGTACCGTCGAAACATGAAGTTGTCGAATGCACTCGAGTCGTACAATGCTAAACTTGGATCACAATACTTACCGGCTAAAATTGTCTCAAAAAAGGGTGTATCCTCCTACGAGCTGGAGGATTTAGCAGGTAAAAATCTCGGAGTTTGGCCAGCAAATCTCCTTAAACCAGCATAAAAACTTTTCCGTGCCGTCTGTGGACTGACGGTATGCTTTTATATGGATTACCCACTTGGGAGTTTTCCAAAAGCAGCCGTCAGTTCCCGACGGCAACAACACGGACTTTGGTCCGAATAAAAAAAAACAATAAACATTTCTCCGTCTTCTCTATTTTTATTGTGGAAGACCAACTCTGCCGCGAGAAGGTTCTTCAACACCTTCTTGCAATTTTTCAGAGCCACACTCTCGCAGTGTGGTAAACAAACACTCGCACGAAATATATGCTCCGGCCCCGATGACGACTACGGTAGGGTGGAATACTCTATTAAAAAAAACACTAATCTTATACCGTGCCGTTCTCCCGGGCACCGGACGCATCTAAATACACTACCTGCCGTGTTCGGCAAACAAATACAAAAAAATTCTTTTGCGCCCCACTCGCGCAGTGAGGTAACCAAATTATCCACTAATTTGCTTTGCTCCGGCGGTCGAGACGGTTACGGTAAACAAAACTTTCTTACCAAACCAGTACCAGTGTTTGGAAGAAACAAAACGAACCAATCGTACCGTCTTTTCACCGCCGGATGCATACACATCATTCTTCTGCCGTGTTCGGCAACATAAAATTTTTCAAAAACCCCTTTCACTAGGGGGACACCAGCACCTACGGGTGCACTAAATTATATAAAATCTCCTTGTTGGGAGCACAAAATCACTACTCCCTTTCCCAATAGGGACACAAACATTAGTACGGCTAATTCCCGACCGAAATAATACTCGAAATCTCGCGGAAACGGTAAAAAAATCGCGAATAAAAACAATTTGCGACGCCGATTTCGCGTATTGTTTTGATGATGATTCAGTCATCCATTCAGGTGGATGATATCATCATCATTTTTGACACTTTCCTCGATGTTCGCACCAATGCTCTGCATCATTCAGGTGTAGCCCGATTCGGATCAGGATGGTATGGGTGTTAGCGGGAGATGTGGGTTAAAAAAGCGCCACGCATCTTCGATCTCGAATCGACTAATAAAATTTTATTTCGCATAATTTTGGGTTTGTGGTTAAACCTGGGGTGGTTCGCTTGATTCCAGCGGGAATCATTTTGATCTGTTTAAATTATGCGAAAGACATTCTTTGGTCCCTCTCAAACGTTTCTTTTGCCATGTACGAAGCGTTTTGAGGCGAAAAGGGACGAATATACTAACATTTTGTCCGGAATGTCTGCGAGTGGGAGAAATTATGACGTGTTAAGCGGTATTGTATGAGTGAATGTATGTGTGCAGAATCGAACAGTGAATGAATGCATGTGTGAATGACAAGATAAAATTGTTTTGGGGTTAATTCGAAGTTCTTATCGGAATGTGAATGATCGAGCAGGCCAGTGATTGAGGATGAATGAATGGGATTGTGTGAATGTATTTGGATTGAATCCCCAACACAGGTGTTTAGTACTGGTATCGTAAGGACACGTAAGACATTTCTGGACAGTCGATGAAAAAGAACAATATAATGCCGACAACCGTTCCCCTGCAAGTTGAAACATTGAAAATTGTCAATGCCACTTGCAGAATTTTGGGAATATCGAGTTGTTACCGATCTTGTTTTCGGATTGGATTTAGGGTTCAACCCATAGCCGAGTAATGACGATGGCTGATAGCCTCTCGCTTCGCGTATGCTGTCAGTATTATCAGACCAAACACAGGCAAACTTTTCACCAATGAGGACATCCGGTCGATTTTTTTTTTGATGAATTTTGATAAATTGCGGAAGAAATAATTAGGTGTAGTTAGTTTTTCTTTGTTTATTTATTTATTTATTCATTGCGTATTATTATTGTATCGGTGTTAGGTGCTAGGTTAGAAAAAAAATTGTTGCCAATTTTTTTCCACCCGGTGTGGGCGAGATTGTAACCCGTCAGGGTAACAATTTAGCACTGGGTGGAAATATACCTATTTGTGCGTACTCTCTCCGTAGAGTGTATTGTTATTGCAGCATAACTCACCGCTGCTCATTATGCGCGTTCATGTTTTTGATGTAAATTTCGTTTAAATAATAGTTCATGAACGTTGTTATTAGTCCAGATAGGTGTAGTATTTTTTGTTGTGTATTTGTAAATAAATAGCATAGGGTTTAGGTAGGCCACCGCTCTCCTCTTGCTGCAATAAGTGTGCTGGATATGCTGCACATAGCGATGACAGTTATGCGGCGGTACTGTTTTTTTGGTGCTGGTTTTGGTGTCTGTTTTGGGTCGAGTGAGGAAGGCGACCATCGAGTTTTTTAGAGAGTGACGGACCACGGCATCGAACAGACGCCTGATCAGTTTTGTGTTTTTCGGACAGTTTCCCGCCACCATAACCAGTACGGTATAGTGCGCGTGTGGACGGTAAAAATACCCGTCAGAAAGTGCCGGCCCGTGGTTCGGGTACTCGTTTGTTTCTGGTGCTGGATCGCCGTCGGGGGAAGCTAATTATCAAGGAGCTTTCGCTTCCCCGGCTAACCGTAAAGGATCCTGACGCACCATTCCGCCCTCGCTTGGAAGGATAAGCCGAACGAGCTTTGCTCTCCTTCCCAGCTAATAGCCAAGGAGGGTGAAGCAGGGTGGACAACGGCTCCCCCTGGGAAGAACACTGCGGTGTCTTCCGGGATTCTTTGCGGGGAGCGAAGAATCCGGTGATTCATCACCACCGTCGCTAGGGAGGTTCCAACAAAGGAGCCAAGCTCACCTCCCTAGCTAAAAGACAAGGACCGCTGCCGGAGCAGCCAACGAAGATACGACCGAAGGAGAACGTGGCCGTTGTTGACCCGGCCGGTCGGAAGAAGCCGCCCGCCTTTCCGCCCGCAGCAGTGAATCACCAGCAGCCGTAGTGAAGTGGAGGGAGAGTGGACACAGCAAATAAAAGTTGGTAAATTTAGGTTATTTGTTTGTTTACTTTTTGTTGTGAAACGAAAATCCGAAATTCTGTAGGAGCACCTAGGCCGCCCTGAAAGGAAGGGTCCGCCGGGCAATTAAGAACCCGAGTAGTGGGCAAACCCCTACTTAGTAGTTGTTCACCCAACCGACTAAACTTAAATCTCTTGTGTCTCGCAAACCTCATCCATCCGGGGCAACCGTTAAGTGCTGTTTTGTGTTCTTACTTATTTTGTTTTGTGTTAATCGTCATGTTTTTATCCATAGCTACTTTCCCTTACTTGCTATCCAACCTTCGCGATACATCCCCAAGTAACCAATAAGCATTATAACGTAGCCTAATATCTGCTTTAGATCCACATATAAAGCTGTCCTATAAAGCCGTGAAGCCCTAAATACTTATATAATGCTGATATTATGCCAGAAAAGGCGAAATATAGTGCTATTACTGTGCAGAGATTGACAGCTCGTTTCTGCAGTACTAATGCTATTATATAGCAAAAGCGTACAAATGTCAAATTTGAAAGCCTTATATTGGCACTGCTAAAACTATTAAAAAGCTTCAGTTGGTTGTCATTGTCCGCCATGGTTTTGAAACCATTTCTTATGTTTCCTTTCGGTATGATGAGCAAAAAGGAAAAATTTTAAAATAAAATATTCTGTTTAAAACCGTAATTGACTCTGTTTTAATTGCATTGTAATGAATATCCTTAATGGGTTTTCGTTCTCACATGATATGAATGTTTACGAAAATTACCTTTAGTAAGTCTCGAACTGAGGTACCTTGCCTCGTCCTTCACGGTAAGTGCGCTGCGTTTGCTTCCTGGACTATATTGCATATGTTTGATTGAAATGAAATATGCCGAATATAATCTTCAAGAAGAGTTGCATAACAAATAAACCCACAGCAATACAATGGCATTATATCAGCTTCTTATTTGCTCTATAATGGCATTAAATGCACTTGTAAAGCTTACATGCTTTAAAGATCCTTGAAGCATGTACGCGTTATATCAGCTTTATATACGCATATAGAGCAAGCTATAATGCTATATGTCGGCTGTGCAGTTATGCATTATTGATGCTAATATAGAGCTTTGTTGCGTTGTTAATGCTGTAATAGAGTTTCAATGCAACATTAGTGCAAATGTATAGCCAATATAGTGCAATGGCTTAATGCTTATGGTTACTTGGGTCTGACCTGCTCAGGTCTGCTGCAAATATCGTCACCTGTTGAGACATGAACCGATTCGGAGGCACAGAGAACAGACGTCCATCGTCAGCATTCAACTTGTGTAAAATCTCTAACGGTTTCGAAGTTAGTTGGGATATCCAAACCAGGTGCGATACTTTCGTCATGTTGTTTTGAGGCTGGAGTTCGACAGAATTGACAGCGGTTATTCCTCTACCCAGTCAAACTAGTCCGGAACCGGTTCGAACTTCCAGTTGAATCCCAGCTCAAATACATGAACCGATAGAGTCAGAATCGGTTGTTTTCTTTGAGCAAGATTCCATACTGAATCCATTCAAGATTTCGAACCGGTTCCGGAATGGATTTGACGGATAGTTGGGATGAGTTAGTGTGGCGGCGCTAGTGTTTATCGTATATTAATTCAAATGTTTACACACGTTTTTGCCTTTCTCATATAAAGAAAGGCTATGCAATCACTGTAAAAATCGACTTTTTAACCGAGGCCCGGAGGGCCGAGTATCATACACCATTCGATTCAGTTCGTCGAGATCGGCAAATGTCTGTGTGTGTATGTATGTGTGTGTGTGTATGTGTGTGTGTGTCATTTAAACTCACACAATTTTCTCAGAGATGGCTGAACCGATTTTCGCAAACTTAGTTTCATCTGAAAGGTATAACGCTCCCATAAGCTGCTATTGAATTTTTAGTTGATCCGACTTCTGGTTCCGGAGTTACGGGTTGAAGAGTGCGGTCACACAGCAAATTCCCATATAAACTGGTACCACCATAATGTTCAAATGATGTAAAACATATTAAAATTGATGTAACATTACTCTAGTTTGCGGGTCTGGATCACTATTGATCAATCAAAGCAGCTTTGACCACATTGGCCACCTATGACGGTTCATGACGCCCTCGGGGAACCCGCCAAGTTCCTAAGCTAATATCACACCCATTCCACAACGAATTCTCTACCGATTTTTACGAACTTAATTTCAAATGAAAGATACAGTAATGCCATTGACTGCTGCTGAATTTCATTCGGTTCTGACTCTTGCTTCCGGAGTTACAGGGGTGTTAGTAAGGATACACTGGAATTTCCCATATAAATCGGTACAATCGTAATACCTCAGAGGCTAAAAACTATTGAAATGGTCACCAAATTCCTTCTAATCGTAGATCTAGATCACTGATTGCCAATCAAACATTCTTTGAATATATTGTCCACTATCGACGATTCCGGAAGTCCGGAATTCCGGGCATATTCCACAATTAAAGTCACATCGGTTCATCGGTGATGACTGAACCGATTTTCTCAAACCAAGTCTCAAATGGAAGGCAAAATATGCAGTTGAGTATTGCGTAGCCGCCCCTTCCCCCCCCCCCTCCCCACCTTGCCCTTACACCTCCCTCCTTCATCACTCCCCTCTTCTTGGATCACCCTCACTCCCAGATTTCCTTCATCCACCCCGTATACCGAAATAAGATGAAGGATTTCTGACGCATCCTCCACTCCCACTCTACTAAACCCCCATTCCCTACCCGTTCAAACGCATTCCACCAACCTTTGCAAATTATAATCACATGAAGATAACATTGAACTCATGCTTATTAAGCTAATTAAATATTATTCTTTTGCCTTTCTTATATAGAAAGGTTATGCAATTGCTCCAAAAACCGACTTTCTAACCGAGGCCCGGAGGGCCGAGTCTCATATAACATTCGACTCAGTTCACCGAGATCGCAAAATATCTGTGTGTATGTATGTGTGTATGTATGTATGTGTGTATGTGTATGTGTGTATGTATGTGTGTGTATGTGCGGATTTGTTAACAAAATGTCCACATCGATTACTCGGAGATGGCTGAACCGATTTTTACAAACTAAGATTCAAATGAAAGGTATAATATTCCCATAGGTTGCTATTGAATTTCATTTTCAACCGACATCTTGTTCCGAATTACAAGTTGAAGAGTATGGTTACAAAACAAAATTTGTTGATTTTTCCAAATCAGTTTCTCGGAATTTTCTGAACCGATTTTGACAAACTTAATTTTAAATGAAAGGTCCATCAGCTGCTGTTGAATTTTGTGTGGATCCGAGTTCTGGTTCCTGAATTACAGGGTGATACGTACGATCACGCAGCAAATCTCGATTCTAACGAATTCTGCGATGAATGTAAAAAGGTGATTATTTTCCAAAATGTAAACACAACTGTTGAATTTGTAGATCTAGGTCCCCAACAGTCATTCAAAGTCTCTTTGGCCACACTGGCCACCATCGACGGATCCGGAAGCATCCAAAGTCAGAATAACGGTTATATTGGTTTCTCGAAAATGGCTAGATTTGCTCAACTTAGTCTCAAATGAAAGGTGTTGCGTCCCCAGAAACTGATATTAAATTCCATCTCCATCCGACTTCCAGCACCGGAGTTACGGGTTGTGGAGGTCGATCACATAGAAAACTCCGATTCAAACCGATACCGCGATGAATGCAAAAAGGTGCTCTTATATATACTTACCAAGTGTAATAAGAATGAAAGACATTTCCATGAAGTTATATTGTACGAACCAGATATTAAATCATAGTTTGGAGAAATGAGAAAGGCACAATTGCACCTCTAGGTGGATTAAAACAGGTTTTTTAAATATTTTTGTTCGATCATGGACGTCTGTTCCCTGTGCCGGAGGTGTCGACCAAAAGGATTTACATCTGTTTACAGCCACCTTCGCCAGGCTTTCTACCCTTCTTGGTGCTAGTCGTTCCTATTTATCTGCTAGCTGGTGCTGAGAACTTTTCGGTGGCGGTATTTAACCCTATACCGATGCCCGTTTTCGCGATCCATCCCAACGGAATAATCATCGGCGGTAAAATTTCTCTAGACAACGATATCCCGATTTTCTCCAGCTTCGTGTTTTTTTTCCTCCTTAGCTGCCGTTGCTAGCCCGCTGACCGACATCTGCTGTCTACTCACTACTGTTGCTAATATCGAAGCTTGTCGAAACGTGAACCGATCCTTCAGAGAAGCCGTCCAACTTGACATACATCCCTTTCCAGCCACCCTCGCAATGTTTCGTTCTTGGTTTCTTTATTGTCTTGTTTTTAGAGTGACCGAACTCAAATGACATTTTATTTGTCAAAACGGTCTGCAGTATATTTAAGTTAATACATTGCGCACGGGCCTGGTATTGGTTTTGTTTGCTTACTTAAATATGACAGTCATAGTCAAACGTAAACAACCATATCATGAAAGAACCCATTGAAAAATATTGACAGCCTCAATTAAGTACAGAAAAATGTTCCCACCTTTTTATTCTGCATCGTGATTATCTATCGAGCTGTCAAAGTCTACCTAAACCTAAATCGAAATCAGTAGAAAAATATCCACACAATGTTCGATCGAAGAAAGTGTTTGCCTCAACTCTTCTGATATGGCAGGCTATTTGTAGATGCGGAGAAACAGTTCAACTTCTATTTTCTTAATCTGGCGTCTTGCAACTATAGCGGTGCAATGGTATTCCGCGAATTTGCTCAATTTTATGATATCTTAAGTTTAAATATAACTATATTCAAGAGTGGCTCTGGCTTGGCGGAGCAGAGAGTAAGGCGATGGTCTCATACATCTCTCGTCATATGTTCGAGTTGCAGCCAGGAAGGTTTCAGTAGGATCGTAGCACTAGCTCTGTAATTGTCCTGTACATTGATAATCGGTTGCAAAGTTATTCGAAACCGAAGGTTAGGTTCCGCTACGAAACGTAGTATCGCTTTGCTTTGCCTTTTTACATTCAATATCTCACACAATAAATTCGGCAATATTGTCAAACATGTGTCAATTTAAATATTCCGATTCTTTTGTAGATTCTATTTTTGTATGGAAGCTGATGCTTTTTAAATTACAGCAATTCATCCGACTCTTGTGAAACTTTTGCACAAGTTTTATTAGCGGCAGTTTGCATGGCCAACTTTCTAGTACCTTCCGGCAGTTGGATTTGCTACGAAGATTTCAGTTACACTTTCTAAGTCAATTCGTCAATTTGTTGAATAAACATATTGACACACCAATCTGCTCAGTAATAGGTTAGTTTTTTTTAAATAAAAATAATTGGCTCCCGATTTTTTTCCACAATCGCCATCAAGACTAGAAGAGATGTTGTTTTATTCAATCCGAAGAGAGTGAATCAAAGCGCAATTCCGCTACACGCAAATAGAAAAGATAGAGAAGGTGATCTTCAGTCGATTCCAATTGATTTCCTTTGTTTTTCTCGTGATTCCTGATCATCTCCTTCATGATATACGAGAGTGAACAAAATAAGAACGAGAGACTGCCACCTACTGAAGGCATGAAATCGAAACGATAATCGCAATGTATTGACTTATCGATTCAACCAGTCACACCATTTTAGTCGCTCTCCGTGATTGCCTTCCGATGTCGCTCGCGTCGTTTTCAAACTTTTATGAAAAATACCACAGAAAGCGACTAAAATGCTGCTGCTGGTTGCAACAATAAGCTAATTCTTTACAGTAATTGATATCCGATTGAAAGAAAGGACAAAATCACGACTGTTAGTCCTAGCGCTGCTGTGTACGTTTCTTCATATCAGTGAAGTAATATACGATTATATTTAAATAGTGGGTACATTAACCCGCATCTCAGTTAAACCGATGTTATACAAATTTTCTGCTCGGTTTACCCTGTTTACGTTTTTATTGCTAAAAACGAGGTTTTCCGGGCAGTGCTTTACCATGGAACGCATACAACGTATAAAAATGGAATTAAGTGCCAATAACAATACTATTGTGATATCCAACAGGGGAAACAGATCGAAATGATGGGTTCAGGGATGCCAGGTCGCATTTCTTGAAATGTGTGCGCAGCCTATTTAACAATCTGTGCAAATCTGTGTTGAGAAATACATACAAATTTGTCTCAAAACAAGAAGAGGCGACCTTTTTTTTATTTTTCGATCAAGCACTAGGTCAATGCGTTATAACAGAAATCTGTGGAAATCTGTGGAGAACATTGAAAATCTGTGAAACACGGATTAATCTGAGTACCTGACATCCCTGGATGGGTTATACGAAAGCACTTATGTGAAGAAAAATCCCTCATAGGCAGGATTCGAACCTGCAACCCTTGGGATTTCGGCCCAAAGCACAAACCCATATGCTATCCCTGAGATATGATGACATTCCAGAAAGGACACATGATTATCACGTTGGTGACAGTGAACGTTATCGACAGTCTGGCCAATGTTTACCACAACATCTGAGTTTTGGTAATCGTGACAATCACTAGTTATAAAGTGCTCTTTTTGGAGTAAATTGTGTGTTCACTCTTCCATAAAACTTCTTTCACTTCCGTATTATATAATTGGTTTATTGGACTCGGTGCAGTACTTCGGATATCCTTGGCTGGATGGACTCATTTGTCCCATCTACAAGTAAGGGCACAGACTGGAGTGCGCTAATTACAGTGGGATATTTCCCCTCAACTCGGCATACAAAATACTGTCGCGTATCCTGTTTAGTAGACTGAGACCGCCTGAGGAGTCCTTCGTCGGCGAATAGCAGGCTGGTTTTCTTGAGGGGCTCAGAAGATCAGCCTGTGGATGATCCTAGGCGTCTGTTAACTGATTTTAAGGCGGCGTGCCACTCAGTGAAAAGAAATCAGCTGTGGCAGATTATGTCAGAACATGGTTTTCCGGCGAAACTGGTTAGACTGATCCGTGCGACGTTGGATGGTTCAAAATCCAGTATTCGGATTACAGATGAGATCTCAACCTTATTTGTGACCTTAGGTGGACTGATGCACTTTAAAATTTGCTGTTCAACATTGCTCTTGAAGGAGCTATCAGGAGAGCTGGCGTGCAAAGGAACGGAACTATCATCACAAGGTCGCATATTCTCCTTGGTTTGGCGGACGAAATTGATGTAATTAGAATCGATCGAAGAGTAGTGGAAGAGGCCTTCGTGCATTTTAAGAGGGAAACAGCGAGGATAGGCTTAGTTATTAACCCAGCCAAGACACAGTACACAGTCGCTGGTTATGAGAGATGCAGGTCTAGTTGTGTTTGGTTCCAAGGTAGTGTTTGAAGTGGTCGAACAATTCGATTATTTTGGTACACTTATGACTAGCGACAACGATGTTTCCCGTGAGGTAAAAAGCCGTATTGCAGCTACCAACAGGGCCTTTCACGGTCTACGTAACCAGCTTAGGTTCAGCAACCTGCAAACGTCAACCAAATTCGCCTTATACAAGACACTGATCCTCCCTGTCGCTCTTCGTGGCCACGAAGCGTGGACGTTGAGAGAGGCAGATAGGAGAGCACTCGGAGTCTTCGAGTGTAAAGTGCTGCGTCGGCTACCCAGTGAGCAAATTTTCTGGCAGAGACCGCTCTGCTAGATTTCTGTAAGTCTTGGTTTGGCAGCCCTGTCAGATTTCTGCGCGTATCCTGTCGGATTAGTTGAGCTAGGGCGAACTCGATTTCGCTCGCGTTTTCTGGCAAATTTTGACAGGAGCCGAGCAAAACCCTGGTATAACTCGGACATAAACTGTGCAAAGATCCTGGCAATTCCTACCTGGTAGAATTTAGCACGAATCGAGCAAAACATCTGACAAAGATGTGGCAGGAAGCGTGCAGAGATCTTGGCCGTACATTTCTGTCTGGATTCTGGATAAAAGTGAGCAGCATCGGTTGGTTTTACCGCTTCTGTCAGAAACGGTTGTTGCATTTGAGCGAATTCGTTGCCAGAATTCCCGCACAAATCGCGCAAAATGCTCGCCGAAACTCTACCAGCATCAATTTCGCTTTGCTTAACTTTTGCTTGCCACGCTGACCGGGTATCTGCTGCAAAGTCACTCATCAGAGTCTGCAAGCATTTTTTTAAATGATCAATAAATGTTTGAATTAAGGAAAACTCGTTTCCTTGTAAAACTGTTTATTTAATACGTACGTATTTGATTAAGTTTATAAAATTCACACACTAACCTAACGGCAGGCTCTCGAACCCTTCGGAAAAAGTTCACCACAGAGTGCACAGTCGACAATCGCAGCTACCGTATCTTTCTCACGATTGACAAATGTTTGCAAAAACTTTGCATTTACCGGAACGGTTTTTTGTTGTTGTTGGAAATGTCAGCCCAACATCCGCTCCCATCGATTCGTGTTAAATCGCAACGCGCGCGATTCGTCAACCCCAGCAGGGAAACCCGAACGCGGCGAAACGGTGATCCTTCTAATTTAATCATCGCATGACGGAACTGTCATTTAGCTTAGTGATTTAGAAAGAAAAAAAAAACACACATCACAGAGGTATCGCTAACCGCTAACCTAATCTAGTCACCAGAACCCGCGCGACCGTCGTTTGTCACGCGTGTTTGGATATGCAAATTTCTTTAATTACAACGCGGTTCCCGCAGTTCTGCAATCAGGCGGTGGGATCCGCCGTCAGTACCTACCGGTAACTGTCACCGTCCCCGTTTCGTTCTGATCAATCAAAGCAACCAGGCTAATTTTTTGTCGTGCTATCACAGACTAACAGACATAACACTCAAAAACAACGCCCGCTTTAACGGCCATTTTAAATATATTTGTAGTTGGGACTGTGGCCACATTTGAACTTATGGCGCCACTGACATATGAAGAAGCATATGGGGGATATACCACTACTGAAAAATTGTTCCCAAACCTGAGGGGTAACCCACCAGCAAATGACTGTTTGGGACCGTGAATAAAAGGTGGAGCTAGTGTTCTGGCAAAATTGTTGGATCGATATTTTTTTAGGGAATTCCCTCATAGTGTTATGTCTGTTAGTCTGTGGTGCTATGCTGATTGTTGTTGTGATGGGATTAGATAGCTAGGGACCGCCGACCCGGTGAGGTGAAAGCGGTATTATGAAGTCATCTTATTTGACACACTCACTTTCACGTACGATGCGTTGATTGTTTGTGTTTTTTGGTGTTGAGGTTAGGTACCCGATCATGAACAGATCATACCATGGCGCATTGGTTTGATGGTTGTGAAAGTAGATAATACCGTTTCCCACTTAACGATTGTGCTGATGGTGTAATTGGTGGGATTGTTCCTTTTTTCAACCGAGATATTGGAAAACATTCTCTAGGGTACAGACTCACGGCTAGTTGAGAAGGGTTTTGTTTGCATTAATTTTCCCTTTATGTTTAGAATTTAATTATGCGAGCAGGCATTGTTTGTACTGTCGAAAAAAAGGATCAGTTGCATTCGTTAATAGACCTTTCTCGACAAAAAATTTTATATGCAGAACAGCTTCCGTTTTCATCGCTGGATCGATTCTGAATACTGTCACGTTAATTTGGTGTCTCTAACTATTGAAAAAATAAAAAAATCTTCGAACTGCCCATTTTACTCTGTATTACCCTGTCCTATTTTACCTCGATTCTCCATACTTTTACACCATTTGGATGAACTTTGAGTGGGGAATATGAAATAAAGTTACGGCGGGTAGCCTATAACAAAGTTCCAGTAGCCTACCGCTCGCCGGCATCTATTTTAATCTGGCTATTCGCCGTTTCGTTTACTGGGTATGAACTTCAAGAGTTCATTCCAATTTGTCAAAAACATTGTTTTGACGTAGATGAACCCCAAAACAGTGTTGCAGAATATTCCGATTTATCGATATCTAAACCGATTTTTAATTTCAAAACCAATAAAGTTACTAAAAATACCGATTTCTTTTTTCTTACCAAAAAATAACGATTTTCATATAATAAGATCAATTAATATTACGTTTGGACCTTTTTAGAAAATGTCTTCACCACATCAAATCATCCGGAAATTGATTCAGCAATCTGCCAGGTTACTATCAAAATTTCAAATAAAGCTCACCAACTGATTCTGAAATCGATTGAGCTCGGTAGGTTTGATTACATAACATTAGAATGATCTATAATTTAAAACCAATAATTTGCAGGTAACTTTTGGTCCCATTTATTTTTTATTTAGAACTATACCGACATTAGATTTTTTTCAGTACCAGTAGAAAGTGGAAGTACTCCGGAGCAGAGAGAAAATCGTTCCTATGTTCTCTTTTTTCTTCTTCCGTTAGCAAACTGGAGTAAAAAGCAAGTATTTTTTGCTTCTGTTTGCTCCGGAGCAACTTCTGTGTACTAGAACAAACCTATTATACAAAACCATCTGACAACGCTGCTCTAAAGTGAAAAGTGCTCTTCAAACATCGATGACATCTTTTTTGTTTTTTCCTGTTTTCTCTATATAGGTATACCTATCTGATATGTATTTCATCCTGCCAAGGAATCCAAAAACATCAGCTGTCTCCCGTTTTCCGAAAGTTCGCCGACCAGTTTTGCTTCCAAACTGAAGAAAAAATTACAGTTTAACTTCACCAGGCACATCATCAGAATGAGATGCAGGAAAATATTAACCCAGAATGGTTTCATTTTACCGTCCAGTATGAGAAACATTTTACAAATGATAATCGTGTATGCCCAAAAGGTATTTTGTGCGGATCTGCGAATTCGGTTTTTGTGGAATAATTCGACCAAGGGCTATGATGTAGCAGCGGTGGAGAGTAAGTCCAATCTTACGGCTCCATCCCACCCCGGCAGCAGATGAGCGCTGGCGAATGTTCTCAGCCACCTGGAGGAGGAGGTTCAGCGCGGAAGAAATGTTACCAGATTTTGCCGATCTGGTGCCTGGACTTTTTTGGTAATCTCAGAGATTGGGTGTGCAGATGGGCGGTTGGAGTTCTGGGAGGGAACGACTGATAACTTTAAGGTAAATTGTATGGAGTCATTTGTTTTTTATTACAACTATTGACGGACGTTTCATTGCAGGGTATATATGACAAAAACACCCACAACAATGGGGTAACGAACATAAAGCTCGCCGGTGACAAAGTGATAGTCGCACGGTTGAGTGGACGAATCGATTCTCTGAGACTGGAAACGTACACGCAAGGTTGTCAGATCGATTGGGGATTTACGTCTGCATATGGGCGAAGTAAGTACTATGTTTCAAGCAATTTTTTAAGCTCACCTAGGGCGCAGAACAGACAGATTTTACTTGTTATTTTAAAATACTGTATATTCTAAGTCATTTAATTTTCAGTCTGCAATAAGTATGTCATCAAGTGCCCTAATTCTTATTCTTTTTTAGCTCACGTACGCACCGGTTCGGCAGAAAGCATTAGTTTATTTCAGCAATCTGTCCACAACGTTGCCAGCTCAACATAACGCATCCGAGGAGGAGCTTCGATGTATCTTGGAGTTTCACCAGCAGGGTCACCGGTGACATGTTTGGAAGTGGCGGGTGGTACAGTCATGACTGGCAGCCAGGGCCACACTGTTAAAGTGTTCCGATTCGATAGCCACCTATTGCAGTTCACCCTAAACGGCCATTGCGGTCCTATCACATGTATTTTCATAGACCAGTGGCAGGCCGAGATGGGAGCATCTGGTCGCCAGGATGGTTTGCTATGTGTGTGGGACTTGAACTAGAACAGCTCCTACAAGACAATGGTTACGAGAGAGTTCAGCAGGCCGTTGGTAAGGGAGTGGATAATTTTTATAGTGTCGATTGTTGATAACAGGGTCATTTAATGGCGCCGTAATTTAATATAGAGAAAGTTACTAAATACATTTTTATAATAAACAAGACTTCTATTTACATTGCTTTCAATCAGATAATTTATGTTAGAACTTGCTTTTCCTTTTTTATTTTCCCATTACCGCCTCCAGCGAACGCGTGGATGCTTTCGGTCGCGGTAGAATCCTTAATTTTTCCTTTTCGCATGCTACCATTCCTTGACCTGTCGTACAGCTGCTTGTGTCCCATCAAATGACTACGTTCAACAAATCTTTTTCCACACAAATCACAGCCATGGGGTCGTTCGCCAACATGCCTGCGATTATGCTGGGTCAAATGTGCTCTTCAAAGAAACTCCTGCTCGCAGAGGTCATATTTGTATGGGCGTTCGTTTGTATGGATTTGCATGTGCCGAGTCACGTGAGAATATTTTATAAACCCGCCACCACAGACTTCACATCTGAATTCTCGATCTTTGCTGTGGATAAGTTTGTGCTGCGTAAGTTCTTTAGATTCAAGAAACTTTCTACCACAGATGTCGCAACTAAATATCTGATCCGCAAGATTCATATCGATGTGAACACGCTGGTGACGTTTCAAACTGCTTCTTTCTACGTAGCCTTTGCCACAGATATCACACTTATACAGACGCTCGCCAGTATCCATGCGCATGTGGCGAGTGAGTTCAGCACTAGTTATGAATTCTTTGCACAAATATCGCACTTGTGCGATCTCTCACCCGCATGGATAAGTTTGTGTCGCGTGAGACTACTGTTTTCGGTAAACTTCCTACTGCAGATATCGCAAACGTAAGCCTGATCTTTATGGGTAAGCTGGTGCTGATCCAACTGCTCAGAAGTGAAAAATTCTCTGCCACATATCCGACAACGGTGCCGTGGTTCGCCGGTGTGTATCCGTTTGTGCCGGTTTAGATTTATACCCTTGGTATATGCTTTACCGCAAATATCACAGTCGCGTGCCGGCATGTACGCGCTTGTGAACTGCCAGCTGTCTCTTCTTGGGGAATGATTGGTCACACATTCCGCATTCATAGGTTTTGTTGATGGTTGTTGACAGTACGGTGGCATGTGTGAAATTGTCACCTGGACCTGTGTTGTCTGTCTATTATTATTATTATTTAGTATTCCTATATTTTAAAATCTCCGTATTCCTATATTTTAAAATCTCATGTATTTTCATAGACCAGTGGCAGGCCGAGATGGGCGCATCTAGTTGCCAGGATGGTGTGCTATGTGTGTGGGACACATTTAGGTTCACTAGTCCTATGGGACGACAATACTGGAGATGTAGCTCGGGAAATCAGGCTTGACTGCTCCAATTCACAACTAAGTCCGAAGATTATGCTACCTGCCAGTGGTTCGGTAATTTGTAACTACGGAAATCAAATGTGAATCGTTCGTTTCCCACTTGTGGTGGCGGAAAAGTGGTTCGGTCCGGGGAATCGTAATGGGCCAGCTAACGAAAACAAATGTACAGCAGCAGCCTCTGAACGAAGCCATTGCTAGCAGGAGTCTTTGATTTGGAAGGACAGTTGCTGAGGACCATTCTCACAATAGTATAAAAGTTCTAAGTTCTAACCTCAAAAACAGACAACAATAAAATGTATTTCTTTCAAAGTTGATAATATCCATTACATGATCAAATGCGCTGATGGGTTGGGCTTTGGATTCGGCTATATTCCATCGTCATTGGAGCTAGATCATAGAATCATGTTAATTTGACAGACTGCAAGTGTTATTAGTAGCACAAACAGCTAGCAGCCCAGCTAGTATTGTTCTTTCTGCTTGCAACCGACCTGGTTATATTGATGTCAATGCTAAATTCACTGTTACAGCTGTATGGTCGCTATACTGTCCCATTTGTTATGGGATTTGCTATTAACATGGGACAGTTATGCTTAGAGCACCAGATTCTGAATGCGACCAATTTTGGCCAATCACTGGAGACAAAATCACGCGTAACAATTAATAATAAATTAAATTATTGTTGAGAAATTTTTGTTGTACATGAATAAAACATACCTATTTTCTCGTTACCTTTGGCTAAATAACCATTAGAAACGTTATGAGTTTATGTTGTCGCATTTTATAATCATTTATACTACTTTCAAGCGATCGATTTTTAAGATACGACTCGCATTTTAACCACCCCGTCACCGCGCCATCAAAATAAATCATACTCCTAATGAACTAATATTTATTAAAACATTTACTAAATAAAACCAGACCTGATAGTTCGTTTGCAAAAAAAAACACCGAAGCACAGTGAGTTGGTGTTAAAGCTCTATCTTCGATCCTAGTGCTGCAGGATTTTGCCAACATTTATACTATTTTTATTCAAAAAAACTATCACGTGAACATTATGTATATGGACTTCTAAATTTGGTAATTGTTACGAATCACACTCGGCCTGGCCTTGGGTACAAGATAATAACTGCTTGATCTCCCACGAGCATGGTCCCGCCGGAGTGTTTGCCTCGCCCGATACCGGGGCTAGACGAGGCTGCCTCTTGTGAATCGGAACCGCTGAACATTCCGATGAGGGTATATCCAACGGTATTACCGACGGAGCCGATCGCTACACTACCAGCAGTAGCTGCGATTTGAGCAATTAATCCAAGTGCCTGGTTGGGAGCTACCATTGGTGCAGCGACAGCCGAGTGTGACGCAGGCTAGACCATCGGCTAACTCGATTCCGGCGAGGTGGAGCGGCTGCAATTGGTGCGGACCTATGAAGCGATGTATATAATTTCAAGGACATCAATGCAATTACCAGTGATCATCAAAATGTTTCGTGGCTAACGTTGTAATTCAGCAAAAAAAACAAAACAAGTTGAATTGATCGCAACAAATAAAATCGCTTTCTTCACCGAATCGTGGACAAGAAAAATCCAAATGCCAAATTTAACGGAACATTACCTAATGACGTCAAATAAAAATGAAAGCCTAGCGAGCTTGTTAATACAAGATATTCTCATTTAAAAGTGAACCAAATCAAATTTCTCATACTGTGGTCGAATAAAAAAAACTCCAAGTCTATGTAAACAAGCTCTGCGAACTGTCAAAAAAGTGAGGTTAAACATTTTCATCCAATGTTCTACAGTGAGAGGTTCATTTTAGTTTGTTTACATTGCTAATGAATTCTGTACTGCGATTCACCACTTCATTTACCGCGTTGCCAAGAACTTAAGGGAAAATATTCAAAACAGTGCTGCCCAAACGCGCATTTTAAGTCCCACCATTCTTGCTGAGGTGAAAAAAATATTCAACATTCTTGCATATTTCAAATTTTAAAAAATCATGATAGCTCCTAAAAATCTCATTTTTACGGAAATGTTCTTATAAATGTGTAATCTTTCGATTAAAAATAAGAAAAACAGATGTTAGGTCTGACGAGAAAGGTCTATTGAGTTATTAGTTTAGGATAGCCTGTCTCTAGATTCGAAAACAAATTTAACTCGTTGATTTTTACCTGTGAAAACCTGGTACAGTTTCTGAGTAGCTACGCTAAAATGATAAACTCCTATTGCGCACTTTCCACCAACCTGGACTCCGCACTTTTAAAGTGCGAGTGATCTCAAAACTGCGAGCTGTCAAAAAACATGTATTTCAAGTGATAGAGATGGTACTTTTATAGACAGACCAGTCGAACTAACCGGTCTATGAGAAGAATTTAATGGAAGAATGGTAAGTGCGCAGTGCAGTTAGAATCCAGTTTTTAGTGCCACAAGCAATATGCAAGTAGCATGTTTCATCGCTGTAACCCTAGTTTGCCTGTCATTTATACTTTTCTGAGATGTTCCTACGTAAAAATTTTATTGACGTTCCAAGATAAAACTCCAACCAATGACTCATGCTATCTGCAGCATAAATAATCGCTTTCGCAAATATACATTCAATAATGAGCAAAGTATCACAAAAGAATTCCCCCTTCCTGAGCGGTTCAACACGACTCACACACTCTGGCTCTGGCAGAGGAAGATTGAGACGAACGAGCGAAAAACACAACGATTGAACTGTCATCAATTGTCATCGCTTCACTCACGAACCATCCTAAACCGGCAAGAGTCGCATCCAGAAGCTTGAGCGAAGTTTTATGGCATTTCAAAACGTCAATCTTTCATTCGCTTCTTCGACTCCCGGTTTGCTACGATGGAGGAATGGGATAACAGTTTCGCTGTGGCTTCCTTAGATCATCGTCAGAGAAAAAGGATAGGGACAGGCTGAAGATTTTGATGGAATTGGGGTGAAGTGAGCATAAACACGAATCTTCTCTATTGAAGGCAATTTAAAAAAAAATACTTGCTCCAAACCTTGATGTATAGTTTTTTAACCATATGGATTCTTTTTACTTTCGACAATCTTGACAGCTTGCCACTAAGCTATGCCAAAGCTTAACTTTGTAAAGATATTCTAATTTTGACTTTTAACTGTCAAAACCGACAGACACGTTGCGCAAGTCGCATTTCGCACCACGTTCCTCTTTCTGGCTACAATTAATAATAAAAGCATTCGCGACGTCTCGGTGCTTCCGAATCGAGCATAAAAATTATAACTTCATCTTTTGTTAGACATATAATTGAATGCTACAGTTTTCCCTGGAAAATAAAATGCTCGCCCGACGGCATTTAATTGGATGGTGTCGTAAATTTTGGTTCTTTTAAATTTGTAAAATGTTTTTTTTGCCAGCTGCCGGCATCCCTATCGGATTAAACATCTATCGTAAACGTTGGCATCTTAGTTGAACCAGGTTGACAACTGAGTATGTCATGAATTGTTGCGTAGATTTTGAATGATACGAGAACCGTGCTTTGTTTATTTCTTCTTCTTTTAATAACACGGTCCATTCTGAAATATTAACCCTATCATGGCCAACTTTTTTCTAGTGCAGGTAGGGATTCAAAACTATTTTTTCCTTGAAAACGGTGGGGTCAAGAAACACGACAGGCCTTCCTTCATAAGGATAGGTACTTCCCTCGTAGTGCTAGAAGCTGCTCAATTTTTATCTTCCAGTGCTCAATACAATTCTTCTAGAATACTTACAATAGTCCACTTCTCGACAAACATATGATTACGGCTTAAAAGCCAACTGTCAAAATTCTCTTTGAAAGGAAGTTCCGGACAAACCGTTACTAGCTAAACACAGTTCATAGCAGATAGTGAAAGAGAAAACTTTTTTCTTTTGTTTACTACCAACAACTGTCATTGGCAAGTAACGGTTCGTCCGGAACTTCTTTTCAAAAGAGAATTTTGACAGTTGGCTTCTAAGCCGTAATTATATGTTTGCCGAGACTTGTGTGGAAAACGTAGCCAAAGACAGTCTAACTTGATAAGTTTTGTCAGCTTTCAATAATATTGCAACGTAACGAAGATATCTGAAAAATTCATTTTCCGTCATCAACGTAAGCTGTCCCTGGCAGCACTGCTCCATCGGAATCCGATCAGACTAAATGCAATAACTTCAATTCTGGAGCTGATCCTTGTAACTGTTAATACTCAAATGAAGGGCAATAGTCATATTTATTAGCCTTACTTATTTTAGTGAGCAAACCTTGGCTCAATCAAAAGTTATAGCTATTTAAAAACGACCTTTGACATTAGATTTTGGAACCACATAGTTCCTTTGACGTTAGATTTTGGAACCACATAGCATGGCCGAAATCGTTTCTTGTCTTGCTTTTCCTAGAGATTTCGGCATACTGGACATGAAAATACTAGTTATTATTCTAAATGATAGTGTTGTCAGAGTTGATTTGGCCATTCGAGCACTTAAATTGCTGGTTCAATTTTTGTTCTCTATACTCAAAATATGACATCAAAACAAATAAGCAACGACCCGACCTGACACTCCTGTTTCGAGAATGTGTCGTAACTATGACTCAGTGATTTGGGTAACTGGAACTGTCGAATTCAATATATAGCCAGACAAATCAGGAAATTGGCAACACTGATTAATATACTGTAATTATATTTATTTCTTTTCCTGTTTCCATTTTCTCTATAGCTACAGTTGTAACCGTTGTGGTGTGAATTTGTTCCAGTGCAGTGTCTTTCTTCTATCGTTGAATTCTCGTGTTTTCGAAACATTTGGGACAATTTTTTGTCCTTGAAGTCATAGTACCCAAGGCAGAAGAACGGGTAGAAAAGGGTTACATGAGCAAGCGACTTCATTCTTTTTCTTCTACCGCAGGTTAGCGATGCTACATTGAAATCTGTGTTTCAGTTCAAAAAAATTTTACCATCAGTGATGACTAAAACAGAAAAAAAATCTGTATTAAATTTCCGGAAAATCTGTGAAAAATCACAATATTTCCAAAAATTTGTGGAAATCTGTGAAACTTTCATCAAAACGCCAAAAATCTGTCATCTATGAAAAAGAATCTGTGTTCAAATATGAAAAAAATCTGTGAATATGGTAACCCTGCCGCCGGTGGCATGTTTTTATAATTTGCTTATTTGACGTGGCTCAATGCGTTAGCTTAATTGAGCCGTAGATCTTTTAATATTTACAATGTGTGAATAAAAGTAAAGAAATCGCATTTAATGTAAATAATTCCATAGAATCTTGTGTCTTTCTTGTTGCAGATCCTGCATCGTCAGCTGTTGCTGGGGAAGGTCACATTTTCCGCTTTCTCGCGATTTATCGATGATTCGGCCAAAGCGTCAAGCCTTGGATTGTTTGTTGGACCTACGAGTCACGATCGTATATCCGTGTTTTTTGTCATTTACTTTATCGTTGGTTGTACCCCTAGCAGCAATAAAGGTTTTATGGTGCTCTTGAAGCTTTCCTTAAAATTAAGATTGCATTTGAAGTGAGCTATAAAACTATAAAATGCAACTTATGCAATGGTTGTTGACTAGGCGCATCACAACGGTCGGAAACGCTGTGCGTTGGTACTGTTCTTCCAGCATTCGTTGATGCCTGAGCAGCAACTGCGGTTGTTTGTAATTTAGTTGATTTTGAGCAGGGTTGTGTGTTACAAAACTGACACATAGGGGTCTGTCCTTCATATGTGCACAGTGTGATATGAGACATGGTAATGCCTACTATTTCACAATTGAAGTTCATATAAGAAGGAATAGTCGTCGTCACTCGTGTTCTCACGACACGAACGCTGTTGAAAATATCCGGGAAATTTTTTTCAGGCTTCAAACTGAACGAATTCCACCGTTCCGAATTCCGACATGATAGCTGTAATGAACTGATTGCAACTACGCGGAGATAGATCGTGCAGACCAACGTCAATCTTACGACTCAACGACGTGGTGTAAGTTGCTTTTCTTATCGAAGTTTTCCACCGTGACCAATATTTTTAACGTTATCAGTACAGCATTACAGGTATGGTGGAATTGAATGACGGTGACTTCTGTAAGTAAAAACTGCATTCGTTCCAATTTAAAAAATGCTCCACTTTGCGAACACTAGAGCCGATAGAGCAGAATTAAAAATAGATTGTATTGAACTGGTTTTTCAACTGGTTAATTTCGCCCATCATGAAATAGACGATCGATACAGCAACGATGAAAATAACGGTGCTCTATTGTCCACGCTGGCTTAAGGGGGCTGTTGTTTTTCGATAGCTTTGCTTGCTTATAGCATTGGCGCGGGAAGTATATGCGGCAGAGTGTAGATAGAAGCTATTGGTACACTGCACTGTTAACGAGCAGAGCGATTTTAGCATCCCATCTGATCGAGATGAGAAGGTAGACTGAGTTGGGCACTTTTATCAAATGCGAATCACATGAGTCTCTGGCATGAAACGACACATTCGTTAGCTTTAAATACTGTAGTATTTACTTTTCAAGTTCTCTTGAAGCTATGGGGGTTACAAATTGGTATTTTCTTAAAACTTAAAACAATGTAGATTTTTTTTAATTCTCAGCTTGGCATGATTCCACGAACGGGAATGTTGGGTGATCTAACAACATCGCACGAAATCTTTTGCCGGTACTGCTCGAGGCGAAACTGAGCCAACGACTGCCAAAATCTATGGACTGATAGCGATTGGGGCTAAAGCTTGACTCAGTTTCGGGGTCAAACAGAAACGGCAACTTGATTTTATCCCGCGGGACATTTAGAGGGATCGGGTGCCACAATATAGACCCTTTTCAGCATCTCTCGTGTAATCATCCTCCGCATGATACGTGGCTAGGTAGACCAGACCTAGTGAAAGTCACTCGGAAAGAGTCTAATAAAAAAAATCTTCATCCCATCTACGAGCGATACTGCACGCAGTCATTTGCATTCAAGTTATTTAACTTGCTGAAGCGGTGAGTTCTTGAAACGGCAAACTCCGTGTTTCCGCAAGTCTTCGAACGGTCGGATTCGACTGACTGATCCCGCTGACACCGTCAATCTCCACGTCTCGGGATGGTACATATAGGCGTTACTCAAGCGTGAAAAGCTGGTCCCCAGAAAAAGCATTTGAATTATTAAATAACGCGAAGCTTGTTTTGTCTAATATTTGTAATTTCGGCTTCGACTGAATACCGTATTGTCAGGTCCTGGATATCACGCGAATAACACATTCAACCCCTTGAACCAAATTTCCTCGATATCTTAGGAATAATGTAATGTAGCCACCGTTCCAGATTACCATATCCTCAGGTTATTTGCAGCTAATAAGCATTCTCCGACAAGACATGCTGTAATTTCATTTAAAGTAATAGGTCGTCAAGTTTAGTAAAACAAAATCCTTCGCCAGAAGACGAAAGGATTCTGGACTAGGGACGCAGACGCAGCTACTGTACGCGTTCTTGCGTATGAGCTCCTAGGCCGTTCATAAAAAGATCGCTTGAATTTATCCCGCGAAATTTGTACGCGGAACATGTCGAGAGATCATGTGGAGTTTAGTCAAAGGTCAGGTGACCGATTGACCCAACTTTTCTTACTTAAGGCAGTTCATGATCCGTGATACACGAAGGCAAACAGGCAGACAAGCCTTGTTAATATAGACGTGGTTAGGCAGAGCAGACCTGACGAAAGTGACTCGAAAGGAGTCTGATTGGGGAATAAGTTTTCATCTCATCTATGAACGATACCGCACGCATTTGTCTGCATTCAAGGATCTTAACTGGCTGAAACGAGGAGTTCTTGAAACGGTCAATCCCGTGTTTCAGCAAGTCTTCGAACGGTCAGACTCGACTCGCTGACCACGCTGACACCGTCAATCTTCACGTCTTGACATTCTGATCTCAAGCAACTGCGCTTGTTTGCTTCAGGTGCAAACCAGACGTCCCAAATGAACATCGTAGACAATGTTCGCATTGGTTTTGTGCTCATATACCGTTTTGTGTACGAACTCGAATACGCTGTTTCGTACCAAAACACGTGCACTTTTTTGCCTGCACAACTGAACCCCACGTACGTGCACGGTGTGCGTACACCTCTCGTACACACAAGTTCGTGGCACCAGTTTTCTCTTTCTCACTCTCATCATCACTAGCGTTGACTCTTTTTACTTTGTGCGAATCGTTATCGCGTACGCACTCGGTGTACGTGCACGGATGTTTGAACTAGAGTTTGTACATCGGTCGGTACGGTTCGATGTTCGAGACGAGCCTGTACATCGAGACGAAGCATGTTTGAGGTTGAACGCGTGTACGAAATTTTGTACACAAGTACCAACTTGTCAGTGTTCATGTGGAAGTCTGGTGCTAACAAAACAATGCGAATTTAGTTTAGTCTAATCTTTGTAATTTCAGGTATGACTGAAAACCAAATGGTAGTGGGACATTTAGTAACGCCGACAGATAGAGAGAGAGATAGTGACGGGAGTAAAAGAAGCAAATCTGTTGGAACATTCGCAACTAAGATGGAGGAATTCATGATTTCACCCATCTCCATATCAGGTGACCAAATCAATTATCGCAATAAAAAACATAACAACTTACTAATAAATACATATGTTGCTAAAAAAACTCAATTTCTTGGTAACACCAAAACCGGAAAAAAAACCCTGTTTTTCGTCGCGAAACTTCCTTCTTCTACGAATAATGGTAGAAGCTATTTCGGTAATTTCTTAGGGCACACGTCAACAAAACAAATTTTTCTACTTATTAAACTCCAAGATCAGTTCTTGCGAAGAAAAGTGCTAGAATTAAACCGCAGCTGCAGGTATCCTGCCATATATTATAAATTTATACTCATCTGTAGTTTGGTAATATTTCCTCATCCCGCTGGATCAAACAATATTTAACTTACAATTCATGGAGTAAGTTTTCATCCCATCTATGAACGATACCGCACACAGCTGCTCGCATTCTAGAACTGGCTGAAGCGAGCAGTTCTTGAAGCGGCCACCAAACTCCGTGCTCCAACAAGTCTTCGAACGGTCAGGCTCGACTTGCTCACCACGCTGACACCGTCAATCTCCACGTGTCGTGCCGGTACATATACGCTGTACTGTAGCGTGCAGTGCTGATCTCAAGCAGCCGGTATTTACTTACTGCAGATTTGACGCAAACCTTGTTTGAGCTAATCTTTGGAACTTTGGGTATGGCTGAATAGCACCGAAAAGCACGGGACCATTTTGTTACGCAGAAAGGATGAGAGACTGGAGTGACAGGGGCAAATTAAGTGGAACAACGTTCGATTCTAAGATGTATGAGTCCATGATTTCATCTTCATCTCCATATCAGGTGACCGAATCAATTTTGAGAACAAAAAAATACAAATAAGAACTTACTGACTTCTTATCCTTAAAATCTTATTTACGATTAAAACAACTTAATTTCGTATTTTTAGTGTTAAAGGATGGTTAATAATTTTATTAATGCTCTTAATACAGATGTCTTCCGTTTAATTCCACTATAACAAAAATAATAAAACTCCTGCTTTTCACCACCAATCAAATAGTTTTGATTTTTGTTAAAAAATTGTAGAATAATTGGACAAATCCGACTGTCCTTTCAAACATGACAATTGCTTAGACTAAACTGATCTTCAGAGATTTGATATCACCCTTGATTCTTAATTGGTGAACATAACAAAAGCAAGTTAAAACCTAATTAGTTATGGAATTTCCGTTTCGACCTCGTCTCATCAGAATCCGACACTAACTTAGTGACTGGCTTAGCTAGCGCCATCTTTTCTTGCGGGACATCACGCAAGGCTTGTGGGTTTGCTTCAGAGGGGGAACAACTTGACAGCTCCTATACAAATCGTTGAAACCACTTTTTTTGGGTCTGTGGGTCTAAAATGGCGGATCAATCTTTATTCAAGAGCAATTTATAAAAAAAGCGTAAACTTGTTCACAATGAAAATTTTCTTGCTCAGATTTTTTTACTTCCGATAATTCATTTTTGAAGACTTTTTGGGTTTGGTGTTGTTTTATTATAAAAATAATGCATCTTTATTCCGATGCATTATTTTAAAATGATTCATAATTTCTTGGAATCATCAGCATACAAACAAGCGGCGCTTATGCTAGTTAGTGAGCATCTTCATTTAGTTTTAAGATATTAGGTACTAATATTTGCATTGCAATGTAAACAACACACACAATGATACTGGACTGTTTTTCTCCCTCTCCGATAGAAAATGAGCTGTCATCAGTTCTGAATTTTGTGGAAACCTTTGCACCGTAAATGTCGCATGCTGTCAGAAATAAACAATCGAAGTCAATCCCGCCTTTGTTAAATACGAAGTGAAAAATGATAATCACAAAACTAAATGTATTTAAGATTAACGACAAACTTTCGAGAACTGTCATATGCGAAAGATATTTCAAGGGCGACGGGAGAAGAAAAAGTTCACACTAGAAGCGCACTCAAATCAAATCATGCATTTTACATTTTACATTCGGCACAATTTGTAATCCTTTTATGAAACTCCAAAATGACGAATTAACTTGTTTGTATTTATATTAAATTATTACGCTGTTTTGAAATGATCATCTTGATTACGGCTTCCGAATGTAAATAAAGAAAACAAGTTCGTAAAAGACGTCACGGAATTATTTTCTCGCATAGAAATTTACAGTATTGCAATTTGTGGACGGCGTTCTATGGTGGCGACATCATTCGAAACACGGTGGTTTCATGCAACTTAGGCTAAACGTCAAGTTGCGGGAGGGTTGATTTGCTTAAAAACACAAATAGTGTTTTCGTTTTTTGGAGCTAGCGTCAGTCCGGCACTAGCTTAGTCCTATCACTAAGTTAGTATTGGATTCTGATGAGATGAAGTCGAAACGCAAATTCCATAACTAATTTTATTGATGGTTTTTACAGCTGCCAATTCCAATCCTGTCAACATTTGCAATGGGCGGCTTTGTGATTAAATTTAATTTTTCAACTTTCAAATTTTATCCAAAAGTTAAAAAAGTCGTCAAATGGTTCACAGCTTTAGCGTTATCGTGCGTTGTGCTTTCTAATCCCATGGAAAACCATTTCTCGACAAACATGTCAAATGGTCCTAAGTGCAAATGAGAGCCTCTCTTTGTTTACTTTCTCTTTCGATTATTACGGCGTCAGCATAAATCTTTTCAATATTGTTTCAGGATATATCGAAAAACGCTGATTTCGACTAGCATATTATGCTAAGAGTTATACTACGTTCACACTACAGAGTTAAAAGACGTTTTAATAATTAGCAACAAGAAAAATGTCATCAAGATAGCGTTAAAACACGTTTTAACTCGTAGTGTGAACGTTAGGGCATTGCAAAAAATTTTTTTTTTTGAATTCTCAAAGCCCCCCCTTCTCATATTGTGACAAATGTCAAAGTAAGCTCAGATGCCAAATTTCACATCATTTGGACAATTTTAGACCTCCGCCCACTTCGCTTGAAATTTTTGAAATTGGTAATATGGGAAAATATATTAAATGCTATAACTTTTGAAGTAGCAATCAGAAAATTACAATTTATACCTCTTTTTAAAGTAAATAACATTAGTATTTGAAGGAAGACATTCCTGTTTCTAGACAAATAGGGGAAAGTGGGGTACTGGGTCATTTTGGCCTCAAAATTCCCTATTTTTAATAATTTTTCTGCTCCGTGATGCAAATCATACATATTTTGGAGTTTTTCTAATGTGAAAAAATCTCAGAAATCGAACGGAACCTTTTTGGCTTTTGTCCGAATACGGGAAGTTGGGGTTATAGGGCCTTTTTTCATTAATATTAAATTTTATCATTTTTTCGTGCATATATCTCCATTATTCTTCAATCAATTCTCGTAAAATGTACCTTGTTAAACGTTAAAAATCCTTAGGAACACAATAAAAATAGATTCGTTATCGGTAAAATTCAGAAACATCAAATTATCTGATATATAGTCTGAATTTCACATTTTTATCATAAAATTGCACATATTAACTTCGTTTCACAACAAAATTCTTATTAAATTTAGTGTAAAATACGCTTGAGGATGGCATGAGAAAAGTTTCCATCCTGGAAAAATAGGGAAAGTTGAGGTATTAGGACATTTAACGAAAAAAAATGTGATTTGTAGAGTTAATGTCCAAAAATTTGATGTTTCTGAATTTTACCGCTAACGAATTCATTTTTGTTGTATTCGTAAGAATTTTCCGCGTTCAACAAGCTACATTTCATGAAAATTGATTGAAGAATAATAAAGATATATGCACGAAAAAATTATAAAATTTAATATTAATGACAAAAGGTCCTATAACCCCAACTTCCCGTATTCGGACACGAGTCAAAAAGGTTCCGTTCGATTTCTGAGATTTGTTTACATTAGAAAAACTCCAAAATATGTATGATTTGCATCACAAAGCAGAAAAATTATGAAAAATAAGGGATTTTGGAGCCAAAATGACCCAGTATCCCACTTTCCCCTGTTTTTCTAGATAGAGGAATATCTCCTTTCAATAACTTAGGTCATTTCCTTTAAAAAGAGATATAAATTGTAATTTTCTGATAGCTACTTCAAAAATTATAGCATTTAGCATATTTTTCCTCTATATTTTCCCATAGCACCAATTTCAAAAATTTCAAGCGAAGTGGGCGGGGGTCTAAAATTGTCCAAATGATCTGAAATTTGGCATCTAAGCTTACTTCGACATTTGTCACAATATGGGAGGGGGGGCTTTTGAGAATTCAAAAAAAAGTTTTTTTTGCAATGCCCTAGTGAACGTAGTATTAATGAACAAACGTATAAACGGACGAGTTATTAGCGAAAGAGAACGTAAACAAAGAGAAACTGTCATTTTCACTTAGGACCATTTGACATGTTTGGCTAGATTTGTTTGCCAGCAATCCAAACACCAGGCCTACTAAGACGTGTCGAACAAATTGTCCTCCAACAGACCCTTACCTGCACAAGCGCTACCATGAGGCAATGGGTAGTTGAAAATTATTATCTTTTTCCCAGTCTTTTTCCAAAGCCTTCCAAAAAGGACCACTGCGGACCTGAGTTTTAAAGCTGTATATATTCATAGTCCCTGTTATTGTCCTCACGTCCCGCTAATGGCTTTCCGAGTGTGAAGTGTTTGATATGGTTTTAATATTCTCGTCCGTCGGTCGGCTAGGGGAGGACAGCTGAACGTGAAACGATTTATGGGTTATGATTTTTCGCGGGCAGCTGTCCATAGGTTCGTTGATTTATAGCGCCGTAGAGAAACAGTGGCCAGCTGTGTGCTGTACTCGCATCGCAGGTATAAAAAAGAAGACAGAACCTACATAATCCTCTTTAACAACAAATCATCAAAACAAACACTCTTGACGTGGCAAACAACTTCAAACACCCTGTCGTTATAGATAAATTTACGCCAAAGGAACCGCCAAATCGGTCAATCTCAGCCTAATCCCTAATTGAAAACAGCAACCAAATCCGGATATTTCGTCATGTCGTGCCGATTGGAAATAATCATAACTCAAAGATGCGCCCAGCCTTTCGGCAGTTTGTGGCACTCTCGTGAACGAAACAAACAGCACACGGTCATAAAGAAGACAATTACAGATCAATTTATGTCCTCCACTCCCCACTTTTGTGTCTTTCCTACTCCAGGAATGGGGCGATTGGATGGACTGCGACCGAAAGGCCGGAAGACACGAGTTTCGGTTTTTCAATTTTCCTTAAAAGCATGAATGAATCTCGGGACAGCGTACAAGGACATTCCGGATGATGACGGTGGGGAGAAAAGTGCTAAATAGGAGTCGTGTAGCAGCAGCTGGCGCACTGCTGGTTGCCAGGAACTTGAGAGTAGTACTTGTCCAGCACTTGGCAGACCGTCCAAACACCCTGAAGTGGCTCTCTTTCCCGTGTTCTGTTTCTTCCCGGATTGAAGTGAAAGAATTACACACGCCAGAATCACATAATCATAATTTAAGATGAAAGAGAAATCTTGAGATGCTCGTTTCTTATGAGTCGACCGTTCGGCGGTGAGATGGTGAAGGGACGCACTTCAATATGGAGATGAAGAATCGTGCTACGCATCAATCGAAGAGTGCGCTGGTTCTTTTTTTTCAATCTGCCGTGTATAAGGGCACGTGGTGCGAACAAGGGGCCTGTTGATGCCTACTAATCGATCCAGAGTGACGTTCGTTCGAATGTCAACAACCGCATTGCGCAAGAGATGAATGATAAAAACTGTCAAGCTGTGAAATTTTATCGTTTTCATAAATCAATAGATTCTTGCAAAGACGGCAGTCTCGGTAGGATTTCAGTACCTAAAGTGAAAGGATCATCGTCCATATTCCGGAACGGGCGCGGGAAAGAGGGGGCGATTCAAGTGAAAGCCTGTTCCGTTCCAACAAATAACACTATTCAGAACGGTGCTCGCTTTGAATTTCAATAATAATATATTTCAATTCAATAAAAGAATCGTTTCTACTGCTGGCTGCTCAAGGAAACAGGGACGACTACTGTCAGGGAACGCGAAGATGAAAGGAGAAGGGTTGGGCTCCCGGCGCGAAGAATAAACCGCGGCTGTTTCTCAACCGCGAAGGAATGCTGAAATGGGTTGAATCTATTCAATAATTTATGGATTTGATTTATTCATCTGCATAAATATTCCTGGGCATGGTATGGTGCTTTTCTTTTGTTCAATGGTTGAACTGTGGCCCGGTTTGTTTTTCATCTATTGTAGTCGGGGGTAAATTTAGGTTACCTATTCTAAATTTCTGGAGTCAGCAATTGGGAAAATCGATTTTTGCAATTAAATTAATAGTGAAATGTGTTCCCTGGAATTGGTTCGTTTCATTTTGATTAAACGGAAAAACCAACAATAGTAAAATCCTCGAAAATACTCCAAGAATATATTTGATTACTTTATTTATTCTAACACGTGATTGTTGCTTCCTTTTTTTCTTCTCATAATTTATTTAACACGGCTCAATGTGTTTGCATAACTGAGCCGTGGATCTTTCGTGTTTTTACAAGAAGTCAAAATTAAAAAAAACAAATATACGTCGAGTCTTGTTGGTGCAGCTTGCTGCTGCGTGTTGAGATCCTTTTTCTTGACGGTGATGCATTAGCTGCGTGATCCTCTGCAACTTGGTGGCCAGACAGTCTGCCTTCTCTTGCGTTGTCGTTCACGTCCATGTCGTCATCAGCACTGCTTTCAAGGCATTTGATTCTTTACTGGTGGTGTTGGTTGTTGGTTTGGGGTCATTTGATGTATTTTTTGTTTCTTCGCTTTTGGTTAAACTGTATCGATTTTGTTGGCTATTTTCGGCAAATTTAAGACTAAGAGACAACGAAAGCAATTAAATTGAAAGACGGATAGGTATTCTAGAGTGAATCAGTTCTTCACATTTCCTTTCGATCATGTCCATATAAGCCTGCCTAGTCCTAGTTTTCCATTCTAAGTTTACAACTGATTCACTCTAGAATACCTATCCGTCTTTCAATTTGATTGCTTTCGTTGTCTCTTAGTCTTAAATTTGCCGAAAATAGCCAACAAAATCGATACAGTCGAACCTTGCGGCAATTGAAACATAGTAACTTTTGGTTAAAGCACGATCATTATTAATTTAGTGATCCGCTGTGGGATCCCGATGCGCTGTCGTTGGTTTAGCAACTGGTTGTAGTTCAGTATACGACGACTGTGTATCGGTCTTGTTTGTAATAGCTGGAATTCCCGTAGTAGTCTCTACGCAAGGTTTTCCATGGTGTCACACGGCGGATCACAGAATTGACACGTAAGTTCTGGATATGTGTCTAATGTTCGCTGAGTATATGTGACACATTGGATTGATTTGCATTCGATGGTCAGGAAGGAGGGGATAGGCTTTGTCGGGTGCATTCTCACCACACGCACGCCGTTGCGAAGACTTTGGAAGAAGTTCCTGTAAGTCTCTTAACCGTATCCACTTCTCCGTGTTTTGACATGTGTTGTTTGATAACGCTACCATTAGTACAAGGTCATGTAGCTTTACTTCAATAGTGTCATCGTCTGTATATGCTGGGATGCTGTATAAAATGTCATTATATTCGACGGCGTGTTTCAGTTGTTCTGCGCAGCAAATGATTCTACTTGGATACTGGTTTTGAACATAATCAGTACCGCATGACGTAGATGATAGAATTGCACAGCGTCAACAATTGCTCCACTTCACGAATCGATGGTCTTACTGGACATTTCGAAAAGTCATTAGCCACGCTAGCATTGGTGCAAGGTCATGTAGCTTTACTTCAATAGTGTCATCGTCTATATATGCTGGGATGCTGTATACGCTTAAAAACTGTCTGCTCCAAAAGCAATGGAAAAGTCAGTGTATTTTATTGAAAACTAAACCAATGGAAGTCATAATCATCTCAGAATCCAATCGCCCAACTGTTCGTTGCCTGATACACGAAAAAAGTATCAGTAATGAATTTGGGATATAACAAACTTGAATGAAGACTGGAAGACTGGGAGACTGGAAGACTGGAAGACTGAAAGGCTGGAAGACAGGAAGACTGGAAGACTGGAAAACTGGAAGACTGGAAGACTGGGAAACTGGAAGACTGGAAAACTAGAAGACTGGAAGATTGGAAGAGTGGGAGACTGAAAGACTGGAAGACATACAGACTGAAAGGCTGGAAGACTGGAATACTGGAAGACTGGAATACTGGAAGACTGGAAGGCTGGAAGACTGGAAGATTGGAAGACTGGAAAACTAGAAGACTGGAAGATGGGAAGAGTGGGAGATTGAAAGACTGAAAGGCTGGAAGACTGGAATACTGGAAGACTGGAAAACTGGAAAACTGGAAAACTGGAAGACTGGAAAACTAGAAGACTAGAAGACTGGAAGGTTGGAAAAGTGGGAGGCTGAAAGACTGGAAGACTTAAAGATTGAAAGACTGGAAGAGTGGAAGACTGCAAGACTGAAAGGCTGGAAGACTGGAATACTGGAAGACTGGAATACTGGAAGACTGGAAAACTGGAAGACTGGAAGACTGGAAAACTAGAAGACTAGAAGACTGGAAGGTTGGAAGAATGGGAGGCTGAAAGACTTAAAGATTGAAAGACTGGAAGAGTGGAAGACTGGAAGACTGCAAGACTGAAAGGCTGGAAGACATAAAGACTGAAAGGCTGGAAGACTGAAATACTGGAAGACTGGAAGACTGGACGATTGGAAGAGTGGGAGATTGAAAGACTAAAAGGATGGAAAACTGGAAGACTGGAAGACTGGAAAACTGGAAGACTGGGAAACTGGAAGACTGGAAGACTGGAAGACTAGAAGACTGGAAGATTGGAAGAGTGGGAGACTGAAAGACTGGAAGACATAAAGACTGAAAGGCAGGAAGACTGGAATACTGGAAGATGGGAAGAGTGGGAGATTGAAAGACTGAAAGTCTGGGAGACTGGAATACTGGAAGACTAGAAAACTAGAAGACTGGAAGGTTGGAAGAGTGGGAGACTGAAAGACTGGAAGACTTAAAAATTGAAAGACTGGAAGACAGGAAGACTGAAAGGCTGGAATACTGGAAGACTGGAATACTGGAAGACTGGAAGATTGGAAGACTGGAAAACTGGAAAACTAGAAGGCTGGAAGATTGGAAGAGTGGGAGATTGAAAGACTGAAAGTCTGGAAGACTGGAAGACTAGAAGGCTGGAAGATTGGAAGAGTGGGAGACTGCAATACTGGAAGACTGGAAGACTAAAAGAGTGCAGCTCAGTTGTACATCTCAGAAATGATAAATTTTACGAAACAATTGACAAACTTTTCTAAAATTTATTTTATGTCTGATGGAGCAGCAGCATAATACAAAAACAAGGAAAACTTCTCAAGCTTGTGTAGATTCCAGTTAAAGTATGAATTAAGCGCAGAATGATATTTTCTGTGATATATATATATATATATATATATATATATATATATATATATATATATATATATATATATATATATATATATATATATATATATATATATATATATACATATATATATATATATATATATATATATATATATATATATATATATATATATATATATATATATATATATATATATATATATATATATATATATATATATATATATATATATATATATATATATATATATATATATATATATATATATAACTAAATAATTATGCATAATTCAATACATAATGTTGTGGTGCCTATTTCTTTCCCTGATCCTTCCTCAGCACTAATCAAGAAAATAAAGAAGTAATAATGACATAAACTCTTGATTAATAAAAATATACTGTGTTACTGAAACAGGCAATATCTGCTCACAAACTGAGTTTTATTGGACTCTGAGAGGATTATGACTTTTATTGGTTTAGTTTTCGATAAAAATACACTGAAAAAAGAAAACAGTTTGGGCAAAGTTTTTTTCAAATGAATTTTTTCCCTTAAAAGTGCTCAAATTGCATTTTTGGCGGTAGGTAGGGAACAATGTTTCATCCAAATCAAAGATGGGTTATTTTCGTAAATGGGCTTTAAATTTCCAAAATCGATTTTTTTAGTGTAGGAGTCGACGAAGAATTTTTTCAATATTTTTATTCAAAAATTTGACTAATTTTGTGAAAATCGTTCATACAACGTTTTTTTGCATGTCATTTGTCATTTTTAATTTGAAAAAGATTGGTAAAAAAAGTGTACCTTTTCCAAAAGACTGCCTAGATCATTTTTGGGAAAACAAACTATGCAAAGTGGCTTTTTGTGACAAAGTCTTCATGTATAGAAAGTTTCATTGAAATCTGAGAACTCTGAATACGATTTAGCGCAAAATTTGTCTTTTCGAACCGACGAAGGTCGTATTATCTTTTGACGAATATCGTATAATCTTTAATATACAATCAGTGTCTTCGGAAAAGTTATGTTATCAATAAAAAGTTTGTTGAAGTCATGAACCCTTTATGTCTTCAGAGAATCAAGATATATGTCCGTTCCTGGCTAAGGACCGTTTGAAACCAATAATTTTAACTGTTTTCGAAGACTTCTAAATTTGTTTACCATTCTGCAAAGTTGTTCAGAGTAACTTTAAAACTTTGTTAATTACGAAGCAGTTTCGAAAGATGAGATACTTGTTACGAATTTAGTTAGAGATTCCAAGTTTTGGCCAAATGTGATGGGTATGTTATCAAAAATAACATTGTTGAAGACATAAACGCTTAATGAATCTTGAGCAGAAATCGTGATATATTTGGCTAAGGACCAGTTGAAATGGATTTTCTAACTAATCTATTTATGATGACTTTCAAATCTGTTTAGCCTTCTGCAAAGTTGTTCAGAGTAACTTTAATGCTTTGTTATTTATCACTTTCTAAAATTAATTTAAAAAAAAAATCTTCCGATGTAATGAACTTGATGATCACAAATCCCTGCTACGAATTTAGTTAGAGATTCCGAGCTTTGGGCAAATGTGATGAGTATATTATTATCAACAACTTTGTTGAAGACATGAACGTACGTTCTACAAGTCTTGAGCGAGTATCAAGACATATTTGCACTCCTTGCTAAGGAACATTTGAAACCAGTTTTTCTAATAAATCTATTTATTATGACTTTGGAATTTGTTTAGCCTTCTGCAAAGTTATTCAGAATAAAACAATACACCTTCTAATCGAAGGTATGAGCTGTAGTGTTTGTGTAGTTTAGGTCTATTTTTCAGTGATATTTCCACGTTTAGTAGCTCCTGCTATAATTTAAATACACTGCACAAGATGGCTTGGTTTACTTTCCTTTAACTCTACCAAGAATTAATTCTTCAACCCGAGGGCAAGCCGAGAGGTGATTTATGATTTTATCTTACTTCCCGTTGCGATATTTCTTACCCCGTTCCATCCCTTAACAACCAACTAAAAGAATTCGTCGGATGCGGGAATAGCTCGCACTCGCTGGCACTACTATAAAAGCGATTAAGCTCATTTAATAGCGCATATTATTACATAATTCCGGAAGCTGCCAGCTTCCATTTGTATCAAAAAACCCTTACACTGTCGTCGTCGTCGTCGTGGTTGGGTCAGCAGAACTGACAGTGATAGGATTTTTGGGTAATTTCCTGATCGACTCCGTACCCTTTTTTCCCCTGCGAAGTGGCACCATTCACAGGAACAACTTTAGGCAATAACATTAAAATAAAAGTGAATTTATTAGTAATAAAAATACAGATTTTTCTCCACACGCCACGAATCGTTGGGACATAACAACGGAACTCGCGCGTTCGTTCAAGGGCGCCCGAAAGAAGCTGCTTTTTGATTTACGCGCGCGTATGAAGTTCGACGCTTGAAATAGTATCCGGGGAGGGGAAATTGAGAACTTTCGCCGATCTTCGACACAATAATGACAACAACGTGAGCCGCCCTAGAGGAAGTGCAAGGGAATGGATATCGAAGAAATAACGGGCGTAAATGGATGCTAAATTGTCGGCACGAGTTTGATTGATAATTATGACAGCAATAAACATAAACGATGAAGGATCAAGTGGTCGCTTCTGGAGAGATTATATTTGGATTACAATGAGCAAGGGAAGGGCATACTTCGGGTCTAATGTGTGTCAACGGATGGTTAACTAGAATTTTCTGTTCCGTTTGCTTTGCGAGCTTTGGTCTCTTCTGTAAATGGAAACAGATGGATTATTAGCTCATTCTTCGTCATATTTATTAAGTGAACTTGTGTAGATGATTAAATTTAACGTTAAACTTTATAATAATCATAATTGTTATTGATCCGAAAGCAACATCCATTCTCACTGTGGATGATAAGCCAAACGAGCCCACTTCTCCTCCATATATAATCTGAGGCATGAGAAAGTGGATAAAGTTTCCCCGTGGGGATGTTTACCACTGTGAGCTAACAGCGAGTAAATTGATCAGGTGTATTTTGTCCCCATCACTAGGAAAGCTACAACAAAGGAGCTCACCTTCCTAGCAATACGCAAAGGATCGCTGTTTGTCCATTTCTCAGTACAGAAGGAGATGGCTGCCGTTACTGTTTGTCTGGTTCCATCAGCATCCAATCGGCCAACGGTATCGGAGCGAAGCGAAGAGCGTTAAAGCCAGTTAATTATTCAATGCAATTTGGCCGCCCTGTCACAAAGGGTAAGTCGGGTAGGTAAGAAATAGTAACGGAGTAGATTTTGGCAACTTTCTGCATACTGGATTCCTTTTTACCGTCCAAATATATTTGCCACCCTTCAAATGACATCCTTCAGCTTCGGGTTAACATTTTTATATTCCTCAATTGAAACCTACATCAACCATAAGAATTACTTCGAAACTTACGCCAAGTGTCATTTATAACCAGCTGTCAACAACGCCATCAAAAATAGTCATCAATTCTTATCACCTGCTCCTTCCACGCTTGAAGGAAAAACCCCTCAAAAAAGAAAGCAAATCCGATTTCTCAAGTAACAAAAAAAACTTGATTATCCACTGATTCGCTACACACTCAATTACCTCCTTTATTCAAATCCAGAGCGCAGAGGGAGCGCCCAACTAAAGTGACAATTTCGCACAAGTTCATTTTTTATCCTCGCAAATTTCCGCGCAACGACGCTTGCTACAATACAACAGGCTACAATACACTGCCACCTTTTTACCGCTTGGAGTGGAGAGGGGGGACGACTGTAGGTGGTGTGAGTTTGACGTGACGACATGCGACTTCCGAGCTGCTCATGACACGTATCCCGAACACATGACACAATCGCGTGTGAAAAATGATGCAATTTAGCGCAGGCTTCGGCTCGATTTTTATTCATCAACGTGTTACTGGAGCAAAGTTCGTCTGCTTAGTCTCCTTGGATGAACAAAAAAAATCGGACTGAGAAGACTGACAATGGCATGAAAGAATTGACAGGAAAAAAAACAATCCGTAATCCGATTCTAATCCAAACCGGTTGAACCGGGTGGGCTGGTTGGGCGTCACTAATAAATTAATTTCACCTTTCCGTCGAATTCCATCGGTGGTAAAAGGAAGCGAATTAGCGTCCCCGCGAACTTTCACGAATTCCATTGTTCAGCTCAAGACCCTGCCGGAATGGATAAGGACGGAGGTAAAGAATGCATTTTTTTCCAACTAGTTCCTGTTGGAACCAGCTTCAGAAGGAAAAAAATCAACAAAAGCCGCTGCCATGGGAAATTCTTCGAAAGTTTGGTCGGAGGGACGAAATCCAAGTGCATTCATTGCGTAACCCGGTTTTTGTCTGCGTACTTAATCGGAACAATAGAATCGTGCATTCAGGCTCGGGATGGCATCGCGACCGGAGCGGAGGGGTTCTACAGGTCTTTCAGTTCGCGGGAAACGAGTTTCCACGTGAGGTTCAATAACCGAAGGGTGAGGGAATGCACTGACGAAGAGTTTCAGGGAGGGGGACCTTGGACCGTAACAACTTGTTGGCAGGAGTGCCTGAATTGAACATGGTTCCGGAAACAAAGGCACTGTGAAATCTCAACAAGAAATTCGAAACGAAACATTTCAATTCAATGTGACTTTTAGTTTGAAGGTGCAATCTGCTCAAACAGGAGCTGATTGCTCGATCACTCTATTGACAGATTGACAGTTTTGACAGTTGACAGAATTTAATATCTAACTGTACTTACCTGAATTAATCCACTAACAGCAACACCGAAACAAGTTGAAATTATCCAACGTCACTCATTGGCATATCGACTATGACGTCCCGGTTGGAAAAAATCTGACAAAATTTTATGAACCATTCTCACAAGTCCCTACCCACCGCTAACTTGTTGAGGATAAAATCACGACGTAACTGTACTTTTTCGCATCAGAAATCTAGCAGCGAATAGCTAGGGTAATGAAATTTGATAATGCCAAATAGCACAGATCGTGAATGGTTGCGCTGAGAAGCAGCAGCAGCAGCAGCAGGGGAAAGCGTATAGTTGTTCTAATAGGAATACTCGGTGCTATTCAACGATGGGAATGATGCTTGTTTCTGGTACTACGCGAGGGTTATAATTTCGAGTTTGAGTTCACGGGGCGAGTTCGGTGGAATGAGGGTTGGAAAATTATAGCTGAAAGTTTGCTTCTTGACGAACTTCGCGTGCAAAGAAAGCTTCTTCTCAGCGGAAGACACGACCGTAATTATTAGTTTTGGGAGTGATTTTGAATTTAGCTTCTATAAGATTCACGACTATTTGAACTTATTTTCACTAGTCATCACAACTTTTGCAATATGTTAAACTTTTTAAACATCATTCATTTCAGGTGCAGTGAACCGGAACCTATTCAGGAATTTCGCACGCTCTCGACACCCGTCGGGAAAATTTCACTGTCTGCCAAAATTTTAATATAACACCATCAGAAGTCGACACGCACCGGCGATAATCGAACTTGATGAAATTATTATTATTAAATATTGAATCTCACTTTTCGCAATATCGTTTTGGTTTTGCATACGTGAAGAGATTCTCATTTCCTCGTCTAACCAAAGAATCCCCGCTGCGATAAGATATAATCGGGAGCAGGAAGGAACCGCTTTCCACTGACGCGGATGGATGGCTGGTTGAATGGATGGAATTTTCTGCAACCGGTGTCAAACAAAAGGGAATTCAATTTTGCATATCTTTCGGCGACACACGGTCGGTGTGGCGCATCAGCGGATCAGCGGAGGATGCTTCCGGGAAATCGATGCCTTCCAGCCACGAGCTGTCGAACGTTTTGTTCACTTGTATCAATTGACGGGGCGAGTGCGACATGGCATCAATTAATCATTCAAGTGCACGGACGTACATAGCTTCTTCTGGAGGGACCAAATGGAAATGATGTGTTTTGTTCGAGTTTTGATTTAGAGGGAGGGGTTGCTTTGCTGGGACATGAAAAATTATCGAGAGGTGCATTGACGAGTGAATTTGTTGAACGTGGTCTGGGGTGTTTGATATGGTCGTACAAAGGAAACTAGAGGGCAGGATCATTATTCTTCATAAACTGTTGGTAGATCGGGGAGGAGGGATCAGTGCGGGTCGGGTACTTGAGCGGGAGGTTACATGACAGTTATTTAGCGGAGACAGTAAGTGGTTCATGTGACGCCGAAGTAGTTTGAAGGAAAAAAAATCTAAGTGAAATGTTGCAACAATTCTTTTGTTTGCATTTTATTTTACCTTCAATAGACCCGATATTTTCTGTATTAAAAGCGAAAATATGAAATGGAATTGTGAGATTTGTACGCAACGACAGAATCTTGCAGTGGTATCGATCCTACCTATCTAACAGATCAAGAGATAACGGTCGTCATTGCATTTCCAGGCATCTACATTTACCCCTATATCCTATATATCCCAAAGAAGCTGCTTGGGACCGTTGATGTTCTGCTTAACAAGTGCAAAAGACTCTACAAGTGTTTTTCGTAGACGATCTCAAGACATTTCAGCTGATACTCTCCATTGCACATGGCAGATTGCTCCAACAACAGTTTGAAACTTTTGCTGATTGGTGTAGCACGAACCGCATGCTTTCAATTCAGTAAAAAATCTAATTCTCATTTTGATAAAGGCAAGACCCTATTTTTATTACTGCCGCATATGCGATACACAAATTGGATGTGTCAGGCTCGTGAAGGATCTCAACTTATATTTAAACAACTCCTATGCAATTAGCAAAGACTTTTGCAACTCTTTCAGCTTTTGTAAATTATGCAACTTTTGCAACTTCACGATTGTTGCCACTTCTGAAACAAAATCTGCAAGTATTGCAACTTTGGCTACTATAGAAACTTTTGCTGTTTTTGCACCCTTTACATCTACATGTTGGAAACTAACAACTTTTCCATTTTTTAACTTTTGCAACTTTTTTGAAACTTGGCATTTTTGCAATTTTTACGTTTTTTTATAATTTTTAAAGTTTTGCAAATTGTAACTTTTGTAACTTAACAACTTGGCAACTTTTGCAACCCTTGCAACACTTGCCGCAACTTCAACTTTTGCAAGTTTGCACCAAGCTTTGGTAAATTATGCAACTTTTGCAATTTTGCAACCAAGCTTTTGTAAATTATGCAACTTTTGCAACTTCACAATTTTTACAATTTCTTGAACAATTTTTGGAAGCTTGAATTTTTTGCAACGCTTCCAGCTTTAGTAAGTTATGCAACTCTTCCAACTTCTTGATTTCTGCCACTTCCGATACAAAATCTGCAGCTGTTACAACTTTGGCTACTATAGAAACTTTTGCTATTTTTGCAACTTTAGTAACTTTTCAAGCATTTATATTTGGTTAACTTCAACAACTATTGCCCCCTTTTCAACTTTGGCAACTTCCACAACTTTTGCAGCGTCTGCATTTTTGGAAACTTGAATTTGTTCTACTTTTGCAAGTTTGCTACTTCTACGACTCTTACAACTTTTACATTTTTGCCAAGTTTTACAATTTTTGCAACTATAGCAACTTTTGGAACGTTGAAACTTTGCCACTTTTGAAGCTTTTGCCATTTTTTGCAGCTTTGCAACTTGGCAACTTTTGCAAATCTTACAGCTATTGCAACTTACGCTACTTTTGAATCTTTTGCTACTGTTGCTGCTTGTGCTATATTTGCATCTTTTGAAACTTTTGCAAATTTGGCAAATTTCGTAACTTTCGCAACTTTTGCAATATTGAAAACTTTTGCAACTCTTGCAAGTTTTGCAACTTTTTCAACTTTTGCAAGTTTCGCAACTTCTGCAACTTTTAAAACTTTTGCGACTTTTGCAACTTTTGCAAATTTTGCAACTTTTGAGACTTTTACAACTTTTGCAACTTTGGCAACATTCGCAGCTTTTGCAACTTTTGCAACAGTTGCAAGTTTTGCAACTTTTGCAACTTTTGCAAGTTTTGCAACTTTTGCAAGTTTTGCAACTTTTGCTAATTTTGCAATTTTTGCAAATTTTGCAGCTTTTGAGACTTTTGCAACGTGTGCAACTTTGGCTACATTCGCAGTTTTTGCAACTTTTGCAACAGTTGCAAGTTTTGTGACTTTTGCAAGCTTTACAACTTTTGCTAATTTTGCAGCTTCCGCAACTTTTGCAACATTTGCAACTTTGGCAACATTCGCAGCTTTTGCAACAGTTGCAAGTTTTGCAAATTTTGCAACTTTTGCTAATTTTGCAGCTTTTGCAACTTTTGCAACATTTGCAGCTTTCGCAACTTTTGCAACTTTAGCACTTTTTGCAAATTTTGCAAATTTTGCAACTTTTGTGACTTTTACAACTTTTGCAACTTTGGCAACATTCGCAGCTTTTGCAACTTTTGCAACATTTGCAGCTTTCGCAACTTTTGCAACTTTAGCACTTTTTGCAAATTTTGCAAATTTTGCAACTTTTGTGACTTTTACAACTTTTGCAACTTTGGCAACATTCGCAGCTTTTGCAACTTTTGCAACAGTTGCAAGTTTTGCAACTTTTGCTAATTTTGCAACTTTTGAGACTTTTGCAATTTTTGCAACTTTTGCAACTTGTGCAACTTTGGCAACATTCGCAGCTTTTGCAACAGTTGCAAGTTTTGCAACTTTTGCAAGCTTTGCAACTTTTACTAATTTTGCAGCTTTTGCAACATTTGCAGCTTTTGCAACTTTTGCAACATTTACAACTTGTGCAACTTTGGCAACATTAGCAGCTTTTGCAACAGTTGCAAGTTTTGCAACTTTTGCCACTTTTACAACTTTTGCTAATATTGCAGCTTTTGCAACTTTTGCAACATTTGCAACTTTTGCTGCTTTCGCAACTTTTGCAACTTTAGTAACTTTTGCAAATTTTGCAAATTTTGCAACCTTTGCAACTTTTGCTAATTTTGCAACTTTTGAGACTTTTGCAACTTTTGCAACTTTGGCAACATTCGCAGCTTTTGCAACTTTTGCTAATTTTGCAAATTTTGCAACTTTTGAGACACAAAACAAAACTTTGCAAACTTTTGCAACTTGTGCAACTTTGGCAACATTCGCAGCTTTTGCAACAGTTGCAAGTTTTGCAACTTTTACTAATTTTGCAGCTTTTGCAACTTTTGCAACATTTGCAACTTTTGCAACTTGTGCAACTTTGGCAACATTAGCAGCTTTTGCAACAGTTGCAAGTTTTGCAACTTTTGCTACTTTTGCAACTTTTGCTAATTTTGCAGCTTTTGCAACATTTGCAACTTTTGCAGCTATCGCAACTTTAGTAACTTTTGCAAATTTTGCAACTTTAGCAACTTTTGCTAATTTTGCAACTTTTGAGACTTTTGCAACTTTTGCAACTTGTGCAACTTTTGCAACTTGTGCAACTTTGGCAACATTCGTAGCTTTTGCAATTTTTGCAACAGTTGCAAGTTTTGCAACTTTTGCTAATTTTGCAGCTTTTGCAAAATTAGCAACTTGTGCAACTTTGGCAACATTCGCAGCTTTTGCAACAGTTTGAAGTTTTGCAACTTTGGCTACTTTTGCTAATTTTGCAGCTTTTGCAACTTTAGCAGCATTTGCCACTTTTGCAACTGTTGCAACATTATTTGCCACTTTTGCAACTCTTCCAGTCTCTGTAAATTATGCAACTTTTGAAACATCGCAATTTTTGCACTTTTGCATAAACTGTGGCATTAGTTTCGGATTCTCCTTGTCAGTAACTAACACCAACTTAATGCTATTTAGATAGGTCCAAACCAGCACCAAATTGGCGCTCGTTAGACACCAAAATCCAAAACGCCACACGTCTTGCGTGAACGCTAAACAACTGGCTTGTACCGAGTGATTTCTCGGTCTCGTCCAAAATTGTTCCCATTTGTGAATTTTACATAGCACCAGGCGTTTGGTTCTTATAGCAAAACACGGTTTCGGTTCACATTCCTCGTCAGCAAACAGAACCTTTGTGCTTACTATCGAGACAGCACTCAGTGTAAGCATCGGTGCATGTCGTTATCGCTACTGCAGTATTGTTGATCATGGTCGCATGTTCTTGTTTGGTTCTTTATTGGTGTTGCTGGGCTTTCATTTTTAATCCGCCGTGGATACTGGCAGTTGGATTCGGGATAAAAATAACCCATCAACCATCAGCAGACCGTTTTGTTTGTATTTTAGTAGCTCATGTCGAAGGCAGTTTGTTAGTGCACGGTTAAAAGACTGGCACGTAGGTATCTGAAAGGGGTAGGTGTACAGCGTTGTTTGAGTGTACATTTAAAAGACAGGCAGGGAGGCATCTATTGAATCAGCGGTGAATCCTCATCGCGTTTTTATGTTGCTTAGGCGCGGCAAGTTTACTATCAGAACTATGCACGGTATGCACAAAGACATCGACAGTCACCCGTTGGCATGCTCGGAGGAATGCATTATCGCTATGACAGAAACGGGACCAACTATGAATCCTTCTGCGCGGATCGCAGTTCACGCAAATGTCCAAATAAATGCGGCGGCGGAGTGCTTGTTGCTGTTGACCGCCGTTTGAGGGAGCAACAAATTGTACGTTCTTTTGGGACCAGCGATTTATTGGATGAAATACTTTCTGTCCAGGTGCTTTCCAGTCGATGAATTTTTGATTGCCGGAGATTTCAATTCAAAATGGAGTGCAGCTTCCGATGAATTTCTGTATGCGGATTCAGCGCTTGCTTGACCTGACTAAAAAGTCACAATCTATTACACCAAATTAATCACTGCGAACGAGAACAGCCGAATTTTCGACCTTTGGTTTTCAAGTACCTTCAATCACGCACCTGATATTATCGCAACAGCTTTACGCGGCGTAAAGGTATTCATTTAAATTATTCCACAGACAGCAGTGAGGTGGAAATTAAGCTTTTGGATACAGGGCTAAGTGTAAACAGTGTGACTATGCAAAAATTGGTGAGGCGCTTTAGAATTCATCACGCAGGTGTAAAATCCATCATAAACAAGTTTGGAGAATATTATTCTTTGGATGAACTGACAAAAAGATGCAGAAAACCTGGATCTTCCAAACCTAAACAATCTGACCTATGAGAAGGCAACAAGGAAAGATGCATTTTTATAGGCTATGAGACCTATCCCGGTCAAAAAAAAATGCGGACGAACATGGTCAGGCGATTTAAACAGTTTGACGTTTAACTCAACTCGCCTGTTCTAATTGCCCCTAGGAACAAATGCAATTTGCGAATGCGATTTAAAGACGATTTCAACACTTAGACAAAATTTCTGGCGGCTGAAAAGGACTTGGTTATTGTTTTTGCGCTTTTCAAACATGGCGGTTCATGTTTGGCTTAAGTTTAAAATAGTTTTTTTAACAATTGGCGTGTTCTCGCTTGTATTTTGTTTGTCTAGTGCACTTCATTTAGCCAACGAATGTGGGAAATTGTGGAATCGTGTGTAAATATAGTGGAACAAGATCTCTGACTAAACTCTTAATAAAAGTCAGATTGTGGTAAGTTTTGGTGTGCAATGCCAATTTCACCATTGATTCTTCCTATAGTTTGGTGGTGATTACCTAGTGTAATGATAAGTTTATGTGAGTAGATAATGAATCCGAAAATAATTATTATTTGTAATTTTCATATTAGGTAATTAAGGGCGATTAAATGGCGCGTTCCCTGGGCGATTTAGGGGCGATTAAAGGGCGGCATTTGAAATAGCCCCCTAATTGCCAGCAATTTGCTGGCAAATTGAAGGGCAATTAGCGCATCCGAGTTGGCAAATAGCCCCCCGTTAGCCAGCAACTTGCCCTTTTTGACTGGGATGTTAAAGAGGACGCAATAACCCTTTCAGGGCCACAATATTACACTGCCGTCATAGAGGATAATGCAAGCGATGCGGACAGCTTCAACAGATTTGATCTAAAAGTGCGGGTATGGCAAGCAATATGTTCCTGTGGTTTGCCGTATATTATTTTTTACACGTTCGAAACTATAAATCTAAGTGTCTGCAGAAGAGGTTGCTGCCTTTACATGAGGAGCATAGTACTCCTCCACTGTTCAGGGTGGATTTAGCATCGGCACCGTACGCGAAAACAACTGTAAATTAGCTCACGGAATGAATATAGATTTCGTTGATAAAGACATCAATCCACCAAATTGCCCTCAGCTTCGGCCTATCCAATATCACTGGGTGATTGTGAAGAGGGTCTTCTAAAAGACTGGCGAAATTCTCACCGGCTTAAACCAAAACTCCCTTTCTTGCGGGACATCACGCAGGATTAGGAGTTTGCTCAGCAACACAAATAGTGTTTTCATTTTTTGGAGCTAGGGTCGATCCGGCACGGCGTTGGATTCTGATGAGAGGAACTCGAAACGCCTCTCCAATAACTAATTTTCACATAGTATTTTTGCCATTTTCTAAGAAAATCGGTAACATAAGCCCTGTATCGAGTAAAGATAGGTGAGCACATTTTTGCTTAACTATGACTTGTCTTCCATTTTACTATATCCCCCGTAATTTTAGTGTCGACCTTCGCATTCTTGAAGTTTTTACTTTGCGTCAGGCTTCAGGCCCGTGCATAAAAGTTTTCTCCTGAAAAGGACCCAGCTGATGGTAAAATGTATGTCGAACAATATTCGTTATCCCGTTTGACATCACGCACATTGAGCTCAGTCGGACCATGTCTGATGTTTTTTTTCTGATCGCAGTATCTACTGAGTTGCCTTAAAAGTTCGCCCAGATAAGCTCAGAATCTTGTATAATTAAAACAAATAACATTACTGTCGACAAGAATTTAATGAAGAACTACCGCGTCTACACACCCGCCCACACAGTTACGATCGACGGTGTGGTTACCGATTTGAGTTTTTCATACGTGTATCTGGCTTTGATTCAAAGCGACAAGTAGAAGGAACCAGGTTCCGTCGAATGCATTCTCACCAGACGAACACAGTTGGGAACATTTTGGGAAAAAGTTTCGTAATTCATTAGGAGGTGTTCAATACAATGCAGTTTGCTGTTTCCTCATTTAAAGAACATCACATAAAAAAAATGCCAGGCTACTATACATCGAGTAAGGATAGGTTACCACATTTTTGCTTTACTATACCCTGACTCGTATTCTTAAAGTTTTCACTTTGCACCGTGCTCTAGACCCGTGTATAAATTATCTCTCCAAGATTCGTCATCGAAAACTCTGATTTCTCGTTTAAAAATATACAGAGTAGCAGATATCTCGAAAGTTTATCTAGAATTGTGATTGTAGGAATACTAGCGTGCGGATTCAAAGAAATATAATAAAAATATACCTGAGTGTAAATTAGAACATTTACCCTAATTTCCTGTGTGCTTAAATTAAACGTTGAAACGATACACGACTAACGTTACGGTAACGGGTACAACAAAAAATTTAAAATTTGAAAATACGCTTTTAATCACAGCAGGCTGATGAAAAAAGTGAATTCATTCGAAGAATTATTATAGCGACGGACAGTCACACGTGCAGTAAATTCCATAAAAAAATCGATAAGCGCACGTGTAGTGATAAAAATGGAAGATTCCGACAGTGATATCTCACCTAAAGCAAGCAAATGACATCACTGATGATAAGTATTTTATGAGCGACTGTCGCATCTGCATTCCCGCTCACAAAGTTCAGATCGATGGTGTGGTCTCTAATTCGAGTTTTTCATGCACGGCGTTGGATGTTTGAAAGACCCCAGCTAAGATTTTGCACATCATTTGCACAGAACTGAGAAATATTATATCTTCCTACAAACTCGTATCGGGTGACATTTAGTGGCACTGCTTTGTCTATTTATATCTTGCTCGACAAGGTTCGTCCGTCTGATCGGTTATCTTTATGTTTCCTTGATTCGGGCCTGACAATGACGCATTGAAAAGTTCTGTTACTACCGAAAATCGGCGGAAAGCACCCAGTTGACGGCAGTCTAATCACTAAAAGTCATAAAGAGACTCACGAGGAGATAGGAACTCGTGAGCACTATGCTATTTTAGTGTTTGAGGACCATGAATGGTAAAAAAAGGTCAGCTAAAAAGTTTAGAACTGTTGCTAAGTAGACGTAATTGACACCGGGAAACCATCTTTTTGAATAGAGAAACAGAACAATAGTCATCCAGTTTTAAACACTGGTAACAAATCACTGTCACGGCGAACAGATTTCCATTTTCCCGAGAACAAATACATCTCCCGCAATGGCTTTACATAAGGGGTGCTGAATCAGTTTCCCGCCAGCAACAGCTGTTTTTCGCGAATCAGTCAATTTTTCACCGAACCCGCGCGCTCTCATAGATTAAGGGGGAAATTTAATATCGAGTGGCTCATGTGCCACCCGGAAGCCACCATCATTTGTAACTCCATTATTTCGCGATAAATTAACATAATGCTTCAATAAATATTAACTTTCCGTTACCGGGAATCTGCCCCGAATTGCAAAAAATAAACTCATATGCGTGTCCCGTCACATCATTTCTTTTTTAATCTCCGGCTTTCCCTCACCTACCGATCCGGCCTGATGCGATGGAACAACAACACCCACCCCAGATACTGCCTGTTGCGGGCTCTCTCTCTCTCTCTCTCGACTTGCGCGACCTAATTTCCATATCAATTGATTTCCCAATAAAATATTCATTAATATCTCATCACACCGTCGTGCGCAGCAACTTCTGGTCGGAAGCTAATCTCGCCGTACGACATTTGACAAATTAATTTGCATTTCATTCCACTGAGCAATTTCTCCGGGTAGCCAGCTGTCGGAAATTTGATTCCATTCGAACGTCACGGGACTGTTGGGCGATTGACAACAACAACAACAACAACCGAACGCGGAAGCTAATGGATTGATGCGTCATTCGGAAATGGTCTTCAATCGTAGCCACTAGATAGTTGTAAGTACCCAGTCAAAAAGGGCAAGTAGCTGGCTAACGGGGGGCTATTTGCCAACTCGGATGCGCTAATTGCACTTCAATTTGCCAGCAAATTGCTGGCAATTAGGGGGATATTTCAAATGCAACATTTGAGCGATTTCCCGCCGTCATTTTTTAGCCGCTCTACCCGCCTTTAAATCGCCCCTTAATCGCCCAGGGAACGCGCCATTTAATCGCCCTTAATTGCCTCATATGAAAATTACAAATAATACTTATTTTCGGATTCATTATCTACTCACATAAACTTATCACTACACTAGGTAATCACCACCAAACTATAGGAAGAATCAATGGTGAAATTGGCATTGCACATCAAAACTTACCACAATCTGACTTTTATTAAGAGTTTAGTCAGAGATCTTGTTCCACTACATTTACACACGATTCCACAATTTCCCACATTCGTTGGCTAAATGAAGTGCACTAGATAAACAAAATACAAGCGAGAACACGCCGATTGTTAAAAAAAAACTATTTTAAGCTTAAGCCAAACACGAACCGCCATGTTTAAAAAGCGCAAAAATAATAACCAAGTCCTTTTCAGCCGCCAGAAAATTTGTCTAAGTGTTGATATTGCCTTTAAATCGCATTCGCGAATTGCATTTGTTCCTAGGGGCAATTAGAACAGACGAGTTGAGTCAAACGTCAAACTTTTTAAATCGCCTGACCATGTTCGTCCGCATTTTTTTTGACCGGGTAAGTGGTGTCGAGAAATGTAAAGCATTTATTGCTTGTGGCACTAAAAACTGGATTACAACCGCACTGCGCACTTATCAATCACTTTTAAATTCTTCTCATAGACTGGTTAGTTCGACTGGTCTGTCTATGAAAGTATCATCTCTATCGCTTGAAATACATGTGTTTTGACAGCTCGCAGTTTTGCGATCACTCGCACTTTGAAAGTGCGGAGTCCAGGTTGGTGGGAAGTGCGCAATACTGCTTGAGTCATTACAATAGAGTCTTATGGCGATTTCGCTTGAACCTGAAACTGAGTCAGGTTCTAACCTCAACTGCTGTCAGTTCATACATTTTGACAGCAGTTGGGGTTAGGAACTGACTCAGTTTCGCTTCAAACGAAAACCGCATTAATTTAGGGTGAAGCGCGAAGGAAATCCAAGTACACTGGAAAGTGTGGATGAATGCGTGATTTTCAGCAGGAAATGAATAAGAGCACTTGAGAAAACAAAGAAGGCGACCGCTGGCTGTTCCGATTCTACCTTCGATAGTGAAAAGGTCTATGGAAACGAAATGATGTTTCCTTCGTTAGTTTTGATGACCATTTCCTATTGTTATTATTATTGTTTATTGTTAGGCTTTAACCCCGATGGTCGTTCGACTAATTTTGCGAAAAATGTAAGAAAGTACATTATATTTGTAAAGCAAATGCTGCTATGTTATAGTTGTTCGCGATCTAGTCGACATGGTTTCCAGTGGGGCACCACCAGAAAGACTGTGACATGCTGCAAAAAAGGAAAGAGATTAAGGCTGTGAACCATTTGGCGATTTTTTTAACCTTTAGTTAAAATTTGACAGTTCGAAAGTTATTTTCTCTTGAATGGAAAAATTTAGCCGAGAGAGCGAATAATTTCAAAAGTTGACATATGGATAGTTATTTAGAATTGACAGCTGCGATAACCACAAGATGGTAGAGGTGTGAACATTTGTCGATATTTTGAAAATTAGTTTTTTTCTTATTACATTAAGTATGACAGTCATAGCCTCGAAAAGTAAACATCCATATCATGAAATAACCCAAACAAATCTTAACACAACACGTTATCGCTCTGTCAATTTTAACCATGCTCCAGAGTAGGGTTATTTTGCAAATAACTTTCGAAGTGTCAAATTTTAACTAAAAGTTAAAAATTTCACCAAATGCTTCACAGCCTAAGAACCACGACCGGTTTCGATTGTTGGTTGTCCAGTATGTTCGTTGTGGTGGTGAAGTTCCATTCCAACTATGCTGTGTATACTTAGCGGGAAAGGCTGTGCTGATGCAACTCGCAAGAAGATCGTAAAAGTGACACTTAGTGTAGTTCAAATCTGGTTGAGTAAATCGGCATCCTTGAGAAAGTTGAGAAGAGTTTCCTCTCGTACCAGATCCTTAGATAGGGCTTCTTGTATTGATCCGATATTTGTTTATTTGTTTATTTAGAGTAGGGAAAAGCCTCCTGGAGCTGAAATTCTTGCAACCTTCCAATCTCGCTCTCCAGGCGGCATAAAAGCTCCTCATCTTTTGTATCAACAGATTACACATTAGGACTGGTGGTATCCAACGAGGAAAAACGATCGGAAATGGTGAGTGAAGCTAAGCAATCATGTGAAAAAAATTCCCACCCAGAGGCGAGACTCGAACCCGCAACCTTTGAGACTCCGGCCCAATGCACTAACCCTTATGCTATCCCTGGGTATGGTGACATCCCAGAAAGAACATATGATTATCCCATTGGCGACGGCGATTATAAAAACCCGGGCCTTGGTATCTAGCGGGGAAATTAAAATAGATCAAATGTGTTGGGGTGATCAGCTGCCGTTGTGTGTGATTCCTCGCTTTGCAGGCAGGGTACGATCACCGTCGCCAATGGGATAATCATATGTTCTTTCTGGGATGTCACCATACCCAGGGATAGCATAAGGGTTAGTGCATTGGGCCGGAGTCTCAAAGGTTGCGGGTTCGAGTCTCGCCTCTGGGTGGGAATTTTTTTCACATGATTGCTTAGCTTCACTCACCATTTCCGATCGTTTTTCCTCGTTGGATACCACCAGTCCTAAATAAGGTATTGGCACTTAAGCCAAAAGACCAAAAAAAATTGAATTATTAGATTACACATTTCCAAATGATACATTTCATTGACTAATACTATGCAATTAACATTAACAGAACCTCAGTTATATCTAAGGACTAGTACTAGAGCTATGACTATCGAGACAGGGAGTTTAGAAATAATTGTTTTACAGCACTACGTGACAGGTGAAAATCGAAAACATTGGAGCAACGATTGAATAGACGGCACATGCTAATGAATGGCTGATTATAGCCGTAATTAGTTCTGGCTCGAGGGATTCTTAAAAATGAATAAAATCTAAGAATACGACGATGAATGTTAAAATCCACAAGTTGCAGAATATCAGAACAATCGATTCTTGATGGAAGCAAATCAGCAATGAAAACTGCCTTAGCAACGTCTCGACGAACAGACAGCAAATCGAGGTCAATAAGTTGACAACGGTCTTGGTAACACGGTAGGTTTATATCGATATCGTGGAGTCGACGAAGTTCGTCCAGTTCGCGGCATTCGAGTAATAAGTGCTCGATGGTAAGCCTAGTGTTGCGTGAGGCGCATATTGGTGGATCCCCGCCGGCAACAAGATGAGCATGGGTGATTTTCGTGTGCCCGACTCTGAGCCGGGACAGAGCACGTTGTTCGAATCGTGACTCTCTGTCGATCCATTTTCCTGTGGTAACTTTAATTTTCCGGCAGTGACCTCTAGAACTTAGCCAATAGTTGTCGAAATGTTCTTGTATTTTATCCCTAACCAAACGGTTGATGTCGACTCCCGGAACTTCCTTATTGATAGGTTTAGGACAGCTACGACCAAGGCATGCTAGACGATCGGCTTCGATACTTCCAGTTATTCCGCTGTGATCTAGGGAGTCTTCAATTGCCTTAACGAAGGGATGCCAGGACTCCCCCTTATCTATCGCGGTAAGCACTGAAAGCGAGTCGGAGAGTATGACTACCGGAATATCTGGGATTTTTTTGGTAATGGCCAACAAAATGGCGGCCGCCTCAGCTGAGAAAACCGAGCACCCCGGTGACAGTCGATGTGCGAGATCAGTTTCGAGACCATGTACTCCGAAACCAACCCGGTCATCCAGCTTTGATCCGTCGGTAAACAGTTTCATATGATTGCTATATCTGCTTGCGAGTTTGTTGAACTCCGGAAGAACTACTAAACGGGTGTGTCCCTGGCTTTGATCTTCTTTGTCAGGCAGAAGTTTATGTTCGGGCCGCGTTCATGGTAGTTTCGCCCGTAGATCCGGGGTAAGCTAGCGATCTCAGATAACTCTTCACCAGTGAACCGACTGTAAATGTTCCTAGCGGTGTTTAACAGATAGCACTCGTTCCCAGTGGGTTTCTCCACGAATCCAACAGCACGTTTTATAATGGCGATGGCTACGAACCAAGGGAGAAGGCCCGCTTCGACGCATAAGGCCTCGGTGCGAGAGCTGGGCAGGAGGCCACCAGCACTACGAATGGATCCGTTGTATACTGGAGTTAGTGTGCGCACGAGTAAATCAGAAGAACAGCAAGTGAGCTCTATGTAGTCCATATAACATTTTGCTGGTTATGATACTTTGGCTATCATTCAAGATTGTGTGACGATTACTCCGGTTGTGTCGGCTGCTTATCGTGCGGATTAGTCTCCGACGGCTTTCGCAGTCCTTCTTGATTCGACGAAAGTGCGGTCCAAAAGTTCCGGTTCGGTCGAGTGAAACACCTAATATGATAAGCTCCTTACGATAGCGTAGTGTCTGACCATTGAGGGTGATAGACCGGTCAGTAGCGCGATGATGCGATCCGCAAAGGTGTGTGATTTCTCTTTTGGATGTCGAAATGTTGAAGCCGTGCTTCTCGACTCACCGTCCGATAGCACTGAATGCGGCTTTCAATTTGCGTCGAACTCGCTTGGGATGGGGACCCGTCACCACTATCAGTATGTCGTCTGCATATACGAAGATGTGGATTCCTTTAGGTAGGTATCGGTAAACGGAATTCATTGCAATTAGGAAAAGCGTACCTGATAATACTGTTCCCTGTGGGACTCCAATGTGTTCAGGAAAATAGTCAGAGAAAGTGCCGCCGATCGCGGCTTTGAATCTCCGATTAGACAGGAACTCCTGGATGTAATTACCTGGATTGCCACGGACACCCCAATCGCGGAGTTGTTCGAGTATGCCGTTCCGCCATACCGTGTTGTAGGCTTTAGCAAGATCGATTGCAGCGATATCGATGGGATGTCCTTCATTTCGAGCTTGCGTGATTGTCTCTCCGAGCGACCCAAAGTAGATACTCGTTCCTTTTCCTTGACGAAATGCAAATTATCGATCGTCCAGTAGTTGATTATTTTCAAGAAAGAAGACCAGTCGACGGTTCACTAGTTTCTCCAGAATTTTTCCGAAGCAGCTCAGGAGGCTAATTGGTCGCAAATCTTGCACCGAACGACATCCGGTACATCTTTTTGGTGTGGGAACTACGAGTGCTTCTTTGCATGAGGCGGGGAATTGGCCGCTTAACCAGATTTGAATTAGACTGTTTAGTAGTGCTCGTTTTCCTTGAGCGGGAAGGTGACGTAGCATTGGACATCCTATTTCGTCCATTCCAGCGAATTTTCCGCGTGCTGTGCCTAGAGCGAAAGCCAATTCGTTTGGTGAGAATGGTTGGTTATATTGAGCGTTGGGGCTCCCAGAGAAATCTATCGGGCGATTCTGTTTGTTTACTGTGCGCCGTTGAAAGGATTCACAATATGCGTTAACGGAAGATAGTTGTGCGAAATGTTTCCCAAGCTCGTTGGCGACTCGATTAGGGTCCTCGAGCGGGCCATCAGGGGTCAAAATAGTGAACCCGCTCTGCCGGCGTTTCCCGCTGAAGGCGTTGACGCGCCTCCATAACTCGGTGGTAGGTGAATCTGGATGGATCCCGTCAAAGAAGTCAGACCAGCTTTTGTCTTTGGCTTCACGTACAGCTTTTCTGCTAGCGTCACGTAGTTTCCGAAAGGTTGCAGCATGTGCTTCCCTATCTCGGTGATCCAATGGAGTCCTTTTCAGCATTCGTAGTGCCTTGCGCCTACTTTTTAGAGCTATGCGCACTTCGGGGCACCACCAGTGAATAGCTTTGTGTGAAGGATTACCGCTGGTCCTGGGTATACTATTTTCGGCTGCTTTAACAATGATTTGGGAGAGTTCTTCCGAGCTGTATTTTTTTTTTACAATGGAGAAGACCTTTATGTCCTAGCCCAGTACACGTGCTATAGGCAGTGATGTCCCTATCCTCTGTGCAGTAAAGAGAAATTGAAATTGCTCCCCACACTCTGGCAAGCAAAACGAGAGCGCTTCTCTTTCGTTCATATACACCACCGTATTTGATATGTGTAAGCGCACGTTGATGGCAGAGGTAAATTTTCATACACCCAACACTGGAACGATCTAGAGTGTGGAGAAGAGCTCTTGAAATTCTCTGTGGCGCGCTCAGATAAATTCGCCACCGCGCGCGCCCCAGAGTCGCTGTGGTGTATTCACTGGCGTGGTTTCACTGGCGTGTATTCACTGGCGTGTGATCTTTGGTTTGTTTTCGTCTTACAAGCGGCATTGCGGGTGAGTGATTTAATTTGCACAGGTTATTGCGTTGTGTTGTGTGGATGGCGGTGGCTTATTTCAAGCTTATATATTTTCTACTGAAGATTTCATAGTTGCTTGGTAAAGCTTGCGAGTTTATAGAGTGTTGTTACACTACCGTGGGAAACCTGAAGTATTCGAGCCTAGGGGCAAACAAGGAAAACGTTTTACGTATCAATGTATCGGCTGATATAAACAAAGTTTTATAATGATCTGTAGTATCAGATTAATCGTATAACAGATGTAAGACGGAATTTGTACATCCACATTAGGAACGGCCTATTTTTTGTTCGACTGAATAACTCAATGGTAATTTAACTTATTTTGATTGCGAATTTGGCGACGCCAAAAAGTAAAAGGATCCATTACAAGTAATGTCCTGGTATTACACACGTTTTCGATTATTATCATACGCAGGCATTGTAATTCTCTCTCACTCACGCGAGAAGAGGCTTATCCGATGTCCAACTTTTCCGAGATAAAGTCCACATAAAACAAAATAACGTTCACGAGAATTCACATTGTTACTTGTTTTTCTCTGTAGCGCGTTATTAAAAATAATGACGTGCCAATTTAGAAGCGCTTCTATTTGACCGGTACAGTGCTTTCAAGGGGTTACAACACTGTAGATTTTTTAAAACATTTAATTTTTATTTATTGGTTGAATTTTGTTTACTGGTGCTTTAGAATGCTGAAAATGATATTCCAAAAAATTAATCGCGAAAACAATAAATAAATATTCAATTTTTTTCGCAACGCCTCTTATGTATACCTCGAGTATACTGAAAACGTTAACCGTATTTTTCTCGAAATAATTTTTTTTTGATCTGGCCGGAAATGTAACTCGAACAAATGATTTTTGATGAGTCTAAAATTTTTACAGCATGTTCAAGATTACTTTCTCCAGCGATGTACGAGGGATTTAATTTTTTCATTGCATAATTTTTTAATAAGCAAATTTTGTGTTGATTTTTAACACATTTTCAGCGTTTTTCGACTAAAAAATGTGCCATTTCGCGAAAAATCAAGACATAGAAAAAATCTTACGTATGCTGCTTGCTGTCGTTCTAAGAAGTTTAAAAAGCTTTGGTTTTTGGCTCTGGATCAAAAATTACGGGACATAGAGTTCCGGCCGTGGACCGCTTCCAAAAAAAAACTCCCCGACGGGAAAGTGCTGCAGAGCCGCCAACTTGTGACGAAATTACTCGAATAAATCATTTTTTTTTGCAATAATGTTATATATCTCATAACCCTCTGGAAGTCGCACTTATGGCCCACTGAACGAGCAGCCGCTGATGCTTTAAGACGGGTTCGCTAGATTTTCAGAGCAGCGTGCACTGCCGGAAAGTTAAACAAGATCTCGATTCATCTCATTATTGCGTCAAGATAAATTCCCGAAATATGCCTATTTTTCGTGCTCTATAGTGGTGTAACCCCTCAATAATTAGTTCTGGAATCTTTTGACGGCATTTTTCTTCTGTGCCATCATTTACATAAATTAGCTGGTTTTCTCTCGAATTTCCATGCGATGGAATAATAAGAGAGAGAATTAAAATTGAAACCTAACATGTTCGGGTACGAGTATAGCAAAGAAGTTCAAAATGGTAAATCCACCGTCTTTGCAGTGCATACTAAATTGTTCCAAAGAACGTTTATCTGTTTACCGTGATTTTATAATTTGTAAAACTTATAATATTAAGTTTATGTATCAGAGGATGTTTATGACCTCACCGAATAAAAATCTTCTTGTGTAAACCTTGAACCTATAGTTGATTTCGTGACGTGAGGATGTGCTTTTGTTTTCATTTCGATCCGAAAAAGGAATACGATCTACGTTTATCCCAAAAATTAACGTAAACTTCGTATTCTATACATATATTAATCAATTCACCTGTAAGTATTCATGCATACACGTTATCGAGTACACTTCCGTGATTTTTATTCTTAGTCCAATTAGGTGATTCAAATTTTCTGATAAACAGAAATATAGGATTTGATTCCTGATGAAATAAGTTTTTATGGATATTTAGTAATATTATATCAGACAATACTAATTATCCTCAACATATTCCATTTTCTTCTCAAAATTTATCAATTTAGAATGCTCTAGTAATGCTAACAAAGTAAATACATAATAGTTTAATAGTTCCGCACTTAAGGTGTGAGTCGCATTTTAGTCATGCTTGGGTCAGTAAAAGCCAAATATTTTACGCATTTTTGGCTATTCTCGAGCGACATAGCGATGCAAAAAAATATTTCGTTCTAATTCTAATATAATTTTTTTGAAAATCTACACTTGTACTGCATTACAACGATAGCATTAGTTAGACTAATAATATAGTGCAATAAAAGCAGAATGTTGAAAGTTGTTCTACGTGTCTTATGAACTGCCCTAGAATTTTAATTGCAAATATGGGAAATCATTCAACGTATCTTTGGTATGTGTGCAAAGAACTAGAATATTTGAGTGAAAATTCTGCTAAAAAATCGATGAAGTTCTATGGGCGATTTCAATATATTAAACGAAAGCATTTAATCCCAAAAATGATAAAAAATGTTAAGATTGTTTATTAACCAATTTATGTATGTGAAACTTCTTGTACCATTACCACTACCATGTATCATTAATATAGCCATTATATAACTTTCATACTCGATCATACAAACACCGTTTTGTTAAGAACCGGCCACCATACCAGAATTTGCCTTTTTCCATATATATATATATATATATATATATATATATATATATATATATATATATATATATATATATATATATATATATATATATATATATATATATATATATATATATATATATATATATATATATATATATATATATATATATATATATATATATATATATATATATATATATATATATATATATATATATATTGACAACATACCATTCAAGCACCATTTTAATTCTTTCCCATTTTAATTCTGTCGATTGATGTTTTTTTTACACGATGGCTTCTGAAGAAAGCTTCGTTGACACTGAAGTAGCCTGACGCTTTCTCCTATTGAGCTGTCGCCGTAATATTATAGAACGTAGTTTTTTATATCATGTTAATCTACAGGTTTTTGGATTCTTTGAAAATCCCTCGGAAATCCCCTGTTCGAAGATCGTGCAAGATGTTTTCATAAGGCTAACTTTTTTCTATATTTTCGTTGATATAAAAGTTCGCAAGCGATCTTTTCTTCTTCCGATATTTGCTTGAACCGAATAATGTTCCCAAACATCGGCACTCTTGAAGCTCACTGACGATTTTTTTCCGAAGCGATATTTTATATCAGTGAACTTTTTATTAGAAAATCGGCGATGAAAAGATTCTGTTGTGAACATTGATATTTTGATATTTTCCCAACACTACTTTTTTGATAAAACACCTCATTCAAGAAAGTTATAATGAGGAATAATTTATCACACAAAAATCGCTTGTTTAAACTTGAGGAAACACCTTACTTGTTACTTGAAAATACGAAAATTTCATAGAGATTGACAGAGATTCCGACAGATACTACCAGATACCTAATACTTTGTTTTGCTGTTGATATTACGTGCAATGAATCCGTGCATTATAATTACGGTCTAAAATACTAACTGACGCAAAAATCTAGAATACGTATAATAAACATTGTTGCTGCTGACCCATTTATAACATCCTTTTATGGAACACAAGATTCATTGTTCATTTAAAATAAGCGTGAACACTAGTGACCTTTTTTCTTGACCCCGAAACTGAGCCAATTTATTTCGCTCATTGACGCGCAGAATCCCGGTCCTAGCTCCCATGCTCTTGAAACATTCGCTTTCGCCTGCTGTTTAAACTATTTCCACGCAAAATAATAGACAAATAAAAAAATGAATAACGGGTGTACGCTCAATTGTGATGTTGTATGTAAATTAATTATCGTCACAAGCGTATACCTAATTTTAAACTTGTAGGATTAAGTTATAATAAAACTATTAATACTTATAACACGAGTTTGCATATCAGGTGCCTCTGGTCATTATAAAACTCTCTATACGATGATACGTAAAAAGTTTTCCCAAATTGCTCCGAGGACTGAGTACTTTTAGTTTTGCAGGTAGTGTAACAATACTTTATAAACTCGTTCGCTTTACCAAGCAACTTGTATGAAATCTTCAGTAGAAAATAATATAAGCTTGAAATAAGCTACCACCATCCACACAACAAATGCAAATCAAATTAATCTCAGTCGCAATGCTGCTTGTAAGACGAAAACAAACCAAAGATCACACGCCAGTGAATACACGCCAGTGAAACCACGCCAGTGAATACACCACAGCGACTCTGGGGCGCGCGCGGTGGTGACTTTATCTGAGCGCACCACAGAGAATTTAAAGAGCAAGAGAGCACGGTTATCTCGCACCCAACTACCTCAACACCAGCGCACACTTGAAATCGGTCTATGCAGCTCCGAAAGAAAGAGCGTTCTGCTTTTTTCTGTGGTGTGTGATCATTGTATCCTCTGTGTAGGCATCACACTTACGCGCCAGTGCATCACTAGGGTGAGATGCCATCACTGGCTATAGGTAGGGTCCAATCTACCACACGGGGTGCACTGGGGGCGTGTCGGACTCGAATGGTGACCAGCCATTAATACCGACTAAACTCCATTGGGCTCCGCCATCATTCCTCCCAGGAACTACCTCTCGGTATTACTTCTGGGGGGATGGCTGTACTAAGTGTACTCATTCACTCTCACTCACGCGTTCATACATCCTGTATGAGGCTTACTTGGGTGCTCTCTCAATCGCACTTTGATTCACTCTCATTCCTTGCTAGGCTTACTTTTGTGCTCGCCCCACCCATACCATGTGAGGCTGACTTGGGTGCTCACCCTATCACCTGATTCACTCTCAATCGTGCCACTCTATTGTACCTTTGTCACTCCCCCTGGCATCCCATGTGGGACATTTTTCTTAGGCCCCACTTTTGACATACCATGCGAGGCTGACTTGTGTGCTCACCTTTTTCATTCCTTGCTAGGCTTACTTTTGTGCTCGCCTCACCCATACCATGTGAGGCTGACTTTTGTGCTCACCCTTAACATGCCGTGTGAGACTGACTTGGATGCTCACCCTTTCACTCCTCTGCCACGCCATGAGGCATCGATAGCTAAGTTCCAACATACTACGCTACGACCCTCCCGTCTTGGCATGAGGCAGTCCACTTATACGCCTATACACTCACTCTTCTGTCTTGCTTCGGGGTGGCTGGGTTTACCCCTTACGCGGTTGCCATTCGCTGCGCCAAACCTGCCTCGGCATGAACAGACCATTCACTCCCTTTTTTTGCGCTTGGCCTTTTTCGCTCCAGCTAACCAATCACTAGTTAGCCGTGCCCGTCGTCTGTTGCTCGGTTCGCCAGATTACCTGTAGCCTACTGACAATCTGGATGGTAGCAGCCGAGACTGCGTTCCACTTCTCCACCGATTGACACATCCGCTGAATAAGGGTATCAGGGGTTGTGTCCCAGCCACAGACGTCAAGCATTGCTCTTCTTTCGACGTCGAACCGAGGACATACGAACAGTATGTGTTCGGCAGTTTCATCTACACCTGGGCAGTCCGGGCAGACTGGGACCTCCGCGTGCCCGAACCTGTGGAGGTACTGACGGAAACAGCCATGGCCTGACAGGAATTGTGTCAGGTGGAAGTGAACTTCCCCATGGGGTCTCCCCACCCAGCTCGATATGCTAGGTATCAGCCGGTGGGTCCACCTACCTTTCGAGGAGTTGTCCCACTCACGCTGCCATCTGGCGACCGAGGTCACCCTGGTGCGCTCGCGGGCTCCCCTATTTCCACGTAGCTCAAAGCACTCCTCATCTTCCCGAATGACCAGCCCGACTGGCATCATGCTCGCTATCACGCAGGATGCATCGTGTGATACCGTGCGGTAGGCAGATATCACTCTGAGGCACATCACGCGGTAGGTGCTCTCCAGTTTCTGTAGGTAACTGGTTACCCTCAGTGCTCTTGACCATGACGGGCCGCCGTACCTGAGGATAGATACGGCAACGCCTGCCAGTAACCTACGTCTACTGGCGCACACCTTTGAGCTGTTGGACATCATTCTCGATAGAGCCGCAACAGCAGTCGACGCTCTCTTGCACGTATAGTCGACATGGCTGCCGAAGGTCAGCTTGTCGTCTATAATGACTCCGAGAGACTTCAGACTTCGCTGTGAAGTGATCGCGACTTCTCCCACATGGATAACTGCATGTTGTGCCGACTTGCGGTTGTTGACGATAACTACCTCCGTCTTATGATGAGCGAGCTCCAGGCCTCTCGCGCTCATCCATTCCTCCACCGTGCTAATCGCGTGTTCTGCGGTTAGTTCTACCTCAGGAATTGACTCCCCGTAGACCTCCAAGGTTACGAGCTGTATGTAAGGTGCCGATCGGTAAGGTCTATGTAATTATTTTCGAAGTCCTCCCAGTTGGCTCGGTCATACAGCCATCTCCTGCGACGCGTGGTAGAGGGTGGTCGTTCGTTGAGGGTAAGCGAAACAGGATGGTGGTAAAGTCTCCCATAATGAGAAATGGTTGTTCTAGCTGGTCGAACAGGTCCCGTAGCTTCCCCCTCAGATTGTCTATTGTGCTTGATGGGATGTAGATTGAAACCATGGTGCTCGGGAATGGGTTAGACAGTCCTACCGCCACGGCGAGCAGCGGGGTGTCGAGATGAACGGCAGTGGAAATACAGTCAGAGCGAATCGCCAGGGCGATCGATTGGTAAATGTTATCTTTTGTTTGAGATACCAGAAAAACTGTCCGCCAAGCCAACCACTAGGATCGAGGTCAGCCCGGATATGTGTCTCTTGTAAAGCTATGCATATAGGGTCGAGTCGGTTAATTAGCAGTTGCAGGTCACCCAATTGATTGCGGATTGCATTTATGTTCCATTGAATCGCAAGACATCGATTGCTATGGTGGGGTCGTCTCGAGAGATTGACAGTAAACTCGCTCGCAGCTTCTGTACCAGCTAAGGTGTCGGACACTGCAAGGTCGCTTTTGGAGCAAGGTCCGCATTGCGTTCAGGTTGATGACGTATTCGATGGATTTCATTTGTTTTGTTCGATGATACACTAAGTTTACCTTTTCCTGTCGTCGTCGGAGGTTTATCGGATTGTGCCAGTAGATCCACGATCGACGCGGGTGTGGAGACGGACATTTTTGGTGCGGAGGCTTGTTTAGGTGACGTATTGTTTGGTTGGAAGTTTGGGCTACGTTTGCGGAATCTTGCTGGATGCCAAGAGCAGCCCGGGATAGGGCTTAGTTCTCTCAACGGTGTCTTATTGTCGCTGGAAGCCATTTAGCTTGAGAGTTTTCGAAACATTACGTTGCCTTCTATTACTGTTGGCGTTCCAAGCTCCGGCTCAAGTTTTGTTAAAAGCAATGTGGTTACGGTTGCTGAGTCGAATCGATGGGCTTTCTTTTGGATTAGCTTCGTAGGTAACCGATATTTTACAACTGGAGCAAAATTCAGCCAATTCCTTGCGGGGATAGGCGTTCGTGCCCTTTTCCGTCCGGTTTCCCACGTAGTCGTTCCAGGTGTTCGAGCGGGTTCCTTCTTGGTGTGGGTTGAGCGATAGGTTTCAACGCTTTATAGAGACCCCCCCCGGGTCTCTGCGACTGTAACCGTCTGTTGACATACTGCTGCGGTTTTTGGAGGGACAGGCGTCTCGCACTGACGGGGCCACGGCTACCCCGAGAGAGAGATAGTGGTATGCTGCTTTGAAGTTCTGTTGTGGAGGATTGGTTTGATTGCAGTTTGGAGGATGCGAGATAGTGCAGTTGGCCTTCTGCCGTAGTCGTGTGTAAAGAGCGAACACGAAATTATTGCGACACCGAAAATGTCATGCCAATTTTCTTATAATGTTTAAAATCAAACCAAAATTTTAGGGTAGTTTTATACATATATTTACTTAAAAAATCATAAGAAAAGTTAATCGATGGAGCCTTGAGTGTAAAGTTGAACGCATTTTCGCTTGATGCCCTCCATCAAAGTCTTTACAGTGTTATCCGGTACCAGTTTCTCAGTTTTTTCCATTTTCTTAACATGTCCTTCTCGTCTTTGACTGTCTTCTTGCTATTCCGAAGTTCCCGCTTCATCATTGCCCAGTACTGCTCCACCGGGCGCAGCTCCGGACAGTTTGGCGGATTCACGTCGTGCTGCTGCAAGAACGGCAAAAGGCGCTTCTCGAGGCACTCAGATTTGTAGATCTTGCCATTTACTGTGCCCTTTGTCACGAAAGGCTCACTCTTCAGTCCGCAAGAGCAGATGGCCTGCCAAATGAGATATTTGGAGGCGAACTTCGACATTTTTTTCTTCTTAAATTTGTCGTTCACATAGAACTTGCTCTTGCCGGTGAAAACTCCAACCCCGGAATTTGCTTAAAATCGGCTTTTATATACGTTTCGTCGTCCATCACACAGCAGCCATATTTTGTCAGCATCTTCTCGTAGAGCTTCCGTGCCCGAGTTTTAGCCGTCGATTGTTGCCGCTCATCGCGGTTTGGGAAGTTCTGTACCTTGTATGTATGTAGTCCAGCTCTCTTCTTTGCATTTTTGGACGTAGCTCTGCGACATGCCGATCTTTTTAGCCAAATCACGGCTTGAGACGTTGGGATTTGCTTTAATCACCTTTCCCTCCGTCTTTTTGTTCTCCGGTCCCGGTTTTCTTCCAGCTCCTTTGGGGTGGTCCAACGTCAACCGCTCCTGGAACCGCTTCAACACTCTGGAGACGGTTGAATGGTGAATGTTCAACATTTTTCCCAATTGCCGGTGCGACAGGTCAGGAAATTCCAGGTGTTTGGAAAGAATTTGTTCTCTCGACTCGCGTTGGTTCACCTCCATTTTCGTTGAATCGAAAAACACGACTTCGAGTTTGACAGCATGTAAACAATACACATCAATGAGAAAGTGCGCAAAATTTGGTTTATTTTTACCCAATGGTAAAAAAGTTATGCCCTGTTGAATGTGTCACAATAAGTTCCCCCTTTAATGGTAACCGGTATATGTCGATATTCTTTCGGCCTTCAGCCATAGCCGTACCGTTTTGGTAGTTTGTGCGTTTCATTTCTTTCTGTTGCAGGAGCTGTCTTTTCAACGCTGTAGGTGGCGAGATATAATACATGGACATGGTGGGATATATTTTGGGAGATGGTGAGTTGGTTGCATACAGGAGCCCCAACAGCACCAAGATCAAAGTAATAATCGAGCGAGAAAGTAAACAAAGAGAGGCTCTCAATGTTGGTTACGTCCTATTCAAAATTTTCTCCAGAGTTGTTTCAATAGATTCGAACAGTAGGCCATGCGTGAACATTTCTGTCCTGTCATTTTTGTCACAATTTGTTTACGTTGGTATAAATTTTCTTCAAGTGAAATGTAAATGTGTGTAATTGAAAGCAGTATCAACAATCCGAAGTTATTTGATTGTTTTGCGGGTAACGATTGATATTCTCGGTACGGGAGTGCGTTGTTGGAAGCTTTGTGAACGGTGGTCACGAACTCAGCTTTGCTGCTGTCTGCGAGCAAGTCGGGAGGAAGGCTCATCTGTCGACGCAAAATGACAAAACTACTTGTTTCTATTTTGTGTGATACACAGTGGTTTTATGTGATCACTAGTTGGACCTCATTATTGTGATTGTCCTTTAAAATTTCGATAGAATGAACGGGAGATTTTGAAAGTTAATTGCTTCCGTCGTATTGAATGAAATAATTAAATCTTTGTACTATTTCGTCGGACTGTTCAACTCGAAATCCGTATATAATTTAAAAAATAAAAATAACAAATGTATCGATAACCTAACGATAAGATGAAAAATGAATTTATACTCAGACCGTGTTGTCAAAAACATAAATTTCCTTTGCCAAATCCACTCTAACAAGGCAAACTCAAAGTACATGAAAATCTAATCAAATAAATCCGCGCATAGATTGCAAATATTTGCCTATCAATATTCACGCGGACTCCGTGCGAGAAGCGAACCTCCCCTCATTTTCCTCTTCAATCCAAATGTTTACAAGTGGGAGTTTGATCAGTTGTGTACTTTGCGAGGCTTGATTGTATCAAAGCCATTCCCTTCGTTTCGAAGCTGAGCAGGAACGCTGCCATAAGCCCAGCAGCTGACGACTGTAGTGGAAATGCTTCAAGAGAATCCTCTTGAAGTAACCAATTTGTATTGTACTCATTCATTGCTGGAAGATGTTTTTGTTCAAGCGTTGGAAAGAAAGTCAATTAAGCCTTTCACGACTGACTGATTCTTTTGTTCGAAAAGGAAGGTACTGAATTAATCCGTTCTTCTCAAACAAAAGATCCGAACAAAGCTTTGCCGGTGTCGCAACTCTTTCCAAGACAGTACCGCCGAATGTCAAACGAAACCAGGTTCACTGACATTCCCCAAAGGACTTCCGATTTCCCAAAACGCCGTTCAATCAAATCCCTGTATGATGAAACCCATCATCGCCACGTCATCAGAAACCATAATCGAAAAAAGGATACCTAGGCCGGAATAAACTAGACACAAAACGAGTATATCATCAAACTCTAATCTCCCCGAATCATGACCCCTCGTTCGCGCACACATATCCCGCTCGAATCAATAGACTCGATAGCAATTACGCGTGTAAGGAACAACAGAGGAAAAAACAGCGAACTGCGATACCCCTTCACTTCCCAGAGGGATTTTTATTTCGCGAAATTCCCCTGTCCCCTAAACACATCCGTTTCCAACGGACGGAGTCGGAAAAAAGGGGTTACATTCTAAACAACTCCTTGCCAAATCACACCGGATGTAATTCGTTCGACGATGCGTCGTAAAAAAAGCCGAAACTTCAAATTTTGCCTCATTGATGTACGAAAATAAAAAATACACGTGCCCGAAGGAATTTCGGGCTTCTCGTGGAACGTATTTCCTCCTATTAATGTTTCCGAAACTGATTCCGTGTGCCGTTGGTGAGTACAATTTTGCATCCATTCGGGAAGTCGTAAATGAGCTTGGAGAACCCCTTTCGTTTTTCGCGATCGACCGCGGTTGTGCACTGTAAAAAAAAAACAAATTTGACAATTGTTGACAGTTGTTTACAGAATTGACTAAACTACTTACCTGCTTTAGTTGCAATTTCGATTTTAGCTCTTCAAATACGATGTCCCGAAAGAAGAAAAAAAAGTTCGAACAATTCCAACTGTGCCATCGACCAAAAACATTGCCGTCTGACTGACTGAATGACTGACTGACAGTGTGTCGTTCGTAGCTCATTCTAGAATGACTGTAATTGACATCTTTCCGAACAGCGCAACCATTCCATTACACACGCGGGGACACCCGCGGAAGGGGTAATCTAAAATCGTTTCCCGAACGATTTTTGCGCAAACGACAGCAGATAAGTTTCGGGTAGCAATACTGCAAGATCTATTAAAACCACGTGACGGAAATTACATTCGTTTCTACCCGAGACAGCAGTGGCTTCCCCAGCTCTACTATTGTCGTTGCGGTAGAGTGACAGACTATAATAGGGAAGGTGCAGGCAAATCTGAGCTGAAACGACGGGGAATGGGCGCACCATTTGACTACGGTACCGGATTCTGTAAATTACGCCCGGTATCGAACATTTTCGCGAACCTTTTTGATAGGTGATTTGGGATGGGAAGATTCGAAATAATTTGCTTTCGACGTAAAAGTGTGTTTTGTGATGGTGGGAAAAGAGAATCGGGAAGGGGACTTCCGAGCATGCACGTGACAAACTGAGGCGAGCTAGAGCAAATTTGATTCGGTTAAGGAGTTCGAAAACATGTTTGAAACCTGCTTCAATCCACCTACGGCTTAGTGCTCCGAAACATAATTTTGAGGAACTGTATTATGTGGAGCTAAACCTATACATATTTGGGAAATCACATGTTAAATTTTTTTTCGAGATTACATCAAATTTTGACGCTTTATGCATTTTGAAGTCATTTGGCATCAAAAATAACAACCCGATTTTGAAAATTTTTCCCCCTTTGAACAAAAAAGTCCAAAAAAAGTTAACCTTCGTTAAAAAAAATAAGATAGCATCAAATCTCGACGTTTCATACATTTTAAAGTCATTTGGTATCAAAAATGCAAATTCGATTTCGAAATTTTCCTTCAATCTTCGTTAATTTTTTTTTCGAGATTACATCAAATTTTGACGCTTTATGCATTTTGAAGTCATTTGGCATAAAATAATTAGCTCGAATTTGAAATTTTGCCCACATTGAACAAAAAAGACGAAAAAAGTTAACCTTCGTTAAAAATTTTTTTTTCGGGATTGCATCAAATCTCGACGTTTCATGCATTTTAAAGTCATTTACCATCAAAAATGCAAATTCGATTTCGAAATTTTCCTTTACTTCCCCCTTCGAACAAAAATCGTTAAAAAAAGTTAATTTTCGTTAAAAATTTTTTTTCGAGATTACATCAAATTTTGACGCTTTATGCATTTTGAAGTCATTTGGCATCAAAAAAACCAGCTCGATTTGGAAATTTTCCCCCCCATTGAACAAAAAAGTAGAAAAAAGTTAACTTTCGTTAAAAAATTTTTTTCGAGATTACATCAAATCTCGACGTTTCATGCATTTTAAAGTCATCTGCCATCAAAAATGCAAATTCGATTTCGAAATTTTCCTTTACTCCTCCCCCCTTTGAACAAAAATCGTCAAAAACAGTCAATCTTCGTTAAAAATTTTTTTCGAGATTACATCAAATTTTGACGCTTTATGCATTTTGAAGTCATTTGGCATAAAATAACCAGCTCGAATTTGAAATTTTGCCCACATTGAAGACGAAAAAAGTTAACTTTCGTTAAATTTTTTTTTTCGAGATTGCATCAAATCTCGACGTTTCATGCATTTTAAAGTCATTTGCCATCAAAAATGCAAATTCGATTTCGAAATTTTCCTTTACTCCCCCCTTTGAACAAAAATCGTTAAAAAAAGTTAATTTTCGTTAAAAATTTTTTTTCGAGATTACATCAAATTTTGACGCTTTATGCATTTTGAAGTCATTTGGCATCAAAAATACCAGCTCGATTTTGAAATTTTTCCTCCATTGAACAAAAAAGTCGAAAAAAGTTAACTTTCGTTAAATTTTTTTTCGAGATTGCATCAAATTTCGACGTTTCACGCATTTTAAAATCATTTGCCATCAAAAATGCAAATTCGATTTCCTTTACTCCCCCCTTTGAACAAAAATCGTTAAAAAAAGTTAATCTTCGTTAAAAAAATTTTTTCGAGATTACATCAAATTTTGACGCTTTATGCATTTTGAAGTCATTTGGCATCAAAAAAACCAGCTCCATTTGGAAATTTTTCCCCCCATTGAACAAAAAAGTAGAAAAAAGTTAACTTTCGTTAAAAAATTTTTTTCGAGATTACATCAAATCTCGACGTTTCATGCATTTTAAAGTCATCTGCCATCAAAAATGCAAATTCGATTTCGAAATTTTCCTTTATTCCTCCCCCCTTTGAGCAAAAATCGTCAAGAAAAGTCAATTTTCGTTAAAAAAATTTCGAGATTACATCAAATTTTGACGCTTTATGCATTTTGAAGTCATTTGGCATCAAAAAAAACCAGCTCGATTTTGAAATTTTTCCCCCATTGAACAAAAAAGTCGAAAAAAGTTAACTTTCGTTAATTTTTTTTTTCGAGATTGCATCAAATCTCGACGTTTTATGCATTTTAAAGTCATTTGCCATCAAAAATGCAAATTCGATTTCGAAATTTTCCTTTACTCCCCCCTTTAAACAAAAATCGTTAAAAAATAGTTAATCTTCGTTAAAAAAAAAATTCGAGCTTGGATCAAATTTTGACGCTTTATGCATTTTGAAGTCATTTGGCATCAAAAATACCAGCTAAATTTTGAATTTTTTCCCCTATTGAATAAAAAAAGTCGAAAAAAGTTAATTGCATCAAATTTCGACGTTTCATGCATTTTAAAGTCGTTTGACATCAAAATTGCAAATTCGATTTTGAAATTTTCCTTTACTCCCTTTACTAAATGTTTTTGCGTATAAAAAACATTTCTTTGGGAATATTTCTTTTTTAAGAAGTTGCTCATAGTAGACTATAGAAAATCTAACTTTTAAGACAGATAACGCACGAGTATTTTCGGGAAAGTTGTATAGGAGAGCATTTCCATAAATTTTCCGAAAGACATCTTTTCTCTGTCACTCACAGTCGGTGCTGAGCTCCATCACGGTACTGATGGCAAACCTGCTAGACAAAAGAGAATGAAACGGTTAGCATTAGAAACAGTAAGCGATGCTTATTGAGTTACGGTTCTCACTCCAATGAATTGACAACAGTAACACGGTTCTCTGCTGAATCTCTCACTCATTGGAATCATTATAAAGCGGAATTGAAACTGACCATCACTTTATTTTATTTCGAATTTTCCTAAAGAACTGGGCTTGAGAGCAGATAAATTCCAAACGATGATAGGGGTTTAGGGTTCCAACTATATCATTGTGAAGAATTTTCGAAAAAATTGGAACGAAACTTCATAGTTTAAAACCAAAGTTCCGCGTGGTAACTACATATTGCATGTACATATTAACTCTAGATTTTCCACAGTCATCCGAGTAACTAGTGAAATGGTCTTGTATATTATAGCTGTCATACTGGGCCTTATGCGGTTTCACATTAACTCTAATTGTACTTAGACATGCATGGCTTAACCTTGGAGACAAGCGTATATTACTGGTAGGATCAACCAGAATTCATTAGTATCGCATCACGGATAGTGTGAATCAAGGCCTGAACCCCTCACACGCCAGTAAAAACGTTACCTCGTTCGCATGAGACACTGCGTCGCGCCGACACCAAGCAAGCCGTCTGCGCGTGTCTGTGTCAAGCAAAACAATCGTCAAATGTTTACCGTGGGTAGGTACGACCGTTGTGTCATAATACCTACTACTGTCGCTATCTATCGGTTATAACGTGGTAGCCGTATACCATTCATTTGTCGCAGTCGCAGCGAGAGCCGGTATTAGTCCGACCAAGTAAGAGTTTGTAGACCGAGTAGCATACACCTATCGGCATAAGGCGGCTTAATAGCTGGATCGTTCCATGGAAATTTCCTGAGAGCGAATCGCGAGAAACATCTTTGTATACGTTCTAGTCGGTCGCTTTGAACGGTATGGTGTGATACCCACACGTGCACAGCGTAGTCCGGAACCCTTCTAAGCAGGGCACAGTAAAGTGATTGTAAGGCGTATAAATCATCGACGCTCACGGTGTTCCGCTTTAAGAAGCCTAGCATTCCGAAAGCCTTAGCAGTTGTCGCGATAAAATGTCGGAAAAAGTCAGCTTCCTATCGAAGAGCACTCCCAAGTCACGGATCGAGTTGGCGTTCTTCCTAGGACGCTGTATCCACAACGTCCTTGGGTACACAAGCGTCCGAAGCTAACTACTTTGCATTTATTAACGTTGACTTCCATTCCGTTAAGTATTCTTACTTACCTTACCGTTCAGGCTAGAGCGTTTTTGTCTCTTGCTGTATGCAGAAGCCGTCTCCACTCCATTGCTGCTTGTCGCCAGTCTTCGAAGGGTCCGCAGGTCGTCCTCTATCTGGTCGATGCACCGTGCTCGCTGTGCGCCTGTGCGTCTTCTAGTTCCTGCAGGGTCGCCCTCAAGAACCATCTTCACCGGGTCGTCGTCCGACATTCTTGCGACGTGTCCAGCCAACCTCAAACGTCCTATTTTTGCGGTATGCGCGAAGGATGGTTCTTCCAGCAGCTGATGCAACTCATGGTTCATTCGCCTGCGCCACGGTCCGTCTTCCATCTGCACGCCACCATAGATGATACGCAACACCTTTCGTTCGAAAACTCCAACTGGTCCTTCACGAGCATATACCAGGTCTCGTGGTCGTAGAGGACCACCTGTCTAATCAGCGTCTTGTAGATAATCAACTTTGTGCGGCGGCGAATTTTGTTCGGCCGGACCGTCCTCCGGAGTCCAAAGTAGGTACGATTTCCCGCCACAAACCGTCTCTGAATTTCTCTGCTGGTATCATTGTCGGCGATTACCAGTGAGCCCAAATACACGAACTCGTCGACCATCTCGATTTCGTTACCATCGATTCGAACTCGGGATGGGAGGTTCACATTGTCGTCTCTAGAACCTTTTCCTCTCATGTATTTTGTCTTCGAAACAAGTCCAGTCCAATCCAATCCTGCTGGCTTCAGCTTTCAGTCTGATGTACGTTTCCGACATCGCCTCAAAGTTCCGTGCCATTATGTCAATGTCGTCGGCGAAGCCAAGAAGCTGGACGGACTTCCTGAAGATCGTGCCACTCGTGTCTATCCCTGCTCTCCTTATTTCACCTTCTAACGCAACGTTGAACAGCAGGCACGATAGACCTTGCCGTGACCCTCTTCGAGATTCAAAGGGACTCGAGAGTGTCCCTGATACTCGAACAACGCACATCACCCGATCCATCTTCGCTTAGCTTATCCGCAAAACCGTATTCGTGCATTATCTGCCATAGCTGATCTTGATCGATTGTGTCATATGCCGATTTGAATCGATGAATAAATGATGTGTGGGAACGTTGTATTCGCGGCACTTCTGCAGAACTTGCCGAACTCCCTTCCAAGTGGTGACAATCAACGGCGAAAAATTTGGGAGAGGACCTTGTAGGCGGCGCTAAGTAGTGTGATCGCGCGGTAGTTGCAGCAATCCAACTTGTCACCATTTTTGTAGATTGGGCAAACGACACCCTCCATTCACTCCTCCGGAGGAATCTCCTCCTCCCAAATTTTGGCGATTACCCAGTGCAGCGCTCTAGCCAGTGTTTCACCACCGTATTTTAATAGCTCACTGGATAGTTGATCTACACCGGCAGCTTTGTTGTTTTTCAGACGACCGATCTCCTCCTTGACTTCTTGGTAATCAGGGGCCGGCAGTCTATCGTTTTCTACGCGTGCTCCAAGATCCGTTGCCATACCGCTTTCGTCCTTTGTGGCTTTCTTCTGCATTGTTCGTAACGGTTAGTTTTCCAGGGCGGCTTGTTGGGCCTTCGGCGCCTGTCCCGCCGGAGGACCATCGTGCCAGCTCTGTTTAGAGTCCCAGGTTAACACCAGTACGATACATCAGCTACCCCTAACATGGAGAACAGACGCTGTTTTGAGCCGCCCCTAACATGGGGAACAGACGCTCGGATGGACTCACACTCCGAAAAGATGAGCCCCTGTTCCCTGCCAGCATACGACCATGGTCCCACCGGGGTTGGTTACCTGATCTTTGCTATGGTTACTCGGATCCCAGCTGACATCGCGGGGAGGTAGGGATAGGAGTTACTGGACAAGAGGCTAAGGACCACTGTGGCGAATCATCGGGTCAATATTACGCATTTCCCTGTCATTTACCAACGAAAAGCATGTTAAGCATGCACAAATCTTAAAATATACCAATACGAAGTCATGAGGCGTCATGCCCCGAAGCGATAGTTCAGAAGATTTTGAGTTCGTCTTCATATAACGATTTCCTGGTCTTGATATGACTACAGATATCGTTAAGAAATAGAATAAAAATAAGCGAGCACAGAGGATTGCCTTGTGGGATGCCTGAATGCGCTTGAGTGCTTGTTACCCGACCAGAATACAATAACAAGATTATAACAGAATGCAATTTTAGTAGTAAGCTTTGTTATAAATCTGGTCTCGTTAGTAGTGCTTCACTTTCCACACGAACAAAATGCCTGTCATATTTTTTTTTGACAAACTTTGGCATCTTCTGCTTGCTAACTTCTTCAGGGACGTCGAATTTATCTCGAGCAGTAAAGATAAGGAGCCCATGGTACTGTCGAAAATTTGCTTTCGCATAAGCCGCGTCATCCATGACGAGGCAATGCGGTTTCGTCAGCAACTGAATGTAAAACTTTCCCCACTGAAATCTGCCGTTCTTCACGATTCGGCGCCTTTTGGACTTTGTAAGTGTGTTTTTTTGCATCTTGCACAAAAATTTTGCTTAACCCAAGTAACCATAAGCATTAAGCCATTGCACTATATTGGCTATACATTTGCACTAATGTTGCATTGAAACTCCATTACAACATTAACATTAATAAAGCTCTATATTAGCATCAATAATGCATAACTGCACTGCCGACATATAGCATTATAGCTTGCTCTATATGCGTATATAAAGCTGATATAACGCGTACATGCTTCAAGGATCTTTAAAGCATGTAAGCTTTACAAGTGCATTTAAAGCCATTGTAGAGCAAATGAAAAGCTGATATAATGCTATTGTAATGCTGTGGGTTTATGTGTTATGCAACTCACTTGAAGATTATATTCGGCATATTTCATTTCAATCGAACATATGCAATATAGTCCAGGAAGCAAACGCAGCGCACTTACCGTGAAGGACGAGGCAAGGTACCTCAGTTCGAGACTTACTGAAGGTAATTTTCGTAAACATTCATATCATGTGAGAACGAAAACCCATTAAGGATATTCATTACAATGCATTAGAACATAGTCAATTACGGTTTTAAACAGAATATTTTATTTTTCCTTTTTGTTCATCATACCGAAAGAAATGGTTTTAAAACCATGGCGGACAATGACAACCAACTGAAGCTTTTTAATAGCATTAGTAGTGCCAATATAAGGCTTTCAAATTTGACATTTGTACGCTTTTGCTATATAATAGCATTAGTACTGCAGAAACGAACTGTCAATCTCTGCATAGTAATAGAACTATATTTCGCCTTTTCTGGCATAATATCAGCATTATATAAGTATTTAGAGCTTCACGGTTTTTAGGAAAGCTTTATATGTGGATCTAAAGCAGTTATTAGGCTACGTTATAATGTTTAATGGTTACTTGAGAAGTTCAGTTTTTCGCCATGTCTCTCACTGATCTATTGGGATTTCTCTTGAAAGCTTCGACTGCGCGCTGGGAAGGATCCACTATACGGAGATGCATCCCGGTCAAACCATTCGGAATTTGATGCGGAATCCTGAATGGAGTCATTATGGATTCCAAATCAAATACAACAACCGATTCTGAGTCGGAATCGGTTGTTGCATTTGATTTGGAATCCATAATGACTCCATTCAGAAATCCGAACCGGTTCCGGAATGAGTTTAACTGGGATTTTAGGTCACTTTTTTTCTTTCCTATCAACCATCATATGTTCGTTGTACCGTTTCAATTCACGATGTACCGTAGATTGTACCATTTCCAGCTTTTTGTTAATGGCACGGTAAAAGTGATCCGGATTTTTTAAGTACGTGCGTGAAATTTGTTTACGCCGTTGATGTTGTTCCTAATCAATTTTCGCAACAGTTGCACAATGTCTAATGAAATTGATATAATGTAAACAATATACATTGAGCAATTTTCAACCTAAATTTGAATAGAAAATACCCAATGGAAAAAAGTTACATCAATTTGATACCGTCCACCCTTTATAATGTTGATATGAGCATGATCCATTCTTGGAAACTAATATATGAATCAATGGATATTTTTAATGACGGTCGCCATATGGTTTGTCGCCGTTTCCACTTCCATTTTGTATTCTGGGACCTATTGACTTGACAGCTAGCTGCTAGCATTCTACCGCTGCAAAGTCAACCTTTAAAAATCAAACAAAATATTTCTATTCAATTGCCCTGCAATTTTCGCATTTTGCACCACTCATTCAAATCAAGCACTCCCGTTGTTGCCAAATACCTTCCTTATTCACGTTCGCGTATCTGCCATTATCCTGAATCGGCGAACCGTAACGCTCCTGCCGTGTGTCGCATCACTGCGACAACTAACATCACTATACTCTTCGCAGAACCAGCAGTAATGGCCAGGGCATATGTCATTCTCCTTCTGTACCACCCGGGTGAAACGGAAAGTTAGACTGTGCGTAAAGCATCCTGCTCCTCGTTCTGATCCTCGTCGTCGTTGTCGGTGTAATATGTCACACAGCGGGTGGTTTCCATTCACCCACCGTCTCGCGACCGAAACAGCGAGTACCATCAGGAAAGGAACAAAATTGCCAACCACCCGCGCGAGAATTGAAGTGAAATGAGCTCGAAACAGCGCAGTGTTCCGAGTGTCGCGTGCTCTTGAAAGGTTGTAAATAAGCAAATTTATTGTGTGGACTAACATCTCCGCAACAAGCTTTACGTGTAGGACCTGTTACCATCCTCGGTTAAAGGATGAAGAAACATCAGCGGGTGACTGCAGCCTCCGGGGCATCAGGTGGATTCCGTCGCTGTCGGGGATGAAGCTTTCCAACAGAATATCAATAGTGCTTGTTGGCAGCAACATTAGGTCCTGTCAAAACTGTCAATTAGATTTTTATCCAACTTTCTCGAACTCTACAATGATTGCCTCTTCTGGCAACTATTACATTCACTCCGTCTAATCCGAAATAATTGAACTGATTTAGTTGCCATGATCCCTTCGGAATCTCTTAATTTCCCTTTCTATTCACTGCCGCTTGCAGCCTCTCACGCATAACCATCATAATTTCCACCAATTTCCTCCCTGATTGACATTGTGAGTGTGTCAGAACCGTTATTGTTACGAAAAGGTGGAAAGAGTCAGCCCCGGAGCTCAAGAAGCAGCCATAACTTGTCATACTCCAGACACAAACTATACGCAGTTCCAGAAGGATAATGAGACTACCCCAGCTTAATCCAGGAAATTAATTATGAAATACTGCGACGACTGAAATGAGACCAAATAATGAGATTAGATTCTGATGGCTGTCTTACACGGTGCTGCTTCCATGGATGGTATACGTACAGAGAGCCGCCAATAAGGCAGGAAGCTCATTACTGCAGCAGCAGCCGCTGATGGGAACCGTTTCCACATGTGTGCTTATTGTTCCGAAGGAATCCGAAGAACCGGTCGAGGCGAAACCTGCAATAGGCTAGTCGATATATAATTACGAAATAAAGACCCGGTAATCGCTGCCAAGGCAGAATGCCTTAAATGGCTGTTTTTCCCCCTGTCGAGTGGGGTGAAGCGAAAACGGTTTCTAATAGACTTTCGGTATCAGTTGATTTGCTGGCTGGCTTACCGGGGACGTGTGCGAATCTGGTTCTGGCGAATTACGGTTCTATACTGGTAAGGACGGGGGAATTTCTGCGTTGATTGATACTTGAAAATGGGTGAACTGACAGCAGAACTGATGCAGATTCCGTTTTGGTTCAGGTTTGCTTAAAACTGTCATTTTTATATGGATTTTGTAAACATTAGAGCGAACCTAGAGCGACTCGATCCCAAAAACGAAATCAGTATAACACTGTCTCAGCTGTCGAATGTGACACAATAGCTTTTGACGGTCGAACAACAACCGAAGTCTGACACAACTGATCAAAGCCTGCTGTGTTTAATAAAATTCAAATTGTCAATATCAGGGTCTATTGAGATATCTGACGTTTAAAATACGCACACTGAAATCTCGAATTTTTATACTACCGCCCACCCCTTAAGCCCAGAAGCGGTTTGTTTTCCTCCCATTTCTCCGTGTAAACACTGAGAACTGACAAACAAGTAAAGTTTTCAACTTGCGTAAGAAATAAAACTGTCGCTTTGAAATGACAACAGCAAGTAGCAACTTGCCACCGGCCGGCGCTTCGATCGGCCAGCAATCGCTATACGGGACTTGTGTGCAAACTTGGATACAATGGCGACTCACGCATGCGAACCTGTATGCGATGGTGATTTTCAACCTATTTTCAATTAAACGTTTGCACAGGTTTTTCGGGAAAGTTTGTTCTAGCTTATATATCTGTTCTCTGTGGTGTAAACGATTTGTTTTCCTCCCAATTCAAACGTCAAAACAGCACAATACCAACGCAGCTGGATAAGTCAATACTGAATGTCAGCAATGAGAAATGACTAGAATAACAAAGAGACGCCATCTTAATTCGGTGAAAACAATTCAACTAGCAACCAAGTTACGGGTCACAAGCAACACTGCAAATGTGCAAGCCTCACAACACTTGTTTTGTGCATCATTTGGTATTCGTTACCCTCTTGCTGAATTTCGTCCTCCCATCAAATCAAGCCATTGTCTCATTAGCGTTTCTAAACACGACGGTATTGTAATAAATTTGGTTTGAATATATCACTTTTATCTTAAAATTATTTAGTAATTTTAATGAATTGGATAACAATACTTCCTTAAAAACAATGCCACATAATGCTAAACATTTACGATTGACAACTCTCTAGTTCGTTTGGAATGACATTGACAGTTAAATTGGAATTCCAAACGAAACATGGCGTCTCTTTGTTATTCTACCCTGTCAAAAAAAATGCGGACGAACATGGTCAGGCGATTTAAAAAGTTTGACGTTTGACTCAACTGGGTCATTAAGCTATATAAAGTTTTCCATTCCATTCGATAAATTTTAGGTCCAATATACATAATACAACATCATTTCAGAAAAAAATTCGTTATAATACGTAAAAACGATTTTTTTTGTTTTTTTAATATAAATTTTATATAAACTTGGCAACCATACTCAGGAAAACTGCGGTTGTTTACATCTGGCCCATCAAGACAACACCCAAAATGAAAAAAAAAACTATATTCATTGTATGGTGTTTATTGCTTGTGGCACTAAAAACTGGATTCTAACTGCAATACGCACTTACTATTTTTCTATTAAATTCTTATCATAGACTGGTTAGCTCGACTGGTCTGTCTATGAAAGTACGATCTCTATCACTTGAAGTACATGTGTTTTGACAGCTCGCAGTTTTCAGTAGCAGTTTGATCACTCGCACTTTGAAAGTGCGGAGTCCAGGTTGGTGGGAAGTGCGCAATATGTCAAATAAAAATAACCCTGCGGAAAAACCGGGAAAACATGTGCTCATTTTAATGTAGAATACATTTAAGGTTTCAATATAGGGGTCCCGTTTCAAAATATCGGCTGCGGTGCCGCGTCAGATTTTGAACGTTAATAACTTTTATCATACTTAACAGAATGATTTGATTTTTAGGCCAATTTGTTGCAAATATGTTCCTCTATGCTGTATTAAAATTTGAAGTATGTATAACATGTACTAATAACAAAAAAAATGTGTTTTGAAAAATCTTTCGAAAACGACTCGGAAAAGTGAAAATTTTCAGCCCATCCCGCACAGAGCCGTCGTTATGGTAGACCAACCGAACAATAAAATAATGAAAAGTTTATATATAGGTCCACTACATGTTTGTTCGTATGGTTATTCGCATTGGGTTGCTTGACGAGAGCACTTGGTGGGGGAAAGACTGCATATTCCTTTGGTTAGGCCATTAGAAGCCGGACGGAAAGGAAAGGCTCATGCACGGCACGAGAACGAGCGAGAAAGCGATAGTAGTGCATATTAGCGCGATTATATAAATATCTGTCGGTCGGGTTTTCTCATCATTCGTATTCGTTCAAGCACTAGCAAGCAGCCAGTCCATCGAAGAAAAGCAGTGGGCGATGACGACGGCGGAAAAAGTGCCCCAGCTACTGGTGACTCATCGCAACCCGATCAGGAACTGTCGCCCTGCAAGAATTTCGCCCCAACTAAAGGGCAACAGAGTAGGCTATCGTTCCAGCGTCTGGGTCGTGAGATTGTGCAGGACTGCAAAGTCGAGCTACGCTTACAAAGCTCAGTCGTAATGATGCCCCGAGAAGCCAACGATGCCTTCTTGGTCGGTTTGTTCGAGAATGCAAAATAGTGCTTTCTAGCTCACCGTGTCCGCGGGGAGTGCGTCTGAATTATGCTCCCGCAATAAAACAATAAACGGTTCTTTACAGAACCAATTAATTGTGTTCTAATAAGAGTTAAACTGAAATTTACATTTTATGGTGTATAACAAATAATTTTCAGAAAGCAATATAAGAAATACGATGTGTGGAAAGAAAGAAAGAGAATTTAAATTATCCTCTCTCGCTCGTTTTCGTGCACTGCTTTTCCATTCCTTTCTGCTGCTACTACCATCATAACTAAAACGAATGTGCGTGTTCCCCCACCATCTCATGACCAGTGTTGCCACAATTGCATGTCGCTATTACAATTTGAATTATTTTATTGATCCTCTCTAGTATTGATAAAATATAGAACGTGCAAAGTACACTAGTCGCATGCTTTTATTCGAACTTTTTGGCAGCCTCCGTTGATTAACTGCATAAATCGATTTGTTTGTGCAGCTCCTTGCTAGTAGCAAACTAAATAGCCTTTATCAGCGCTAACAAATAACACGAAAGAATTTAAATTTGTGAAAATCTTTTCCTTCCTTCTTTTCAAATCTGCAACATTCTTTGAAAATATTGTTTGAATGTTGTTATTGAAAACTGAACATGCAAGTTTGCTAGCACTGGCCACTAGATTGAAGGCGATGGAAAGACAGAATATTCGTTTTGGTTATGCTAGTATTGGTAGCCGAACGGAAAGGAAAGGCGCAGGAATGGCACGAAAACGAGCGAGAGAGCGATAGTAGTGCTTTCTCGTGTGTTCATATATGAATATTGGTCGGTCGGTTTTACTCATCATTCGTATTCGTTCAAGCACTAGCAAGCAGCCAGTCCACCGAAGGAAAGCAGTTGGCAATAGCGACGGACGGAAAAAGTGCCCCAGCTACTGGTGACTCATCGGAACTGTCGCCCTGCAAGAATTTCGCCCCAACTAAAGGGCAACTAATCCGTAGGCTATCGTTCCAGCGTCTGGTTCGTGAGATTGTACAGGACTGCAAAGTCGAGCTACGCTTACAAAGCTCAATCGTAATGATGCCCCGAGAAGCCAACGATGCCTACTTGGTCGGTTTGTTGGAGGATGCAAAATAGTGCTTTCTGGCTCACCGTGTCCGCGAGGAGTGCGTCTGAATTATGCTCCCGCAATAAAACAGTAAACGGTTCTTTTCAGGACCAATTAATTCTGTTCTAATAAGAGTTAAACTGAAATTTACATTTTATGGTGTATAACAAATAATTTTCAGAAAGCTATATAAGAAATACGATGTGTGGAAAGAAAGAAAGAGAATTTAAATTATCCTCTCTCGCTCGTTTTCGTGCACTGCTTTTCCATTCCTTTCTGCTGCTAATACCATCATAACTAAAACGAATGTGCGTGTTCCCCCACCATCTCATGGCCAGTGTTGCCACAATTGCATGTCGCTATTACAATTTGAATTATTTTATTGATCCTCTCTAGTATTGATAAAATATAGAACGTGCAAAGTACACTAGTCGCTTGCTTTTATTCGAACTTTTTGGCAGCCTCCTTTGATTAACTGCATAAATCATTAGATTTAAATTAACGTCTCGAAGTGAAGTCACGATGCTCCGGTTATGTCGCAGACATTACCCACCCATCTTTTTTTTTTAGTTTAGTAGAGCGAATACGAACTACTATCGCTCTCTCGCTTACTCGTTTTCGGGCCATGCGCCTTTTCTTTCTTTTCTGCTACTAATACTAGCATAATCAAAACGAATGTGCGTCTTCCCACCATCCATTTAGTGAGCAGTGTTGCCAAACGCATTTTCAGTTTTTCATCAATAACATTTCAACAATATTTTCAAAGAATGCTGTAGATTCGAAAAAAGAAAAATAGTTGGTGATGGAAAAGAATTTCCAATTAGAATTTTTAACCATAATCATAACGAATCATTTGAAAATTTCACATGCAAACGTAATTTCGTTGCATATCATTAGATTTGGATTAACGTCACAAGTGTAGTTACGACACTCCGGTTATGTCGCAGACATTACCCACCCATCTTTTTTATTGTGACCACGACTAACGGTTTAATATAGACACCCCATTTCAATATTTCTGAAGGAACAGAAGGTCGAGTTTGGAAAGTTTGTAACTTTCATTGTACTTAACCAAATTACACAATGTTCGCACTAATGATTCAGAAATATGACCAGGAATCTTCTATTAGATTTGTAAGTATGTATAATTTACATGAATAAAGAAAAATTGATTTTCAGGAATCAATTATTATCTGTTCTTCCATTGGCCAGTACTACGCGACTTCCTCATGCTAACAATTAATTTCATCGTTAGCCATCTCCCTCACCAAGGCCAACAACGCCAACAAAACCGGTCCTTTTCAGGACCACCATCATTTTTGTAAAGAATAATTTGAAATATTCCTCGCCCAAATCACCTTTTGTCCGAAAATTCCAATGAGTATCAACATATTTGAAGAACGTGTTCTTTATGTATTCTACATCTCTCCGGTTATGTCGCAGACATTACCCACCCATCTTTTTTCTGACAGGGCATCATTTGTCGTGAAATTCGAAATGTCAAATCCTTCTGATAGTGTCAAAATCCAGACTGTCAACATATTTCTTTATTTTAAATTTATTTTTGCGTCTTCTGAGTTGGAAAAATACATTGTTGCAATTACGAAAATCTGCTTTATCGATGTATGTAATAAAAAAAGAGTTTTTTTCCTCATTTAATGACCCAATTGCCGCTAGGAACAAATGCAATTTGCGAATGCGATTTGAAGGTAAATGAACTTGGTTGTTTGTTGCGTTTTTCAAACATGGCGCTTCATATTTGGCTTAAGCTTAAAATTGTTTTTTGAACAATTGGTGTGTTCTCACCTGTATTTTGTTTGTCTAGTGCACTTCATTTAGCCAACGAATGTAGAAAATTGTGGAATCGTGCGTAAGTATAGTAGAACACGATCTCTGACCTAAAGTCTTAATGAACGTCAGATTGTGATAAGTTTTCGTGTGCAATACCAATTTCACCTTTGATTCTTCCTATAAGTTGGTGGTGATTACCTAGTATACTGGTAAGTATATGTGAGTAGATAATGAATCCGAAAATAAGTATTATTTTTAATTTTCATATTAGGCAATTAAGGGCGATTAAATGGCGCTTTCCGTGGGCGATTTGGGGGCGATTTAAGGGCGGGTTGGGCGGCAAAAAAATGACGGCGTCAAATCGCCCAAATCTTGCATTTGAAATAGCCCCCTAATTGCCAACAATTTGCTGGCAATTTGAAGGACAATTAGCGCATCCGAGTTGGCAAATAGCCCCCCGTTAGCCAGCAACTTGCCCTTTTTGACTTTTTGACCGACTCTTTAGAAATGACAACTCGAATTACTGCACACTGAGAAAAAGTTCGAAAGTTATTTCGAAAGTTCTTGGATGAATAAGGTGATACAGAAATTATAATTTTGCTCCATAATCCTACAAAAACATTATAATTGTATAATTAATTTATAGTTTATTAGAACTGTCACGGCCTCCGTAAATACTTTTGAAGTCCTCTAGTTAGAGTTTGGACAAGAAAAAAAGTATTTAAACTATTAGAAAGTTTTCGTACCAATATTCCACACAGTCATAAGATTTCAATTTGATTGAATACTTCAATTTCCGCTTGGTCAATCTTACTAAAGATTTCCGTATAGCTATTCATTATGAAGCAAAAACCAAACCGCTTCAATAGCCTAACTCAAAATTCTATTGTCGGAATCAGTGCCCATTTCCATCCCCATGTCAAACAATCAGACAGACAATGGTTTCATTAACAATCAAGTTTGCTTTCATTTCCTTGGCGGTCCGAGCTCTACATTAAAATATCTCAAAACCTTCCCGAGTAAACAAGAAAGCCCCAACGTCTCTTCCTTTACTCCGGTCTTCATCCCACCGCCAATTTGAATAATAATCCAATAAATTTTCCTTCCACAATTATTAGCTTTTCCATCATTATAAATTCCCGCATGGGTCGGCTTTCTTCCGGATTCACCGAAACATACGACGATGATCCCGCTTCCGATCCGATGTAGCTAGGTATCTCCGAGACACAGTTTTGTGCGAAATGACAGACGGCGAAGTCACTCTAAATACCTTTATTAGTCAGGGGGGAACGGCTGAGTGAGAGAAAGATGGAGGAGGCGGGTAATCGCAATCATGGTAATCATCAAAAGCGATGTTAGCTTTTGTTGGAGTTGGAGTAGAGTGGCCCAATAATGCTACTTTTCATACATTTTCATTTTGGCAGCCACTTACGCAGTCAAGTCGTACTCGGAAGTGGTGATGCTGGGGATTTTTTGGGAGGATGGATCGGCTACGACAAACGGGGAAGGTAATGTATTATCATAATAATTTTTCGCGTATCGTTCATAGCTAATATTCATATTCAGCTTTTCGCGTTAGCAACCGCATTAGGGTGATTCCGGTGATCTGAAATGAATTGAGCTGTAGTGTCATTTTTAATGATTGTGTTAGGTGAGTAATGACTGAATTCCCATACAATTCCAGTGAAACCATTACCTAGTCATTAAGGAGAAGAAATTCTTGTTTCTAGCTCGCATGTAGTTTTCCTTACGGGATATTCCTTGTGAAAATTCCCTCTAGAGAGGACTGGTTGTCTGACCAAATGGAGAGACAATAGCAAACGTAAGTGGCCTGTTACACTGACGGCTCGCTGATGGGGGGATGTGCTGGTACTGGTGTCTACTGTCGTGAAATGAGATTAGATCAATCTCACTAGCTAGGTAGATACTGTACTGTATTCCAAGCAGAAATCTTCGCGAATATGTGCAGGGTATATTCGGCCCTTGAACAGAGCTTGCCCGACAACGCTATAAACTTCGGCTCCGATTGCCTGGCTGCAATCGAGGCCCATAGCTCAGACGAAACCCGGTTCAAGCTAGTGATCGCATGCCGAACCCAAATTGTCAAGACTATCGACCGTGTCAGGGTGCCTGGACGCTCCGATATTACTGGAAATAAATGGGCTGACGAATGGGCCAGGACAGGTGCAGCGATTGACTTACTTGGTTCTGAGCCCGTCCTGGCAATTTCCACAAGAGAAAAAATTCGTCCGAGCATCGCAATGATTAGAGAAATCTACAAATGTGTCGCCAAAAAAAAATCGTTTCTGAAACAAACGTCCTCAGTAATTTCGAAAAATCCATGACCAGAGCTTGAACCGGCCACACCGTAAACTCAATTTTCGCATGGCAACTATTCAGCGCGCTGAGCTCTTTTCATGTGATCCTTGTGAATCCGGCTACGGACGACTGAAACTCTTATCGAATGTATTAAAGAGCTTAAAACTTACTCGCAGACGATTTGAACTACTTGTTAGTTTAACTTACCTGCTGTTTGTTTTTGTGCTGTTATTTTACCCACACTTCCAATTCTCTCTCTCTCTCTTCTGCTTCTCCTTTCATTACACCCAGGAAATGTTGAGGAGACACGGCAAAGCACAAATCCCCGATTACATAAGAGGAACGTGCCATTTGAGCCAATATTTTCTGGATTGCTGATTCCTAGATGAGTAATGATGCAATTCCCATAAAATTCCAGTAATGTCATTGGGTATTAATGACATTTCAATAGTGCGTGTTAGAGCACTTTGTGTTTCGTGAATTTTCAACAAATTGATGCGAAAATGTCGAAGAAGTGTGCTTCTTTCATCTCGTACAGATCGGAAGTCAAAACCACCCGCGTCGCGCCACTCCAACGTGTACGTCTAACTTAACGACACAACAAAGTCACGTTGCTCCTAACTGCGAGTGAAATGAGTGAATCACAGAACAAATTTCGCCCACTACGGGAACACACAACCGCGATTGATCTTAAGCAGACCTACAGTGCGGGAGGTGGAATAGTTGATCAAGCTGAAAATGGAACTTGTGCTTACAGAAGTGTCACATATACAGCTACATCATACGAGGCATGTAGTGCTAATTACGTTAAACTCCTTACCTGCGGCAGAAAACTTTGTAGCAAGGAACAACGTGTATACGAAAACATCAAAATCAAGATCCCCGTGTATATGACCACTGATCTTACGGAAATTCGCCTACACGACTTAGCACCGCGAAAAGTACAGATAATATTAAAAGATTTATGTCGAAGTATGGAGGAGTGGAATTCGTCACAAATGACGCTTGGAGAAGCTTCTTCCCTGGCATTCTCAGCAGTATTCGGGTGGAGCGAATATGGCGAAACCAGCCTACACGGAAAAATAAAACGACCCGCAGAATAAGTTCTTTTAACTTAAATTTAGGTAGTTTTGAGTCTTGCGTCGCTTTCGCACTTATTAGTGTTGTCAAAAACAAAGAGAGATTCGACTCAGTCGAGGCCTTCCATGGAGTAAGGTACTTTTGAGTTGTTTGAGGTATACTCAAAATTAGGTAGATTCAACTTAAATTTAGGCATATTCAACTCAAGGTTGAGTATAAAAAACGTGTCAATGAGTTGTGGTTTTTGCCGTGGTTAAAGGGAAACTACCTTCAACACGGTTTACCTAATTTTACCTTATTCGACGATACCTCGAGATTGAGTCAAAAGAGCTCAACTTTTGGTAGTTTTTCGTATCCGTATATCTTCCTAGTTGACTTTCGAGGGCAGATCATCTCAAGCACCCTTATTCTGCATTACGGCGGATCGCTTTTTCGAACGAATGCGATTTGCATTCTCAATAACGACAGCAAAACCAAACGGAATCCTGCTTCGATCGAACCACATTCGTTCGAAAATGTGATCCGTCGTAATGCAGAATAAGGGTGAAGATGTTATCTACATCCAATAAACACTATGCTGGGCAGACGCCCACATGCCAATTCTGTATCAGACGGCACACCACGGTAAGCCATGCGCCGAGACAACGAATGAAAAGTCATCTACTACATCCTTCGACATCTTCCGATAAGCCACAGACAACCAGCTGCAGCCCAAAGAATAAATGCCGGATAAAACAATATTCCACGATGTCCCTAAACCAATAGCTGATATACCTAGGGGAGTAAAACACCAAAAAAGAAGATGACTACACCAGAGTCAATCGAAAATATGAAAAGCACCTAACAACGACATTCAGATCTGCTCTAGCGACAACAAGAACGCAAACACGAGCGAGGAAGAAGGCAGACGGAGCGATCAGTAAGGAGCAGAGGGTAAACTTGACCATTGCTTACCACCAAGAAGGAAAATTAACACAAGGAACAGAAAGCAGTGCGCTCGAGATAGACGAGAGCAATAATATTCATTCAATATTTTTCTTTTATTATTAATTCCTGATTATACATCATATTAACATGATTTAATCTGTTCCACAATATTCCGCCACGGCACTCGGTCAGTTGCTGCTTGTCTCCAACCTCTCAGGTGCCCGATACTCGCCAGGTTCTCCTCCACTTGGTGCAGCCACCGGTAACGCTGCGCTCCTCTCCGTCTTGTATCTGCCGGGTTGGAGGTGAAAACCAACTCGGTGGGGTTGTTGTCCGGCATCCTCACAACATGCCCCGCCCACCGTACCCTCCCAACTTGAGCTACTTTCCGAATACTTGGCTCACCATAGAGTCGCGCAAGTTCGTGGTTCATCTCTCTCCTCCACACGCCATCTTCCTGCACACCACCGAAGATCGTTCTCAGCAACCTTCTTTCGAAGACTTCGAGTGCTTGCAGATCCTCCTCGAGCATTGTCCACGTTTCGTGCCCGTAGAGAACCACCGGTCTAATCAGTGTGTTGTACATGGCGCATTTCGTGCGGCGGTGAAGCTTCCTGGATCTCAAAGTTTTGTGGAGCCCATAATAAGCACGACTTCCAGAGATAATACGCCTTCTGATCTCCCGGCTGGTGTTATTGTCCGCAGTCACTAATAAGCCTAGATAGATGAACTCGTCAACCACCTGGAAGTCGTCGGCGTCGATCGTAATACTGCTGCCCAAGCGTTCCCTATCGCGATCGGTTCCGCCAGCCAGCATGTACTTCGTCTTACACACATTTATCTTCGTGCTGCTTCGCGCTTCAGTCGAGTATAAAGATCTGCTGCCGTCTCCTTGTTTCTACCGATTATGTCTACGTCGTCAGCGAAGCACACGAACTGTCCGGAACTCGTGAAAATCGTGCCCCGCATGTTGAACCCCGCTCTTCGTATTACACCTTCCAGCGCTATATTGAACAGCAGGCAGGACAACCCATCGCCTTGTCTTAGTACCCTGCGTGTTTCAAACGGACCCGAGAGGCCGCCCGAAATTTTGACACAACACCTTACACCATCCATCGTAGCCTTAATCAGTCTTGTCAGATTCCCAGGGGAGCCGTTCTCGTCCATCATTTTCCATAGCTCTACACGGTCCACCGTGTCATATGCGGCTTTAAAGTCGATGAACAGGTGATGTGTCGGGACCTGGTATTCACAGCATTTTTGGAGGATTTGCCGTATAGTAACGATTTGGTCGTTTGTTGATCTGCCGTTGATGAAACCGGCCTGATAACTCCCGACAAATCCATTTACCAGCGGTGATAGGCGCCGGAACAGAATCTGGGATAGCACTTTGTAAGCGGCATTTGTCACTGTGATCGCTCTGTAGTTTTCATAGTCCAATTTGTCGCCTTTCTTGTATATCGGGGTGATTACCCCTTCCTTCCACTCCTCCGGTAGCTGTTCCCTGTCCCAGATTCTTTCGATTATTCGGTGCATGCATTCCGTCAGTTTATCCGAACCCACCTTGAAGAGTTCTGCTCCTAGACCATCCTAACCAGCTATTGTTCTTGAGCTGTTGAATAGCCTCGTTAACATCATTCATAGTGGGCGCCTGTACATCCCCGTCAGCCGCAACACTGACATAATCGTCCTCCTCGAACGCCCGATTGTCGGCCTGCGCACCATTCAGATGTTCATTGTAGTACTGCCTCCACCTTTCGACCACCTCACGTTCGTCCGTCAAGATGCCACCATCCTTGCCTGTACACATTTCGGCCCGCGGCACAAAACCGTTGCGAGAGTAATTCAGCTTCTTGAAGAACGCCCGCGTTTCTTGAGAGCGACACAGCAGCTCCATCTTATCTCTCTCAGACTCTTCCAGGCGGTGCTTTTTGTTCTGAAAAAGACTGTTTTCGCTTCCGTCGATATGACTCCACGTTCTGACGAGTGGCTTGAAGCAACATCGCTGCGCGTGCTGCATGCTTCTCGTCCAATATCTCTTGGCACTCGCCATCGAACCAATCGTTCCCCTCGACTCCTCTGTACGTATCCCAGGACGCTCTCCGCAGTGCTGCTTATGGCTGCTTTAGTCCTGGTCCAGCAGTCCTCAAGGGGAGCATCGATGAGTTTTTTCTCCGGTTGGAGCGCTGCTTCAAGATGCTGCGCGTCTTTTTTTCTTTTATGAATTGTGAATTAGTTCTATTTTTTTCAAAAAGGCAAATGACCCTGGAGATTAGGACCTAAATAAATAAATCAAATAGATAATAAGACAAAGCAGTGAAATGTCCGAAAATCAGTACTTCCTCGTCAGTGTTTCGACTTCGTCTCGTCACAATTCGACATTAATTTTGAGCCAGGACTAAACTACCGCCGGATTGACGCTAGCTCCAAAGAGCGGAGATTGTTTTTGAGCAAACTCCCAATCGAGCATGATGTCCCGCAAGAAAATAAGGTCTGAATAAAGTTGTTGAGTCACCTTAATAACTCATCAGCTCAATCAGAACTTCTTGTGTGGATGCGGGTTGAAAGACAGTTTACATTCTACCTGACAATACCATTCAAAACATACAGTACAAAAATTACACTAACTAAGCTAAACCTCCATCAAGGATAGTTTGGTATGTGCCATTACTGTATTCCTACAGAATACCTGGCGTGGAAGAAACTTAGGAAAATCTCAACCAGTTGCTCACTCATCCACGGCTATCAAATCCAAAACAAAGTCTGGAATGCCATAATCTGAAACACAAACGGTTAGAAAATTTATGACTGCTTGTCAGGTAATAATGGTAACTGCAGGAGCTTCGCCCAGCATCTCCAAATCTACAGTCAGCCCCATCAGCGTGGAAGCTAATACTGGCGGACCTGCAGGAGATCGTTCGAAAGTCGCGCGCTCTCTCTCTCTCTCTGTTACTGTGCCAATGGTGAGGATGAAGACAATCACGTAATAGCGTTTTGGTGCAAGTCGTCTTCTGAAATACAGGATACTTCTAAGAACAAACAACGAACATAGAGGGGTTAAATGTTATCTTATGTAATGTTACGATAGTTTGCTGTATTTTCGACTGTTTATGTTTTATTTACTTTAGTTAGAAGTCGGAGTTTCAGTCTATTTGTAATATAGAACTCTTGTTAGTTCTCTTATCCCGACGTTTCGGTCCGTATTTGTCCTTTCTCATGGATTAAGGACCAAGAAGGACCGAAACGTCGGAAGAAGAGAACATACAGGAGTTATTTATTAAAAATAGACTGAAACGCTTATTCCTTATATAAGAAAATAAAACATAAGCAGTCGAACATACAGCAAACTATCGTATTTAGGAACAGGTTGATGAGGGAAATGCTGCAGACACCGCGACTTGCTGAGAAATCCCGAAAAGCAACATTGGGTGATCAAAATGCCTAACGCATACCCATACAACGTGCTCGATGTCGTGACAGCCCTCGTCATGGGCGCACATACTACTCTTTGCAAGCCCAAACGTCGCAAATGCGCATGTAACGTGTAGTGGTTGGACATAAGCCGGTACATTTAACGAATAAACATCTATCCCCCAGAATCAAAACTTCGTCGATACCATCGGGACAATAGAATGTAACCTTCGTTCAAGCTCGCCATTGCTCCATGATGTTTACCAGATGTGCTGCATTCTTTGTTGAAACAGTTGGGTACTTCGTCGTATTTTCCCCAGGAAATATGGGGAGCGCTTTCCGGGATTCATCGTACGGAGATCCCCAATAGAGCTGAGGCTGTCCGAAACGACAAAGTAAAGATTTGTGGGTCAAATGTCATTGATCCCAAGGGTATAGTGAATAGCAGTTAATGCTGCAATGTAAACTGAAGTAGGATCATTTAGCTTCAATGGTTCAGTATAAATCATCTTACCACAGTCAGTCGACCTCTCGGAATTTAATGTAACAATTGTTTAGGGCTAAATTAGTTAAGAAATTCGTGTTTCGATTTCGTCTCGTCAGAAGCCGACACTAACCAAAATCCGAATTAAGCTAGCACTGTATTGACACTTGCTTCAAAAACGAAGATACTTTTTATCTTCTTGAGCAAACAGGAAAATTGGTATTCGCCCAGAGAAATATAGCAGAGTGTTTGAAATTACTTGCGAGCGTATATATTCCGGAATTCCAAGAATCTCTTTCTCCGCGGACATGGTTGGGATTATAGAAATAAGCATTGATGTTCTGTCCCACGTAACTCAATCAAAAACCACCTTACTATCCAAGGACACTGATGCCGTCTGCTCGTTGTAGCATCAGTTCCTCTAACAACTTTAGAATACAATACAGCATGTCAGTCGGCCGATGCGAGTTGTGATCGGAGGCGGGTTTTCCCGGTTTAAAGATGTCCAATACCTTTTCTTGCCAACAATTATAAGGGACAATGCTCCTCTCAAGGAACTTGTTGAACAAATTTGACAAGCACCTCTTCACAGAGCTAGGTTAATTTTTCAACAAGTTTGATTTGTTTCTGTCTAATCTCGGGCCATTATTTTTGCATGATGCCAAAGCAGGTGACAACTGTACCACTGACAACGGTGTTTTGTTCGCGGTATCGGTAGGAGAAGCAACTCGGTAGGATTTCTCTACTCCGGACAGACCTTCTTAGCGAAAGCGAATATCAAGCGGTTTGAATGGTCCACGCACTTGTTCGCACTGTTCCGGTTACGTGTAACTTGTTGGCCTTGCCCCAAAGAGCGCTCGTCGATGTTTTTCTCGTTAACCCGTCAACCAAACGGGCGCCAATAACTGCGTCCCCATTATCCTTTTTAACGTCGCGTACCTCCTGAAACTGTTGGTTGTTCCATCATTCAGGCAGGTTTCAATACGCAGAAGACTTTTCCGCGTACACTTCTGAACACTTTTCAGCCAATTTGGTTCCTAGTAGCAACGAAACGAAGAGTACAATCATAAAGGGCGCATGTTTTTTTTTTCAACTGGAAAAACAGGAAAAGATCAAAAATTCTTCTCGCTTGGTAGCATCCAATAAATAAAATAAATAAGCAATTGGTGGACCATTCGTCTGGTGTTTATATGTTTGAATAGACCAACCGAAGAGACGACCGCCGACTGGTTCTCGCTGGTCGTTTGTCAAGCTGTCAAAGGACGAATATTGGATTTTTTTTTGGAGGATTTTCCTCCAACCGGTCTGCTGGGCTTTGATGTTCTCGGCTCTCGAGTTTATGTTGAACTCGGTTCGTGAAGCGTGATTTTTGTTTATTATTGTGATTGAAAAGACTCTCGTCGATTTTTTTGCAACCCCTCTCGGATAATAAACCGTGTGTGTGCGGTGGTCAAATCTTTGATCTTTCGCTGCCTGGCGATATCAACATGACTCAATTAGATGAGAGAGAGGGAGAAATTCCTCATATGATGGGTGTTCTCGTTCATTTCCCTGCCAGGTGCACTCTTTCATATCCAAGTTATAATCGTAAAATTGAATCACCCACTTGAGAATAAGGATCTCCACCGCCTGCAAATATGCAAAAAAAAAAATAAACTAGTGAATGTTACTGACAATAACGACGAATCTCCGCACAGCCAAAATAGTATGATTTAAGTGAAAACCACTTCGATTTGTAGGAAGGGAAAGGGTGGCTTATCTTTCCACAATATTAAGTACCCAGAAGCCTACTTCCAGGCAAGGATTTACTCCCACTTGAGCGACATACTTTATGGCGGCCTTCGCAGAGGAAACAACATTATTTTGAATGTCTTTTTCCGCTGATTTTGCCTCCTCCTACTCCTTCGCTGGCTACATTCAGACATTCGCCTCGTCTGTGCTCATATGTGGAAGAAGATGACGCTGATGATATGTAAGTACTTACCTCCTTCCAATGCTGCGATATTGTGGTTTTCATCGTTGACAGCATCGCGTCTGCCAGTGAAAGCCGTTAGCGTCATCAAAAACGTATGTTTACTCTCCCTCTGCCTCCTTCCCATCGCATCATTCGGTGTGTGATTTTTGGCAGAACGTCGCCGTCGTCGCTGGATATTATCGTTATCATCTCGGGAAAAGTGCACGGGATTTACCGCAAAACGATGCGAGGGCAATCAGTTTTAACGACTCGGCATGTGTGCGGATCGGTGTTCTGTAAAGTTGACGAAGGTTTGTTGATGTTTGGCGAGATTTATCGAGATTATGGAACGGGTATAGAAAGCCGATCAGGGGAAGGTTTTCGAAAAGTTTCTGGATGATTGTTCAAATAAGAGTTCAAATACCAGTAATCAACTCAAATTTATATTTTGGGATCTGCTATCGGAACGAGGGAGATTCAAAGTTAAAAAAAGAAAAAAAAATCAGTCCTCTTTCACTAACATCTTTAACCAAATCCGTTCCTTTCCCGGTCATTTTTCTCTACAAGCTTCTAAGAAAATCTCTGAAAAATATCTTTTTAATTCATTTTTGATGTCTCTTGCAAGGTAGTGTATACTTACAATAGAATTTTTACTGCTACAATCTAGGAAACAGCTCAAATTTAACGCACAATCATATTTCTTTGTCTTTGTTTTGATGACATTCGTGTTAAAACGCCCTTTCTATTTGCATCACATTATTTGTCATACAACACACCAGTCTCATCCAGCTGCGTTGTTATTAAGCCATTTAAACGTTTATTGGAAAAAAATTGTTTACACAATTTCTGTGATTCCTGTGAACAACGAGGTTTTTTCACTTAAGAGCAAGGCAGTAATGTAAAAAGGCGAGATCACAGTGTGCGTCTTTTAAACGTCAGATACAGAGATGCCAGGTACTTTTTTCAAATGTCTGCAATAATAATTTTTAAAGTCTGGGAAGAACAAAAAATGTCAGGAAAGCTAGTGTAACCAAAAGCCATTATATTCAAAAATCTGCAAATATCTGCAACAAAACTAAAAAATCTGCAAATATCTGCAACCAAACTAGAAAATCTGCGAATATCTGCATCATCGAAAAAATCTGCAGCTTAAATTAAAAGTCTGCGAATTTGCAGACTTGTCTGCAAATCTGGCATCTCTGGTCAGATATCTCAATTATGGCGATTTCGCTTGAACCTGAAACTGAGTCAGGTTCTAACCCCAACCGCTGTCAGTTCATACATTTTGACAGCAGTTGGGGTTAGGAACTGACTCAGTTTCGCCTCAAACGAAAACCACATTAGTGACGCTAATTGGCGCATCAGCATATGTGCCCACCGCTAGATGGCATTAACTTCCTTGTGACTTGAAAATTCATTGTGCGGTGAGCAATTTGATCAATGTTTCGCGATTAATCTTTTGTTTAACCTAAAAAAATAACTGTTCAAGGTAAATAGTTCTTGGGATAAGATTAGGAAATACGAGTGGTATAATTTCATTCTTAATCAAAATTTGACTGCAAAGCAGAGTCCAGAAACCTCACATTCAATTGCTAAAATACATCTTGATTGAGACAGCATTTCATTCACCAACTGCCTTCCCTGTTGGGATTGAAATAAACTCTAGTTTACCTATTCATATCGCACGTTTCCAGTAAATGAACTTGTTTTTGTTTTTGTTGCCTTCTACATTCATTCGTTTCTGCATGCAGTGAATGTGAAACAACGCCAAAGATCATTTCATCTAGATTGAATTGTGGTGAATGAAAATAATGTTCAATGATTTCCGTAATCGATAGAGTGAATTTTTGTTTTCATATATATTGGAATGAAAATATTTCGATGTCCGACTTTGTGGCTTTGAAGTGCTATGAAATACATATACAATACAACACAATACAAGTATTTGGTGCTATTACCATCACAATCCTTGATTTTTTTGTTTATAAAATCGCTATCCACGTAGCTCCATGTACGGGATGGAACACGGCCGCACCTGCAGGAAATATGTTTCAAAAATGATGGACATTGCACGAATTATGCACTATTTCCAATTTGTTGAATGTATTTCCCTGGAAGCATTTCCATCAAACCGTGTCATTACCGTAACACGGTCTGATAAGAATAGCCATTGAAATGTTTTCAACAAATCAAAGTGTTGCATGGACAAATTGCGGCTGTCTTCTACCACGTAGACGGCACGGAGAAGTGGAAATAGTGCTACATTCAGAGGGCTCAAACGATTAGCGGTTAGTGCCAGATTAAATTGTTATGTGAAGTCTAGAAAATGGTAATGCAAGGATCGATTCTGAAGCAATACCGTTTTCACCTAGCCCTTCTTTATTCCATCTTTAAGTACACCAATGCCTCGGAGTGAAGTTATTATCTAATATATTTAACATGAAACGTTGAATTTATTATCACAATCAGTAGGCTTAGTTTGATTTTGACATTCAGATTTAGTGAAACCGAAAAGATCAAACAAGCATTTTTTTCGTCAAGCTTGCGGATCCCAAGAATTGATAGCCGGTCTGATTTCCAACTCTAAACGCTGATCCCATTTCAATCTCAAGCTGGTATTATTATTACGCCAACCTGTTCAAGCTTTTAGGCATGGCATAGCATAGCTGCTCACCCGAAAATGGATGAATCACTTGGAATTTTTAGAAAAAAGAATCAGGTGCATAATTAAAAACTTCAATAATATATTACCGATCCCGTTTTAATTTCAGCTACAAGATTTCGAAAACTACAACTAAATGCATATTTTATTGGATCTGAATATATTAACACATTATTGCAATTCCAAATAAGCTCAGAATAAAATATCAGAGTAAGTAACCATTTTTATGATCAGATCAGTTTGAGAAAAGATACTTTAGTTTCCGTCTAAAGACCAGCAAAGATTTTCCATTCGACTATCAATAATAGTACCGTTGACGTGATACGTCATACTGATAAGAAAGAATAGCGTAAATCTTAAATCTTTCTTCTTATACTTATACGTCGTGTTTGCCTGTGCAGCACGTTGATTTAACACCAACTACACTACGGTTAAAATTAGTTGTAATAAGTCGACTTCGTACTCACATGGTTTCGTTTTGCATAGTTATGCTACACCGGGTTAGTGTGAAAAAGAGGCAGACATATTACACCCAAGCTTAAACGAGCTAAGTCGGTATGGGACTAGTAATGGCAGAAACGATGATAACATCACAAGAGTGATTAACGTTACTTTTCGATTGAAGTTGTTTCAATGGATTGTACGTTTTTCCGCCGTCTCAATTGCCACGATGATATTAATCAAAGATTGATTTTTGTTTATTTTTCTACTTCTACTTCTACTACTTGATTCTGCTCCCATTTATGTGTACCGTAGAAAAACGTGTGTTTCGTGTTATTTCATGTAAAAAAATCAATTTTGATATGCTTCTATAATTGAGAAGGATTGGGTATAGACGAATTTTTTTACAATTTTGATTCAATTCTAAAACGCGCCAACATCAGCGGCCTAAAAATACCTCGCGCTAATAGCATAGTACTCCTGCCGATGGGTATTACCGCAATGATCGTCTGGTTAGCAATGGTCAAGTACCTGCCAAATTAGAATAGTTCAAAATGCAAATATTTAGTCACATACGAAATCCAAAATTCACTTTTCATTTCTACGTAGTATTCGGGAGGATTATTTTTAACAGTATTTTCTTTTCATTAAAAACATCTCTGTAACGTATTTGCATCTTAATATTTATTTCAAATATCGTTATTATTTGTAATAGAAAATCTTATTTTTTATTATTTGTGGTAATGAGGAAAAACGAATAATATGGAAACAGGCGAATGTTATCAACGAAAGAAAATTAAATTCTAAAATATATACATCATAATAAAATAAAAAAAACTAAATATAAAACAAACTAGCGAAATGCATAAAAAATTCATCTGAAATATATACATAGTATGTCAAATGAAATCATTTAGAATGTTTCTGGTTCTTTCCAGTTGTACAAATTTGGCATGACTTTGTCGAACAACTCTCTATTCAGTTTAACAAGTAGTATGTTAGCAAGAGTGTCTTCTGCAAGTCCAGTTCGCCGGTTAGACAAAACCAGTCCAAAGGCACTGAAAGCTCTTTCTACAGAAACTTGGTTCGACGGAACAGCCAATACTACCATTGCTACTCTGTAAAGTTCTGGATGTGTTTGACTTCGGTTTAGCCAATGCTGAAATGAGTCATAGCCGTGGTTCTGCCTTGGTTCCACTTCCAGAGCTTTTAGCTGTTGTAAAAAAGTGGACCGATCAGAGCTAGATTCCGCTGGCGCCGAACCTCCGAACAAGTCGGTCAGAAATTTATCGAAGTCATCATTTCTAGTCTCTGTTACTGGTTCAGTCGTTCGACTTGAGCTTGGACATGGATCAAGTTCAGAAATTCGGTTCCAAGTATCAACCAAATATTCCTGCAGTATAGAATCATAATCAATACTAAAAATAATAATCATCATCATCATAGGAATGCTTGTATGAACATACCTGAACCTGGTCCTTCTCATCGCCCGTGAATATTTTTGATCCCAAATAGTTGAACCTGGGATCCAAATATAACGCCATTTTGAATGCCCGGGAGTCTCGGAGGTTATTCAGCCGGTTTGTCAACGCTTCTACCAGTTCCGGCACAAAAGTATTGTTTTCAATTTTCTGTACCTCACTGATAGCCAACAACCAGCCCATGTAAAAATCTGGCAGTGAAACATGAGTAGCTTGCATATTTTTTGTACAGATGTATACAGGCTTGAATGCATCTACATATTTCTCTATAAATTCCCAGCTACATGAAAGATCTAGAAATTAAAAACATTTGTAGATTAAGAAAGACTTTTCTCGGAACTCGAAAAGTGACTTAAGAGGTAGCACATTCTGAACGAAAACTTACCAAGTTCTGGGAACTGTCCAGAAAGCTCAACGAAGAATTCTTTTTGAATTTTAAAACTTTCGAGCATTTTAAATATCCCACCCCACCGAGTTTGGCACCAAACAGGTGGATAGTGGGCGTTCCGGAATTCAAAGTGCGTCTTGTACCTGGTTAGCTTACATTTTTTTGCCACATCAGTTACCTTTTTCACTGATTCATTACTTTTTTTTACCACGTCCAAAATAGCCAATTGAAGTGAATGCACAGCACATCGAATGAGATTCAATCGTTCGTTAAATTCGGTACAAAGCTCATCTGTAAGGTCAAGTTGTTCTGTATCGTCATCATCTTCATCCAAATCCGCTAACAATGTCTGCTCCAATTCTGATTTCAACAACCAAACAGCCGCTAACATGTTAGCACCGTTATCGGATGTTATAGAGAAGATCTGTTCTATTGTGACTCCGAAACTGAGCAATGTATCTATTATTTTTCCTTTCAGAAAACTAGCAGTTTGGCTTTCCTTCACTTCAATCATAGCTGAAAAGCAAAATCCGAGTTAAAGTAAAATGCTACATTTTAGTAAAAGTCCTACCCAGAGTTCTCACAACAACTTTGTTTCTGATCACGTACTGTGCGTTGATGCCGAGGATATGTCGATGAAAACGAGATGCCGAATCTATTTTTACTGAAACTAATCGATTTTGCATTTCTTCCTTCAAAAGATCCCTGATTCTCTCCGCGACGTTCCGCATGTGCATCCTTATATTAGTTGAATTAATCTTGCATCCAACTGCAGCTCCTAAGGGTTCGAAAATCTGCCGAATTCCTTCCCATTCGAAACACGATAGCGGCAACTGGTGGTATGACACCATTTTAATCGCGGAATCTAAAAGCAACGGTTTATCGATGGCAACAGGACGTTTTGCAATAACCCTGGGCTTTTTCTCAGATAAATCAAAATCCTATAGCAGGCCAACTTCATGAGCCTTCTCTGCGTGTTGAGAACGAAAATGGCGAATGAAGTTTCCAATATCATATTTAACCTGCACGTATGTACAGCCGCTCTTGATATCGATCTTGCAAAATGCTTTTTCTCCGTCTCGACTAACAAATTCTTCACCAATTTCAACATTTGACCGTTTTCTGCCATTTCGATTTTTCACATCTTTCTTTGTCGAAGAATTTCCTTCAGCCATTTTCGTTTGTAGATATCCAAATCGGAAAATATCACTAAACGTGGAAGAGGTTGAATTTTTTCACAACGTTCAGTTCACCAAGACGAGAATGAATTGAATGAATGAAGTTCTGCCAACAACTTAACCTGACGCATGAATGAATGATTTGGCAACTTTGCGTTCAGTGAATGACTTTTATGAAATTCTGGAGAAATGAAAGAATGAACGCATGAAGCGTCTTCGTTCAAAATATATATCGCGGCGGGATAAGAAAAACAATGGATGGTAAAAATATATGCACTGAAAGTAATTTTCATTCGCATTCATATGGGAATGTCAATTTTTTCGAGCTCTGCTGCAAAGTTAGTCCTTAACCAGCTGACCCATATTCTCAGTGCCCATACTATATCATCGTCTAGTCTTTTTCCCTCAACCCCATGGGGAAAAGATTTTCCACTTAATTACAAACGAATGAATACAAATGATGTGAACAATTGCACACGTCCGTCCTACCACGAATCGACGAGGCTTAATGTCAATCGATTTCCCGCACTCAGGCGCACAGAACGTGAAATGAGTCATTTGTAGAATTCAGTTGAAACAGACAAGTGTCACAGAAGAAGGCTAGATAACGCATTCATCAATTCCACTTTACTCCAAACGCAACCCCGAAGTCGAAGATGACCATGATTAATGACCAACCAACGTTTCCGTTGCCACGGAATTGCACTGCAGCCAACCGTGAAAAACTCCCAAATTAATCCTCAGCTCATTTTCCCCAAAGTGGTCGCGTAGTCGTCGGCGTTGTCATCGTCATCAGTGCCACAGGTTGCTTTGATGCCTTTCGTGCCGTGCACGAGCGTGCCAAAGGCCGGACCCAAATCTAATAAAACTCTAATCCAGTGTCCATCCAACCGTTCCGAGCAGGAGTGTCCTTAAGTGCCGGAGGAATTTTATTATAATTGTAATTTTTTAATTTTAACTCGCGGAACAAGTGGGCTGTAAAATCTACTTGAAAAAGTATTTTTCACCTTGCGTAGGGTATCAGAGGACAACAAAAAAAAAAATAAAAGCTTCGGGTAGGGGTAAAATAATTATCAACAATGATACTGTCATTTTTTCCAATGGTCCCGCTTTTGTCATGCAAATCAAAGGGTTGCTGCTACTGCAGTCGGACGCACAAAGAAAGGATTATGGGACGAAATTAAAATTAGGAAAAATAAAAAAACGTTCAGCAAGGAAGCGAAGAACCATGAGTGGTAAAGAAAAATGCGTTAACCCTTTGTTTGATAGCGATTTCTCGAAATTAATCTGATCTAAGGCGGCGTTGAGATGGAAAATCTGCATTTGATGACTGTGCACATTTGGGCAACGAACGGTATGGGACGTGTTGTTTTTTTTTTTTCAATTTTTCCTTTGCTGCGCTTTATCGGGCATGAATATTGGTTTTAATGGACAATCATCAAATGCAGGTGGGTTCCTTTTGGATTTTGAAATTTGCCACTTATTTAAACAACTAGATGTAATGACCCGTCTAAAACGACGGAACTTTCTGCTTTCTCGACGAATTTAATTTCTATTGTGAATGGAAGAAATTATGGAACGTTACCCATCATAGCAAGTCACGAACAGTTTAGAAAATCTTGCATACAAGTTGCATTGCGTACAAGCTTTAGCATCGTACAGTACGAATTGTGCATTGACTCTCGAAAGCAAATAGCAAAAGATTTCTTTCCTCCGGCTTCGTTAAATTCGACCGGGAAAAAAGAAGTGCATCACCAACATTCGAGGACATATTTACTCTACCAATATTTCGCCAGCTAGCATTTCGAACAGAAAATAAAAATGAACTTAATTTCGTTTTCTCCAAACCGACCCAGAAAGGAAAACCACCGGTCTCAAACCCGAAAAGTAAAATATGCGAGCAAACAGCTTCAGCTAGGAACGAACGAATTTTGCTCTGACCCAACAAGAAAAGTATGTGTTTATTCTGCTGACTGTATCGTTATTCCCGGGCATAACCCAAACTTATCACATAATAGTAAGTGAATTTATGTCGAGCTCTGGTTCTGATAGTAGGACTGCAGCTAGTCTGTATAATTCCTGGTGCCTGATCTGGTTCGGGGTTAGGTGGGTGGGTGCGGTGTAATACACATACTTTCGCTCGGTTTCCTCCTAGACAATTTCTCTGCCGCAGTTCGGCGTGTGGCAGAGTAGCGGGTAAACATTTTCCAGTCGGATGTGTATATTTTTTTATAATGGTTGAGGATAAGAGTTTCCATTATGACAACAACAAAAAAACGGAATGAAAAGAGAGTGTGCCAATTCGACAATTGACTTATTTGACGTCTAGGACACCAACACAGTTGCAATGTGTATAGACAACATACATATAACGCTATGTTTTCAATTCGCCATCTGATTTAACCTCATTTGGCAAAAAAACTACCCGATTTAACCTCAATCTCGTACTAACACAACTCCACATAGATTAGTCAATGAGCAATAACGTTGATACAGTTAATGTCGTCGTTGTTGTCGGCAATGTTTGTCGAATGGAAAGAAACGCGGTAGCTTCTGATGGAGTGGTTCAAATTTGGACTGAAAATCAAAACAAACAAAATCCCGTCGGTCGGTCGGTTTCGGTTGGTGATTTTCCGAAGAGGATTATTTGTTGTGACGTGAAAGATATAAGTACCTAACGTGCAGGGCATTACCGATTTGAGGAGAAGCGAAGACCCGAAAGTTCTGTGGGATATTTACTCTTGGACTGGTGAATTGATGCTTTTAATTAAAAATCAGGTTATGACAAGTGTACCCTTGCTGGTTGCGGCCAAGTCGGGGTTGAGGTGGATTGATGTCTTTTCTCAATGAATTCTATAACCTTTTCGTAAGTTAAATGAGAGTTGTTTGGTGTAGCATCGGCGCACAATTCTGCCAAAACCAGCCCACAGACTAACAGACATAACAGTATGAGGGAATTCCCACAAAAACATCGATCCGGCAATTTTCCCAGAACACTAGCTCCACCTTTTAGTCACAGTCCCAAACACCTCATTTGCTGATGAGTTACCCCTCAGGTTTGGGAACAATTTTTCACTAGTGGTCTATCCCCCATATGCTTGTTCATATGTCAGTGGTGCCATAATTTCAAATGTGGCCACAGTCCCAAATGCAAAAATATTTAAAATGACCATTAAAGCGGGCGAGTGTTATGTCTGTTAGTCTGTGACCAGCCCATGGACAACTTGACAGGTAGTGCTTGCTTCATATATGTACCACCGACTTGATGGTGGCGCTAGTATGCCTTCTCTGCACGAGTACCACGAACAACGAAACGAAAAAAAAAATCAAGAGAAAAGCGTGTTTCGTTACGTGTGTTATGAATGCCGTCAATGTGGCTAGAACGACATTTAAAAAAGCGTATTCCAAAATGTAGACAAAGAAAACTATTATTAGAGAATAAATTTATCCCTAACTGGAAAGCGTCAGCAAAGTTATATAAATCTTATTATAAATTTAGCTGGAAGTCATTGTTTTTAGCAACCGGCCCTCTTCCTTCCTAAAAATGTTTTGGTTTTCTTGTTGTGTGAAGTTTGTAATTGGTTAATCGTTGGTGATTTTTTTTCTCAAGAAATACAAATGAAAAACATTTTGGCCAATGAAAGTAAACCTACCTTGTTTCAAGTTCATTAAGAACGTTAAGAATTCTAGTATTTTGATCGGGAAAATAAACAACATATGTAGGATTTTCGACACATTTAGCAAAATTGGTTTTGAATAGAATGTGTGTGCTTTTATCAGAATTCTGGCCAGCAAACCGGTAGTGCTCGGTTTCAACAAGAATGCTGATGTACAATTTTGTTCAACTACTGCCAGAGTTTTTTTTTCGAATTTTGCAATAATTCTATCCGGAAGATATTGCGACGGTTTTGGTACGGATCCCTTTAGAATTATTCTGGCATTTTACTGGACTCTAGTCTGATAGAAACTTAACGGCACGGCATCTACCGGAGGATTTCATGCCTGGGGAGATGTTGATTCGATCCGGAAGATTTTCGGAAATCTTAATATAAGTGGAAGTGGCATGATTTTGAAAGTCATCTTCTTGTATTTCCGAAAATCGATTTATTTTATTTTTGGATTTTTTAAATTCAAAAATAGAATTTATGTTTCTGTTTAGGTATGGTGGAATGAGGAGAGTTTCTAATTTGAACAGCGAAATAAATTCGATGATAAAAATGCCTAAATTTATTTTTTGCAAATATGGAAAATTATAAATGGGATGCGCCTTTTTCAAATTTTGCTCCATTTGAGCCGCCATGACATCAACAAATCATCACAAAATTTGCTTATGAGTTTAATATATGGGAGCTGTCAAGTTGTCCCAGGGCTGGCCAAAACGGAGGAGAGGTACTTTAGTTCTCATATTAAGGCAGTCCTCTGCGGACACTTATGGGGTTTTTCATTGAAAAACCCCGGGGCGGTGGATTGCACTGGTGTTGCATTTTCTAGCAGAAGAGCAGGCCACTAGACGTGTTTCATTCCCACTTCTGCTAGAAAGTGCAAAACCAGTGCAATCCACCGCCCCAGTGTTTTTCAATGAAAAACGACATTAAATCAATAGATTCAGATAGACTTCAAACCGCAGGAACATATTGCTTGCCATATCAGAACTTTTTGACCATATTGAATCAACCTACCTGCAACACTTCCATCTTCCTGTACGACGACAGTATAATATAGCGAACCTTGAGGATTTGGAGTGCTCTTTCACAAATGTCTAGTCGTCCATCAAAATGCATGCATCCGGTCGCTACAAAACACGTTAATACAATTTACGGGCCCTTGTCGCAGCACGTTGCTTATGATCTACACCACCTCGCCCGGCGGATCCTCAGCGGCTTTGCGCCGCTTCGGCTCCTAGGCCTCGGTTATTCGGCTAAGCCGCATCGAAATGGTACCCCTTAAACATTCTAACTAGAATCGGTTGTGTCATCGGAGCCGGAATGCGAATAAGAACCAATCAGCATTCCGGTTGAGCTTAACTGGGAAGTTTGGTAAGATTTAATCTGGAAATAAAAATTTTCTGGCAACGCTCTAGCACCCCGTTGAATTCTAACGATTTCACCACCTGGGCGCCAGGTTGACGATATGAAATGAACTTTGTTTACTTTCGACAAGTTTTGTTTCGAGCCAACAACATCCAGCCTTGAGATGAGCCCATATTATTGGCTCGAATCAAAACTCGTCGAAATGTCAATTGACGATAGATTCATCCGGAGTGTTCATTTGTGTTTACATTTTGCTAGCGTTGCCATTTTTAGTTTGTTTCCACCACCCAATGTGGCTACGCCACATCGCTTTTGCGCGTGCTGTCCGTGCGGACTTAAACTAGGGATAGCCTCTACGTTTGAGTAAGCCGGGCAAACGAGTGGATCACAGGTTCGCTTGCTTCCAACGGCGGGTCGGTGACCACCTCGCCCGGCTAACTAGAATCGGTTGTGTCACTGGAGCCGGAATACGAATTATAACCAGCCAGCATTCCGGCTGAGCTTAACTGGGAAGTTTCCTAAAATTTAATCTGGGAAATAAAAATTTTCTGGCGTGGTAAGCAGAAAATTAGCAAAAGTTAAGCAAAGCGAAATTGATGCTGGCAGAGTTTCTGTGAGCATTTTGCGCGATTTGTGCGAGAATTCTGGCAACGAATTCGCTCAAATGCAACAACCGTTTCGGACAGAAGCGGTTAAACCAACCGATGCTACTCACTTTTATCCAGAATCCAGTCAGAAATGTACGGCCAAGATCTATGCACGCTTCCTGCCACATCTTTGTCAGATGTTTTGCTCGATTCGTGCTAAATTCTACCAGGTAGGAATTGCCAGGATCTTTGCACAGTTTATGTCCGAGTTATGCCAGGGTTTTGCTCGGTTCTTGTCAAAATTTGCCAGAAAACGCGAACGAAACCGAGTTCGCCCTAGCTCAACTAACCCGACAGGATACGCGCAGAAATCTGACAGGACTGCCAAACCAAGACTTACAGAAATCTAGCAGAGCGGTCTTTGCCAGAAAATTTGCTCACTTTTCACCACCTGGGCGCCAGTTTGACGATATGCAATGAACTTTGTTTACTTTCGACAAGTTTTGATTCGAGCCAACAACATCCAGCCCTTTGAGATGGACAAACCGTCTCTCGCCAATCACAGCTGATGGTTTTTTCTTTTGTGAATTTTGACTGTTTGTTTGTCCAGCTCTTTACGTGCCATAATGGCGGTCAAAATTGCTTAGTTCGTAATACGTTTAATTGCCCTTTTCTGACAATAATCGTTTACGTCAACCGCCCAGTGAGATTAAGTCATCCTACGTTAGTCCAATGCGTTGGATGTTTATTCTATTAACGCCCGACATCTTCAACTGGACGTTGCTGTCAAGCTGGCGTAAACGATTATTTCCAAAAAGGGTAATTAAACGTATTACGAACTGAACAATTTAGACCGCCATTATGGCACGTAAAAAGCTGGATACGTATATAATCATATATTCATCGAGATAAGAGATTTTTCTCAATGCAACTCTATTAGCTAAAGACGTCATCTAGTTATTACTAAATTCTCAAACAAGTGCAACTATCAAACCGGAACAATTTTCAATTTCATTTCTGCTATAAAACATTTTAACTACTTTTTCACATTCCAGCGGAAAACTGTCCACTCGGAGTCCCCTACCCGGGTGAAAAAACAGTAAAACGTCTTAATTTAATCGCATTTCATGTCTCCACAGTTATAGTACTGGACGTGCGCATTTCAAATCCTGACTTGCTCTGCATCGGTACTCAATAGAGGAATTTCTAATTATGCACGTGGGGTACCCGTCGTGGTGGTTGGTGACACTCATTCCCCAGTGCTAGCTGGGGTAATGTTTTGACATTAATCAAATTAAAATGATCCTTTTTTTCTTTCTTTTCCATCGTTAGCCGCCGCACTCTGAAGATGCTCGCTCATTAACCGCACGGACGATAAAATTCGAATAAATAAAAAAATTGTTTTCTACGCGCTGGTTCCACCCGGTCCGGCCAGGAAGCGCGAGTAATTAAATCAAGCTCATTTGAATTCCTGTGCCGAGGATCCCTCCCGGGAAACGCAGCGCGGTGGTGAGGGAACTAGCGGCTCAAATTTCAAAAGACGGAATCGTCAGCTTCGGTAATCTGGATCGGGAAAGTTGCGAAACCTCACTGACTGACTGACTGACTGAGAGTATTTTCCGGTGTCTCCCCCTTCGTGGATAGAGCATGACATAAGTTGCAGTATTATATGCGTTTAATTACATCACCAGGAAGCGGGCTACTTGGATTGACGTCACTTGAGAATTGTTGGAAAATTTTAATGGACGATGATTAAACGACGGGAAGGTGGATTGCTCTGAAGAATAATAAAATTTAGGAATATTTATGGCGAAGTACTTTGAATTGAGCAGAGCAAAGTGGTTCTTGCATCGAGAAGAAAAAAAACCTAATTTACGTTCCCATATTGGGGGACTCAGTAACGCTGATTAATAATTTAGCTACACACTGATGCACTGTTGTTGGCTCAACGTGAAATTGATTCCCTACAAAAATAAAAACACGTCCTCGTTCGACACTAACAATCTTCCTTGACAGTGAATTTAGCCACATGGGTGAGCTTTTTTGACAGTTATCCCAGCAAAATAATCGAGGTAGTTCAATGGAAGGTAATAATTCAATATTGTCTAATAATTTATTTTTTGTTTTGCATGCAAAAACTAAAAAAAAACTGTCTACTACATCGGAAAACAATCACAAAAATAGACAACAGATATTTATTCAAAAACCTGTGGAAACTTTCAAATTGACAAACGTTGAAAATCAGTATTTCACGGTTGCCATCTACGCACCTGTTTGCTACACGTGTTTGACAGATGCATTCCAACTACATTGCATCGATCACTGCGCCACCTACAAACCACCTGGTGTTTTTCACTGGTGATTCTGGTTGCTGGTTTTGAGGTACTAGACATAGTCAAATGCCAAATGGGGACTGGTTGGGCAATGGTTTACCCAACAGGGTTGAAAATTTTCAAAAGGTTTTGATTGATTGCTTAGTTTTACAATTTCAAGTTTTAACTTTGTTTTACTATATAAATTCGTCTGGCAACATCATAAACGAGTTGTAGTTCCATATATCACGAAACTAATAGTTCGTATTTCTGAGCACAACAGATGAGCAAGACTCTTTTGAAGAAATTCCTCTACCAACGGTGACGCAAATGTGCCGGATCGTCCTGCTCGCCGCTAGTGATCTCGGAGGTCTATGCAATGAACTTCCCAGGCGGTTCGCCCTGCTTCCTTCTCCTTATTAATTAGAGGAGGACTTTCTATCGTTCGACTTATCCTCCCACAGCGAGAACGGTCAGTGTTTGGTTCCCTGTCGATTAGCGGGGGTAGCGAAAAAAAAATCCTATTCGAATAACTAACCCCTTTTTGACCCATTTGCCCGAGCCAAGGACCACCAATCTCGACGGATATTTTACCGCCACACGGAAACTGTCCCGAAAATATAAACTCAAACAGGGCGTCTGCCTATCAGCTATGCTCAGTAAAAGTGACGTTTCATAGCTGAGACTCGGAAAATATGAAATATTTTCCGAGTCTCAGCCATGAAACGTCACTTTTACTGAGATCTCAGCAAAAAAAATTGTTTGCTGAAATCTCAACTGTTGAGATTTTGGCAAAAGATGCGAAAAAGCTGAGATTTGTCAGAAAAAATTAAGTGTGTAGGCCGACAGAAGTGTTCAAAAAATAAAACGAGCAAAATTTACTAGAATAGTAAACAATCATTGAAAACAGTGATGACCAGGGCCGGCGGAAAGCGTGGGTAGTATGGGTAGTACTACCCACTCGAAAATAACCGAGTGGGTAATTACCCACTCGAAATTTTGAACCATTTCAAAAAATTTAGATGTGCAACGCATGTATCTCGCACTACACACATTTGAAAACATCGATGTACCACAATTCCACTTGCATAAACAAACGTGATTTAATGTGAATGTAATGTAAGCGTATGCATTGCGAAAAGGGAAAAAATTCTTACTAATGGACCCCTCACCCTATGCTTTCTACCACACTCGGGCGTAAAATGTTTCGCCGCCCCTGGTGATGACCATTCACACACTACTTTTACAGTAAACGGAAATTACACTGGGTAGCAAGGGGTGTGCCGCTTAGCACAAATCGAATTGTGCTCACTGACAAACAGTGTGGTAGCTTGTGCCACGATGTGCCGTGGTGTTCAGTAAAACAATAGCAATGGTTGCTACTAGAAAAACTCTAGTAAGAGAACTGCGGAGAGAGAAACACCATTTTTGGCAACGAATGCCACGGCATTGTATGGCAACACGTCCAATGATATAATAGGCAATGTTCGATTGGATTCGTTTTTTGACAGCTAAACGTGAATCCAATCGATACAAAATGGAATCTCCGCAGTTCTCTTTCTAGAGTTTTTCTAGTTGCTACACACTCAATTGAGCTCGGCAATTTCCCAACTGCTGTGTAATCAGCAAATTTAGAATGTGACATCTCAGTAAAGTTAGATTTGTTAGCTAATTTTCGGTGAAATATTTTCCGAGTATGAAACGTCCCTTTTACTGAGATCTCAGCCAAAAAATTGTTTCCTGAGATCTCAGCTGTTGAGGTTTAGGCAATAGATGCGAAAAAAACTGAGATTCGGCAGAAAAAATTAAGTGTGTATGATTATTCAACTACACTTTGTTGACAGTTTTTGAGTTGTCAGAAGTGTGCGTCATTGTGCCATAGATTGTGGTAGCGAGTGAAATGATCGTGTATTATTGTGAATCGATGCCTTATATCGTGTTATCGTAGGTAATACAGTGTGTATGGCACATAGTTCTAAGCGACTGACCCCTTGGTGGGTAGCCTAAAACAATGTTTCAATAGCCTACCAATCGCCAGCATCTAGTTTCACCCGCCTAGCCGCCTTTTCGATTACTGGGTTATGTTGCATAAACAAATACACTCTACGGAAAGAGTAATCAAAGATAGCTGTATTTCCACCCAGTGCTAAACTATTGAGTGCGAAACTACAAAAACTAAAACAGTCAGTGTATCGATTTTGTTGGCTATTTTCGGCAAATTTGAGACTAAGAGAAGCGAAAGCAATGCTAGTTTTCCGTTCTAAATTTATAACTGATTCTCTCTAGAATACCTATCAGTCTTTCAATTTCATTTCTTAGTCTTGGTCTCAAATTTGCCGAAAATAGCCAACAAAATCGAAACAGTAGAACCTTGCGGCAATTAAAACGTAGTAAAAAAACAGTCAGTGTTTTGATTCGACTGGGAAAAAATAACACCTTGATTAACTATAAATTGCGTAACAAATTCCTAAAGAACCATGTTTTCCTTGTAAAAATTATACAGAAAAAATTGTCAAGAAAAAAAAATACCCATCTGCTGCAGCTTAGAACCAAAAGCAATTTTAACCCTTCTCGCGATTTCTGCCTGCCTGAAGCAGCAATCTGGGGTGACATCGGATCCCTGTACTCATTTACATATTTAACCCCCGTTCTTTCGAATTTTTGCTATAAAAGGGTTAACTGAGGAGGCTACACAACAAAAAAAAAGTTCTTGAAGAAAAAAAAAATCAAACAATTTAGTGAAAAAAAAACAACACAAAACGGTACCAAGTTGTCACAACAATGTGCCACCACTACGCTGATTTGTCCCGACCGTCCCGGATCCGTCGCAGTTTCCGACACAGCCTAATTGAATATAAATAACACCTGAATTAGCCGTTAAGCATGTTAGCTACATGTCAAGCCGGAACCGACTCGAACGCTCGAAGTCGCTCCAGTTTATTTGCTTTTAATTTGCCCGTTCCGATCCGATGCTATCCGCGGATCAGCATATCTTAAGTATCTCCGTTTGTGGTGTTCGGTTGACGGACGACGCACGGTGCTTACGAAGGTTTATTAATGACTTGTCATTAAAATAAACATAATCATCTCGCGTGCTCGTCGCACTTTTCGAGGGAATCTCTCCCGCCAGGCGGAAAGAAGACTGGCTGACAAATGACGTGACATGACATGATATGCGGAAGAGGTCGGAGCCTCCGGGAAGTAGAGGGTAGAATGGGAGTGATGAAATGAGGTGATAATATTTGGTGTGTGTGTTGTTTAAAAGTTACTAACAGTCTTGGTTTTGCGGGGAAATAGGGGCGAGCTGTGAGATACGAGTCTTATAAAATTAGCATTAATAAAGATGGGTGTTTTCTTGCGGGACGTCAGAAACTATAAGTTAGCGCGGGACCACGGTGTGATTACAACAAGTGAAAAGTGTTGTACGTGGAAGTGATTTTGTGTGAAAAAATAAGTGTGCAATCTGTCAAATGTGTCAATTTTTTTTTCTGTCAATTCTGTCAAACTTATGTAGGTGTTGTTTGAAGCGAAACTGAGTCAATTTTAACCCTAACTGCTGTCTCAATGTCAGTCTCAAACAAAACCAACATTATCAAATCAGAGGCTTTAAAGTATACCCTAACCTAGTTTCCGTTCGCAATTAGCATAACTTAATTGCCTTACTTGATGGGAAACTTTCTTTGAAGTAGTTTTATGCCCGTTCCCCTTACCCCCTTTGTAACTTTCTGAGAAAACAGCGCTCCTCACAGATAAGCTTCGCAAAACTGCCAAATCTCATATTGAAGAAAAATAATGCGCCTTGCGAAGGAGCGCGCTTTTGTTGTCCCACCTCGTCAGAACCGAGCCGAACGCGTACAAAAATTGAGTGGGATTTACCACCGATTTATCTCCGCTGATGAAAGAAAAGCAATAACCGAACGCACGTTCGTCCTATTTCGCAAATATATCGGTGATTTTAAAAATTTAAAATGAAATATTACTTCGCAGATAATATGACTCCCCGTCCCCTTGGACAGCAAACCCCTCGATGGCGACGGTACCTGGCAGCTGGCTGACAGAGACCATCAAAGATTATCCCCTAAAGATGATGTGAGTTGGAGTGAGTTCGGAGCCGATGAGCATCATTTTTAGCGTGCCGTGTATAGTCTAACAATAGGAGCATTTTTTTCCACCCGGTTTCAAATGTTCTGCTCACCACGTGGAGCAGCCAGGACGAAGAAGAAAGGATGTACATTATCGTAAAATTTAATAGATTTGTCCCGGAATCGTAATTGAATTCCTTTCCGCCGCAGTTCGGGTGCGGCGAAGCGCCGCCGGTGGAAAATCGCGAAATTTGAAGCCTATCGGACCGACGAAGCGAAAGTCAAGCAGGATGTGCTTATTATTTATTCTTTTGAAAGAAAATGCTCATTCAGAAGCAGTTTCCGGGACCGACGTAGGTTAAGCAGGGAGGATGGAGACAACAAGAAGGCTAAATCCCGCAATATTGTCCAGATTTATTGTCAAATGACGGCGTCAGTTATTAAGCAATAAGGTAATCGTCGTTCTCAAATGAGCCGTCTTACGGAACTCATTAAGAGAACCACTCGCATAGTTTAAGATACTACCGACGACGATTTCGAATGCGCATAAATAAATAACGAAGGCAGCGCCATTGGGGGGAAAAGCGAATGAATAAATAAATTGGAAAAGTTTTCCATAGAGTAGCTACAGTTCCCTCCAGTACCTTAAAGGATGCTGGAATCGTTTCGGAAAACGTTTGCGAGCTGGTTAAAGATTGCTCCGGAATCGGGCACATATGCAAAGAGCAGGTATCCGAAGGCACATTAGCAATCAGCCGCAAAGTGATTTTTCACGTCAGTCGCAACCCCTTCGCAACTGACGCTTTAGGATTCTAATGTTTCCTTAAATATAAAATATCGAATTTTCAGGGAGTTCGTGTTCCTATCAGTACTCTTACCAATTGATTCTATTTAATACCCTTAAAATAATCCAGTTGTCAGTGCAGCCATCGACCAACAGAAACACCGCCAATCCGCCAGTCTCGACAGGGCCAACCCTCCGCAGGAGGCAAATCAGTCCGATGGTAAATTAAAACTCATCCCGAGGTATAAAACTGGCAGCGTGTCGTAACGCCGACGCTGAATTATTTATTCATATGTGAAACCGCCCGCTAGGATATGCGTGACACCCACTTCCACTGGAAACCAGCGATGTGATTGTGTCAAGTGACAGCACGTCGCTCGGCCCATTCATCTCGATAACACGATTGTTAATTATACGGCCAACTTTCTCGAGAGTCGATTTTTTCGCCGTTGTCAGACGATCCTTACATTCTTCTAGTATTTAGTGAGGGGAGTGAAAGTAGAACTCTTTCACCGCATCCACATCCGCATCGTAGGCATATTTGGGTGTTGGTCTTTTAACCCTTTGTCGCGGCACCAGCTCGACATGGCATGTCGAATATGGTACCGCGCGTGTGTGTGTCTTCCAGAGCTCCTATCTACGGTTCTTTGTGATAAATTTTGCGCTCTTTTTCACGCCTCGAAGCACTTTCCGAGCAGCAACACGATTCACGTGGCACGCGGTTTCAACGGTTGAGTGCCTTTTCCAGGAAAAGTTTGCGGGCTCAAAAAAAAATGAATGATTTATTAGGATCTGCACCGCGAGATTTCGGATTGCTGAGATCTATCCGCGGGTAGTTCTCTTCCGGGCGGGCTGGATAATTTATCGGTTGCCCGCCAACGGGCGATTTGCTGATGTGTGACAGCGTACCACGGTCGGCACATCGGGTAGTCATCCGTGAATTTTTCATTTTACGCAAAGGGGTTTTTTCGGAAGATTCTTGGCTATCGAAACGGTTGTTGAGGTGAGAATGGTGAAAAAGTCGAAAATAGATTAAGTAGATTTTTTAAACACCGTCGGCATGGTTGAATCATCATAAAAGTCAGCAGATTTAGCAATTGTTTTGGACAAACTCTGCCTATTTCGTTTTCGATTTCAGTGCCATTCTTAGTTCATCCTTAAGCTCTGACCGAGCGATCCAACGTAAATATCCCAGTTAATCAACTCCACAACTCAACGCACAAAGCAGAGAACATATTTCTCCACCAACGGCGTAGCAAATCGCGATAGCAATCGTAATAATTAACACATTTTTAAGATTTCGCCTAAATCTTATAAATGTTCTGTCTCTATAACCACTCCCGCTTCCGATTCCACATTGAATAGCTTCGCTCGAAGATCAAAAAGTTAATTAACACAAATAAATAAAACAAACACAAGATTCCGGATCGGTTGACTACCGAAAGGCGCGCGCCTTCAACTTTCATCGAATAAATTAAAAACTGCGGCGACACGGAAAAAGAAAGGCTAGCGCGTGTGGCGGGAGACATCCGCAATGCAACCCTTTCGTCGCTGTCAGGAGGTGGGGTGGGCACTTGGTCTTTTCGAAAATCACATTAAATCCTTTTAATCAGCATGGTTTTCCGTCGTTTCTCGGGAGATGGAAGGATAATTTTTACGGCCAACAACACACCCGGCCGATAATGGAGCTCGTAATTTCTGCCGCTGCTTATCGGGTTGCTTCCCCGGCGTGCTTTACCGGATCAGTTGCGTGGTTTATTGAGCGATTAAATTACGACGCTCATCGTAGTGGTGTACGGTTGGAGCGGTGCGAGTAGGAGACCAATTGGATTTTTAGAATTCTGGAATTCGAGCCGTGAATAAAATTTTGCAATTAATCGAATAGAGAAATAACTTTGGAATTTATTGACATCTGTCATGATATTCGGACTGGTCGATGAAGCAGGAAGTGAGATGTCACGAGCCGCTTTCGTACAATGAGTCCCTTTTTCTTCGGAGTAAACAGGAATAGTCCGGTTTGCTACTAGAAAAATATAAAAATAGCGAACACAGGAACTTTTTTTGCATTGAAACAAGCCTTTCTGAATTTTATATGTATTAGTTACCTTCTGTTATTGTGCATTGTTATGAATTCGAACGGCGACTTCCCATCGAATCAAAGTAGTCGGGGACATAAATATGACATACCTACATGTGATGCGTGACGCTATATTCGGCTCTATGCCATATTTAGGTACGTGTCACACACGCGTCACTAGTGGACCTTGACGTTTTGCAAAACGACGCTAGCGACGAGCCAAAGGAGAAAAAAATGCTTATGTTTACATGTTTTGACAGCTCTTGATTCCTATAGTATCGCTCTTTTAAGTGATGCGCGATTGATGACCATCCCGGGATGGTTCAGTGGATATGATTGCGAGATGGAGAAGGACTCGTTCGACGTGGTTCATTTAGCCTTTGATTGATTATTATCGGGTAATGATCTGTGCAGGAAAAGGAGGGTCATCGTGTGTTTGGTGAGTTGATGTTAGGGGAAAAGGTACACTGAATGTATGTGATAGAAAATTTTCGAATGAATTGATAACTAAAGACCATAACCATAACCAGGCGTGATTAGACCATGAAAAATGGAGGGTTGATACTGAACAACTACAGATTTTGAAGAAGAATACTTTTAACGCCTTAATTCTGAGGCCCAGTTTAAAAATATTTGCTGAGATATTTCCCCAGTTTTTAAATGCGAATAACTTCCTTTGTACTTAACGACATCATTTTTACACTATGTGATCGGAAAAATATGGATGTGTTTTCTATTGAAGTTTCTAAAATGTACGATAGAAATAAAGTAAAAAACGGATTTTTAAAAAATCTTCCGAAAGACCCGAGGAAAAATCGAATTCGCAAGCCTATTTCAGGCAGAGCTATCAACAGGGAGCACCTAAGTGATTCAAACGAATACCGGGTATTTATATGTACAGGTTGTAAGTAGCGTGTTGCCCACTACTTGGGTTCTTGTTTGCCCGGCTCACCCTTCTTTTCAGGGCGGCCTAGGTGCTTCTATCAGAATTTCGGGTTTTCGTAACAAAAAATTAAACAAATAAACTTAACTTTTACCGTTTATTCTCCCACCGTCACTCTTCTCTGGTGCGCTGGATGCTGTTGCAGGTAGGTGGGCGGACGGTTCCGTCCAACCTGCCGGGATGCTAACGGCCGCGTTCACCTTCGTCATTTCGTTCATTGCTCCGGCAAGGGAGATAAGCTTAGCTCCTTTGTTGGAACCTCCCTAGTCCCTAGAACGGTCGGTGTTCGGTTCCTTGTTAACTAACCGGGGTAGCGCAAGAACACCTTTGCAATTAGCTAACTCCTTTTGGCAAACCGACGCCACACTGTACACTTTGCCCGAACCAAGGGCCGGCAACCTCGACGGGTAATTTTACCGTCGCACTCGCGCACTTCGCTACACTGGCTATCGTGACTGGTCTGGATGTTGTTGGCTCGAATCAAAATCGAAAGTAAACAAAGTTCATTCCGTAGCGTCAAACTGGTGCCCAGGTGGCGATATCGTTAGAGTCCAACGGGTGCTGGAGTGCTGCCAGAAAAATTTTATTTCCCAGATTAAATTTTAAGAAATTTCCCAGTTAAGTTCAGTCGGAATCCTGATGGTATCTAATTCGTACTCCGGCTCCAGTGACACAACCGATTCTAGTTAGAATCGGTTGTGTCACTGGAGCCGGATATGTGAACTAGAACCAGCAAGTAATCCGGCTCATTTCCGGTTGAGCTTTACTGGGTACCGGTACCCTTCAAGAACCTCTGGTTAAGGTATACCAGTACGATGCGGCTTGGCCGCATAACCGAAGCCTAGAAACCGAAGCGGCGCAAAGACGCTGTGAATCCACCGAGCGAGGTGGACGCCTTATCGCCGGCGGAAGCAAGCGAAGCTGTGGTCCAATCGTTTGCCAGGCTTACTAAAACATAGGGGCTATCCCAAGTTTAAGTCCGACTGAGGGTATCGAAGTCGGACAGCATGCGCAAAAGCGCTGTGGTGTAGCCACATTGGGTGGTGGAATCAAAATAAAATTGGCAACGCTAGGAACATGTAAACACAAATGAACACTCCGGGTGAACCTAGGCTGGATGTTATTGGCTCGAATCAAAACTTGTCGAAAGTAAACAAAGTTCCTTCCATAGCGTCAAACTTGCGCCCAGGTGGCGAAATCGGTAGAGTTCAGTGGGATGCTGGAGCGTAGCCAGAAAATTTTATTTCCCAGATTAAATTTTAGGAAATTTCCTAGTTAAACTCAGCCGGAATCCTGGTTGGTTCTAATTAGTACTCCGACTCCAGTGACACAACCGATTCTAGTTAGAATCGGTTGTGTCACTGGATCCGGAATACGAATTAGATCCAGCCAGAATTCCGGCTCATTTCCGATTGAACTTTACTGGGTTCCGGTAACCATCCGATTCCCTTCCCCCCTTTGTTCAACCGAGGCCTTGGAACCGAAGCGGCGCAAAGCCTTTGAGGATCCGCCGAGCGAGGTGGCCGTCGACCCGCTGTCGGAAGCAAGCGAACTTGTGATCCACTCGTTTGCCCGGCATACTCAAACATAGGGGCTATCCCTAGTTTAAGTCCGACTGAGGATAGCGAAGTCGGACAGCACGCGCAGAAGCGGAAGGTGGTGGAATCAAAATAAAATTGGCAACGGTAGCAAAATGTAAACACAAATGAACACTCCGGATGAACATATCGTCAATTGACATATCGACGAGTTTTGATTTGAGCCAATAATAGGGGCCATACACTCAAAAAAAGTAAACGTTATGCCTATTGATTTTACACATAGATTATTGCAATTAACAGAGGCACACTATTTGCTGGCACATAAACCTAATGTGTGTATTTACAAGAAATATTAATCTTACATTCACATTTCATAACTATTAGGCACATAAAACCCCATTATATAATAATATGCACAGATAACTTATGTGTGTGCATACATAGTTTATACAGTTGACACATAGAAGGTATGTGTGCGCGTGATAACAATAGCATTTCTTCTTCATATGAATTTTAAGCGGTTTGAAGCAAATAGAATTAACTTTTGATTTTTTTTCAGTGTACCGAAAAAAAATCTTCGTGGCGTCTGTTCCATGTCGTGGTCCGTCACTATCTAAAGCAAATCGATGGCCGATTTCAACAGATTTCGTAGGTCATATTTAATCGGTTGTCATATCGGCAGAAGCTCACTTTAACCTCCCATAGGAGTCGATTTAAGAATCGACCAATTATTCGGTTGCAGAATTGACCGATTGTGCTAGATACCGGATAACTGGTGTTAAGTCAGTGTCAAATACTGATGAGCCGAATGCTATCCATGACTTACTATTGAAAAAATGTTTTTGCTAAACAGAACCATTTGAAAAGATGTTTTATTGCACAGACACAAACGTGGCAACACTTCTCCATAGTCCAATCTTAAATGAAATGCTAATAAACTTCCCATTTTTTTTTTCCAAGAAATTGATATGATTTATTCCGATTTTCACGGCCCTAACAGAATTTCTAATTAGTCCCTAAGGGACGTTATTTTTTTGGCCTCCATTCTGACTAATTGGTTTCAATTTTTTCAAATCAATTCCATCCAGCTAACTGACAGATGAAGGGTCGAATGGTAACAGTTGGTGCATGCAATCAGCTTCAACCCTTTCCCTGGCGTAATGAAATGCTTTTCTTTGCGTTTGACTTATAAATCAGATCTCTACTAATTTGCTTAGATTTTTTTTTAATTTTCTTTTACTCAGCCTTTTGACAGTCGAACCTTGATTGGAAATTCTTTCGTTTCGACCACAACGAATGAAAATACAAATCGTTCTCGATTCCTCGTTAACTTTGACGAGAATACGTCGGGTATAACATATTGTCACCCCCACTGCAGAACAGTAGAACATCCTTGCAGAATTACATACGTAACAAAGACTTGTTCAGAGTAAACGCGTAAAGACGGCGAAAATAACTCGACATAAATCAAACCGCTTTCGGCGGGAGTGAGCTATTGGTTGGAGGAAAATTTATCTCCTTTTGATTCGGTGGAAAAAGTAGTTTTCCAGCTCGCGAAATAAATAATCGAACAGGGATATAGGACGCTTGTTCAAGGTTTGGGGCGTTCGGCGGGTGTACTTATTGAGATGTCAGTTGTTAGGCTATTGTTCGACGCAAACAATTTCAATAAGCAAAGCTTCTGTCCTTTTGCTGTAACTAAGATTTATTTGCTCCCCCCAAATCCGGCGCTTTCATGTGGTAGGCGTTGAACGAGAGACGTGGCGTGGCAGGAAATTCAATCAAGTGATCCTTGACTTTTACCAAACTTCCGTTCTAGCTTCTTGATCTCTACACTAGTGTGTGTATGTGTCTTTATAGAATTCAGTAACGGGGATCTATTTGTCGTCACCAGCTTTGATTAGATTAAAGTAGGCGTAGAAGTTTTGCTCTAAAACAAACAGACTCGATGTAGTAGGATGACAGATTGCGTTTGTTTGCATAAAGCGAGCGAAAGTGAAAGTCAAACCGTTCAAGCAGTTTGTTTACATAATTTTCGGCGACGATGGAGACACTGCTTTTGCTGAAAAGGGGTTGAAGGGCCCTGTTCGTACGATTCCAGCGCCTTTTAATTAAAACATGCTGACCCCCGCTGTTTGCACAGATGATTGAGATGAACATAATTCTAGCATTATCTCGATCCATAATTAAGAGATTTATTTCGTTTCAACAAAAGCCATCAAGTGTAACATTTCTATTTTGCATTTATTTATTGGAAAATTATTATTTCCATTACAGACGGACTAGCAAAAAGTGCAGCCAAACGAGCATAGACTTTTCTACGGCTCATGTACGTACACGTCACATGACACAAATACTACATCACAAGCTGGTGGAAAATAATAAACAAAGACGGCAAAAGTAAATGGGATTGTTTTCAACCAGGAAACTGCATTAGTGTTCGTGAGACCGGCCGTCAAGAACTCAATGAGGGTTTTGAGAGGGGAAGTACAAGAGGAAGCCGATGCAAAGTAGAGCACTCTAGTTAGAGTGCGGCCAAGGCGTGTTTGACGTATCCAAACGAGCAGAAATCTGACGTATTTCTATTGTGAATACGTCAAATTTCATGTTCGTTTTGATTCATCATGGCTTCTTGGCCACACTCTAACTAGAGTGCTCTAATGCAAAGCGTATGGAAGCTTCCGTGATGCCAGTTTACATTCCTGGATGCTAGTTGTACTGTTTTTGTCTCCGCAAGTCTGTGTATAAAGTGTCCGTATTTCCGTCATCCAAATATGATAGTCGTGATTCACTAATTGAACCTACTGACAGATGTCAGAAACTCTCCAAAGAAGACGTTAGTACAGTCGTGATTCGCTGGTTGGGCCACACCTCTGTCCAACGAACGAATTGAGTAGTTTATGTCGTTTCTGCTTACGTTAAAGGATAGGGTGCGCTTTTCCATATTTTAAACATCTTACGGCAATATACATGAAACTAGAGCTTCTCTATGACGGCACATAGATGTCCGTACCATTAAATATCCTCATCCCAGTAAATTACATTCGGAATGAGATTTGGAATATGGGTTGATTTATGATGGAATTCCAACCGAAGGTAACAACCCATCCTGAATGAATCGGTTTTCGAATCGGTTGTTACATTTGCGCTTAAATTCTAAAAGAAAACATTCCGATTGCGATGAGCAGGGAATCTGCTGTCAAAACGAGTGAAACATAGAGTTGTGAGAGAAAGAGTTTCAACTTTTCTTGGTGGAAACCAATGAGTAAAATGTATGGGCGCAAACAGTTTTTTTAGATTTTATATGAAAATTTTCAAGTAAGTATCTAAATAAACTTCTACAAACTGTTCCCATATTTTTTCTGCATCAAATGTGTATTCATTTTACAACCACAATATTATAGTTTCTCCAAAATCCGAAGTTTTAATATCTTTCCCTAGGGCGTGACACTCTTTTATAAAAATATTTCACCTGATTTTATATTTTTTATGCTCCCCTATATTTATTTATAATTGTCTATAAAAGTTATAACTGTATTCGAATTGTTAAATCTTCGAAGATAAAATTCGAACAGCGGTTACCATAGTTACACGTGTGAATAAAAACAACGAAAAAAATTGCATCAACAAGAAATGGTAAGTACTCAAAAATTTAAACAAAATTTTGGCCGGTTCTAGTTGGTATCCAATCGGTCGGTAGCAATAACATTCAAGCCGATCAGGGTCGAACGGAGAACTAGAATTAACGTCACTCAGATCGAATTGGTCGCAAGTCGCTCTACAGCAGTAACAGGACAAAACCTGTCAGCCGCAAATACAACAGCAAGAAGTTATTTCTTTAGTTAAGTTTCACCCATAAATGTTTCCTTTAATTCTTCATTTTAATATCTTAATACCGATTTACAGAACAAAAAAGTGCTCATCCTCGGTTCTCTGGCACGCTACCGTGAAAATCCGCGACCTAATCTGTAAATTGTTCTCACCATGAAGCTGAACAAGAGCCAGGTAATGTTTCAAACTAGCTCAATATCAATTAACCTAACCATCAGTCCGTACTGATTTGGCATTTGCAGGAAGAAGTCCTCCAGGTGGGCGACACGAAAGGGTTAATGGTGGTGAAATCGCAGATCACGCTCACGGAGATCGTTCCGAAAGTACTACGAGCTAGATCCCTCTCAGCAGTGTGCACTGACTACCCACAAAAATGGTGGAACGCAAGGTGCCTTGTAAACATCTCTCTCGATAGCTCGCGAACGGCGAAGAACGTAATATCACAGAGAACAGACGTCCATCTTCAGCATTCAACTTGTGTAAAATCTCTAACGGTTTCGAAGGTAGTTTGGATATCTAAACCAGGTGCGCTACTGTCGTCATGTTTTTTTGTGGCTGAGTGCGACAGAATTGACAACGGTTATTCCTCTACCCAGTCAAACTAGTTCGGAACCGATTCGCATGAATTCCAGCTTCCAGCATGGATTCCAGCTCAAATGCGTCAACCGATAGAGTCGGAATCGGTTGTTTTCTTTGAGCTAGATTCCATGCTCAATCCATCCAGGATTTCGAACCGGTTCCGGAATCGATTTGACGAATAGTTGGGATAGATTGGTGTGGCGGCGCTAGTGTTTTTAGTATATTAATTCAAATGTTTACACACGTTTTTTAAATATTTTTGTTCGATCATGGATGTCTGTTCTCTGTGGTAATATCACGTCACCGTTTTATTAGGTTTTTTGAATACACACTTAACGTCTGTTAAGAGGGTTTTAAGAATTCAGTGTGAATACTTTGAATGCATTTTTCGTAACTTGCAGGATATGACAAAAGCCCATTTCATGCGCTGCGACATGATATTGAATGGTTGGCATGTTATGACTCACTATGAAACCCACAAAAATCATTCCGGTGCTGCGGTTGCTCTCAGTAAGTTTATTCGACCCAAGAGTTAGAGATCCACACTAAGATCTATCTATAATTATGGTCGGGTATCAATGGAGCGGTACAGTAGTATTTGTTTACTTAATAAATTTAATAAATATTAAATAAAATAACATAAACTGCATTTTCCGACTCTTTTCACTCTCTTCAATCCAAGAGATATTAGTCATTTGTGCACAAACTTATCCGCTGCACCAGAGCTTACTTTGCATTCATAGGTAGACTGGCACAACACAGTGAAATCTTTTCAAATTTAGTGTTATCCGTTGAAACCTTCATTTATCTTTTGGCGGGGGAGTTTCATACGTATTAACGCACGCCTCGTTCTGTGCAGTTTTTGACAAAATATGAAAAACTTTCATTCTCAGTTTTCTGGTAGAGATTGGAAATCTCATACGTCAACAAAACTGTCTGTACTGCATCTGGAAATTGCCATAATCATGCCACCTGATCCGGCCATCATACGGACATATTCACACTCAACATGAGTTTCACAGGAATATTTGTCGATCAATGCTGACTGGAACGCTCACCTTCCGCAGGGAATTTCGTGGAAAAAATTTCCATGATGCTTGAGATATCAGTTAACTCTGGAAGAGTGAAATTATAGTAGATGTATTAAGTACGGTTTTACGACTAGTGTCATTGCTTTTCAGCCCCTACCTGTTGATCCAAAACTATTTCTCCCGTGGTGTCGATAATCGAGTCAGTTCCGGATTCCCATTTGTTTGGTACAGGTACGTCTGATACTTTCTAGGCGCGAACAAAAAAATCGATTTTATGTTTCACTTTATATTGGAATTCAACAATGTTAACAATAAAAAAGTCAACCCAGAAATCCAGCGCACACTGAGAATAAGTTCGAAAACAAGTTCGAAAATTCTGCAATGCATATTTGCTTATAAAGTTTATAAAATTATAAGTTGATCTATAATTTTATAAAAACATTATAATTGTATAACAATTTATAATTTATTGGAAGTGTCACGCCCCTTGATCTTTCCCATACATTTAAATTCGCCATAGCCACCACTGAAGCAGAGCCATCTCTTAAATATTTCCATGAAAGTATTACCTAATTTGATTCGTTAGTTGGACCGACTGACAAACGTCAAACAACTCTCCAAAGAAGACGTTAGTAGTGTAATTGCATGTGTTCACATCTCTAATAATTGTCAGATTGATTGTCAAAGTAAATTTGCCATAAGATTTTGACATTCAGATGCTTTTTAGGTGGACAATGGTCCAACTAGCGGAGGTCCAACTAAAAAGCGGTCCAGTTAAAAAGTGTCCAACCAGCGAATCACGACTGTAGTTTTAATGCATCTGTTCGCAGTTCTAATTATTGCTAGATTGACTGTCAAAGTAAATTTGACAGGAGATTTTGGCATTCAGATGCTTTTAAGTTGGACAATCGTTCAACTAGCGATGTTCCAACTAAAAAGCGGTCCAGTTATAAAGTTATCAACCAACGAATCCCGACTGTACGATAATACCCCTTGAATCTTGATGTCTTCAAACATTGTTGCAAACCGCTCCTGATATACAGCACAACTTGAATTAAAATATCAACAATCAAGACATTCACAACACACTGAATAAGTACTATCATCTTTCGTCCTTGTTAGGGTTATCCCCGATGATACCCCCTAATGAACTAACCGAAAAGATTACATCAAATCACTCCCGTGAACTGTTGTAAAAGTGTTACAATCACGTCCGCCTCGGTGACAGCCGTCATTTGTTGATTTGAATATCTGCGTTCGCGCCCTCTTCCTCTTCCGCGTTCACCATATACGCATCGCTAAAGCCATTACAGTTTCTGGCTTTGACAGCCCTTTCAACTCTAAAGGCAAAGTGCCTTCTAACCCTTTTTACCACCACCTTCCGAGATAGCAGCGTCCGGCCAGCAGCAGCGGCAGCAAGGAGCAGAAAAAGTGGCATCATATTTCCGCGTCACACCACCATCGACACCGATCTTTATGGTTTTGTTTGCACTTTCACTCGAGCCTCTCCCCCTCCTCACCGGTTTTCTGCTCAATCCTCCTAACTCACGGACGACGCCGAAGGGTTAGGACAAGATGACGCGACACACCCGAAAGTGACACAAATTGGTTGACCAAATATTGGCCTGCTTGATGTTTATTATAAAATATAAATTCGAGCGGTTTGATTTGAAGAACCATCATCATCATCATCCAAGCAAGCGGGGGTATACGACATCAACCGGGGATAGGCCGATGACGGAAGAGGAAAGAGTTGACAATTTTTAATTAGGAACTTGTTCCGTTCCAGCGAAGCGGATAAACTTGCCTTTTACTCACCGACCATCAGCTGTCAGAATCGCGGCCTTATCAGACCAGGGGTATCGGAGGCGACGACGACGATAGTCGCGGAAATCAGATCTCACATCACAACCATCAAGGGGCCAACACCGGTTGGTTTTATCCGCGGAAAATACTGAACGGGTGAGTGAAACCGTATAATTAAAAGTTGTGTCACTGTGCCGGTCTAGTTATCCGGTAATGGCAACATTTCCGTGGAATGCAACGCCCGATGGACTGGGCTGGGGTGATATTTCGTGGTTGGTTTTGGTGGGAGTCGCGGGATGAGTTGTGGTAATTTGATATTATCCGTGGTACCAGTTCGGAGATATTTTTACTTGAAAAATTAAAGGATATTTTCCACATGGTTGAAAGTTGATAGATGTAAAACGAATTCGCTTCAAGCTCGCTAGCCGCCGATCCAAGCCAACCTTTGGGAAAAAGGTTACTTTACACTACCAATGTACGTGACTTTCTCAAAGTATTATCTTATCCAGAAAGTGATTTACTGCCGCCTAAATCTAGCTTATTGAATGCATACATATATTGATTCACTTTAGAAGGACCAGTTGTTCGTGTGCAGAACACAGTGCGAATAAAGGCGAATCCCTCAGGACCAGCATCCTCCATCTAGACACAGATATTCGAGCAGGGAAATTGCTCATACCGATAAGTGTGGCGACCAGATGAAGGAGTAAACAAATGGGAGATATTTAGCATTTTTGGCAAATAAATAATATCTGGGATTTACTTTCAATTTTATTTCGGTCCTATTTTCAGTTCATAGATTTCGCTTTTTCTGGTTATAGTTTGCGTACAACGTGACGTGGGTTGGTTGGTTTTTTTTAAACGAAAATGTACAGGGTGCTTGATGATTTTTTTCGCAGTAAGTTTCGAATGGCAATTTATCATGCTTGCGGAACACGATTCAGACACCTTTGACATCACTAAATAGCTCATTTAAATAGGTGAAAGATGTAAACAAACAGTGTTGAGTAAACGTGAAGATGAAACAAGAGAGCAATCGGTCGACCATTGTCGTCTTATTGCGTGCCGATGCAAGCGTGAAGAAAATAGTGCGGTCGGTAAATGTGTCGGAAAGAACAGAGTTTCTATAAAAAGGCTGGCGTACACATCCCAGTAAAGTTCAGCCGGAAATGAGCTGGAATTCTGGCTAGTTCCAGTTCGCATTCCGGCTCCAGTGACGCAACCGATTCTAACTAGAATCGGTTGTGTCACTGGAGCCGGAATACGAACTGGGACCAGCCAGAATTCCAGTTCGTTTCCGGCAGAGCTTAACTGGGATCTACCCCAAATAAATACAAGTGCCGTTCAAAAAAATAGAAATAAAATGCATCCCAGTCAAAAAGGGCAAGTTGCTGGCTAACGGGGGACTATTTGCCAACTCGGATGCGCTAATTGCCCTTCAATTTGCCAGACAATTGCTGGCAATTAGGGGGCTATTTCAAATGAAACATTTGGGCGATTTGCCTCCGTCATTTCCAGCCGCTCTACCCGCCCTTAAATCACCCCCAAACCGCCTACACTCAAAAAAAAGTAAACGTTATGCCTATTGATTTTACACATAGATTTTTGCAATTAACGGAGGCATATAGACACTATTTGCTGGAACATAAACTTAATGTGTGTATTTACAAGAAATATTAATCTTACATTTACATTTCATAACTATTAGGCACATAAAACCCCATTCTATAACAATATGCATATATAACTTATGTGTGTGCATACATAGTTTATACAGTTGACACAAAGAAGGTATGTGTGCGCGTGATAACAATAGCATTTCTTCTTCATATGCATTTTAAGCGGTTTGAAGCAAATAGAATTAAAGTTTGGATTTTTTTCAGTGTACGGAACGCGCCATTAAATCGTCCTTAATAGGGATCTTTAGGGGTGTGCGGATTAAGGCATATTCTGATGCAGATTAGTACCGTGAGTTAATATCTCAGTCCTTTTTCAATTTTTTGGCCCGAAACTATTGAAAAAAACATTTTTTAGTTTGTTTCCTTTTAGGACAATAACACATCCAAATCCATGCGACTTGCACGACCCTATAGGTTGCCTTATCAGATCTACCATAGTTTGCAGATGAAACTTGGGATGGCAGGTTGCTAGCGGATTGACAAAGTACCAGATCATGCTGTGTGGAGTGCTGTCCCGGTTAACAATGAGACGAACGAGATATTTGCAGATACGTCATTTAGTAGGACAACTGTCAGTTTGCTGGTTGAGTTTAATTTGGTTTTTTTAAATTTAAAAATCATAAAAGAATAATTAAGGTTTAAGAATGATATGAGTGTACTCGTAAGGACACCTGCTACCAATTCATATGAAAAACTGGCACAATTTTTCCAAATTAAAGATCCCTATTGCCCAATGTGAAAATTACAAAAATTACTTATTTTCGGATTCATTATCTACTCACATAAACTTATAACTACACTAGGTAATCACCACAAAAAAAAATAGGAAGAATCCATGGTGAAATTGGCATTGACAACCAAAACTTACCACAATCTGACTTCTATTAAGAGTTTAGGTCAGATATCTTGTTCCACTCTATTTACACACGATTCCACAATTTCCCATATTTGTTGGCTAAATGAAGTGCACTAGAAAAACAAAATACAAGCGATAACACACCAATCGTTTAAAAAAACTATTTTAAGCTTAAGCCAAACATGAACCGCCATGTTTGAAAAACGCAAAAACAACCAAGTCCTTTTCAGCCGCCAGAAAATTTGTCTATGTGTTGAAATTGCCTTTAAATCGCATTCGCAAATTGCATTTTTTCCTAGGGGCAATTAGCACAGGCGAGTTGAGTTAAACGTCAAACTGTTTAAATCGCCTGACCATGTTCGTCCGCATTTTTTTTTGACAGGGATACAATGAATCCTGCAAGGTCATTGAGGTCAATGACGGTGAATTCGACCAACAGGAAACTGGAGACCTGCACGAAACAAGCTGGATCCAGACATAGCAAGCGTATGTATGTGTAGGGTAGCCAACACGAACGATGCCGTACTCACATATGACCCTCGGTTTTGTGCTCGGTACAGTTTACGTTCAAAGTCAATTAGGATGGCCATCGAATGAAATTAGTTTACTTCCATCGTCAAAGAGGTGGAACTTTGAACGAAAACTGTTCAAGATATGCGGCTCGGTGCATGTAATTAACGGGAATCAATCGGGAATGAGCTTCAGTCAGATGATTTAAAATCGGTTTTTGTCGTGTATTTATGACAATTTCAACCCGTTGGAAATAAAAATAATAGTTGGTAAAGAAACAGATTTACAAATTAAATTCTTGGTTGATGGCTGATAGCGCTATTAAGGGCTAATTGTTTTTCCCAAAGATAATGTTCTCTTGGTGAGAGATTTTTGTTCAAATTGGGTTATCAAGCCATATACTAATTTTATTATTATTTTTTTCGTTGCTGATGTTGAAGATACGTAGTCCAACTTTTTTAGCTTTTTTATACGTAAATTAACAAATAAAAAATATTTAATAAAAATGAATTATTACGATTATGATCATTGAATTACATTGATCCCTATCCTTTTGCTGGGATGGCTGTCAAAAATGCTAACCCATGTGGCCAAATTCATTGTCAAGGAAGAACGATATTATCAAATGGGCACTTGTTTACATTTTCGTAGAAAATCAATTGAAAATTATTCTGAAATTTTAATGGTTGAACATACATATTGTTATATTCAGAAAGAGAAGCTCTACTCGTTTATGTTTATAAAAGAGGAAATTTATTCTTCATTTAATGACCCAACTGACCCTAGTTACACGAAGTTGCGCAAACTAATTATTACAGTCACTCCACGGAGCCGACTGAATCCACCTCTTCCGATATTAAAATGTAGTCTCCGGCCATACAACAAGGTTCACTAATAGAAACCGTCTAAAATCACAATTCTTTCTGTTCAAGATTTGCGTCTCGGTGCATGAAATTAGCGGTAATTAATCACGAACTGGTTTCGGTTGGGTGTTTTAAAATCCGGTTTTTCGTTGTGTATGCTATTTCCTTACAATCAGAAATGAAATCAATCGGATAGCACGTAACGACACCAACTTATTCATCCACCAGCCGTGTACAGCTGCTCACAAATATTTCCTTCTCCTGGTGATAGATTAAATCTGGCGAATAATGCACTAACGAATATTGTTCACCGACGAAATCCAAAGTTAAGCCCCCAATTTTATCGGCCTACTAGGAAATTTCGCAACTGTCAAATTTTCTATATGGCAGTGCCAAATACTAATTAGATGAAGTCGAAACGCAATCCATGATCAATATGTTGTAGGTATTCTCGCTATCTCTTTATCCGACAGTTCCGGTGACTTTCTTCTTTGTCTTTGATTTATCATTTATCTGTCAGTGTCGTTCCAATAGGGAATGAGACCTGCGAGCGTCCCTCTTTCGTGAAGGATCCGAAAAGATTTTCATCGAATTAAGCGTGCTCGATTGGAATGACACTTACAGATAAATGGTAAACAAACGATTGAGATGGCGAGTCTTTGTTAAGAGAATCCAGCATCGTTCATTTGACCGTTATCTAGCACCTTCGAGCTCTATGTTAAACAGAAGATAAATACGAATTAGCATAATAAGTTTTGACGAAAGAAATATCCTAGTATTAGCCGCAAGAGTTCATTTCATTTCATTAAATTGTACGCTGCCTCAAAATCTAAAAAAAAAAACAAATGATGGTCCGCCAGTTGCATTCCCGCAATTTATACTGAAATTGGGTAATTAAGCCATATGCTGTTTTTGATTTTTTCCGATGCAGCTGAAGTCGAAGTCGAACTTTTTTTCTTGTTTTTTGTATGCAAAATAACAAAAAAAAATATTTTTATAACTTGAATCATTACGACTACATCTTTAATTGAACTACCTTGATCCATATAATTTTTTCTGGGTTAACTGTCAAGAATGCTAACCTAGAAGTAGATCAAAAAGGCGAACGACCCTGGAGGTTAGGGCCTAAATAAATAAATCAAATAGATAATAAGACAAAGCAGTGAAATGTCCGAAAATCAGTACTTCCTCGTCAGTGTTTCGACTTCGTCTCGTCACAATTCAACATTAATTTTGAGCCAGGACTAAGCTAAAGGCTAGTTTACAGTTCGGGAAATGGGTCACGGGATTTCGCACGGGATTTGCGTCGGGATTTGATCAGGGAAAATTTCCCGCCGAGATCTCTCCAAACTGTCAAACCAAAAACTCTGCTGATTCTTAAAAATACAAACAGTATCAAACATGCAGCGAATTGCAAACCTTATAAAAATACTATTTTTCCCGTCGGAAACAATTTGTGTTGAATTGTTCCCGGCCGGATTTCTGTGTGGAGAGTTTTAAAATCCCGTGATGTTTCCCGCGGTTGGGTTTACACTTCAGGAAAACTGTCATTTTTGTGTAGACTCATTTCCCGTCGCGGGATTTGAAATCCCGAGCTCCATTTAAAATACACAGGGACCCAAATCCCGTGACACGTTTTCCGGACTGTAAACTAGCCTTAACGCCGGATTGGCGCTAGCTCCAAAGAGCGGAGATTTTTTCTGAGCAAACTCCTAATCGAGCATGATGTCCCGCAAGAAAATAAGGTCTGAATAAAGTTGTTGAGTCACCTTAATAACTCATCAGCTCAATTAGAACTTCTGGTGTGGATGCGGGTTGAAAGACAGTTTACATTCTACCTGACGATACCATTCAAAACACACAGTACAAAAATTACACTAACTAAGCTAAACCTCCATCAAGGATAGTTTGGTATGTGCTAGGGGCAGATCGCTCTAAGAATGTATAACAAATTTGCATCAAATTAGAAAAAAATGCATTTAATTTCCATTTTTGCATCAGCTTTGCACTCCCTCGAAGAAAAGTTTGTTTAACAAACGTCCTACGCTGATCCACTTTGTTCGACGTTTTGTTAAATGTAGGGCTAGTTTTTCTGTAGGGTTTTGACGTCTTACACGCAACGCAAACAGCATTACACGCAACGCAAAATACCTTATAAATTTCTATTTTGATGGAAATAAGTGCATTTAATTTCGTTGATTTGTAAAAATGCATCACAAGTGATCTGCCCCTAGATTCTAACCCACTGTCAAGGAAGACCGATAGTGTCAAACAGGGACGTGTTTACCTTTTTTTAGAAAATCAATTAAAAATCATTCTCCAGTTTTAAAGGTTGAACATATATATTGTTATATTTAGAAAGATGAGCTCTAAATGTTTATGAAATAATAGTAGAAATGTATTCTTCATTTCATGATCCAATTTGTCAGAAAATTTTGGCATCCTGATGCTTTTAAGTTTTAAAAAGCGGTCCAGTTTAAAAGTGACCAACCAGCGAATCACAACTGTAACTGATAAATTACGACCTTATCCAAGGATAAGCTCTCGCCCAAATAACCATAATTTTGATAATCCCCTGGCAAAAAAATCACATTCACTATCATTACCATAATTTTCCCATAAGATGCCCTATTATCGAACAAAGAGCCCCATAAAAAGGATTTAAACCTTCGGGCGTAATTCATATTCCAGCATCCTAAAATTACAATCTTCCCAAAAAGGACATTATTCTCCGACCAGCAGCCTAATAAACAACCGCTGCTAAGAGGAGCAGCAAAATCTGTTATTTATATTGCCACTTTTGGTTCAACACTCGCAAGCCTCTGCTACAGTGAGTTAAAAGCCCATAAAATTACCATAAAATCACTATTAAAAATCTGATCGTAAGTCTTATCACTCTATAAACAAACGCACACCGATATGTAACGCGAACCGTTGGCATTCATTAGTTCAATTTTGGTGACATTTTCCCGCATCACATCTAAGTTGTTTGTTATTGTTTTCCTGCTCATCTGTCGACAGATCAGTCAGTTTGACAAAATCGAATAAACCCTGTAATTTAACGCCAGAGCTAATCACATATCCTGATGAGTGGAACATGCCATCCAATATATAAAGTAGGCTTTTGTCAATTTTTCCCCTTCTCTCGATATTGCGACGTACGTCACAAAAGTGCACTTTGCGGATTTTGTCATTTTTTTTCTACCCTGCCCTGGCGTGGCGTGGCGTAGCTTTAAAATGTTTAGAGAAAAAATTTCATAAGAGGGACAATCTTGGATCAAAATTCAATTTCCAACCGACAGAGATGTAATTGAGCCGCTTTCATTTCACGTGAGCGTGTGTTTATGTCCTTCGGTGAGGCTGATCACGGAAGTCGATATGGGTAATTCGCTGGTCCGATGTTTTTGTTCGGTGGTTTGTGTTGGATTAGGTTTAGATCTACTTTTCAAATTATACCTTTTTGTGCAAGCTAATGGATCCTACAGAAAAAAGCGAAGATGACAGAAAGTCATTTGGATTGTGGGTGGATCGAATTTCGAGTGCTATTGATTCACGGATTGATAAAGAGGAGAGGTTGAACTAATATATATATAGTTGGGTCACCACTTCTGTCGAATTAATGAATTTGATTCGCTAATTGGAAAGACTGACAGATGTCAAAAACTCTCCGTGTATTACTTTCGCTAGAGCTGTAGTGGTACTGTATCCTTTTCTGATTCCGGACTGGTTTACTGCAATGACCAGAGTAGTGTGCTCAAGATGTTTGACAGTTTTTTAATAGGTCGAAAGTCATTCGGTTTGAGAGGACTGGAAACATTAGGAATAGGTGTTGCGATGGCTTTGAATTGAATTATAAAGATGTATCATAGTGCGTGTGATGGACGGACACAGATGTTTATTGAACGATATCGGAGTACCGTTGAATTCTGCTGCATTGGATTGTATCTCTCAAATCCTACCTAATACTATTTCAAGATTAGTGTGGCGAAATTGAAGTTATGCAGCTCCGGGATCAACGGAGGTCCGATGGCTTGGCCCAGCTATTCTGGTGCACCAGGTGTCCTTCTGCGGAAAATTTGTTGAGCTCGTCAGCATTGAATTCTTCGTTCGAGATTTTTATTAGCACTATTATGGATGCCTTCGCGGCGTCGATTACTCCATAGGACTTTTACTGGGACATCGCAGGAGAAATTTCTATCTACATATAGTTGCTTTGCATTGAAGATGAGCGATGCAGCTCTGTCACGCTTATGAGTATAATCTAACCAATCGTTATTTCCCCTTTGTCTATTAGGGTTGCGCTGGTACAGTGTGTGAGCAAGACTCCTAACCTTGATTGCATGTTCGACCTCCGCAGTTATCCACGGTGTACGTTTATCTCGTACTGTATTGATTCTTTCGGGTGTATGACGTTCCATTAGTTGCTGAAGCTCTGAAGTCAGCATCTGAGCTTTGTTTATATTCCTGCGTAAAAAGCTGTCCTGTTCGTTGCTAGAAAGTTGACTTGCAACCTCAATTGTACTTCGACATAGATTTTTCATTAGGGCTTAAATCGCAAATGTAAACAAACTGCGTTTTCGCTATTACGACATTATGCAACAAAAATACTACAAGATTTAGGTGAAAATTAGTTAAAATGGTTTTTAGTTCGATGTATAATTAAAGAAAACAAAACGGCGAAACATGCATTTTCTTCGAGATTTCGACTTAGGCCCTTCTTCTCATATGGAATATAAAGGCCAAACTTACATTTTTAGACAGAAGCGGGCGTACGGTTATTATTCACAAATAAAAGAATAAACGGCGATTCTGTTATATAAATGATAAGCAATATCTACTATGATCATGTCTACTCGATAGTTGTTGCACATAAACATTCGAATATTTCGATATTTTCATGAAATTTGAAGAAAAGATTCACGCGCCCTTTCTTTTACATTGGGTTTCTATGCGCCCATTTGCTGAGCCCTATTAAAAAGTATACTGTCAAGCTCGCCCATTTACCCAGCAAGACAGAGTCAGTTTAGCCCATTTACCGCGCCCTTCTGAAAATTATGTACATGGTTTAGCCCTTCCGCAAATGGTGGTTACTGAAGGGCGAAATCACGACTGGGATGCAAATTGGGCGTAAGCATTTTTTTAGTTTCTACCCACTAAAAGCACATAGGAATTAAATTCTTTGTTATATTGTCATAAGGTTTAACGAAAAATGCTTCCGGAAAAACACGGTCATAAAGTAATTTATACCTACAATAAAAACTACATTTAGAAAACCTTCGCCGAATATTGAAACTGATTTTTCTCCATTTGAGTACATTGCGACTTAGGCCCTAATGAAAGATCTGTGTCGACTTATCAATCTGGACACAACCATCGCTACTGAATGATCTTTCAAATCAAGCAGTACTTAATTCATGATTGTCTATCCCTTGATCATCGGAATTGTCAGTGATATGATCACAAACAGGTATTCTGGTTTTTTCCTGGAGCTCTGAAAATAATCCCAATTTAGTTTCAATCAAAAAAATACTTTTACTTAAGCCTTATGACAAGAATTGTAAGTAACATCATTTTTACTAGCATGGGCGGAAGTTTCGTGAGTTCTTTACACGATAAATCTTACGAGTTTTTTTTTTGAAAGAGCCAATAAGCATACTGTCAAAATTCACTTTGAGGGGAAATTTCACACAAACCATTACTCCCCGATTATAAATCAGCGAAGGAAACGAACGAGAAAACTTTTCTTTCATTTCAAGAGTGCTGATTCAAATGGACCTTAGTGACAAATGTAAACAAACTGAGTTATTTGCAGCACAGCATGTGATTACAACATAGCTAACGAATACCGAAAACCAGGATTCATTATACACAGTATTTATCAAAATAACAAGCATTATATAAAAAGTCGCAAAGTTTTCATGATCATATTTTGAAATTTTGCACTTGAGACCTTTTAAAATGAAAGGACCTATGCGCGAAATATTTCAAAACCTCTGCAACTGTTCATAGGCGCCATGCAAAAACGACGCAAGATTCATTTCATTCCATGTTTTCCCCACTGCACATAGGTACCTAGTAAAAACGTCCTAAGCATCAAAATAAAAGAAATTATTTTCTTCTGTTCATGCGACTTATTTTCGAAGTTAAATTTAATAAGTATAATAATTAAATGATAATTGGAAAGCTTAGTTATTCTAAAGTAACATGCCATTCGTTGGTTTTAACCACTTCCAGCCAATGATTTGTTAATATAAACTAAAGTTTCTCGCATTTTTTTTCTGCAAGACTTCTGTTAAATCCAGTGCAACTATTTACCATAGTAATGAAGAACATTCGTATTCCGGTGCTCATTTTGTCGAAAACTTTGAAGAAATTCAATATTCGTCGTAAGAGCTACCTTTGCTGAAAAAAGCCGTATGTGCAGCGTCGTATGATTCTTGGGCCCGAAAAGAAGACCTATGTGAAAGGTCCTATAATTTTCAAAAGGACGCATCATTCTAAAGCGCTTAAAAACTACATTAGCACTAAACATTTCATATTTTTTGCATTATTTACCTAAAGAGCATAGTCCTTAGACTATATTGGCATAATTGTTCCATCAAAACGCATATTTGTTCTTTAATAGGGATTTGTTTTAGGTCCATGAAACTTCAGCCTCGTTTTTCTCAGTTCGAGCTCAATGTCACTTAGGACCTTTTGAATAAGTACTCTTGATTTAATGTTAACAGTTACGGTTTGTTCAGCATTTTTTTCTCACAGAATTTCAACAGTACCCAGTCACTAAATTTTCTGGCAGAGACTGTTCTGCTAGATTTCTGTAAGTCTTGGTTTGGCAGCCTTGTCAGATTTCTGCGCGTATCCTGCCGGGTTAGTTGAACTAGGGCGAACTCGGTTTCGCTCGCGTTTTCTGGCAAATTTTGACAGGAACCGAGCAAAACCCTGGCATAATTCGGAAATAAATCGTGCAAAGATCCTGGCAATTCCTACCGGGTAGAATTTAGCACGAATCGAGCAAGACATCTGACAAAGATGTGGCAGGAAGCATACAGAAACCATTTCTGGCTGGAATCTGGCTAAAAGTGAGCAGCATCGGTTAGTTTAACCGCTTCTGTCAGAAACAGTTGTTGCATTTGAGCGAATTCTTTGCCAGAATTTTCGCACAAATCGCGCAAAATACTGGCAGAAACGCTGCCAGAATCAATTTCGCTTTGCTCAACTTTTGCTAATTTTCTGATTGCCACGGTGACTGGGTATGCTTATTGGCCGTTTGTTTACAAAAAAAAAACGCGCGTTAAATACATTGTTGGCACCCAATCCACATTCTTCCGGATCAACCGGAAAGTTAGTCGAAAAATGTCGACTACACACTCGATGATTCGTGATGTTAACAGTCCCGGAAGCTTTCATCCAGTGTAAACGACGTAGATCCCATGATTTTCGTTCATATTTTGAGCCATTTAATCGTACAGCCGGGAACCTGAACAACCTGTCTGTTATATCTCCGGAATAAGCTTTACATCCGGGCACGAAACAATTTAAAACCACTATAAATATTTTGCACATTCTAATTCAAATGTTTGAATTGACTCACAGTAAACTGACAGTTTTTCATATGAAGGCTGTATACATAGGAAAACAAATCGACTTTCATGCAAGCTTGTGTACAATAAACATTTTTTATGCGTTTCACCACAGATAACAAACGTTTAAGCTCGATTCGAAATGTGTGCACGCAGAATTTTATTTATTCATCGATAGCATACTTTTCTATCTGGCTCTCGTTTCTTCTGCTGTAAATTTTTTGCATTGGACATATTCAGTCTATTTCATTATTGGCTGTTTATTAGAAGTATATGCTAGAATATGCATAAAAATCACAGCAGAATAAAAGAGACGGGTATAGAAAGTATTCTAACTCCGCATATTTTTGTTTCTCATTGTGTAAACACCCGTAACTGCGTAATTTCGAATAAACTGGACGTCTGAAACGACTATCAATCGGAAAATTTGCACATGTTTTGAAATAAATTATGTTCTATCCTTATGTCGTTTTTGTTTGAAGCGAAACTGAGTCAGGTTCTAACCCTACCCAGTTAAGCTCAGCCGGAATGCTGGCTGGTTCTAATTCGTATTCCGTCTCCAGTGACCCGAGCGATATTAGTTTGAGTACTGACTGTTGTTATAGTCATTAGCGGATGGATGGCTCAACTATACGGTGGATATGGGTTGGAACTGGAACGGTATATGTGCTTTATGTACTGGCTACTCAACATGCACTAGATTCGCGAAGTTTTCTTTTACTCAAGTTCATGAAAAGATGCACACCAAGCAACATTATTTATAATGTAATTAAACAGTATTTCAGCACATCTGAAAAGCTGCAACTGGGCATTCAGCTAGAATATTATTTCTGTCAAGAAAAACAAAATTTGTCGTTCCGTGCCCACTTATTTCTAGTATATCTTATAAAGCACCATACAGCGAAAGGTAAGCAGGCACCTAGAGCCTCGGAGACACAAGTAATTCCAATTGTACAGAATTGTAATTCTCTTCGATCTCGGCTTTCGATTCAAAGGCACTCATTATCACACGACTTACAAGTCGCCTCAACTAACCACACTATTATGAATTAGATTTATCTGGCTGGAGTACTCGAAGGCGTCTTTCAAATTGTGAAACTTCATCAGTAGTCAAGCAGTGGTGCAATATCGTAAATTCAGTTGCTTATTGCGGCTTGCATTTACCGAAAATAATTGATCCCCTTCCAAAGTGACTCGCTTCACGTAGAATCGAATACTTGAGCCCAGAGGAAATGTAAATTCATTCACCAACCTAAGAATTCATTTGCTGAAACCGCAACTATCTGATTGACTGTGCTGCAAGCAAACGAGTGAATGGCGAGATTTGCAAACGTAAAATTCAGCACGGTGGGCATGGATTGAATTTCGTTCCTCTTTCAAGCTCACACGGGTATGCCAATTTTTCTGATCTCTGGGTTCCAGTGCATTCCTGAAAGACGTTTATGCACCAAGCGAGGGGAAATTTGATATAATGAAGTTCTCGACCGTAGTATCCAACTGAGAGTCACACGATCGCAAGAAGACGAACACCATAAATTGGTGCAACTGACCGCATCAATATTCAACCGATGTCCTTATCATAACCGACACTCTGGTATGCTTAAGGTTGCACAGAGAATGCGCAAAATTTGCAAACGAAAAAAGCAGTTTTTTTCCACACCGTATGTCAGATCTTCATACAAATCAATCAGCAGTACTGTAACAACATTCTACATACGCTGATTGATTTTTATGAAGATCTGACATACGGTGCGGAAAAAAACTGCTTTTTTCGTTTGCAAATTTGGGCATTGTCTGTGCAACCTTAAAGCAATGTTGTTCAATCGGCAACATTTTGGTCGAGTGTTTTAGGTACCCTAATAAAAAATTATATACGCACTTTAGCCCATATAGTACAACGATTCCACACGTTGTTTGGATGATACCCTGCACAGGTCGTTAGGCTCTGAAATCATACGATGTTTATTAGGGTATCTGTTAAATAAACACCACGTGTATATCGATTTCCATCAATTCAATGATTTAGATGTCCATCAATGACATGGATGGACATCTAAATCCTCCATCGCCAAATTACCGAATCGCAAAAAAATATACACACTTAAATCACTTGTCCTTGTTTCGTCGTTGGAAAACACGGGAGAGGGAATAATTATTAATACAAAATTAATGGGGTCGGCTTTGGGGAATATTTCATTATTTTTTGGGGTAGTATTAGGCTCTCTCTTTTATGTTTCAGTGGATGATGTAGAATGCACAGATTTCAGATTCCTGCGGCTAAGTAATGCAAGTTCTCCAAAAGACAAAAAACTAAAAAAAAATGCGGTCATTCCGTCGTTTGGCGTAATTGTTTACAGCTTCGTGTTTATGTGAAGAAAGAAGAAAAACAGCGACATTTCGCCATCTACTCTCACATTGATTGTCGCTCTTTCCTTTAAACTCGATGAAACATCCTGCGTGATATCTCAAGGAGTAGTTGAACAGTAAAACATGGTTGCTGGAGGTGATAATATTTGAAAAGTTATGTTAGTTTAATTATAGTTTTCCCATAGTCGTATGTTATCTTATTAATGGAGGGAAGGGAGGGGAGTTGCTTCTCTAATTTCCGGCCATCACATCATACGATTTGGTATTCTTAGTATGTATAACTAACATAAAGATAGGACACAAGATGCTGCAAGCGCACTAAAATCCTGTCAATTCTATTTTTCATTGGATTGTCTGCTCTAAATATTATCAAAAAACGTAGATGATGTAACGTATTGACCGTTGGAAAAGAGTGCGACGTCGTACTAGTAGAGCTGGGATAATAAATTGAATAACAATTGGAAAAAAAAGCTTGGAGAGCACGTGTACTTTGGACTATTTTTTTTTCTTTTATGCGAAACATTGTTAACTAATATCACGTAACATCGATAATCGAGCAGTGGAATTAAGGCCAAGTTTCCTCTGGGTCGGGCAAAACTGAGCAGCAACATCAATTTAGACACAGAGGACAGACGGAAATCTATGACGCAACCAAAGATAATTGTGATGTCCCCCCATTATTCCGTTTAATTCGTGAGTTTTACTAAATTGACAGTGGACCACACAATTAATGTCTAAGTACCGTCATAATTATTTTGGGATATACCAGTTTGATGGCCATAGTGTTCTAGCAGATATTAGTTCAAATGGCAAAACACGTATTTTAATCTTGCTTGTACAAACATGGATGTCTGTTCTCAGCGGTTTAGTTGTAACATATAAAAAATTTGAATTGAATATGCAGATGGTATAGCGGACAGGAGATGCAGCCACGACATTCCCAAATTCTTGAGGGCAGTTAAGGGCGACCAAACCTCGTACCTCACTCACTGTGGGTTGCTCCTATCAGATCTCTAATGGAACTTCCTATACAAGTCCAACAGGCAGTGGTATCAGACTCAGAGGAACGACAGCACTGAGGGAGATACGATGTTAATCAGTTCTTTCTTTTTTCCCTTTTTTCTCTTTTTCTTTTCTTTTTTCAATAAACAGGAAATACAGGAAATATTGATACTAGTTGAATGAAACATAAGTAGAAGATGGGAAAGAAGGTAGAAAACTGGAAAACGGATAAGTTCTTCAATAAACATGTATAAATTTATATATATATACAAATCAAAACAATACACTAAATACGCGTCGATTTCTTCCTGTAAAGAATCGAAAGTTTTATTGTAAAGTTAAAATCCTATCAATACAAACATTACATTAAGGCGGGGCTGGTTGATGGAACGATGACCTCGGAACATATCTTGCGCTGTATACGAAATGGATCATCGGAAAGCCAATTGAGCTAACACCTACCTAAATCCGTGAAATAACTTGTTGCATGAATATGTTTAAATACATGCAAACATTTTTTTTCTGTAAATCACTACTAGCTAGTGGGGGATACGATGGTTAACACACACACAGTCGTATGTTATCTGATTAATCCTAAGCGTTACGACTTATATGAAATGTTCGCAGGAGTAAGGACGCATTAGTTGGCAATATATCGCATTGTTAACCCGAATAGCAATGTACAGTAACAAAACCATGATTTTCACTGTGACAGTACAGTAATTTTACAATAATTTACAGTAAGTTCTAGTGTTATACTAGAATACAAAAACAATAAACTTTGACGTAAATACAGTAAATTTAAAAATCGATTTTTGCAGCGCAAATGGGGTGGTTATGTATTTTAACATTAGAAAATCGATTTTTCTCCTTACATACTTTTCCTGAAAACAGGAAAACTTAATGTGAATTTACGGTACCAGTTTTTGATGAAGAGTAAAATTGATTGTTACATGAAATTTAAATCTACTGCGAGAACTCGGCGACGAACAATGTTGAAACAGTAATAACTATAATATTTATTGTTTTTATGATTGTTTGTAGAATAAATGCGGTTGTGCTTAAAACTCGTAATGAACTTTATAATTTCGTTTCAACCGCACAACTCTACTTGGTCGCAAACTTCAAACTCCTTTTTCTCTATTCTGCCAAAATGTTAATACATTGTAAACCCGTTTTTATCAGCCCCTTTGGTGTATCTTTGGTTGACAAAATGGAGGCAATGATAAAACATATCTATTTTTTTCTTATATAAACCGAAGCTGTTAAAATATTCAACATTATTCCATACCCTAATAAAAAAAATTATACACGAACTTTAACCCATATAGTCCAACGATTCCACATATTGTTTGGATTATATGTACCCTGAACAGGTCGTTAGGCTCTTGGATCATAAGATGTTTATTAGGGTATACATAGCCTCATAAACCTGGCTGGTTAACGAAATCGGATCGAAAGGCTGACAAAATTAGGAACTGATAAAAACGGGTTTTCACTGTACGCCGTTTTGAAAACCCAGCCTAGATATACTAGAGCACTCTAGTTAGAGTGTGGCCAAGAGGCCATGACGTATCCAAACGAACATGAAATTTGACATATTTCTATTGTGTATACGTCAAATTCCATGTTCGTTTGGATACGTCATGGCCTCTTGGCCACACTCTAACTAGAGTGCTCTAAGATATACTCCTATACTTTGCAAACAAGATCGCATTCAATCTGCCCACCATTCCGTCTGATTCAGACGCATTTATCCAGCCAACCGGGCGGCTATCGCCTGTCAGATTGATTATCTTCTTCGCTGTCATCGTCCATTCCCGATCCATCACGGATTGCTCCGCAGTTTTGTAAAGTTTTTCGATTCTGTCCGATGTGCAGAAGCCGTCGTAATCAACGAAATAATTATTTTCTGAAAATAACCATTCAGTTGCGAATCGTGTCCAATAATCGGTGCTAATCGGGAGTGTACAGTTTTTTTACGAACGAAAACTTGCGGCCAGCTAACAAAAGCAACAGTGATAATGAGTGACATCGAGGCGAATTTTTTTGTTCGATCCTTCATACGCTTCCTAAATAGCCAGCTGGAGCAGCCGAACTTTAGTTCCGACTCCCGGGAAAGTCTCGAGGTTGCGATCCAGTGTCTGGAGAATGTGTACGAAATTTCACCGGAGGAGGGTGGCGGTGAGAATGGGAGCAGCCAGGAGAATCCGCTTAATCACATTGATCTGTTTGAGGTGTACCGAGGTGCGTTCACGAATGTCAGCCCGGAACGTAAGCAGGAAGCGGAGAATTTAAAGAACGAGGGTAATCGGTTGATGAAGGAAGAAAAGTACCAGGAAGCGCTTAATCTTTATGGAAGGTGAGGTTTTTTTTTGCAGTTCGCATTTGGAAATTATTATTTACTAACGTTTCCACCGATAGAGCCATCACTCTGGATGCCACCAACCCGGTGTTCTACTGCAACCGTGCAGCAGCGTACAGCCGTATGGGAGATTATCAGCGAGCTGCGGACGATTGTCGGATGTCGCTGCGATATGATCCGAACTATAGCAAAGCTTATGGCCGGCTGGGGCTTGCCTATTCGAAAATGAACTTGCACGATCAAGCACTGGAAGCGTATCAGAATGCCCTTCGGATCGAGCCGGATAATCAAGACTATAAAAATAATATGAGTGTTACACAGCAACGGCTGGAAGAGCTACGATCAGCTCCAGGTTCTGCGGTACGTCCCGAGCTAGGGTCTCTTCCAAATGCTGCAGCTCCCGGTGGGCTACCCGATTTCAACTTTGCCGCCGTCCTTAACAATCCTGCACTGGTTAGTATGGCCACCCGAATGATGCATGATCCGGCAATTCAGAATATGTAGGTTTCGTTATTGATCTAATTAACAATTAGCAAGTATATTTAACGTCAATATGTTTCGACAGGTTGGGCCAACTGAGTGGCATGAACAATGTAGATGCATTGCTGGAAACCGGCCGACAGATGGCCATGCAGATGAACAGCCAGAATCCGGACATGTTCGCGAATGTGCTCCGACAGATGGAGCAGAATGGGCAGTTTCCCCCACCTGGTGGAGCTCCCGAGGGAGAAGGAAATAATCAAAATAATGGCGATAATAGCGATAACCAGAAGCCGCCTCCAGCGAGTTCATAAGCATTTTTGTTCAGGTCAGACGAAGCCGACTGGGAATTGATTGCATCATCCCCTCGCGGGTTGTTCGGAAATATTTTAGTGTAATTTCTCCTGAATGAGTTTTTTAATGAGGGGAAGCAAGCAAGATTCGATTCCAACCCTGGAAATAGAAACAAAAACTTGCATGGATTGGATAGAATTTTTCCGCGCTCATCAACTTTTCGACTATACCTATAACCCTTAACCAGCAAACAATGTTGATGAGTGATGTATTGTTTGTTTTAGTTCTTCTAGAGGATTCAATAAATCTTTAACCTAGGTGCAAAAAAGCCAAAATAAATTCAATGCGTGTATTGAATCGGATCGAAAGACCATAGAAAGTCCTTTGTACCACGCGATTACCGTCGTTATTATGGGCCATATTCTCACAGCGACGTTACCCGGTGACTAGAAGGAAATTTCCTTCTAGTCAGTAGGGTACGTGACTGAGAATGCGTAGAGCGAACGTACCGCTGGCTACGTAATGCAGCATACTGGGGAGTTCGCCCAGCTCCTCCCAGGCTCCGTTCGTCATTAATATTTTGAGCCCTCTCAACAATTTAAACCATAGAACGAGTCGCAAGACACTATGGAATTGGAGTTCCCTGTTTGGTGGGTTTTTACCACCGGAACAGGTGGTCGGTAGTGTAATTCTTAGCCGGTTGAAACTACCACTACCGACACCACGGCTTATCTAGGCTGTTGGGAGAAATAAGCTGATATTGAATGCAAGTAACGCGTTGCCCACTACTAGCACAGAGAACAGACGTCCATCTTCAGCATTAAACTTGTGTAAAATCTCCAACGGTTTCGAAGGTAGTTGGGATATTCAAACTAGGTGCGCTACTGTCGTCATGTTTTTTGTGGCTGAGTTCGACTGAATTGACAGCGGTTATTCCTCTACCCAAACTAGTCCGGAACCGGTTCGGATTTCCAGTATGAATTCCAGCCCAAATGCATAAACCGATTGAGTCGAAATCGGTTGTTTTCTTTGAGCAAGATTCCATACTGAATCCATTCAGGATTTCGAACCGGTTCCGGAACGAATTTGACGGATAGTTGGGATAGGTTGGTTCGGTGGCGCTATTGTTTATCGTATATTAATTCAAATGTTTACACACGTTTTTTAAATATTTTTGTTCGATCATGGATGTCTGTTCTCTGTGCTACTAGGGTTCTGAATGCACGGCGGACCCTTCTTGTCAGGGCGGCCTAGGTGCTTCAACCGGAATTTCGGATTTTCGTATGTAAAACAAAAAGGGAAAAACAAACTAAATTTTATCGTGTTCATTGTCCTCCAACTCTCCAGTGCTGATCGCTTCTTAGGTCCGCCACTGCGGACGATGGCGGGAAGGCGACGGAATTTTCCGACCGGCTGGGACTCCAACGGCCGTGTTCTCCTGCTGGTATCGTTGGCTGCTATTGCGGCGATCATTGTCGTTTAGCTAGGAAGACGAGCTTGGCTCCTTTGTTGGATCCTCCCTAGCGACGTTGGCGAACTATCGCCGGGTCTAAACATTCCTCGTGAATGGCCCAGGTCCGCCCTGCTTCGTTCTATTTGGTAATTAACTGTGGAGGAAAGCTAGGCTCGGTCGACAGATCCTCCACAGTGATGACGGTTATCGCTTGGGTCCTTTTTATTTAACCGGAGAAGCAAGCGATTGGCAATTAGCTTATGTTATGGCGCGACTCAACATCATAAAACATCGAGCATCAGGACCATGGGCCGGCACTTTCGACGGGAATCTACCGTCGCACTTACCCGGTCAGCGTGGCAATCAGAAAGTTAGCAAAAGTTGAGCAAACAGAAATTGATGCTGGCGAGTTCCTGCGAACATTTTGTGCGAGAATTCTAGCAACAAATAGGGTGCTTGCAGAGCGCATATGTATTGGTGAGCCGTTGGGCAGGCAAAAATGACAGTTGCATATAATGTATATGGAGCGGATAGATTGATTTATTTTAAATATTTAATTCACAATTTTAAGAGCAAATATGAGAAAATGTAATGTATTATAGGAATCACAATTAAATATTCATTGCGTGACATAATGTTTTCTATCGTTTGAACCGGATACGCGGACAAAATAAGTAAAGCATTGCCAATGCTATGCTTCATACCCATGGAAACAACGAGCATTCCAAAAGATTTTTGCAGAAAAAATCTTTTTAATTTCAAATTTGTGAAATATCTTGTGCATCGAGAGTTTATGCATACAAAAAAGCTTCTAGACTTGAAAGGTTTTAAGGCCTATACGACTCAAGGGGGGGCGGGGTAAGGGTTTCGGTATAAAGAAAACACTTTTTGCGATTTTTTAGAAATTTGAGTGAAGCGAATTAATCAAAACTTATACATTCCCAGTAAAGTTCAGCCGGAAATGAACTGGAATTCCGGCTGGTTCCAGTTCGCATTCCGGCTCCAGTGACACAACCGATTCTAACTAGAATCGGTTGTGTCACTGGAGCCGGAATACGAACTGGATCCAGTCGGAATTCCGGTTCATTTCCGGCTGAGCTTAACTGGGTTATAATATTTCATTTCATGCTGTAATTTTTTTATGCAAAAATATCAACAAGCGAGTCGGAGGGGAAGCTTTTCGTAGAACGTCTTTGAAAAAACACGACTTGAAGTGTTAACTGCCATTTAAAGACTACTGAACCGATTTATTTCAATCTTTGCATATACATTCTATGTAAAAAATACCTAACCCCTACGTTGAGTCTTCGAGATAATTTTTCAAAAGTTTTGCTCGATTCGCTTCAGTTAAATTTCTAAAAAAAATCGCAAAAAAAGTGTTTTTTTCATACTGAAACCATTTACCCGTACTCCCACCCCCTGATACAAGTTTTAAACATGTTGAATTTGGCTTTCTTATCATAAATAATAGGGTAAAATTTTATGCTATTTCAATGCATATTTGAAAAATGTAATTTGTAAAATGAAATATGATATCTGAAGTGTCAGTAGATTCCACAGAGCAAACCAAATGTTTCTTTCGTTTACATGCTTGGGTTTGGAAAATTTGGTTTGATACCAAGTCGGTCTACTTCAGTACATTTAGTATTGTACACTAGATTGTACATTTCCCTACGATTGAACCGAGCAGTTCTGGACAATTAAACGCCAGCGAAAAGCGAAACAATACTTCCTCTTCACGATTGTCCTTTTTGCAACCATCAATTACACACGTTCTAAACGCGAGTTTATATGTAAAAATCTTCAAATAATCCTTTGTGTTTATTGCTATATAATCACAGATTATTATTATGGAACTGGGTGGATTTATTGTTGAGAAGAATATCATTTTGCTCGAACTTTTAACTTGCTGCATGGAACGTAAACATGCAATGTGTGCCCAACAGATGCTTTGACTGTGTGTGTAGCAAGAGCCCTATTCGCTCAAATGCAACAGAAACTGACAGAAGCGGTTAAACCAACCGATGCTGCTCACTTTTATCCAGAATCCAGCCAGAAATGTACGGCCAAGATCTCTGCACGCTTCCTGCCACATCTTTGTCAGATGTTATGCTCGATTCGTGCTAAATTCTACCAGGTAGGCATTGCCAGGATCTTTGCACAGTTTATGTCCGAGTTAGGGTTTTGCTCGGTTCCTGTCAAAATTTGCCAGAAAACGCGAGCGAAACCGATTTCGCCCTAGTTCAACTAACCCGACAGGATGCGCGCAGAAGTACATACAGAAATTTAGCCTCTGCCAGAAAATTTGGTGACTGGGCATGCTTTGCATGGGCTTTCTTTTGTACTACCCCTCACAATCCTCATGCTCGTTTGGCTGTAATTTTTGACACTTCGCTAGTCTATGTATACAGTGTCTGTAGCACTGATCCCCGGTCAGCGTGGCAAGCAGAAAGTTAGCAAAAGTTGAGCAAAGCGAAATTGATGCTGGCAGAGCTTCTGCGAGCACTTTGCGCGAATTGTGCGAGAATTCTGGCAACGAATTCGCTCAAATGCAACAACCGTTTCTGACAGAAGCGGTTAAACCAACCGCCACATCTTTGTCAGATGTTTTGCTCGATTCGTGCTAAATTCTACTAGGTAGGAATTGCCAGGATCTTTGCACAGTTTATGTCCGAGTTATGCCAGGATTTTGCTCGGTTCCTGTCAAAATTTGCCAGAAAACGCGAGCGAAACCGAGTTCGCCCTAGCTCAACTAACCCGACAGGATACGCGCAGAAATCTGACAGGGCTGCCAAACCAAGACTTACAGAAATCTAGCAGAGCGGTCTCTGCCAGAAAATTTGCTCACTGGGGAGAACTGACATACAAGTGAAATTTTCAACTTGTGTAAGAACTAAAACTATCGTTTTAAAATGACAACAGCAAGCAGTAACTTGCCACTGGCCGGCGCTTCGGTCGGCCAGCAATCGCTATACGGGACTTGTGTGCAAACTTGGATACAATGGTGACTCATGCAGGCGAACCTGTATGCGATGGTGATTTTCAACGTATTTTCATTTAACTGTTTACACAGGTTTTTCTCTATGTTTGTAGTACATACTTATCTTCGGCGGATTGACAGTTCCAGGGATCCGGGGTCGGACGGGCTCCAACCATCGTTCATCAAGAATTGCTTTTCATCTCTGGCGCTACCAGCATCTCTATTATTCAATCGCAATTCACGAAGTGGAAGGAAGCTTTGATAACTCAAGTCCACAAAACTGGCAACGTACATGATGCCACCAAATACAGAGGAATTTCAATCTTGAGTTGCCTCCCTAAAATCTTCGAGAGTATATTGTTAGATGTTATCTGCCCCGCCTTAAAACACATCATCACTTCGAACCAGCATGGTTTTGTAAGAAAGCGCTCGACAACTACTAATCTGATGGGGTACGTGTCGTTGCTGGTTGAAAAATTTGAAAAACGACAACAGATCGATGTGCTGTACTTCGATTTCTCGAAACCATATTCCTCATCAACTTTCTGTGGAAATGCTAAGGCGGACTGAATTGCCGGACTGGCTTACTAATTGGATCTCCTCGTACCCTGCGAACCGTAGCGCTTTGGTGCGACTTGGAACTACACTATCGGATCCCTTCCACATTACATCGGGTGTTCCTCAAGGAAGTCATTTTAGACCTCTTCTTTTTATACACTTCGTGAACGACCTCTGCAGTGAATTGTCGTCTACTAAAGTCATGTATGCAGATGATTTGAAAATGTACCGCGTTATAAAAACTATAGTTGACTGTTGCGCTTTGCAAATGGACCTCGAAAGGGTTGTGGATTGGTGTGACAGAAACGGTATGCGTATGAACATTCAGAAATACAGCATAATCACTCGCACGAGTACAAACGCCTATTGTTTTCGAATACTTGATGTGTTCTGCTCCTGTAGAACGAGTCGGTTTTGTCTAGGATCAACTGTAAACTACGGTTTACCGCACATGTTTCTTCTATCATAGCTAACTCCTATGCTGTACTTGGATTCATCAAGCGCAACACTCGTGATGTGACTGATGTTTACTGTCTAAAATCTCTATATATCGCACTGGTACGGAGTATTATAGAACATGGAGTTACCGTTTGGGCCCCGTATCACACCGTCCACATTAATCGTCTTGAACGGGCACAGAAGAACTTCATCAGGTGTGCCCTTCGTCGGCTTCCCGATTACAACTACCTCCATGCAAAGATCGCTGCGCTTTCATCAATCTCCCGACGCAGCAAAATAGGCGAACCTTTCTGCAACGACTCTTCATCTTCGACTTGCTTACAGACAACATAGATTACCCTGCGCTCTTAGCAAAGCTTGACATCAACATTCCAGGAAGATCTTTCCGGAGAAATGATTTTTTTTCCGGCGGTCAACACATCGTACGCTATACGGTTAGAATAATCCACTGGATGTTTGCTGCCAGCTTTTCAACAACGTTTATCTACTTTTTTATTTTAGTATAAGTAAAGAGTCTGTTCACGCACTTCACAACTCTTCTTACTTACTGGATCTTTTAGAAAGTTTTGCCGTTGTTTTCACCTGCTTGACCAGGACTTTCTTCTGCTCCCACTGCACCTTCCGCTGGAGATCGCGCGCGAGTTAAACGGGTTGGTAGGGAACTTTGGATATCGCGAAATGAATAGAACTCGAAAACTATTTTTCTGCGACCGACACCACTGATTGCTTTTAACTATCTGTTTTTATTCTATGTTGTTTGTTTACATTTTTCTATGTGTGTTTATGCTGCGGCTGTTTGACAGCTATGTTATGGTTTGCAGAATCCATTTCTGCTTAGGGTTTGCACAGTGGGCTGACTGTGCGAATCGTACGGTAAGTATTTTACATTGCATTTTGTATATAATATTTTAGGATTAGTTCACTTATTCTTAAATCTAGGTAAGTATTTACAAGTATATACAAAACATAAAATTTCATTTTCATTTCAGGTTCGTATTGGAAAATTAGAGGTGAGTATTGAACATTCCGGCCGCCAATGAAATTTTAAGGAATTCAACGGGCATTAGCGGCGGAAGTTCGAGCTTGACTGACGTTCAACGGGATATGGAGATCTGCATTCGTCTTGCCGGTACAGGCCTCCTTACAGCTTCCAGGATGATTATTCGAGGTGCGTCGGGTCCGACTGCAGGATACTGTCCGGGAGTGGTGTGCTGTAAAGGAGGAACATCTGTACGCGAACTGTTGGTTTAACAAATTAGGATGGGTACTTAACTCGAGTCAAGTCCCAGCCGGGGGTTCTAGGAACCCACACGGCGAGGCTTGGTTCTTTACAGGTGAACCACGAACCGCTCGATACCCCCGAGCTTGGGCCAGGATCTCGTCTGGCGACTCATTTCCCCGAGTAGGGGCCGGGAGCTCGTCCGGCGGCTCTGTACCCTGAGCAAGGGCCGGGATCTCGTCCGGCGGCTCTGTTCCCTGAGCAAGGGCCGGGATCTCGTCCGGCGGCTCGGTTCCCTGAGCAAGGGCCTTCATTTGGCGTTGTTGACGTAGGGCTGCTAGTTGGTGCGGGACTCTGTGCTACGATGGGTGGCGCTACTTCAACTGGAAGTAAGCAGAGCTTCGGGATGGCGCGTTGAACGATGCCGAAGGTCGACTTCACGGTGGCGACACGAACAGGGCCGTCAGGGCCGGGATGAACGCTGAGCACGCGTCCCAGGGGCCATTTCAACGGCGGTGCTCTCTCATCTTTGAGAGCGACGATGGAACCAACGGCTAGATTGTCCATGGCATCTGTCCAGCGGTAGCGACTTTGCAGGGTGGCGAGATACTCCTTGTGCCAACGACTCCAGAAATGCTGAGTTAGCTGTTGTACTCGTTCCCATCGAGACAACCTGGATTCAGGAACTTCACGGCAATCTGGATCAGGTACCGCATTCAACGGACGACCAATCAGGAAATGTCCTGGAGTCAGAGCAAGCTCATCGGATGGATTGTCCGGCAACGGCGTGATTGGGCGAGAGTTTAGCATTGACTCGACCTGAATCAATGCGGTTTGCAGCTCGGATTCGGTTAGGTGGGCATTTCCGAGGATTTTGCGAAGCAGGGTCTTCACGGATTTCACGCAGGCTTCCCAGATTCCACCGAATGTGGGAGAGCGAGGTGGGATGAAGTGGAACTGTATTCCGTTGTCTGCGCATTCGTTTGCTACGGCATCTTGGTGAACTTGAGTTCGGAAAAGCTTCCGCAGTTCTTCCAGTTCTCGCTGTGCTCCAACAAAGTTCGTGGCGTTATCGCAGTAGATATGCGCAGGCTTTCCTCTACGGCCGACAAATCTTCGCAGGCTCGCAATGAATGTGCTAGTGGTCAGATCCGACACAAGGTCCAAGTGCACGGCTTTGGTAGCCATACATACGTATACGGTGATGTAGGCTTTGAAGAATGGCGACCTCTTATTTCGGAGTGACGTTCTCACGTACATTGGCCCAGCCAAGTCAACGCCAACATTCTGAAACGGGTACGCCTGGTTGACCCGAACAGATGGCAGATCCCCCATCAGCTGCTGCAACGGCTTGGGTTTGGCACGTGCGCATACCATGCAGCCGTGAACAATGTTGCGAACCAAGTTCCGTCCGCCGAGGGGCCAAAATCTTTGGCGCAACGAGGATAGTAGTAAGCTGGGACCGGCATGGAGCGTCTTATGGTGTTCTCTCGTGGCGATCATGTCGGTGAGACGATGTTTGGGGAGGACGATCGGGTGTCTTCCGTCGACAGGTATCGCTGCATTGTGAAGCCGGCCGCCGACACGAATAATGCCGTCTACGAGTGTCGGGTGCAGATACCGTAGCTTGGATTTACGGTTTACTTTTCCGACGGTTTCAAGTTGGCGTATCTCGTTGGCAAAGTACTGCTGTTGTATGCGACGGACCAGATTGAGCAGAGTGCGATCAATGTCAAGAGCCGTCAACGGGCCGACAAGAATAGGCTGGTGATTCTTACGGTGGAGACAATTAGCGGCGAAACGTCGAAGAAGTGTGCCGATCCGAAGTAGCTGACGAAGACTGGAATAGCGATCGACGATATCTGACGGTTCTACGCTCACGACCGGAAGGGCAATAGTCTGTCGGACCTCCGGTTGGTCTGAGTTTGAGGTCGCTACGACGTACTTCGCTGGCCAAGGAGCGAATATTAGTTTCAGCCACTGCGGTCCGTTCCACCACAGTGCACTGGCAAGGAGTTCATCGAGGTCCATTCCTCGAGAAACGAGATCAGCGGGATTGTCTTCGGATGGGACGTGATTCCAAACGGCGTGAGACGTCAGCTCTTGGATTTCAGCCACTCGGTTGGCTACGAACGTTTTCCATGTCGATGGAGTTGCGGATATCCAGTTCAAGACGATGGAAGAATCGGTCCACAGATATGTGGTTGCGGTGATGTCGATGCTGTCCTGAACTTGTTTCAGAAGTCTGGACAGGAGTTGAGCTGCGCATAGCTCGAGGCGTGGAATGGTTTGAGTCCCCATCGGAGCGACCTTGGACTTAGAAATCACCAAGCGAACTGTACAAGGGCCCTCGGCAGGTATTGACCGGAGATAGATGCATGCACCATATGCAGACTCTGAAGCGTCGCTGAACCCGTGAATCTCCAAGCGGTCGTAACCCGGACGTAACACATGGCGAGAAACTCGAAGGTGGGCAAGTGCTGAAAACTTCTGGTGAAATGCCTGCCATTCGTGAGCGAATCCGTTAGCCACGGGTGTGTCCCAGTCGAGATGGAGCTTCCAAAGACTCTGCAGCATGATTTTCGCCTTTGCAATGGTCGGTCCAATCAAACCTAAGGGGTCGAAAAGACTGCTGATCTGAGAGAGGATCGTTCGTTTGTTCAGAACCGTGCATTCCTTCCAATTCGGCGTCTTGAACGAAAGAAAATCGGTCGACGGTTCCCAGCGGAGGCCAAGCGCAGTCACGGAGGACTCGTGGTCCAAATCGAGTAGTGTTTTCGTCTCTCGGAGCTCCAACGGAATGGTATCAAGAATAGCTTGACAATTCGAAGACCATTGTCGGAGAGGAAGTCCTGCGCAAGCGAGCATTGCAATGAGCTGGTTGCAGATAACGGCGAGAGATTCAGCCTCGTCAGAACCGGACAGCAAATTGTCGACGTAGAAGTCGTGGCGGACAGCGGGTTCCGCCAGCGGAAAATGTTGCCCTTCATCATCGGCGAGCTTCTGCAGCACCCTAGTTGCCAAAAATGGAGCACTGCTTGTGCCGTATGTGACGGTGCGGAGCTGGTAGCTCTTCAGTGAAGCCTCGGGATCGTCGCGCCAGAGAATTCGCTGCAGCGGTTGGTCGGTGGGATGGACCAAAATCTGCCGGTACATTTTTTCAATGTCCGCAGATATCACGAACTGGTGGATTCGAAAACGGAGGACAATCGTCACGAGAGTGTCCTGGATTGTGGGACCAGGAAGCAGGACGTCGTTCAGCGAGATACCGGACTTCGAGCGGCATGATGCGTCGAATACGGTACGAAGCTTTGTAGTGGTGCTGTCGAGTTTCATCACAGCGTGGTGTGGAAGGTAGTATTGCGGTTGCGCGTCGATTTCATCGGGGCCAATCTCCCGCATATGTCCCAATCTCACGTACTCGTGGATGAACTGCTGATACATCGCCTTCTTATCGGGACTCGCACCGAGTGAGCGTTCTAGAGAGAAGAAGCGGCGGGTGGCGTTGTATTTGTTGTCCTTTAACTGCCAAAGCAGCTCGTCACGCTTGGGAAGCTTGACGACGTAGCGGCCTTCGGAGTTGCGGGTGGTGTTCTTCAAGAAATGTTCCTCACAGTATCGTTCCGACGGAGACCATCCCTTTGCATCGTGGACTTCTTCGAGCTGCCAGAATCGGTTGACCAATTCATCGATTGTGCAGGGATTACTGAACTGGCACTTGCGTGGATCGCTGTGATCGTGGTTTTCCAATAAACACTCTCCGGAGACGACCCAACCGAACTCTGTGTTCTGCAGAAGCGGTAACTCTTCCCCGAGCGATATCCTGCCGTATCGAAGAATTTGGAAGAAATGGGCGGCACCCAGAATCATGTCGATGTCGCCAGTAACAGCGAATGTTGGATCTGCAAGCTCCACGTGCTTTGGAATCGGCCAGTGGCGGGCTTCTACCGTCGACTGGGGCAGCTTGACGGTAATGGAAGGCAGAACGAGCATGGAGCATTGTACGGAGAAGGGAGTGACTCGAGAGAAGATGGTTATCGTGGCCTGGTATTCAACCAGCGTTGTAGTGTTTCCGATTCCGCTTATCGGGATAGCATGCGGCAATCGGATGCGAGGAAGCTGCAGTCGTTCGCAAAGAGCCCCAGAAACAAAGTTGCGTTGGGAAGCACAGTCCAGCAAGCAACGAGCAGTGACGATGCGACCTCTACCGTTACGGATATTCACTAGCGCCGTCGGAAGGAAAACGGTTCCAGGAATCACTTCACCAGTATGTGATACGAGGGCAGTCTGAGAACTCATGGAAGGCGCATGCATGTGGGATAAGTTTACGATTGAGGTAGAGGTAGACGGTTGCTGGATGGGAGCTTGCGAAACAGACTGGGGTGACAGTGAGTTTGGAGCATGCAGCGCAGATGCTGCGGTGAGAGTCGGCTGGAGGGCAACACAGCAAGTTGATCCGGTGGCTTGACCAGAAGCGGGATTGTCGTCAGAGGGCTCAGTATGAAGAAGCGTGTGGTGCTTCTTGGTACATGTACGGCATCTTGACCCAGAACAGTTCCGGGCATAATGGGAACTCGATCTCAAACAGTTAATGCAAAGGTTTTTCTGTCTTACCAGATCGATCCGTTGGCGAAGGTTGAGTTTCCGAAATTCCGGACAGCTGTACAGGTAGTGACTCTCACCGCACTTGTCGCACGGCTTCGGCTTGCTGGCGCTGGAAGAGGGTGTACTGGATACTGCAGTTTGCTGTGTAGCTGCGACTGGAAAGGCTGCTAGCTTGGATGTCGGATTTGGCTTGCTGCGAGGAGGAGCGGTGTTCGAAGTGGCTGAAGAAACTGCTTGCAAAACTCGAGCGTAGTTCTGGAGGAAGTTTACCATCGTCACGTATGATGGCATTGAAGTTGACGCACCAGTGCTTGTGTCCTCTGATGTACCGGCGGTTCCTCCCAGAACCGAAGCGATGTTGTCAGCATCGAGTTTGCTACAGTGGTTCTCCCATTCCCGGAGCGTACAAGGATCGAGGCGTATAGATAGCTGGTAAACCAGGATAGAGCTCCATCGGTCGCTGGTTCATATCCGGCTCGAAGGACCAAATTTATGTTCACGCACTTCACAACTCTTCTTACTTACTGGATCTTTTAGAAAGTTTTGCCGTTGTTTTCACCTGCTTGACCAGGACTTTCTTCTGCTCCCACTGCACCTTCCGCTGGAGATCGCGCGCGAGTTAAACGGGTTGGTAGGGAACTTTGGATATCGCGAAATGAATAGAACTCGAAAACTATTTTTCTGCGACCGACACCACTGATTGCTTTTAACTATCTGTTTTTATTCTATGTTGTTTGTTTACATTTTTCTATGTGTGTTTATGCTGCGGCTGTTTGACAGCTATGTTATGGTTTGCAGAATCCATTTCTGCTTAGGGTTTGCACAGTGGGCTGACTGTGCGAATCGTACGGTAAGTATTTTACATTGCATTTTGTATATAATATTTTAGGATTAGTTCACTTATTCTTAAATCTAGGTAAGTATTTACAAGTATATACAAAACATAAAATTTCATTTTCATTTCAGGTTCGTATTGGAAAATTAGAGGTGAGTATTGAACAGAGTCTTTCAAGTTAAAGATAGTTAAGCTACCAGTACACTGTTTGTAATAACGTCAAATATTTGACATCTTTCGTGAAATAAATTTAAACTGCTGTGTACTGGCTCTTCAAATATTTGATCAAACACAGTTTGCCTAATTTTTCATTCGTGTTTGTCAAAGCGATTATTCGTCTATTTGTCAAACAGTGTACTGACCAGTTTGTCAAAACTTCAAACAGCGTAACGCTGCAGTTTGGCAAACTTGTCGATGGAGAAGTTTGTCAAACTTGTTGATGGAGAAGTTTGTCAAACTTGTTAATGGAGAAATTTGTCAAACTTGTTGATGGAGACGTTTGACAAACGTGCTCTGCTCATTCAGGATAGCAAAATACGCCGTGTTTTGACAGAATTTGTTGTCAAAACGAAAAAAGTTTGAAATTCGGCTGATTGATTGTTTTATTTACATGAATTTAAATAATTAATTCGACAAGTTAAAAAAAAATGGGTGCTATTTTGATATTGTTGGTATTTGTCTTTCAAGGAAAATCATGCCTCAAATTAATCGGAAAGGTACAAATTTTTTGAATTCAATTGTTTGATAAATGCTGAAATGTAAGCAAATGCCATTTCTTTTGAATCCTTTCCGATAGTTCACCAAGAATCAGCTGCTCTTGAAAAGCATAAAGCAGTTGAATATAATGCCAGTCTTGCGTGATATAATAGTCGAATGTATCTAGTTGAATTCTACATCCTGGTCGGACCGTAGCCTGTGTTGACTATTGTTATTTTATTATAAAGTACTTAATGAGCTCATGGAAGTCGAGATGATGAAGAGTCTGTCGATAGCGATTCCATCGAAGCCATCAAACGGAACCTGCGTCTGGTGCTGGATATTTACGCTACTAATGTTGGTGCGCCAAATACTACCCAATAAACGGATACATATCCTCACCACTTGCCAAAAATTGCTCAAGTTGCCCGGTGTTGTACTTGGTAGCTTTAACAATTTGGGAACGAGAAAGTTATTTTAGCTTCGGCAAATCGCCTCTCCTTCGTCCGTCTCCAGATCTCTCAAAACCTCTGTCGAACCGTTTGTGTTTGGTTTTGTTGCTCATGTGGTACACCCCGCTTTGCTGATGCTTGAATGTTTGGCTGCAGATTTCACATGAGTACATCTTTTCCTTCACGTCGGTATTAGAAGCCTTGCATTTGGCCACATATGTGTTATACTTTTTACCACAATCGATTGCAATCGCGACAATCGAACAGTTTCCCGGTGGCATGCAACTTCTCGTGCAGCCGGAAACTTTTCGCCGATCGGTAGACCTTGCTACATACTCGACATTTGTGCTCGGGCAGCACGTCGACTTCGCGTCTTATACCATTATCTGGTTGTGTTGGGTTCGCAGGTGCACCGTCAGATTGTAGGATTGAGTGAACCCTCGGTCGCAGTATTCGCACACGTACGGAGTTTTCCCGGGTGTGCAACCTGACGTGTATCTTCAGCGTTATCGATTGAGTGAATGTTTTCGAACAGTGGGGACACATTTGAAGGGCTTTTCACCTGTAACAGTAAACAGTATATAATTGAAATTTACAGAAAAGAAAATAAGTAAAACCTTAACCTACTCGTGTGCCATCGAATGTGCGTCGTCATCAGGTACTTGTCCGCAAACTCTTTATTACAATATGGCCATCGGTTCCGAATGGGTAATGAACGATCCTTCTTTAGCGGCAAACCATCAGATCCCTTTTCTCCCTTTCGAACTACTTTGTTTCATCTTACGATCCGGATCCATAAATCGACGAAAACGCTCTGCAAATCGCCCATTTCAACTTTTTCCTCTCCCAACCCTCTAGTAACGTGAATCTTCCCATTCTCTCCCTTGATGCGCATTTCGGTTTTTGGTTCCAAAGGAAAATGTTTAATTCATCAGCATCTTCCACTGCATTTTCGATATCTGATCGCTCATCGTCCGCGTCCTCGTGTACTAACTCTGGATCCACTTTGTAGTCAACTTCTCCCGCGCCAGGCCGAATCTGAAAGCAGCTTTCGGAAATAATTAGCTGCTGTATGAGAGTTCGGCGGCGTTTGCAACATGTAATGTAGTTAGATTGCACTAGCGAGGCAATGGAAAAATTTGGCATCGTCAGGGTGCACCTGATTTGTTCCTTTCGTTCTTCCGTAACGGCAAGCACGCGCTGAAAGAGTGCTCTACATAGGCCAGCGCAGAAACCACACCTGTCGGAGCTGTGGGAGGAATGTGGCCACTTAACTGTAAATGTGAGAAAGTACATAAACAAGTGAGCGATAAATGCAACTAAAATCCATACCGTGTTCATCGCCGTTTTGTATGTCCAACAATACAAGAGGATTAAATATTTTTCAAATTCCCGTTCTAATCATTTTTTGTTCAATTGAAGTCTGCCTAAACTTTTTTGGGGTAGACCTTGTCGCTGTAGAGTTCTATGCAATTCCTTTCACACACACTAATTGGGGTTTTGATTTTCTCCAGCTGACATATATAAAACTCAGCCAATTTAAACGTTCGAAATAGCTCGCCTGAAGTATTTATAATGGTGTTGAAATGCTCTGTGTCGCTGTAAAACTTATTCAGGAGACATACTGTGTAGATATCGACGTTTAAAATACGCACACCAAGATCTCGCAATTTTATACTACCGCCCTCCCCTTAAGCCCAGGAGTGGTTTATTTTCCTCCCAATCCAAACGTCAAAATTTCACAGTACCAATGCAGCTGGATAAGTCTATACCGGTTGGTCAGGTTCCATCATAAAAAAAAAATCCGACCGAAAAGCTATTTTCGATTTGTTTTCTTCCACCTGTGACTGGTGGAAGAAAACAAATTGTTAAACACACAAATGCAGTTACAGATTGCCAAGTACTCTATAAAATGAAAACAAATAAAATGAAAATTTCAATCATATATGGACAGCATGCTTTGATCGAACAGCGCTTCCAAATTAATTTTTCTTCTACAATTCGACCTGTCAACACGAATGGTGAACAAATTTGATAGCGTGGTGAGTCATAAAATGATTACCCTTTTGTATGGGACCTTGGCGTATTTAATTTGTATTTGATCACACTGTGCATAATCACGAACAAAGGAGTGCGATATAATTGCTTCGACCATTCATACACGCAGAAATTTTTTTTTTTTAAATAAACAAATTTTGGTTTTAAATAACAATTTTCCCGTTTTATATAGTGACAAACAAGATTCAGGTTTGATTCAATCAATACTGTTGGTTGAAATTACCAACTAATTCATTTGTTGGCTTTTCAGTAGTTTCAACAAATATTTCGTTTGCAACAACAAAATCATGTTAAGTTTAACCGAACAAACAAGTTTGAAGGAACAAAAACAAATCTTTTGTATCAACCAAAGGAGAGAACAACTCAAATTTAGTTGAAATTAAACAAAGATTCTGTTGGTTTTTAACAAAGGGATCAGTTAGATCTAACAAATTTTATTTTGATTCAACAATGTTTCTATTTAAAATGTAAACAGAAGTATTTGTTGGACTAAACCAAATACATGCTTTTGAAAAACGCCCATTTCAGTTTGAAACAGTCATTCGCCACGTTTTAGATTCAACAAAACGTTTTGTTGACTCAAAAGGCCTGATTTTTCTGCGTTTAAAAATAAAACAAATTTTCTGGAAAATCATTTGGCATCCCTGCGCTAACACAAATATTTCAAATGTTTGCACAAAAGAGATTATAACTACTAGAGGGAGCAAAGCGCTACTGTCTCCATGTATTCACGGACTGAAACATGGGGTCTCGCTCTAGCATATTGTATCCCATTACTTTGACATGTGTGTATCCGGGGCAATATGTGTCAAACTAATGAGCCTAGCATATGTAAGAGCGAGATGATAAATTTTCAGTGTTTACAGCGACATGCGACCTCTAGTAGTTATAATCTCTTTTGTTTGCACTCTTGAAAATTCATGAAGTTCAAACAGCACAAAAATTTTTTCGCATGGCGATTTGTTTGACGTATACGCCGGTTTGACTATATTTGACAAACAGTGTACTGATCCATCAAACTTGTTTTATTTTGTTTGTCAAACAATATTAGGCGTAACGTCCGGTAACGCATCAATGCAAATATTTGATGAAAAAAGTTTGTTAAACAGTTGATCTCGTGTACTGGCCTTGTCAAATTTGTTTGTCAAACACGTTTATTTGATCAAATTTTGCTTCATCAAATATTTCACGTTATGACAAACAGTGTACTGGTAGCTTTAGTTTGTAGTTAGATTATAGTTTTTTAGTCTGTGCGATGTAATATTTTTAATCGAAGACAATACACAACTAGGGGCAGATCACTCTAAGAATGTATAACAAATTTGTATCAAATTGAAAAAAATGCATTTAAAAATGCAAAAATTGCATCAGCTTTGCACTGCCCCGCAGAAAAGTTTGTTTAACAAACGTCCTATGCTGATCCACTTTATTCGACGTTTTGTTAAATGTAGGGTTAGTTTTTCTGTAGGGTTTTGACGTCTTACACGCAACGCAAACAACATTGCACGCAACGCAAAAACATTGCACGCAACGCAAAATACATTATGAATTTCTATTTTGATGGAAATAAATGCATTTAATTTCGCTGATTTTTAAAAATGCATCACAAGTGATCTGCCCCTTGATACACAATCAATCAATGAATCAATCTTTGTTGATGTTGAAAAAAAAACTCGTGAAAACATTTTTCCTCAAATACTGTACTGCTAAAAACAAAATTTATTCTTATAAATAGCCCTGAAATCTGACAAAATTTTGTATAATATCGACGAACTTTCGCAAACGCATATCGGTCAGAGTTGGCGAATTTTTGTCAGAGTTAAGATAAATGTTTTGTTTTTGTTGAGAAGAGCAATTTATTTGTTTAGTTATGAATACAGTCGTGATTCGCTGGTTGGGCCACAGCCTTGTCCAACTAACGAATTTGATTCGCTAGTTGGACCAACTGACAAATGTCAAAAACTCTCCAAAGGAGATGTTGGTAGTGTAAATGCATCTGTTCATATCTCTAAATATTGTCAGATTGATTGTCAAAGTAAATTTGACACGAGATTTTGACGTTCTGACGATGCTTTTTAGTTGGACAATGGTCCAACCCAGCGAGCAAATTTTCTGGCAGAGACCGCTCTGCTAGATTTTTGTAAGTCTTGGTTTGGCAGCCCTGTCAGATTTCTGCGCGCATCCTGTCTATAGATACTACATTCATAGTTAGGCGGACTCAAAAACCGGAAAACTGGCAGCTCTTATTTCAGGAAGAAAACACTGGCATCCCATGCAAATGTTCAAGCTCTAGCTTAACAGTTTTATTGTTGACGATGTTAGTAAGAACTTTGCATGTACGAATAGCAATACGAATTTGAAGATATGATGTGGTTTCATATTTTTGCGAACATCTCCTGGTGATACACAAAAAATATTGTTTATTTTTGTTTCTCTACGCTCGATAACACAAGGAGAGTAAAATAATCATCACCATAATCACAATACCTTTTCCATATACATCCGAAAAGAACATGTTATGTGACGTCATGCTCGATTGGCTCCGGCATTTGACATGTTCGATTGGCTCCGCTCAGTGTCTCCGCCTAACTATGAATATAGTAACTATAATCCTGTCGGGTTAGTTGAGCTAGGGCGAACTCGGTTTCGCTCGAGTTTTCTGGCAAATTTTTATAGGAACCGAGCAAAACCCTGGCATAACTCGGACATAAACTGTGCAAAGATCCTGGCAATTCCTACCTGGCAGAATTTAGCACGAATCGAGCAAAACATCTGACAAAGATGTGGCAGGAAGCGTACAGAGATCTTGGCCGTACATTTCTGACTGAATTCTGGATAAAAGTGAGCAGCATCGGTTGGTTTAGCCGCTTCTGTCAGAAACGGTTGTTGCATTTGAGCGAATTCGTTTCCAGAATTTTCGCACAAATCGCGCAAAATGCTCGCAGAAACTCTGCCAGCATCAATTTCGCTTTGCTCAACTTTTGCTAACTTTCTGCTTGTCACGCTGACCGGGAACTAGCGGAGGTCCAACTAAAAAGCAGTCCACTTAAAAAGTGTCCAACCAGCGAATCACGACTGTATATAGTTTCTATGTCACTGTTAGGTGGATATAATCAGTAATATCCTCGCAAATATTTCATGAGTTGAATAAAAATAACTTTGCACCAAAAAAAAAAAATCTTTTATGTTTCAACTGTTCAGCGAGGGTGAATACCACCCTAACCTCACCATCGGAGCGAAGCATTCAACCGAAGAGAATCCCCATTCATTTGGGCAAGAACCATCATCAAATCGAGAATCCCACGTGCTACACACACCGCCCTCTCTGTCTCTCAGCTGTTGAACCAACGCAACAACCACCACCCGTTCAGAGCAGCGCGTTAAGGCGCTTGTCGCATTTGTGGGTGATCCGTCAAAGTATGTTTTATTTTTTCTCCAGTCGTACTACCTCGTCTCGTCAGTTAGTCAGTCAGCCATCCAGCCAGTCAGTCAGTCAGTTGGTCACAAGCGGCTGATCGAATGGGACGTAAATTCGGTTCAAGTTATTTCCCTGTTTCCAAATATTTAGGCCCTGACTTCTTTTAGCAGCATCGGCGGCGGTTCCCCTTCCCTTCCAGCAAGCATGTGCGCAGTGATGATGATGATAATAATAATAATAACCGACAGTGTATAGTCGTGATGTGGTTTGTCTAGTTGTCGGTCGGTTCCGTGTGCCCATCATTAGCAGCTTCAGTGAGTGACTAATCGCCGAGAATCCGTTGAACTCAAGGTCGCAGAGCAGAAATTTGAACGAGTCACACGCGCCAGTCAATCTAATTGGCTTCACCACTATACGGTAATTTTAATTCTAAGCATGTCATTTTTTCCTTGGTTGCTTTGATTATTATGGTGTCATTTGAAAGATTTTTCGGGTAATCGAGTTACGTCGACGATTTCCACCACCTTTGGTCAATATATAAGTAGGTACTCAAACAACAGCCTGTGCTTATCAGCAGCCCAACTAAACGGAAATGGGGTTTACTTACACTCCGTCATATCGTGATACCGTTTATGAGGAGGACTAGGCTGTACCTTTCCAGCTACGAAACGAGCACACCTGTGTTTGTACAACGATATTTCCACATGTTGTTGGCTTTCGCCGGTCGGTTGGCGTCGTCGTCGTCGTCATCGTCGGTGTTCCCGGGTCTGGTGACATATTCCGCATAAAACGAGCAGCATCAAGCACCACCAGCAGTAAGCAACTCGGGATAAGCTTCGTTCGTGTAGGCGATAAAAGTGTGCGCGTCTTACGTCAGAATGTAAACATCAGAATGCGGTTCGAGGAAAACTGTTTGCTGGACGCTTCTACAGATATAACGAATGGCGAAGAAGTTTCGGAGAGCAGGGACAATACTGGATATTGTGTGCTTCTAGGCATAAAAATAAACTATTTTTGTTTAATTTCGGCTATTGGTAGACGAATCTGCTGTTTATGGGGAGTGAACGTGTGATGCATGTGTGTGGGGCCCACTGAAAGTCCCATTTCTAGCTGCGTTGGGCGGATGAGTGGATTGAATTTGATACAAATTGTGAAACGAATATGAGAATGTATTTTTAAACAGTTTTTGTTTGAGGGAGAAACTGATTCAGTTTTGTATGGAGCCACTGCTATGTTTCATGTTTTATACCAGTTACTGATGAGATGAATTCGAAAACCCGGTGTTTTCAAGTTTGGTGTAGTGCCCTTTATGGACAAATTGGTCTAAACCAATTTGTTTTCCTGCATGTAACAAGTACATATCTGAGACTGGCATGTTGATGAAACTTTAAATAAATATTCTCTAGATGCACAGAGAGATATGATTAGTGCACGCAGTTTTCCACTGTGCGTGGTGATCAATTTCGTCGTCAATTGCAGCATGGATAATTTTAACGTGGATGCCATTCAGTCTTCCTCTTCTTTCGTTATCGTATACGCCCAGCTCGTCAACACTGGGGTATGGTCTGAAAATCTTGCTCGCTTTTAGCGCTTATGGATTACAATTTCGATGGAAACCCTTACAGGATTCTGGTCATCTCACGATTCTTGAATCCTACTCAGAATTCGGATGGTATGCTGCTAAGGATTCCGATGGATTCTGGTAGTATCCTAACATAGTTGCTGTCATCTTTTGCTCGATTCTAAAGGAAAGGTTCTCAGAGTTCTGATGGAATCCTACTCAAGGTGGGATTCTGCTTAAGATTATAATATGCTCATGATTCTAATAGGAGAATGATCATGTTTCCAAAGAAATCTTACCAAACATTCTGACGGAAATCTTGCTCGAATTCTAGCCGGAATTCTTTTCAGTATTTTGACGTGACCTGGCTTGTTCCAACACTAACCCCTTCAACATTGTGGGGGAATCCTGCTCAAAAATTTGATGATGATGCTAGCTAGCTCTTGCAAGCCTGCTCAGAAATCGGATGGCAATTTTATCAGGATTCGAATGGAGCAGATTAACTTCAAAATAACCGAATTCCATCAAGTTCTTGAGAACGATTACATTAAAAGCCTGAGTAGAAATTCGCCAGAATTCTGAAAAGATTGTTTGTTAGAATTCGTGGCAGGGCTGAACCGAACTCCTGAAAAAGGATTCCATTAGAAACGTTTGATGGGTTCTCTGAAAAACCTGAGCAAGCTTTCGCCAGAAATTAGACATAGATTCTAAAAGACAGCTAGGTAGCTTGACAAACCTTGGTGATATTGCAACAGAGAGATTCCGAAAACGACTTTGAACGGTCCGAACTCTGACAAATGACATTCTATGTATGTATTAAAAGAGGTGTAAATGTCGTATAATATTAAATGGTTCAATATGCCATGGCAGACGTAGCCGAAACCTGTATCTAGAATAGATGCTAGCCTGTGCCATGCGAGCACCGGTAGTACTTTTCGCTGCAGAAGTTCAGGAACTCGCGTGATCGGTTGGTGGCTGATCGACGAAAGAATGTGCAGGTTGAGGATCAAGGGCCGTTTCTTCAACATCAGCATAATAAACGTTCACAGCTCTCACTCCGGAAGCACCGATAATGACAAAGACGGTTTCTATGCGCAGCTCGAACGAGAATACGACCACTGCCCAAGCCACGACGTCAAGATCATCATTGGGGACTTAATCGCTCAGGTAGGCCAGGAGGAGGAATTCAGACCGACGATTGGAAAGTTCAGCGCTCACCAGCTGCCGAATAAGAACGGCCTTCGACTCATTGATTTCGCCGCCTCCAAGTAGCACCTTCTTCCAGCGCAGCCTCCCTTATCGTTACACCTGGAGATCACCACTACAGACGGAATCGCAAATCGACCACGTTCTGATCGATGGACGGCACTTCTCCGACATTATCGACGTCAGGACCTATCGTGTCGCTAACATCGACTCTGACCACTACCTGGTGATGGTTAAATTGCGCCCAAAACTATCCGTCAATAATCATGTACGGTACCGACGGCCGCCTCGGTACGATCTGGAGCGACTGAAGCAACCAGATGTCGCCACTGCCTGCGCGCAGCACGTCGAGGCAGCGTTACCGGACGAGGAAGAGCTCGACGTGGCCCCTCTTGAGGACTGCTGCAGAACAGTAAAAGCAGCCATCAACAACGTAGCTAAGGACATTGTCGGGTACGAGGAACGGAGACGACGGAACGATTGGTTCGACGAGGAGTGCAGAGCGGTTTTGGAGGAGAAGAATGCAGCGCGAGCGGTCATGCTGCAGCATGGAACCCGACAGAATGTGGAACGATACAAACAGAAGCGGAGGCAGCAGACACGCCTCTTCCGGGAGAAAAAAAAACGCCGCCTGGAAGAAGCGGAGTGCGAGGAAATGGAACAGCTGTGCCGTTCTCAAGATACACGGAAGTTCTACCAGAAGCTCGACGCATCCCGCAAAGGATTCATGCCGCAAGCCGAAATATGTAGGGATAAGGACGGGAGCCTGCTGACGGACACCTGAACGGCGAGGAGAATGTAGGTACAGATGACCAAGGCAACGGAGGATTTGACTACGTCAGTGCAGTTGAGGACGGGAATGAACCAGCTCCCACGTTGAGGGAAGCTAAGGATGCCATCGAACAGCTCAAGAACAATAAAGCAGCTGGCAAAGATGGTATCGCAGCAGAACTCATCAAGTTGGGCCCGGAAAAGTTGGCCACTTGTCTGCACCGGTTAGTAGTTAGGAGCTGGGAAACCGAACAGCTACCGGAGGAGTTGAAAGAAGGGGTGATCTGTCCCTTTCACAAGAAAGGCGACCATTTGGAGTGAGAACTTCCGAGCGATCACCATTTCGAATGCCGCCTGCACAGTGCTATCCCAGATCATCTTCCGTCGTCTATCACCTAAAGTAAATGAGTTCGTGGGAAGTTATCAAGCCGGCTTCATCGATGGCCGGTTGAAAACGGACCAGATCTTCACCGTACGGCAAATCCTCCAGAAATGCCGTGAATACCAGGTCCCTGTTCATCGACTTCAAGGCGACATACGACAGTATCGACCGCGTAGAGCTATGGAAAATCATGGACGAAAACAGCTTTCCCGGGAAGCTGACTCGACTGATCAAAGCAACGGTGGACGGTGTACAAAACAGCGTAAGGATTTCGGGTGAACTTTCCAGTCCATTCGAATCTCGACGGGGACTGAGACAAGGTGATGGACTCTCGTGTCTACTATTCAACATCGCTCTGGAAGGTGTGATGCGACGAGCCGTGCTCTACAGCCGGGGCACGATTTTCACGAAATCCAGCCAATTAGTATGCTTCGCGGACGACATGGTCATTATCGCCCGAACATTTGGAACGGTGGCAGACCTGTACACCCGCCTGAAACGCGAAGCAGCGAAGGTCGGGCTGGTGGTAAATGCGTCCAAAACAAAGTATATGCTGGTAGGCGGAACCGAAAACGACAGGATCCGGCTAGGAAACATCGTTACGATCGACGGGGATACTTTCGAGGTAGTGGAGGATTTTGTCTACCTAGGATCCTTATTAACGGCTGACAATAACGTGAGACGTGAAATCCGAAGACGCATCATCAGTGGAAGTCGGGCCTACTATGTGCTCCAGAAGAAACTGCGGTCAAGAAAGATTCACCCCCGCACCAAATGCACCATGTACAAAACGCTTATAAGACCGGTGGTTCTCTACGGGCACGAGACTTGGACCATGCTCGAGGAGGACCTGCAAGCGCTAGGTGTTTTCGAGCGACGGGTGCTAAGGACGATCTTCGGCGGTGCTCAAAATAGAAATTTCATATATACCGTAAACCGGGGTGACATTGATCACTTTTCGAAGTAATCATTGCATATTTTTAGATGCAACACATTTTTTTCAAGTTTAATATTTTTAAAACATGTACTGTTATAAGGAGAACAAGATTGGATGGTTTTACCTAAAATTGTCCGCTTACAGCTATTTTTCCAAAAATGATTTCAAGTTGATGTCCGTTTTCGTATTCTGGGGTGACTTTGATAACCTGCATGTTCACCCACATTATGTTATTGATGTCAATGTTTTTCATTCAAATGTTTGTTTAAACTAATTCTGGAAAGATACTCATTGTTAAATAGATGTTATTGTGCCTTGCAGGATAATCGCTCAATATGCGATTATATGAAAGCTCAATTGAGATAGGCGCGTGACAGCCGCCTATATAAATTTATAGGCAGCTTTTTCCTTGAAGCTTTCGAAAAGCATACAGCTTGCAGAAAAATAAAGCTCCACTGTAATCTGCTTGCGGAGCAACTGCGGCTATATTTGATGCGCCTTTCAGACGCCCGCAATGTGAGATTTTATTATAAGCGCGACAATAATTGGTATTATACAAAGTATTCAATGTACTGTAAAATTCGAGTAACCAGAATTCGTATAATTTGTGTCCAACTAGAATAAAAGATTCTGAAAACCTTTAAAACTGCTAAAATTGTTTTATTTCAGTGCTTTATCAATGTACAAAATGTTTCATCCATTTTAACACGTTGGAATATTGAACAATAAAAAAAAGTTGCGAGTTTTAGCTTAAAATTTTTTTGATATAATGGCCCACTAGTTTCACAAAAAATTGTATTTAAAATAAACAAACTCTTAAAAGTAAATTTGGTCCATCCCACTCTAAAAGAAAATAAATTCTCGTTTGTAATTTATTACTCTTGCTCAAATCTGAGATTTATTTGTTTTATAAAAAATAGACACTTTATGAAGCTTCATAAAAAGAAGGTAAAGGCAAATTTCGGTTTTTTTTGTAGTTTTTGTACCCAAAAATCGAACAAAATACTCAAAAAGTATAACAAACCAGTATTTCATAAGTTTAGAGTAAAAATCATTTCAAACTAAAATGATTCGGTAGACTATTCTGGTTTAATAAGCGATCTACGAAAAAAGTTTCGAGTGATCAAAGTCACCCCGATGATCAAAGTCACCCCGTTTACGGTACGTCTTTATTTTATTGAGCAAAGGGTCAAAAATCTGCGAACAGACCCTGATCTTATCACTCAGGGAGTTGGGTTGACGAAAGGTCGACCTATTAGAAAATCAGCCCAATAACACCTAAGTGGTTTACTTGAACTACATCTCCTTATGCCACCGGGCCGCTGAATGTGACTACTTCAGAGGAGTGTTGTGCTCAGGCAGTTACTTATTCCTAGCTATTACTGCTAGTTCACTGATTTCCTTCCCGATCGTAACTGTGCTGTGCACATCGTTTGTGCTAGTCGAATGCCGCACGTAAGTAATCTGACGGCAATTCGACGGCATCCCACTGCGCCGCTTGGGACCAGCAATTCCATTCGCCGGGACCCTATTACTATTCCAGGGCATTCGTTCTTGCAGCACGATGTCCGCTGTTTTCCTAGCTATCCCTTCATCCGCATGCGAACCGATAGTATACCGAGGTCAGTCAGTGGACCATGACTTCCGCTACGCTGATGTTCCGACGATCCAAAACCAGTGCTTTATCTCACTCCCCGCATCTAGTCTCTGGTGATGGACTTAGATTACACCGATGGAGAGTTCCTCGACGAGAACGCTCTGAACAGTCTCCTTGTATATCGCGTATTCCTCCGCACGTAGCATTGCACATCCTCCGACAGAATGATGCAGATGGGGACCGTTATGTATGCGCTCGCGAACACGAACAGTCATTAGGCGAAACGTGCTCGTCAACTTCATCCGGGAACACTATACTTCAGCATTGAGGATGATCCATAACACAGCGTTCGTTGTGCTCGCCGCTTTCTCACACATATAGTCGACGTAGCTATTGAAATTTAACCAATCGTCGGCCATCACACCAAGGCGCTTCAGCGCATGCATCGGTGGAATTGAGCTTTCACCGACGCTGATCCCGACGCTCTGTTTTTTTATAGTTGTTGACCAACACTAGCTCCGTCTTGTGGTGAACCAGCTGCACCTGCGCAGCTCCACGGCGATAGCCATTCATCTGCTGTTAAACGCATTCTTCACTCCAATCTACCGCCTTTTCGAAATCCAAACTGCTTCTGCGATAGTTTTCCTTTTCAGCGTAGTTCGTCATCCTGCTGATTATGACCCTTTCAGAAGTTTGCCAAGAGTATTCATCAGGCATATAGGCCGATACGAAGCTGCATCTCCTGGTGGCTTCCCTAATTTCGTGCCGTCTTCCCGATCTTCCATCTATCTGGGAAGTAACCTTCGTCCTGGCATTTCTATAGCATTGTTCTGAACATGTCCGGAAATGCTAGTATCGCGGTCTTCAGTACCATGTTGGGAATATCATCCGGACAGTCTGCATCGACGTAGGTTTAGGCGGCCATGCCGTTGGGTCGTGCTTCGGGAAGAGACTCCCTACAATAGTCTTCAATTTGTCAGAGCACTTTCTAGCTGACGTTGTTGGATCCTTAATCTTCGCCAAAACGACACTGGAAGCTCCTTACAGGGCGAACACGAAATTATTGCGACAATGTCATGCTAATTTTCTTATAATGTTTAAAATCAAACCAAAATTTTAGGGTAGTTTTAAACATATATTTACTTCAAAAATTAAAAGAAAAGTTAATCGATGGAGCCTTGAGTGTAACGCATTTTCGCTTGATGCCCTCCATCAAAGTCTTTACAGTGTCATCTGGTACCAGTTTCCCAGTTTTTTTTCCATTTTCTTAACATGTCCTTCTCGTCTTTGACTGTCTTCTTGCTCTTTCGAAGGTCCCGCTTCACCATTGCCCAGTACTGCTCCACCGGGCGCAGCTCCGGACAATTTGGCGGATTCATGTCCTTAGGAACAAAATGGACAGAATTGGCCTCATACCACTCCAGGACACTTTTAGAATAGTGGCATAATGCCAAATCTGGCCAAAATAGCGGGGCTTCGTCGTGCTGCTGCAAGAACGGCAAAAGGCGCTTCTCGAGGCACTCAGATTTGTAGATCTCGCCATTTACTGTGCCCTTTGTCACGAAAGGCTCACTCCTCAGTCCGCAAGAGCAGATGGCCTGCCAAATGAGATATTTGGAGGCGAACTTCGACATTTTCTTCTTCTTAAATTTGTCGTCCACATAGAACTTGCTCTTGCCGGTGAAAAACTCCAACCCCGGAATTTGCTTAAAATCGGCTTTTATATACGTTTCGTGGTCCATCACACAGCAGCCATATTTTGTCAGCATCTTCTCGTAGAGCTTCCGTGCCCGAGTTTTAGCCGTCGATTGTTGCCGCTCATCGCGGTTTGGGAAGTTCTGTACCTTGTATGTATGTAGTCCAGCTCTCTTCTTTGCTTTCTGGACGTAGCTCTGCGACATGGCGATCTTTTTAGCCAAATCACGGCTTGAGACGTTGGGATTTGCTTTAATCATCCGCTTCACCTTTCCCTGCGTCTTTTTGTTCTCCGGTCCCGGTTTTTACTTCCAGCTCCTTTGCCGTGGTCCAACCGCTCCTGGAACCGCTTCAACACTCTGGAGACGGTTGAATGGTGAATGTTCAACATTTTTCCCAACTGCCGGTGCGACAGGTGAGGAAATTCCAGGTGTTTGGAAAGAATTCGTTCTCTCGACTCGCGTTGGTTCACCTCCATTTTCGTTGAATCGAAAAACACGACTTCGAGTTTGACAGCATATAAACAATACACATCAATGAGTAAGTGTGCAAAATTTGTTCGATTTTTACTCAATGGTAAAAAAGTTATGCCCTGTTGAATGTGTCGCAATAATTTCGTGTTCGCCCTTTATATCCGGTGGGCAATCTCAGCACTAGCTCACGTTTAAAAGCCCTGCCCGTCCGGAATATCACGTTATGCTCTTCTCTGCCTGCCTCTGATCTTACTCTCTGAACGCGTCATCTGGCTCTTAGACAGGCAGCACGGAGGGTGCTGAGACTTTCGTTCCAAGAATACTCATGACCGCCGGTTGTTCCTCAGTTCCAATTACCTCAAAATTTTAAACCCTCGCTAGTGATGTCTGCTCAAAGTGCTTGGGCCCTTTGGAGCATAACAGCTACAGATTGATACAACGTTGATCTTCGCGATCATGAAGCCTTTGTGTGTGTGTGTGTGCTATTCACCACCTCTTGGACAGGGAATCGCCTCACTACTTGAATTTACGCCATCCCTGCACTATACACCACCCTGTTACCGTTATCGGGAGGTACACGATACGGCTCTGTAATTATTGCAACGTTGCACTTCGTTTCTGTTTTCGACTGCCACAAGAGCTGCTGTACTATGTCGAAACGATTGAGATTAACATGCAGCTGATTCCACAAGCCACTTAGCTCCGGTTTATGTATGTCATTTAGCTCCCAGCTTCGTCACGATCTACTCAGGTGGTCCCCGGCGGTGAACTAACCTTACTCCGACTGAGAGTTCCTCAGCGGCGGAATTTCTCCCGATACCGATTTACGTTTCCTCTAGCAGCGGTGGAATTTCTCTCGGCCCCAATGTCCGTTTAGTGAGCCAATTAGCTCCCAGCTTTGTAACGATGTACTCAGATAGTCCCCAGTGGTGAGTCTACGCTACTCCGAATGTCAATTCCCCAGCAGTAAATTTCTCCCAATACCGATGCTCAGTTTCGTGAGCCATTTAGTTGCCTGCTTCGTCGTTATCCACTTGATTTAGTTCCCGGCGGTGAACCCGACTAGCCTATTCAACGGCTCAACTGATTGGTGCCGAGGTCGGCCGCCAATTTTCACTACAAGTAAATTATAAAATATTCTCAGATGACTTTTTCAAAAAAAAACTTAGAGAATTCTGATTAAAACATTAACCACATTTTTGACAAACATATATAATTTTTCAATGCATAAAATATTTCAGGGCTCTGGTTTGTCCCCAAAACACCCAACGCAATAGCTCAAATGGTAGTGCAATAATTGAGTACTCGAGATTTCGTTGCATTCAACCACAGAGAACAGACATATAAGCTAGAACAAACTATCCCGAAAAAACATTTAATTGAAAACCCGTTGAAAATCACCATCGCATACAGGTTTGCAGGCGTGCGTCACCATTGTATCCAAGTTTGCGTACCAGTCCCGTATAGCGATCGCTTGTTGATCGAAGCGCCAGCCAGTGGCAAGCTGCTACTTGCTGTTGTCATTTCAAAGCGACAGTTTTATTTTTTACACAAGTTGAACACTTTACATGTATGTCAGTTCTCAGTGATTCAACTGCGACCATTGCACCGTTTGTAGGCAATTTTTATTATATTAGTTCTTAAGTTCGAACCCTAGACGTTCATGCCTATTTATACGCAAATAGTGTCGCACTTTCTCAAATTCAAAATAGGTCTTTACCCAAAATTAAAAAAAAAATCTTAAAGCTCAGAATATATCGTCAAGACTTTTACATAACTCATAGAAATACGCCGTTAATTGCATATGCATTCCACATTAACACAATGTAAATCATTGGTATTTCGAAAGACTAGCATACTGCATATTCACCTGATTTGATGCGATGAGAATATGATGATAAATTGCATTAATGCAAGCAAGTTTATTAATGGCGATTTCGCTTGAACCTGAAACTGAGTCAGGTTCTAACCCCAACTGCTGTCAGTTCATACATTTTGACAGCAGTTGGGGTTAGGAACTGACTCAGTTTCGCCTCAAACGAAAACCACATAACTTTTTCGGAACAAAGTGCAGCACGAAATCCTGGAGTAGGTCTACAATCCAAATCTAGCCAAACGTGTCAAATGGTCCTAAATGAAAATGACCGTTTCTCTTTGTTTACTTTCTCTTTCGCTAATAACTCGCCCGTTTATACGTTTGTTAATTAACTCTTAGCATAATATGCTAGTCAATATCAGCGTTTTTCGATATATCCTGAAACAACATTGAAAAGTTTTATGCTGACGCCGTAATAATCGAAGGAGAAAGTAAACAAAGATAGGCTCTCATTTGCACTTAGGAGCAGCGTTGCCAACATTTTTTTCAAAAAAACTGGAATCTTTCTAGAAAAAAAACTGGAAAAAAAACTGGATGCTCGAAAAAACCTACTATACTCTTGTTATGTTTAAGTCAACGATTCAATGAACGTAATTTTAAGTAAACACGTATGTTCCAAACCTTTTATTGAAAATTTGAGTCAGTTTTTGATATTGTTGTCCAAATTTTAAAAAATATTAGAACATCTGACTTTGACTGTAATTCTAATAGTTACAGTCGAATTTTACTGTTTTGAAGATTTTCAATCTACACAAAATCCACAAAATCGTAAATTTAAGACCCTTTACTAAACTTGAGAATGCGCTTAATCCTTTCTTACGATACTATAGCAACTAGCTGCGAATACAACAAATGTTCATGTAAATATTTGACACAATGTACTGTCACCTTTATGTTTGAGTAAAATTCATTTGAAATCGTATCAAAATGTACATTCTTGTACCGTTTTACTCACAAGTAGTATAAAAAGAGTTCAGGTCACGGTGGATTTAAATCTTATTCTGCGGCACTCTGCATCATCCCATCGCTTGCTTGAAAATTCTGTGAATCGAGTTACAATTTGTGAGAAAGAAAACTAAATAAATGAATATTAAAAAAAACTGGATAAAACTGGCTAAAATTTCAAAAAACTGGAAGATTTTTCCGATTGTCTGTTTGACTGGATGTTGTAAAAAAAACTGGAAGAATCCAGTTTAAACTGGAAGGTTGGCATCGCTGCTTAGGAGCATGTTTGTCGAGAAATGTTGATGAAAAATGAGCTAGTGTCAAAATATGGTATTCCCAGTAAACGAAAAGGCGGCTGGGTAGGTAGGCGATCGGTAGGCTATTGCGACTTTGTTCTATGCTATCCGCCGTAACTTCCCGTTTATTTTAAACGTAGTGTGGGATGCTATGCAAAGTTTGACATAGATGCCACTAGTACTCAAAAAAAACCTAGGGTTATTGCCGAAATCCTAGAAATAAGTCAAACCCAGTAATCCCGAAATACATATTTAATACAAAAAATCTCAATATGGCAGGAAACAGTACACTAAGATAAATATGGTTTAGTTCTGTCCATTAAGAGTAGGCTGCAGAACTCATCGAAACAGAAGGTCAAGTTGCACTGACCTTACTTTGATTTGATATTATGTGTTTGTATTGTTTTGAGGGTACCGTTCTTTGGGTTGCTTGTTTTTCGCTAACCGTTGCTCATAGAAGCACGACGAAAGTAAGAATTTCTACTTGTTCCGCAAATATCTTTGAATTCAACGCAATGACATAGTTCCAATCAATTTCAAAAAGCTTTTTGACATTAACTGTAGCTTGCATTAATTACAATCGATTGATGTATAAATATGTATATATCTACGCTTTGAATTCAAAGTTATAGGCTGAGTAAATGTTTACTACGCCGCATACACCACGGCCATCATTCATTATCATTTGATAACGCGATAAAAGTTCCGACAGCCATGTTGGTCCATGCGAGTTCACGGTAACGCAAGCTGCTTACGCCTTCAATCCGTTGTTGGAAATCTGCACGCGGTGGCGTTCGGCATGTACTAAGTTAGTTACAAATGGCGGACCATTTTTATTTTTTGGCGGCCTGCTGTTAAGTAAAGTGGGATCAAATAGGTCAGTTTTCTTTGGCGAGCTTGTGAGATGGTATTTGATCACTGACTTTGACAAACAAGCATTCGTTGGAAAGGTTATACATCTGGCAACATTTTGACAATGATGGCTTTATACATGGCTAAATATTTTTCAAGCTAAATCCAGTAAGGCAAAGATACTATTTTGGGTGTTTTTAAAATCTGGGGGTACGATAGCTCCCTATATTCGAGGCTGAATTAAACAATATACACTAGACTGTCTAGAAAAAAAATAAATTTTTGAAAGCTCAATCGGCCCACCCCTGAGTCGATTTCTAGTCCCACCAGGAGTACTTGCTCCAAATTTGAAGCAAATCGGACAAGTCTAGCTACCGGACCAACGCTCCCGAAGTTTGCATGGGATTTTTTGACAATTTACATGGAGAAAACCCACTATCTCGCATTTTCACCGCTAGGTGGCACTGTGTGCATCGTATTATCAATGCAAGTGAAATTAAGAAATATAATTTAATTGTCTATAACTTTGTCGAAGATTGCTAGTCAATCCGACTTTGTTAAAAGAAGCTATTAAACTTTTAACGAAGTGATGTCTGACTCAGTTTTTCATGGGGCCTACACACAGAAAAAAAATGTTGGCAAAAAAAAGAGTTTTTCACTCTTAGCAAAAAAAACCAACGCATACTCTTAGTTTGAAAATAAAACTTTTATTTTGAATACTATTCTTCATTAGCTTAAAAGGAAAACTTTTATTTTGATTATTATTCTTGATTAATTTAAAAGTTTTACTTTCAACCTGATAGTAGGCGTTAGTTGTTTTTTGCTAAGAGCGGAACACTCTTACTTTTACCAATATTTTTTTTCTGTGTGTAGCAGCGCATGGTTTTGTATCAGTACTCGACTCCTACGAACTATAAATTTTTCTGAAATAACGGTTAGGTTTAGCTCAATAGTATGTTCAGAAGAATTATAGTAAATAATACGAGTCATATTTTGGTTAGAAAATTTTAGTTCAATCTGTGACCACATAGAGGGCGCCAACAAGTTAATTTATAGAAGAGAGATAGAATATCAAAATGTTCGGAAGAATTACTGCACAATGCCCGTTCTACAACTTTGTAGAAGACACCTAATTTCTATCTCTCTCCCTTAAAAACTTTGTGTTGGCGCCCTCTATGCGGTGACATGTAGAACTAAAATGTTCTAACCAAAACATGACTCGTATTATTTACTATAATTCTTCTGAACATACTATTGAGCTAAATCTAACCGTTATTTCACAAAAATATTTAGTTCGCGGCAATTGAGTACTGATACACAACCATGCACTGCTAGGCCCCATGCAAAACTAACTCAGACATCACTTAGTTAAAAGTTTAATAACTTCTTTTAACAAAGCCGGATCAACAAGCAGTCTTCGATAAAGTTGTAGGCAATTTAATTATCTTCCTTATTTTCACTTACATTGATAATACGATGCGTACAGTGCCGCCTGGCGGTGAAATTGTAAGATAGTGGGTTTTCTACATGTAAATTGTCGAAAAATCCCATACAAACTTCAGAAGCGTTGGTCCGGTAGCTAGACTTGTCCGATTTGCTTCAAATTTGGAGCAAGTACTCCTGGTGGGACTAGGAATCGAGTCAGGGGTGGGCCGATAGGGATCATTTTTTTCTTGTCACTCTAATGTACACGCCTAGAAAATCATCGGTTCAACTGTTATTTGAAGAGTATTAACACTGCACATTATTTAAAAATTAAATTGACGTCATTGAGGTAAGAAAATGATGTGAAGAATCATGAAACCGCGAAAGTAAATGTTGAAAAAACATGTTGTTTCAGCAGAGCGCTTGGCTTTGTACTTGCGAATGACCAGGGATGCCAAGTGTTTTTCCAGAAAATCTGTAATATTTTTTTAAGGAGTTTGGAATTGTCTGGATGGCCTAATTTCTTTTTGGGAGAGTTATAAATGTTGCAATGTGTTAATGAAACATATTTGGATGTTAACGACTTACTGAAAAATCGATAATTGCGCTGCCTATCTGACCATCTCAAACGCTTAATTTTCAGCATAGAGCATATGGATTAAAATTGCGTCTTTAAGCTTTCAGTATCTTGGATTGCTGGAACTTCTAGCTGATGAAAATTTGACAAAATTTGTTCACTTTTAGTGAAAAAACTAGGGTATGATGTGTTTCCAGCTTTCCAAAAAAGTTATGTTTTGAAAAGTTGTAGCTCAAAAGGCGGTTTAAAAATCAACAATGCATTCTTGTAACTTATTTTCTCATTTTTAAAATTGTCTGGATAAATCTGGGCATTTTTTTTGAAATCTGGATCAGACAAACATAAATCGGTATGTCTGGACAATCTGGAAGAATCCAGATAAATCTGGAAAGTTGGCACCCCTGCGAATGACTTCTTCGGTGTCCTCCTCGTCGCCAGAGTGTGGAATTGAAGTTGTTCATTCCGACTCACGTAGTTGCTTAGCTATGAGACGATCAGTGCCCCCAAACGGTTAACCTATCGTGCCCCCAAGCGTATGTTTCATGTTGATGTCCGTATTTTTTTCAAAAACAAAAATATCGACAAACCAACACAAAATTCGTGTTCGGCATTAATTTTTACGTAAGAAAAAACCCACTTGACATTTTTTCACATTGATTGAATGTGCTGTACTGAGGACGATGACAATGGCAAATACAACCGAAAAATGGAACTTCTATTGATTTTTTTGGAAAATTTTGATTCGGTTTCCAGACTCAATGTCAAACGTTTTTGTGCTTTCGTCGATAACAAATTAATACTGTAATAAATATTACCACCGATCAAACGAATTTAAATTAGATAGTCACCAACTGATTCCATTCTTAAACTTGAAGTTGGAGCATTCAATGAGACTTTGCTGGTGTTAATTTTACGAATGAGCTTGCATCGATTGCATCACCTCGACTCTCGACAATCTGAGTCTGATGGGCGGTTTTCGTTTCAGCATAGTAACTTCCAGCCATTGAAGAGGCAGTTTTCCATCTTGAAACTTTTACACTCGTTAGGAGACGGTAGTGAATAACAATAGTAAATATTGAATGTTTGCCTAAACTGTTTATATAGGTTGGCTTATCTGAATTGATTCAACTGAGGAGAGTGGTCCCGTTTGAGTAAGATTCATAAGCGCATTAAATTCTGGTTACTTGTATAGAGCGTTCAACATTCAGATCGTATCCGATGTCATTTGAATGATCAGTATTAAACGTATTCATACGAGTAAGAAAATGTTCGCTTATTTGCCACCAAATTCCCATAGAACAAACAGCTTGTTTGTCTCCGAAATCAAACGCCCAAGCAAGTCAATACCAGTACGGCTGCAGAAGTCTACACATATGAATCTGATTGTGCGGCATTCTTCATTCAAATTTCATCAATAGCCGACTGAACAACATCAACACAATCGATCATATCTTTTCATCGGAAAGCTTCACTAGGCATTATTGACACGTGAGCCTTCAATTGATATAGATTTAATGGAATTTTATATTACACAGGTCGCAGCTCACCTTCTGCGGTTTGGGGGAACCACATCGAACAGTATCAACATGTCCCCCTCATTTTCTCCCTCCGATTGAATTGGGTTCAGTGGTTCACTGATTTACTACAAATGGCGGAATATTTGAGTTATCATCTTGGTATTTTGATATTTTTATGTAATTATGCAATTATCAAAGAAAAATTGACAGAGAGGCTCCCATTTACACATAGACTCATGTGAACATGTTTGCTAGATTTTTTCTTGTTTAAATTCGAGGGGTCAATACTAACGCAGCTGGATAAGACTATATCGTTTAACTATATAGCTTCCCCTCTTCGCTTGTAACTAGAACAGCAATCGATAACCACAATACGTAATCAATCCACGTACCAAATGATCCCGAAGCTTAAAAACTAGCTCGCCAGATCAGATGCAAATGTTCTGAGATCTACTGCTGGTATCATTCTTGAATCCAAGTCAGAGTAGCCCTAGTAACAATAGAGGTTTTACGACACTATTGAAGCCCTTCTTAAAACTTAGATTGTACTTGTATAGCCGTAAGCACAAAGCCGTACTAACTGTTTTTAAACCGGACTAACTTTTAAACCGGCCTAAAATATTTGGTAAGCTTTAATCAAACGATGCTGTCATTTATATGGCTGCGTTCTGATCTGCGTTACACGTCAATGTTAAAAAACAACAAATTCAAGTTAAAGAAAATGAGTAAATTCATTCCGATATTTTCTTGCAGTAAAATAGCTTTTCTTCTTCAAATATCTCGTTCCATAGGGCCTGAGAACAATTTTGTCAACTTGTTGCCGATATATTTCTGAACATAGAACTTTAACGTGTTGGATAGTTGAAAGTTGGCCGATGATGTGCAGTACTTTGTAGTGACATAATATGCACAAAAGAAAATAAGTTGATATACATATGCATGTTTTTATTCAGTTTGAATAGGCGCTCGTCGAGTTAGAGGTGGCTAAACCATCGGTTGTAATTGGTGCCATGATAGTTATTTCTCGGCAAAAATATGATTACTGGTTAAAACCCAACTGTCAAAATTCTCTTTGAAAAGGAAATTCCGGACAAACCGTTGCTGGATAAACACAGTTCATAGCAGTTAATGGAAGAGAAAATTTTTCTCTTTTGTTTACTGCCAACATCTGTGATTGGCGAGTAACGGTTTGTCCGGAATTCCCTTTCAAAGAGAATTTTGACAGTTGGCTTTTAAGCCGGAATTATTTGTTTGTCGAGATTTCATACTTTGATTAAAAAATTGGTTAAAATATATCAATTTGAATTTAAAATGAACTGTGAGTGTCATTCTAATTGAACATGGTACCTATCGACGTGGGGGAGAACATTTATTTTCGTTTCAAGTGAATTTTCACAAGTTTGGAATAAAGATCAATTATCAATGAAGGTCTGCGAATTGAAATTATACACGTTTTTCAGCGAGGTTTAAATAAAAATTAAACAAAGATCAAACAGAAAATTAAACTTTGACAGAATGATCATTTATATTCACGAGCGTTATATTTAATTTTTTTTGCACTGCGGCAGACAGAATATAGATATATTTCTATAATGCATCAATGCAAATTGGAACGATTTATGCCAAAAATCGAAATAAATATATTGATCACCGTTGTGTTCACAATAAATTTCAAAACATTTTGTATTCAGAAGTTTTATGTGATGTTATTCTTATTGGAACATTGCACATATTTAAAATCAATTATTTACTCTTAGCTTAGGGTATTTGTGGAGCTAATTTCTAAGCTGTTAACATTCTGATTCAATTTGCTACCTACCAGTGTAAGTAAATTCATAAAATATTGTATTTTACGATCTATATCCAATTGTCATTTGTTTGGTTCTATCCCCTAAAAACAATAATTTTCTTCCGTTATTTACTTTCTTTGGTGTGTGATACAATAGATATATGGGCAATCATTCGTGAAAATATGTTATCGATTTATATTAACGAATTAAATGGTCCCGCTTATTCTCTTAGCGATAAGCAAAAAGAAAAGAATCAAAACAATTCTTATTGTAGTTCTGTTTTTAATTCACAAAAACAACTTAGATCTGAATTGATTGAATAGATCTCAATTTATCCAAACGTGCTCTACTGTAACCCTTCGATGTGCAATTGGAATCAAGCGTGTAGAGAGAAGGAAAGAACGAGGAAATAAAAAAAAAATGCGGGTAGATAAACACGGTAAAAAACTTTACCCATTTTATAAGCTGTCAAAAAATGGGTATTTTATTGCTTATAACAATTGGTGCTTTTTATTCATTTCACAACTACTCGATGAGATAATGTCAATGGATATACTGATCTTAATAAAGAGTGAAAAGTCATTAAGAATTATTTTAAGCTAGTTAACCTGCAAACTAAGGTTCGTAGCGGAAGCTGCAAATTACCGACCTGCATCTGAGTACGTGGCGGAAACGGAATATTTCGGCAATACTCATAAAAAACGGCTGTTTAAACTACTGAGGATGTTGCAAATATGCGTTTGGCATTTTTAGAGCAGCCAAAAGATCCAGCTATTAAAAATATATCCAGTTGGCGGTTTTATTTTGTTAAGTAGTTAAGGAGACAATAATGCGAAATGAATGTTATTTTATGTTTTTTTAATTCAGAAATAATTCTATTGACAGTATTTTTCATTCTGGCGCGATTTTCATGACTGGATATTTTTCACGCGTTTTGTTGTAACAGTTCTGCGGGTAAGGGTAAAACATACCCAGATTGACGTACAAGAGCTGTATTCATTTATGAATAACCCACTTAATGGGTTATTCCACTTTTATTGAAAATGCGTAGTTTTCTACGCATTAATTGGTATTTTATTTTATTAGTGTAGTTCGACAGTGCTTGTCTTTCCTACCTGATAAACTGGCTTATTTATTGCCATCTTTATTGCGAGCAAAGGGAGCCATATTTATCCAGAAGAAAGCCGAAGAGAGGATTGAAAACAACGAAATGTATGCAAGAGAAGCATGACAAATTTTTGCATATTTTTGTCTTCTTCCGGTAACATGATGCTGCCATTTGCATTGCTGCGTTCTGATCAGCAATACACGGCTATGTTAAAAAACTGTACAATAAAGTTAATTTAAAATTCACTGTTTATGCCATTTAATAGTCTGATTATTTCGAGAATTTGTTTATTGCTCAATAAAATGGTGAATCGACATCTTGTTGCATGGGATTTATAACATAAGTATTGTATCAAATAAAATAATTTTTTCGAGCAATTTCATCACAAGATGGCGGCTCTGCAGCATTTTCACCTCATGCGCGTTTTTTTGGAAGGGGTCCACAATCGGAAATCTATCTCCCGTGATTTTTGGACTAGCGCTAAAAACTAAAGTTTTTCTGATTCCTTATGTCAATAGCGATGTAGGGTAAGGTGGGGCAAATCCGACCGTTGGGTAAACCCGACCCCCCTCTGTTACCGAAAATCAGAAGCACTACGCGAACTAATATCAATAGTGTCGTGTAGAGCATCGAAAATAATCATAATGGTGGCATGACAGCATTTTATTAATACACATTGAGATACTCAAATGACAAAAAGTGTGTTTTTAAAACTTTTGATTTGACTTTTGTGCATTATTGCCTACAGGATATTTCTGATTGTTAAAGTGATTGCATAAAAAATGTAAGTGGATTTAAATTCTTTGATTAAAGTCCTACAAAGTGCGTAGATGAATTTGGTTCAACCTTTTTCATAACTTTTTTAAATTGCATCGTAATGAAAAATGACGCAGTGGGGCAAATCCGACCTCTAAATAGTGGGGTAAATCCGACCGCTTTTTTTGCTAAGAAAATGTTTATTTATCAAATTAAAATATATTTTTATTGTCATTTTTTATTATTTTTATGAAAAATGGTTCATAATTACAAACGAAAGGCACAAAAACGTGATGATTATAGTATTCGTCAAGCAATTGCTGCGATGCAAATGGAAATATCATTACGTGCTATTGCTCGTGATTTTAGCATTCCAAGATTGACATTGAACTCCATTTTCTTCATGTTACAATTCAATAACACAACATTCATTGATTTATCATTGAAAAACCATAAAAATTGGATAATATCTGCACTAAATCAACCAATAACATAGGGGGTCGTGTTTACCCCACCATTTTTGAAAACAGCAAAAATGAACATTTTCGTAAAACGCTTGTATCTCAAAATATTTCCAAGATCCGAATAAAATGCTAGATATAGAAAGTTGCCCAGGAGTTTCACCTTTAATTTGGTATATAAAACGACTTGATTCGATGTGAAATGAGCGTTTTACAGTCAAAACCATTTACTAGGTCGGATTTACCCCACCTTACCCTACGTAGGATTTTTTTCGATATTTTGATTTTAAGCGAAATGGTGCAGTTTTGAGTGAAAAAACTTAGAGAATGTCATAAAAATCTACACAAAATCGTTAATCAATAAAAAGGTAAGCAATCAAAAATTTAACCCTGCGTACGTGACTATAAAAATCAATTTTGAATATACTGTGAAAATTTCAAAGCGACCAAAAATCATTTGCTCGAGTTACATTTCCGGCCAGTGGTTTCGAGAAAAACGCGGTTAAAGTTTGCAGTACACATGGGTTATACATAAGAAGCGTTGCGGCAAAATTGAAAATTATATTTTTGAATTGTTTTCGTTCTCCATGTTTTGGGATATCATTTTTTACATCCTAAAGCACATTTTAGACTAATAAATAAAAAATCGATTGTTTTAAAAATCTACAGTGGAGTAACCGCTTAAGCAATTTATTATTTAAGATCCATAATTGACTAAAACGTTATTTTGCTAATAATGGCACATACTATCGAGAACTTTATAGAGTTGTATTGTTAGGCGCTAGCCACTCCAAGGGCTTGAAGAGCTTCTCTAACATTACACTTAGTAGTTTGTCAGTTCAGCCAAATCTGACTGTTCCAAATTAAATCAAATGCTTATAGAAAGAGAGTGGAAGCTTACATCTTTTGAAAAGTTTGTATCAGTTGCTGTTCTGCAACCAATGAAAAATGCCATAAAAATTATTTATTTGCTTCAGATAATTATGTCGTCCATGGAATGGAAATCTGAAATTTTAGCCTGGTGGGGCTTATTATACCATCCTACCCAACTAGTCTACTAACCATGCATATAGAATTTGGCAGACCAACTTTGCTGAAAATGAAGTAATTCAAATTATCAGCACGATTATCCAATCATGCCTGAAATACCAAAAGTCCAGTAATTTTAATTAATAAAAATTATAATTAGTTACTTCCTATAGTCTGCCATCTGTCTGACAATGAATTGACAATTATAAATTTACAAATTGAACCTGATACTGGATGCAGACAAAATTTCTTGGAGCAATCGTTCTGAATTTTACACAATTATTCTTCTTCACATCATTGCCCAGGCAACTACAAGAGCTTTTTGCAAACTGCTAAATATGATTATTTTACAATAACATGTTAATCGTTGTTTTAGCATTAATCGGACTTTGGTTTCAAAGTACTACGAAAAAATCGAAAATCGACCAAAAAATAAAAGCTCCCTTAATTACTTGTGAAATGCTGTGCAAATGTCTCAACGTTTGTCCAGTAGATTTTGAGTTATGGTGTATACCGTAAAACAAGATTTCGATGTGGCGCCTGACTGAAAAGACAAAGAATCTTTGCATCGAAAAAAATAAAGTATCCAATTTTTTGCCGATAATACCTTACACAACTCCCCTTAAGTTCCGATTTAAGCGATTTTTCCGTATTCAACTTTTTGCGTCATTTTGCCAAGTCATCTGTCTAGTCTCAGCTTTCACAGTTCTTTCATACCCTGTGCAAATCTGTTCTATCATAAAGAATTAAACGAAAATTTGTACTACAGCAGAAATGCAAATCGTTCAAGATATGCTAGATAATTATAAATTACAAAACATTACAAGCAAGCTCCGATAACATTTAAATAACGATCAATATGAGAATATTTGTAACAGTTTGTTTGCCGTCATATTTAAAAGTGTTACTTAGGCTATATAGCATGGCTTCATTTACAATTTTTTATTCAATCTTAGTTTTGAACTCTTTCAAAAGCAGTAAAAATATAAATAAACTTCCACTTGCTTATGGTGTTCTTTGTGAGAAGATACAACTAGGAAAGGGAACAAATTGTGATTATATATTCTTTTCCTCATGTAAAAATAACTAAAAAATTGTGAGCAAATTAAACTTCACTCATTTTGATAGCCATAGGTAAACTAACGAACGAAAACAATTTTCATCTCTGAATCCAATTATAAAATTTCGTTCGACAGTTTGTTTCAATATGATTCGACTTCTGCTAACCTGCAATATAACTCTTCGATGTGGCGCTTTGAAATGAGCGTGTAGCACCTTCTAGATATAGGACGATAAAGAATATTTAAAAAAATGCATTTAAAATTCGATTACACCTGTTTTTCGTACGGGATAAAACTTGCTTACTTGCCCTCATATGGTTTGTGTGCAACATGGGCCATAATATTGCACATAAAGTTCGAAAAGTTGATTCAAATTATTGAGATGTATGCAAGAGGAACATGGCGGCCTTTTACACTGTTTTCATTTGGCTTCAGGATGCAGCCATTTCTGCAATGACAGGTACTAACGTCTTAGGCCGGACTAAACTCAGGCCTAAAATCAAAGATAGTACCGTGTGGCGGTACCAACTAGATTCAAGCTTACCGCTAGTAGTGTGCTATAAAACTAGAAATGCTACTTGGGAGGTTTACTCAAATGTCTACAAAATTCACACAAAAAGACAATTTCAAGCAAACCTACCCTGACCCGGATCCAAAAAACCAAAATCAACATAAAGCGCAGCAGGCTTCGACAAGACGTGTCCCCGTGTGTCATAGTTTGTTCTACAAAACAGAAAAATCTGCTTCCAATTGACGGTCGGAGCCCAACCTTCTCATCGTTACTCGTAGCACATCCATTAACACCAATTAGCACCAATTGACCGAATCTGTTGAAAATAAATTTTCTATAGATCATAATATCACCCGGAGAATCATCGCATCGAATCATTCTCCCGTCACGATCGATCAGTGATTTTTGGATACTTCTATCCGAAGGAAAATCACAGCAAACGAAAGATACTAATAAGCTTCCGTTCGTTAGGCAAAACACCTGCCTAAGGTAACCCAAATAGTTATAAAATATCCAGTAGCAATTAGTGGAAACGGCATACACTACGTATTGCGAAGGGCACCACTAACGAACGGCTTATGCAACGGGCGGCGACAGTATCGATTATTATTATTACTATTAATCACACGGGCGGTTCCTGCGCAATGCGGTAATTGTGACATACGAGTGATGAAATTATCCGCCGGACGCATAAACGCGTCCGAAATATACACCTGCTACTGTCGCTAGACTAGTCGTGCGTACATATTTTTGGGACACAGCGAAATTCCAAAATTTTTAGAACACTTGAGTTGTGTGATAGTGATGTTTGTCGCTAGGTAACTAAAGAAGCCTGTTTAACCTTCCGGCAGTCGCGCTAGTGCACTGAGTGCACGCTGCTCTGAAAATCTAGCGAAATCGTCTTAGAGCACCAGCGGCTGCTCATTCAGTGGGCCATAAGCGCAACTTACGGAGAGAAACAATTTCAATTTCTGATCATATCGGACTTTAATTTGACTACTAATAGCATAGCATATGCGATTGCACAAATCGTGGGTGGCTGTACAGTGATCAGCTAATATATAACAAAATATCCACCATACCGCGTCACAAGAAAAAAAACATTTGGGATTACCGCTTTTTCTTCATAGTGAAACAAGCATCACAGTGTACACCTGGCCAACGTCCTTACAATTGCCGAGGAAGGGAAGGAATGTTAGTTCAACATCTACTAGCGAAAGTGCAGGGAACCCATACTACTTTCATAGATGTTTCAGGAATAGGAGTTTGTGTTAGTAGGGCAGGTTAATTATCAGGAACTTATTCAAACCACATTTCGTAGGAAATACAGTGTAAAATGGATGTAACTTACCTTTTGTCCATTAATTTATGGGAAACCTAAAATCAATGCATAAAATGGTTGTGAAAATAAAAATATTTAATGCACAAAATTTGAGCTTACGAAATTTAAAAAAAATAAATTATACGTTGTTTCGCATATTTCTGCGGATCTTCTGATAAACAACACTTTTTTACACATGTGGTAACGTTTTGTCACATATGGAATTATTAGCACTAATTCCATGAACAAAATTCAATTAAATATGTTGCTTTCTTTTAAGCCGTCATTTTCCCCAACTATACACCCTGTAGCATAAAGTCTCGTGAAATGTATATAAAAGGGACGTCACAATTCATATTTACAATACGTCGCGATGTTCGTTTACGTCAAATATAATAATCATTTGTTCTATTTCTAGAGTAGAACCTCTAGCAGAACTCAGTCACTTTCAACCCACCCTAATTGAACGCGAGAACGCTTTCCGCTACTCGCCAGCAGATGGCGAACTGAGTACGACGTGTAAAAATTTAGTGGGGACCCACTAAGACGTCCAAAAAATTGTTTCAAAATCGTTCAACACGGGTCCAATGATGGACGTTCGTTGAACGGTTATTTGGACGTTGTCCAAATTGGTCCAACGAACGTCCTTGATTGGACGATTTTGAAACCAACCGTTCTTAGAGGGGAATTATGCATAAGTTAAAACGCAACTTTTTACTATACCGAAAGGCACTCCATGCACGCTCATTAAAAATAACTCAAAAGTGAGTAGCCAGCCACTCAATTTCATAAAAAGTGCACGTAGTCAAAAGATGAGTTCTTCTATTTTACTAAGTTTTGAGTTCGTGATAAAGATGTCAAATTTGAGTACTTTTTACTCAAAGGCCAAATACGGAAAATAACCATTCAGTATATCTAATAACATTAACAAATAAACTTATCACTGTTTAAAACTTCACTAACCTGAATCTTATGGTGTTATGGCGATGCCCAAAAATCTATTTCGAGATCTTTTCTCGCTGTGAACCGGAACCGCTTCTACGGGCAGGAGCAACCAAAAAATTGAAGGAATGTTATTTCAAAACATCAACAAACTTGTCGAAACTTGCCTTTCAGATTCTGATTGTGTTCTCCCCGATTCTTGCACTGCTAGATCGGTTTTTTTTAACATTGCGTAAGTGGCGTCCCACCATATGAACTTTAACAAAGTTTTTTTTCACCCAACAGATTGAAAATTTAGGTGTTACTCAAGAGTGGAGTTAGTTCAACTCAAATCGAAACTCATATTTGGACAGATCGCCCCAGTTTTTGAAATTGAGTATTAGCAACTCAAATTTTGAGTAGTTTTAAATGAGCGTGCAGTATCAAACTTTTTTCCGTTTTTTGTCACCGCGCGACCGAAAATCTACCAGACATGAGTCAATTGAGATTCACTAGGTTTGTTCCAGTACATGGAAGTTACTCCCTGTTGCTCCGGAGCAAAAAATTCTTGCTCCTTTTCACTCCGGTTTGCCACCAGAAGAAGAAAAAAGAGAAGAAGATAGTACAGGAACGATTTTCTCCCTGTTTGCTCCGGAGTACTTCCAGTTTCTCCTGATACTGGAACAAACCTACTATCACTACAAGAGAACGGAGCAAACTACACAGAAAAGAATATTTTGTATTGCTTGTGGCACTAAAAACTGGATTCTAACCGCAATGCGCACTTACTATTTTTCTATTAAATTCTTATCATAGACTGGTTAGCTCGACTGGTCTGTCTATGAAAGTACCATCTCTATCACTTGAAGTACATGTGTTTTGACAGCTCGCAGTTTTCAGTAGCAGTTTGATCACTCGCACTTTGAAAGTGCGGAGTCCATGTTGGTGGGAAGTGCGCAATAATTTTCAGTTTATTTTCATGCATATATTTGGAGCATGAATATAAATGCAAAATTAAGTTCCACACCACAAATACACACGACTTGTCGTACTTTCTTCAACGAATTTTATTATAGTTTTACACGTGGATTGAAAATTACAGTTTTTTTAAACGGAAAACCAATGCACTTCAATGTATTTTTACTCGAATACTGCTGTAAAATGAATGACATGTACATATTACACGAATGAAAGTATAAAATTGTATGCTGTTTGATGCTCCAATTAATTTCAACGTAATTTTCAATCAATTTTTTGATTCAATCGGTGAATGTTTACATTCGTATTGATTTACATGTCGTTTAAATTTCATTATTTTTTGGTGTGTATATTCTGACCAAAAACACCGTAATCGCTTCTATGGCGGTGAACCATTTGGTGAAATTTTTAACTTTTAGTTAAAATCTGACACTTCGAAAGTTATTTGCAAAATAACCCTACACGGAAACGAAAAACTACTTAAAATTGAGTTCCTTTCACTCAATCTTGTGGTATCGTGGGGGAACTTAAAATTAGGTGAACCGTGTTGAAGGTAGTTTCCATTTAACCACGGCAAAAATTACAACTCATTGATAGGTTTTTTATACTCAAATTTAAGTTGAATTTATCTAATTTTGAGTATACTCCAAACAACTCAAAAGTACCTTCCTCCACGGAAGACCTCGACTGAGTCGAATCTCTCGTTTTGTTTTTGACAACACTAATAAGTGCGAAAGAGACGCACAACTCAAAAGTAAGTTAAAAGAACTTATTCTGCAGGATGTTTTATTTAACCGTGTACTGTGGAGCATGGTTAAAATTGACAGCGATAGTTAAATTTGACAGCTCGATGGTTAAAATTTTGCCCATGATGCAGAATAAAGTGGTGGAAACATTTCCTGTACCTAATTGAGGTTGTCAATATTTTTCAATACAAAATGAAGGGATAAAGATGGAAACGATAACGTGTTGTGTAAAGATTTGTTTGGGTTATTTCATGATGTGGATGTTTACTTTTCGAGGCTATGACTGACATACTTATTGTAATAAGAAAAAAATTAATTTTAAAATATCGACAAATGTTCACACCTCTACCAACTTGTGGTCATCGCAGCTGTCAATTCTAAACAACTATCCATATGTCAACTTTTAAAATGGTTCGGTCTCTCGGTTAAATTTTTCCATTCAAGAGAAAATAACTTTCGAACTGTCAAATTTTAACTAAAGATTAAAAAAATTAAAGGGTTGTGTACAGGACACGACCACGGTGACATTAAAAATGTAGCGTTTTTCAAGAGCGTGCAAATGAATTTTATCTATCACACATATCGACTCACGTTCTTGTTCACTCGCCTGTTTTCATATGTTACAATTTGCTATATACCCTCCCCATCAAAACATAATTTATTGAAGGTCTTTTAACGGTAATCTATTAATTAATCAAGTATCTCACTAGGTGATTGGCATTATTTGGCTGATCCATCTAGTAAAAATAGGTTGGTCTGTCCAGAAAATATATTCAAAAGAAAAGTTCCATATTGAGAGCTGTGATGAGGAAGCCCATGCCCGCCAACGGAAATATACAGATTCTCCATGAAATATGAAATTTCATTTTCCATTTAAATTTTCAATAATGTACTAATGAACTTAAGTAAACAATCTTAAGTTTAAGTATTTCTTGATCGATTAGTGGTGGAAAAAATGAAATTATTTGATAAATTACATTGTTATGCAACGTTCGCACTACCAGTTAAAACGGGTTTTTATGCTATCTTGGTGACATTTTTCTTGTTGCTAATTATTAAAACGTGTTATAACTCTGTAGTGTAAACATTGTATTATTAAACCAATTCTGCAGCGTTTTATGTTATATAGGTGTTTTATGTGGTAATAGGACTGACATAATTGTATCTTCAGTACAGCGGTTTGTTTCATAATTTAAAACAGATTTATTTTAAATTTAAATTAGTATACCCAACCGTTCTATTTGTTGTATACTTTAAAACGCAATTAGAACTGTGTTTTAAATACATAGGGTAGGACAGATATTCTGACTGGATAAACTGGGAAAACAATTTTAAGTCCAGTAACGCTTAAGACATGGCTTGAATTTGAATCGAAGAAGAACACCCGCTTCAACTGCTGCTGGGACGGTAAGTTCTGTTTTAAAATTTTCCGTTGTGTGCAGTACGAAACAAAAGTGTTTGAAATTATAAAACAAAAAGTTCTGCTGGGAATGTGATTGTTTCCGATGCAATTACACTCAGATTTTTCACGCAGGAGATACAGGCCGTGTAAATGAAAACCGCGTAAATTTAAAAAAAAAACGCGTTAATGAAAACCGCGTAAATTTCAAAATCCACATAAAGAAACCTGAGTGTACTCTCCTATATAAAATACTACGCTGCTGAACAGTGCAATAGCTACAGAAGCACGTTGTCAGATGCCTTACTGATAAAAAACATATAACCGAAATATTAAACATGAAAACCAATAGGCTCTTTACCCTACGCAGCTACAAAGCTCCGTAAACATGGATTAACAAGTTACAACGCACACGCATGCATAAAAATAAATATATTTTTATCAAACGCAACACTCTTAAGCAGCACACACCGTATTGAATTAAATCAAAACCACCCCGCCCACCCACTTTGCAAATCATTCTGTGACACCGTGCTGGTACCAGAAAAATCCGCACACGGCCACCGCTGCCGAAAATGCATAGCGTCTACCGCTTATTGTAGTGCCCAGACGCTGCAGCCATGATCTTACCCGTTCGACATAAGAACAAAAACTGATTCAAACGGGTACGCGTCACCTCTATTTATAAACTAACCGTATATGGTTTAGTCACTTAGGTGCGAGTGTGTGCAAATGCCAACGTTACCGAAAATCGATAGCGCTTATTGCATCGCCCGGAGACGATGTTGCTCGCATGGGATAAGAGCAACAACTGATTTAAACGGACATGCGTTGCTTCTATTTATGACTTTTCGTGTTTCATTGAGCAACTAAGCTGCCCTCTCTTGACGGCTGTGTCTGAGAAATCTGCCTCACGAATGGTAATTTTCCCGTTTTTCGTGAACTTTTTAATTTTACCAGTTTCCAAAAGTCTACTTTTATTGGGGAGATATTAAATTATTACCAATATTTAAGTTAGGTGTTTCTGAATCGGTTGGTGTATGAATGATTAAAATCCATCTAGTAATATCGGAGTTATAAGCGTGCAAACCTTACATAGTTTCGTTACATGGGAGATAGTTTAGATTTTAGAATGACACCTAGCCCCAGATAGTGGAGTAAGACATTTTTAATGTCAAAAATCGCCAAATGGTTCACAGCCTAAAGTCTATTAAATATCACGAGCACAAAAATAACAACTTAACCCTCAAATGCGCAATGTTGTTTTAAAACAACATTGCAGAAACCATCTCAAAATTATCGTAGCAAAGTATTAAAACCGTGAGACAATTTTCAGAAAATTTGAAAAAAAAATTGGTTTGCGCCTTTAAGGATTAATCACAGCAGTGTTGCCGCTCCTCTCATCGGACTTTAATTTGACTACCAATCAAACTAAAATCATATGTTACAGGAATGTTATCCTGATATAATTTTTTAATTCCTTTTTGATCATATCGTAAAAAAGAAAAGCTGCTACTTGCATTGTATCGCATTCTTTTCCAAATTTAAGCATCTAAATCATAACAAACTTGTTGGTAAAAGAAGGACCTATTTTTTCATGGTTCAGCCATAAAAAATATTAACTGGAACTCACGTGCGGATCGTGATTTAAATTGTCAACACATTTCCAAATATCTTAATCGAAATGCTACAGCATGATATTGTGTATGCGTAGTAAATACTATGGAGAGTGAAAACAAAACCCCCGACGCGCCGATAGTGCATTGGTTGGGCATCATTGTGCAAACTTTTGTACAATACATACCTATACTACGGCGAGAACGTGATCGTTTTGTCGCTTGCCATTGTGAAGGTATTCGAATACACCCCATAAGGGACCATTCATAAATTACGTAACGCTTTCAGGGGAGGTAGGGGGTATGCCAAATTGTGACATGTTGTGACATATGGGGGAGGGGGAGTAAGCTAGAACGTTACGTAACATATTTTCACTGAAGAAATTTTTTTTTAAAGGAATTTGTTACGTAATAGGGTAGGGGAGGATAGAGAAATTTGTGACAATTTGTTACATGGGGGAGGGGGTAGTCAATTTGAGGCCATTTTTGCGTTACGTAATTTATGAATTGTCCCTAATTACACTGCTGTTCTTTTTCGTGGTGAAGTAATAAGCGGCTCGATTGTGCTTGGTGCCGGGCGGGATAACTACCGGCCAGGAATACTAATCGGTTAGTCACGCCGCCAACCTTCGGTTCACATGTTGTTGTTACTTACCTACCCAGACACACACTTTTGGAAACGAACGGTTGCGACGGTCGCTAGTACGAATCTAAATTGTTTGAACTGTTGTTATTATCAAAAACAAAGTTGTTGTGCTACCTTCCAGAGCGGAACTTAACTTTTTATTTTGACCGATTCTTATTGTAACGAACACGTTCCTATGTACAAGATTAACCCTTCCAGGTTCGGGCCCCGATCATATGACGACAACGATCAGCACCTTAACCTCAGTACCGTCGGGCCGGGATTTGTTATCAAATATGACACTGCTTTTGTTACAAATGCTGAAAATCACTGCCAAGTACGGCGACAAGACTAATATTGTATTGGTAAAGTAGGCCAAGGTTCTATGAAACGTTGCACCAATAATTTCGTTACGTACCCAAAGGAAGGTCATCGACACAACTGAGTAATAGTAGCTGATTATGTTTCTTTACAAATCCATTTTTAACAGAACCACCCCAGTTATCGGTTCATCGAATAACGATTTACTGCAAAGACAGTTTGTTCATTCACTCGAACTATGCCTCATCATTACATCATCCTATCGTCGAATCGCATCGCATGTATCACAAATGACCCCCTTCCTCCCTCCTCTGGGCTTCTGGACAAGCTAGATAGAATGCGCTGACCGCGTTGCGAGTATAACATACTAATGTGGGATTGGATGCATGGAACGCGTGCTCGGCTGGACTGGGTGTGATGTTTTTCGTTTACCTACAAATAGGTTTAGATGTGGAAAAAGTTGTTAATAACGAAAGGGAAACAAAACCGGTGATAAGGCGGCGGCGACCGGACGAGTGCGTTTGCCGGGGAGCAGAAAAAACCGGCTGTTTGATCTTTTTTTTTTTTTTCGTGAGTCACATGCCGGTGTCACGGCGACGATGCAGGTGGTGCTCCTCAATCGATTCTGTCCAGGTGTTTCGAGTTCTGCGCAGACAGGAAATGATGGTGGGGTTGGTGATGGTAGATGTTATCGCATCATAGAAAGCACAGTCCAAAATCGACCGATCCGGGTATTTTTTTTTTCTATTCTAACAAAACAAACAAGTCTGTGTCGGGGAATCTGTCTGATAAGAGTGAATGTACTTACGAATGATGATTTTTTTTTCATGGGTACTATTTGTATTTTATCAGCCTTCTGGATGAAACGTTCGACAAGATGATAACACATGACTAATTGTTTGAGAGATGCAGATAAGGTTTGGGTTTAGAAGCTAGGCGATGCTGGACCAATCTCTAGTGATTGTTGCTGCTATTGTTATTGCTGGTAACTGCGTTGCTCACTGAAGGATTTTTTGATAGGCTCTGGCTCCCACTTGGTGTGAATTGGGGGGTCAAATTTATGACCATGGCTGTGTCATTCTTGGGGCTTATTTGTTTATTCGTTTTTTCCTTGTTTATTTGATACGGCTCTATGCGTTAGCATAACTGGGCCGTGGGTCTTTTATGATTTTTACAATATGTAAATATTAAAATTTACTTTCATGTGTCCATCGGGTCTTGTTGACGCAGCTTGCTGTTGCGTGTTGAGATCCTCTTCTTTGGTGGTGAAACATAAGGTACGCCGTCTGCCGCACTGTGGGGGTCATTCGGTCCGTCTTCTCTTACATTTTCGTTCACGTCCATGTCGTCATCGGTACTGCATTCATGATGATCACGGTCCGATGTTCTTGTTTGTTTCTTGTACTTACGGGTCGCTGTTGTAAATCCTTCGTCATCGGTATTTGATTCTTTATTGCTGGTGTTTGTTGTTGGTTCAGAGATATTTGGTGTAATCGTTGTTACTTCGCTGTTTGAAATGGCAGTTGGTTTGGTGTTGTTTACTGCCTGGTCCGCAGTCGTTGGTTTAACAACCGGTTGTGGTTTAGCATACGATGATTGTATACCGGTTATGGTCGTAGCAGGTGGAATTTCCTTAGCAGTCTCTGCGCAAGCTTTTCCGTGGTATTGCGGCTGATCACAATACTGGCATGTAGGAATTTGCCCTGGGTACGAGATTAGTGTTCGTTGAGAATATTCAATACCTCGGGGTGATGTGCATGTGAAAGTCAAGTAAGAGGGAATAAGTTTTGTCGGACGCATTCTCACCACACGAACGCCGTTGCGGAGTCCTGTGAAGTAGTTCCTCCAAATATCTCACGTGACACTATTCTCCTTTCCGTATTGTGACATGATTTTTTGATAACGGAGTCGCTAGTACGTGGTATCTTTATTTCAATACTGTTAACATCTATATATGTCGGGATACTGTATAAAATGCCATTACATTCGACGACGTGTTTCATGTTGTTCTCGGAAGCGAATGATTCTGTTTGACTAATGTTTTTGAACATAATCAGTACCGCATGACGTAAATGATGGAATTGCACCGCATTAACTTCTGCTACGTTCAGATTCATGTTCACTTTCAACATTTGCTCCACTTCACGAATTGATTGTCTTACCGGACATTTCGAGTAGTCAACAGCAACACAGTTTGCCCGCAACGGGACATACTCTTGCTTTGTATTGTCACTCATTGTTTGTTCACGTTTCACACACTAGGTAGAAGGAATCAATTTTTGCCTTTGCAAATAGACCAAGCGGCGCGCGGGTAAATTTGATTCCTTGCCCTGCTACAGCGACTTCTAGCGTCTGGACTGAGCGAGATGAGAAACCGAACTGTGTATTCATTGTATTCTTCATCAACAGACCCCTTGGTCCCAATGGAGGTAGCTTAGACTAGTTACATTTAAAGATAGACAAGGTTTCTACCTCCGCTGACTCCCGAGGCATGTACGTCACCGGCCGAGAGTTAATCATCTCTTCCGATTAATCCAAAACAGGTAACAACACCTCGTCGCTTAGTTTTCTGCTATCATCGAATGTCAGATCTCACTTTCCCCCTTTCAACGTTTCCCAGCTTCAACCCATGTAAGAGGCCAAAGGTGGGTTGAAGTGCCACTGTGGTTGAGCATCCACGAAAGCTTCCACGCAATTGATGTCAATTTGTCTTCCCTTCCCCCCTTCCTAACTCTTACAGCTTGAAAATTTGTTCCATTACCCGAAAATACTTCTAGCGGGACTTCTCTGCGACACATAAATCTGCCATGGTGTACGCCTGGCTAGTGAGACTGTGTATGACTCTCGTGGTCAAGCACGTCATCGATGCCGCCCATCGCTTTTCATTCCAACAGTAACGTTCAGTAAACCAAAATAGTCGATGCTCACGGGCACAAAATGGTCGTATTCTCGACGTGATCCTCTGATCGGGCAAAGATGCTATTCTAGGAAATTTGGGGAAACACTTGCGGACTCAACACCAGATGCATTTCTTTGACGCCCGCAGTACTGTCGCTTGCAATTTCGGAACAAAAAGCGGTGTCAGATTTCGTCCACTACCGTCTCACGATTGGCGTGGCCAAATGGCTTGTGATAGAAAAACAGAAGCTTCTTGGTGACATTGTGGTTTTTAGCGAGCGCAATCGGGAATCTCAGCGCGAACGGAATGAATTCAGCATGTGCGGATCGACTCTTCAACTGCATAACATCATTAGCATCCAACAACGTTCTGGAACATGCCATCGCTCTGAAAGCAAATCTCGATTTTTGAACAAAATCTTCACTCTATCAGCGAAAAACCTTTTGTAGAACTTTTCTCCACAGGTAATTTTTAGTAACTTCGATACTGGTAAGTGGTGTCACTAACGCTGCCAATGGCTTGTTTTGAATTTCCAAGGGCGTCGGATAAGTAGGCAACGCTGCAATTCGTGGGCCTAACTTTTTAGTGCGACAGTTCGAAATGAAACGAAAAATACAGGCAACCGTTCAAATTGAAACTATCCAACATGAAAAGCGGATGGTGTCAACAAAAGGTTTTAGTGTAATCTTTTTTCGTGGAATAAATGGACGGCTCGAAGCTCTTCTTTTGGGTTTAGTTTCCCTCTGATGGCCAAAGTGCATCGGACGATGCTGAAATCTGTAAGCGTTTACATATTCACCGTTCGAATCCATAAGCTGACAGGGTTTTTATTTCGTTTATACATCAGCGCTGTTCGTATTTTTGGTGATCTGATTGAATACACGCTAGTACGACTCAATAGTTGGTCCACAGGAAGGTTCTAGTGATGGGAAAGGCGCGGTCTGTTTAATTGACTGGCATACTCTAGCACCAATAACTGCCGCTAGTAGTTCCAGTCTAAGGATGCAAATATATTGCAACGGCGCTAGTTTCGCTTTGGATGCGACTAGTACACAACCGTTAGCGGTTTCGCTTACATCAACAAAGACGTGTAGCTGCAAATCGTAACAGTCTTGTGGGAGAGCTGAGGAGAAATAGCAACGGAGTATTTTTAATTTATCGACTGTCAGCATTACTGCAGTCCATCGGTCCCATTTGTCAGCAGAATTGTCGTCAGTTTTTTCATCCCAAGTGCAGCCGCTACGCCACAAGGCTTGGATGATCAGCATTCCGTGAATTGCGAATGGAGCTAGGTAACCGTGTGGGTCAAAGAAGCGCATAACGCAGCTGAATACTTGGCGCTTCACAGATTGCTTCAAGCTCATTTCGTAAATTAGTTAAGAATACGAAAACATCTTCCGATGCGTCCTATAAAACCCCTAGAACACACTCATCAGTGGTAGTTTGGTCGGAACTGAAATGAACCAGTTTATCTGTTCTAGGCACGCCTAGTTCTTCAAGGAAAACAGTTGAATTAGAGACCTAACTACCAATGCGGAATCCAGCCTTCGAATGGATCCTTCTTACTTCAAGTGCTCGTTGAGACGCACTGTCGACAAAATCGGTGCTGTCTAAGTAATCGTCGACATAGTGCTTGTCAATAAGAACTTCTATTGCAACCCGGAACTGCCTAATTATCTGCCGCGCATTTTTGTTTTTTACATATTGCGCGGAACGCGGATTCGGCATTGATCCAAATCTCACTATGTGCATTACCTAGAATTGTGAAGGACCGAAAGGGTCGTTCCGAAAACGAAACCGCTCTGACTGCTTATCATTCCATCTGATCAGAATCGATTAATGATGCGTTTCAGTCATGTCGCCCTCAAAGACGATTGGCCGCTCACGGAAATGATACAGCGCAACTGGCAGGTAAGTGAACGAATCTGGCCCTTGAGCAGTGCTGAATGAAGCGAGAATCCTTTGACTGCGGCCGGCGCATTACAAACCTTGTTGGGATACTTCGAGTTGAGTACCACATTCGATGGAAGGTACCAAACATTACCTGGCATCGCTTTCCCTATATCCTGCGCCGTGAACTTGTGCGCGTATCTTTGCTCCAAATGATGACTGACTTGCTGGCACACGTGCCTCTGCAATTCTTGGACGTCTTCTTCAATTCATCGCCTTGGGGTAGCTGCCTGGTTATCGAGGGTGGTCTTTCTTTCACAAAAGACCGGATTTGTAACGATCTCTCACCCAGAAGGTAGTTTCCTTCAATATTTTTCGTGTGCGGCCATCATCGGCTGATTTCGGAACCATAGTAACTGATATTCGAGATTCTTCCAGCACGTAATGGCTTCAAAGTAGTTCATGGAGTTCAAGATCCTCCGCTCGCTGGACATCATCGTGACAGGAAAAAGTTCCTTCTACTCCCTAAGAAGCTAAATTGGAGTAAATTCCCGAGTTTATGCAATTGGTACACAAACCAACATAAAGTTACATCTAATGTTTTGTGTTTCGGATTCTCCTGATCAGTAACTAACATCTGACTGGGCCTAAACAGTACATTCAGTGCAATTTGTTCACCTGCATCCCCAATACGTGATTTCAAAGGGGCGTAACCATCCTGATGTTACAGACCAATCAAAATTTTTGTAGTGTCACTACGATAATCGTTCACAGGCAAACCTTTCAAGTGACTATATTTGGCTGCAGCATGCGTGTAGTTCAACGGCACTTGATACACTGTGTGAAAATTTTTCAAAGCGCATTGCTTTCTGGAATTTCTCTGCCAGATCCACAGATGAACACGTTTCGAGTCACGTGTCATTCCGGCAGTCTATTTCATCAGAATTGGCTATGATTCCCCTTCTATCTTAATCTGTTCTGCTGCTTCCTTTTCCACAGACGAATTGGATACGCCCTCATTGAGAAAGGCGATCACGTCCACGAACCATTTACCGTTGGTCATCCTGACCGGAACCATTCGAAATAGAACCGGTTGATATTAGGTAACGAACAATGCGCGTTGTAATCTGTTGGCACAGGTATCAAATAGCGCTGATGGTTCGGCGGATAAAGCAATGGACGATGTCACTCCTAGTCGGATTTCACGGCACATTTGATCTTGGAACGGCAATGCGTCTGATCACGCTCGTTTAAGTAAATTTTGCATATTTTCCACTTGTTTTCCCTCCTCATTCTTTATCCCCATGAGAGCTTACGGAAGTATTTGCAGAAACAAATCCCGTGATCTGTCCGATTCCACTCGACATAATTGACGGCTATCCTCCTCAAGCTTCTGACTTCCTGTCGTACTACTTTTGGATTACCGGACACCGGTCTTCCTCCTCTGCGATGTGTATGCAGCAACTCTTCCGGTTGCTTTTCTCTCCACGTATGTTCGCTTTTGTGCTTGTTATCCCGGCGACTTTGCTCCGGTTACATTTCGGTAAAGAGTGTCACTTCTTTCATTTCCGATATGATCTCCGACAACAAATCCGCAAATATTGCCAAAGTCACTACAGCTTGCCGTCGTTTATGCTCTTTAGACTATCCCGTAAGGATTGGCAGTTTCTGAAATGGACCTTTTCTGGCTGCTAATTAGGTATCCGAATCATCGCCACACTACGAGTCCCGGTTATGGTACGACGAAGGCTCACGTTGTGATACCTTTCTAGATCGTATGTGCGGATTACTTCACGATATAGTACCCGACTTTTGTGGTGGTGGGTTGCTTAGGTATTAGTCGATAGCAGATGTGGAGCTTTCTGAATAACCGCCTTCATTTTATGTAATTTTTTTATCAGCTGTTCGCTTCATCTCTAATATCTCGTGCTTAAGCTCGAAATAAGCTAGATGTAGCAGTTCTTGGTGATTCATTCCCAGGTGGAAATTACTTCGTTTTATCTCCTTCATAAGTTCTAGGTCATGTTCGTGCTCCTAATCGACATCTTCTTGCTCCATCCCATTGGCCAAGTACATCGCATTGTTCTTGAAATCAAACTTGAGTTTAAAGATTTTACAATAAACTATTTGCTTGTCACAAAGTGCACAGTCACTATTTGTTGAATCTAGGTTAGAATCCTCCTGTTCAGCCGTGCTCATAATTTTTTCAGTGTTCGGATGAGTTGAAACCCCTTTTTGGAAGCAGACCGCTCTTTTGGATGTAACTAATAACTAGAAATTGAATTTTAATAAATATCAAAATAGGTAACTAAATTTTAATTGCTTACATAAATGGTTTCTCTTCTCCTAAACTTTCCCTCAGCCCAAACGTGAAACAATTCAATTTAGCCTTTCATTGCGATGGATTCAAACCAGGTATACTTACTGTATACAAATTTAGATAAACAGGTACATTCAATATGAGGTAAGTGATTACTTTTTGGTATGGCAATGATTTTTGCGAACTTCCTGTTATCTCTTAACGGCAACCAATCCTCACAGAACTATCATCAATCCTCACTGAGCCACCGAGTCGCTAATGGCGTTTTTGCTTGACTCCGAAACTGTGTCAGGTTCTAACGTCATCCCCAGTTAAACTCATTCCGGAACCGGTTCGGATTTCTGAATGGAGTCATTATGGATTCCAAATCAAATGCAACAACCGATTCCGACTCAGAATCGGTTGTTGCATTTGATTTGGAATCCATAATGACTCCATTCAGGATTCCGAATCAAATTCCGAATGGTTTGACCGGGTCGCTTTCAGCTCATACATTTTGACTGCAGTTGTGGTAGAAACTGACTCAGTTTTGCTTCAAGCAAAAACGACATAGGTGTCTCATTGCTTGAGTATAGTGGTGCCAATCAGGGATGCCATTATGCCAGATTTAGGTTTTGGCAGCTTCCAGACAAAAAGACAAAACTCTCATTCTGCCAGATTTTCAAGTTTTAGAAGCAGCTATTTACACTATTTGTAAATTTTGTTAATAATGTCCCAAATTTTACAAAAATCGATTGATGCACATTCTATGAAAACTAAAATGTATGCCAAATTTCGATGACTTTGAGGTCGCTGTCAAGTGCCAGATTTCGCCAGATATTTTTAGTTGAACTGTCAGATTTTCTTTGAAAACTAGTGGCAACCCTGATGCCAATAGCTATCATCCGAAAGTTAATCTCAGTTCTGCTCAGTTTCACTTTTCGTCATGACTCACCACACATCACATTGTATCGCATATCAAGACTAGCTAAACATCAATTTAAATACCTCCAATGACAAAAGCTATGCACCAATTATGGGAATCCTCCCCATCCCACAATTCAATTACTGTCACCGGCTCTACCCGGAGCTCTCCCGGGGAAAACAAAACACCCTTGCGTGACCCAGTCAGTCAGCCAGTCAGTCACTCACTCATTCGCCGTTGTGTTGTGTTGTGCCTTTATTTTCCGATATGGAAGGCGAGAATGGTTTCCGCCTGCAACCGCGATGCTCGATTGGATCCGCTCTAACCGCATGCGATTGCCGCCAGTTGATAAGATCGGCCCCTCCTGGAAAGTGTTTGTAATTACAGTGAATGTGTTTACATTAGTAGCACCCAGCAGCACCCCGTCTGCTCGCTAGGAAATTCTGTTTGATAATCTCATTTTCAATTGGTTTTATCGATTTAGCTACTACTACTACTCACCCAACGAGCCGGCAGTTTATCGGAGTGGTCAGTGTTGAACGGGCATCTCATTAGAGGATTTGAAGAGTTCACTACCTCAAACGGTGGGCAGCAGAAATGGCTCCCAATATCACCGAGCAGGAGGTCACCGTCGTTAGCAACTGTCAGAATGGCACGGCAGTTCGACAGCGAGTAGGCGACGCCAATCTAGTCACCAGTGACGATAATAATAATCAACTAACGAAAAGCCAACCAGTGCAGCAGAAGCAGCCGGATGATTTTCGGGCGCAGATCCGATGGCCTGATTTTTTCGCACAGTTGTTCCTGCACGTAGGATTCCTGATAGGCGTGTGGCAGCTAGTGACACTGCAGGCTAAGTTCTACACCGCCGTGTGGAGTGAGTAGAATCTGATTTGTTCCCGCTTGACGAGTAAATTGAGTAAAATGTTACATATCACATTTCAGCACTACTACTGGTATGGGGATCCGGCTTTGGAATCACAGCCGGTGCCCACCGGCTCTGGTCGCACAAGTCGTACAGAGCCAAGGTACCACTGCGAATACTGCTGATGTTCCTATTCACCATTTGTGGGCAGGTAGGTGGTGTTAATCGTAACTCGCAGCAAACGCCAGTCGCTAGGCAGCAAGCTTAACAGAGTGCTCGATATTCGCTTGAATTTCAGCGTGATGCCTACACGTGGGCGCACGATCACCGGGTGCACCACAAGTACTCGGAGACGGATGCGGATCCGCACAACGCAAAGCGTGGTTTCTTCTTTGCCCACGTCGGGTGGGTATTTCTGACGCCCCATCCGGACGTGGTAGCCAAGCGGAAGGTCATCGATATGAGCGATCTGGAGGCCGATCCGATCGTTATGTGGCAGAAGAAGTAAGTCGGAGCGTTTTGTTCATTTTGCGTTGTACTTTTTTTATTTTAAACGATATTTCTCCATATTTTTGAGTCATTTTACAACAAAATTCCTCAAAGAAAGATAGTTTTAGTAATTTCTATGACACGTTTGAATTCATTTGTTTTATTTTGTTCGCGTTTAGTGATTTTATTAAATCTTTCCACACCCTCCCACAGATACTACCTTCCGCTGTTCGCCCTGCTCGTCATCGCATTCCCGGTGCTGGTTCCCTACTACTACTGGTCGGAAAATCTGTGGGTCGCCTTCTGGGTGTGCTTCACACTGCGCTTCACCACCACCCTCAACATCGCCTTTTTCGTGAACAGTGTGGCACACATGTTCGGCAATCGACCGTACGATAAGTATGAGCTTTCTCCCATTGAAACCCCTTTTTTAAAAATTAAGAACAAAAAACAACTATGTAACTATGAATACTTTCAGAACAATCAGCCCGGTGGAAAACCTGTCAGTCGCAATCGCGGCGATGGGTGAAGGCTGGCACAACTACCACCATGTTTTCCCGTGGGATTACAAAACCGGGGAGCTGAAGGGTTACATGTTTAATGTGACGACCGGTTTCATCGATGTTTTCGCACGGATCGGATGGGCGTACGAACGTGAGTATTTGATGAAAATCAATGAAAAGTGGCCATTCTCTTATAATAATCATCATTCATGTAGGAAAATCTGTTTCCCCGGCGATCGTGGAAAGGCGTGCGGCCAAGTATGGCGACGGAACACGCTTCCTGACCGATGAGTTCGCACACAAGGATGCCGTGTGGGGTTTCGGCGATCGGGATATTCTGCCGGAGGATGTAGATGATATCGTGCGATTACAAGAATGAGTATTTGTGTGTGAATAGGAGCCATGTTTTGGCATCGGAGTCAAGTTCAATCGGTAAAGCTTTAGTCACCGGAAACGGAACCCCAAGATGCATTATTTACACGTATGTTAGATGTAAGCGGTACATTTTATGAAAAAAATTAGTGAAGGAGTCCGGTAACTCCTAAACACAGTGCATTATTGGAAAATAAGTTTGAAAAGTGTTTACTAATGTGCCGTGGAAGCACACGTAAAGTTCCACTATTTGTCAGGGAAATCAACTGAATGTCGGTACTAAAACAGTGTCTATTTTTCTAAAAATATCACTTTTCTAAATATTCACGCAACGACTTCGTTTTATTAACTGCATAATTGATGATGTGAAGGATGAGTTGTAATTTACTTACTACGAAGGTTTAGAAGCGCCGTTCGGGTTAGTTCTGATTTCTTCATTATCCCTTGGCACACGAGCAATTCAATGGTGTCGCTTCGAAGTCCGATGTCGAGTGACACCGAAAGGTACCTATTGAGGTTGATCAATATTCTTGTTTTCTGTTTTTATATGCAAAATATGTTAGTTTCCGTGGTCACCTATTCGGATTTGCTTCCATTCGCTAGAGCCGTCGAGGCTAAATGTAAAACGGGGTCACTTGAAGGGTCAGTTTGTTGTCGCGATCGCGATGACAGGGGAAATTTCAGTAGGCACTAGGGGCAAGGTCACATCGGGGAAGAGTTCTAACTTCTATTGGAAGTGCTATAAGTCTCAAGAGAAATTGGTCACTTGATAACGTCTGAAAACTGATTTGAACAGTTAAAAGTATATAATATAAAACAGATCGATCAATTTAATATGAAGTAAATTTGGTTTTAATAGTTTTATTATTCTGTCTGTTAGCTGAAAAATTTAACATTTTAAAATTCTCAAAGCTTAAAGATCTTCCAATCTGAAATTATTTAAAGCAGCTTTCATAGACTAAGAGGAACGAAATTGCGATTATATTGGAACTAAAAATACATTTTTATATTGAATTAAAGTAAAATAGTAAAATAGTAAAAGTAAGCTACCAAAGCTACTAAAGGACCAATTGACGAAATTCGTGAGAAATTTCGTGCGAAATTCCGTGCCAAATTCTGTTCCGGAATTCCGTTCGAAATTTCGTGCGAAATCTCGTACAAAATTCCGTGCGAAATTATGCGCTAAATTCCGTGCGAAATTCCCTGCGTAATTTCGTGCGAAATTCCGTGCGAAATTCCATGCGAAATTCTGTGCTAAATTCCGTGAGAACTTCCATGAGAAATTTCGTGCGAATTTCAGCGTGAAATTCCGCGCGAAATTCCAAGCGAAATGTCGTGCGAAATTCCGCACGAAATTTTGTGCGAAGTTTTATGCGAAATTTCTAGCGAAATTCCGTGCGAGTTTTCGTGCAAAATTCCGCGCGAAATTTCATGCGAAATTCCGTGCAAAATTTCTTACGAAATTTAGCGCGAAATTTCGACCGAAATTCCGTGCGAAATTCTGCGCGAAATCCCGTGCGAAATCTCGTGTAAAATTTCGTGCGAAATTCCGTGCGAAATTCCGTACGAAATTCTGTGCGAAATTCCAAGCGAAATGTGCGAAATTCCGCACGAAATTTTGTGCGAAGTTTTATGCGAAATTTCATGCGAAATTCTGTGCGAAATTTCTTACGAAATTTCGCGCGAAATTTCGTGCGAAATTCCATGCGAAATTCCATACGAAATTTCGTGCGAAATTCCGTGCGAAATTCCGTGCGAAATTCCGCGCAAAATTCCGCGAGAAATTCCAAGCGAAATGTCGTGCGAAATTCCGTGCAAAATTCCGTACGAAATTCGGTGCTAAATGCCGTGCGAAATTCCGCGCGAAATTCCGTGCGAAATTCCGCGTAAAATTCCATGCGAAATTCTGTGCTGAATTCGTGCGAAATCTCGAGAAATTTCGTGCGAAATCTCGTGCAAAATTCCGTGCGAAATTTCGTGTGAAATTCCGCGCGATATTCCGTTCGAAATTCTGTGCGAAATCTCGTGTAAAATTCCGTGCGAAATTATGCGCGAAATTCTACGCGAAATTGCGTGCGAAATCCTACCCGAAATTTCGTGTGAAATTCCGTGCAAAATTCCGTGCGAAAACCAGCGCAAAATTCTGTGCGAAATTCCTTGCGAAATTTCGTGCGAAATTCTGTGCGGAATTCCGTGCGAAATTTCGTGCGAAATTCTATGCGAATTTCTGTGCTAAATTCCATGCGAAATTCCGTGCGAAACTTTGTGCGAAATTCCATGCGAAATTGAGTCCGAAATTTCGCGCGAAATCCCGTCCAAAATTTCATGCGAAATTCCGTGCGAAATTCCCCACGAAATTTTGTATTAAGTTTCATGCGAAATTTCTAGCGAAATTCCGTGCGAGCTTTCATGCGAAATTCCATGCGAAATTACGTGCGAAATTCCGTGCGAAAATCCGCGCAAAATTCCCTGCGAAATCCTATGCGAAATCCTATGCGAAATTCTGTGCTAAATTTCGTGCGAAATTCCGTGAGAAATTTCGTACGAAATCTCGTGCAAAATTCCGTGCGAAATTATGCGCGAAATTTCGTGCGAAATTCTGTTCGAAATTCCGTGCGAAATTCCACGCGAAATTCCGTGCGAAATTCCGTGCGAAATTCCGTACGAAATTGCGTGCGAAATTCCGTGCAAAATTCCTTGCGAAATTCCGCGCGAAATTCCGTGCAAAATTCCGTGCGAAATTCCGCGCGAAATTCCGTGCGAAATTCTGCGTAAAATTCCGTGCGAAATTCTGTTCGAAATTCCGTGCGAAATTCCGCGTAAAATTCCATGCGAAACTCCATGCGAAATTCTGTGCTGAATTCGTGCGAAATCTCGAGAAATTTCGTGCGAAATCTCGTGCAAAATTCCGTGCGAAATTTCGTGTGAAATTCCGCGCGAAATTCCGTGCGATATTTCGTTCGAAATTCTGCACGAAATTCCGTTCGAAATTTCGTGCGAAATTGCGTGCGAAGTTCCATGCCAAATTTCGTGCGAAATTCCGCGTAAAATTACGTGAGAAATTCCGTGAGAAATTTCGTGCGAAATTCCATGCGAAATTGCGTCCGAAATTTCGCGCGAAATCCAGCCCAAAGTTTCATGTGAAATTCCGTGCGAAATTTTATGCGAAGTTTCATGCGAAATTTCTAGCGAAATTCCGTGCGAAATTCAGCACGAAATTCCGCACGAAATTTTGTGTGAAGTTTCATGCGAAATTTCTAGCGAAATTCCGTGCGAGTTTTCATGCGAAATTACGTGCGAAATTCCGTGCGAAAATCCGCGAAAAATTCCCTGCGAAATTCTGTGCTAAATTTCGTGCGAAATTCCGTGAGAAATTTCGTGCGAAATCTCGTGCAAAATTCCGTGCGAAATTTCGTGCGAAATTTCGTGCGCAATTTCGTGTGAAATTCCGCGCGAAATTCCGTGCGAAACTCCGTTCGAAATTCTGCGCGAAATTCCGTGCGAAATCTCGTGTAAAATTCCGTGCGAAATTCCACGCGAAATTCCGTGCGAAATCCCGCCCGAAATTTCATGTGAAATTCCGCACGAAATTTCGTGCGAAGTTTCATGCGAAATATCTAGCGAAATTCTGTGCTAAATTCCTTGCGAAATTCCGTGCGAAACTTTGTGCGAAATTCCATGCGAAATTCTGTGCTAAATTCCATGCGAAATTCCGTGAGAAATTTCGTGCGAAATTCCATGCGAAATTGAGTCCGAAATTTCGCGCGAAATCCCGTCCAAAATTTCATGCGAAATTCCGTGCGAAATTCCCCACGAAATTTTGTATTAAGTTTCATGCGAAATTTCTAGCGAAATTCCGTGCGAGCTTTCATGCGAAATTCCATGCGAAATTACGTGCGAAATTCCGTGCGAAAATCCGCGCAAAATTCCCTGCGAAATCCTATGCGAAATTCTGTGCTAAATTTCGTGCGAAATTCCGTGAGAAATTTCGTACGAAATCTCGTGCAAAATTCCGTGCGAAATTATGCGCGAAATTTCGTGCGAAATTCTGTTCGAAATTCCGTGCGAAATTCCACGCGAAATTCCGTGCGAAATTCCGTGCGAAATTCCGTACGAAATTGCGTGCGAAATTCCGTGCAAAATTCCTTGCGAAATTCCGCGCGAAATTCCGTGCAAAATTCCGTGCGAAATTCCGCGCGAAATTCCGTGCGAAATTCTGCGTAAAATTCCGTGCGAAATTCTGTTCGAAATTCCGTGCGAAATTCCGCGTAAAATTCCATGCGAAACTCCATGCGAAATTCTGTGCTGAATTCGTGCGAAATCTCGAGAAATTTCGTGCGAAATCTCGTGCAAAATTCCGTGCGAAATTTCGTGTGAAATTCCGCGCGAAATTCCGTGCGATATTTCGTTCGAAATTCTGCACGAAATTCCGTTCGAAATTTCGTGCGAAATTGCGTGCGAAGTTCCATGCCAAATTTCGTGCGAAATTCCGCGTAAAATTACGTGAGAAATTCCGTGAGAAATTTCGTGCGAAATTCCATGCGAAATTGCGTCCGAAATTTCGCGCGAAATCCAGCCCAAAGTTTCATGTGAAATTCCGTGCGAAATTTTATGCGAAGTTTCATGCGAAATTTCTAGCGAAATTCCGTGCGAAATTCAGCACGAAATTCCGCACGAAATTTTGTGTGAAGTTTCATGCGAAATTTCTAGCGAAATTCCGTGCGAGTTTTCATGCGAAATTACGTGCGAAATTCCGTGCGAAAATCCGCGAAAAATTCCCTGCGAAATCCTATGCGAAATTCTGTGCTAAATTTCGTGCGAAATTCCGTGAGAAATTTCGTGCGAAATCTCGTGCAAAATTCCGTGCGAAATTTCGTGCGAAATTTCGTGCGCAATTTCGTGTGAAATTCCGCGCGAAATTCCGTGCGAAACTCCGTTCGAAATTCTGCGCGAAATTCCGTGCGAAATCTCGTGTAAAATTCCGTGCGAAATTCCACGCGAAATTCCGTGCGAAATCCCGCCCGAAATTTCATGTGAAATTCCGCACGAAATTTCGTGCGAAGTTTCATGCGAAATATCTAGCGAAATTCTGTGCTAAATTCCTTGCGAAATTCCGTGCGAAACTTTGTGCGAAATTCCATGCGAAATTCTGTGCTAAATTCCATGCGAAATTCCGTGAGAAATTTCGTGCGAAATTCCATGCGAAATTGAGTCCGAAATTTCGCGCGAAATCCCGTCCAAAATTTCATGCGAAATTCCGTGCGAAATTCCCCACGAAATTTTGTATTAAGTTTCATGCGAAATTTCTAGCGAAATTCCGTGCGAGCTTTCATGCGAAATTCCATGCGAAATTACGTGCGAAAATCCGCGCAAAATTCCCTGCGAAATCCTATGCGAAATTCTGTGCTAAATTTCGTGCGAAATTCCGTGAGAAATTTCGTACGAAATCTCGTGCAAAATTCCGTGCGAAATTATGCGCGAAATTTCGTGCGAAATTCTGTTCGAAATTCCGTGCGAAATTCCGTGCGAAATTCCGTGCGAAATTGCGTGCGAAATTCCGTGCAAAATTTCTTGCGAAATTCCGCGCGAAATTCCGTGCAAAATTCCGTGCGAAATTCCGCGCGAAATTCCGTGCGAAATTCTGCGTAAAATTCCGTGCGAAATTCTGTTCGAAATTCCGTGCGAAATTCCGCGTAAAATTCCATGCGAAACTCCATGCGAAATTCTGTGCTGAATTCGTGCGAAATCTCGAGAAATTTCGTGCGAAATCTCGTGCAAAATTCCGTGCGAAATTTCGTGTGAAATTCCGCGCGAAATTCCGTGCGATATTTCGTTCGAAATTCTGCACGAAATTCCGTTCGAAATTTCGTGCGAAATTGCGTGCGAAGTTCCATGCCAAATTTCGTGCGAAATTCCGCGTAAAATTACGTGAGAAATTCCGTGAGAAATTTCGTGCGAAATTCCATGCGAAATTGCGTTCGAAATTTCGCGCGAAATCCAGCCCAAAGTTTCATGTGAAATTCCGTGCGAAATTTTATGCGAAGTTTCATGCGAAATTTCTAGCGAAATTCCGTGCGAAATTCAGCACGAAATTCCGCACGAAATTTTGTGTGAAGTTTCATGCGAAATTTCTAGCGAAATTCCGTGCGAGTTTTCATGCGAAATTACGTGCGAAATTCCGTGCGAAAATCCGCGAAAAATTCCCTGCGAAATCCTATGCGAAATTCTGTGCTAAATTTCGTGCGAAATTCCGTGAGAAATTTCGTGCGAAATCTCGTGCAAAATTCCGTGCGAAATTTCGTGCGAAATTTCGTGCGCAATTTCGTGTGAAATTCCGCGCGAAATTCCGTGCGAAACTCCGTTCGAAATTCTGCGCGAAATTCCGTGCGAAATCTCGTGTAAAATTCCGTGCGAAATTCCACGCGAAATTCCGTGCGAAATTCCCTGCGTAATTTCGTGCGAAATTCCGTGCGAAATTCCATGCGAAATTCTGTGCTAAATTCCGTGAGAACTTCCATGAGAAATTTCGTGCGAATTTCAGCGTGAAATTCCGCGCGAAATGTCGTGCGAAATTCCGCACGAAATTTTGTGCGAAGTTTTATGCGAAATTTCTAGCGAAATTCCGTGCGAGTTTTCGTGCAAAATTCCGCGCGAAATTTCATGCGAAATTCCGTGCAAAATTTCTTACGAAATTTAGCGCGAAATTTCGACCGAAATTCCGTGCGAAATTCTGCGCGAAATCCCGTGCGAAATCTCGTGTAAAATTTCGTGCGAAATTCCGTGCGAAATTCCGTACGAAATTCTGTGCGAAATTCCAAGCGAAATGTGCGAAATTCCGCACGAAATTTTGTGCGAAGTTTTATGCGAAATTTCAAGCGAAATTCTGTGCGAAATTTCTTACGAAATTTCGCGCGAAATTTCGTGCGAAATTCCATGCGAAATTCCATACGAAATTTCGTGCGAAATTCCGTGCGAAATTCCGCGCAAAATTCCGCGAGAAATTCCAAGCGAAATGTCGTGCGAAATTCCGTGCAAAATTCCGTACGAAATTCGGTGCTAAATGCCGTGCGAAATTCCGCGCGAAATTCCGTGCGAAATTCCGCGTAAAATTCCATGCGAAATTCTGTGCTGAATTCGTGCGAAATCTCGAGAAATTTCGTGCGAAATCTCGTGCAAAATTCCGTGCGAAATTTCGTGTGAAATTCCGCGCGATATTCCGTTCGAAATTCTGCGCGAAATTCTGTGCGAAATCTCGTGTAAAATTCCGTGCGAAATTATGCGCGAAATTCTACGCGAAATTTCGTGTGAAATTCCGTGCAAAATTCCGTGCGAAAACCAGCGCAAAATTCTGTGCGAAATTCCTTGCGAAATTTCGTGCGAAATTCTGTGCGGAATTCCGTGCGAAATTTCGTGCGAAATTCTATGCGAAATTCTGTGCTAAATTCCATGCGAAATTCCGTGCGAAACTTTGTGCGAAATTCCATGCGAAATTCTGTGCTAAATTCCATGCGAAATTCCGTGAGAAATTTCGTGCGAAATTCCATGCGAAATTGAGTCCGAAATTTCGCGCGAAATCCCGTCCAAAATTTCATGCGAAATTCCGTGCGAAATTCCCCACGAAATTTTGTATTAAGTTTCATGCGAAATTTCTAGCGAAATTCCGTGCGAGCTTTCATGCGAAATTCCATGCGAAATTACGTGCGAAAATCCGTGCGAAAATCCGCGCAAAATTCCCTGCGAAATCCTATGCGAAATTCTGTGCTAAATTTCGTGCGAAATTCCGTGAGAAATTTCGTACGAAATCTCGTGCAAAATTCCGTGCGAAATTATGCGCGAAATTTCGTGCGAAATTCTGTTCGAAATTCCGTGCGAAATTCCGCGTAAAATTCCATGCGAAACTCCATGCGAAATTCTGTGCTGAATTCGTGCGAAATCTCGAGAAATTTCGTGCGAAATCTCGTGCAAAATTCCGTGCGAAATTTCGTGTGAAATTCCGCGCGAAATTCCGTGCGATATTTCGTTCGAAATTCTGCACGAAATTCCGTTCGAAATTTCGTGCGAAATTGCGTGCGAAGTTCCATGCCAAATTTCGTGCGAAATTCCGCGTAAAATTACGTGAGAAATTCCGTGAGAAATTTCGTGCGAAATTCCATGCGAAATTGCGTCCGAAATTTCGCGCGAAATCCAGCCCAAAGTTTCATGTGAAATTCCGTGCGAAATTTTATGCGAAGTTTCATGCGAAATTTCTAGCGAAATTCCGTGCGAAATTCAGCACGAAATTCCGCACGAAATTTTGTGTGAAGTTTCATGCGAAATTTCTAGCGAAATTCCGTGCGAGTTTTCATGCGAAATTACGTGCGAAATTCCGTGCGAAAATCCGCGAAAAATTCCCTGCGAAATCCTATGCGAAATTCTGTGCTAAATTTCGTGCGAAATTCCGTGAGAAATTTCGTGCGAAATCTCGTGCAAAATTCCGTGCGAAATTTCGTGCGAAATTTCGTGCGCAATTTCGTGTGAAATTCCGCGCGAAATTCCGTGCGAAACTCCGTTCGAAATTCTGCGCGAAATTCCGTGCGAAATCTCGTGTAAAATTCCGTGCGAAATTCCACGCGAAATTCCGTGCGAAATCCCGCCCGAAATTTCATGTGAAATTCCGCACGAAATTTCGTGCGAAGTTTCATGCGAAATATCTAGCGAAATTCTGTGCTAAATTCCTTGCGAAATTCCATGAGAAATTCCGTGCGAAATCTCATGCAAAATTCCGTGCGAAATCTCGTACAAAATTCCGTGCGAAATTTCGTGCGAATTTCCGCGAGAAATTCCGTGCGACATTCCGTTCGAAATTCTGCGCGAAATTCCGTGCAAAATCTCGTTTAAAATTCCGTGCGAAATTATGCGCGAAATTCCGCGTGAAATTCTGTGCGAAATTCTGCGCGAAATTCCGTGCGAAATTCCACGCGAAATTGCGTGCGAAATTCCGTGCGAAATCCCGCCCGAAATTCTAGCGAAATTCCGTGCGAGTTTTCGCGCGAAATTCCATGCGAATTACGTGCGAAATTCCGTGAAATTCCGTACGAAACTCCGCGTGAAATTCCGTGCGAAATTTCGTACGAGATTCCGCGCGAAATTCCGTGACAAATTCCGTGCGAAATTCCGCGATAAATTCCGCGCGAAATTTGGTGCAAAATTCCGTGTGAAATATCCTGCAAAATTCAGCGCAAAATTCCGTGTGAAATATCCGCGCAAAATTCCGTGTGAAATTTCGTCCGAAATTCCGCGTGAAATTCCGTGCGAAGTTTCGAGCAAATTTCCTCGAACTATCCCAATTCGAATTAAGTATCGATGTTTGCTCAAGGACCATAAAATCTGCCATAAAATCGTTTAGGTCGTGTTCCAAATGAATCCTTCAAAAAAGCCCCTTTTCGGATGATGAATTATTCCACTGCTCGACCTGCCCTGATCCCGGTGCTGTTTGTCACTTGCCCCGATCATAGTCTCGAATTTCGATATGCACACGATTCACTTCGACCGGGTCGTATAGCAACCAGTGAGCGCGCCAAGCCAACCAACAACAATGGCAGCAACTACTACATCGACGCGACATCGCATCGCTGTCCGATGCGCAGCGCAGTGATGGTAGCAAACAGAGCAGGCGAGGTGGACAGGCCGCCGCATACGACGCTCGGGACGTCTTATCGGTCGATTATTCGCACTTGAACACTCGCGCCGAACGGTCATCATCGGTCCCACCATCGGACACTGCTGCCGCCGCTTGTTCTGGAGGATTACCGAGGAATCGCAGCTCCGCGAAAAACAGAGCCCGCGCCGACACCGGATGGACATCGTGGAGTACCACTTTGTGATTGTTATTTGTCTCTGATAATAAATCGGAGTCCGGTTGGAAGTTGCTTTTTTTCTGCGAAGTGGAAAACGTGTGTGTAGGTGTTGCGAAGCGGACGAACGTGTGGAAATTTTTCTAGAATTGTTTCAGCAGTGATTGAAAATCGGTTTCTCAGAAATTCGACCGACAACTTTCGAGTTTGGATCATCAATTAGCTGCGATTAGAGCTTGCCCCCGTCAGCTCTGCTAGCAGTGATAGACGAATCGGGCGAAAGGGATACATCGAGAATATCAGAAGAAACACAAACGGTAAGCTATTCTTAATTCTGGACGTAGAAAATTATGCCAATTTTGTAGGAGTGACTGTCAACCAGCATGAATAAATTTCGAAAAACCGGAATCTTGCCTCGTGCTTCGGAGGTGGCAGCAAGTGTGTGTGTAAGTCAGAGTCAATTGGTTCAAAACAGATTATTCGGGGGAGCCCTTCGAAGCGGTCGTTGGCGTTTCGTGGATTATGCAAAAAGGCTCATAAATTACGATAAGTATTTTTTTTTCGATACTATTGAGACTTTACAAGGACCTTTCTGTAAAGTTGTGTGGGAGGTGTTGTTGAAGGATTGGTGAGGCACGTGCGTTGTGAAGGAATTACCTTAGGGTGAGGTTACGCAGTTAGATGTTTACATTTCTTAAGGAAAGATGAAAGGGATTTTTCCCGTAAGTATCTTCCATGGAGCTTGGGAAGAATTTTCTAAACAGTTCTAATTTTTAAGCAGTTTTGAGAGCTAAGAGTAGATGATCTGAAAAATAATTAAGTGAAATTTGAATACAATGGAGCTATATGCAAAAGAGTCCGTGAAGACATTTTAGAAATACTTCCGACTTAGGATTTAGTAATTACTTGAATAATCTAATAATTTCTAATTGCGGGAGCTCAGCAGTAGTTTGTATATTTAGAATATACTCAGCCTTTTTAAATATTAACAATTATTGGATTCCGATTTCGCAGTATTTTTGCGATGAACGAAGGCCCATTTTCCTCGGTGCCTACTGGTAGAAACTAAAAGATTATGTCATCTTCAACTCATGGCATGCGATTTTTGTTCAACCTCTTGAAAGTTTCCATGATTATTTTGTCCTTATGATTTCAGTAATTTTTCAGAATGATATTTCTTGTTCTGTTAGTGATTGTAGCGTCGGTAAATCTGTCTTTAGTATTTTGGTTTTATCGTCATACTCAGCATTTGATTATAAAATATACTAATTTGAGTCTTTTAAAATATATTAGAAAAATAAAAATATTACATGGCGACCGTGAAAAAATTCGGACGATCTATTTTCGAATACAAAGTGCGGAATTTCCTGAGTTGAAAACAATAGGTTTTCTTGTTACTATTGTGCTCTTTCTATTCGTTGTTAGTTGGTCGGAATGAATGAGACTTGGTAGCAACGTGAATCGTGTTGTCTGATACACTTGCTGTTGATTTTAAATATTATGACGACGATGTGGAACGTAAATTGGAAGTGAAAATAGAGCTTAAGCTTACGAAAATACTCGTACAAATCCATCATATACAAAATTCTGTCCTGATAAAATTCAATAATTTGGCCGTGGAAGGAATCGTTATTTTGCTTAATAACCTGTAATACATCACAGGAGTACACGTTCTGTCAATGCCTACTTCCGATAAGTTCTATGCAAGCTTCGTATTGATGTACGAAGAGGTGGAGTGCGGTTCGTTTGCAATTGGCTCGAAATTCCATCCAGTATTCAACGATATCAAAAAAAAAGGAGGCGTTTTCAGTTCTACACTACCCACCAAAAGCATTCCATAAGTATTACAACAGCCATGCTAAATTTTGTAACACCTCGAAAAGTATAGACTTAGAACGGTTAATCCGGGCGATCAGCAAGACTACTCTCTTCGTCAAAGCTATTCTGTACACCAATCATATTAGAGTCCAGCAGGTGAACAATTTGAATCAGAATTCCGTCATTTTGTGACCCTAGTGTGTATGTGGAATTTAGCATTTACAATTTATTTTCCTATCGTCTTACAAAGTTTGTGTCTTCGGCAAAGTTGTTTAAAATTTAAAGACCGGTGTAAATGGCAGTCATTTCAATCCGGAACAGTTCTAATGTGTGGCGTTAGTGTATATTTAATGTAATGAACTTTAGAATTTGTTTTAGAGAACTTGTTTTTTTTTGTTCGTCTTCATCATATAGAAAGCTCGCGTCTTCAGTGAAGTTGTTCAGACGTCCCAGGTCCTGCGGATTATGAACTGATTCACAACTCTAGCCGTCAATTTATATTTGAAAGGAATCTTTCGAGAATTAAATGAATCAGATCTCGAGTTTTAGAATCGTTTGAAAATCTAGTGGACTATAGTTGGAATCATTTGCATGATTTGGGTGCACATGTGCCGATCAAGAAAAACGCGAGTAAATTTTCAATCAAAAATTGAGCAGAACGAAATATATACGTTTTAACAAAAATTATTTGTGAAGTAGTTAAAAATCAGCCGATAGTAAACATTACATTCATAACATTCACAATTAACATGAAAAATGAAAAATTAATACTATGCTACATTTCTCCTTGGTGGAGAAAAATTTGGGGTAAAAACTATTTTTTCTCTACCTAGGAGAAAATAGTTGAAAAGTAATTTTGTGCGTAAGCGGCACAAAACCTATAACTAAATTAGTTGTTAGATAGGCGTTTCGAGTTCTTTTCATCAGAATCCGACACTAACTTAGGGATAACTGGCGCCGGATTGACGCTATCTCCGAAAACAATTTGTGTTTCGGAGCAAACCCCTCGTCCAGCGTAATGTCCCGCTAGGAACTTTCAATAACTACACGTGGCGGTTTCAGCTCGCCAGAAAGTTCGATGGCATGGCACAGGAGAACGATAATTCTACGCAGTACACCTGATCGCGATTATCTTATTCTAAGTAATCACATCTACCGCAGTGGCGGCGAGAGGGAAGAATATGGAGTGAACTTTGCAATTCTTGGAAAGTAACAGTGGCGGATCATTAAATGGTGGTCGTATCTGCGTATTAAGGATAAAAGGCCATTTCTTCAACTATAGCATCATCAATGTCTACGCACCGACAAACGATAAACCCGATGATGTAAACAATGAATTCTACGAACGTCTAGTCAAGAACAACGAAGAGTGCCCAAAACGTGATGTAAAACTCATCATCGGGGACACATCCGCACAGGTTGGAACGGAGAAATCGTTTCGTCCAATAACAACAACAGCCTAAGGTAATCTCGCCGCAACCAGAGACGTGGCTTTCTGTAGCACTTATATTGTACGAAAGAATATTCAGAAGCATGCCTGGACAAACCCGAATCATTGATGCCGGAATTTTTCCGAGAAGTGAACGTCGAACGACTACGATTATCTGTAGGGGGGCACGATTCACCGGACTGTTCGACAAAACCGTTTCCAGACTGACGACTTAGACCGAATCTGTCTAGGAATTTGCCCGAAAGCTCGACCAACGCATCGAAGATCGGCCAACGAGAGACAATCTAAACGTAGGCGTGGGCTCTAAGAGTTGATATTGAATAGTCAGACAAACGGGTTGAGAAAGCACTAATAGAATAAGGATTGATAATGATGGCCAAATTGTGGATCAACCCACGCTATAGACGCAGCGCGAAAGGCTATTCGAGGGCTTAAGAACGGTAAAACCATTGGGAAGGCCGGAATCTCGGCCGACCGTCTAAATGGCTGGAGTGCCCTACCGACGCAAGGTGCCAGAAACTCGAGTGCAACGATTATCGAGGCATTAAGGCTGAGTGGGTCGGTTGCTTGAATCTGTTGTATTGAAAGCGCTGAATGCATTGACATTCAAAGTGGGTTTCGAGAAGGACAATCAATGATAGACCAGCTATTCGCAATAAAAAATTTTTTTTGGATAAATTCCGGGAACACAAATTCATTTGTTTGTGGATTTCAAGACGGCGTACGATTCAATGAAACGAACTCAGGCAGATGGCGCTGAATGGATCAACTTCAAGCATCAAAACAACCATTTGTGCCGTTTGATTGGTTGCAACAGCGAAACAGATGAGATCGACTTCATTGTCGTTGATCGCAGAGTAGTGGAAGAGGCATTGATACCTTTTAAAAGAGAGGCTACGAGAATCGGACAGGCTATAGACTCTAACAAGACAAGACAAGATAAAGTAGAAGGTAGAGAGCAAAGCAGTTCGAACGATGTTGGTTCCCAAGTGGAAATCGATTGGGTACGGTACGGTGTTGTCGATGAATTAATATGCAGCGAAGACCCGATTCTATCAGCCCCCGTGTTTCTCGGCATAAGTTTTAAGAGAAACTTCAAGAGCGCCATAAAACCTCAATTGTTACTAGGGAAGTCAAATTGGAGTAAATCTTACTTTTCTAGTAAATATTTTTCTTATTTTATAGACGCAAAATATGCAACTCTTAAGAAAGCTATTTTTTAAATTTTGCATTGGAAAACCGCTTTAAGCAAAGCTTTTGCTAAACAATCAGAAAGAGTTGTCTCGGGACAAGAGAGGAATATTGTAGTTTATTAAATAGAAAGAGAAAAATATGTCTTGTCAATATCCTCATTGTCAGCCAAAGGTACACTAAGGGTCTAACGAAACGCTGTATCTTAAAACACTAGTGAAATGTGGTAAAAAGGGGTGTTGCTACTGTGGCAGTAGGACATTTCACGGTTCACGTAATCAGCGAAAGTCTCGTAGTCTACAAGCGACCCCAAAACTTGTCCTATGCAAATGCTGATACTCCCTGTTGCTCCGTACGGCTATGAGGCATGGGCTTTGAGAGAGCAGATTATCAGTAGAAAATGAAGAATGCCGCAGACGCATGAACCCCGAACTGTGCCTAATATTCAAACATGCTGACGTCGGTGGGCAAATAGAACACGACCGACTACAGTGGGCTAGACCTGTAGCGCGAATGTTGGAAGAGAGATTAGAGACGCATTCGTGATTGCTATGTGCAGTCGAGAGAGAGTGGGCGTTCTAAGAGCTTCGACAATTGCGGGACAAGATCAAGTAACCTAGAAATTTAAAGACGATAATTTCAAGGATTGCAAATAGATTTTTTCTAACGTTCTCGAAATAATACAATGTTGGAATGAGATGAGTTGGAGACAATAAATCATTTAACTGATCCATCACCTATGCAGAGTGTTCTAAGATGTTACCCATGCCTACTAGGATTGAAACAATATGCCATGAATTACACGAGACAAGGAAGTGTGAATTGTAGAAGTGGTTGAAGCTGATATGATTACATGACTGCTCTGGCCTTAAGGCACAGAGATAAAATACTAGGATCATACAGGCAGGCGCCATTCGTGCAAGTCCTAACCAGTATGGATTATTGGGGTCTGTGGGTTCGTTGCTCTGGCCTCGTCATTGTTCTGCACACTAGAGATTTGTAGTGAAGTTCGCGCAAAATATATTCTAATTAAATTTAGTCTGCACAAAATGGTCTTCTTTGATTTTGTATTACGTGAACTTGTTTAAAAACTTAGTAGTACGCAGTGACGTAGTAGCGGGGGGGGGGGGGGGGTTGGGGATGAGAATTTTGAAAAAATTCAATATGTTAAACAAAAATATGCCTAAAATTTTAAATAAAATTCTCAAAGTTTCATTTGCAAAAGTTATCTTGTGAACATATTTCCTTGTAGTGAAAATTGGCTGCAGACTCGACACCTACCTGACGGCACGTTGTGGAGGCTAGCTCAACCGCCGAGGACTATAACAAGTAGATCGCGGCGAAGCGAGGAGCTTATTGGTTCACGAAACGGATATCGGTACCGAGAGAAATTTCGCCACATTCTGTAGTCCTTGACTGACGGCGAACATGTGAGAGAAGTATCCCCATAGAGACCACCAGGCGATTCGCTACCGCATCGGCCAATGGAACCCTGCTGCAGTACGAAGAAGGACGGACCGCAAGCCCCGGTCCGGATGGAATACCAATCGTGGCGCTGAAAGCTGCGATCCTGGCATATCCGGACATGTTCAGGATGCTACTGCTGAAGTCTTTAGATGATGGTAATCCCCGAAACGAGGAAGGTGCAGAAACTGATGCTGCTGCCAAAGTGTGGGAAGCCACCGAGCCATCCAGCCTCGAATAGACCAATGCCGCAGCGTGACATAAAAGAATGAGCCAGATCCTGAAGAGATACTTCCAGAGTAGAGCACTGCTGTACCAGACGAACAAACGCTCAGGGCTCCATTCTCTGTCCAACACTTTGGAATGGGATGTACGATGGGGTCTTAACACTGCGACTTCCCAGGAAAATGAAAATCGTTGGTTTCGTGGACGATGTGTCACTAACGGTGAGAAACTCGAAGAAATGGAGATGTCGATGACGGAGACTATGAAACCGCGAAAAGCTGAACAAGACGCTTCGACTGCTGGTCGTACGAGTTGCGATTGCGTACCGGAGGCAGTATGCCTTGTCGCCGAGATGATCCCCATCTGCGTTACCCTGACGGAGGATATCAAGTGCTACAAACAATGAAACGCCAGAAACGTGAGGAAGATGATGAGAATCGATTCGATGGTGACGTGGCAGCAGGAATGGGACAATACGGAGAAAGGAAAGTGGACCTACCGGCTCATCCAAACCTGTCGGCGTGGGTCAATAGAAAGCATGGAGAGATGACCTTCCACCTAAAACAGCTCCTACCGAGCCACGGCTGCTTAAGGAGTATCTTCATCGGTGTGGGTACGCAACGTCATCGCTGCTTGGAGTGTGAGATCGTCGAGGAGACACCGGAGCGTCTTTGAATGTCCGAGGTTTGAAGTCTTTGAATGTCCGAGGAGAGTCTTTGAATGTCCGAGGTTGGAAGTGACGTGCAGGGAGCTACTTAAAACGGGAGGACCGGACATCAACCCGGATAATGTAGCCTACAGAATGACAAGCGACGTAAAGACGTGGAACGCAGTAAACAGAGATATGTAGATCAGTGATTTTCAACCTGTGGTCCGCGGACCCCTAGGGGGCCGCGAAGTCATTGCTGGGAGTCCGCGAAGAAAAATATATTTTCCGAGTGCATATTGAAATTTCAAGTCATGTTTCCTAACAAAATGAAAATAACATATTGATAGCATACAAAACTGATGTTTATCTATGGGACCGCGCGACCCAGTGTCCTATCTAAGGAGTCCGTGGTACGAAAAAGGTCGAGAACCGCTGATGTAGATCATGACCGTCTTACAACGGAATGGACATCGAACAACGGATTCGGGAGAGCAATCGCCGCCAGGGAGCTCTCCGCAGGAATAAGCTAGATTCACCGCCGAAGACTAGTCGAGTAGACTGCAACAGAGCAGCGAGTATGAGTCGTCGAAACGCCAGCGAACCGGACGTCACGCTCCATGCGGATTCGTCAGACCGACCACGGCACCCCACCGGTTGTTCCGATAGAAAAATAGCGAAAACCAAAGAAGAATCGATATTGGGAGAACTTTTTTCGCCAGGGAAATTTCCGTTAGCGTAAGCTAGATTCACCGCTGGGGACTAGACTGAGTAGACAGCGACGAGACACCACTAGTCGCGGGTCATAGGCGCACCAGTGCACCGGACACCCTGCTTCACCAGAATCGCCGAACTGACCACGGCACCTAGCTGATTAGCTCGATCTCGAAAGAACTTCCCTCGCCGGGGAATTCTCTGTCGGAGTAGGTCAGGTCCATCGTCGGGAAATAGACCGAGTTGTTCGCGAACAAGTCGAGGAGCTGAATGGATCATCAAGGAAGTAGTGCTAAATGGCCCAAGAAGAGAACTAAAGCGCTTAAAGTAGTTGCGGTGCTAAATGGCACCGGTCACGGAGCCAAAGGGCTCAAGAAGTTGTAGTACTGAAACCAAATAAGAATCGGTATCGGGAGAACTTCTTTCGTCTGAGACCTCTCCGTCAGCGACAGTCAGATTCACCGCCGGGAACGAGACCGCGTAGATCGCGACGATACACCACCAGCCGCGCCGGGACTCCAGCAAACCGGATGCCCTACTCTACCGGAATCGCCGAACTGACCGCAGCACCTGGCTGGTTGGCTAGCTTTCGAACTTCTCTCCGAGGGGGAACTTTTCGTCGGAGTAGGCTAGATCTATCGTCGGGGACTAGACCGAGTAGTTCGCGAACCAGTCGGAAGCTCAACGAGGAAGTGGTACTGAATTGCACAGGGGAACTGAAGGGCTCAGTAAATTAGACAGTCTGAAGTTTGCCGCCCAGATTGTCCTCGTAGGGGAAGAGCATCAATTCTATACCAACAGCTAGCTTTCCAACCTTGACTACCCAAACCCGTTCCCTGAGTTGTTGGTTTTGAACATTTTTTTCCTGCTCAGAATGTTTTTGAACATTTTTTCATATATATGCAAAAAAAAATTCCTTCCCCCGAAAAATTTTCTTACTACGCCACTGGTAGTACGTAAAACTTGCTCCGTTTGTTCATGATACCTGAGCAGAATCTGCTTCAAAACAAGAATAAGAGATAATTAGAGGAAATTGATCTAGTGACTAGTTTTAGGAAGATAGAATAATGATTCAGTTCACGAGGACATGAAATTGATCGTGAAGAATGTAATGCATTATGAACCAGTTCCAAATATGTACAATGATCGAACCGCTAGTTCACGTCACGAAAATGGAAAAATGAGTTATCTATAGGTATATTTTCCCTACAAATCATAGAAATTCTCAGGTTTGATTCTGGTTTGGTACGACATTGAACTTCATCATTGTGAAAACCCCATGAAAGTAATATTATTCCTTCACGAATATTCGAATTTTTTACCTAAAACTATTCATCAACTTTCGTAGAAGAAGTTGACCACTTTTGAACGACCATTTTTTTACCTCCTGCCTATTTCCAGGTCTGATTTACCAATATGTTTAAAGACTTCGAAGGGCCGAAACCGAGGGTAATTTGGTGGAACGGTGGATTTCTTAATCAAGTCAACACCCTTTTCCATGAGCCAATTGATAGTTGTTTTCGTGTAGTGTACCAACACTAAATCTGAACAAAACAGTGGAATCATACTATGTTTCTCATATAAACGGGACAAAATCTTCTGCAGACACTCAGATCGATGGATTTACGCATTTATAGTTTCAGTAGTGTAAAAAATGGAACACTTCAAACCACAGGAACATATTGCTTGCCATACCAGCACTTTTCGAGCAAATATTTTCCCTTGAACCTTCCTGTCCCTATCTGTCGTTTACATTCCATTAAAATACATGCATCCGGTAGTTACAAAACTCGTGATTGGAATTTCCGGGCCCTCGCTGCAGCACATTGCCTTTGTTCTGCATTGCCTTTGTTTTTTGATAGGTCTTCAGGTTGTTCCGTTTTCTTGATACGTTGGATCCTTTCGACGCTTGTTCTCGTTTTTTAACCCACATCACGTATCGACACTGGTTCATTCATCCTTATTAGAGATATCATTTTCCGGTCCAATTTCGGGATTCCTGGCAGTTCATCCAAAGAATAGTATTTGAATTCCAAACCACCTCGGCAAAGTTCGCAGACCTTTTCACTTAGTTATGTTTCCAGAACCTTAACTTTTACTTTTTATCAATGTGTGACACTTTGAGAATTTAAACTTCGTAAAAAGTAAACAAACGAAAAATGACAGTGAAACGTACAGCATGCTGTGATTAGTGCATTAAAACCGTTACGAAATACGTGCGTGCAACGTAAATATATGTGGATAGCTTATTTCCGATACAGTCCTTACTTAGGCTATAAACGATTTCACACACAAAACTACAAGAAATAAGAATAGTATATGTCCACGGTACTATTTCCGCAAACTTGGCTGGTTCAGAATGACCAACCGGTTCGAGCCGTGTAAAATAATCGAAACAGGAAAAAAAACTCACTGCACTTATTGTATTAATTTTATACTCTCTTCAAGACGACTCGAAATTCGACATCCCATTCTGCAACATTATTCCACCTTACTGTTCCCGTTACAGTTATACTGACAACCGCAACCGCACGCAAGACAAAGAGTCCGGTCAAGCCCACCGTTGTTTTTTCCGGAAAAAAATACAACAAAACATAAACACAACACAAGGAAGAACCCCATAAGAATAGCTGCTGCAGTTGGCAAAAGTGAAAGGATTTGTTGCATTACACCAAAGTGCATCGACCAATCTTCGGCAACGACGTAGCGACAGCCGGACCTGCATCAATATCGGCGTTCGCAGTCAACTTTAACCTTGAAGAACAGAAGAACGGTTGGTTTGTCGGATCGGCTCTTCCCCGTTTTTCCCCGACCCTCCTTTCGCCCGCGATCGAGATGAGGCGGGACTGGCAGTTATTCCAAGAAAAATGCAATTGCAATTGTTTCCGGAAGTGGCGAACTGCTGTCGGTCGGTCGGTGCTGATCGCCAGTCTACCAGTCGCGATTCAATCGATCTTGCATCAAATTTACAAGTAATTAAAACAGCTCGTTGGCTTTTAGCTATGTTTCGTGAGTTCTTATCTTAGCTGGAGTAAATAGTACCCTTCCACTGAGGTGTGGCAGAGAGACGAGTTGCTTGAAACTATAGACATTTTATGCGGGGATAAAAACTAAAACTAACAATCAAGCGAATTGAGATTGCTTCCCCTCCCATATCTCCCCTCATCGAACGTCATGTTCTTTTCGGCTGCAATTTTCTGACAGTTCGTTTGGCGGTCTGAAACAAATCTTCGCAAGTTTGTGTAGTAAAGTTTCTGTACTTGAAACCAGCATGTAGGGGGCGGTTTCCTCATCATTCACCGATGGTTGCTTTGATCAATTGTTCGGAAGGTGCCATTAAATAAAGTTGTGCTGCTAACTGAACTGAAATTGAACTTCGCCTGCTGGCCACTGGTTTGATCTATCAATTACTGCAAATTGTTAAATTTTATAGTCCTTTTGAAAATTGCTTTGGTCGATTACTTTGTAGCAGGTGCTGTTTGTATGAATGATTTTGTAACACACCCAAGTTTATGCAAAGTTTTGTTTACTAGAGCATGTATGGCTAGCTGGTTACCGCAATTCGTCTGTGCCTCCTTGATCGAGTGATTTTCACCATCCCGCTTCAGATCGGAAACGGAGTTTCCAGCAAGGTCCAACAAAAGTGGGTAATAAATTTCAACTCAATTACTGCAGGCAATCGATCTAATCGTCAATTGTGATAAAATCCTATGCCATCATCAGTGGGTTGGTCATTTCGGTGGTGCGGGCCTTGAAAAAAAAACCCTAAACTTCAGCGGCGAAGATGTGTCACTTTACCTCAAAGATTCCGTCGCCGAACCGCCCGAGCAGCATTGGAATTAATTTGGAAACAGGTGCTAATGTTAAACGGCGCGGATAGAGAAAAGTTTACATGGGTTTCGTTTAAGACCAAAATCTAAAAAAAAAATCACATCGACGGAGATTTATTTCCCTCTTCGGAGAAAACATTACGAACATTGATTGGTGTTCGGTGAGAGTGTTATAGTAGTTGTTCAAATATTGACTTTGTAGGATTATGTGAACTTGGACTTGATCGTATTTGGATAGTTTAAACCAGTTGGTGGCATGGATTCGACCGACCGCATGTTTATATAGGTGTACCACGCACGATTTCACAATTATATGGTAAAATAACAGGAAACGCATCCTCGACTACACAGTTTCAACTTTCAGACATTGCATTGTTTCTTCAGTTGTAATGAAACGAAGTTCACCGGAAACGAAAAATGAATACCGATTCATTTTCTACACAGTATTCTGAATAATCTTTTGTACAGTATAACCAGGAGTACACTCAAACCTCGCTTATGTATTGGTAGTCGTAAGATCATTGAAATTCACTCCGTTGTCTCGAAGTATCTACCAAGTATAGTAACAACAAATTTGACAAAAATTCTACAAGAGGTGTGTTTTCATAAATGAAAGAAGATGGATGATTTGTTAGGCTCCATTGATTGTAAATACTTAAGTTTCTAGCGAAAACCCGAGATTTTTCTCCACAGCTGAAAATCCCTTGCCGGATCAGATCAGTATAGCATTCCGGGTTATAAAGTTGCTTTTTGCCTATCTCATTCCAGACATACCGGTGGAGTTGCTATTTACGCCAAAGAATCGATTAAATTCAACGTTCGGTTAAACGAAGCAGTTGATAATAATTGGTTCTTGGGTATATCAGTTGAGAGAGGCATGCAGATGGGAAACTTTGCAGTAGTATACCATTCTCCTAGTTCTAGCGATCGACGATTTTTAGAAATTTTAGAAAACTGGTGGGAGAATTTCGTTGATTTAAGCAAACTTAATGTAATTTCGGGTGATTTCAATATTGATTGGCTCAACGATCAAAATTCGAATCAGTTGAAGCAGTTGGCTGAGTTTTTCAATTTCAAGTAAACGGTTAGTGAGTTTACAAGAATTTCCAGACACAGTAGAACATTGATAGATCACGTGTATTCCAATTTTGATGGGGTTCATTCGTATGTAGAGGCCGATTGTAAAATTTCAGATCATGAGACAATTTCAATTTTGCTGGAGAGTGAACCAAACCGTGAGGAGGATAAAGTTAAAATTAAGTGCTGGAAAAGATATTCGAAACAAGCCATGTCTCAACTGGTTTCGAGAAGCCTGGATTTTACGGAATTGAATGGAAATTTGGATAACAAGGCAGCTGTTCTAACTAATGTGTTAAAAGAGTGTACAAATAGTTTAGTTTCTCAAAAGTATATTAATTTAAATAACTCGAACAGCTGGTACTCTTTAGATCTTTTGCGCCTGAAACGTAAAAGGGATAAAAAGTACAAGAAATTTTGCAGAACTAATAGTGAACGTCTTTGGAATGGGTACACACACGCGCGAAATATTTATTCACGAGCTTTGAAAAAGACCAAATGTGAGTACATTCAAAGGAAGATCGATCAACATCAAAACAACAGCAAAGAGTTATGGAAAATCCTAAAGAATTTAATTAAACCTAAACCTAGTTCCTCGCAGTCAATAACTTTTAACGGGGTAGAAGAACAATCTGAGCAAATAATAGCTGAAAAATTGAACAGTTATTTCGTTAACAGTCCGGAGCAATCGGGATACCGAGAGGGACACTCTTGCGAAACCGCTTTGAATCTAGTGTTAGCAAAATGGAAAGAGAAAATCGAGGTTAAAGAGACTATTTTTGCTGTATTTTTGGATCTGAAACGCGCTTTTGAGACAATTTCGAGACCATTACTTTTGAAAACTTTAGAGCGATTTGGTATCGGAGGGATAGCGCATAAGTGGTTTGAAAACTATTTATGTGATAGAACTCAGAAAACTAGTTTCAACGATTTTGTATCTAGTCCTCTCGGCAATCCTCTTGGAGTGCCGCAAGGTAGTGTCTTAGGTCCTATTTTATTTATTATGTATATAAATGACATGAGGCGAGTTTTACGATTTTGTGACTTAAATTTGTTTGCTGACGACACTGTTCTGTTCATTGCAGCTAAGGATATAGATGAAGCCGTGGCGCATTTGAACGAAGATTTGCATTCCCTTGCTCGTTGGTTAAAATTTAAACAATTAAAGTTAAATGTTGCTAAAACTAAATATATGATCATCTCTTCGGCTAATACTAGGCCTGACGTTAACGTTGAAATAAATGGTCAGACTATTGATCGCGTTAGTGAATTAAAATATCTTGGAATAATCATTGATGACAAGTTAGCCTTTAAGTCTCACATCGACAATGTCATCAAAAAGATTGCTAAAAAGTATGGTATATTGTGTCGTCTGAAAAATGATTTACCAACTAGTAGTAAAATTTTATTATATAAATCTATTGTTTCACCACATATTGACTTCTGCCCATCCATTTTGTTTCTTGCCAATCAAACTCAAATATTGAGGTTACAGCGGTTGCAAAATAGAATCATGCGATTAATTTTAAAATGTAACAGATACACTTCCTCTAGTTTCATGCTAAGCGCATTACAATGGCTCTCTGTGAAGCAAAGAATTTATTACTTAACAATGGTGTTCATTTTTAAAATTATTAATGGAATGCTGCCTCGATATTTGTGTGATCGAATTGAAAGAGGAAGTGATGTGCATAGTTACAACACTAGAAACGCGTCGGATCCAAGAACACCAAACTTTTTATTTAGTAGATCACAGAACTCCTTGTTGTACAAAGGAATAAGTTTTTTCAATTCGATGCCTAGGCATATTAAACGTGCAGCAACATTAGCGGAGTTCAAAACACTATGTATTTCACACGTAAAATCTGCTTTGTAGACAGATTTTTTGAATTTTTATATTTTGGAGTTATTTGAATAACTATGTAATACCACGAAGATTGTATTTTTTTTCTCTTCTATTATTTGCATTTAGTCACACTAAGTTATTATATTCGCTATGATGATGATGGATTTTTGTTACTTGTTTATTAAAGCTATTAAAAAATAATGAGATGTCTACAAAAGTCTGAGCCACGCGCGCGCTAAGCAGATAGAGACTAACTTGAAATCGAACATGGTGACCAGCACTAAAAGCTCATCGGGTTGAATCGAAGCTTTTAGACTTTTGTTGTGATCAGGGTCTGATTTGATGATGGAGTTGTGTTGACTTTGCTCGACAATACAGTTAAGTTCGGTTATTGCTGCGATAGTGGTAATAACGGAGTTAGCTCGTTGAGTATGGGGCTTGATGACTCTTTCTGATAACTACTAGATATCGGGTTCAATTCCTGATCAATCAAGGATGTTCTCGGATAGGAGTATCCCTTGATTGCCTTGGGTTAATGGTAGGAAACTTTCAATAAAGGGGTCTGATGTGGATGATATAACTCGACCGGACTCTGCACTGCCACTAGGCTCGTCACTGCTCACCTTAGCAGGTGGTAGTACCGATGTCTTGGTCAGGCGGGAGGAGTCTTACAGAGAATTATCGGAAATGGAAGCTATTGGGTTCAATTCCCGATTCTATCAAGTATCTTCCCGGAATGGAAATTTTCTTGATGGACCCTTGTTGTTGGCGGAATATTCGAAATGTATCTGGTTACGTTCTTTTGAAGGAAAGCTATGTCTGCCAATTGAACCAGTCCGTTTCTTTTTGTTAACTGGTTTTGTTATGGATCAAAATATTAATTATCTTTTAGATAAATCGTTCAGCTCACACCTTTGTGGGGGTATTATTGATTTTGCAAAGAGTTGCGCTGCTGTAGCTGTCCAGAATACAACTGGTATTGTTGATAAGCGCAGATTTTTCAAGCCAGGTAAGTTGAAGTCGCTCAGTGTAACAATGTCATCAGACAAGGCAGGCTTTGATCCAACATCTGGTTTGAGAGTTACAAGTAGAAGAGTACGGTTACATAGAAAATCTAGTTATAATTTGTTCACATTGGAATCTTGGAATTTTTGAACCAATTTTCACAAACTTAATTTTAAATGAAAGGTACAACGTTCCCATCAGCTGCTAGTGATTTTTGTGTGGATCGAACTTCTAATTCCTGAATTACAGCGTGATGAGTGTCATCACGCAGAAAATCCCGATTTCAACGGATATTGCGATGAATTTATAAAGGTGAATTTTTTAAATGTAATCGCAACTGCTGGGATTTGTAGTTCTAGGTCCCTAAAAGTCATTCAACATATCTTTGGCCACATTAGCCACCCATTACGGAAGCCCGGCGGAAGTATCCAAAATGGCTCCATCGATTGGACCAAAATTTAGTCTCAAATGAAAGCTTGTATAACCCCGCAAACTGCTATTACATTTCATTCCGATTCGACTAACGTTTTCTGAGTTACGGGTTGTAGAGTGCTATCACATAGAACTTTCCGATCCGAACCGATACCTCTATGAATGCACAAAGGTGTAAATTTCTCTAGAATGTGTGTCATACGATTTGCACTTTTAATTGTAGATCACTGGCGGCCAACCGGCGTCACATTCAATTCATGCTTCCTAATATATTAGTTACGATCCTATATCCATGCTCGTGAAATAATTCACGAAATCATGAAATATTATTCATGTATTCGTGAACTGGTTCATGATTCCTAGTACATGATTTGCAATCTATTTTGCGTGCGGGAAGATATCCCTAATCATTTACAATTTCATGCAACATGGTTATGAAATTTTTACGTGAACTATTTCACAAAATTTGGAGTATTATTCGTGGAATCCTTTTTGTTCCATACACTGTTTCATGAAATGCCCAGTTGCTAGCGACCAGTACTAGGTACAAGTGGTAGATATAAAAAACTATTAGGACCTCGAACAACGTTCATTTAATAACGTTCATTGTTATGTCCGGACAGAAAACGAAAACTGTGTTGAGAACCCCAAATAGTATGCGTGATATAGTTCACAGAACAAGATATCGCGAATCAGTCGCATTTTTATGATCCAGTTCATATTGTCACGTTATTCCGAGTAAAAAAAACCGATAGTAACCAAAAAATAATAGATCATGATAAGACGAAGAGAATTCACGAATACCATGATAAAATTGCTGATATCATGAACATTTGTTACATTACTCTTTGAAAGTATCACGATAACATGAACAGAAATTACGAAAATCGTGACTAATTTCCTGAAATCATTAACACAGATCACACAACTAGTGATAAAAATATCTAAAATCGTGACTAAGATCCTGAAATCATGAATATGAATCACTCTAATCATGACTAAAATATCACGATAACGAATAATAGGAAACTCATGAATAAAATAGCACGGTAACGTGATGAGAAATCACAAGAATCGCCAATAAGCTCTTGAAATTATGAACAACGTTTGACTGTCGGGGCGAACTAGGTTTCATAAATACGAGGATTATTATTCATCATTTCAGGAACTTGGTCACGGTTTTCGTAAATCCTTCAGTTCATGAATTTATAACCGGATTTTTTTTTCCATGCGATGACCATCATATACAGTAGGGCATTGCAAAAAAAATTTTTTTTGAATTCTCAAAGGCCCCCCTCTCATACTGTGACAAATGTCAAAGTAAGCTCGTGATGCAAATCATACATATGTTGTAGTTTTTCTAATGTGAAAAAATCTCAGAATTCGATCGGAACCCTTTTGAACTTAGTCCGATAACGAGAAGTTGGCTTTTTGTCATTCATATTAAAGTTTATCATTTTCTCATGCATATATCTCTATTATTCTTCAATCAATTTTCAAAAAATGTAACTTGTTGAACGTGTAAAATTCTGAGGAATAAAACAAAAATAAAAACGTTAAAGGTAAAATTCAGAAACATCAAACTTTTTGATATTTACTCTACAAATCTCATTTTTCATTATTTGTCCTGATACCTCAACTTCGCCTATTTTTCCAGGAATGAAACTTTTCTCATGTGATCCCCAAGCATATTTTACACTAAAAGTAGTAAATTAAATAAGAATATTGTTGTTAAATGGAGTTAATATGAGCGATTTTATGATAAAAATGTGAAATCGACACTGTATGTCAGATAATTTGATGTTTCTGAATTTTACCGGTAACGAATCTATTTTTGTTATAATCCTAAGCATTTTCCACGTTCAACAAGGTATAGTTTATAAAAATTGAATGAAGAATAATAGAGATATATTCACGAGAAAATGATGAAGTTTAATATGAATGAGAAAAGGCCATATAACCCCAACTTCTCGTATTCGGACAAAGGTCAAAAAGGCTCCGATCGATGTTTGATATTTTTTCACATTAGAAAAACTACAAAATATGTATGATTTGCATCACGGAGCAGAAAAATCATTAAAAATAGGGGATTTTGGGGCCAAAATGACCCAGTACCCCACTTTCCCGTATTTTCCTAGAAACAAAAATATCTCCATTCAAATACTAAGATTATTTCCTTCCAAAACAGGTATAAATTGTAATTTTCTGATTGCTACTTCAAAAGTTATAGCATTTAATGTATTTTTCCTCCATATTTTCCCATAGTACCAATTTCAAAAAATTTCAAGCGAAGTGGGCGGGGGTCTAAAATTGTCCAAATGATATGAAATTTGGCATCTGAGCTTACTTTGACATTTGTCACAATATGAGAGGGGGGGGGGGGGCCTTCGAGAATTCAAAAAACAAATTTTTTTGCGATGCCCTAATATACAGTTCCGGAAGTGCCCCGGCAAAGCAGCCACCTATCAAAATTAACAAACTCACATCAGTTTATCGGGGATGTTTGGCCCAATTTTCGCAAACCTAGTCCCAAATGAAAGGTATATTATCCTCACAGACATCTATAACATTTCGTATGGATCGGTTATATGGTTCCGGGACTGAACCGTCCGGTCACATAAAAAATCCCATATAAGCAGGAACTAATTTTTTTTCAATGGACATCATCCCATGTAATTTCAAAAATCGAATTCGCATTTTTGCGATGCCAAATATCTCTAAAATGCATGAAACGCCGAGATTCTATGTTATATAAATTTTTTTTGGCAAGGATCGATTTTTTACCCACTGTGGTGTTTAGACATTTTGGGCCTAAAATATCCGTCCTACATATAGTGCGAACATTACCCTTATTCCCACAGTCTATCTTCTGACCTCGCACAAAGCATAAGCATAAAATCGCTACGCTATAGCAGGCTATAGGCACCAGTGAAGCAAGCCAGCTTTTTGTTCTATATCAGTGCAAAAACAATATTGTATCGTTGCCCCCGGCTGCGGAGTGAAATAAGCCTGCCAAATGAAACAAATGTGTCCGTGCTACGAGATAACACGATTTCAATCGACTTTAATAAAACTCGTGTTAGACCTACAGTTCAGGAAGTGGAACAATTAGTTAAAGTTAAAAGAGCTTAATCTCGCTGAAGTTACGTACATTCAGCTTCACCACGTCAAAAACTGTGTTTTGGTCACGTTTAGAAGCTTAGCACAAGCCGAAAACTTCATTGCAAAGAACAACATGCAACACGAGGTCGAATTTAATAACACCAGAATCAAGATCCCCGTGCACATGGAAAACGACATGGTGGACGTGCGTATCCATGATTTGGCCCCGTGCACTAGAGATGACTACATCGAACGAATCATGTCGCAATATAGAGAAGTAGAATCTATTCCGAATGACACCTGGAGAAATTTTTTCACCGGCATTCCCAACCGCGTTCGTATTGTGAGGATACGAGTGACTAAACCAATACCTTCTTACATGACTATCGAATGCAAATCACCGAAGGAAGGCGTGACCTATAAGCAAACGACGCTAATCACATATTCCGGGCGGACATCAACATGTCAATTCTGTAACCATACATTCCACTACATTCTACTACAGCCAACTCTAACAAGCTGCCACCGACGCTTACAGATAAACCAAAAACAACGATCCAATTAACCAATAATACAGGTACAACGACCACGACAACCGCTCCTAAACCAACAACTAGTATCGCCAACAAAGAAGCAAATTCCGATGAAGACGGATTTACAACAGCGACCCGCAAGAACAAGAAACAAATGATCATGAACAGCATGAAAGCAGTACCGATGATGACATGGACGGGAACGATCACGCGGGAGAAGGCAGACTGAATGACCCCCAAGCGGCTTCACCACCAAGGAAAAGGATCTCAACACGCAGCAGCAAACTGCGTCAACAACACAGAAAAAAATATTTTGTAATTTTAAGTTGATAAATGCATTTTTTCTAGCAATAAGTAATAAATAAATTTAAATTATTAAGAGCTTCCTGCAAAGCTACGATGGGACCCTTAAAAGGATTCTTTTCCGCTGGGTACTCGCCGTAGCTTCTTGTCAAATTTCGTGTTTTGTCGGTCTCGTATTGTTTTTTTTTTTGTTCTTAGCGTTTCCGCGATTCGTAACTTTGTTTTGTTGTGCTGACCTTTTTTTTGTACGTTGAGAACTGATGTGTCCACTACCAGGGGGCTCCGTTTGTGAGCTTTTTGGTGTGGGGGTAAGAGGCGGGCTATTAAAAAAAAAAGTTTATTTCCATGCACATATTTGGAGCATGAACATAAGTGTAAAATTAAGTTCCAACAAAAATCCACACGACTTCAACGAATTTTATTATAATTCTTCACGTGGATTGAAAATTACAGTTTCTTCAAACGGAAAACCAATGCACTTCAATGTATTTTTACACGCTTATTGCTGTAAAATGAATGACATGTAATATTACACGAATGAAAGTGTAAAATTGTATGCTTGTTGATGTTCCAATTGAGTGCATTGATTTTAACGTAATTTTCAATCAAAGTTTTGATTCAATCTTTGTATGTTTACATCCGTATTGCTTTACATGTCGTTTAAACTTCATTATTTTTTGTGTGTGAAGATCTGGCAGATAGACATTCTTAGTATTTTTTTAATTTTTACTTATTGTAAAAATTCAAAATATACACGGCTCAGTTGTGCTAACGAATTGAGCCGTGTTAAACAAAGCTTTAAAAAAAAATTACCCTTCTTCTCCCTCCAAATTATCAAGACAAAAAAACTATGTCTCAAAGCGCCGATTACTGGTTATGACGGTTCAAATTTTTGATTTGGTCTTTTTTCTTTTACAAAATTTTAGAAATCAAATATACATTTCAATAAATAAATATGTAATATATACATTGGACAATTCATAAAGAACATTACCAACCACGAAATACTGGGCACAATTGCACCGCTAGGTGGATTAAAATACGTTTTTCAAGAACGGACTTAACAACTGTTTCCCACATTGCATATGCATCACATTTTTGCAAATGCCCGTGCATTCACTAAAGTCGTCGTTCGATTTGACGGCTTTCGCGCAGTGATCGCATGCAATTACCATAATGCGTGCCTATCTGAGAATGCAGACAATGAGATATAGATGGCGCTGCATTCGGTTCAAAACTTGTTGGCAGTTCACTCAATTGCGTTTTTCGCTGGCTTTTACGCAACACAAAAGCAAACGGGAGACACTTTTACACTGCAGAATAACATCGTTAAAAACAAAATTCCCTGTCGTTTGATACAATAAACCACGATAAAACTTTACAAATCTCGTCAAAAATTACAAATAACTGGAGCGATTGATGTAAACAAGTAATCTTTAAGAATACACTGAACCACAAACAGCGATGTGCTTCGTTTAAGGTTACACATTTCGAGGCATGTATGATGAAATTTTCGCTAGTCTAAACAACGTTTAAGGTTTAAAGAAGTTTCGGTGAGCGTCTACTCGAATTGAACGCTTGATAGTATGCGTTGGAAAAAATGCGCTCTACTTTATCACCGTTTTATCCATATAAAGCATTTATTAAACTCTAAAAGAAGAAAATCAGTCGATTTATTAGATTATCAGGATTCAAATTATGCAAAATAGTTGGTGGAAAAACAATTGGTCAGGCGAAATGGTGCTTTTGAAAAAGTGGCGGTGATTTTTCGTCACACTACCATACTGTCCCGGGGCACGTAACACATCTGCGTAGTGAAAAAACCACAGCTACTTTTCCAAAAGCACCATCCCGCTCGGTCAATTGTTTTTCCACCAACTATTTTGCATAATTTGAATCCTGATAATCTAATAAATCGACTGATTTGCTTCTTTTAGAATTTAATTAATGCTTTATAAGGAACAATCGGCGGCAAAGTTGTACACAATTTTTCCTACGCATACTACCAAGCGTTCAATTCTAACACATGCTCAAAAAAAGAAACTTGAGCCTTAAATAAAGGACGTTTAAACCCGCCCTACTACACTATTCCTCCTTCTTGGCAGAGGTACTCTTCATTCTCAAACAACGTCGTACAACTATAAAGTTCAAATTACACCGTCTGGGGAGGGCATAGTGCAGTTGGTCGCATTTAGTGTGCTAAGCTCTTTGGCACGGTCAGAAATGCTGATGTCATTTTAGGATCTACTCAGACCATTTACGTTTTTTCGACGGTACTTGGATGTTTAGAACAATTCAATATTAATTCTTCAAAAGGGCTAATGAATTTTTTGTAAACAAACTTATTTCGCTCATTATCCCACTACCGCGTTGAATTTCATGAAAAATACACATGAATCAACATCTTTACCCATGGTAGAATCAATTTCAAATCTTTTCTGTGCTGAAATTATAACAAATTAAAAGAAATCAGCAAAACAAAAGTTTGTTTACAAATCTTATTCGCCCTATTCAAAAGTTGATACGGAATTACAAGAGGGTTGAAGCTTGAAATCGTGTTTTCTATCCATATATGTTTATTCCGACACTATTCTTTTTACTAATTTCAACAGGTTGAATGATTTTGCTCCACCTTGGAAAAAGAGCTAATGGTGGCATAGAGTAGAAATGGCTTCGTTATGCTGGGATCATTTTTGATCGTTCAATTTAATAAAAATGTAAATGGACTAGAAGACTAGATAAAACTATCTGTACAAAACTATGATAAGCTGTACTGTTTTTATTATGCAAGGAAGACATGAAAACTGTACCTTGATCCGATGTTCTAGCTGGTCTGTCAATTTAATAAAATTAAAAGTTCGTTTTTGGATCCGGATCAGGGTAGGTTCGCTCGAAACATTTTTGTATGAATTCTGTGAACATTGGGCCGAACCTAGGCTGACTTGGATCAAGAACGAAATCAGCATAATTTGTTGACAGTGTGTCTTGAGAATTTGAAGTAGGCGAGAAAGAATTCGTAATGAAAAACCAACAATAAACCAAAAAGTATTGTTTACTTTGGACACGAATAATTCGAAAACAACCAAGCATTGCTCATTGGATATTCCATTACTTTCAATCTAGTGAATCGTGTTTGTTTAATTTCATCCGGATAACCAACGGCGTAGCTTAAACCGGGTCAATTTTAAAATTAACACCTAAGCTTCACCGTCTGAATAAGCGAACAAAACAACAGTTGCCAGCTGACTACCGTTTAATCACAGTCAACTTATATCGGATCAACAATCGTGACCTAATCGAGTCAAGCGATCGCTTCATTAAGCAGCGCGAGAACGGACTTGCAAAGGGTTGATCTTTCATAACGAAGTGAGTACCTACCTGGAAACGGCGTCACCGTAGTCACAGTGTCAAAAGCCGTTTAACCGCAAGTCATAATTGATTAGCATTTTGCGATGTAATCTTTCGATATCCGATGGGACCCTAGAATGACCGAATGTGTCAAACTTTTACCATAGTCACTGTGTGTATAAATAAAATTGCATAATTCCCGAAAACGAAAGCGTGCTGCCGGTCCCGAGTGCCGAATAGCGGATATGGTGTCAAAGCACTAATTAGCGTCGATCGTGAATTTCAATTGTCAATGCTAACTAGACTTGGGCGCGTGCGAGTTAAATGCTGCAACGTCATTCGAGAACGTTACAATCTATAGGTACATCCCCATACCGGCAAGTCTATTGTTCTCGACGCTTTCGCTTTGCGAAAAACGATGCGTCACATTTTCCCAGGGAAATCGCTGTGCTCCGCCCGTGATCGCAAACTTCAACTGCTAAAACACATTGTGTGTGTGTATATCGCTTCGTCGAACCGGTTCATCACTACGTAATGACAAGTCGAAGAAGCCGCTGTAGCTGCAATTGCACTCGGACAATGAATAACCACAGCACAAAACTGCGCTCCCTTCAAGGTCGACCTTTAGACGCATAAGCATATCACGAGTCCCTCTCCAAGCGGGAAACCAGTTTCTGACTGTTGACTGTGATATTTCGAAAATTTGACGGGTTTTTTTTCGTTTGCTTTTTCCCCCCACAGATTGTTATTGACAACACGAAAGCGTCGGGGTTGTGGGATCAGGACAATGTCAACGACGGAGACGTCCCCAACCGGTGGATCCGCGAACAATGAGAACCTTAGTAGTAGTACCCAACCGATGGCACCGTCGGGAACGACGGGAACAGAATCGGCACCACCAAACATAGAGGGGGAACAACAACCCGTCAGTTCGTCACGTGATACCAAACGGGAGGCCAGTTGGCCGTCGGTGTTGTTCTATATTCACTTGAATATTCTAGGAGTGTACGGGATTTTTGTTCTTTTTTCTCATACCTCGGCGATAACGTTTGTTTTCAGTAAGTTATATCGAGTTTCAGTTTGAAGCGGCTTTGATCTAATTATTGTTTATGTTTTGCAGCCTCATTTTTAACCTTATGTGGAATTTTGGGTGTTACTGCTGGCGCCCATAGACTGTGGGCGCACAAAGCCTACCAGGCGTCGACCTTCCTGAAGTTCGCTCTGATGCTGTGCCAAACTATGGCCGGACAGGTAGGTTTCGATTTCAATTATTTCGTGTAATAAAATAGATTGTTACCTATAATGTAGATTATCTTAGAGACCTCTAGAGCACATCGAACTACTATCAAGAAAATCAACATCTACTCTCATTTCTCCCCCAAACCAGGGCTCCATCTACGACTGGGTTCGCATGCACCGGCTGCACCACGAACACTACCGCACCGCGGACGATCCGTACTACAGCGATAAGGATTTCCTGCACGCCCAGGTATTCGCCAACATTCGCAAGCTGAGCGCACGCCAGGAGAAGCTGCTGCAGAATATCGACATGAGCGATCTGGAATCGGACGGGATCGTTATGTTCCAGAAGCGTTTCTACTGGTTGCTCTACCCGGTGATGTTTGTGCTGTTGCCGATCAATGCTCCTCTGGAGTACTGGGGTGATACCGTGCAGGCGGCCATCTTTGTGGCTTTCTCGCTCCGATATCTGCTGGTGCTGAACGTTTCCTGGTTGATCAATTCGGCACACTTCATCTGGGGGCTGGACAAAAATCACAAGCAGAGCGATTCCAATATGGTGTTCGTGGTGACAAAGAGCTACTGGCCGCAGTATCACTATCTGCTGCCGTTTGACTATCAGAGCGGTGAATTCGGGAATTACGGTAAGGTAGGCTACAATTGTCGGAAAGGACACTCACTAATAACCAAATATTTTTTTAAGGTTCCGGCTGTACTACGGCATTCATAAGGGTCTGTGCAGCCATGGGAATGGCCACCAAGCTGCAGACTATGACAACGGAAGCCGTTAAGAAGGGTTTGACGATGGCCGTGGACAGCGGTCGACCGATCGTGGACTGTCTGAAGCAGGCCGGCGCGGAAGATATGTGTAACCTGCAACGTGAGCACTATCTGAAGAACGAAAGACTTCACTAGAGGGCGACTGGGGGCTCGTCCGTGTAGACTGGGTCGCGATGGCCGGGCAGAAGCGATTAATTTATTTTATATGATCTTTAATTTTTGTGACAGAAGAACATATTTCTCATAAAGTACACCAAAAATGATAGTTGATGCGAGATGGTGTGGAATGTTCCGAGATGACAAGCCAAGCATTATTTACTTTTTTTGAAATGGGTACGCAAATTCGTATCAGTTCTTACATAAAAACGAATGAACAGTTCGGTACTTTGTGTGATAACCAGCTCTGTAAGTGTGACTTACTGAAAGCATATCATATAATTACTGAGTACTCAATAATTCAATTCATTTATGTGATTTTTGCTTGAGATAAAACTGAGTCAGGATCCTATTCTAGCATTAACATACACCTATTTTTAAGTAAGTTGAAGTTAGTATATAAAAATATCACATCGGTTTCAGATTTTAGCCAAGAGATGGTATTGCAATTTTCCGAGGCCTGGATGGCCGAGTCTTGTATACAAATCGGCTCAACTCAAAAAATTAGGACAATGCAAGGAATCTTCAACTGTCTGCTGACTCGTGGTAATGCCGGATTCTTACTGCAATGGTTTGTAGTAATCCTACCGGCTAAACCTAAACAACTTGTTACTTCAATTCCTCACCCTTCCGGGATCACCGTTAGGTATTACTTCATGGGGGATTGCACTCTTGCTCTTTTTATTTTTTGCTAATCGTTCGCGTTTTTCCATTGCTGCTGTGTCTTGCTTGCTGTCTAACCTTCCTGGTATAACTGGCCTGTTGAGGTCTCCTGCCAATATCGTCACCTATCGAGACGCGAACCGTTCCAGAGGTGCCGACCATAATGACTTACATCTCCTTATCCTACGTGGTGCTACTCGTACCTATTTAGTTGCTAGCGGGTGCTGAGAGTTTCTCGGTGGCCGAATTTCACCCGATACCGATGTCCGTTTTTGTCATTTAGCTTTCAGTCACTCCAACGGAGGGATCACCGACAGTGAATTTTCTCTAGACATCAATATCCCAATTTCCTTCGACCTTGTGTGTTCGTTTGTTGTTTTTACATTTCTTACAAAAGAAATGTATAGGATTCGCTTAAACTTTGAAAACTTTTTCCGAGGCCCGAAGGGCCGAGTTTCATATACCAATCGACTCAGCTCGACAAATTGAGACAATGTCTGTATGTGTGTGTGTGTATGTGTGTATGTATGTATGTACAAAATGTCATGTAATTATCTCAGCAATGGCTGAACCGATCTTAATGAAACTAGTTTCAAATGAAAGGCCTAACGCTCCCATTTGACACTATTATTTTTGTTTTTCGATATGTTGTTTACTTTCTGATATGGGTAATTTTGTCAAAACAGGGCTGGTTTGAAGCGAATATCATTCAAACAAGGCAACTATATCACGTGAAATAAACAGAAGCAAAAAACTTATGAAAATACCTTTCTAACAAGCTATAGATTGTCAAAATCCGTTCACGAACGGCGGAGATAATAAACATTTTGTATTTTCATTCTTCGCTTACCAATTTCCACTAACTAAAGCCAAGACCGTTCCATACAGAGTATTGCTTTGCTGGTTTTTTAGGGTCAAAACTAAACCAATTTTGAATATCCGGGTATGCAAACACATCTGCGTGATTCAAGGATTTTGATTCCGAAAACATTTTGTGAATTTACTTAATCAATTACCTATTTCTCAAAAATTAATAAGCAAGTTCATTTCAAAGACAAAATAATGTGTAAATTCACTTCAATGTGCAAATTTGTCCAGAGTTTTTTAATTTCGATTATAGAGGTTTAAACCTTAAGGGCATTCGCTTCTTCGGGTTAGAAAAATCTCTTATGAAAAATTTCTAACCCTATGTGCGGGGTCGGGAATCAGAATATATTGGCTCAAATGGCACGGGGGTCGGGACTCGAACCCAGGTGCGCTGCGTACAAGGCAATCGATTTACCAACTACGCTACATCCACCCTCATTGTCCAGAGTTGATGAATTTACCCGTTGGATTGAGCAATGCGTTCGTGAGATAAACGTTGGATGGTATATGAATACATCAAGTAATTCTCCTAGTAGTGAGAAAATAGATTTCTAATATAATTCATATTCATATTATACTCGTAGCATCACCAAGAGCAACTGTATTTTTGAATAACAAAATTGTAGTGAAAATTTATCAGTTGCATTATTGAAAATAAAGATTTAAAGAATCAAAATTTCGCACTATAAACAAAAATAATGTCACAGCTCTAACCATCATTTACCATTCCTCACAACTGACACTTAGTTGTACTGAAAACCCCAATATACATTTTTCATGATCAATGTGACTAAAAGCATATTTATTTGCGAAAAAATACGACATGTAATTTCAAGAATGTTCGTGTCTCAAAGCAGTCCAGGGGCACTTTCAATACTAACTGGCTTTTCGATGAATTTAAGTACTTATTCTGGTAGTTTGAACCATTTCTTTGCAATGGTATTGCTTTGTATAGGACTCATTAACCCATATCTCCAGAACGAGAGTTCCGAACGAAACAATTCGCAAGTAATAAGGATGGGTGGAAAAAGACTGCATTGTAATCGACTGCATGTATGAGTTTTATGCCATCGACAATAATATAATTGCCAACATAGCCTGGACACTTGACACTCTTTTCTAGATATTTCAATGCGAATGAATACTATTTACAGGTCGCCTTTTCTCAGTTTACTATTTCTAATTACGCGTTAAAATACTGGACCTGAACATTCCATTCTATGCAAAATCATTTTTCAGATGTCTGTAACCAAAAAGATATCTTTTAATTCCAAAACAAATTCCTGATTTCTAGATTTTCTGATGACTAATTAAGGACCATCAATAAAGTAGAAACACCAGATAATCCTAAAAATTCCGTCAAGAAAAGAAGAACGAAAACGTGCTCTTTGCAATGGGATTTTCACAAACATTTCAGAATATTCTGAAACAATGGTTTTGGAATTCGTGAAATTCGTTTTATTCATTTACTTCATTTCAACAACTTTCTTAAAATATTATTATATATTCTCATTTTTTTCCAGCCCATTCCTTTAATGTATTATATTCGATTGGTTTATTTTTTGCATTTTAAATATTTGACTATTAATAAATATATGATCATTTCATTTTAAAGATTTTTGCCTTTCTCATATAGAAAGGTTATGTAATCACTCTGAAAAATGTCAACCTAATCCCGGCCCGGAGGGCCGAGTGTCATATCCCATTCGACTCAGTTCGTCGAGATCGGAAAAAGTCTGTATGTGTGTGTGTATGTGTGTGTGTATGTATGTGTGTATGTGTCAAATAATGTCACTCATTTTTCTCAGAGATGGCTGGACCGATTTGCCCAAACTTAGTCTCAAATGAAAGGTGCAACCTTCCCATCGGCTGCTAATGAATTTTGGATCGATCGGAATTTTGGTTCCGGAATTACGGGTTTCAGAGTGCGGCCACACAGAAATTTCTCATATAAACTATAGGAAAAATTAAAAATAGAATTTTTATTTTTGATGCTAAATGTGTTCAAGGTGTATGAAACGTCGAGATTTGATGCAAACTCGAAAAAAAAAATTTGACTACGATTCACTTTTTTGGATTTTGGCACATTTTTGCCTTTCTCATATAGAAAGGTTATGCAATCACTCTGAAAAACGTCAACCTAATCCCGGCCATTTTTTTTTCGACTCGTTTAGGGTTTCTGGATTTTAACTGGGGCGTAGTTGATGGTTTACGGAGAGGGGTTACACCCCCCCTCTACTGTTCGCGCCCCTCCTTTAAAAATCTCCTTAAATCACCCCTCAGACCACCACCCCATCCAGCCCTCATACCCCTCCCTTTCAACCCCATCATGTTTAAACCACCACTATATCACAAAGCATACCAATTTAAGCTGGGGAGTCGTTCGTTCATGGGACTTTCGTCCTCTTCACATACCCAGCCCCGCATGACAAAATGAGTTAGCAAGCAGATAACATTGATCTAATGCTGATTAGGCTAATGGAGTATGATATTTTTTTGTTTCAAGTGTTTCACCGTCGACACGTAGCTCATCGAGTTCGTGGCTGGCAGGCCATTGTGTATAAGTGCAAAGTGTACTAAGAATGTAATGGACATTTCCACGATTATGTTGAACATAAGAAGCCTCCGTGCCATAGTTTAGAGAAATGAGAAAGGCACAATTGCACCGCTAGGTGGATTAAAACAGGTTTTTTCATTTTCCATTGTTTTTATTTATTTTGTTTATGTGACCTAATTTTATTTATTGTATTCATTTAATTCTTTGTATGCATTCCGATCAGTTTATTATCTTATGTATCTTATTCGAATTATACATTTAATTTACTTTATTCACTTTTTTCTAATATTTTTTTCTGATATTTTTCCGGTTCACACTTTTATTCATTTTAATAATCCGACTAATTTATTCATTTCATCTAGAACATTAATTAGATGCAATATAATTTCTTCTATTAATTCTATTACTTTTTAATATCGCTGATTTTTTCATTTTAATAATTTAACTGCTTAAAAACAAACAAAAATGATAAAAAGATAGAAAACATTTTTATTGTGATAAAAAATCTTTATTTTGTTTATATTATTCATTCCATTCATTTTATTGATTTTATTAACTCTCTGCTTATCCTGTTATTTATGAACAACATTTTCAAATAGCTTTACTGCCCATGCTCGCAAATCAGTCCCATAAAGATAGAAAACGGGACAAATATGCGTTCATGGGCAGTATAACTTTGGGCTTGGAAAAGGTTTCTTCACAAAAAAGTAAAACTAATAATTGTGACAATCACCGTTTATTTGAGCGCTAATAGTTGCAAGAAAGATCCGTAGAACTCAAGTTATTGCAATTGTTTTGATTGGATTTCACTAGAGCAGTGCTGCCAGAGACATTTTCAGTTATCGGTGAAAAATTATATTTTGATATATCTTCGTTTTCTTCAAATATTTTTGAAAAATGATAAATCTTATTAATTTGGACTGCTTTAGTGCTTTCGGCTACCTTTTCTGCCCAAACTATTCAAAACTTTGCAGGAGATGTGTATTAAGGATTAATATGTAAAAAATCAGCAGCTTATAACACTGCTAGAGAAGCATCTATCTTGATCAAAACAGGTTTTTCGTGTTTCTTTACTCTAACACTTTTAAGAAAAACGGCTTTGGTACCCTATATATGCGACAAAATAATTAGGTATGAAAGAGTTAATTTAATCCATATTATTCATATTAGGGTAAGGTGGGGCAAATCCGACCGTTGGGTAAACCCGACCCCCTCTGTTATCGAAAATCGAAAGCACTAAGCGAACTAATATCAATGTTGTCGTGAAGAGCATCGAAAATAATTATAATGGTGGTATGACAGCATTTTACTAGTCTACATTGAGATGCTCAAACCTTATTGTTGTTTTTACAACTTTTGATTTGATTTTTGTGTATCATTGACTACAGGATATTTCTTATTGTTAAAGTGAAAGCATAGAAAGTGTAAGTGGATTTAAATTCTTTGATTAAAGGCCTACAAAGTGCATAGATGAATTTAATCCAACTTTTTCATCATTTTTTTAATTGCATCGTAATGAAAAATGACGCGGTGGGGCAAATCCGGTCTCTAAATAGTAGGGTAAATCCGACCGCTTTTTTGCTAAGAAAATGATTATTTATAAAATTGGAATATATTTTTATTGTTATTTTTTATTATTTTTTCACAATGGTTCATAATTACAAACGAAAGATACAAAAACGTGATGAATATAGTATTCGTCTAGTAATTGCTTCGAGAAAAATGGGAATATCTTTACGTACTACTGCTCGTGATTTGGACATTCCAAGATTGACATTGAATTCCATTTTCTTCAAGCTACAATTCAATAACATAACATTCATTGATTTATTTTCAATGATAAATCCATATAATTTGGGTAGTATCTATACTAAATCAACCAAAAACATAGGCGGTCGGGTTTACCCCACCATTTTTGAAAACTGCAAGAATGAACGTTTTCGTAAAACACTGGTATCTCAAAGTTTTCCCAAGATAGGAATAAAATATTATACATTGAACGTTGTCCAGAAGTCTAACCTTTAATTTGGTATATAAAACGACTTGATCCGATGTAAAATGAGCATTTTACAGCCAAAACCATTTAGTAGGTCGTATTTGCTCCACCTTACCCTATTTATTTTATTATTCCAATTTTTATGGTTTTATTCATATTATTTATTTCAATCATTTTATTAAATGGTTAAGTTTTCCCAGTTCACATATTTTATTCAGTCTCTTAATTTTATCAATTCGGTTTTGCCAGTCTTTTATGTTATTGTATGATAGCTTGTTATCCTGAAACAATTTAATTTTCTCTCTTAATTTCATTACGTTTTAATATCGTCTAATTTTAATTTGATTTATTTATTTTATTAATTTGATTTATGTTAATCATTCTATCCATTTTATGAATAACTTTTTTATTTTAAATTTTGTTTTGTTTTATTATATTTCTTTAATTTATTCAGTTTATTCGAAGCGTTATTCGTGCACATCTCACATCTAGTTGCTTGTAAATTTAGCGTGTGATCGGCAAGCTAATGAATAATACAACAGTGATATGTGTAAGAAATGTCTCATCTCACTGATAGGTGGATTAAATCGGTTTTTCTCCTGGTGTTACTTCCTCCTGCTGTTACTAACTCGCAGACAGACCGTTGCTGTGCAAGTGGTCTACTTACAACTGTCGTTCTCGTCTGGAGAAGTTCTGATGGGGTAAAAACGGTCATTTCATTCGAACTATCTATTCAGTAAGTTCCAATACCTTATGGAAGACTTTTTTGGTGGTATCCAACGGGGAAAACAGATTGAAATAGTGTGTGAAGCGAAAGCAATTATGTTAAAAAAATACCCCCAGGGGCATCATATCCCAGCATAAGCATTGGGCCGCAGTCTCAAAGGTTGCAGGTTCGAATCCTGCATCTGGGGAATTTTTTCACATAATTGTTTTCACTTCACATTGCATTTCGATCTGTTTTCCCCGTTGGATACCACGAAAAAAGTCTTCAATAAGGTATTGGCACTCACGTCAAAAACCAAATAAATGAATTATTTGTTCATCCATTTGCATTTATCGCCGTGTATGGCAAATTCTTCCTCGACAGAGTAGTAGAAATGTCAAGATTATAACTAAAAAACAATACAAGAAGTTTTTGTAAAGTCCCTTCAAAAGTTTGGAGCATGGTCTATCATTGGAAAAGCGTATCTCTCGTATACTTTTCGAAATTTCACAAAAGGTCTTATACACACTAGGTATGGACTTTTGGTGCAGCTTCAGGATTTCGCCGGATGTACAAAAAACGCGTGCTCTGTTGAAATCAGGTCAGAAACCGAAAGACGAAGAAGAAGATGAAGTATCGAGCGAGTCGATAATCAAAGTACAACCTCATTCACAGAGCACAGGATTATCATCAAAGATGCATTCAAAGGGACGGTACCCGTTTACCGATATTCTTATTACATAACGTCGCTGTTGTGCTATCTTATGACAAGCGCCATTTTGCACATTTCGAGAAAAACGATTTTTAAAGTTTGAGATTGAATATCTTGAAACCTATAAACGTGTTACCGTTGATAGACCGGTCACAATTCCATCAGATCGACGGACAAGAACTTCTTGTTTAATGTACATTGATTTGCAATATAATTGTTTGTTTTCATTTGCTCATTACTATATTGAAGGTTCTTATAAAATTAGTCATAAAAAGGTTTCTATTTTTGTTTTGATTTAATTATTTAATTTTAGTATTAGTTTAGTCCACATATATCCCATTACCCTAAAGTAGACGGCTAGCATCTCGTCGGTTCACATGCATTGTGGCAAACTTCACGGCGAATATATTCGGCACGCAACACCACTACATCCGGTCCAGAGAGAGAGAGAGAGAGAGAGAGAGAGAGAGAGAGAAAAACGAGATGGATAGAGGAGCCTAGAGAGATGTGAGGAAAAGGCGAAGTCAGTTGAATTACGACGGTCAAAGTGACGAGGCGTGTGATTGGAGTCTCTAGTCGGTGAACGAAGTGCAGCACGTGCCAAGTGAAAAGTCCGGGAAACACCGTCCGTCCGGAACAAGCACCGTCCGTCCGGAACAAGCACAGTCCGTCCGGAATAAGCATCTTCCGTCCGGAACAAGAACCGTCCGTCCGGAACAAACACCGTCCGTCCGGAACAAGCACCGTCCGTCCGTAACAAGTACCGTCCGTCCGGAACAAACACAGTCCGTCCGGAACAAGCACGAACCATCCTGAACCATCCGCTTGGAAGCAACAGTTTTCTGATGTAACCGCCTTCCAGGCCGACAACGGTGACAAGAACTAACTGGTGCGTGAGGACATTAAGCCAGCCGTCGTCAGCGGACTTCATTACCACGTGGTGAACCCTCACACCGCGACATCATCTTCATTCAATCACGTCGAGTGGTGCTGGTGACCGGTGAGCCCCTTTATGATATTGCCGAGTCACACGTGTTCGTCGATTGGTGGAAACGAACGTTTCGGAGGCTTGAGTCCGTTAAGGTCTGGTTGAGCCTGGCCCCCGCTCATCGACACTTGGGCCGATGAGTTTCCCCTCCGTACACGAGCACCAGGAGAAGAGTCAACGACACCTATATAACCAATGGCTCTATTCTCCGACGACCATCGTACCATCGCAATACTTAAGGTATGAATGCCCTCGCTCTCTCTCTCTCCACACCAGTATGATCCTGTCGCACGTGCCCCATCAGTTCCTGTTCGGCCGCATCGAAACCTTTTCCCCATTTCCTACAGATTATGTTTCCCTTAATAAATAAGTAAAAATGTATGTTTGATAATTGTACTTTCTTTTTCTACTGAGCCTTAAAGTCTTTCCTGTTTGTCGATCTGCCTTGTTGTCTGGTTTGCGGTAAGTAATCGGTTGTGAGTCCTCCTAAAGCAGCAGTGGGAAAGCCGACCTTGAGCAGTAACACCGATTGAGCTAGTCAGCTGTTACAAACGGTATAAAAAATTCAGTGAAGACAATCGATGCTTCTATCTATTCTGTATCAATCTCTCAAAAATTACGAAGATCCGTTGACTAAGTTGTGAGTTTTACTATAAATGTAAACAAAAGTCGCACTCACACGTGTCATAGGTGTGTATTGATAACAAAATTTGTATGGCGTGTCATAATCGTGCATGGAAAATTTTCTATAGAAAAAAATCATCAATTATTAACATTTATTCATATCTTTGGTTTCATTTGGTCTATAGACAATCGATGACATGCATTTTGAAGGAAATGAGTCAGGGAATCTAGAAAAAATAGTTATTTTTGGTTACAGTGTTGCCAAATATGCTATATTTCCAGTTTAAAACTTAAATTGCATTTTTCTCACAATTAGTGTATTTTTGTTTTTAAAAATGATTATACCATTGTGTTCCTCAGATAGTTTTACATATAGAAACATCTTATACATCAAGATAACTTGTGCCAATACCCAGACACGAAGCAAACATTATAAAATTTCGCAGCACGTTTTTCGCTATAGCTCAGTAATCAAGTAGACTGAAAATTCTGAAAACGCCACTTTGTAGAGATTTTTTAGACAAGTGATGCGGCATATCTAACTCAATTTACCCCAAAATGGCGTTTGTCATAAGATAGCACAACAGCGACGATAAATCCAAAGTAGCTGTCTGAAGTCTGGGAAGAAGTTGCGCCATCGGTCATCGGTCCCATGGAAATTGTCGAAAACACTGATTCAGACTGTTCGCTTAATAGTGTGACTCTGTCGAAGCCAGTCGAAGACTTAATTCGTTTTTGTCTAGACGCTAGGCATCTCCTGAAAGCGCATTCAGCGTTCCCTGGTTCAATTCCATATCTATGGCGTCCAGATTAGGTGAGGAAAACCCCTGGACTGCCGCAAAACACCCCCTACCCTTTGTGCAAGGTTAACTTTCGATCGAAGATGCTTAGCAGACTTCCTCCCAGGGTTTTGCAATTCTTCAACAACCGTTTCTGATGGGAGAAAGTTTTGCCTTAAACATCAGAGACATAGGACTATTCGGAGATCCATGTGAGTGAGTTTACATTGCAGTTATGGCTACGGTCAGCCATAACTGCGCTCGGGGTCATAGTGAATAAAGTGAAATCAATGTGAAAAAATCTGTAAAAATAAGTTGTGCAAGATGAAAGACGAGAAAATGAAACTAATCTTGTACAATCACTTCGAAAACTCGACAGTTGCCATGATTACCAAAACAAGTAAGACTAATAAATGGTACTATTTACTTTTCATTTGAGCGCTAACAGTTACAAGCAGAACTCATTGCTAATAGTCTGATTAGATTCCAAAGGAGGAGTGCTACCACAGGCAGTGTTCGATGCCGACGAAAAATGAAAATGTGATATATCTTTGTTATTTTGCATTATTTAGACTGTCTTTGACTACGTTTTCCACGTAATTGGTCTTTTGTATATATTCTAGAGAACTGTACTGAGCATTTTAAGGTAAAAATTTAGCAGCTTCCAGCACTGCCAGGAACGCACCCATCTTCATGAAAAAAGATTTTGCGGATATCTTGATTTTCAAGAAAAAATAATTTTGGAACCCTATATGCACTAGAAAAAAGTTGAGCATAAAAGGGTTAATGAAAAATATGCCCTCTTGCTTATAGAGTTTCGAGCCTATCGATTTTTTTATGAAAGGAATAGTTTTGAATCAGCAGCTTCAAACTCCTTGCCAGATAATCAGTTTCTGGGAAAGTTATCGGCACAAATCGGCGGTTTTGTGTTTCCTGGGGACTCTAACAGCATACAATTTTCGTTCAGGATCCTACCGAAACGGGTTTTGAGCATGGGTGTGTACTGGACCAATTTTTTTGTTCTTGTCTTCCATCCATGACTTTTTTCAACTGATTTTATCAAGACGAAGCTGTCACCACTGAAACTCGTGTATTTTCCAGCCATGCCATTGTGAGAACTTTCCAAATCCGATCAGTAGAGGTGCTGTTACAGAGTTATTAAAGTGTCCGAAGTCTAAGTATCCTTAATTTGCTCTCACCCAGTGACCCTAACTTTTGAAGAATTAATATAGAATTGGTCTCGTCAACAGTGTAGGTACACTGGTACGACTTATGGACCAGTTTTGGGGACAATGGGAACCCAGAGTCGTCCCCTAGATGATGGCATGCTGGTAAGCGAAATGTTCGATCATCATCACGTTTAACTGCTCAAAAACATTAATATGAAAAACATCCTTACTTTAATTGGAAACGTGTGTTCCTAAAATATACGGCTCTTCTAATCACTCGACAATAGGGCAATGTTTAACAGATTTAACGAAATTCACCATCGAACAGCACTGACTGCGTGGTGAATAAATTTCTGAAGCCCACATCAGACAATCCCCTCAATCGCCGCAACCAAAGCGTTACTAGTCTAAATGATTGTTGATGGCGGGTGAGTATCTTGCGTACAAGTCGTTGCTTGGGAAGGCGTGCAAGACTACTTGCTTTCCTCCGCTACTATCTGATTTCGTCGACAAGTGGAGAATTATAATTAAAATTCTTATATTTGATGCTGAAGGCAACACATTCATAAATAATCATGCTTTGGAAAATGGAAGTCAATATATTACAATATAGTTGCCAGTTGTCCATTGTGCCAATGTAATTTCATATGCGAATTTTCGAAGTAATATCTTTTTACCCGTCTTATGAAAGATATTCAAAGTTATGCGATTCGGTTACGATAATATGCAGCCACCTGGCAACCCTATACCATCATATGGAGTTTGACAGCGACCGACATATATGGGGCGTTATAGCTATAAAGCCCCAAACAAAGAATTATGTTCGGCACTATGCTCGATATTCAAGCATTCCACACGACGTTTTGCATCTTGTGGGATGATTTAATATCATATCATTCAGAAAATCGACATTTTGTAACTAAATACAGCTTCTAATCATTCGGTTCAAAATCAATGTTTTGCCTTTCATGGCAGTGATGCTGGCTGTACAGAGACGTCGTCCTTGACAGGGGGCTGATAATATGTGCTTTCACAGAGGCAAAAAAGTAATAACTTGTTGAACGTTTCATATTAAAGTTGATAGATATAAGGTTTGAAATCGCAACCTGGTCAAATTCCGTGGAATTACGACCTAAATGACAATTTATTGAGCTCACAGTACGCGTACAGGTAACAAATCAGTCACCCTGTAACAGACGATATGAAAACTAAATCGGGTCGCTTGCTTGTGTAGGTAAACTTAATCTTCGATCAATTATTTATAACTAAGAGCAACTGAATACCTTGAAAGAGTATTTTAAATCCCAGAGTTTGTTAATACATACCGTGTTTTTTTTTTGGATGCACTTCGAGAGTAGTAAAAGTGCACAACGAGTACAGTTAGTCGCTGATTTAGCTGTCACTAAAGCCATTTCGTGTAATTTCAAAACTACAAAAAAACTAGTAAAAACCACGTGCTAACATTTCACCAAAACTCAGCGGAACGAAGAACAAAATCTATTAAAACATCAAAATGATAGTAATGAATTTAAAAATGTTTTCTGATTTAAACTCTGATTGATACTCGAATCTGTAACAACTTGAGAATCAAGTGTCTCTGCAATACAATGAGGTATATATAGGTGTGGCAGAACACACGGTTTGCTAGTGTTGGCAACCAAAAATATGTAAATAATCCAGAAGCACAACGGGTCGAAGTCATAGCGGTCACACGATTCAATGGGAGCGGAACGACCGGTATGACGAAAGCAAGTCGATTTATACTGTGATCACTCACACCACTCATGTAAGATTCATCTTACGAATACCATAGTGCTATCTTCGCCAGACCTGTATATACGACATTGTCTGCAATATACTAATGCCGTTAACAGAGATTATTTTCATGTTCGAACCCCACACAAAGTCAAAGCTGACTGTATCGCGCACCAGAAGCTTACTACTCAATCAAACAAACAACCAGCAGTAGAACGAGTTTTTGTTTTATTTTCAAGAAATGCAGCATAATGATCCGGAAATAATATCCAAACATGGTTGTATTTCACGAGTAGAACACAAAAAGCGTCCTTGCAGGAGGTCTTAGCCTTTTTGTGGCGAGTCTCAGATTTGATGGGAATTTTAATTGTAACATGCATGCTTGCACTCCACCAATTGAACTTGTTGCTGCACTGGATGTTGTACGAGATGCTTCTGATAAGATCATAGCTTCCGACAGGACTGAGGAACGTGATGCGAAAAACCGTTTCTGTAAAAAAATGCACTCTTCCCGAGAAAACGATTTTATTTCTTAACGATTTGTGTTTTTCATAAGGATTTCAGCGGAAGATATCTTGATCTGTAACCATTTGAGGTTGGCAGTAATGGTCAATAAAACTTTGCCAACTTACTCGAAAATTAATTGTTTATTTACAGGTTTATTTGACACTTCCCAATGCGTTAACGCGACTGAGCCTTCATGGTTTTACAACAAGTAGGGGACGGTGGGGAGTTGTGAATACCATCCATACTCGTTAACCTATACAAGGTAAAAATTTAGTAACTACTGTCAAATGTTTCTATTGTTATGATAACACTTTTTTGATTAGCAAATGTTGCATGAACTTATGTTATTCATGTTTATGTAATTAGCGACTAAAATACCGCATAAAAAGTGTTATTTACTCATATAGATTTGTGCTATGCAGCGTCCCGTTTTGCAGTCGATTTCAAATCTTTGTAAAACATTCGTTGGACAATAGACCTTTCTCGTCCGACCTAACCCCCTTTTTTCTTATTTTTATTCAAAAGACTACACATTTTTAAGAATATTTCCGCTGAAATGAGACTTTTTAGAGCTATCGTGATTTTTTAATGATTTTTTTAAATTTGAAAAATGCAAGAATGTTGAGTATTTTTTTCACCTTTGCAAGAATGGTGGGACTCAAAATATGCGTTTGGGCAGCACTGTTTTGTATATTTTTGCTTGGCTTCCTGGCAACGCGGCAAATGAAGTGGTGAGTCGCGGTACAAAGTTCATTGGTTATGTATACAAACTAAAGTGAACCTCTCGGTAGAGAACGTTGCATGGTAATGTTTAACCTCACTTTTTTGACAGTTCAAAGAGATTGTTTACATGATCTTGGAATTTTTGTTGATTCGATCATAGTATGAGAAACTTGGTTTGGTTCGCTGCCAAATGTTAACACTTTCCAAACAAGGTCGCTCAGCTGTAATTTTGATTTTTGGTTCATTAAAGAAGTAAGGAATTTCTAGCCAAACATTTGAAAAAGGCCTACTGCCAAATGCAAACAAATCGAATTTTCATGTTCTCTATTAAAATCCTGAGACAAAACCTGTGGATAGATGTTTTCTTTTTCATTTTTTCTGTTCATTTGATCTCTTGTCTTGCATAGCCACTCTTTCTTCCTCACATATTTTAAATGGACTGGCTACATTTGACAGTTCCCCCTCACTGCATTTGACGGTTCCCTTTGGCTGCATTTGACAGCTCCCCCTGGCTGCAATTGACATTAGGTTTTTTCGTATCCACACGTCACGTCCCAGTTAAAAACTATCTATCTGACCATGTGCATAAACATAACGCAACAATGGATTATGAAGAATTTTGATAATGATTTTATAACAAATTATAAAAGGGCCCGGCTGATATAAAAGTCCTAACTAGCAATACACATATTATAAAATGATTATAAAGGATTATTGTAACTGATTCCAAAAGGATTATAAAGGCAGTGAAATACGTAGTCAATGAATTAAGGGGTGTGTCTGATGTAAACAATATGCGCAATCAAACTAAATAAAACAGTATTCAATTTTTAAATAGAATTATAATGAATTCGACCAAAACTTCTTTTGCCTTTTCTCATTTTCAAATGTTTGGGTAGAATTTAGATTATTTTATCGTTGTTGCGATCAATTTCGTTTGGTTTGTTTTGTTCACAATGTTAGTCGCAGAGCATTTTGGTGATCTATGGCAATTGATGACCTTTACACCCCATACTAGGTCCGCTCCTGTTGCAGCTGTTTCGCCCTGTCCGGCACCGAGTCAACCGATGGTCCAACCTGCGCCGCACTCGTCTGTCGCTATGTCAATGGCAGGGACTTGGATTAAAGGCCAAAATTTCAGCTACGGTTGGTGGTGTTGCTGCAATCGGTTTGCCTTTGGCCACGTTGGACATTCGGCTAACGGGAACATTCAGCGATTCCGATTCGAAGGAAGCAGCGCCAGTAGCAGACTGCTTCGGTTCAGCAATACGCTCCGGTATCGGACGAAGCTATCACTCCGACAGTACGAAGGTTTCAACGAGGGGCTCAGGCATAAGTAGCAGAGTCCTTGCACTTCCTGCTTGTCGAGTGAACAATTCCGATGAAACCACTGCCGCTCTCGCCAAGTTTGATCACCGTAATAAGTGCGACGTCAGCGGTATAGTGCCAGGATTAGTCGAGAACAGTGCCAGGACTGACTTGCCAAGAGCTACAAGATTAAATAGCAATGCGTTTTTAAAGTGACCGTAGTATAACGTAGAGGCTTTAGCCAGATGATTTATTCAGCAGAATAAGATAGCAAAATTACCCAAAACATAAGACCTTGCTGCCGTAGTGAATCCACACACATCATCATCTACAGAGGCAAGCAATATTGGAACGCAGCGAAATTCCTCACAATGAATTGATCTCGTTAGGTGAAATTCCAGCAAGTACAATTTTCATAGCACAATTTAGTCGACCCAAATTGTAGTTTTCTTTCGAAAGCTAGCAGCGGTTTCGCGTATCCTGCGCTAAGTAGAGAGCGTTAAGACAGATCTCCGAAACATGTCAAGTGATATCAGATGAGAAAAAACGTCGCATCTATGACCAGTACGACAAGGACGGTCTGCTGACCAACGGTTCCGTCCGGTACCACCATAACACACGGCACCGGCGACACATATATATTCACAACATACTAATTACTTATCCTTCCGAAAAAGTAAATAAATTGATTATGCAATTTATCATTCGCTGCCTAGTTATTTCCTGCCAATTTGAACAAGACAGCAGTTGCAGAAAGCTTTATTGCGGTGCAAAAATGATGGCAACTCGGGATATAATATAAATTTACATATAATTTCTCCTCCCTGATATTCTTCCAGAATGTATAATGCTCTGCATTCTTATCACTCCTATCAAATCCTTCTTACTCCTTATCGTCAGTGCCGAGCACTGTTTTGCATTTGCCGGCTAAATCAACGACAATGCGATAATCGTCAATCGACGAAACTTTTGCTGTAATGGAACTTGAACACGAATAATAAATAATTGTTCCATTCGAAAGCGATAACCTTGTTGTCCTCATGTTTGCAGCTATCATACGCTGGTAGGCATTCTGACCAATGGAAACGTTTTTCGGTATGGGCATTGAACGACCATTTCAACAACTTATCATCGACCGAATTCGTTACCTATAAAGTTCAGGTAAACTTCACCACCTAAAAATGAGTAATCAATCGGATCATCTTGTTAGGACTTAACTCACGAGCAAACAAACAAATGTGTACAAATCCTTATCCATCATCCAGAAAGCAATCGTTTTATAGCCCAATGCTTGATCTTACGATTCAGCATATGCCACCGGGTTTTGCATCCAGCGCCGATTGGTCAATGTATGAACCAGAGGTGACATTACGCATCTCGAAACGAAAGGTTTATTGTATTCAAGCTTGTGTGAAAAGGTCGATTCGAATTGGTTGCATAATGTGGCACCAGGTTCCCATTGTTCCAATCCTCATCCCTCTTGAGTTGATAGTCTTTCAAAGAGCATCGAAAGTATTCAAGTAATGTAAATTTTAAAAGTCCATGTAAACAAGTCTTAGGTAAACAAGCACACTGAACTGTCAGAAAAGTGAGGTTATACATTTTCATACAATGCTCTATGTTTTTGACAGGTATATGAATGAATCATTTCAGCATCAGTGATGCCAGGTCTATTTAAACAATAGCCTGCAGTGAAAATATAAAAGTCTGCAGATTGCTACAAAAATCTTCAATAAATTTGACATAGAAATGTAGTATGTATATATTTTAAATGATCAAAAATGTTGAAGGCTTGTGTATAAATTGGCTGGCATAGGCTTTGTTCTGCTAAATATTTGTAATCTGCAAAATATCTGCAGTGAAAATGCAAAATCTGCAGATTTACTAATATATATGCAGATCTGGCATCCTTTTAGTATTCCCCACAGGAAATTCATCCAAATGGTGTAAATATACGGGGAAACAAGGCAAGATAGGTATTCAGAATATGGGGTTAAATGAGCAGCTTGCACTATTTTTGATTTTTTCAATAGTTAGAGGTACCAAATCATCGCGGCAATCGGCAGTAACGAATTGGGGATAAAAAAGGAAGCATCCTATCATATAAAATTTTTTGACGAGAAAGGTCTATTGCTTTTCATTGCACTAAAAAATTAGATGAATAATTCCATTTTCTCCCATTTTTTGCGATGGTTCGCAACTCCCCACTAAAACAAACAATGCCGATTCCACATATTTCACGCAATTTGCCATAATTTAACCATGATTACGATTATTTTAAGCTGGTTTAGCTTGTGGATGTATTAAGGTGTCCTGTACAAATACCAGTAGAATTATTGACAATCGACCGATGTTTACGGGAGTTATACCCCAAAGACAAAACTATGTTCACAACTCCCCACCTTCCCCTAATGTTAAGAAAACACAAAAAATGCTTGACTGTCGGATCTTGTTGATGCAGTTTGCTGCTGCGTGTTGAGATCCTATGCTTTGGCGGTGAGGTATTAGTTTGGTACTCTGTTGCAGCTTGGAGGTCATTCGGTCTGTCTTCTTTCGCGTCATCGTTCACGTCCATGTCGTCATCGGTACTGCTTTCTTGCTATTTACGGTCAGATGTTGTTAGTTGTTTTTTGCTCTTACGGGTAACTGTTGTTAATCCGTATTGATCGGCGTTTGCTTCTTTGTTGGTGATGTTGGCGTAGTTGTTGTCCCTTCACTTATGGTTGACTGGACGGCTGTTTGTGGTATATTTTTGAGTGTCGGTGGATGCTTGTTAGAGTTATCTGTAGTAGATGCGTTTTGATCAGCTGCTTCGGACACATTATTTTCTTTGGCGGACTCATTCCAATGCGCAGCCAGGGGCAGCGATGCAATACTACTTGTGCACTGGATAACGAACAAAGCGGTATGCAAGATTGCTTGCTTGCTTCACTGAGGTTAATTGCAGAGCGATTTTTTGCTCTTGATTTATAGATATGAGAAAATAGACTGAAAATTATTTGTTTTCGATTTTGTATCTGCAGGGATGGGAATTATCATTCATTCGCATGATTCTTGGCGAATCCGCTCATTGCTTTGACAGCAGCCAGTCGTTCATTCACGATCCGACTAAAACTCTCCAAAAGAACACAACTGAACGTAGGTAGAGATGAACTTCCGAAGATGTGAGCCAAGTAAAAGAATGACACGTATTATGTTGAATGAAGAAGATCGTGTTCTTCATTCGCGGATTGAATCGGAAGATTGTACTGTAAACAATCACAAGTGAATCAACTTTTTGTTCACAAATGAATGTGACATTGTATTCTCTGGTTGGGTTAGGTCAACTTTATAGTGCAAATGTACACTATAATCAATGTTGAGAAGTAGATTGCACTACAATCCACTTGAAATTGATATTGTGATATGCACGGAATCGTTTTAAGTTATTTTTTCCACCAGCACATTGAAAACAACTTACTCAACAATAAGAGATCACCAAGTGAAAATTTCATAGGTCTATAAACAAGAACGACGAGTTTTTTTTATTAGAACGATCCGGTGAATGTTTTGAAATGAATCTTTGTGAATGAAAGAATGCATTCATTTGCGATCCTTTCTGCTTTCATTCAAAACACTACGTATGCGATGGAGAATGAATCATAGCCGGGCGCTGTCACCTTTTTTCTGTTCTGTGTTTTGCTTATCGCTTTCGCACGAACGCGTAACTCTGCACAAGAAGGGTTGCCGAGATCGGGTTTCACAGTAAGAGCATGTTGGTGAATTATTTCAAATTGATCGTTTCGTGAAATGATTTTTCCCATGCCTGTGTATCTGTAACCAATTCAAACTAGATACATACAAGATCAGGCAATTGAAAAATGTTCTATGGACTAGAAATACACACAATGTCAAGCATTCGTTAAACTACAACATTTGATCATGTATATAATTCAAATTTGAATGTAAGCAGTACAATGTTGGTGATGTGATGAAACTCAACACGGTTGGCTTACAACTCCAGGAAAAGGAACATTCTACCTCGTTAAGTGACGGCCGGTTGCCCCTTGAAATCAAAAGAAGTTCTCTTGCTCTCCTAGACATCGAAACATTTTTTTTTTATTTTATGGCGCAAATTATAGCTTCTAGCACATTACACAAATATAAAAAAAATCCATCCTAAATCATTTGATATTTTTACCAATCGAAAAAACAAAACAAATCATGTCTTCTTTGCTAGATAAATTTTGTTTAAAATTGCTTCCAAACCTCATCATTAAAATGACACGAATCTATAAATATAAGCGGTGCTATATATTGTAGATTCAGTAAAATGAAAAGAATTGAAAAGTTCATCTTGCCGTGGTCTATAATTTGCTTCAACATTTGTTGTGTATCCGTAAATTGAGGTTTAGAATTTAACACTCTTATACTGAATTATTAAATTTATATCATTTTGTTTCAGCAGCAGAAGGGATAAGGGATCCTCTAAAAATTTCCAACACCAACCAATGGTTGGTCGCCGATCTGAGTGGTAGGGGACGTGATTTTTCTCTCGTCGCGATTGTGCCTTTCGCTAAACCACGATCGGGTGTAAGCACATTTGCATAGATTCGAAACGATTTGATCTCGAAAAATTATGCCAAAAATATGTTAATATTATCAACCCGGGTCCTATCGAGAGGGCACAATACTGGTGTTGTGCAAAGCAACCGAAACGAAAGGCCAACGAACACAACCTGGCCGTCGCCGTATTAACGAGTAGCTGGCAAATCACGTTCCGTTTCTTCGGAATGAGCCAAATTTATTATCCCGTCTGACATTGGTGAACGTGACTAACATGTGGAGGGTTCTGTGTAATCTGCGGGATACATGGGGTCCAGCTGCATATTTCGATCTTGAACTGGCCAAGGGGTCTAACTGGTTTGATCGTTTTTTACACGTATTTTTAACCTGTGTGGAAATGAGTTGTCGTAGCAAACGATGTCTTGCCGTAAATATAGGACCAGGTGTGACCCATTAGAAACACGTTTCAGTTCGAATTCGCAAATATTTACACACCACCACGGCACCATTTATGCATCTATGCCAAAAGTCGACAAACCATGTTTTTAAACCAGAGGTCGAGTCGCCTTGAGTCACTAAATATTGACGCATAATTCAAAAGTGGTGCGGTTACTGTGCTGTATTGCTAAATTAGGTAAATTTAAACCGTTTTCGCATGTCATCCGCGCATCTCAACCAAAATCAGTTTGATTTTGATGTTTCGTTGGAGAATATTTGACGAGGCAAGACGGTAAAACGGTAAGCAGTGTGGGTGTTCACGCCGAAGTGAACATCGCACCAGAAAAATGATTTTGACCGCCAAAATCGGCACTTGCAGATAGTGTGCGAAATCAAATATTTTCTCCCCGACGCACAGATGAAATTATTCTCCAGCCTCAATCACCTAAGGCAAATCCTGCGCTACGATCATCGTTGCCCAGCTGACTGCTGATGTTAGCCACTGGAGAAGACAACAATAAGTTTTCACTGTACGGCGATTTCTACGCAAATTCGTCGCCGTAGCAGCACCGAGAGCAGATGATCGCACACGGCTGGGTCATCTTCCCCTTCAGCCGTCTCATGTCCTGTGGGAGCAGCAGGGCAGTACGGCAGTACAAAGTTTATCGCCGATCAAGACAGTCCAGCAGAACTGACTGTGCGTCGCGCTCGCCGTGCATACGTTGCACTACCGCTTCCCCACAGACCGGGACATAGAAATATTAGAAGCAGTGAAATTTGAATGTAACATATGTAAATAGTGTAAATAAATGTTGTTATGTTATAAGCGACTTTCTGGTGTTGCGTGGACTGGAAAGGTCCGAAGAAGGCGGAAAAGAACGCCCTTTTGCTGGCCTGTGCGGGGCCAGCCAAGTTTATTTCGTTTCGGGTGCTGTTCGTCCGCCCTGTGTTTCATTGCTTTTCTCGGGCTTGAGTATCGGCCAGATCCCGGCGTAAACATGGTCCTTCGAGCCGGATAGACTCTCAAGTCCGCAGGATGGCGCTCCATTTACCGCAAGCCAAGCGGTCCGCTGCAAAACGCGCGCAACGATCGTGCTTTTGTTTTCGCGAGCGCTATCGCGATCTACCCGGTCTGTGGGAGAAAATGCAATGGAGACTGCACCCATTTTCCAATACTGCAAAGACGCGGATCGAGATTACTTTCGCTGCTGATTTGGAGAATCGGCGGCCAGCTGGAGAGCTATGCAACAAATCTGCCAGCTGTAGGACGCGTTTTCCATCGCATCATCGACGGAAATGGGTGAGTGCAGTTCCATTCAAGTGTGTGAATAAATCGGTGCGTCTGGTAGTCTTTTTTCTTGCCGTTGACGAGGAAACACAATTCGCGAAAGTTACACACCGACCGCGCTGTAACAGTAGGTCCAAGCAGGACCGATTCGTGGCCACAACACGTTCCGCTTTCGCTGCGATTCTTCGGGACGAGCACCGTTGTGAGCCATTTACCGTCATCACATGTTAGTGAACACCCTACGACGAAGACTACCAGCCCGATTCACACTCGAAACCAGCCATATTGTGGCATCAGATGCACAAACCAACGAACCCACGTCATGGATTCGCGGCAACCGACGGCCGCTTCATCTAGTGCAGCACAGAACGCCGTTCATCGTATGCATCGCCATCCGATGATCAATCGCACCGGCACGAACACATATTCTGCCTAAATAAGCCTGCACTGGATTTGCTCTACCTGCATTAAGAGCTGTTTCGTACCCCGTACGCGCACACTAGGCACGTTAAGGATCCCTGGTGGCCAAAATGCGCACAACGTCAACCCGCATACACGCACGATTCGTACTTCCTGGAAGCAATTGACTTCACTTTTCCCGTCAAAGACGACCGAAGGACGATTCTCACACACACACACAACTACACACGGATGTCGAGTCACTTTCCGACCTGGGAAGCAATCAAGTGCTTCATATTTTACCGTTGGTGTTTTCTGGTCCCACCAAAGGGCGATTTGGTGGATTTATGATCGCGTATTCGCCAGAAATCATGCAACCGGAAAGTGACATTCGCCAAATTTACCACGTCATCCGTCAGCTCACCCCATCCTGGATCAACTTTCCGTGGGATTCTGTTCCTCAACGCACTCCTTGTGGTTGGACCGGAGGAATCCATCTTTTTGCGTGTAATCCGTCCACGGATGTACGGATTGCACCACAAAGTTGATCACATCGCATCACTACACGCAGTAAGATACGACGAAGCGGTTTTGTCACCACCATCAACGAAGCAATAGCAGCAAACACACCTGCCGGACGAGATCCCGGCCCTCACTCAGGGTATAGAGTCGCCAGACGAGATCCTGGCCCAAGCTCGGGGGAATCGAGCAGTTCCTGAAGCATCTGTAAAGAGCACAAGCCTCGCCGGGCGGGTTCTCGGAACCCCCCGGCTGTGACTTGACAACAGTTAAGTACCATTTTTTCGCTCAACAGCAACGATGTTTGCGTACAGATTTCTTATATTTCAGTATTCATCGTGATCGTTACCCACCGCACTATAGTCTGTACGCACATCTATCCGGACAGAATTTCGGACCGTTTTATCATGATCGTAGGTGCACTCATCGCTATATCAACGAAGCTCTACGATCACCATTCCGACAGAATATCGGACACCACCCTCTATGAGCATCATCCCGACAGAATATCGGTATGAAATCACTTACCATCACCACGAACGTTTGTGACGTCACGGGATCACCACTCCAGTAGCAGACTGGACCGCACAGTAGTTTTCTGTGATCGCCGTCGACGAGTCACCATCGCCTAGCAACACTATCTCCGGACAGTTTCCGGCCCGTACTACGTCATCGCAAGAAACAGACAATACAACGTCATCACAGCTACATCGCTAGTCCATACCAACTAGCGGAATCGTCAACGCTACCAACTCTATCGTAGTTCGACCCATCTCACAGGCCTAAGCAACAACTTGCTGAATTTCTTTAATAATTCAAGGCGGGGAGAATGTTCACGCCGAAGTGAACATCGCACCAGAAAAATGATTTTGACCGCCAAAATCGGCACTTGCAGATAGTGTGCGAAATCAAATATTTTCTCCCCGACGCACAGATGAAATTATTCTCCAGCCTCAATCACCTAAGGCAAATCCTGCGCTACGATCATCGTTGCCCAGCTGACTGCTGATGTTAGCCACTGGAGAAGACAACAATAAGTTTTCACTGTACGGCGATTTCTACGCAAATTCGTCGCCGTAGCAGCACCGAGAGCAGATGATCGCACACGGCTGGGTCATCTTCCCCTTCAGCCGTCTCATGTCCTGTGGGAGCAGCAGGGCAGTACGGCAGTACAAAGTTTATCGCCGATCAAGACAGTCCAGCAGAACTGACTGTGCGTCGCGCTCGCCGTGCATACGTTGCACTACCGCTTCCCCACAGACCGGGACATAGAAATATTAGAAGCAGTGAAATTTGAATGTAACATATGTAAATAGTGTAAATAAATGTTGTTATGTTATAAGCGACTTTCTGGTGTTGCGTGGACTGGAAAGGTCCGAAGAAGGCGGAAAAGAACGCCCTTTTGCTGGCCTGTGCGGGGCCAGCCAAGTTTATTTCGTTTCGGGTGCTGTTCGTCCGCCCTGTGTTTCATTGCTTTTCTCGGGCTTGAGTATCGGCCAGATCCCGGCGTAAACAGTGGGTAAGATTAATTTGAGTGTAATGTTTTAACCCAACATGCCTATGCGGAGTATGGGAAGTTGTAAAAGAGTGGAGAAAAATTTAGGTGCAAGCTATTTTCTCTACACTAAGGAGAAAATTGTTTTAAACTACATTTGCGCGTTAAGGGCACAAAATCTATAACTAAATTAGTTATGGTATTTGCGTTTCCGCTTTATCTCACCAGAATCCGACACTAACTTAGTGAAAAGACTGAGCTAGCACCGGATTGACGCTAGCTCCAAAAACGATAAGACTATTTGCGTGTAGTCCTGCGTCAAGTCCTCCAAGAAAAGTGCTGCTGCTATACTTATAACTGTCCCATGTGCTATGGGATTAACTCCCTACACACATGGGACAAGTTTGCATAGAGCGACAGAAAACTTACCATGATAAAAACTCAACCGAATGTGGGGCTAAGTTAAAACTATCTCTTTCTAAGAACTACCTATCGAAAAGCGAAAAACTAATTGATTTTTGGACAGGCAATCAGTGGCCAATGTTCGCCGTTATGCTTCAAAATGAAAACGTCTGTGGGTAGGTGCCTGGTGGCAACCGCACAGCCAACCGTTTGCTAGCGGAAATCTTCGATTTTCAATCTGTGCCGATGAGTGACAAAAAAGGGGGGAACTCCGCGGCCTCCACATATACAAGGTTAAGTTTACGATAATTTCACTTCGTTCTGTGCATCAATTTCGGTGTATACATGTTTCCAAAGCAAAAGTTTTCAGTTTCGACAGTAATTGTCGCCATTCGACATTGCATACCATTGCACTAATTGACAGTAATGGTTATTGCATCTCCTTTGTGTCGAGTCGAAAACCACTTTTATTTTCAAGATCAACTTTATTTAGTTCTTTCATAGCCGTTAGCTCAAACGCGTACTAACTACCCACTGAGACGTCCAAAAAATTGTTTCAAAATCGTTCAACACGGGTCCAACGATGGACGTTCGTTGAACGGTTATTTGGACGTTGTCCAAATTGGTCCAACGAACGTCCTTCATTGGACGATTTTGAAACCAACCGTTCTTGGAGGGTATTTTTAAACCGGAATAACTTTTAAACCGGTATAAACTAGTTGGTAACCCTCTAAGAACGGTTGGTTTCAAAATCGTTCAATGAAGGACGTTCGTTGTAGAGATGGGCGAAACAGTTCACTTCGAAGAACCATTCCCGACTGAACAGTTCTATAAAAAGAACTAGTTCAGATGAACCGTTCTTCCGTTCAGCTGATATTTTATTTTTATCTAGCGAATGTCTCTCAAAACATTCGATTCTTGGAGAAGGACCAAACAGATGCTGCAAACTATTATACCTCTGTATGCTTAACAAGTTCATCAAGGGCTCGATTTCTTCATTATGTATAACTAGAGAAATAGACAATGAGTGAGTCGTTCGCTTATGAGTCGTTCTTCGCCGGTTTTATTCTGGGAGAGCACAGAGAGCGGTTTGTGGGACGGCAAGTCAGTTCATTTTCATTCGTTCGCCTAAAAATCGGTCCGAGAAATTCGCTAAACGGCTTTGGGTCATATTCAGTTCATTCGCTTTGAAGAGAATTGAGAACTACCGTTCTTTTAAAAAGAACTTCCATTCGCTCATTCTCTTCAAAGAACCAGTTCACTTCAACCGTTCGCGAACGAATTGCCCATCTCTACAACGAACGTCCATCGTTGGACTCGTGTTGAACGATTTTGAAACAATTTTTTGGACGTATCAGTGGGAAGCTTTAACCAAACGATGCTGTCATTTATATGGCTGCGTTCTGATCTGCGATACACGACAATGGTAAAAAACAACAAATTCATGTTAAAGAAAATGAGTGAAATAGACAACATGGAGAATTGCTTTTTATTTCGATATTTTCTTGCAGTAAAATAGCTTTTCTTCGTCATATGTCTCGTTCCGTAGCGTGTGGGAACAATTTTGTCATCATGTAACCGATATGTTTCTGAACTTGGAACTGTAACTTGGTGGATATTTTATAGTTTATGTGCAGCATTTTGTAGCGATATAATATTCAATGCACAAAAGAAAATAAGTTTGAGGTGGTTGAACCATCGTTTGTAACTGGTGCCATGATAGTTATTTTAAACTTTGATTAAAAAATTGGTTGAAATATTTCAATTTGAATTCAAAATGAACTGTGAATGTCATTCTAATTGAACACGATACCTGCCGACACGGGGGGAGGATATTTATATTAGTTTCAAGCAAATTTTCACAAGTTTGGAATAAATATCAGTTATGAATAAAGGTCAGATCACACTCTTCGAATTAAAATTGTACACGTTTTTTTTTTCAGCGAAGCTAAAATAAAAAGTAAACAAACGTCAAACAAAAAATTAAACTTTGAATGAGAATGATCATTTTAAATTCAAAACTGTTATATTTCATATTTTTGTTTGCACTGTGGCAGACAGAGAATATAGATATATTTCTGTAATGCATCAATACAGATTGGAACGATTTTATTTGCTAATAAAATTTCTACGATTTTATAAATAAAATAATAACTACATTAAAACAGAAATGAAAGTTTTGAGCATCACAGTAATATATTTTGACGAACAAATATATTGATCACCGTTGCGTTCGCTATCAATTTAAAATTATTTTTATATGGATTTTTTATGTGAGTTTACTCATATAGGAAAATGCGTATATTTAAAATCTTTTATTCAATCTTTGCTTAGGGTATTTATGGAGTTACTTTGTAAGCAGTTAACATTCTGATTCAATTTGTGAACTGGGAGTGAAAATAAGAAAATTTATAAAATAGTGCATTTTACGATCTACATCCGATTGTCATTTATTTGGATCTATCCAATGAAAAAAAAAACTATTTTTTTCGTTATTCACTTTCCTTGATGTGAGATACGACAGATATATAGGCAATAATTCGTGATAACATGTTGATTTATATTAAGGAATTAAATGATCCCACTTATTCTCATAGTGATATATAAAAGAAAATAACACTAGTTTACAAATTTTGGGTTAATTGCATGAAGTTAAGAAAAAATGTGTTTTCTAAGTCAATTTTGGGTCGCTGAGCACGAAAATCATATCCATTTTCTTTCTCCAAGAACCGTTTTTGTGATTTTTTGAAAAAGGTGTTTTTGAGCACTTTTTGCAGTTTTTGGCCAATATCTTAGGAACAAATCTTCCGATTAACACTCACCATGCGAAAGGTATTGATGTGCCCATTCCAAAAATGTATAACATGTTACGACAAAATATCAACAATTTAGCGTTAAGAGCAACCAAAGTCGAAAAAAGTAGTGTTTGGTAAAATTACTAATTTTTGGTTGATTTTTCATAAAAAAATAAATCATCAAAAAAAAATCTTTTAAAATCTTATGTGACAGGCAAACTTTTCACGTGAATTTTAAGCCTAAGATCACGAAAATCCGACAAAAACTGGTGATGTTATTAGGCACCGAGTGAAAATTGCTCTGTTTTTCACATTTCTCTTTTGGTCTTAAATAAGATTACACTAGCTTACAAGAAAAATGAAGTTACGAGAAAAAGTGTTTTCTAGATTAATTTTGTGGTCGCTGAATACGAAAATAATACTCTATTTCTCTTTCAAAGAAGCTCGAGTTTAAAAAAAAACGTTTTTCTTTTGCTTCCGCTTTTTTGTTTTTGCTTTTTTATTACAGAAAAATAATTTTTCATATTTTCAGAATCTAATGTGACAGATTTTAACCATTTTAAGGTAATCGCGATAAGCTAAGAAGAAAGGTGCTTCTTCAGTTAATTTTGGATCGCTGAATACGAAAACCAAGTCCATTTTTTCAAAGAAGCATTTTCAAGATTTCTTCGAAAAAGGTGTTTTGGGCACTATTTTAGTTATTTGTCAATATCTTGTTCAAATAGGATCCGATCGAAACAGATCGAAAGGTATTGATGTGCCCTTTCCGAAAATGTATAATATGCGTAAATCAAATCTCGACAAACATATGATGACGGCTTAAAAGCCAACTGTCAAAATTCTCTTTGAAAGGAAATTTCAGACAAACTGTTACCCGCCAATCACAGATGTTTATAGTAAACAAAAGAAAAAAGTTTTCTCTTCCATTAACTATTATGAACTGCGTTTAGCCAGTAACAGTTTGTCCGGAATTTCCTTTCAAAGAGAATTTTGACAGTTGGCTTTTAAGCCGTAATCGTAAGTTGTCGAGAAATGTACATTTATTATGATTACAATCGACCAAAGTAAAAAAAAGTCTAATGTTCGACCTTTTTTAAAAAAAATTCATTTTTCTAGTAAATTTTTTATAATAAATCAAGGACAGAAGAAAATTCTTTTAGAATCTAATGAGATAGACAATCTTTTTGCATAAATTTTAATCCAATGGTCACAAAAGTTGGATGAAAAATGTAGATGATATGAAGCACTGAGTGAAAATTGTAACTTATTTTTCGCACAATCATACTTTCGACTGAAATAATCTTCTATACTTGATAGTTATTGTTTGTGTTGGGTACTGTCTTCTCGAGCTTGCATCCATCCATCCTGCGGCATTTAAATGGTTTTGAATATTTCATTGTACAACTAAGTGCTCTTTTTAAAATGTGGAAATATCGTTGGAAAAGTTTTGTTTTGTCTGTGGTGAGTACATATTTTACGAATTAAAGGATCTTCTGTTTCTGCTTCACAGCAGATTCTCAGTTCACAGAATATTACGTGGCTAGTGCTACGATCCCACTGAGACTCCTTCTCGATAGGGACTCAAATATTTGACGACTGGTTTATGAGACCAGTGCTACACCCCAGGCCCGTAGCCAGGAGTTTATTTCGGGAGGGGCTTAAAAATTATTGTATAAAGCTTTTTTATTTCGATTATACAGGTTTTAACCTTATGGTTATTCGCCTCTTTTTGGGTTAGAAAATTTCTTTAGAAAAGTTTCTAACCCTACATGTGCGGGATTGATGAACGAACCGTGATGAGCTGCGTAAAAGGTAATCAATTTACCAACTACTCTTTACCCGCCCCTGCATAAAGCTTTTAGTTCTAATTACTTCATATTGTCACTAGAAACTAAACGAAATTTTGAAAAGTTCTTAATGAAAACAAAGCCAAATCTAAGACAATCCATGTTCTTTGTCACAAGAAAGGCTATAGTACATCAACGAATTATTGATGTTTAATTTGATTTTTTATTATTTATTTTTATTTACAAGTTACAATTTACTCTCGTTGCAACAATGGATATTCTAGAGTTCTCAGTATTTATGCGCTAACCGAATATGACAATCCTTGACGGTGCTGGAAAACGCAAGGTGTTCTAAGCTACACGTTTAAAAGGTGTAGATGACGCTAAATCGAAATGAGTAGAAAAATATCCATAAAATGTTCGATCGAAGAGAATGTCGAAATTTGCACAAAATCTTCTGATTTAGCAAACGAATTGTAGATGGTTCAACTTCTATTTTCTTGATCTGGCGTCCTGTAACTATTACCAGTTCTAATGCATCATGCTAACATAATTTTTTGGCATACCCCAGTTAGGAAGGAGGATCTTTGGTGATCAATAGGATCAAAATATATGGGTCATTCCACGTCTGATTTACACTCAAAATTTGAATTCCTTCCAATTTTTTTTCTTGCATTCATTAGTTAAAGTAATTGACACGTATTTTTTATTTTGGCTGAATATGATTTTTTTCAAGTTATTAGTTTTTGAATTTTTGAAGTTTATAACATTGAACATTTTTCAATCACTTATAACTTATATGGAAAAAAATATTAAATAAAAAAGTTGTGTACTCAATGAGCTTACTGAAAAAAATAGCAATTTCTTTTTGTTATATAACTTATGAAATTTGCAATTGTTTGAAACAAATTGAATTTTTTAAAGTTGGACCAATGTTTTACTTATTATTTTCTTTAAATATTAAAAATCATGTTAAAATAATTGTGCAAAAATTTGGGAGTGGATATCAAAATACTTTGCGAGATATTACAATTATAAACTTAAAACAAGGCATTTTTACACCAAACGCCTAGTGATAGGCCTATTGTAATTGAAATATCTCGTAAAATACTTCGAATTTCTTTCTGAAATTTGTACACAATCTTCTCGATATAATTATAAACTATTTGAAAAAGCTAAAAAGATTTTTTTGGCTCCACCCTGAAAAAAAAAATTGTTACTAATATTTGCATAATACATAAATTATTTAACAAAAACAAATATTACAAAAAAAAATCCGCCGAGATCTTCCGAAAACGCAGCTTTTATTATTTAATGCTTTTTTCCAGAAATCTAATAGTTTCTCAGTTATGAGGGAATGAAAAATGTCCAATTCTATTAAATTTATAAAACTTTAAAAAATCACTATATTATTAAAAGTCGATATTTGTATGTATGTGATTTATGGACTCCCAAACGGCTTAACCAATTGCCGTAAAAATTTATGCATAGTAGGAATTTGTTATGGAGCGTGTTTGTGTGCTATTGGTGGGGATTATCTGCCTACAAGAAGGCGCTTCGGAACAAATTATGGTTTCCTTTTATTTCGTTGAAAGTCGCATCAACGTGCGATGGGTATTAGCTAGTACTTTATAAAGTTCAAAAACTCATAACTTGAAAAAAAAAAGTCAAATTCAGCCAAAGTAAAAAAATCGTGTCTATAATTTACAGCTAAAGAGTGCAAAAAAATTGAAGGGAACTAAAATTATAGTTGTAAATCGTGGAATGACTCGCATTCTGCAAATTTAAGACTTTTTTGGGGGTATTCTCATGTTAAAAGCAAATATTTTCTAAAGTCCCCCGAAATCAAAATTATTTTGATTACATAACTATATTAAGAAGATTATGTGAAAAATTCAGAATGGAACTCGAAGTGTTACGAGACATTTCAGTTATAACAGGCCTTTCGCTGGGCGTTTAGTGTAAAATTGCCATATTTTATGTTTATAATTGTAATATCTCGCAAAGAATTCCACTGCCAAATTTTTACACAATCTTTTTAACACGATTTTAATACTTAAAGAAAATAATAAATAAAAAATTTGGTCCAGCCTTAAAAAAATTCAATTTGTTTCAAGTAATTGCAAATTTCATAAGTTATATAACAAAAAAATTGTGATTTTTTTTGGTAAGCTTATTTGAAAACGCAACTTTTTTATTTAATATTTTTAATATTTAAGCGCACATTGCTCTAATCTATTACAGAAATTCAATTTGCGTATGATTTAACTAACTTTCTTTATTCAGGCCAATATCTAGCATAAAATGAGTTTTGTTAGATACCATTACTAGCGATAAATGTTAATTTTGGGACAGTTTTTGTACTCAGTTTTCTATGAAACTTCTAATTTTTTATTATACAATTCGTTTACTTGAGTCGGTTCAATGCATTAGCTAAATGAAGCCTTGAGTCTTTAATATATTTCCACGATGTAAACAATGAAAATGATAAAACGCTAATGGTTGTCCAACAGATCTCGTGCGATTGACCTGTTTACTGATTGAGAAATATTTTTCATAACCAACCGCGTCTTGGTGGTCGTTCATATCTATCTTGTACACTTCCGTATTATTATCGTGGTCACTGCCATGGACTTGGCAGTTCGCGAATATCTGATTTCATTTTTGTTTTGTCCCCTTACGGGCCACCAGTGTCGACTTCCTCAATGATGATGCTGACTGTTAATTTTGAGATACTAGACGCAGTTTTTGCCGTCAATACTATATGAACAGCAGCCACAAATTTGGCAATTGTTTGTTTTTCAGGTAATCGTATTGGAGACTATGGATGTGCAAAGATGTAACGTGTATGATGATATTATCGCATTGCGTTTTGTGCGTGCAGGGTCAGCTAGGACGAAATCCTAGCTGACCCTACCCGTCTAATTCCTAGATGTGTCCTTTATAATAAATTACATTTTTTCCAAATGTGACAGGAATCTTTTAATGGCCACGGTTCAAAGAAGTTAAGTTTGTTTATTGGGGCTTTAACCTCCTGGTCGTTCGCCCGCGGTTCAAGTAAGAGGTATCAGATCTTGTAGCCGAACATTGATTTTCTCATCATCCATATATATGAGAATCAACCACGTGTTACAAGTTGAAAAATGACTGGTTTCGCCTAGGCTAATTTGTTGAGTAACATAAGTACTGAATGCCTGACAAGGTAGAACTCGTTAAAGGCGATGTTCGTAAGCATAACCTCTATTTTCACCTTCAGCAAATATTTCCCATCATGAAATTCGGTTATGCAAAAATTCCAGAAGTCAATAGCCTCCACGTTTGGCTGGAGCACCACTTCTTGCTTCTACGATTCAATCATCCGACGGATCACCCCAGCAAGAATTAAAGTAACAGTTTCTTTTGTTCTTCCGACGAGTCACACAATATGAAAGGAAGTGTGTTATCAGACTCGGCATACTGAGTAGATATCGTGACCGATGTCTTCGGTGGCTCGAAATAGCAATCTTCCTCACCATTCTCCCATTAATTTGTTGAAACCAAACAAGATACAATTTTTTTACGAGTTACCGAAAAACATGTTGCTTCTTAAATTTATTTTTGAAAAGTTTCGGGGGGGGCTTTAGCCCCCTAGCCCCCCCCCCCACCCCTCTGGCTACGTGCCTGCTACACCCTCTAAACCGCCGCACCAGAGCAGGGTCCGTTAAAATCATAAAATTTCCATTTCGCTCAATGTGCCATAGCATCAACATTTTCCATCCGATGTTAGTGATATTAGGCTTAAAATTAATGCAAACATATTATTTGTCATCTTAGATTCTAAAAGGTCCGAAAAAAATTTGTTTTTCGGTAAAAAAATCATTTAAAAATGAGTAACTTTTAAAAATGCTCAAAAATGCACTTTTTTAAACTTTGGTCGCTTGCAGCACTGAAAATTCTACACATGATCGACACATATTATATGTTTTTGGAAAGGGCATGTCAGTATCTTTCAACCTGCGTATTGACTAAATTAATTGAATGATTTTGACAAAAAATATTGACTTAAAACTACAAAAAGAGCTCAAAAACGAGTTTTTTGAGAAAATCACAAAATCGCTTCTTTGAACAAAAAAAAAATGAATATTGTTTTCGTGTTCAGCGACCCAAAATTAGTCTAAAAAATACTTTTTCTTGAAGCCTCATTTTTCTTGTAAACTAGTGTAATCAAAACAATTCTTATTGCAGTTTAGGTTCTAATTCGCAAAAACAACTTTGATCTGAATATGCGATAATCGATTCGATTTATCCAAATGTGCTCTCCTGTAACTCTTCGATGAGCAAATGGAATCAAGCGTGTAGAAAAAAGGAAAGAGGATAGAAATAAAAAATACAGGTAAATATAGTTCGACGGTGCTTGTCTTTCCTACCTGATTAAACTGGCTTATTTATTGTCATCTTCATTGTGACCAAAGAGAGCCATATTTATCCAGAAAAAACCTCTCTTCAAAAATAACGAAGTATGCGCAAGAGGAGCATGACATATTTTTGTCTTCTTCGGGTAACATGATGCTGCCACCCGGTCAGCGTGGCAAGCAGAAAGTTAGCAAAAGTCGAACAAAGCGAAATTGATGCTGGCAGAGTTTCTGCGAGCATTTTGCGCGATTTGTGCGAGAGTTCTGGCAACGAATTCGCTCAAATGCAACAACCGTTTCTGACAGAAGCGGTTAAACCAACCAATGCTGCTCACTTTTATCCAGAATCCAGTCAGAAATGTACGGCCAAGATCTCTGCACGCTTCCTGCCACATCTTTGTCGGATGTTTTGCTCGATTCGTGCTAAATTCTACCAGGTAGGAATTGTCAGGATCTTTGCACAGTTTATGTCCGAGTTATGCCAGGGTTTTGCTCGGTTCCTGTCAAAATTTGCCAGAAAACGCGAGCGAAACCGAGTTCGCCCTAGCTCAACTAATCTGACAGGATACGCGCAGAAATCTGACAGGGCTGCCAAACCAAGACTTACAGAAATCTAGCAGAGCGGTCTCTGCCAGAAAATTTGCTCACTGGACATTTGCATTACTGCGTTCTGATCGGCAATACACGGTCATGTTAAAAATCGTACAATGAGGTTAAATGAAAATTCACTGTTTATGCCATTTAATTGTCTGATGTATTTATATTATATTAAAACAATTTTGGAATCCTCAATTTAACTTAAACAAAGTAATATTAGAATTATTTAAGATGCAAGTGGATAATACTACATTCACAACAGTTAAAACGTGTTTTAACGCTATCTTGATAATATTTTTCTTGTTGCTAATTATTATAATAGGTCTTAGGTCTGTAGTGTGAACATGGTATGAAACGTTATTTCGCTATTTTGCTAATAATGGTGCATACTATCGTTGTAGAGTTGTATTGCAAGTCGCTAGCCACTCCAAGGATTGAAAGAGCTTCTCTAACATTATATTTAGTAGTCAGACAGTTCAGCCACATCTGACTATTTCAAATTAAATCAAATGCTTACAGAACAATAATGGAAGCTTACCTTTTTTGGAAACGTTTGTATTAGTTGCTGTTCTGCAGCACATGAAAAAGCCAAAAACAATAATTTATTTGCTTCAGATAATTATGTGGCCCTTGGAAAAGAAATCTGACATTTTAACCTGGTGGGGCTTATTATACCATCCTGCCCAACTACTCCACTCACCATGCATATAGAATTCGGCAGACCTACTTTGCTGAAAATGAAGTAATTCAAATTATCAGCACGATTACGTAATCAATCCTGAAGTACCAAGAGTTCAGTAATTGAGCTGAGAATTTGACAATTTCAGAAGCTGATTTTCAGCGAAGTAAATCTGTCAAACGGGTTAAATCCAAATTGCTGAGCTTCCAACATCTTGGATTGCTAAAACGTTCAGTTCAATGAAATTTTGCTGAAATTTGAGAAAGCTTCAAATCCCGGTTACAAAATAATAAATTACAATTAATTACTTCCTATAGTCTGCAATCTGCCTGATAATCAATTGACAAATATAAGTTAACAAATTGAACCTGACACTTGATGCAGACAGTGAATCTTCAGGAGGCACCTCGACAAAATGCGGTGTAAACCGTAACTCAAAATTTCCTGGACCAATCGTGCTGAAATTTGTACAGTTTTTCTTCTTCGCATTATTGCCCAGGTAACTACAAAAACTGTTTGCAAAATGCTTAATATTATTATTTTTGACGTAGGACTACGTCTTTGTTTTCGATATGGGGGTGCACTCTGCAAATTCTACAAAAATGATATATAACGAAAAGTGGTCCAATTTTAAACGCATATAATTCACCCATCTCACGATAAATTTTCAAATTTTTTGCACAAATCGTCCCGAAATACTTCTAAGAATAGATTCCAATAGATAAACCCAAAGATTTTTGATATCATAGCATTAAATAATTAAATAATATACAACCTTGTCAAAATATCGCGCATTAACACACAGAAGATAGCGCTTCCCAAGCCCTGTACGACGGATTGGTGTACCTGGCGCGCAACGCTTCTATGAATGACGTCATCATCGACTATTTAAAGAACGGACTTGGCCAGACACGCTCAGTTCCCTGTTGAACGGCTGGCGAAGCAGATCACTGCGCTGTTTTTTTTACAGCCAGTGTAGCTGAGCTAGAAGTCCGTTACACTGGCTGTGGAGGGACGCTACCCTGTGTCGTCCAACAGGCGACCGCTCCAACTGCTTCCTAAATGCCGCTGTAATGTTGCCAGTAAATTTTTGGTTTAAATAGCACATGTATTTGCTATTTGCGCTTGAAATTAAGTAATGTAGTGGTAGTAATAAGCTTCCCATTTTGGTTTTAACGCAAGGACAGTTTTTAAAACAGGATTTGATTAATTAGTTTAACTCATCTAAGCAATTTTATCAATTCTGTAATTTAAAAGGAATTTTACGGAACTTGGTGAATTTGGCCCCACTTGCAACTGGTATAATCAACCTGCACAAAGTGTTGCATAACGCAGGGCTGTTTTTTGGAACAAAATGTGTTATCATTCAGCCCTTCGCTATGCAAAATCACGATATTATGACAGCGCGGCCGTTCCTTTCAATCGGGAAAGGTCGCGTGGAATTTTGGTGAAATGCGCTAATAGTGTCGTGGTGGTACTAGTTGTCTCTTTCGCTCTACCCATCATCATCAGCGTTGACTCATTTTGAATTGTACGCTTGAGTTCAATGTTTGGAGCGAATGTGTTGGTAGGTAGGGGAACTGGCGGTAAAATGAACACGTTAAGCAAAGTCATTATTTTCTAACTAATAAGTGAATGAGATATTACGATCACCTTATATGTTTCTTGTTAGACATGTTTTGTACATATCTGGTAAAAATACTTCGTCACAAACACATTTTTTCAAACATGATTCTTGATTTCTAACATGTCCAAAAATGAGACATGTTTATAGCGAGTGGGTAAAATGAACATGTGGCGGTGGTAAAATGAACAGCTTCTGGTGACCTGCAAAATGTCCTGTATGTATGCAATGCGCAGCGTTGGAAAGCATTTTCCGATCAATGCTAATATCCCAACAAATTATGAGCTTAGCATACACACAGGGCATTTTGCAGGCAAAAAAAATGTCGCGGAAGAATTGAATTTTCATGACGTAATATTAACCATTTTACAATCCTGTGGCATCGAAAAACATCTACAAACTTGGGGTTATCCAAGGGTGTTTGAACTTTTAGGATCTGTTTGAGAGCAACTAGAAAGCTTGTTCTATACATGAGATGTGATTATATTGTCTAAAATTTGATTTTTCTTCACCGGTCCGGGTGTTTTTTCCCACACACTAAGTACTAAGAAAATAAATATTTTACATTAAGTAGTATAGTCCTACGTCTACAGTTCGTGCAACCCCATAGGGCTGCCCCTTGTAGTTTTTCAATAGCATTTTCATCGTTTTTTAGCAATAATCGGACTTTGGCTTCAAAGTGCTACGAAAAGTTCGAAAATCGACCAAGAAATAAAAGCTCCATTAGTTACATGTATCAACGATTGGTCCAGCAGATTTTGAGTTATGGTGTACACCGCAAAACCAGTTTTCGACGTGGCACCTGACTGAATAGATAAGTAATCTTTGTATCGAAAAAAAATTAAGGAATCCGATTTTTGCCGATAATACCTTACACAACCCCACTTAAGTTCCGACACGATTTGGGCGATTCTTCCGCATTCAACTTTTTGTGTCATTTTGCCAAATCATCTGCCCGGTCTCAACTTTCACAACTTCTTTCATACCCTGTGCATTTCTGTTCTATCACTAAGAATTAAACTAAAAATTATAAATTGCTTATTGTGTTCTTTGTGAGAAAATATAACTAGAAAAGGGTACACATTGTGATTATATATTCTTTTCTTTTCCTCTTGTTAAACTAAATAAAAAATTGTGGTCAAAGTAAACAGCTTCACTTATTTTGATAGCCATAAGTAAACTAACAAACAAAAACTACTACATCTGCATCCAATTATAAAATTTCGTTCTACAGTTTGTTTCAAAATGATTCGACTTCTGCTAACCTGCAATATAACTCTTCGACGTGGCGTTTTGAAATAAGCGTGTAGCACCTTATAGATAGGACGATAAAGAATATCAAAAAAGTAGCATTTAAAACTCGATTATACCTGTTTTTCATACGGGATAAAACTTGCTTACTTGCCCTCACATGGTTTGTGTGCAACGTGGGTCATAATATTGCACATAAAGGTCGAAAAGTTTATTCAAATTATTGAGATGTATGCAAGAGGAACATGGCGGCCTTTTACACTGTTTTCATTTAGCTTCAGGATGCAGCCATTTCTGCAATGGCAGGTACTAACGCCTTAGACTGGACTAAACTCATGCCTAAAATCAAAGTTAGTACCGTGTGGCGGTACCAACTTGCTTCAAGCTTACCGCTATTAATGAATTTTCGGAAAATTCATGGGGGATGGGGATGGGGACGAGGGCAATGACGAAGACGATGTTTGCTGAAGAAATTAACTTTCTAAACCTATTAGTTTCAAAAATACTGTATTAAATTTAAAAAAAAGAACCACCCTAGCAAGAAATAACTTCACAAGACAGTCAAGTTTGTTTTGGACATCTTTCTCGTAGGTGACAGCTCTTAAAAATGAATAGTTCTCGACAAACATATGATTACGGCCTAAAAGCCAACTGTCAAAATCCACTTTGAATGGGAATTTCGGACAAACCGTTACACGCCAATCACAGATGTTGGTAGCAAACGAAAGAGAAAAGTTTTCTCTTTCATAAACTGTTGTGAACTGTGTTCGACTAGTAACGGTTTGTCTTGAATTTCCATTCAAAGTGGATTTTGACAGCTGGCTTTTAGGCCGTAATCACATGTTTGTCGAGAGTTTAGGAATTATAGATTTTTGTGCAACAGACAGCCACTGTGGTCCAAACAAACAGTCCTGTCATGGTCACCAAACGAAACAAAGCAACCGGTCAACAAAACAACGAAGTATGGCATCATTTTCCGTAGTTGATGGAAATCAGCATTTCGCCGACGATACTGAACTTCTTTACACTGCTGGCCGATGTGTGGTAGTGCACTCCGGCCGGCGCAATGTCCAATAGGAATTTTCTTAAAAGTCCCCCTGTCCACGCCGATCACGCCAACAGTGCGAGGTTATCGCGCGTGACCCCTGCCGACCGCCGCCGTCAGAGCACGGTTAAAGTATTAGGACAAGCGCACTTCGCGGGCCGAAAATCACGTGCCCTGCCTCTGGTGGCGGCGGTGGCTAAAGCGCAGAATAATGATTGTACTCAAGCTTTCTGATTTTGTTTACAAACAGTTTTCTGCCGATTGCAACAGGAGCAAAACTCTCTTGCAAACGGTTAGGTGTTGCAACTGATTTGCATATTCGAGATCGCTGATGCCATTATAGTGCTCAATCCATTGGTAACTAGATGGGCTCACGAGTGTAGTAACAGATTTTTTTTGCATTTGACAGATTGTTATTGCTGCGTTTATGACTATTGCGAAATATAAATAAATTACCAATGAATCATCTTTAACTAACAGTAACAATAATTATTACAAAATTTCAATTATTATTACTATTACATTTTCGCAACTTCGAGTCAAGCTTGAGTCGCACTGGTGTATGGACAGAAAAGTGTCCAAATGCTGATAACAACAATAATAATTTTTCCGAAATTTTATCCCTCGTGCTCCCAACCCGACATTATTTTCAGTTTACCGTGTACACCGCACAGCACCTTTTTAAATGCAACCGCAATTTCGGTGCTACTGCGATTGCAAATAATACAAACTGTTATTGTGATTTCTAACTGCCAGAACTAACGATAATCGAGCTAGGCGTGCGTCATGTCACAGATGCAATAACACTCGTCTGGAGACATTTTAAATACGGCATAGGTATTAAAACACTTGGCTGGGTGACGCGCGCAGTAAAACGCAAATGCGTATAGCAAAAAAAAAGGGTTACATAACCTGGCATGAATCTTCGGGTCATCCACCGGGGGTGATGATCGATGTCATTGTTACAGGCTTATTATACGGGGAGGATCTGGGGCCGCAAGTCACCTACGACTACGTCAAACGGCTCCGCTGTGAATTGTCTGCAACCTCCTTCGGCGGCAAGTTGCAATAAGAAAGATAGTTGAAGGGGATAGTAGAATCCGTAGGTATAGAATAGGATGGAAGTGCCCGGGTCCGGGATTGATGGAAATTCCATTTCATATTAGCTTATAATAGGCTGTGGTACAATTAAACTAATTGCTTTAATTTTTTGGAGGGCATCTGTTGAATAACCCGCTTTCAGCTCACGTCAACTTGTCATTAATCTTAAATTTTTTGTCATTGGAGTAAAAATATCTCTAACGTGCAGCAGATTGTGTGCGAAAAAATGTCGTGTCCGGCAAACAGAACGTAGCAGCCTTGTTATAATTTCAGGTCGCAAAAAATGCATTGATGCGTGAAACCCGTTCTACGTCCTCCAACTCTATTGAGGTAAGATGGTTCCAATCGTAGTTTTCGAAATATCCTCCACCTGCAATATGCATTATTGAAAGAAAAGGGGCTTCGAAATGGATGCTGTAATGAAAACTGTTTTGTTGAGTTTGTGTTTCTAAAAGAAATAACCACAAATCATGGCTATAATCTTTTGTGCTCGTCTCGATCAACAGCTGAGGCTAGCTGTTTGCGCTTTGATAGAGGTTCGTCTTAGGCTTTCATTATTTTTTAAACGTGACCGCGAGCAGGTGTGATAGTTCAACCACATCTTGACTAAGTTTGTACAGGCTGACATTTTAAGATGAACTCTTTTAATAAGGACAGGAATAGTTTATATGACGAAGCCAATTAAGCAGAGAAATGCGCAGAATACTTGTTTAACATTAGCCTTTCTCGTGAAAAATTGTTTTTTTACAGAGAGCTTCCCGCATGAATCTTGTTTTTTATGATTAGTAAGTAAACGGTTAACGTTTCAAGTTCGTCTCATCAGTATCGTGCAGTCGACTTGGCAGCACAGATACACACGTACGAGAAGGGAATACTTCTTGTAGACAAGCAAATCAACTGGCCAAGTATGCTGTCCCGTATGTTTTAGGATTGCTGTTGGGATCAGCCTCCTGGCAACCCTATACCATCATATGGAGTTTAACAGCGACCGACATATATGGGGCGTTATAGCTATAAAGCCCCAAATAAAGAATTATGTTCGGCACTATGCTCGATATTCAAGCATTCCACACGACGTTTTGCATCTTGTGGGATGATTTAATATCATATCATTCGGAAAATCGACATTTTGTAACTAAATACAGCTTCTAATCATTCGGTTCAAAATCAATGTTTTGCCTTTCGTGGCAGTGATGCTGGCTGTACAGAGACGTCGTCCTTGACAGGGGGCTGGTTGGGATCATACAGTGTGCGAAAAAATAAAATACGCATGTTACACATAGCTTTACCTTTTTCTAACTCGTCATGTCGGCCACATATATTCATGATATATAAGAGTAAAATGTTGAAGCACCTATAATATTTCGAGTTATGACGAAAAAGTGTGTGAGTAATGGCAAATTATTAAACTATATTTTTTCTGCAAAGACTCAAAAAGTGTCAACAGTTGTTACGGCATTTAATTAGCAAGGGACTGGAAGGTGAAGTATATTTTTCAATATTTAGAGCCATAGTACTCAAGGGAGAGCAAGGAGTTGAAGGGAGAAAGTTTAGAAAAGCGTGGAAGGATCATATATGCAAGCTTAGAGCTACCGTAGGAGTCAGGGTCTTTTGGCATTAGAAATGCGAATCACCTGAGTCTACGGCATGTCCGGACAAGCGTAAAGTAAAAGCTTTCGCATCTGATTCATCGTCGATCAACAAAAATCAATTGAGTTTCTTCAGCGCCTGGTAGTAGAGCATATGGGGCTGAATTTTGACCGCTATTGGTTGAGGCTTCGTTGAGTTTTTTTTCTCGGTAACATTTGTAGTATTTTCATAAACGGATTCTTCAACAATACAGTGGTCAGCATTCAGTTTTTAATAAGAGATTTTGGGATCAGTCCTGATTTTTCAAATATCCTTGGGTTGTTCGGAAAGTTCAGTGGATGATGGACGGTTCTGCTCCGGCGCTTCAATTGCACTTTGCAGGCTGTTATGAAAGATTCCTTGTATTTATTAATCACTCGATTCACAGTTCTCTTGAAATGTTCACTCAAGAATGGATGGAACAATTTAATTGCTCACAGGCATGGGAAACATCGCATTTCGAACCGTTCGTTCGGAAGCTTTCTTCACCTATGAAGCATTCTGTTTGCTTAGGAACAACCTGACGTAACGAATGCACCCGAGCCGAAGTTGCAACAAGAAATAAAGAAGAATCTATTGCTTTTTTGTTCTATCCCTAGTTAGAAATAAGAAACGACGCGCGCGTGAAATTACTAGTATGTCCGTCATGCAAAGTAAGGTTGTCACTAACAGTTAATGCTTATTTTGGGCTTCTCAAAATTATTTCATTTTCTCGTTACGAATAAAATCGATACTTTTAAAATTGTAGCCTCAGTTTGTTCACTATTTTCAATTTTTTTAGAGATTATTTCGTGATTCTCCGGTTACTCGTTTGCCTTCTCCAAGGAAAATATTTAAATTAAGTATATTGCTAGACATTTTCTGGCTATTCATCGTAATGATATTCCTAAGCTGCATTGTTAGGCACCTAATAAGCCTTCTTGTGGCTGGATGCACAGAGGCTCCAAAAATCTTCAATCGCGCACGATTCCAGCACAATTTTGAATCGACTACCTATCTTTACTCTCAATATACCTCCTCCCCTGACACTTGTGGAGTGCGTTATAGTATACACGGCATCTAGTTATAACAAGTGTCGGACTAACATTTCTTCTCTTTCCAGTTGCGGCTCACGCGCGGGAAAACAACTTTGGATTACTAGGAGGAGCACATTGAGTGGTGATTTGTTACTTCCAAGCCTCATAATCTATTGATTCTCTGTGAAATTTTAGCTAAACCCGATCAAAAACAGAGTTGCAATCCGGGATGGTCGCAGAAGCTCAAGCTATTGGAAATCCGATAATCATAGATTTCTTATATTCAACCTTCTAATTGGTGAGAAAATTCTCGTAAGATAAACAATCTTTAATGCATTCGATTCGGTTTTACGTTTTTACGCATCACGCGGCACAGTGGGACGAGCCCGGACATATATGAATGTTATGCGATATTCTCGCTAGTATTTTTCTCATATTGGCTGGGCCATCAGAGACATTTTTGCGAGATTTTAAATAATTTGAACGTAAAATAAATTTTGGGCAGCTTTTTTAAGGGCGTAATTCAAGTGTTTTTTGCATAATTTGACCATAGGAACTACATCCATTTATTTTCGTTTTCCAAAGAAATGGTTGATTTTATGCATTACATTACTTCACCAAAATTATCGGTGTGATAAAATTACATCATAAAATCGCCAGAAATAAGTCACTAGTTACTTTTGTTAGTGTTTAGATAACAGTTTGTCATGAATTTTTATTGAATTCAAACTTCAAATGCGATAACAACAACGACGCCCGCGAATGCCCGCGATCACACTATACTCATTCGAAAGCTTTTAATTTTCTCTTTCAAATGAGTATAAGTTAGTTTTGCGAAAACTTCCGATAAGCAGTCAAAATTAAAAAAAAAACTGAATGGAGACGCATGGTTATTAGTGATATTGAATTTGAATAATCACTTTATAGCTAGAATAATGACACTAACACATGCACAACTTTCAAATAGCATTGAGAGTATGATCTACAAGGGTTTTACTAGTGATCAGGACTAAGGAGCCGAGTGGGAAGTATGTTTTTTTAGATGGTAGAGGTATTAAGACTGATTGAAAATCAGCAAATATTTTCAACCATCTGAAATAGGGTATAAAATGTTTCTGTAACTATTTCTTGCTAACTTGCGCAATAACTGTCAAATAGAGTGAACACAGTTGAGTTATAGTCATTTGGTGAGACTATTTTGATACGAATTTGCATAGCACTGATATAGCGTAAGGGTATGCGATATTATCCAAATAAAATAAGACCATTTTTAAATGAACCATATACACGAAAAAAGAGTTTTGGATTTATTTGATGATGATTCGATATGATATGAAATAAGCAATCTAAGTAACTTAAAACACACCTACAAAAAAAAATAGCTAATAATCTTGTTGATTAGTGAATGTAATTAAACATTCCACTAAGATGTTAAAAATGTTTGTTTTGAAAATGATAGAAAATGTAGCTTTCATATCAAGTAACCCACTAATGAAATAAATATTGCAAAATTAGTCGAACACATCTTATTTGATTCGTAAAAATAAAATAGTCATTTCTGAAGCCCCATAATGAGTTGTCAATTAATTCATTTCAATATGGAAAATAAATTCCAAAATTACTATTGAAAAAATCATTATAAGAGACAAAATACTTACTTTTGAGCCACTTTTTAAATTTTTTTTGTATCTTCACTACAAAATAATTCTTTGAGCCACCCTAACGTATAATGATATTTTTTTACATGTGCTAATATCAAAAACGATTTAGTACACGAAAATTAATATACAAAAATTTTGAAGAACGACTTTGAAAAAAATATTTTTGAGACACCCTAATGAATAGTAAACGCTTATTTTTGAAATGTTTTAATATCAAAAACGAATCAGCGCACCAAAATTACATAAAATCGTCCTATTTAAACCGATACGGCAAAGTTTGGACTTTAGTCCACCTTTTGTTCTAAATCGTCCCACTGAGCGCGGGTGTGAAAAAATAAGGATTGAAAATAGAAAATTCTTCTGAAAGTTATCGTAAACGATGTAGTAAAAAGCAAAAAAACAGAAAAAGGTGAAGATTATTCGAAGCGAATCTGACGAAGAGTTTCACTGCTCTAGACTCCTATACATATTCCATAATCGTCATTTGTTGAATTGAAGGGTTCTTGAAGTACCCAACCCGGTACTTCACACCTTTAATCTCCACTGGCCCTGCAGGTACGTAGACGCGATAGTAACGCTTCACTCAAGTATTTGCTCTGGCAATGCGGCCATTCATTATAACAGATATCTTATCTGCTCGAACATATATTTTCTGGGTTAAGTTTGTTAACCCTTAAAGGCGAAATTCAAAATAAGTGCACAAAAGAAAACAATTATAAGAAAACAGCTACTTTTCTTCCTTTTAACGACATTCAATTAGCTGGAAATTACTAAGTAGGGAAAGTCATGAGAATTTAGAGCCATAGCATTCAAGGGAGAGCAAGAGTGTGAAATATTCAGAATGAAAACTAAAAGTTGTGGGATCATTAGGGACAAGCTTAAAAGCTTCCGGACTAATCTCTTGTCTTCTGTTGGTAGAAATCGAGCTTAGGCAGAGTTACTACTAACCGCTCAAGTCTACCGACATGCCTCGCGGCAATGGGAGACTTGTCCCTTTTTACCAAGTAAACCGAAAATTTTCTATTAATTAAGGTAAAAAGAAAACGGCTACTTATCTTCACTGGCGGCGATTCCTGTGCTTCAACAAGAACAATATTTATTTTGACATTTAAAAAACTTATTTAAAAAATGTAAAAAAGGCAAAAAATAATTTGTTTCTCTTGTTGTGTTCACGTTCAAAAAAAAATTAACGTTGATTTAATCGCCAGGACATTTTCATGATTGCGAGATCGTATGCGTTTGCCACCGGTTTTGTTTTATCACGAAAGGCTCGAACGTTTGTATGTTATTGTGCGCGGTGTTTTTAACCCGTGGACATTTGTTTGTCGCGTATGCTAGCGTGTTTGTAATTTCTTGTATACTAATGCGTTTCTATAATCGTTGTTTGCATATTGCCGTATGCTTAGATATTGAGACAACTATGCGCCGAACGGCTATAAAATAATTAAAATGAAACATACAGCACACATTTAGTACCAATTTAAAATCAACCACCTACACTCCGTAAGCTTCATTAATTCAAAACCAGTTTAAACCGTACACTTTGCAGATATCGCAAAAAAGCGTTATGCTGACCCCGGATGCTCCTTCATAATCTTTTTTCACCAACAGGGAAACGTCAACCAATGTATCAATCAAGTCATGTTTTTGCTGTTTTCGCATGCTTGCACAAATATTTCAATATAGCTAATCATCTAAATGAAGTTGTTTACATATTTCAATATCTAATTAGATAGAACGAATCGCTAACATTCCAGATCTGGGACTTCCCGTGCAATTATTATTCGTGCACTTAATCCAATATGTCTTCGGTACCCGATGGATTTACCGGTCGGTGTTCCGATGGATGATAGGTCACCGGTTTGAAGGTGAGTGTCACTCCAAACTGATATGACGATGCTGATCGTATGGCTACGTCGATGGACACCCAAATGAGGGACCGGTTTTTCGTTCGCAGTGTTGATTGGTCCATCTCCCTCGAAAAAGGTGAAAAACCAAATTGGACACCGTGGGCAAAACCGAACGCTCCTACGCATGTCATGCCCAATGAGACGTTGAGGTTTAGTCTTGTAATGCTGCTGTGGGAAGCTATGATAGATCTCGAGAAGGATCATTTAAATGACATTTCGGTTCGAAGGGTTTCGCAACAGGAAATTTATCTCGATCATAAGTTGTTGGACAGTAACACATCTTGATCGCATTAAGTTGAATGATATTCCTCTACAAACTAAAAATAGTCAATAGCATCGTAAACTAGAACAATCCACAACAGATTCAATGGAAAATACCGACGACCGTAACGGCATCACTCCACCCCGGGCCAGTTCGACTTACTAATCACCCCATCTCTCGACTGACGTCACGCCAGATGCCCTCTTATCACTGTCTCTCTCTCTCTCTCTCTCTCTCTCTCTCTCTCTCTCTCTCTCTCTCTCTCTCTCTCTCTCTCTCTTTTCTTCGTGCTAAGGATCGCGCTATGGCGCACTATTTGTCGCGATCTAATCGCTTAATCCGAACCCTTCATTACGGGCGGGGTGCAAATATATACCGATCGCTCAAATTCTCACCGATGGGCGTCCGTCAAGACAACGTGCCTCTGGTTCGCCGTAAATGATGCTAACTTTGGAGTGCTAATTGTTATTGAATCAGCTGCACACTGAACAACGTCTTCGATGACGTGCAAAACGTGGCGAAGCTTTACCCTTGTGATAAGTTCTTTTTCGCGCTTTGCTAGCTTTTCTCGGGTTGGTGTTTCTCGCGGAAGTTGGTTGAAGTGAAGGTTATCGATTTAAAACAAATATTCAGGGTTTTCTGTTTTTTTGAGTAAGTTTCAGGTCATATATCGTCGATTCGTGCCTATAAGTTGAGAAGTTCGATGTCCTTCACAACTGCCAGCTCTTACCATTGTCAGTAGTAGTTTTGTTTTTTTATGACACGACAAAAATCCAAAATACGCAAGTTGAAATTGCTAGCCAAACAAATATTTTATTTGAGTTTTGACTTGTCCTTCATTACACTCGAACGTTTACAATATAAATAAGTACAATTACTATCAGCAATAAATGCTTTTGATATTTTAGCAATATTTTGGATATCAAAGCAAAGCGGAGTAGTGGAACTTGACCTGTTATTTTGACAGACTTTTTAGTTGATTCTCAATACACAAGACATTTGCTAGGCTAGTGATACGATCAAATTAATACTGACAAACCTGGCCTATTATTAAACCAGTGTGCTATTAACATTTCTAACAGCTCTTGTATTCCTCACAAAATACCTAACCTCAACCGGTTTTGACAAAAAATTGTTTTCCTCGCGAAATAATTCGGCCCCGTTTTTTTTTTAACGGGCATAGAAAGGACAATTGGAGCCACCACGACTGTGTATATCAACAGCCTACTTCGTTCTTTTCGATATTTTCTCCCAACAATAATACTGGTGATAACAAAAAAACCCGTTGTAATCCACCTAGTGAATTGTGCCTTTCTCATTTATTCAAACTACGATTCCATGGCTGGTTATGTTTAATATAATGGTGGAAACGTCTATTACATATTCAGTCCTATTTACACATACATACAATGACTCGACAGCTATGAACTTGAGTTGCTATGTGTCGACACTGAAACACTTGAAACCTTCTAAGAGGAGGGCTCGGGGGTTTGAGCCACGCCAAAAATTTTCAACTTGTTAATAAATTTTAAATTAGTTTTTCAACTCAAAATCGTTCCAAATCAAATTTTTCACTGCTTTTTCAGACCCATTAAGAAAATTCATTCTGAAGGAACTAGAAAATTTTATTCGGGTATGGGGGTACATGATGAGGGAAGGACGGTCCAGGGAAGGGTGGTGAGTGATGTGGGAGGGGTTACCCTTCACCGTATCCCCCTAACTACGCTCCTGTTAAAATACAGAAAACCTATGAAAGTCAAAAAAAAATAATTTAGGTGATTAAGTTGACGATGTTCAGAATGATTGCATAACCTTTCTGTAGGAGAAAGGCAAAAATGTGAATTTGCTGTTTGTCCGCACTCTTCACACCGTAACTCCGGAACCGGAACTCGGAATTTAATGAAATTCAATAGCAGCCTATGGGAACGTTGTACCTTTCATTTGGAGACTAAGTTTGATGAAATCGGTTCAGTCGAGTAACCGATGTGCATATTGTTGGTCACATACATACATACATACATACACACAGACATTTGCCGAATTCGACGAACTGAGTCGAATGGTATATGACAGACGGCCCCCCGGGCCAGGATTAAGTTAACGATGTTCAGCGTGATTGCATAACCTTTCTATAGGAGAAAGGCAAAGGCAAACCAATCTCATTGTGTGAAAAAATAGCAAATAAATCGAAATAGGCAATACAAATTGTGTAACTATTAGTTTCTATACCATCCACATGTGCGAAACAGGACATTGTGAAGAGTGTCACAAGCTGGCAGCAAAAACAAATGCCGTCGATTCTTCTTATTGTTGCCGCTTTGTATTGAACCCATCCGAGGTTTTTTTGTGCTGTCCTTCAATAACTTACAAAACAAAAAGAAAAATGCATACAATAGTTTTTAAAAAATAGTCAACGGTTTTTAGGTATCAATAACACAAAAAGGACCGCCTAAGCAACATCTAGAAGTCACCTTTCCAATCACCACATCTGTAACCACGAGCGAGTCGATTAATCACACATCACACTAACTGACAGTGGATACGGCAGTATCGAACCAATTTAACCTAAACCGTGTTCTGCAGACACAATTGAAGAATAATATTAAAAACACATACAGGAGGAAATTGATAATGCTTCATTCGATCTGCAGCGCTACACTGGTCGAAATTTTGTAAAATTTATAAGATTTATTAATGTCAAACCTCTGAAAACTTTAGAACGATTTTTAATGTAAATTAATTTTCAACGAAAATGTTTTTTTTTTGTTGGTAACATGGTTTAGCATCTTTAACAGTGAACCCAGTGATCGAGTAGGGATGAAGGTATGAAAGGTGGGGCCCAATTTTATAATTTATTATAATTATAATTTAATTTTAATTAATTATAATTTATTTATAATTTATAATTCAATTTATTAAAAGAAATTATCATTTTATTTGCAAAAATATCAATTACGTATCCTTAACGTCAACTGCATCGAATTAGACAAACTGCTTTGTAAGCCGAATAATGTTTTATGATTCTTAAATTAATTAAAGAGAGCCACTTTTCCTCCTAGCAGTGCACTGCACCACCCGAATGACATTGCACACACCACCGAAACAATAACCGAGCTTCGAACAGGTCTTCGGGTTACTCCAAGCTCAAGTCGTTCGGATTGGCAATTTATTTGCTGTACACAGGGTAGCTAAGCAACGCGTGTCTAAGTAGTACCAAAACGATTTAAATTAACCCTTCACGCCTTTAACCGAACCAATCAATACTGCGAAGTGAAGTGAGTCGTAAGCGAAGCCGACAAAAAAAATCGAAAAAGTAAAAAGCAATAAACAGACACGAAACTTTGTTAGCTAATGACGTACAGAAGCAACCGCAGCCGACACAATCGAAAATGATTTTAAACTGAATGGTAAGGACGATCGTCGAAAATGATTATGCTAGAGCAGGAATTTAATTCGTCTGTGGTATAATACAATCGGATGAGCAAAAAGAACCTTCAAAGGCGTAAGGTTAACTCATTTGATCCACGGAGACGTAGATTCTTTTTGAGCTTCAACCTGCTTTTCCGGATGTTTCTGAAATAGCCATTTATCCAGTTGGAAGATAACCTAAAGTAAGCTTGAAGTGGAAAACAATATACAAAATTTTTAGTGTGCGTGTATACAATCCATTTCCCACTGTCCGGCAGTGCTTTTATGGAAGAAACTTGTCTGCATCTATGTAATGATATATTTGTTTTCATCGATAGATGTACACATGTTTGGCCCTGGAAATGAAAGGCGATAGTTCTATTGTACATCCAACGATCCATTTCAAGAATGCCTGTTCCTACACGTACATTCTGAGGCCGCCTTCATATACAATAAGTCCCGCGCGAATACATCCACGTATCAATTGGATACTTGCAATATATTCGCACTTCCAGAATGAAAAATATTTTTGATTCTGGCACGTCTTTACAAAAGGATAATATCTATGAAGACAGACAAACATTGAAAAATGACATGAAACGATCTCACCAGCTCTGAATAAATAAATTCATGAGATTTATGTGAAGAATTCTCCATCCGTGCAATTGTTGCATCAGCTACTCAGGTCCAGGTGGCGCTGCAGGCGCTAAGCGGAACGAACGGGCGTATTTTTTCGCGTCTTGCTTCGCATACTTCAATGGCAAAGTTGTAATGACAAATTTCTATGCAAAATCACAATTTTCTCGCGATATTTCAACCTACTAACACGTAACTCAACAGGAAAAACTACCTACTAAAAGATTGACTTCAAATATTGGACGTTAACGACAACACGTCCGCGCGATTCGCCAGTGCTGCCACTCAATGACAAAATTTTCATAGTTTTAGTATGAGAAAAAATATCAAATTCGTAAAATGATTTTCATCGAGGTGCAGAGGTATTCTTGGCCTTCTTTTAGGACAACGAATGTTGGACTAACATACCCGCCCACCACCAGAGCGCTGGTCACGGAATACAGCTGACAGCGTTATTGACACATTTTATAAAAGTGTTGAATTAGTGAAGGATATACACAGTAAAAAGCGTTAGCCGTTTATTTTGCAAAAATAGTTTCTAAATCAAAACGACTAGGACAATCATTATTATGATCTCAAAACTATCAAAATTAGTGTTAAATTGATACTTATAGTGACATTGTATTATCATCTTTCATTATTGTAAATTCGGCCAGAATTAGATTTTCTCTTTTTGTATGAACTCTGTTAAAAACTCTGTCTGCGCAAACTAATTCTGGCGCATTTTTCTATCCATTAACAATGAGCATGGTGATATTTTGGTCATCTGAAGCTGCATCTTGCTTCTCTCCTCACCTTCCATTCCCATCAGGAGGACAATGAGCTAACAAAACTTAATTGCTTAAGCTGTGTTTTCAAACCTCTCTCATTCCGCAAGGTTAATCAAATGCTCTGATGCATGAAACTAAAGTTTTGAGCAGTAGGCTTACAAACTGCTCTGTTTCGAACAGTAGACGATTTCCGAGCGAGTTCGTCTTTTGATTGATCATTGAAATCATAGTACATTGTTGATAAACATGTAGTACGTCAGATTTTTCGCGGTTCGCTATTTTGGTTAAAGAACATGTGATCTTCAACAGGATAAACAAGCAATTTTGGCAACACTTACAGCTGGCTTTAAACAACTAAATCACAACGGATAAGTTGCTGGCCAACGGGCCAACTCGGATGCGCTAATTACCCTTCCATTACCGGCGAATTGGTGGCGAATAGGAGGTTATCTCAAATGCAACATTTGGGCGACTTGCCGTTGTCATGTTAGCCGTTCTATGCGTTCGCAGTGGCGGCGCTAAGGGGGGGGCGAAGGGGGCAAGCGCCCCGAGCGGCAATACCAGGGGGCGGCATTTCCTGCTCAACAAATTTTAATATTTTAATAATTGTTCAAGTTTTATTAATCTCAATAAAAATCAAGTACGGGTGAAACGCTTATTTTCGTGTCTGTTGATGATTCAAATGATAGGGAATCGGGACTGACGGATGCGATAGAACAAAACTATACACAGACTAATTTGCTGGAATTAAACCAGGAAGCTCTATCATGTACTTTGGTTCATCGTTAAGAATCTCTCGAGGGGTGACAGATATTTGGCGTCAAAAATCATTCTACACAAACTATCAAATCTCAACTGTTACTAAGTTATTCAACTTTTTCCGTAAACAGCTTGTTTGTCTTTTAGTGTCTCTAACTCAAAAAGTATACCTTGTGATTTCATTCTTTTAATTCCATTGGAAAGGTGTTTCCTTTCCTATTACGTATAACGGGTACGTTGGTCCAACATAGTCGATAAGACAACCGGTCTAATAAGTGTTCTATAGAAGGTTAGTTTCATGCGGTAGCGTATGTTTTTCGACCGAATGGTTTTATTTGAACCCGGCGATTTGCAAGGGGTAAACAAACCAACATTTTTTGTTCACTAATTTCTAGACGGAAGATTATCCGAGAGCTTAAAAACGATAAGGCCGTTGGGAAGACAAGAGCGTTTGAATAATTTTTTTGAAATTGCTTTATAAATTTATTCTCAGTCCGAAATATCATATTTGAATTCAAAAACAATGAAATATTTGCATATTTTTAGATTACTCAAAAAATTTCAAGCGAACTATAATTATTTCACATGAATTATTTATTTTTTCCTTATTTTATGTGTCTGTAGAAAAAAAGCCCCACATTGTCCCACTTATTTCTTTTCGTGGTTATAAAGTTAAAGGTCTCTCCTCGTCACAAACAAAACTCTAGCTGCCGCCATCTGCCGCTTCGTGGGTTATTAGAAATTGTGGAACACATTTTTTTATATTCATGATGAAAACACCCTTTAAATGTCATGATAACATCTATCACTCTTAGAAACTTTTTTTTATTATAGTATATTTTCGAAGATTCAGGAATACAATATTTTAATCCAGAGATTTTTGATAAAAAAATGTTAAAATTCATTTTCTCGAGTATTTTTTTAATGTCATGTAGTGCCATCTACATAGGTTATAAAGTAAAAGTGTGTTTGGTACGTATGCTAAAAATATCAAAAGAAACAAGTTTGCCGAAGTAAGTTTTTCAATAGAACGCCCCTGTCAAAAGATAGAATTGATCTATATCAGTTTCTACTTATCTAGATCAAATCCAAAGTTGTTAATGGTCATTTCCATCCAAGTTACTTTATTGAAGACACTAATCCTCCAGGATACACACCTAGGGCGCTAGAGGGTTTGAGCATCGAAAATTGCATTCTGCCCCACTGTGTGCCGCTCGTGTTATGTTCAGGTGACTACGCCTGCTGGCTGAATGCTTTGTCGGCGAATATCAAAGCGGGTTTCGAGAAGGACGATCAACGACGGACCAAATGCGACAAATTCTGGATATATTCCGGGAATACAACTTGCGGACTTACTATCTGTGGATTGCACGGCGGGATTCGATTCAATAAAACGAAATGATCTGTGGCAGATAATGGTTGAGCATGGTTTCCCGACAAAACTGATTAAACTGATTCGTATAACGCTGGATGGGATAGAATCAAGCGATACGAAGATCTGCTATGGAAACGAATGAAACCATCATCACGAGATCTCACATGCTTTTTGGCTTTGCGATCAATATCGATATCATTGGCGTTGATCGTAGAGCAGTGGAAGGCATTGTTGTCTTTTAAAAGGGAAGCTGCAAGAATTGGACTGATTATAAACTCTGGCAAGACAAAGTACATGGTAGCTGGTAGAGAACGTGCAGTCGTGTTGGGTTCGATGTGGAAATCGATGGGGTACGCTACAACAAATTCATATATCTTAGAACCCTAGTGACATATAATAACGATGTTAGCCACGAAAGAAATGTTGCTGCTGCGAATATGGTTTTCGTAGTCAGTTAAAGTCCCACAGCCCAAGGATGCGCGCAAAATTTGCTCTATTCAAATCTCTGATACTCCTTGTTGCTCTGTACGGCCTTGAGGCATGGATGTTGTAGGAAGCAGGATATCGAGTGCTCGGTTTGTTTGGGAGAAGAATTTTGCGTTCAATACTCGGCAGCACAGTAGAAAATGGAGAATGGCGCAGACGAATGAACCCCTAGCGGTACCAAGTATACAACCATGCTGACATTTGAAGGCTTCTAGCGTGGTTGTATACTTGGCAGACTACAGTGAATTGGGCTTGTAGCGCGGAATGACGAAAGAGAAATCAGTTAATGTTATGACATAAAAGAGGTTGTCGACTTCGGGGCAAACCCCGCTCTCGCTGGTTGTGCACAATTGCGGAAGATGCACGTGCGGTGGGCGTCCTTGGAACTGGCGGTTCAAGATCGAAAAACCTGGAAATCTAAAATATCAATTATGATTCGGATTATCCGGATTGTTCGGTCACTAGGTCACTAAGATAATGATGACGATTGTTAGTTTTTTATGTAAATTCGAAAATATGACAGACGCATCTTAGCCGCTCTTTCACCTAGGGACATCCCGATCAAAATTAAATAACAAGATTATAACAAAAAACAATTTGTGTAACATATTGTGCTATAAATTAGGTCTCGTTAGCAGTTAAAATAGCAGAAATTTATAACAAGTAACAATGCGAGATACAGTTTAGAAATATTTCTGTTATGTGTTTCTGATCGGGGTTTGGGAGCATGTAGGACTCAATTTGTGGCAAGCAATTACTTACAAAGCTGAGGCAAGAGCTAGAAGCTGGCGAATACTGGGAAGTATTGAAAAACCTATTTTAGTTTCTTCTTTCGCAGTGCTGCAAGCTACTCAAAATTTTCCATCCAATGCTCAATACAATTTCCCTAAAATATTTACAATAATCAAATTGTATGGAAAAGGTAGTCGAAGACAGCCTAAATTGATAGGGTTTATTAGTTTTCAATAATAATTCGAGTCATCCTAAATATATCAAAAATTTATTAACAGAAACTGTCCTTGGAGGCACTGAGCCAGCGGGATCTAGCCAGACACATTGCAATTCTACGAATAATACGTATATATTCTAGTACTCAAATGAAATTTAATAATCTCAACAATTAATTTTATAAGCTAGTCTTGCCTCAGTGAAAACTTATAGTTATTGATAGAAATGGGTTTAATGGGGTTAAAGGTATATAAAGTTTCTCTGATCGTTTAGCTTGAGAAAAAAGACATGGTTGATCGCAAGTAATTCACAAGAATTATATTTTAAAATCGCTCCGTGGTAAAGTTTCGCTAATAAGCTAACAATAATAATAATAATAATAATAATAATAATAATAATAATAATAATATTTTAAAATGATTTGTCCCATTCTTTGATCAGTGTTTTTAAAATATGTAAGTTTTGAAAACACGTTAATTTTTTAAAATAATTGTGATGTATTCAATAGGTACTTTTGAGTAACTTCGCGATTTTTTTGTCTTTATATAATAATGAAATTAATTAATCTTGCACTTAAATTTCATATTTTGATTTTATATTTAGGGTAATTATAAATTATATCTTATATTTTATAAAGGATCTTCCAGTAGCGTGGCACTAACATGTGAGCGGAGTCATAGCGCCACCTTTCGCGAGCAAATGTATGCGCAGCACTGCCGCCTTGAAAAAATATTGACAAAATGTGATAAAGTTCATTTTCATGAAGACATTTTGTAATACTTTTATCATATTTGTTTTATATAGGTAGGCCAAAATCGATTTTGAAAATTCATTATAAAAGGGGCGGCAAATTTAATTTTTGGCCCCGAGCGGCAAAACACCTCGCGCCGCCACTGTGCGTTCGAACACGCTATTTAATCGCTCCAAATCGCCAAAATGAAAATTGAAAACAATAATTATTTTCTGATTATGTTTACTTGGAGACATGTTATTTTGCAGTTAGTCACAAAAGTTTTTCTCATTCTCAGAAACTAGATATTGGAATATAAACTATAAATATTCCCCAGCTAATCCCTTATGTTATAGATCAGGCTGATGCTCAAATTTCCGTACACTAAATACATGAAATATAATTGTTCAAAAACTATTGCGAGCTGAAGCCAAACATGAACCGTCATTTTAGGGAAATACGACAAATAACAAAGTCCATTTCAGCCGCCAGAAAATTGATCCGGGAACAGCATGTAACAAGAGGTTAAAGGTAATTTTTGCAGAAATTTCAAAATTTCAACACGTGTTACTGTTAAAAAGATCGGTGTTTCGCAAAGTTATATCCAGAAAGTTTATCCAATAGCAGAATTGCATACACTACAAGGCGATGAACGTCAGGAAACTATTGCAAAGACCCGCGCTTAGAAGCTCTAGATGGAGATGTTTACAATTTCCAGTTGCTATCGGATGGATGACGAAACATTCGGCAAAGCTGACTTCCAAATATCCGGACGGAAGTTTTCACCGGAAATGATAAGTTCGACCATTTTTGAAACCATCTAAAAAGAATAAAATGTTGACCAAAAATTTTGCGCTTCAGCTACTCAGAGGCTTTGACTAAAACGGCAGATTGGCGGAAAAATTTCTTGAGAACACACGTAAACATTTTCTAACTTGACCAAAAATTTTGCGCTTCAGCTACTCAGAGGCTTTGACTAAAACGGCAGATTGACGGAAAAATTTCTTGAGAACACACGTAAACATTTTCTAACTTGCTATGTTCCGCAAAAGAATAAGATAAGTTTTCTGGTGAGATTCTTTGCAAGGATGCATCGTTGAACTGAAAATTGATCCAACCTCTCTTCTGATATTTAATCCCCAATAAGACTTTTTAATAAATAGACAGTGAGAGAAAATTGGTTACTATAATCTGATGCAACAGCCAAGAGACCTGTACACATGTACAGTGCAACACGAAGCATTCTGGGAACGCGCATAATTCCATGAAAAGGTTTCTACCTGAAGCGTGCGTCTCGAGCCGAGAGCGTTCCATGGCCGCCAGGACGCCGCTTCGAACAATGGCCTGTAGAAACTTGTTTGATGCGAGGATCGAAAAACCGGAAAAACCATAGAGCAGACACTTATACCTTCCAAAAGCGCGAAGAAAATAATCGAATTTTCGAAAATTTTGAGCAACTCTATTTTCTTTATTCAATTTAACCTTCCTTTAACCGCTCCTTTCTACAAATTCCCCACAATTTAAATCTATTAAGGGGCATTGAGGTTGAACACGAACTAATCTCCTTACTCTATTCACTGTGGGGAAATATCACCTATTAAAACACAGCTTAATACCAGTTGTGTAGCGGGACATGATTCTGATTATGATTTTAAGTGTATGGTTCAAATGTGTTATCGGGTAGAATTCAAAAGCGCTTGGGAAAGAGCGTTTATATGTTCAGGCTAGAGATCGTTTAAGCTATCACTGAATCACTTGGGCGTTTTCTTGTTTGCGAGATCGTTGGCGTAGGTGTGCGGGGATGATCGCTCGAAGCATTTGAAAGCTAAGGTTTTCGATCGCATGCGTGTTTGTATGTCGCGAGGGCTAATGTGCATGTTACTTCACGAGGGGTTGGTATAGTATATTTTGTAAGTCTATTTCTTTATACTCAACTCACTTGGTTTCAAGTCCGAACCCCAGAGATATTAGAGAGGCTAGATATTAGTTTTAAAACGAAAAAAGAGATGAAATTGTGTATATAAATTTTATTGTATAATGGCAATTTGCTTATTCGCGTGTGTTCTTGAATGTTCACACTGATCGCGAGTTTTGTATTTAATGTAAAGTGTACTGTTCAGTTGCTAGAAGAGAGTTTAGTTTCCTCATAGCATTAGTGAATTATTATTATTTATTTATTTATTAAGGGTTGATTACAGGGGTAATTACCCTTTTATTGAAAAAAAATACATTTCGAAATAAAAAAATAAATTAAATAAAACCAATATTACTAATGCGGTCTATCTTGGGCGCCCTGCTCCACTTGTTGATTTTTTTCTTGGTAGAGAATCATTGTCAGCTGCTTTACCCTACTATGCTATATTTCCCCCTAAGGAGAAAAAATTGGATAAACACCAAAATTTCCCTCAAAGGCGCAAATTTTTGGTGAAACCAGTCTTTGTACGTGAAGGGCACAAATCCTAACTTAATAAAGTTATGGGTGCCTTTCGACTTCGTCTCATCAGAAACCGACACTAACTTGTTGTCGGAAAAGATTAGCACAGACTTGACGCTAAATCCCTAAAACTAAAACATATTTTGTGTTTCAATCGAACGACTGGTCAAACGTGATGTCCCGTCCGAGCTGAAGTTCTGTTTATCACGATAGAACACAGTGATGAGACGAAGTCGAAACGCACCCATGGTTTTACCCAATGCTGCTTGTTGAACGTTCAGTCTATCTTCTATGTCGCTCTTGCATACGTCCTGTACATCACTGTCAATAGAGCAGCTTTGGTTTTCACGGCCTGTGATTTACTTTATTAAATATTGGTCTAGACGACGTACACGGATGCGTTTTTGAAAGGAAAGTCGATCGTGCTAAACTTGAAAGCTACATGAAAACGATTAAAATAGCTTCAACTAAATAGTTTTATTAATCCGACCCTATACTTCATCCCAAAATTCATTGTTTTCTTGTACCTTTCAAATAGTTCTAAATATCGCCTTGATGCCAAAAAGAAAGTTACAGAAAATGTTTTGTGCATTTTGAAAATCTATTTTCCTTGCTGGAGAAACGCAAATAACTTATGAAAATGTCGTAATAAACCAAAATAATTGTTTTTCGGGAATTTTTTTTTAAATATCTAGAAAACTACTGCATCTTAGAACTTTTTTAGACAATTTGATTTATAATGGTTAGAATCTTATTTAATAGGAAAATAGTGTTTTTGACTGCATATAATATGCAATTTTACTGTCATGAATCATGAATCAATGTTTTCGGGGCATTGGAAAAGTACTACTGATTGATTTTCATAAAGATTTTGCCAACGGTACGGAGAAAATCAGCTCCTTTCGTTTTTAACCATAACCGCGATTTTCTCAGCTAAACCTTTACCTTGAAATGATCTGCCCTCGAAGGGCAAATTTAAAAGAATAAGTTGATTCAACCACGTTCCCATCACCCGAACACCATTGCGAATGTCAGTGAAAAAATTTCTCCAGGAGCAGTTTGTGACAGATTCCACTTCTTCATACTTCGTCATGAATCTGTGTAATATAATCTGTGCTAGTTCGCAGTGCCAAATCGTGTAGGCGAATTTCCGTCATATCGTTGTCCGTGTACACGTGGATTTTGGTGTTGGTGTTTTAATACAACGTAGCTTTCTACCTCGGCTAAGTAATTGAACGTTATCATTACTACATTAAGAGTATGATGCAGCTGAACGTGTGATACTTCTGTAAGCACAAGCTCCATTTTCATCTTTATCAATTGTTCCACCTCGCGCACTGTAGGTCCAAGACGGATCTGCATGAAGTCAATCGCGTTTGTGTTCTCCCGTAATGAGCACAATTTATTATGCAGTTCACTCATTTACAGTAGGAGCCAACGGGATTTTGCTGTTTCTATAGCGTATACGTAGCAGAGCGATGCGGTTAGTGTTTGTTCGTTTGTTTGCTGTTAACAAACGGTGTGCTTTTTGTCTTCGGGTCTGTACGAGAAGCACACTGGATGTCGTCCTGAAACTTATTGTCCATTGAGTATATAAGCGTCATTAATTGTTAAGTGCTAACACGCTGACTCAATCGCCGGGACGTTACTATGATTGCGAGATCAAGGGCGTAGGTATGCGTAAAAATTTGTGGTGGCGGCCGGGTTTGTATATCGAGAAGCGCTCGAGCGTTTGCATGTTATTGTGCGCGTGCTGTTTATCGCGAAGATATTTTTTATTCCGTGAATACTAACGCGTTTGTAAATTCCCATGTACTAATGCGTTTCTTTAACCGAGTAATCGTTTTTCATATTCACGTGTGCTTTTGAGTGTCGCCAAGAAAGAACAGGGCAAAAGTAGAAACAATATATTGTTATGGCATTCATTTAGTAAAGGTTAGTCGGACGTACGACTGGTGTATACTACAATAAATTAGAGAAAAACATTAGATATTGTGACGATGCACAGTAAAAATAATACTAGCCACTCGCTGAGCTTTGATTTCTGCAGGTTAGAATTTGAAAAGCATGCAATAAGAAAAAGACCCAATAAGTCCTTCCAGATGTTTTCTTAGTTTTTTTTTAATTCGTTTATTTGACACGGCTCATAGCGGTAGCTTAACGGAGCGGTGGATCTTTTATACGTTTACAATACATGTAAAAATAAAAATACAAACAAGAATTAATTAATTGGATCTCGTGCGCGCAACTTTTTATTGCTAGCGGAGACCTTTTTTCGCGAGGTCTGTTGGCAAACAGCGTCAGGGGAGTCATTTAATTCTCTCTTGTTATTCACGTCCCGGTCGAAGCTGGCTTGGTGTCCGGGATCAGATGTTCTCCCTTGCTTCTTGCACTTATTGTTGATCAGTGTAAATCCGTCGTCATTGTTACTGCATTCGTTGCCGATGTTGCTTACAGTTGCTTTTGGGGTGCTGGATGATTCTTTTGCGGTTGTCATCGTGGTCTGAACAGCTGCCACAAATTTGGCCACCGTTTGTGGTTCAGGCATTGGTATTGAAAACTCTGTTTTGGGTTGCATTTTCCTCTGCATCTCCCGTGCAAGGTTGTCCATGATGAGCTGTCTGATTACAATACTTGCACGTAGGAGTTTGCCCCTCATGGGTGCATAGCGTAGTTTGCGTAATTGTAGTTCCGTGAGTATTGAGTTTTATTGCCAAGTAGGAGGGTATAGGCCTTTCAACCCGCATCCTCACTACAAAAACGCCGTTAGGAGTACCCGGGAAGAAATTTCTCCAAGTATCAGGTGTAACGGATTCTACTTCTCCATATTGCGACATGCATTTTGCAATTGGCTCAGGAGGGGTACGAGGTGATAGGTCATATAACCTTACATCTATATAATCATTCTCAATGTATACGGGAATCTTAATTCCAACCTTGTCACTTTCAACCGCGTGTTTTTTTTCCGCAAGCCTAAGTTGCATTTTTACCTTCAGAAGGTATTCCACTTCACTAAAACTCAGTCGTTTTAAACAAAATTTAAAGTCAACGACCGCAGCGTTGGGTCGGAGTAGAGCTTTTTCGTCAACTTTACTCATGATGACAAGAATAATCCGATATTTCTTTTATTCTAGAGACAATGCACACTAGATCGAGAGGCCAGTTGTTCACTTGGTTCGATTGTACATCTGACTGCGGCAGAAGTAGAAAGTAGACTGATATTTTCTTAGTTGACGCATTAAAAGGATATTTACGCTTAAACTACCAACAATTGTTGATAGCTGATATATGCAATATTGCTTGACGTCATTTGCTCTTTGTCTTTCGCTTTCGATAACGCATATATTTGGTGACCAAGTTGGGCTTCCAAATTCCGATAAGATAAAATCGATGACGTAACGAAGATTTTTTGTAAAAATTCAAATTTATCTACAGTTGAAGATTGCTCTCAGATTACCACAGATTTTTATCTGTGTTGAGCATTGTAGATGGGACACCGTTTTCAATGTTTTCACCGTGCAAAGTTTGAAATGGACTATCAATTAAAATGCTATAAATCAGTCGCTAATCGCTATCAATCATCAAAACCACATGATAAAATACTGTTTTGAAAACGCTGTGGCTGACACCCCATAACTACATTTTCGTGATAATGACAGAAATTCGTCTAACGCCAGACCGAGTGGACCCGGACTGCGTATATTAAGCGAACATGTCAAACACGATTCCTCTACACGCACTGGCAGAGGCCGGTTAGAAGATTATTCCGAAAATTCGTTGCAACCGGTTTTTCCACAGGTAATAGATTCGCAAAAATGCAATTCATCACAGCGATATTGGCGAATTCGGGGTTTAGACCTCGTTTGGGACCGAACCGAAGTGGGTGTGGTCACTGATCACCACTGGTTGGTGGCGCACAGTGGCGGGTCTTCAAACAAAAGTCGGACAAAACCTCAAATGTTACCTAATTTGGCTGAAAATCACAATTTAAGCTAATTTTGAGGTGGTAAGCTCATTTTTGACGTCAAAAGTCGTAAAATATTAAATGCATTTTTCCATACAGTATCATTGAACCTTTCTTATAACTATGATCCCATTTTCATGATACATTTTCCGTTACTGTTCACATATGTTAGCAATATCATAAAAAATGAAGAACACTACTTTAAATCCATTGTATAACGTGTTGGTTTACTGTAGATTGTCTAACCTTTTTACACAAAACACCATGCGCCTCCATATCAGCAACAAAGCTACAAAATCTTCTTAAAAAATTTTTGCGCGCCTAGTCGCAGAACGAGACCATGATATTCGAAAAGTAGAAGTTATTTCCCATAGAATGTATACTATGGGACCGTTCCGAAATGATTCCGAAATTTGTACAGAATACATTAGTGAAAAAAGTATTTTTGATCTGACCCCCTCAAACATATTTTAACTAAAAAGTCATAGTTCCAAGTAAATTTACCAAATGTATTTTATTCACTAACCAAGTTCTTTCGTTCCTCTGCACAATGAAATTAGTTGTGCTAAAATCGGACCAAAATCAAAAGAGCAACATGCATTTGAAGTGAACAGATCATTGGTGGTTTCGGAAATGAAAATCATTAAAAAGTCCGGACTTTGCTACGTTTAAACTCGTGTTCTTATCCAATGATCATAAAATTTTGAATATGCATCATTGAATTCATGAGAAATTTAAGAAAAATATAAAATATCAATATTTCAAAAATAAATTTTTGAGGTTTTGGCCAGCCTCCAGCCACTGTGCGGCGGGATGAACCCCGCTAGAATGTGGTGAAGGTGACAAACGAAGAGAAACCTGTCGCAACACGGCAATAACCAATACCGTACGCTGGAATTAATTGCAAACTGCGAAAGGTTGCACAACTGTTTCTATTAGGTTTTGGACTTTTGTGTGGGGCAGATTTGTCCTTTCCAATTTAGTTGGGTGGAACGAAGTTATGCTTTGACAGGTTTCATCTTATTGCCTATGATGCCAGCGAAAAAAATCTCACTTTCGTAGCTAATAACTTGGCCGTAAATCACTGAACCGTGTCTAATGTTGGTTTTATGTTTGGATCCGAGTCAGTGTAGGTGTGCTCTAATAAGGTTAATTGACCGATCGTGCGATTACAGTGATTGATCGAAAAATAGTGGAAACAGTACTTTACTACAGTACCTACATCACAGTCAATATGCCACCTAACATAGAATATGATATGATAAATAACGTAGTAGGCCGTGGGTATGCAGGTCAATTAGGGATGGAAAGGAATGTTATGCAGAATTTTTTTACTCGAAACTATTCTTTTTTTTTTTTTTTTTTTATTTCGATTATAGAGGTTTTAACCTTAAGGTCATTCGCCTCTTCGGGTTAGAAAAATCTCTTGTGAAAAATTTCGAACCCTATGTGCGGGGTCGGGACTCGAACCCAGGTGCGTTGCGTACAAGGCAATCGATTTACCAACTACGCCACGCCCACCCCCTCGAAACTATTCTGATTCAGATCGAAAATCGAGCTCAGAATTAATTTAGCACTAGTTGCTACTAGTAAACTAGGTTTTCGCAACACCGGATATGCAGAAGCTTCGCTGAAACATTTTCAAAATGCATATTAGGAACTAATTTTTCAAGCGACACTACCCTGACTCGAGTTTCAAAGCAAAGCTACAATAAGTAAAGGACACTTTCTGACTCGTTATTGTTACATCATTCAGCATAATTTCAATAAAGATACCTAGCAATCAGTCATTGCTAGATATACCATTATGAATTATAATTTGTGAAATTTAATGCAAAGCTAGCATAATTCCTAGGCTTATGTATATGACGCTCATATTTCAAGTTAACTTTTTACGAAGTCAAGCCTAACGTCCCCAAGTACGCACCCTGCTGACTCATCTACATGGATAACCTCGCGTCCGTCGAATTATATAATCATTTAAAATCAGCCCGGATCCCTGCAAGCGGCGTCCAACCGAAACACGTGTGTGCAGTCGTTGTCCTTAGCAACGGGTAGCTCAGCTGCTCTCTCTGACAAGTCGGACAGAATAGATAAATTGATAATTCGGCGATGTGAAACTGAAATTCCTATGATTATGTTAATCACAACAATACTCTGAAACAGCTCTGCGAGGATCGGTGTCTTCGGAAGAAAGAAAATTAATACAATCATTTCGATGACGGCATCCCAGGCATCAGACATAATTTGAAGGTCCAGATGAACTCTACTGCCTCATAACGTGAATTCCACTAATCAGAATTCAACTTTCGACCACGAATATTCTGCCGCTTTTGTTTGACCCAGTGAGAAACTGACCCAGGATTCCACCCCCCAACTGCTTTCGTTTGTACATTTTGACAGCAATTTAGTTTCGCCTCAAGTAAAAACAACATCAGCATAGCGCAGAAAATTCCTAAAAAGTAGCGATGAAAAAAAGAATGTTATGTCCCTTTGTCTGTGATAACACCTCGTAACATTGCTCACGCCCGAACCGACACAGATTGGTAAGATCGGTGTTGAAACTCAACGAAGGCATGTCGACGATATTAGTTTCTTTGCTATTTAGTTGGGTTTTGTTCGTTATTAGTTACATCGTTTAGAGTATCTTAGACTAAGAGGGACCGTTTTCACGGTCAAAGTTTGCCAAATGGGGTAATTAGAAAAACTCTAGAAAGAGAACTGCGGAGACTCCATTTTGGATCGATTGGATTCGCGTTTAGCTGTCAAAAAAAGAAATACAATCGAACATTGCCTATCCCAAAGAGAATAGGAAAAGAGACGAATAGTGTGAAGCCAAAAATACCTTATTGAGCAAACCAATCGTGCAATGTAAATAAACATTACTCATGCCTGAGTTGGAGGAGATAAGTATTGTAAATCTATCAAAAAAAATTTGAATTTTCGTCAGAATTTAGTGCAATCGTGATTGTAAGGTGCATTCTAGAGTCTATGTATGAGTAAAAACAAGTTTTAGAATTATTTCATCTCTTTGTTTCGAAATGCACATCGTTTGATAAACAAATCCAACGATCGACAAAAGGTTTGTTTTCAAAATATAATAGGAGTCATTTAAAGTGCTGCCTTTGGAAACGGTTGCCAAATTCTAGTGTTGAAATCATCGTAAAGGGAGTGTTGCCGTTTTGACTGATTTTCACTCTGCGTCTCTTTCACTATTCTCTTTGGCCTATCCTTACAACATTGGACGTGTTGCCATACAATGTCGGGGCATACGTTGTCAAAAATGCTGTTTTTCTCTCCGCAGTTCTCTTACTGGAGTTTTTCTAGGGGTAATAAACGACTAAAATTCAATTTAACCCTTCATTGTAAATATAACAGTATATTTTTACAGCTTTAAACAGTTTATTTATTGAAGAGTAGTTTCAATTAATTGAAAACAACTGTTTTTCGATTACTTACTCCATTCCGTATCTTGAAATTAGTAGGCTTTGAAATTATTCGGCAGTATCAGTCTCTCGAGACTTCTAGTATCGGTCGTAGGACTTCTAGGAACTTGTTGGACAATGTAAGACAGACAGGTGGCCTCAATAAATGTTCGAAATCCGCATAACGAACTGGAACGATTCCACATTTACATAAATTTGCAGAAAACACTTTTTCCCCCATGAAAAAGTAAGCCGAACTGACTAATGCCATCTGAACACTCGGCATCACCTCCGACGATCTCTGCAGCTAGTGACAAAACAGAAAGAAGCAACATTTTTGCACAGTATTACTTCCATTTCTACACCAACCAGGATGCTCCTCGTCAGAGCCTACTTATAAAGTTCAAAACGCTATGTCAGCGACCCGTCCCCCGTCTTTTTGTGCTTTCGACATCATCCTCATCAAACTTTTTTCTTGTCAATTATTGTCCTATCATACAACACCTACGAAATCGCAATTTTTCAATGGCGATACAAAAAAAAATTGTAGCAACTAGCGAGCCTCCACTGTACCTACATATGTTTATTATTATTAATAATCGTTCGATTCCGACGCTAAAATGCTGCTAGCGTGAGCCGTCTCGCCCGGTCAGTCATCCGGTCCGGGCCTGTCTGCGCTCCATTAGACCCGTGCAAAATGTCACGTAGCCGGGCGCGTTGCTCGGCTGATTGCCGGCAGGAGATTAGAAGGAAGAAACTTCGCGAAAAGCTATGCTAATTTGTCCGGCGTGTAACGCGTTGCTTTTCCGTTCTCTCATTCGCTGGGGCATCTGGTTTTTTTCTCTGGTATAAATATTCGTCGGATGCGAGGACTACTCAGAGTTCCATATTCTGATGTTTCTTTGGAGAAATTGCTTAATTTTCGCACCTTATATGGTTTTTGCTTGAGGCGAAACTGAGTCAGGTTTCAATCCTAACTGTGGTACAATTGTTTGATCAAACCTTTGAGGCCAAGCAGAAACTTCATTAGACAAGTGTTGTTTGTAGTTTTAGTTGCAATTTTGCAATTTATTTTATTTTTTCAAGCGATTTTTTCCAGCTATCTTATCTATTACACTCATCCTGTATCATAGGACCGAATGCTGGCAATAAACAAAAATATAACAAACATAGGTGCTTTTAATTGCATAGACCAAAAACGCCGAAAATAAACTCATAAGGGCATATGGTATTATGTGCCCTTTTCACATGTTTATACAGGGATCTTATTTGACGTCCAATAAATCCGCTATTGAGATATCTGACGTTTAAAATACGCACACTGAGATCTCGCATTTTTATACTACCGCCCACCCCGTAAGCCCAGAAGCGATTTGTTTTCCTCCCATTTCGCCGTGTAAACGATTTGTTTTCCTCCCAATTCAAACGCAGCTGGATAAGTCAATACCCTAAAGGAACCTGAATTTCCGTAAGAACAAAAAGCAATTATGATAAGCCTTATAATAAGATATCAGACAGCTCATTTAAAACCACAGATGCAACGTCAAGTCGAAGTTCACGAAAGCCCTAACCTCCACCGGATTTTGCAGTGCAAAATGTTTTGTTTTCCTCATGAAATATTTCAACGGGAATGGAAAGGTTTATGAACAATCCAGATCACAATCAAAATCTGCGTCTGCGCACTTTGTTTCACCTTCGTCGGGTTTACGATTGTCGCTGGTAAATAATAAACATAATCTATAAAAAAAATGCTCGCAGATTAAAAAGCCGATGGTGTCCGATCTTACAGGGGATGATCACTGTTAAGTGCCGGATTGTGATGAAGTAACTGGAAGGACACTATTTATTACTAGCTTAACCGTGGGGAAGGGAAAAGGCCCGTGTGATTGTCAAATTTGGAACTGAGGAACTACTAGGAATTTCCATATAATTTCTTCACTATTTTTTTATTTTATTAGATTTTATTTTTGAATTCTCAGCTTATTCCATCTATGTTTCTAGACATTTGAAAGAAACATGCCAAGAAAACAGCATGTACGATTAAATTCGCACCTGTTGTCAGGATCAAAATCTAATACCGCCCACTGAGACGTCCAAAAAATTGTTTCAAAATCGTCCAACACGGGTCCAACGATGGACGTTTGTTGAACGGTTATTTGGACGTCTAAATTGGTCCAACGAACGTCCTTCAATGGACGATTTTGAAACCAACCGTTCTTAGAGGGCGTTTTCGTTTTATATTGAGAGCTATCCGACGGCATCCCGATAGATGCCCGATCAACTATTATATCATTCATTTTAGTAACCCAGGGTTGCTTTGAATCTTACACCAGCAGATAAGGTTTCACTCTGAAACTTTTCACGGTTTGCACCAATACATTCAAAAAATTACTATACCTATCAACAAACTTTGAATGTTTATTTGTTGTTACTGATTTGTTTTGATGCTTAGTGTCTACTATTTGATATTCTTTCGATTCAAACCGTTATGCGAGTGAAACGCAAAAAAATGTACAGTTGAATTATTCCTCGGACCAGATCGCTGAAAAGAATGTAGCGATCAAGTGAATGGGCAATAGCCAACCATCAGTATTGATCGTTCGGCGATGGAAGCAAGCAAACGACTTGGAAATCGGTCAGAATAGTTTCAAGATGCCGCGACGTTGGGTATAATGTACGTTAGGTATAACTAAGCTGACCAACTGTGGGCTAGGAAAAATCCGTACACATTTCTTCTCAAAAGTTAGAAAACTAAAGTTGGTTCGATTCCCAACCCCGCACACAGGGTTAGAGTTTTTTCAAAAGCGATTCTTCTACCACGAAAAAAGAAGCAAATGACCCCAATGTTAAAACCTCTATAATCGAAATATTTTCTGAATTCAATGTAATTGATGGAGCACAGAAATTATAAGTCAGAGTTTCTGTGTTAGTGTACTGATTGGTTTCCTCCATGTACATTTGTTATTTGATTTGCAGTTAGTATTTATGGAACCAAAATATATTTAGTTTACCATCAAATTCTAGTTCGACCATTCCGAGACATCGTTTCGTTCTTCGCATTATGCTTTTAAAATATCCAGAAAAAAATCTTCTGTTTAGCATTCGTCATGTTCACAATGAACTGAAATTTTTGCCATGCAGGAAGGTTCTTAGAAATTATATGGGTTTCTGTAGAAAATTAGACAGTCCGATCGAAATGAACTTACGAAATTATAACAGTTATGTTGCTTAGAACATTGAATTCAAAATGATTACTGATTAGGTTTCGAATTTAAATTTAAATATCCAATTTGATTAGAGGATCTGAATGCAGAATCATAGAATTTTGAAGTAGGAATCTGTCATTGATAACTGCAAAGCGTGGTTTATAGAATTATACTGTCGTGTTTTGTAATGTCGGACCAGGTAGGAAGAACACAATCTTAACGTGTAATCACCATTGAAATATCTAGGAATAATTAGTTTTTTTTCATGTGTCCTTTGTAACGATTCCACTTTTCTGTACAGCGACACTTTTAAAAACCGCATCGCAAGCTCGAGATGCCATATCGTGCAGTCGAATCTTGATTTTGCCATTATCCATAAACACTAATTGTTGTAGATTGTTCTGCAAAATGATTTTATTTGCCTAGCGCAATCTATCGAAAATTATCATTATTGAATGTCTGATATGATGGCATCTGATAGAGGTGACTTTCGCAAGGCTATGCTATGAAAACTGTATGTAAATATTCCAAAAACTCGGACTAATACGAAAAGATTAAAAGTAACGTTCTTTGACCAGAGTTTCTCTTTTGTTTTTCATTTTCACATATCTCGACAATAAACGATCACTTCGGCAAGAATTAAAGTATTACAGCGATTGTTGTTCAAATTGACACTTCCCGACAGATTCTACGATACAGTAATTCTTCCAAGATTCACTCAAAAATCTTTAAAATCGCGAAAGACCATTTTCACTACAGATGAAACATCTAGACCTTTTATTCAAAACGACTTCTACAATGAGTGACTCTCTTTGTTTACTTTCTCTTCTGTTAATCATTCGGTCGCTTTAACATTTATCCCTCAACTTTTTGCATAATATGCTAGTCAAAACCACCATCTTTCGATCTGTACTGTAAAATAAATGAAAAGTTCTATAGAGACGCCGTAAAAATCGAATCCCGGTCAAACCATTCGGAATTTGATTCGGAATCCTGAATGGAATTCCAAATCAAATGCAACAACCGATTCTGAAACCGATTGAGTCGGAATCGCTTGTTGCATTTGATTTGGAATCCACACTGACTCCATTCAGAAATCCGAACTGGTTTCGGAACGAGTTTAACTGGGTTGTAGATATGTCGTTTTGAATAAAAGTTACGCCATTAGACGTTTTATTGCGCACTTTCCGCCAACCTGGACTCCGCACTTTCAAAGGGCGAGTGATCAAACTGCTACTGAAAACTGCGAGCTGTCAAAACACATGTATTTCAAGTGATAGAGATGGTACTTTCATAGACAGACCAGTCGAACTAACCAGTCTATGAGAAGAATTTAATAGAAGAATAGTAAGTGCGCAGTGCGGTTAGAATCCAGTTTTTAGTGCCTCAAGCAACACTAGCATGGGTTTTGAGCATTATGCACGGCAAAGCAAAGTTTTTTGATTCAAGCGCAATACTGTAAAAGGACCTAAGAGTTTTTGCAGCGTTTTCAAAAAAAATGTGACGAGATCTGTATTATGTTCAGCAAAACACAAATAAAACAAACGCAGAATAAAAAGTTGCGAATTTTTCAAAAAATTAATTTTTTTTATCAAAAATTAAAACTACAAAAACTCATTTTTTGAAAACTTTTATTTTTTCACAACGAAAGTCTGAAGAGAATAGAAACATATTTATTGTGGTTGCATCGCGGAGAAGTGAGTAGTAAAAATGTTTTTCTTGTAAATGTTTTTAACATGTTTCTATATTTCTTACTAACTGACAGACAAAAACATAATTTTATTACAGAATACGATTCTCATAGATATTTTAAATTTCGTTTTCTTTTTCGAGAGTTGTCCTACTGGAGCTGTAGAGCTGAGTTCACGGAAAGGCTACCCATCAGAATTACTCATTACTACTTAAGTCCAATTGCAGCAGGCCATGATTCTGATTGTGATATCGAGTGTACGGTTCAATTGTGCGGGCGTATGGGCTCTACGATCGCGTGAGAATGAGCGTTTATTGGTGTGTACTTGAGACAGCGTGAATCGGATTGGAAGTGATGTAGGGGTCACTAAATTATTCGGGGCGTTTTGTGTTAGCGAAATATTGGACGTAGTTGTGCGTGGATGATCGCGATTGTATGTTCGGCTTTGTGTACAATCGCGAAGGTCTAGGGCGTTTGTATGTTAGTGTATTCGATTGCGTGGGCGTTTGTTTGTCGCGTAGACGTTTGCATGTCGTGTGTGCTAGCGTGTCACTTCGCATCCATAAATTCGATTTTAAAACCAGGTCCATTTACATATTCGCGTGTGTTCTTGGATCACACGGACCGTAAATCTGATACTTATTTTCAGTGTATGGTTCAGATGCTAGAAAAGAGTGAGTTTTCTATCACAATCAACTCTATCATTAGAGTTCCCGGCCATGTCACCATGGAACGTATTGTCTAGTAGATATGAGCGTGATTTTTTTCTGATTGGTCCAGCTGAGGGCATGGGGCCTAGGCTGCTAGGGCCGAGAGAAAGAACTTCCGGACATAATTAATTCATGATCACGAGAACACGAGCGTATGTAGGCTCATTCTTGAGACTGCGTTTCTGAATTTATAAGTGCTAAAACGTTCGCTTAGTCACCGGAGTGCATGCATGCACAAGAACGGTGCTGCATCCTGTGCACTGGCTCATAATGTATCAGAGCTAAGTTCATTGAGCTAGCAAGTAGCACGAGCACCGATGAGCGAGAGCTCTTGCTAGCCCGAAGCTAGCTAGTACGCTGTTCCAAGCTATAGCTCAGCTATAGCAAAGTTGAAAAAATACAACACGTTAGTGTGAGTAACAATGCTTGTATCGTTTTATTGCAGAGACTTGTCGCACATTTACCAAGATATTTTTTTCGTGCTTTGTCCTATTCTTTCGTTTAATGGCTTACTCTATTGCGTTCTAGCTCATTGGGCAGGCTTACCGTGCTAGTTAATTGAGCTAAATCGTGCCAGATTACCGAGCTAGCTCTTCGAGTCCTACAGCTCGAGCACAAAGGATACGTAGTACGAGCGTTGTCAGTTCTAATTGCATTTGATTCATTCAAAGCGGCCTCTGAGCTCGTGTTAGACTCTCGTGCTGTGCTTCATGCATCCCTGCCGGAGTGTTCCTGTTAGCAAGATCGTAAGCGTAGGGATGCATAGATGATCGCGAAGGGCTCAAACGTTTGTATGTTAACGTGTTTGTCGCGTGTGCTAGCGTGTATGCAACTTCGCGTGTATAAATTCGATTTTATAACCGTGTGGCTATTCGCATATTTGCGTGTATTCTTGAATGATCGCGCGCGGACTCTGAATCTGATTCTTAATTTGCAATGTATGGTTCAGATCCTAGAAGAGAGTGAGTTCTCCCATATCACTAGAGTTTCCGGTTATGGCCAAAGAGGCATCCACGTAAAATAAAATCACCCCAATAACTGAAATGGAAGTAAAAAATCTCATCACGAAAACTTACAGCAGTAAATATGAACGGTTTATGATACAAACGAGCCTGCTATATAATTTGGTCCCGAAAAAGAATAAAAGTAGAAAATGTATAATCCGGATCATTCTCAGATACCTTCATAGAAGGCAAATTGAGTTGAACCAAATACGAGGGGCAGATCACTCTAGGAATACAAATTACCATCAATTTAAAAAAAATGCATTTAATTTCCAATTTTGCATCAACTTTGCACTCCCTCGTAGAAAAGTTTGTTTAACAAACGTCCTACGCTGATCCACTTTGTTCGACATTTTGTTGAAAGTAGGGCTAGTTGTTTTGTAGGGTTTTGACGTCTTACACGCAGCGCAAAATACATCAAGAATTTGTATTTTCATGGAAAGAAATTCAGTTAATTTCGCTAATTGTTAAAAATGCATCACAAGTGATCTGCCCCCAGACCAAATGTGTACATCGAGCACTATATTTTTCATTACGGAAATTAATCGAGTAAATTGCGTTTCGACTTCGATAGAACGACTTGGCGGCTGCTAGACACTGAATTTCAAAATACCACCAAGCTTGAAAGAACGGCTTAAACAACTAGTCGAGGCGGATAGCGGGACCTATAAAAGTTCATTTTTTTCTTTTATATTAGAACAAATCGTAAAGTTTACTTAGTCCCAAAGCTTATAAGAAAATTCACAAAAATTGATTTTTAGCACTCTTGTTCACTGGTTTCCTTTTGCTTTTAATTGCATTTTTGAAACCTGGGAAACTAGTTTGCAACATTATTTAGTTTCCATTTGTGGAAGATTTTTTGTTGTCCCGGGAGTACTTCCACTTCCACTGAGGTTGAAAATTCCGTACAAATTCCGGACAAATCCGTACAAGTATTTTTTCCGGACACATGACCAAAAATCCGTACTGTCCTCCCAAATTCCGTGCAGTTGGTCAGCTTAGGTATAACCAAATACAAATATGTTAATATGGAATGCTCGGATGATTTTTCGAGGACATGTTTTAACCTACCCTATAGTACACCGAAGTACACAGTGTACTTTGATGAAATGGTCCTCAAACTGGCTGCACTGATGAAATTGTTGATTTTTTTTGACACTTGCAAATGTTTTGATTTGATTCTGAAAAAACGGAACATTTTTTTAAAATTCATAGTGCTTCGTTAAAGGAAGTTAAAGAACCGAATTGGCAATCATGACAATGCTCATTGCGTAAATAAATTAGGTACAACAGTATAGCATTGAATTTCATTTGTGCCATCGGTTGTATCGTACGAGGAAAGGATAAATTTTCCATGAACTACGAACCGAGTGAAGAACATTCGAAATAAAGCCATTGTTAATTAAGATTTAAATCGGGCAGGGATTCGTTATTTGATTGCTATTGGTCAGGTGCTGATGCTAGAACTGTCTGCTGCTACTACTGGAAAGGTAAAGATAAGATTGAGGTGAGTTTTGTCGGTTACTTGTAGAATTTAAACGTGACTATAATTTTTAGCAAACCGCCCTTTCTCCGATTTGGTTACAGAAACTTATTGCCACATCAGCCGAAGAAAGAGTAAACTTTTGGAAAAAATCGCAACCCAGCAGCAGCTTCAGTATTTGGTATAACGGACCTTTGACATAATCCACAAAAAATAAAAATGATAAAAAAAATAAAGTTGGATTTTTGTGCTTCGAATTCATCTCGTCAGTAAATACTATATCCAAACAGTCTCACGACCTACAAGAATCTGACAAGTTCCGATATCCCGGGAACCAAAGCCAGAAGCTGACGAGAAAGCAAAACCGAACGCTTCTCTTTTGTCTAAGAATTGGGCATTAAGGACACAAGACCTAACTTAAAATTAAGTTGAATTTTTTGTGTTTCGAATTCATCTCAAGGCTTTTGTTTATTGTAGAAAATTCAATCTTTCGTTTTTTTTTTGTTTAGAAAAAATCTACGTTGTGAGTTCGATCGTAGCAACCGAGGGCTATGGACGCGAATTTTTCTGCATCCGTCGTTTTAACCTCACAGGAAATGTTCAACGAAATCATTTGAACAGACTTGCCCTCTGACATTGTTGTTGTTGTTTTATTTGTAGCTTTAACCTTTGTGGGTCATTCGCCATCTCTGACATTGATTGTGAAGGTTTGATTTCTCCTGAAGACAGTGGATCAGTGAACCAGTGTGTGCCGTCATAGTCCGTACGGCACGGTTTCAACTAGGGTGTGCCCAGCACCCTCGGATGATCGTTGCAACATTGTAGACAAGGGACGATGTATGCAGGGGTCGTACTCAACAGGATTTTCTAGATGCAATAGAGGATGGGATACTTCAACCATCAATCGACTTGGGGAATCGAATAATAAGAATAAGCATCGATGCAATTGATGGTGGTGGCGAATCTGACAGGTCCGCTCATAGCGGGCAGGTTCATGACTACTCTCACAATAGTTGACAGGAGGATGGGCCAGTGCAACTTGAGATTTACAGTCTGGAGCAACTCATAGGATATCGGGTCAGATCTTTCTAAAAGATTGCCTATTTGTATGCTTTCAATATGCTCAATATTTTATGCTACATCATCTCCACATGGCTATGCAATTGAAGTAGTATTTGGTGCCGAGACTTTTTAAATCGACCTTCACCCAATCACGAAACCCATCGCAATAACAAGTAAAAAGATTCGAACTTTTCATAGTTGGTAGCTGGGCAGTACAAACAAATTATCGCCCTAGTGAGAAATTTTGGTGCTTACCCAATTTTCCTCCTTAGGTGAAATATAGCACAGTACAAACGATTTTTTAATGTCCTAAGCTATTGCTATGTAATTAAATTATTTATGTTTAGTACTAAAAACCGATTCCGCCATTTTTTCTATTATTATTCCACAGAGCGAGTAAAACCTGCACTCATTAGCCAAGACAGGGCTACCCCAGGAGATTTGGACCAAAAAGAGTGACATTAACCCTCTTAGCCACGTCACTCCCAACGATTTATCAAACTACCAATCAATTGAAACGGTCGGTACCGTTGTCCACGTTTCTTCCTTAATAAAGGTTCAAAATAATTCCTTGATTAAATTCTTCATTGAATGATTTTTTTATTTCGATTATAGAGGTTTTAACCTTAACGTCATTCGCCTCTTCGGATTAGAAAAATCTCTTATGAAAAATTCGTTCGTAACCCTCGAACCCAGGTGCGCTGCGTACAAGGCAATCGATTTACCAACTACGCCACGCCCACCCCCAAAATGAATAATTTGATTGCCGTATAATTTTGAATCATTAATGATTGTGTTACATGCCACATGTACCATAAATATTAATATTGACAAGAAACATTGTAGGCGAACGTTTTCAATTTTCCAGGATACCTACATGTATTGGTTGTGTATGTGTAGACACGTTGTGCCACACCCTCCCTTCGAGGGATTGCAAAAAAGAATTGTACCATGCGATTTATTTAAAGGGGGCGTCTGTTGTAGTGGGCATAAAATCGGCTTCTTTTTTATTCGCTTAATTGTTAGTATTGAACCTATAGAACAGTCTCCAGCAATCTCGGTGGCCTTGCTGAACTTCTTTTGTTTTAAACATCCATGCATTCCTTGGCGCGTATTTACAATAACACGCGCAGATTTCAATCTACCAGCAACAATTTTTGAAAACCTGACAGCAATAAAAATACAGTGTAAACAATACACTCTAAACTACTTCTACCCAAATCAAGAGAAAATACCCAATGGGTAATTTTCTACAGTGTTTTTCCGTGTTGCGATTTGATGTGGGACACCCTTTAATGGCGTTTTTCTCGAAACCGCGTTTTTCAAATTGGCGAACACGATAACTCCAAAACTAATCAACGAATTACTTGATTTTTTGTAAGAATGCAATCTATTTTCTTACTACTAAGTGGATTACTTGGTAACCTGTGCTTTCATATACCAGCAAACGTCTATCTCACGACTGAACACTATGCTTAATCCAACGGGTAAATACATCAATTCCAAACATCCTTATTCCAACGCTGTCACATTCAACCACGCATTGTGAATTGTTATACAAAACGTCTTGAATGATATCAATACTGCATTGCGGAGATGGTGGTACTGAAGATAGGTGACGCCAAACTTCATTTTCGCCAACTCTAATCATAATGGCAAGAATAACACCATGTTTCCTTTGTTTCCGAGACAATGCACACTAGATCGAGCGGCTGTTAGTTATCATTCACATGACTCGATTGTAGGACTCCGACAGTAAAAGAAAGTAAAAAACTCGACAAAAATAAATTCATGTTTGGGCGGAATAACGATGCTTGCACAAAATACTAAACTAATGGCATGCTTTAAGCCCTTAATTAATTCTTGCATTCAAATTAGTGCCATCTTCTCCACAATTCCACAATGAATAACCCGACTAACCGCAGGGCTCGTGATTTGTTTTGAATTTTTCGCTCCTCACGAACTAGGTACCCAGGTTGCGAAAGCATCATAGCAGAGTCGTAACAGCCTAGCTGTAGATTCTTCACAATCTGCCCTTCTTTCTATTACAGAGACACGCCGCTGTCCCAGCCTATCTTTCATACAAGGTGTTACATGACAGACCAATCTAAAACATTTTTTCGACAGAGATATTGTCTCCGGTTCGTGATGCCAGCTACAAGGGTTTAACATGTGCACTCCGGGCGATGGAGTTTTTTGTTGTCTTCGATGCAGCAATAAAATTTAAATCATACACAGGTCGAAGCGCCAAACGAAACCATTACTCCATTACCATTACCATTATTTTTTACTCTTTTGTTTATATTTGTCTCAGCCGTCGTAGCATCATTGGAAGAAAGAACTCCTGCTTAGATTGCCAATTAAAACTTGTTAATCCGATGATTATCTAGTTTTACGTCTACTTTAACGTTTGTTTTTTTTTTGTCGCTCACAATGTTACCGCTCATTTGTCACGTGAGAGCAGATCACACGCCGAACGGATGCAACATCACGTTTTCGCTGGCTTGAAGAGTCGGCCTTCCAAACCGATTGCATTGCCACACACACACACACATTTTTCTTCTCGTTCGCCGACCATGGCTTTAAAAATGCATGACCGCACTTGGAATCTCACTTCCAAATCGTTTCGGCTTTGTCTCTCCGAACAAAACTGTTACAACATTACAAGAAACTTTCCCAAAAAAGGTAACAATACCGACGCCTACGGCATCGTCAGCATCATCATTATTATCAACACCATTTTTCATACCCTACGCTAGGTCTACGAGGTCGAACAGGCATGACGTGGTTCCATGGCGCGCGACTGTTGGATGCAATGTCCGATACGACCCATAGAGGTGAAGGTCTAAAAATAATTTTTTTTAAAATTCAGTAAGCGTTGCTACTAAGGTTTTTGAATGTTAATATTATTTTGTAGAAGTCTCTCATGACCCTCGCTAGCTGTCTAAAGCTTGCGCAGCGAGACGTTCGAAGCGAATAATTTAAAAATGAAATCCGGATTGATTAAATAAAGACGTGTTTTTTTTCAGATACGTTCAACAAAGAGCTTCGACACCGAGTCGCTTGTCGATATTTTTGCATAAAAAAATTACAGAATGTAATTGAAAGGATTCATTATAATGTACAAAAGTTTTGATCAATTCGCTTCGCCCAAACTTCTAAAATAATTCGCAAAAAAACTTTTTTCTCGCTGAAAACATTACACCCCACCCCTTCCCCATTATAAAAAGATTATAAGTGCTATAGCGTTCGCTAAACCTTCGTAGCAGTTTTGTGTGTTGAGCGTGGATGATCGCGATTGTGTGCTTGTCTTTGTGTATCATCGCGAAAAGCTTGGGCGTTTGTAAGTTAACGTGTTCAATCGTTTGTACGTCGAGTGTACTAGCGTGTATGTAACTCCGCGTGTATAAATTCTATTTTATAACCGTACGTCCATTCGCATATTCGTTCTTGAAATGAAGCGCCGACCGTAAATGTGATGCTTTATTTTCCATGTGCCGTTTAGATATTAGGAGAGAGACCCCTTATATCACGAGAGTTCCCGGTCATGTCGCCATGGAACGTGTAGTCTAGTGGGTATGAGCGACATTTTTTTTTTAATTGGTCCAACTCTAGGCTGCTAGGACCAAGGGCAGGGACCTCCGGACGTGACCGATTCATGATCGCGCGAACGGCAGCTTAATGCTTGAGACTGCATTTGGACAGTTATAAATGTTAAAACATCCACTTAATTACCGGGGTGTTTTAATGTTGGCGAAATTGCAGCGATGAGTGTGTGTGGATGATTACAATTGAATGTTCGCGTTTGTGACCAGATTTGCGTTATCGCGAAGGCCACGGGCATTTGTACGTTTGGAATGAGAGAAATTGAGTGTATATGAAAGAATATGCAATTGATTTCGTTAGTGAGTGTTAGTGTGAATCTGATTTAAGATATAGTAAAAAGAGAAAAAATAACATGCCGAATTAAGATAAAAAGATGCTAAGAGATAATGTAGGAGCGTATAAATTGAGAAGTAATAGTATTGATGGATAAAGACGAGTAACGGAAGTACAACAAAAGAACACATGTAACATGCAATCAAACTACTTGAACTCGTATAAATTCCAGCAAATGATATGTATTTACCATCAACGACAATCGCACTCTATTAGGATTTTCTCATATTTTTTGACCGGAAATGGATAATTTACGTACGTCGGTAAATTAATCGTACCTTAATTTATCCAATCCGATCTGATCGATGCATCACTGCCAAAGCGTAATGCAATGACCACCTTAAAGCAATTATCTGTCTGAGGTTCTTTAAAATTGATACACCAAAAATACTTGATGATGTTTGCAATACCGTCAAACCCATCCACCTAGGGAGGAGGAAGCACTAGTTGGCTTATTGCTACTTTATGTAGCCACTTTTTCGGACTCTTGTAAAGCAACTTTAAAAAAATAGCCTTATTACTCACATTTGTAGATTTTTGAAACGATGGCAATCAAATTCAAGTTCGTTTTATTTATATTATTTCTTTAATTTGTTTCATGCATTTATTTTTTTTATATATTTTGCATATATTTTTTTAATTTCAATTATAGAAGTCTTAACCGTAGGATTATTCGCCTTTTTTCAGGTTAGAAAAATTTCTTTGGAAAAATCGTTAACCGGGGGGGAATCGGGGGTTTTGAATCTAACCCTGGTGTGCTGCGTACAAGACAATTGATTTGATTTGACAATTTGCGTACAAGACAATTGATTTACAATTTGCTCTTTCATATATTATTGATTTATATAGTTTGTTAATATATTTACTTTTTGCTCATTAGATTAACTTTATTCATTCAATTTATTTAATAATTTAAATTTTTTTATTTTTTTCTTTCGTTCATTTCGTTCAATTCATTGAAATAATTTTATACATTTTATACATTTTGTACATTTTGTACATTTTATACATTTTATACATTTTATACATTTTATACATTTTATACATTTTATACATTTTATACATTTTATACATTTTATACATTTTATACATTTTATACATTTTATACATTTTATACATTTTATACATTTTATACATTTTATACATTTTATACATTTTATACATTTTATACATTTTATACATTTTATACATTTTATACATTTTATACATTTTATACATTTTATACATTTTATACATTTTATACATTTTATACATTTTATACATTTTATACATTTTATACATTTTATACATTTTATACATTTTATACATTTTATACATTTTATACATTTTATACATTTTATACATTTTATACATTTTATACATTTTATACATTTTATACATTTTATGCATTTTATGCATTTTATGCATTTTATGCATTTTATACATTTTATACATTTTATACATTTTATACATTTTATACATTTTATACATTTTATACATTTTTTACATTTTATACATTTTATACATTTTATACATTTTATACATTTTATACATTTTATACATTTTATACATTTTATACATTTTATACATTTTATACATTTTATACATTTTATACATTTTATACATTTTATACATTTTATACATTTTATACATTTTATACATTTTATACATTTTATACATTTTATACATTTTATACATTTTATACATTTTATACATTTTATACATTTTATACATTTTATACATTTTATACATTTTATACATTTTATACTTTTTATACATTTTATACATTTTATACATTTTATACATTTTGTACATTTTATACATTTTATACATTTTATACATTTTATACATTTTATACATTTTATACATTTTATACATTTTATACATTTTATACATTTTATACATTTTATACATTTTATACATTTTATACATTTTATGCATTTTATACATTTTATACATTTTATACATTTTATACATTTTATACATTTTATGCATTTTATGCATTTTATGCATTTTATGCATTTTATGCATTTTATGCATTTTATGCATTTTATACATTTTATACATTTTATACATTTTATACATTTTATACATTTTATACATTTTATACATTTTATACATTTTATACATTTTATACATTTTATACATTTTATACATTTTATACATTTTATACATTTTATACATTTTATACATTTTATACATTTTATACATTTTATACATTTTATACATTTTATACATTTTATACATTTTATACATTTTATACATTTTATACATTTGATACATTTTATACATTTTATACATTTTATACATTTTATACATTTTATACATTTTATACATTTTATACATTTTATACATTTTATACATTTTATACATTTTATACATTTTATACATTTTATACATTTTATACATTTTATACATTTTATGCATTTTATACATTTTATACATTTTATACATTTTATACATTTTATACATTTTATACATTTTATACATTTTATACATTTTATACATTTTATACATTTTATACATTTTATACATTTTATACATTTTATACATTTTATACATTTTATACATTTTATACATTTTTATACATTTTATACATTTTATACATTTTATACATTTAATACATTTTATACATTTTATACATTTTATACATTTTATACATTTTATACATTTTATACATTTTATACATTTTATACATTTTATGCATTTTATACATTTTATGCATTTTTTACATTTTATTCATTTTGTCCATTTATTCATTTTTTTCATATTCGTCATTTTATTCCTTGATTCGTTTTATTTATTTTGTTGTTGCATCCAATTAGTTCATTTTATGCATTTTATTAATTTAATTTATTTTATTCATTTTAATCATTTTATTGTAGTTCGTCATTTATTCGATTTATTTATTTTTTTCATTTTATTCATTTTATTTATTTTCTTGATTTATTCGTTTAATTTTGGACAGAAAACCCAGAAGGTCCTTTGTGCAAATGAGAGCCTCTATTTGTTGGTTTTCTCTTAAATCCCAATTTAACATTTTTTCTGTAATTTTGCACAATATACTACTCGAATTCATGCTTTTAGTTGAATAATTGTCCAACTAAAAAGCGGTCCAGTTAAAAAGTGTCCTACTCAAACAATGTTGAAAATCTTTATAATGACCCCGTAATAATCGATAGAGACAGCAAACAAAGAGAGGCTAAACAATTAATTAATTTGTTTGGATTTTGACGTAAGTGCCAATACCTGATTTAAGATTTTTTTGTGGTATCCAAAGGAGAAAACGAATCGAAATGGTCAGTTAAACATAATCAATTATGTGAAAAAAATCCCCCCAGAGGTAGGACTCGAACCTGCAACCCTTGGTACTCGGGCCCAATGTACAAACCCATATGTTAGCCCAGAGCAACGACGGCCCAAGAAGAACACATGATTATCGCGTTGGCTGCAGTGATCGTACCACTGTCTGTAGAGAGAGAGAGAGAGAGAGAGAGAGAGAGAGAAAGAGAGAGAGAGAGAGAGAGAGAGAGAGAGAGAGAGAGATCACACACCACCATACCACCAAAAAGTTTTCACTGAGATAGGTATTGGAACTTACTTACTTAATTGCCTACGTTTAACTGACCATTTCGATTTGTTTTTCCCGTTGGATATCACCAAAAGAGTCTTAAAATAGGCTTCTATTTAAAATTTGGACAATTTGATGTGATTGTCTAGAATTTCAAACATTTTTATTGTATTCGTTTTATTCATTTTATTCTCTCTATTCATATTATTTATTTTATTCATATCCTCTTTTTATTTAAATACTAATTGTGTTCATAGGCGTATTTAGTTCATTTGTTGCATTTTATTAATTTAATTCTTTTTATTCATTTTGATTTTTATTCATTTAATACAATTTATGTATTTTCTTTATTTTATTCGTAGATTCATTTAATTCATTTTGTTTAGTTTAATCATTTTATTCGTTTCACTATTTTATTTATTTATTTCATTGTAATTAATTTCGTTTTATTATTTTACTTATTTTATTCATTATATTCATTTTGTTCATTTGGTACAGTACATTAACTTTCATTAGTGTATTCAATTGTCATTCTATTATATTATAAAATGAATTATCTTCGTTTTTCCATTTTTTAATTTGTTTCGGGTCATTCATTTTATTGTTATTCATTTTTTTCGTTTTAAGCGTTGTGTTCATTTAATTCGCTCTCTATTACATTTTTGCTATCTCTAGTTGTGTACGTGTTTCGCATAAACTTAAAAAAAAACGAAAGAACAAATGAGTGGTAGAAGAAATGTCTCATTTCAATGCTAGGTGGATTAGATAGGTTTTTTTAAAGTTAACATTATGTGTAACATTTTTTACTTTTGTAGAAGTCTTGACCTTTGGATTTGTAAAACAAACGCATCGAGTCGTTCGAATCAGAAAAAAATTCGAATTGATTAAATAAAGATACAAATAGATTATTCAGGAATGGGGCGGGCATAGCGTAGTTGGTAAATCGATTGCCTTGTACGCGGCTCACCTGGGTTCGAATCCCAACCCCGCACATAGAGTTAGAGATTTCTCTTTAGAGATTTTTCTGACCCGAAGAGGCAAATGACCTTACAGTTAAAAACCTCTATGATCGAAATGAAAAAAAAAATATTCAGGAAATATCAAACGAATTAGTGTTTCCTTCATCCAACATATTATGTTCGACAACCAAAAACCTATGTTTCGGTTCAGTTCCCCTTACGGTGATGTAATTGTATTGCAGCACGAGATGCGACCCGCAGGAGGTCAAAGTGAAATTCCATCGGTTTAGTTAGGCACGTGCAGACTTTACACCGGCACGCACACTGAGCAAAAATGATGTTTCGAGTGTCATAATAACGGATGCTACAATAAATCCTTTTATGCCCTTGTTTTTTTTTGAACAACCGTATGTTTTGGTTAGCGTTAGTTTCACTCACGAAATCCAACAATTTGCACCAATATCTTTCATTTGAGTTATACTAACAATTATTAGTTTTGTCCATACAAGTACAGATCTAGTTTCTTTTTAGTTTGATCAGAAAAAATTTTTGTGTTTCTTGACCGCAATAGTTCTAATAAAAATTGTGTTGGAACCTAACTTAAATGACTAAGGAAAAAGTTGGACATGATGGAATTCATCGAGCATAATCCGTGTTGCCTTGAAAATAGCGATATTTTTTGTCTCTCAATTTACCATTGAAATAAAAACTCAAATCTGGTTCACCGATCACCGCACACCGCTCAGTGTGCGTCCACAGTGGAAGGGTTTCCCGCTCCGTGCACAAAAGGTAAAGAGCAACAACAAAACTGCATAATATCGAACGGATTGGATCGTGGTCAAGTCTCTCCCCCACCACCTGAGCACGTTACACAAAAACAGGCACCTCGGGCTAGCTGCCAAAATGCATACACAATCTCACGTTCACGAGGTTGCGCCTAGCCTACTGCTTTCGATTTCGGCGATCGATGGTCGAAAACATCAAACAGGTCCCTTACCTGCACCGGAGCGGCATTGCAAATCCGAGGCGTAGAAGAGGTTTCGGCAAAATGTGTTTCGTCTGTTGGTAAATTAGTTCGGTTTCGGGTGACAATTGCTAAATGTATGAAATAAAATGCAGTATCATCGCAGTAGGCGACGCAAATGGATCCAATTACTCATAGCTAGCAGGACTAGGGAAGTGACAAACCCTTGTGCAATCAACAAATCACACCTTAATTAAAAGCGCATCCATTCGTGTGCTGTGAATGAATCGAATCAACAGACAATGGCACCAACACCAACGCAGAGGCAACGCTGGAATGCCACAACCTAGCCCCTGCGGATCATCTTGGCTGCAGCAACGGCAGCTGCAAAACTGCAAAGTCCAAGCGACGAAAAATCTTCAATCCTAGGACGTGCATCGGGGATACCTCCCTACTTGAGGTAAGCCATTTATAGACCCATTGCTCAGTATCCACCAATCGGTTGGCGCTGCAAGAACCGAAGACGAAAAGAAAAACAGCATCGCCGTCATTGTAGAGTGAGTGACAAAAGTTTCCATCATACGAGTAGAGCACATTAGCACCGCCGTGTTGTGGATCGTGTGGCACCTCGAACGCGCTCATCTGCTGCTACGGTTGCTGCTGCTGGTCGCGGGAAAGGGAAAACTCAGATTTCGTGGGAAGTTGTGCGACAAAATCTGTCCGCCTGAAGAGGACAGCAAGCGTTAGAAGAGCGTTTTTAGTCAAACGATCGATACACGCGTGAGGGGACGGGGCTGTGCAGGTGTTGTTTGCGACGCGCGATCACGATATTCGTTAGCGTTGGAACCTAACCGAACCAGTTAGCTTTTGGGTCTTCATTCCACTGCTGGAGTCCGAACCGATTGGTTTACTGTTCCTAGAGTAAGTAACGTCCCAGTGCGACGCCGCCTACTCGGCAGTGGTTGAGAAAGTTAATTAACGTTACCTATCCGCCGAACTGGAAAAAGGTCGGGTAAAGTTTGAAAAGTGAGAATCTAGGTGGAAATGAGCGATACATTTGAAGTTACAACCAGTTAGTGAAAGTGTTTGTTTGTTAATGGATTTGTGTTCGAAAAGTTTCGATTAGTGAGTTCGAGGAAAAAACCAAACCAAAATGACGGTGAGAGTTATCAACACGGTTCAGTTTATAGCCGGGAATTCGGCCCAGGACGCGATGGCGAAGAAGATCCCGCCCGTGAAGGGAAAAGTCGTCATCAACGATACCAACAATAATGAGACGGTCCTCGGTGATGACCGGAGCACCACCGAGCAGGACATCAACGCCTATCTGGAGCACTACAACAAGTGGAAGCAGACCGAGTGGGGTCACTGGTTGACCCATATCCTGCGGCAGTACTTCGGGTACGAGTTCGATGCCGAGATCAAGTGGAACAACGTGCTGATGATCGGTCTGTTTCATGTGATCGCGATCTGTGCTTTCATGCAGTACGTGTTCCGGGCAACGATCGTCACTTACTTGTGGGGTAAGTATAGTTAGACACCCGATTTATGGCCCCATTGCGGTACGTGATTCGATTTTACGATGAAGCGATTTTCGGCTTGAACGACGACGAACCGGACAATGATCTATTGTCGGATCGGACGTGGTTGGATTTAATGGCACGCTTCTTTTGTGGGAGGAGGATGGCGCCATTGTTTGGGTACTTTTCATGTAATTAGGCAAATTACCATCGGTTTGTTTCTGCACGTTGTAAATAGTTTGCTGGCCTACTTTCTTTCAATCTGTCAACATGTAGTTTGAATCTTCTTCAGGCTAAATGATCGATTATTATTATTTAGTAAAGATATTATTGATTACTCAGCTTACAATTAGAGATATCAATATCTTTTCTGCGTCTCATATAACCAGTTTGGCAACAAGGCCCTTAAAAATGTTAAATACTCGAAAATTTGATTCGTTTGTATTTTATCAAGCAGCCATAAACTATTTTTATAGGAACACCGCACCGCACCGCAAGTAACCATCCAAATTCTAGTTCGTTTTATTTGTAGTTATTCGAGGTTTTATCAAGGCATGACTGAGTATATTTGATTTTATCATTTAGCAGTTTTAAAAGACTCTTGGGTGCCATTTTATAGAACCGTTTTTCGACTTCCGTGAAACCTATGAATAGTAGAGTGGTCAAAAATAAACTTTTCAAGCGATAAAGCCCCAACCGGATTTTAATAATATAAGCAAAACCGACTTGATCTATTTAGATATTTTTTATACATCTTCATCATGGTTAAATCACAAATTAGTTTGCAGAACACATGCGAATTGGGCACTCAGCTAGTGCTGGGATGTTTCACAGTTTCAAGTCGAATAAACCTCGAAGAAGCTAAATAAATTATAGAAAAACAATAAATCAAATGAAATTAAAAAAATAACGAAACAAAAGAATAAATAGTATGAACCAATTTAATAAAACAAATAATTCAAATTAACCTCATTATATAAGAAATTAACCAACATTAAAAAAGCTATAAAATTATTAGAATATATTAAATTGATTCAAACTAACAAATTGTATGAAATGAATAACTGAACAGCAAAAAAATAATAAGATGAAGAAACTGAATAAAATTAATTGAATAAAATAATTAAAAAGAGCGAAACTTAAAAAAATAATAAAAATAATATAACTGGTAAAGTTAATTAAATAATAAAATTAATCAGATTAAAAATATTAGTACAATTGATGAAATTAATAAAATAATCAAATGAATAAGACTAAAAAGGGTAAAATTAAAAAAATAATGATGAAATTAATAATTATAATAAAATTATTAATAATTATAAAATCAATAAAATTATTAAATTATTGAAATCAACGAAATTATAAGAAATTTTAAAATATTGAAATTATTAAAATTGGTAGATCGAATAAAATGACTAAACTGAATAAAATAGAAATAGAAATGAAATAAATAAATCAAATTAATAAAACAAATAAAAAGAATAATACGGATACAATTTATAGAATCAATAAAATAAGTAGAACGAATAAAGTAATCAACATGAATAAAATTTAATAAAAGAATGAAAAAAATTAATGAATTTAATGATTAAAATGAAAAATTAAACGATAGGAAAAGAGTTGTGAAAATAATAGAATAAATTAATCTGTGTCTGTGTGTGGACGAAAAGGATGACTGAAAATGAGGAAACTGCATACAATATATGAGCTGTAAATAATGAATAAAATACATGAAATGAAAACAGTGAAATAAAATAAGTTAAATTAAGATATGAATTATATCCATAAAATGAATAAACTGAAAAAATATACCGAACGAAATTTTAAAATAAATGATTTAAATAATTTAAATGAATGAAATGAATTATACGAACCATTATTTGAGAAAGTTCCCAAACGTCTGTGAAAATACCATTATTTGAGAAAATGGCTAATATACAATGCTCTTTCCAGTGTTTCCATTCTTTCATGCTTTTAGCTTTACGTTTTCGTTTTTCTTTTCTTTACGACGTCGTTTAAGATTATCTGGTGATTCTACTTTTTGGTGGACCCTTATTAGTTATCAGGAAACTTGAACATTCAATTTTGCTTCTGAATTCAAAGATATCATTTCGGTCACCGATTTCTGAAAAAAGATTTTTGCACAGAGTACAATTTTTAGGTCCAGTATTTTAATGCGTAATTGGAAATAGTAAATTTTCTAGATAATATTAACAGTGCTTGCAAGGGGCTTGCAGAGATTGATTGAAAGAGAATACGATTTTTAAATAAGACAGGTAGGTATTTCGAAGTATACATTTGCATTGAAGTAAATAGAAAGGAGTGCAAGTGTTTAGGCTATGTTGGCGATTATGTTACTGTCCTTAGCACAACAGCCGTGCATTATACAGTCATTAAAATGTAGCCTCTTTCCAGTCATTCTCATAGATCGCGAATTATTTAGTTCGGAGTTCTCGTTCCGGAGATATGGCTTAATGAGTCCTATACAGACCAATACCATGAAAAATAAATGGTTCAAACTATCGGGATCAGTATTCACATTCTTGGAAAAGCATGTGGCTATCCAAAGTGTCCTTGGACATATAAAGACATGGACATTTTTGAGGCCTTTGAACATTTTTGAAATTACTTGAACGTTAAGATATGAACATTTTTGAAATTCTTATTTTTTTTAATTTTTTGTCACGTTGATCATGAAAAAGGTAGCTTGGGAATTTCAGTACAAATCAGTAGCATTTGTGCTATACAGTAATGTGTATGGCAAAAATCTGTCCAATGCATAAACTCTGATCCTCGCTAATTTACATGTAGAATAATGCGTCATATCAACTATCTGTCCAATGTCCACTATTTGTCCAATGCATAAACTCTGATTCTCGCTAATTTACTTGTAGAATACATGAACTGAACACAAAACAAAACACAAATAGTGTTTCCGTTTTTTTATCCAACGTGAATCCGGCGCTAGCTTAGTCCTGTCACCAAGTTAGTGTCGGATTCTGATGAGACGAAATCGAAACGTAAATTTCCATAACTAATGTATGTACTAGATTGTCCACCATTTCTATACTAATTATTCATTATATTCTTAGTTTTCAAATGACATATTTGAACACATTTTTTCAATCAATATTTAATAGAGATACGAAGAGTTTAAAAAACGTACGAGGAATGTTTTTTTTTTTTGATTTTCATTTTCAAACATTCATATTACTCAGCTAAGGTAAATATTTTTCTGAGATACCCGAGAATTTCTTTAATTACACGATGCTACAAAATAAAAAAAATGGATGTAAGTGATCTATTAAAGGTTGTAGGTCTGGTCAAATACAACACAAAACCACGTTTGATCCTCTTGATATACCGTAAACCGGAGTGACTTTGATCATCGGGGTGCCTTTGATCACTCGAAACTTTTTTTCGTAGATCGCTTATTTAGCCAGAATAGTCTACCGAATCATTTAAATTTGAAATGAGTTTTACTCTAAACTTAAAAAATACTGATTTGTCATACTTTTTGAGTACATTGTTCGGTTTTTTGGCACAAAAACAACAAAAAACCGAAATTTGACTTTACCTTATTTTTACGAAGCTTCGTAAAGTCTCAATTTTTTATAAAATAAATAATACTCAGATTTTAGCAAGAGTAATAAATTCAGAGCAAGTTTTTATTTTTCTTTAAAATGGGATGTGCCAAATTTGCTTTCATGAGTTTGCTTATTTTACAAACAATGTTTTGTGAAACTAGTTGGCAATTATTTCAAATTATTTCAAGCTAAAATTAGAAATAATTTTTTTTATTCAATATTTCAACGTGTTAAAATGGATGGAACTTTGATTGATAAACCACTGAAATGAAATAAATTTAGCAGATTCTTTTATTCTAGTTGGACACAAATTATACGAGTTTTGGTCACTCAAATTTTACAGTATATTGAAACACTTTGTACAATACTAATTAACATCTATTTAACAATGAGTATCTTTTCAAAATTAGTTTAAACAAACATTTGAATGGAACACATTGACATCAAAAACTTAATATGAGTGAACATGCAGGTTATCAAAGTCACCCCAGAATACGAAAACGGACTTCAACTTGAAATTATTTTTGGAAAAATAGCTGTAAGCGGACAATTTTAGGTAAAATCATTGAATCTTGTTAAAAATATTAAACCCAAAAAATATGTTTTGCGTCAAAAAATATGCAATAATTACTTCGAAAAGTGATCAATGTCACCCCGATTTACGATACCCTCAAAATATTGATTTATAGCAGAAGACTATTTTTCAGGATTTTCGTTATGAAAAATTTTTCTGCGCGGTCATTTTTCAACCGCTTTTCAATCCTCTAGGTGTTTCAGAAAGAAGAAGAAATTACCTTTTCAACGGTATGCTATGTCATGTTCTTTTGTTAAAAGTACTATGTGGTTTTGGGACAAGAATATGAAAGTAACCAAGACAAGAATTGTGGGCGGGTATGGCGTAGTTGGTAAATCGATTGTCTTATACGCAGCTCACCTGGGTCCTAGTCCCAACCCCGCACACAGGGTTAGAAATTTTTCTTAAGAGACTTTTCTAACCCGAAGAGGCGAATGACCTTAGGGTTAAAATCTCTATAATCGAGATAAAAAAAATGAAAGTAACCATAATTTTGCGATTTTTTAATAAAAAATAAAAAAATTGCTCAACATTTTTATTGGAAACCATCTTTGATTTAATAGAATTTTAGAGATAAAATCGATCGAAATCCGCTTTCTAATACAAAATGTTGAGCAATTTTTCTAGTTTTAATGAAAAAATCGCAAAATAATGATAAGTTTCATATTGTTGCCTCAAAACCGCAAAGAATTTTTGACAAAAGAACATAACTTAGCACACCGCCGGAAAGGTAATTTCTTCTTCTTTCCAGAACAAATTTAAAATCGGTTGAAAAATGACCGTGTAAAATTTTTTTAGTGCAGAAAGCTCTGAAAAATCGTAATAAAGATTTTGAGGGTTTACAACATTTTTCATACATTATTTCGTGTAGCATTTGATGAAATCTATAACCTATACCAGGTCACTTGAAAAGTACAAAATCACTGTAGCACCGTGGTATAGAGTAAAGAAATGAATAAAAAATGGAATTGATGCAGTTTTCGATTTTTAGTCACATCCCTTTCCATAGTGCAACGTTTCGAAGTGATATCACTTCATCTTCAGGAGAAAACAAGCTTTGAACCAAAACTAGTTATAGTTTTCTCATAATACGAACATTTTGCAAATTTTGTCGCAATTCCAATATTTTCTTTGCCAAGTAGGATGAAAATTTATTTTTTTTCTCCACGAGCTACTCTGCTCTATACTAAAAAGCACAAACCATTTGTAGGGAAAAACAGCTGACAAAAACAGTTTTGTCTTCCTAAGCTTTCACAATTACATCGTACACATCAAATAAGCTTAGATATTAACAAATGTAGAAGATTAGTAGGAGATCTTATGAAGCGAATCCTATAAATTTCTTATGTGAGAAATGCAAAACAAGGCTGTTTCTTTTTATTAAAATTTCTATGAAAAAAATTATTGGACTAAAATGACCCACTACTTGAGCTCCACATCAATATCATCAATACGCGTCGTAAATAAACATGTTGAAGGTCAGACTTGATAAATCCTTCATACACTAAAAAGTAGGCATAGTCAGCTTTTTTTTTAAATTCAATATTACCACTGTTGGTAATTTATAAATATTATTTAGTAAAATTTAGTATTTAGTAAAAAATGAAATTACTCAATTAAAACCCAACTAAAAAGAGTTGGGCAATGACTCCATACGAAAAGTACCTATACATGTTCTAGTTACACATTTTGGGCATCATATTGAACCTATACTTGTCTCACCGAGAAATGTCGAATTTTTTTATTTGGATTTTTTTTAGTGTATCAAGGATTTGCTTAACTTTTTCGTTTGGATTACGTTTGAGAGAAATTGAATGTTCTCGTTTGAATCCTCGCAGATTATTCAACATGAGCTATCTGCTGTTAGCACATTATGAAAATACACGTAGTAATTTGAAACTGATGGAGTACGTAACGTTGTTAGAGCGTGAACAGTTTCTTGACCAAAGGGTGATGGACGATGGAATAGGCTAGTGGTCCTAGATCAATTTTCAAAAAATCCTTATCGAGAAACATGAACTCCGGACAGTCATCCACCGGGAGTGCTTTCATTTATACTTTTAGTCAATAATGCATTACTCCAGAGATCTACGATCATTGCCAGAACTTTTTCACCTTTCACATAAACAAATTGCATTTGCTCTTGGATTTGCAAAAAAATCAATATCATAGTACACAACTGATGTTCTTTATGAAGAGAATATGAAATTATTTTGAGCGGCCAAGAATAAGCATTGCATTGTGCTAAAAGCTTTATTTTGTATGACGCATACCCTAACAATTTCACGCGCATCGTTTGTTTTCCTTCGCTGCCTGCATACGACCACAGATCTAAAGCCGATCTTCACAATCTTTTCGCTTCCGTTCGAATAAGGCTCCAACTAGTGTTAAAATATATGAACAGACAATAGATTGGGCTAGAACCCGACCAAGTCCCGAGTTCAAACAAAATGGTTTCACTTCCATCAGTCATACAAATGATTATCACATCCTTTGAGGTAGCTCAGATGTAAATTTAAAGCTAGGAATTGATGGAATATTGGAGCAGCGTAAACCTACATATACACAATGCAGAAAATTGTCCATACCATCATTAGCACGACTTGGAAGGCAAACGATTTTAAATCTGACTCTCTGCTCCGACATTATTGCTCATTAGTTGACTAGTTAATGCAAACTGTCGTTATCGGATCGCAAATATATCCTTTTAATTCATAGACATGTTCCACTGGATAAAGTATTCCTAAATCAACAAACTGATACCTCTGCGAGGAGGACTAGACGACGGCTAGGCATTTTACAACAATTTATTCTTCGAGTGACCTGCTGGAAGTCGCTGATGCACAAACTCGCTCATGGTAGCAGTTTTACGAGGAGGTCGAACAATACTTGTTCTCGTGGAATGGAGATATTGTGTTTTCATTCCAGTCGGGTACAGGGTAATGATAAGAACAGTTACCTGTTGAGGTGATTGCCTCTTGTTGTTTTTTTTCTTTTTTTTATTTATTATCGAATAATATAGCTTTGATTAGAATAAGAAGCTTCATCATATTCCATGGAAAGCTAAGAAAAATATTGTCGCTTACACCTTTTCTAGAGCATCTCATATCAGCTGTGAATTTGCTGAAGTTACTTAAGCAATAATTCTATAGGGCTGGTCGCGCTGGCCTCCAATTTGATGCATCCGGCTTTAGTGTTAATGATTGATTCTCACAAGGCAGACGTCACCGAACCGAAACGGGAAGCTAAATGTGCTCGTTCGTTTCCCGGAAGTTCAACGCTCAGTTGCTCACCGAACCGAGTCCTATTTTGATGGACGAAGAAATCTACATCAAGGTTGGCTTCCGTCAAAATATTTTACCACATCCCATTACGTAGTTGTAAAAAAATCGCTGCGCCCACGTATGATCTGGCAGGCGATTTGTAGTAGTAGTACTTCTTAATTGCAGCGGTGCTTTTTAATTAGGTCTGTTCTTTTTTGGTGTATGCGACAATATTGAACCCTATGCAATAGACCAGCAACAATTTTGACTTTTTTCGAAACACTGTTAAATCAAACGGTATTTGGCTTCACATACCATTTGTCAAATGTGAGCTTTTTCCGAAAACTCTAGTTCACTTGCAAGAATTTTCAAGTTTGTATGTGAAAATATATGAAAAATGGACAATTGAACCAAGAAATTCAGTACAAAATGCCAGTATCATCTTGTGCATTCCAAAATGCATTCCAAATTAGATGTAAGGATCTACATTGCCGAAGACTGCCAATCGATCCGATTTTGCAGTAAAAAGATATTCTCATATGAGGTTATGTGTTGCCTCTCTTTCTCGCATATGCTTAGAATAGGAATTTTCAAAAAAAAATGGTTGGTCTTCAAAGTTCAATAACTTTTTTGGGGAACCTCCAATCAATATGCGATCTTCAACAAAGCTTTTCGATATAAAATAAACTACGCGACCGTAAGTTTTGAGGTACGCAGAGTTAATGTGAATTTTTTTTTATTGGAATTTACATTTTTATTTCCGAGTTACTAAAGAAACTTGAAACCTCTTGTGGCTGAACTAGAGCTATCGGAAAAAGCTCATATTTTTCAAATGATTATCATTAACAAATACCATTCGAATTAGCAGTGATCCAGAAAAAAATCAAAATTATTGCCGGTTTAATGCACAGTTACTGTGCAATTTCTTATTGGATTTTAAGTTTTTATTTCCGAGCTTCCATATAAATTCCAATAGAAACTTGAAACCTCTTGTGGAAACGAGAGCTATCGGATATAGCTCATATTTTGCATATGATTTGTTCATCCAAGTACCGCTCTAATTAGCAGTGTTCTGAAAAAAGTCAAAATTGTTGCCGGTCTATTGGACAAACATGCAATCAATTCAAATCGGCATTTGCGTTCATACACAAAATATTTCGTTTCAAGATGCGCAATATCATTCGTGCGCATGACGAATTTCGCGCCAACTCGAACAAATGTGGGTAGCACCCTTTCAGATTTTAACAAAACTTTCTGTACATGAGAACTTTGTCACAAAAAGCCACTTTGCGCGCTTTATTTTTCCAAAAATTATCTAGACTGTCTTTTGAAAAGGGTTAAATATTTTTTACCAATTTTTTCAAATGGCTATAGTCTAAAAATGACAAATCCTACAAAAACTTTTGTAGGAGCGATTATCACAAAATTAGTCAAATTTTTTAATAAAATATAGAAAAAATTCTTTATCGACTTCTACACTAGAAAAAATCGATTTTAAAAATTTAAAGTCCATTTATAAAAACGCTTTTAATCCACCTAACAGTGTGACGAGACATTTCTTATAACTCTTATCACTCTCTTCGGATATATATTATATCGTTTGAGAACATTTAGAACTTGATGCTTCGCGATGTTTTTGATAACACATACTACATGGGATAGTGGCAGGACTCAGAGAATCGCTCAAATCAGCATAGGACAACATCAGTGCTAGAAATCTCAAATCAAATCAATGGGAAGCGAAAAAATGGCCCAAAAAATAGACATACAATCGAATTATTGTAAATGCTCTGTTAATAAAATATCTAAATTGTGGTGGGAAAACTGAATTTTCCTAAAGGGGTTATATATTGTACTGAGCCAAAAAAATCGCATTTTTTTGAATCGATTTGAAGTTTATACTTTACTCAAATTACCAACGCGACTGAGAACTAAGAAATCAACGCTTTTTCTTGAAAAGGGCGATACTAGCGATACTTGGTTTTATTTCCGATTTAAGAACTGTTTTTTACATCCTAGATTGCATGATTCAGTGATCGAAACCCAAAACTTCATAAAGTATTTGAAATTATTAAATTAAAATTTGTTTTTGCTATTGAAATTGACAAAATGATAGTATCGCCTTTTTGGCGATTGTTTACTTTTTCAGTTCCACCTATCAGCATTGAAGTATCGCCCTTACGTTTTTTTACAATAACTACCGTTTTACACCACCGATTTCGTCCGAGTTTTTTCAATAGCGATCATTGTTAATATTTACAGCTGGTATCAGCTTGATAATCCTAAAAAAATACGAAAATGACAGTTTCGCTTCTAAACTGCTAGCAAAAAAAGTATCGCCCTGTTTGTTTGCATGGAGCGTGGAGGGCGAAACTTTAAATAAACAAACAAAAATACAGTTTCACCCGTTGTATTTTTTGCTGTAGTTAAAGAAAGCAATATCGTAGAATCAAAATTTTTAAGTTAATTGGTTGCGTTTCAAAGCCCTCATTCGCATGTAGGAAAAAAGCCTTATGTTTACATTTGTAAGTATCGCCATTTTCACAAAAAAGGGTTGAAATGAAATCGCAGCTCCCGATATCACGCTATCTCTGAAGTGCATGCGTGCATAGTTCCAAATTTTACTTCGGCATCGACTTTTTCTAAAGGTGACTTCCCAGTAGTATCCTTGATTTGAATTATTATCGCTAATCCTAATACCAAAGAACAAATAAAAACCTCTCGAAAACGAACTTTTCGATAACCTTCCGTCACTTGCGTTAATGCACTGGGTGCACAGTGCTCTGAAAATCTAGCGAAATCGTCTTAGGGCACCAGCGAGTCTAATTCAGAGTAATCTGCGCGGCGAGTAAAGTAAAGAATACTAAAAATTAATTTCTATTCCATAATTTTCAGTTCAGCAATTCGAGAGATGGTGCTCACCGCAAGCCATGAAAAATAGACTAGACGTTGTAAAGCGATGGTCACTATTTATTAAAAAATCACGGTTGAATAAAAAAAAATTATACTATAAAAAAATTTCAAATAGTTTATAATTTTCACAAACTTATTAAGAAAAATTGTTTAATAATCTTTCGTAATATTGTGTTAGAAAAAAGCTGAAAATTTCAGTATTTTCTCTATCTGCAACATATTAACCCTTAAGTATACCAATTAATTGGTATACGAATTGGAATAGGTTCGCCAAATTTTGGAAGAAGTCTATAAAAAAACCCCTTGAAAATTACCTAAAAATTGTTGTAGTTCGATACAATAAAAAATCCCCAAAAATGAAATGTAGTTATTAATGTGAAACACAGTGAATAATACATACAATAAAGACTCATTTTTATCAGTCTCATGGTTTATTTTAGGCTGACAAAATGGGGACATTGACTAAATCGGGCAATTTTTTTTCTTTATGATAAACTGAAGCTGTTAAAATATTCTTCCGGTCCCTTGATGTAGTCTGATAACTATTTCTGATTATGATGAACTTTTTATTTTTGCATATTTCCATCTTCATGATACAGAAAACATGAAAGGATTTACTCGAATTCAGTCTTGTTCGTCTGCTAGAGCCCATCAAACATATGTTCATATTTGGCTGATAAAATCGGGGTTTCAATGTATTATAATAGATATTCAGCATTCGAAGAAGTTTCTTGTGAACGAGTGTAGAACGACTTTGTTTCTACTTACTTGAAGTCAGCGGCGTAGCCAGAAAATCGGTTTGGTGGGGGTTTGGTGAAAATTGATCATACTGTACAAACGGCATAATTCCGAAACCGTAATTTTTGAAGTTTTAAAATTATGCAGAATTAATTTTCCAGAAAATAGTAATAGAGTTCGTGTCTAGCGAATTTGTTGAGACTTTATTGTAGTCATGAATATGAACCTGAGAAAAATCACCATAAATACTTCTTAGACGATATGCCGTCAAAATTATTTTATCAATGATGCGCTGTTTAACGTTTGTAAAACTTATCGAAGATACTAAACCTCCGAAGTTGACGGTTTCAAAATGATGCTATCTTGACCTAAAATTACTGTTTTTAAACATTTGACTTATACATATAATTGGTCATACAACAAAAATCAAATGCTCATCAAAATCGATCAGAACCTGCTAGAATCGAATGGAAATCGTCATTTTTCATAAATTTCTCTCTACATTCGGAAAGTGTTATCCTCGATATTAATCAGATTACGTTTTCGTCTCAACTCGACGCATTCCCAAAAAAACCTGTCTTAATCCACCTAGTGGTGCAATTGTGCTTGTCTCATTTGTCCAGGCTACGATTCCATGGCTGGTTATGTTCAATACAATGGTGGAAATGAATATTACATGTTCAGTATGATTTGCACATACATACAATGGATCGACAGCCACGATCTTGAGATACTATGTGATACTGAAACATCGCTTGAAACTAGCGGCGGATCATGAAGAAAGGTCCGGGAGGTCCAGATCCTGCCGAAAATTTTCAACTTGTTAAGAAATTTTAAACTAGTTTTAATTTTAAAGTAGCAACCCCTCACTGCATACTCCCTCTGGGCCGGTATGAGTCAATTTTTGTCAAACATCTCAATGTTTCATGCATTTTAAAGTCATTTGGCATCAAAAATTCAAATTTGATTTTGAAAATTTTTCATTTCAGTTTATATGGGAATTTGCTGTGTGATTGCACTCTTCAACTCGTAACTCCGGAACCGGAAGTCCAATCAATAAAAAATTCAATAGCAGCCGATGGGAAGGTTGTACCTTTCATTTGACACTAACTTTGTGCAAATCGGTTCAGCCATTTCTGAGAAACAGAGGTCACATTTTTTCCACATACACACATACATACACACACAGGCATTTTCCGATCTCGACGAACTCAGTCGATTGGCATATGACACTCGGCCCTCCGGGTCGGGATTAGATTGACGAATTTTAGAGTGAATGAGAAAGGCAAGAACATTTTTAGCAAATGTTGAAAGTTATGCATTTTTTTGGTGAGCAGTTCTATGCTTCATAGACATTAAATCAATTTTAACTTCTCTTCCTATTAAATAAAGACCCTTATAACAGTACATCTCTACAAAAGCGAGATCAATTTGAAAATAAATCTGAGGACTATGACTGATTACAGAACTCTGTAATTTTCTATTGGAATGTTTTCAGGCAGGAATTTGATATTGATGCTATTAGACAACTGTGAAATCAAGACCAATAGATCAGTTACATATCAGGACCCCATTCCGACAATTTATCAAAAGTCCTCATGATGTATGCAACAACAGGTTATCAATGTACGGATCAGATCATTGTTATTGTAATATTGAATTAAATCAGTCTGCATCAATAAATTTTCAACTTCAATCCAATATTTTTTTGGGGTGTGGTGGGGGGGGGTGGAGGGCGTTGTGTGGTGTTAAACCCCAAAACCTTCTCTGGGCTACGCCGTTGCTTGGAGTTATTTATTTGGCTTTTCATTTTCCGATATGTTTCAGATCGATCCGATGGTGATTAGTTAGAAAAATTGCAGTCAGAAGGTTCGCACAAATGAACATTTTTGCACTGATAAGTTATCAAGTTCCTTCCAGACAACTTGGAAGTGTTCGGTGATTATTTCTTGCGGTTGTAGATAGAAAAATGAAATACAAAATTCGATTTGTCGAAATAATGTTTGGCTTATTTCAATGGATTATTTCTATATTGAACAATAAATAGGCGACAAAGAGTAATCCACAAACAACAAGCCATAACTTTTAAAGTATTCAAAATAGATATATGAAGTCTTCAGTAAAGTTATTCGCAAAAGTAAGAGCTACAAATTTGTAGAAGGCATCATTTCGATATAATCACTTCCAAGAAAATTTGTGAAAATATCTCACTCATAGGGGGATTAATCAGCAAAAGCACAATACCAAAAGAAAGGGCATATTTCCTGCATTAAATTCTCTGAAGATACTATTGACCTAAAATAAGCCGTTTTGGCGTTAATAATAGATTACATGTTTTTGGCCATATTTCTGGCAATGGGAAATGATAAAAATCTTTCGTCCGCATTTAATGTTAAATATCTCTTTTGATAATAGTCCGATTTCAACAATCTATAGCTTGTTCGAAAGGTATTCGTTAAAGCTGTCTAAAAACATATAAATTGTTAATCTATATTGTCAATTTCGGCAGATAATTCAAAAAAACTGCAAAAAACGCCATTTTTACGCATTCAAACATTCATATCTTGGAAACTAAACATCAGAATCAAAAACAAATTAATAGCGTTCATACTGTTTTTTAGTTCTTTCATTTAAAGTTGGTTTGGATAAGATCGGTTCAGCCATTGCTGAGAAACACGAATGAGAATTTGTCCGTTACATACACACACACACACACAGACACACACACACATAGACATTGTCCCAAATCGTCGAGCTGTGTCGATTGGTATATAAGACTCGGCCCTCCGGGCCTCGGAAAAAATCTTGAAAGTTTGAGCGAATTCTATACATTTCTTTTATAAGAAATGTAAAAAACCATCTTTGATTTGGATAAAATTTTGTTCCAAGATAGTTAATTATGTGCCCTACCAACCGTCAAAAATTCAAGTTGGGCACTATTAAGGAAAAAAAAGTTATTTGAACAAAACTATTCCTTGCCCAAACTGAATTTGATTTTTCAGTGTATTTTTATCGAAATCTGAGCCAATGAAAGTCATAATCATCTTAGAATCCAATTTCCCAACTGCTAGTTGCCTGATACATACAAAAAGTATCAGGCACGAATTGGATATAGCATTTCGGACTGGACTGGAACGAGGCCAAAGGAATTCGTTTGACGGAGATTTGGTACCCGAATACTTAGCGCACGACCAGACAACATGTTTAATATCGCGATAACCGTCACCACAAGTGTAGAGACCGCTCTCCACGACCTCAATACGCCGGAGATGGGCGTTCTACGTACAATAATTGTACATGGCCCGAGATATCACCCGAATGACGTCATGACCCTCATCCATTCTCTTGGTTTGTTGATATCTTTGGGATTACTAAACTTCCATCACTCCACGAAATTTGCCAATTTTAGAGCGATCTTTTATAAATGTAACCTTCTAATGGCACAAATCTCCGATCAGCATGGGGAACGTGCCATTTGAGCTAGACGCTACTGATTCTAATGCCTAAATGTCCCCCTTCTTATTATCATTCTAATCCAAGTGACCGCCTTCTCATTACCCGTAATGGAGCACTGCGAAAGAATTCAAACTAAGGTAATCTGCTATGATTTTTCAGATAAAGTACTCAAAAACTCCCATATTTTCTCCAGCGAATACAAAGAGTGCTTTCCATGTTCCATCAAACGTAGAGCCTCTAGTAACTGTAACGACGTAGGCATGGTCGTTGATAGGTAAATATAAAATCGTCAATTTTGAGGGGAGAATGTTGACAGCACAGCCTCTTTTATAATTGCACTCACAACTACTGTCATAAAAATTAGCATAAAAGCGATGCATAGCTGCCATCATATGGCGAACGTTCCGTGTATTCCAATCAGAGGAGGAATCGAATACATAACGTAGGCCCTAGCCACCAGACAAAACATTGTTTCTCTGATGATCTGTCTGTTGATCCGTCGACGCGTTTTTCAGCTTTCGTCAAGTTTTTCATTTGCATTTGTAGCGTCGCGTATGTTGGGAAAAATTCGGGCGATCCAACGTTCAAAAGTCTCTTTCACGTATAATTCTAAGCAGTCTCTGCCCACCACAAAGTAGAAGATTGTTCACGGTTGTTCGTGTCGGGTACTCGTTTCGTCTGACCTTTAATCGCATTGTGTAAAATCTGGGGGACAATGTAGGGACTGAAATATAGCGACACTTGGTGTTTTTGATGTGCCGTGTGAAAATTTCTACTAGTTTCTAAGGTTCAAAGGACACTCTCAGGCCTTTACGAGGAAGCGTAGGAGAGAAAACTGATTTTCCTCTTTCGGAAATTTATAAGCACCGAAGATGTTCCCACAATGGGATGGTCGGACTCTCGCTCTTTAGTGCACAAGGAAACGTAGAAATTGTTCGCTGTCGGTGGCGTAGCGTTTTTTGCATTATCGGAGCGTTCCTTAAAATAATGTTTCATTTTGTCCCCACATAATTTATATATAGGATATGTCGAGAGATCATGCGGAGTCTCTCCACAGTAGGAAAACTTTTCATGATCCTCTCCGCATTTTTCACAGCGTGCCTTGTTTCTACAATAAGTCGCTATAGGCCCAATTGTTTGCAACAACGGTAGTTTTTGTCTCACGGAATAAAAAGGCGAACAGGTAGACTAGCCCCGTCCAAAAGATCAAAGTTTGGAAGAGCTGATTCGGCAAAAGGTTCGAATTGAGGCTGATGGAAAATAATTTTTTTTTCATATACTCCTTGATTTTTCCTGAACACAATTGCTTGTGAACCAGAATTTTCACTGGCAGAAGCAAAGGGTTCTTGAAGGAGCGAACCGCATACTTCGCAATTAAGGCCCCTGTTGGAGACTACACCATCAATCTCTACTTCTCGGACGGGTACATAGACAAGATACTTCTTCGTACACGGCCAAGTGGTATTTAGTTAAATCTCGCATATATCGATGATGTTAAATGGCTTATCTTTGCCCTCATTCAAGTTTGTTATGAATATATACTAAATTCGTGCCTGATACTTTTTGTATGTATCAGGCAACTAGCAGTTGGAAAATTTATTTATTTATTTATTTATTGTCGTCAAACAAGAGTAGACCGTTTTGTTACAACGATAAAATATAGTATACACTTAAAACATAAAATACTAATAACTAAACTAAACACTATCTGGTTTACATAGCACTACTTTAGGATGTTCTTTATAAGCGAATAGAATTGAAATATTTTTTTAATTTGCTTTTTGTCATTGTTAAGTCAATAGCTTCGCAGTGCTTGTTGTAAGTTGCCATCATCTGATTCAATGGTCCAAACTTGGCATAATTTGTACGATAATTGTTTGTTATAAATGTATTTCGGATTCGTAACTGCCGGGAAGGTATATAAAAATTAAGTTTAGATAGAAGTTCGACTGAATCAATACGACACGAAATTATATCGTTTAGAAATGAAACCATTGCATATTCTCGGCGCTCTTTTAGTGTTTGGATGTTAATGAGCATACAGCGAGCTTTATAAGATGGGAGAGGAAATCGTGTCCAACCTATTTTGCGAAGTGCAAACAATAAAAATTGCCTTTGTACTGATTCTATTCTTTCTTCGTGTGTGATTGAGAAAGGTGACCAAACTATGCTACAATATTCCAGTATTGACCTTACATACGAGATGTATAATGTTTTAATTGTATATGGATCATTAAAATTGTAACTAAAACGCTTTATAAATCCAAGCATGTTATTTGCTCTATTGATGATTGTGTTGTAATGGTCAATGAATGTTAATTTTGAATCTAGAATGACTCCCAAATCTTTAACTCTTTCGCACTTTTGTACCACTTGATTTCCTAGAGTGATTGAAATGTCAGGTGTATTTCGTTTCCTACTAAAAGTTATTGCATTACATTTTTTTACGTTTAGTTGCAGAAGGCTTTTGTTACACCAGAGGTAAAACATATGTATTTCTTCCTGTAATATCTTTATGTCTTGTTCGTTCCTAATTTCTAAAAAGAGCTTCATGTCGTCGGCATAGATAAGAACTTTTATGTTTTTGAGAATGTATGATATGTCGTTTACGAATAAAATGAACAAAAGAGGGCCTAGATGGGAGCCTTGAGGAACTCCTGATGTGACTTGAATGGGATTCGATTTCTTCCCTTTAAATCTAACTATTTGTTGACGGTTAGTTAAATATGATTCGAGCCATTTGAGAAGACCTGATTCAATTCCTAATTTTTTCAGTTTGAATAATAGCAAGGGTATGTCGATACGATCAAATGCCTTGCTAAAGTCCGTGTAAAGAGCTTCAGTGTAGTTTCCATTCTCCATTGCAATCAATGAGTAGTTAACGAATTCTAGTAAATTTGTATTAGTTGAACGTCCTTTGAAGAACCCATGCTGCATGTTAGTAATTCTGTTTTTGATTTGATTGAATAGTTTTTCGTTAACGATTGCTTCAAAGAGTTTAGGCATACATGACATAATGGCAATTCCACGGTAGTTACATATGTCAGATTTTTTGCCACTTTTAAAAATGGGTACCAGGTACGAGCTTTTCCATAAATTGGGGAAAATGCCAGATTCAAGCGACATGTTAAAAAGCCAAAACAGAGGAGCTGTGAGTTCCAACGCTAAGTTCTTCATAAATACGGGTGGGATCCCGTCAGGTCCAGAACCTTTGGAGGCATCTAGTTTGTTTAGAGCCTCCATAATATCTTGCACACTGACATGATTGACGCCAATGTCTGTGGTGAATTCTGGGAAGAAACCGAAATATTCGCGATCACGATCTTCTTCAGAAAATGTGGTATAGATGTCTTGAAAGAAGGTTGCGAAAAGATTGCAGATTTGTTCCGCGTTAACACCGACATTTTCTTTAAGATTCATTTTTGAAGGGAAGTTTTCCGATTTTAAATTATTTTTAACATGATTAAAGAAATTTTTTGGGCAAGATTTTATTTGAAGTTCGGTTTTTGAGTTATACTCTTCAAATGCTATTTTAATGGATAGGTTTAGTTGATCGCAAATGTCCAAATAGTTAAATAAGTTCCTTTCATTTCTGATTTTTTTATACTTTTTGTGGGCCTTTTGTTTACGATTTTTTAAATTTTTAATTTGCTCGTTATACCAAACTGGATATTTTGTGTTGCCTTGTCGCCTAATTTTTTTCAGTGGTACTTGTTCAACTATTATATCAAACAATTTTGTGTAAAAGACGTCTACTGAATTTTCGATACTTGTTTCATTTCTAAACAACGTTTGCCAATCTATACTGCTTAGTCTTTGTTTTATGTTGTCAAAATTTGCCAATTGAAATTGAAAGGCCTCTTCGTACTCGCAGTCATCGGGTCTTTTGTTATCATGTACAAATACAGAAAACTCTATTGCTGTATGAAACGCTTCATTTTTCCATAGTGGAGTTAATGATTCGGTGACACAGAAGTCTTCAAGAATGTTTGTGAATAATAAATCTAAATAACAGTTTTGCTGATTTCTAACATGATTAATTTGGTTAAGTCCTAAACTTGCAGTTTTGTCAAATATGGCCTGCAGAGTTTCGTTATCCCCAACGACTGGAAGTAGAATGCTTTCATTTTCAGTGTCTGGAAAGAAGTCAATGCTTCGTTGATTGAAGTCACCATAAATATGAACTTTTACCTCTGGGGGGAGCTTGGTTATAATGTCTTCGGCAATAAGAAAAAACTTTTCAAATGTATCTTTGCGGGCATTATTTGGGGGGAAGTACACAGAGGCAAATATATGTGTTTCACCTGCCAGATGGGTTTTAACCCACACATGCTCAAATTCTTTAAATTTCCTTGTAGTAATGATTTCTGCATTAAATTTTGATGTAATTTTGATGTATATGCTGGATTCTAGGATGATTATGAGCTTCATTGGTTTAGTTTTCGACAAAAATAAACTGAAAAAATAAATTCAGCTTGGATAAGGAAAAGTTTTTTCAAATAACTATTTTTCCTTTAAAGTGCCCAACTAGAATTTTTGACGGAACGTAGGGAACATAATTACCTATCTTGTAACAAAATTTCATCCAAATCAAAGATGGGATTTTTTTGTAAATCGACTTTAAATTCTTAAAATCGATTTTTTTCAGTGTAGAAGTCGATGAAGAATTTTTTCTTTATTTTTATTCAAAAATTTGACTAATTTTGTGAAAATCACTCCTACAACATTTTTTGTAGGATTTGTCATTTTTAGACTATAGCCATTTGAAAAAGAAATTGGTAAAACTCTTTTCAAAAGACAGTATAGATCATTTTTGGAAAAACAAAGTGGCTTTTTGTCTCATGTACAGAAAATTTAATTAAAATTTGAGAGGGTGCTGCCAACTCTGAATACGATTTAGCGCGAAATTTGTCGCATAGAAAAAAGTTCACTACGACTTTTTAATATTATTAAACTGCGATGAAAGTATATCACTTTGTTCCTGTTAAAAATTCTAATTTTATAAAATTAAAAAGTATAAACCTTTTCAAGAGAGTGACTCCTGATATGTTTCCAGTTAAGTTGGCGTAAATTATTATTGTCAAACAGGCAGCTGCTTTAATAGTACAAACAAATTGACTGCCTCCAAGGCACGCAAACAACTGCATAGGACGATGGCTATTAAAAATAATACCCACCAATCACGTCATTCCACACCGCATCGTTGCCGCAGATAATTCGAGGCTCCCATTTCGATTGTTTACCCAGTGACGAATTTAGCCCCGAGTGATTGGTTTGCCTTTCTCCTCAACCAGATCCTTAAATTGCAATTCATCAACAACAACGAATGGAATCACCCAAAACCGTTCTTCTCAGGCATGCGTCATGATACCTGTACTGTACCGGGAACGTTGACAGTCAATGAAATAGCCTTCGAAGAGAGGGAGACGGAGCCCACGGTCGCCCAGATTGCACAGCGGTTCACTAGCTGCATCACAGTAGGCATAGCGTACCAGCCAGCAGCGCGCGCACCCCTTACTACCTCCGTCGTCGACGGCAAGAGAAAAAAAATGAAAGGATTCGACTGGATGTGTGTTCTTGAGATGGTCTGTGGATGGGGATGGTTAATTAGGGCGCCGAATACTGCAGTAGTAGGCCATGGTCTACTGTAAGAAAGGCTCACTATGCGGTTCCATTTATGATTTTGGTGTGTAATTAAAACTAGTGATTATGCAGTTTGATCCTCTCGAATTTAATTGAGATTAGGCTAGTTTCTGGTAAAATTTTGGCTCAAATGCAACAAACTATTTACATGCAACTTTTCTTCTTAGGGAGAAATATAAAAAAAATATTTCTAGTGGTTTTGAGCAGAATTGCTATAAAGTAGGTAACGTTAATTGGCATACCAGTTTTAGTACAGGCCGCTAGATGGTATCATCTAAAAAGCATAAGTGGATGTTTTGTTCGACATTGTTAGTATGAAGTTCTACCCGAATCATTTGAAGATCCGAATTTCAAGGTAATGGTTTTTGATAGCAAATAAGTTCATGGATGCCATTGCACACAATCAGTGCTGTACCAAACCCAATGTTTTTTCCCGGTTAAAAAGGGGTTTTTAAAGAAACCTCGTTTTAAAATTGTCAGTCGAACCTTTTCCCGATTTTTAAACGTCAATATCTGCAACGGTATAACGAATGTAAAATTAGATGCTTGCGCTATCTGATTAAAAATAGGAACTCTTCAAGAGTGCCTTAAAACCGCAATTGTTACTAGGGATGCTAGTAACGGTTTTTGTTAAAGAAGTAATTATCTGCACCATACTATTCGACCGAGCGATCTAGCGTTGTTAGCACGGCCCCTTGTCGTGAAATGAACTGCGATACACGTATAAGGTCCAGAAAATTCGTCAGTTTGCTTTTGACACCGTAGCAGCTGCAGCATTATTGCAGTTACCCGTCAACCGCACGTCGCTCGTTGGTTAGCCATCAGAGCCGTCAATATGGGGGATAGGACACCTGAGAGACTCAAGCAAATACGTGAAATTAGAAAGAAGCGCCGCGTACCCGTTTGAATAATTCGTCACTTGCCTGCCAAATGAGCAACATCATGGCTGTAACGTCCGGACGGTATAATGAGCGATTACATACCGTCAACCAGTATTTGGACTACGTCTTCTTCAGTGTTCATATCAGGGACCAGTAGATGCGTCAAGCTGACCGTTTTTTGAGTACGGGCAATGTAAAGAAAAGCTATGAATATCCGTTACCTTGATCTCGATTGAGGTGATCGTTTGAACATTTCCAAGCTCTCAGCTACATCCAATTTCCAGAGATTGGAAATTCGTCGTTGAATTTTTATATTTTTAGTAATTAGGTCGTGTTTCCTGAAAATGAAAAACCTAAGGTAGCAGAACGCGCCTTTAAAAAAAACACGATCCAACTACTGAAGATTGGAAATTCACAAACAATCCCCTTCGTCTATACTCAATAGATATTAAAGTAACGGGTATTCATGGCTTTTCAAAACGTTGTCTATACGAAAAAACGGTCAGTTTCACACATCTAAGTAACCTACCTACCGATCCCCTTCTACCAGTTTTCTTTATAAAAACAGTAGCAATGGATTTTTTTCTTTGGACTGATATAAACACTTTTGATGGTGAAATGCAACTGCCTTTTCATTATTATTATAGTGGAATGAAATGGAAGACATCTGTCTTAAGAGAGTTAATTGTGACATTTCACTAAGTCGCTCAGAAGGTTTTTACTTAAAATAATGTATATGATAACATACTTCTGTAGGTATTTCTAAAGCACGGGCGGACTCCAGTAGGCTTGTGCTTACTTAAACCCACCGTTTGGAGATTTTGGTGGGTGCGGAGAATGAGTTACGTTAGAGCAATGGGCAATAGAACGCCCTGAATGATTTTTATCACAGGTTTGCGAGCATTAGTATTTTATACCGATCAAATTCTTTTGGGTATATTCCGCAGCATGACATTTTATATAGGAGTTTCAAAGTGGAATTGAAACGGAAACAATCAGATCTCCAGAAAAGCGTTTTAATTTATTATTTCGCTATGTTTCGAACATTGATTATAGTATATGCTGCCGTTTTTTTGTTGCTTCGAATCACATTTAGAACTGTGTTTTGAATAAAGAGTATTCAGCACACTAGACTCAGATTCGATCGACTAGGGAAAATAATTTCGAGTTAAGTAATGACCGAATTACCCAACGGGAAAACAAATCGAAATGATGAGTTAAACGAACGCAATCGTGAAAAAAATTCCCGCCGGATGCAGGAATCAAACCTGCAACCCTTGAGACTCCAGCTTAATGCACAAACCCTTATGCTATCCCTGGACTATGATGACGTCCCATGAAGATGGGACACATGTTTATCGCATTGCCGACAGTGATTGTACAACCTCCGTTTCCATCTAAAACATTTGATCTATGCTATATTTCTCCGTAGTGGAGAACAATTTAGATAAAAACTATTTTTTCTCCATTAAGGAGAAAATCTTTGGGCATGAAGAGCACATAATCTGTAACTAAATTAATTATGCAATTTGCGTTTCAATTGCGTCTCGTCAGAACCCGACACTAGCTTAGTGACAAGATTTTTACCTAAATTGTTCTCCACTAAGGAGAAATACAGGAGAGTGCATCTTGCATTGGTTTGCTAAGCCAAACCAAATGTTTCGATTTCATTAGTTCTCATCAGCTTAAAATGAGCTCCTTTTCTTGCGAGACATCACGCTTGACTATGGGTTTGCAACGTCTGTCACTAAGTTAGTGTTGGATTCTGATGAGACAAAGTCGAAACGCGAATTCCATCACTAATTTTCATTTAATCTATTCAATTTTTCCGTTAGGTAAACATCATAAATTCGACATAACGAATAAGCCCATGTTTCCACCGAGTAAAAATGATTTAAGAAAAAACTTGGTTAAAACCCAGAAAGAAAAACACGGGTAGATGGAAATTTATCCCAGCGATACACACATTGAAAATTTGATACTACAACCCACAGTTGATTCAGTCTAACTAGGTTTTTTTAACTTGTTCTCATTCTGAAATTTAATCTTTTGAATAGACAATTAAATTGAATTCAAGTCAAAGAAATACAATTCGTAAATGGAATGACCCTTTCCAATACTCGTGGGAACGGTGATGTTTCATCAATTAAAATTGTTTTTGTTTTTCTAGTCGACAGGTTTCATTGAATTTCGAAAGGTTAGTAAACATAAAAACTCACCGAAAAAGAAACCATAATTAAGCATACTTTACCCTGTATTTTGTCACTCACTAGCGACAGTCTTCGGTAATCGAAATCGTAACAATATTCGAATCGTCGCAGAACAAGAAAAAAACGCCATCGACTGCCGAAAAGGGCATCGTACCTGTGTCCTTACAACAGAATCAATTGTTGTTTTCTGTCGTTTTTCGCTGCTTCTTTACGCCAAGCTGAGGTATTATTTCGCGGAAGTGCAGTTTTGGAACCTGCAGAACTTCTAGTTGATGGTCGATTTAAATGCATGTAGGTAGTAAAATATTGGATTTATGTTTCGAACATAAAGCTGTCTCATACAATCACGATTGGGGTTGTATTATTTTGTTTTATGAAAAGACCTACAGATTTTTCAATCATTCTCACAGAAGCAGATTTGGTAGAAGTTGGCTTTAAATGTTTCGTGTTCCACTCGTCAGTAACTGACACCAAATTGCTGTCAGTTAGACGCTATGTCCAAATCAACACAAAACTGACGCCAATTTGGTGTTTGTTTGGACATATCATCTAACTGACAGCAAGTTGGTGTCAATTACTGACGAGTGAAATACTATAGGAAAAAATAAAGGTTTCATGATTTTTCCAAAAGTATTTGAAATACGCATACAAAACCAATTTGCAGCTCGCCCACGCCAAAAGCAAGTGACTGGTACCCAGACATCACTCGGTACCAGCCAGTTTCTTAAGGCGTTCACACATGTTTTGTGAACTGTGTGAATTTTGTGTCTAACTGGTGCCAATGCTGTGTTAGTTTGGATATATTGTCTAACTCGCAGCAAGTTGGTGTCCAGTTACTGACGAGTGGAACACGAAAGATGCAAATCCAACTTTTCCTATTCTATATATTAAATTGCTTTCAACTGATTCGAGTAAGTCACAAGGAGACTTACGTTCAAGTCAACAATACTCCCCACGCTAAACGCTCTTTTCTTCCCGTTGTCTTCGGCAGACCTACAGACTTGCGGAGACTAAAACAGTAAAACTAGCAACGAAGAATATGAACTGACATCGCGGAAGATCCCATAAGTTTTGCATGAGCCTTCCGCTATACTTCCCCTCGTGAAACCCTCATGGCTGCACCTTTTAACAGTCCGTTTGGCAGCATTTTTTGACACTTCGCCACTCTATGCATAAAGCGTCTGTAGGCAGACCTGTTAGTCGGAAGTATCGGAAGCCTTTTAGTTCATGAAACAGCATCGATTAGTGCATTGATAGTCGATCGCATTAAAGAATTCAATTTTTTATGAACCTGTCGACGACCAGCAAACAACTTTTATCTTACACAAAAAAATGTCCAGCAATAAGATTCAGATTGCGCAGTTCATCCGCTTACATTCACAAAACACCTCTCCGAGATGGGTTTTGATGATTACCTTGGACTGCTTCGAGGGTCAAACCACAAAAACGGTTGGTGGATTTCGAACTCGTATTTAAAAATTGTAGCGAAATATCGACTGTTGGTAGAGTTTTTTTGTCGTTGCCGTAGTTCGGGTACCACCTCCGAACTAACTGAAGCCCCGATTATTAGCGAGTCCATTATGCAATGCGAAATCGGATCCATTCGCGCCGCGCGTTGATGGCTTTTGGGCTGCAGGGCGTGAAGCCAAAAACAAACGCCGACAATATATTAATAATAATCACTAGCTGGTGTTTTTTTTGTTTCCTAACCTGTGCTTTTGGCATTGACAGCTAATCAGAAATGCCATTTATTTTTCTTTGGTTCAGACGAGAAAAAGTTTGGTTGGTAAAAAATGGGTTATCTCAACGCTTCGGCGCATGCAACAATGAAAGATACTGGTAAAAAGTTAATTGATATATGTTTACATCATCGTGACTGGATAGATGGTGACTGTTTTAGTTGGCAAGTAATTTGAACGTCACGTCACAGCTATATAAAACAACAACCTCCTGATAAATATCCAATGTGATGGGTTTTGTTCTGTGCTCTATCCGCATTTCATTTATTTCGTTTATTTTTCTACTATTAACAAAAAGTTATCGATTATTTATCAGCTTATTAAACGGAGCTGATTGGTGAATTCAAAAATTTAAACGATTGGCGACTAGAGACTTCAACTTAAATTTCTGATCAAAACCTTTAGGACTTCTTTTTTGATCGTATGGTTACCACGAGCGACCAAAAACTGATCAAGCTATAACTAAGCCTGGCTGACTAACAAATACATAGTGCGACTTACATAACTGCTTTGGTGGTACCACGCAGTTTCGGTTTTCCAAAAACTCGAAACCGAACAGAGCGAACGCTTGCCTTTAATATCGCTGCTAAGATCAAATTTATACGCGTGGTATATTTAATAATACCCACTGATGTATTGGTGAGCAGGCATGCGTCCGTTGATCTTTTCCGGTTTCATAGACATACTTATCTAATCGAAAAATTTACATTTTTATTGCATTTTCGAATGACTAAACCAAAACCGACTGCCGACTTTTGGTTGGATCTCTGAGCAGGATTACGAGAGCGTTCCCAAAATCATCCGCTCTCGGACACACGTTAAATCAATGGATAAACACGCTATGAAGTTATGGAACGTTAATGGTGAAAGACAAAGATTTTCCAATGGCAATCGGAGGAATTCAAAAAATACCGAGATAATCTGTCACTTCGTAGAGTTTTTACTCTATAGCGAACAAGTCAATGAGATCAAAACAAAAACAATCGCCAAAACGTTGTTTACTCGCACAGATGGAAATCGAATTGGTGTGTAATTTTGCGCACGGGCTAATGGTGCATGGCTGAAAAGCCTAGATGCGAATTATACATTCTGTGCTGCACCACCACTTGTGAAAACGTTGTAACATCGCCAACACTATATCAGGGCGACAACGGGTCTTGTAAAGCTCGCAATTGAAGTGAATCCAATTACATTAATAAATACTGTGACACACTAATTTAACAGCTACAAAAAGAAACTTCAGAATTCCCATAGAGAGCTGTAGTTTTCAATCAAAATCTCAATCTGAGTGTTCCTTGGTCTCCAGGATCAAGGATCCTTGAAGAAGAAACGATCCTTGGTCTCTAGGATCAAGAACCGATCCTTGGTCTCCAGGATCAAGAAACAATTCTTGGTCTCCAGGAGAAAGGAAGGATCCTTGGTGTCTAAGATCCAGGAAGGATCCTTGGTCTCCCGGATCAAGGAAGGATTCTTGGTCTCCAGGATCAAGGAGGATCCTTGGTTTCCAGGATCAACGTAGGATCCTTGGTCTCCAGAATCAAGACACGATCATTGGTCTCCAGGATCAAGGAAGAATCCTTAGTCTCCAGGATCAAGGAGGGTCCCTTGGTTTCCAGGATCCAGGAAGGATCATTGGTCTCAAGATCACGGAAGGATCCTTGGTCTCAGGAGCAAGGTAAAATCCTTGGTCTTCTGGATCAAGAAGGATCCTTGGTCTTCTGGATCAAGGAAAGATCCATGGTCTCCAGGATCATTGGTCTGCAGGATCAAGGAAGGATCCTTGGTCTATAGGATCAAGAAAGGGTCTTTGGTCTCCAGCATCAAGGAAGGATCATTGGTCTATAGGATCAAGGAGGAACTTTAGTTTCCAGGATCAATGAAGGATACTTGGTCTTCAGGATCAACGTAGGATCCTTGGCCTTCATTATCAAGAAAGGATCCTTAGTCTCCAGGATCAAGGAAGCATCCTTGGTCTCGAGGATCAACGAAGGATTCTTGGTCTCCAGGATCAAGCAAGGATCCTTGGTCTCCAGGACCAAGGAAGGATCCTTGATCTCAGGATCAAGGAAAGATCCTTGGTCTCAGGATCAAGGAGAGATCCTTGGTCTGAGAATGAAGGAAGGATCCTTGGTCTTCTGGACCGAAGAAGGATCCTTGTTCTCCAGGACCAAGCAAGGATCCTTGGTCTCCAGGATCAAGAAGGATATTTGGTCTCCAGGATCAAGGAAAGATCATTGGTCTCCAAGGGCACCAAAGGATCCTTGGGGTCCAGGGTCGAGGAGGATTCTTGGTCTCTAGAAGCCAGGAAGGATCCTTAGCCTCCAGAATCAACGGTCCTTGGTCTCCAGAATCAAGAATCTTTGGTCTCCAGTGTTTACCGTAATGTAACTCAGTTTTTTCAAGATGTGTGAAACGTAGGATTAAAATGTGATAAGCTAGAGTAGGAGCAACGGTCAATTCAAAGTGGGCGGTCGGTAAAGAAGAGGTGTGGATCAGATCGCAGCTTTTGGATGACAAATGCAATGGTTTGGCACGGAAAATGTAACGGAAATAGAGTGAGAGTGAGAGAGATAGTGAGCGGGAGTTGGCTAGGAGGCTAGGATAAGAGAAGGCTATGGGATAGTTGGATTTGGACAGTAGAGAGTGCCAGACGTTGTCGTGGTGCCATCGCTACGGCCCTCGCGAAATAAGTTTAGCTGAAATAAACGCCATTGACGGGAAAGTTACCCCTGCTGCGTTCATTTCCAAATTGGGTCGCCGTGTTTCTCAAAAAGGTAACGGCTCAACGTAAAGTACCCCGTCGCAGGACACGATTAGAACGTGCATTCCGGCACTTTCGCCTGCTAAACGTAAAGGACGACAATGTCTGCGCGCCCAGATGTAGAACCACTCGTTTCTCGTGGTCCCGGATCCAGAAAATCGAAATTACCATGGCACTCTCGGCCTTGAATCCCACAAAACATAGCTCGACCTTCCAGCCTGCCGCACGTGTCATTCATGCTCATCGTCGCTCGCTGCCTGCCGCCATCGCAATCTGTCACGCCATCATCACCACCGCACCCGAACCGGAATAGATTTGTATGTAAGGTAGGAAGTGTTTTCTTTAGGACTGCCACACATCCGAAAGCTCCCCTACTTCCACAACGCCCTGGGACTCGGAACTAAAGAGGCCTTGAGTGCCCACTCCAGGACTCCCATACCAGGAGTCGGAGCTTAGTCAAGCTCCCATCTGGGACTTTGCACATTCCGAGGCGAAAGCCATATACCAGGATCAAGCAAGGATCCTTGGTTTCTAGAGTCGCTAGGTTCCTTGGTCTTCCGGATCGAAGAAGGAACCTTGGTTTCCAGGATCAAGGAAGGATCCTTAGTCTCCAGGATCAAGGAAGGATCGTTGGTCTCCAGCATCAAGGAAAGATTCACCAGGATAAAGGATTCTTTAGTTCCAGGAATAAGGATTCTCCAGTTCCAAGAGCAAAGATTCATGAATTCTAAAATCAAAGATCCTTAAGGTCTAATCGGTTTCGGTAGTTCTGGGATTTCTGAATTTCTCGCGAAATAGAATCCGTAAGCCTGAAAACCATCGACAAATTGAAGCTCTAGTGTTGGAAGGCGTACTGTGCTGTGTTAATGTTGTAGTGTCGTTGTTCAACAGAGACACAGTTGAATACTTTGAGTGAAGTAAGACCTGTTCAATCTGTATCCATTGAACGCAATCAGCTAGACACTGTCTGTTTTCACCTACTCAGGAATAATCACTGTATTCATACGATCCACAGGGGTGTTTAATAAGCTTTTTACAATGATCTAGAAGAATCAATCGCAAAAAACCGTCATAATGTTGAGCAATTCCTGATAGATGAGGAGAAGAGCCCGTCCTTTATCCACCAGGAAATGTTAGTAACAGGAAGGTGGCATTTTCACTATCCCTACCCTAATCGTTGCAATCGTGTAATTACTCAGGCATCCATTAGAAACAGCAAGCACTGGAAATGCTGGACGGACGTCGAGGCTACAAACATTACAGTAATAAAGATCTCTGCTGATAACACTGAATTAGAAATAAAAATGATTACTTTCGTATGTTGGACACAGAATGAAAAATTGAGGTCGATTATTACCCATCATAGCTGTATAAATTATATCTATCTTGACAGGTTCTGCTTAATTTAAAAAAGAGGTATCTAAAGCTGTTTTTATGTTTCCGTTGCAAACTCTTCGGTTGATCCTGGAAAGTGGATGCCACCGTTTCAAGCACCTTCTGAGCATAAGCATGTTAAATGTTTCTGAAAATATTCAGAAAAATGTGTCTACGTCTAATCTGCCTATTATCGGACCACACTTGAGCAGGAATATTGACAATAAACGGCATCTTGAAAATATTGATTCTATAGAATAAAAATGAGGCTGACGTATTGAATCAGTCTTGTCAATAATTTTATTGACAATAACCGTATCTGGTAGTTAAGAACATTTCTCATTCAAATTTTTTGCAAACAATAGACTTCCAGGCAGCGAATTGAATAAAACCAGAACCTTTTCGTAAGATCCGGTTCACGCCATTCTTCTGCCGCCAAAAAAAAAATCAAAAATAAAACATAAACCTTGTTCGCCAACCATTAAAAGTAAGCAGTCAACTATGTATGTGTACGACGAGACACCGCACTGATTCACCGATGATGACTGATGATATTTTTCTCTCTCTCTCTTTCTCATTTCCTCTCCTCTCCCCCCGAGCAGGTTTCTTCGTCGGCGGTTGTGCCGGTTTCGGCGTTACAGCCGGAGTGCACCGGTTGTGGTGTCACCGGGCGTACAAAGCTAAGCTACCGCTTCGGATCATTCTGGCGATCTGCTACTCGATCGCCGGCCAGAACACGATCTACGACTGGGTGCGGGATCATCGCATCCACCACAAGTACTCGGAAACGAACGGCGATCCACATAACTCGAACCGGGGCTTCCTATACGCCCACGTTGGTTGGCTGATGCTGCGCAAGCACCCGGAGTGCATCAAGAAAGGCCGTCTGATCGATATGAGTGACATTACCAGTGATCCGGTGGTGCGGTTTCATCACAAGTGAGTATCAAATCGGGCGTCGGGGGCTGGGGTGGGACCAATGAAAAAAAAAACACCATCTGATTTGGTCGAATTGTGTAGAAGAATTGCGAACAAGTTGCTGAGATTTCTAGTAGTTTTAGCGTTGAGAGAAATTATCACGTTCATGGTTGAATGAGTTATGCTACCAAGCCGAACAACACCGAGGCTCGATAGAACAATGTCAACCAACGTCAGCCGAGTGCGGCTGCCCATGACAGTGGCAGTGGAACTGGACAGTGCAATTAGCGTAAGCCAGCTAAACTGTTCGGAAATGAACCGTCGCCTTTGTTGGCAAGGTTCCCCCAAAAACGAATGAGTGGTTATACAATCAGCTACCAAGCGTCGTCGAGAAAGGGTTCCGAATCAACCGAACATTGTTTCAGATTTTAGCTATTACATAACCGGTTCCGAAGGCCGGCAAATTCTCAGCTCAGTTACCATGCGCAGACACCATTAAGTAAGACTGCTGGGGGATAAAACTTTCATCTTTCTATTGCCACCAATTTGCATTCAAGGCTCGTAAAATTACCATAAACGGGTGATCTCTGCGTAGTCTGAGGGAGCGGTACGGATGTGCTGCAGTAGAATAAAAGGCAGGGCAGTGACATAACACCTTTGATATTTGTAAAGTTATAGGAGAAGTGGGTAAAGTACTACTCAGGTAACATACGCCGTAAGGCGGTGTGCTTTTTTGCAGCTACGGACTAGGATTGGGAAAAATCCTATCGTTCATGAGCCTATTTTACTCGACCAATTTGAAACCGTTGGTTAGAGCAGCGTCGGCCGTTTTTGTACAATGCATTAGCTCAAATGGAAGGGTGAAAATGCGGTCGAATACAAGTATATCGCCATTTTTATGCCGGTTTCATTATCAGATTTCATTTAAGAAACGAAGCAAAGAAATTAGACTTTTCAGTAACAAAATAATGCGGGGCTCGTAAGGCCAATAGCATTCACTGCAGATTGTGATATATTCAAGAACTTAATTGCCGGTCCGCTTGACTTGACGATTCTTTATTTGTGTGTTCCCTCACCTTGACATAACCTCTTTCATCTCACAGACATAACAGATATAACACTCCGTCTTTCAGATGTCACAGACATAATGGATATCACCACATCTCCCCTTTTATTAAGATATAGTATTTAATTAATCATTGTACCGGTTTGGTTTCCTTACGATTCGTTGAGATCTACCACGTTGAACAGAATCTTGAATGTCGCTGGGTAGTGCTTGCTGGGATGCTTCCGATGTCAGGGATTGTCGGGTTGTTTCACCGTGTAATTTCTTCGGTTCTATGGTATCGTACTGAATCGAGTCTTCAGTACAACCTACTATGTATGAAATATGTAATTGAAATGTGTAAAAAAAGTTGAATATTAATTCTAATAATATACTTCTTCCAGGAACGCTTGTTTCATGGATAACTTTCTTTAGGTGACTGGAGTTCCTATCGTAAGTCCATCCGGTTTCCTGGTTACGAACAGTTACTCTAGCACCCTGTTTTGCTTCCACTGTCATAACTGCCGAACCGAATGTGGGAGTGAGTTTGTTGCCCGGAAGAACATTCTTCGCCTTGTCTCCTATTTCAATACATGAAGGCTTCGCGTTACACCGTTCGTCTTCCCTTTCTTTTGCTCTCTCTTTCGCAATTTGATCCCGGTCTCTATAGTCGGTCAATGGTACTGCTGAGCTTATATCTTGCAAAGATGGTATTTTCGTCGGAATATTCCTACCAAACATGAGTTCGCTTGGCGTCTTGCCTGTAGTGGAGTGAGGAGTTGAATAGTACATCTACAAGTAAGTGAGCATATCGTTTTTCCAGTCCCGTTTTAATGCCTGACTGATTTTTAATCTTTTGACAAGTGAGCGATTCTGACCTTCCACTAAACCGTTTTCCTGCGGCCAGTAAGGTGTCGTCTTGTTGAGATGTATGCCTCGCCGCGTACAGTATTCTTCAAACTCTGTGCTTATAAATTGGCGGCCATTATCCAGAGTGATGGTTTGAGGATAACCGAGTCTGACAAAAATTCGCTCCCAACGGTCGACCGTTTCACTTGCCGTAATCTTTCTGAGAATTTCAAGCTCTTTATAACGGCTGAAGTAATCGACAATCACGAGAAGGTAATCTCCTGACGGTAAAGGTCCCAAAAAGTCGATGGCTACATCTGTCCACGGTATATCTGGCAATTTCCTTCTCTCCATAGGTTCTGGGCGATCTGGCTGGCTTACCAGTCCTGTACATGAATCTACGGTGCGAGCTACATCCTCATCCATTCCTGGCCACCAACATGTGTATTTCAATCGTTGCTGCATTGTAGTACGACCAGAATGTCCCAACTACAACATCCGTTGTCTAAGATCCCGCGGTATTAACAGTCTCGAACCTCTGACTACTATATCTCCCACTTTACCAAGTTCATTTCGAAATGCCTGATATGGCTTGATTACATCAGATGTATAGTTCCACACTCCTCGATTCAGACACTCCCGCAGTTCAACAAGCTCGGGGTCACCGGTTGAAACCGTTTCTAGTTCATTCAAATCGACGGCTGCCAATTCCAAAACATTCCGAATGTAAACGTCTGAGTTCGGATCAAATGCTTCTGATTCCGATGACTGCGAAAGGCGTGACGCCATGTTGGATTTACCCTTACGATACACTACTTCGTAACTGAATGATTGGAGTCTTAACACCCAGCGTTCAATACGCAGGCAGGGCGATGAATCTGGAGAGAATATTGCTTCTAGCGGCCTCTGGTCAGTTTCGAGTTCAAAACGTATACCAATTAGGTATATTCCAAAGCTTTCGACTGCCCAAACTAAAGCCAACGCCTCTTTCTCGGTTTGAGCATTACGTCTTTCGGTGTCAGTTAGACTTTTGCTGGCGTAAGACACAACTCTCGGTTCTCCTTCGTAAAACTGGAGAAGAACTGCTCCCAACCCAACCGGGGAAGCATCAGCCACAACTTGCGTTTTCAGTTTGGGATCAAAATGAGACTAGCTGTCGACTTGTCCAATTCTGTTTTATAAGATGATCAAATGCTGCCTGTTCTTGGACACCCCATTTAAATACTGCATTGTTCTTGGTAAGCTCCACCCCGGTGGCACGATGATAGTTTCCTGAAACCTCCGTTTGTTGTTGTGGTGGCGTTGTTTTCAACAAATTATTAAGCTACATTCATACTGTTCCTACGTATGGCGCACATGCGTACTGAGATATTAAAATCTACTAAAAGGTTTACAATGTTATTCGAATAAATTGCATTTGTTTCGACACATAGACTGAAATAAGAAACGAGTGGAAATATCGATTGAAGAGGCAGTATGTGATAAGCCTACACTAACGTTGTGGGTGATAGGAATCTTCAGGGGTATGGAGTACTTTCCAATCTGTAGCTATATTAGTGTGATTAACGATTTTGTTTTTATCCACCTATAATTAATGTGGAGGGAAATAGTTGACCCTAATAATCCGAATTATTTTTGTAATTGAACCTGAAGGAGTACTTTATGACTCCGGCTTTAGTTTTATAGGAGCACAGAGCATTTCAACAACATTATAAATAGGATATGGAATTTAATTCCATTGTTTCAATTAGACATGAAACTCTACATAGGATATTGACACTACAATGTTATCTAACATTGGAAAAGCTTTTTCGCATAAGCAATCTAATCTAGCATCTTCAAGATAAATAAAGATTAGGAAACTGAGTGTATGCGGATGTCCTCAAGGTGTTATTATTTCATCCATGCGATCTCGTCGAGGATGGTTCGTAGAGGAAATGTAATGATCCTGCAACTAGTCACATATATCAAAATATTTAAAATACCACAACCACTGAACGAAACATTTTAGAAAAAAATTAATTCGCCTATTACAGAAATACTAAGAACGCTGTTAATAGAACACGATCTAATGAAAATGTAAGCTTATGCCAATAGTGACATTTGACAGTAGTTACAACAGTAGTCCATTATTATAATGAAATTGCATATGCTTGCTGAGAATTATGAAAAGTCGATCAATTTTTCCGAAAGTATTATTTAAACTATAAATTTAATAGAGATCACGGATATACACTTACTACATTAAAATGCTCAGTAGGTGTTTGTGAAATCATTTCTTTAGAGGAAGTTTCGTCAACAGACCTTCCATGCTTGCATTTTCGTTAGCAATAGCTCTACAGACTTAAAATGTTTGCCGCATGTTGGGAACCCAACTTATTTGGATCCCTATGAAGGAAACTACATTCTTTGGATTGTTTTTTTTTTTTCTTATTTTGTTTATCGAGGGTATAACCTTAAGGCCATTTCAGGTTAGAGAAATTTCTTTTGGAAAAATCTCTAACCCTACGTGCGAGGTTGGGCATCGAACTCAGGTGAGCTGCGTACAAGACAATCGATTTACCAATTACGCTATGCCCGTCCTTACCCTTTAGATTGTTGTTTGAGTCACAGCATCGTTAGTTGATCTGTAATTGCTAATCAATAAAAACTCACAGTTGTCGAAAACAATTCATAATTCCACGGTTGCCAAGAAGAATAGGTAGTAGCAATGTTTTTTTTTCAAATGAGATTAAAGAGTACAATTTAATAGTGTTCCAATGATCTAATAATTTCATCTGTCTTTGGATTATGCATTTTACGTACTTGAAAAGGTACCTTTGTAGTTTGACTTAGAAGTATAAAATAAATAGTGTGGAAAATATGTCATACAAAAATTGGTTCCAAATTATTTTGAACACATCTAGTTTTTCTATTTTAATAGCAGCGTTTTATCAAGTTAAAATAACCAAAATGTAAAAAAAATCAAGTAACGGTAGGACGAATGCGGATTATTTTCGGATTTCTTCTCAAATAATTAGCAAGTCAATGGGAACTATGACAAGCAAATGTTTGATTATGTTTCTCTATTTTGGGGTAAAAAGTAAAACTCTATCATCCTGACAGAGGAATTTTCCTAATAATGCCGTTGCTAAGCATTCGCTAATTATAAACGTAGTTTACACGGAGTGCCCCCAAGCAATCAATAGTTCATGTAAGAGAGGTGCTCTAGTTTCCCCTTTTAAGTATTTTTTCTAACCATATGATGCAATAATAGCCTTTCAAGCAATTTTCAGGTTCCCTTACAGCATAGGCTGCTTGAAAGTACTCTAAGTATTATCCGAACTTTTGGTTACTTAGATCCATCATTTGGTTGACTTGTTCATGATATTCTTCCATGCCCACTTTATTTAAAAACTGCCTTAACTAAGTTTATCTCAAATACATTTAATATACTGCAATAAGAACGAGTCAGTATCATGGTTTAGTTGAATGAACTTTGCCGTTTTCAAAAATTTTTCGATCACATTCAGTGTGATTATTATACATTTATTTTTGACACTGTCAAAATTTAAATGGAAAGGTCCAAAATGAGGAATTTCATTATGTTAAAAAATGTCATTTTCAAGTTAATTAGTGAAACATCCATTGACAGTTTCTTTCTAACCGGAGTAGCTTTTAAACAGACCCAGAGATAACAAATACATCTTTTTCGACGTAAACGAAAGGTCTCTACCTCTAGGAGCTTAAACTTGGTTTGTTTACTCTAATTCTACCATTTTGAATTTTTGACACAGAACATTAGAATGACAATAAACCGTTTTCTCTACAAATAGAAAAATGATATTCGTGATTTCGTTGTTTTACTGCAATCATTGCGAATCGAAATCGATTTCAAACGCCGAGAAAGATTTATTATCTGTTACTTGAGATTTTTTGCCCCTGTTGTTTGGGCATCGGTGCAAAAATCGAATCGTTGGTTAAATCAGGGTAGAAATATGCTTGCAATGGTTGTTTTTCAACAAGTTGTTAAGCTACCTGGAAAGCCAATACATTTCAAACACGAAACATATAAATAAAGTATTCACTAACTCTTCAAATGTCGTTGCTCTGCGATTTTATTACCAACTGCAATCATTTTATACGTTTATATGAAGTTAAACAATATTTAGTTATTATAATGACGGATAAAATAATTAATTATTTAGTAAATATTTATTACGCACAGAGACGACGTCGTACAAAAATAGATATGAACATAGCTCAACGCATTTTTTGACAGCCAATGGAACCAAAGAACCAAAATTTTTGGCTTCAAGACAAATGTATGTAGATGACAGCCGTGCCACCGAGGTGGTAAGCTCACGCAACGGGACGGAACTTGTGGCTAGATCTGGAATAAAAGCTCCAACGTAGTTGATCAAGCCCAAAAAGCTGCGTACTGCTTCGGAAGTTACTGGCGTTCTGAAATTTCTTATCGCTTGAACTTTGTCCTGCGAAGGAAACATTCCGTTTTTGTCGAAATGGTGACCAAGGAAATCAATTTCGGACAGTTTGAAACCACATTTCGACTGCTTCAAGAGAACACCGTATGAACGAAGTTTATCTAAAACGCTCTGAAGGGCAGTGTCGTGCTCAGATTCGGTCTTTCCTACTACGACGATATCATCAATGAAATTAAAAGAATTCCCACAATCTGATAGAATTTGCTCAACGACCTTTTGAAACATCTCCGGAGCGCATGAGATTCCAAATACGAGCCTTTTGTATCGGAACAAACCTTAGAAAAATAAATTATAATATAAGTTTATATTTTACAACCAATCGTTTGCATGGATAATATAATGATCACTTGATTTGTATTTACATCCTTATAAAGTACGTAAAGCACCTAACATTGTTATCATACAATCAAATTGGTCGAAACTTACCTTTGTGTGTAATAAAAGTCGTCAGTGGTTTGCTCTCATCGTCCAACTCAAGCTGGTGGAAAGCATCCTTGATATCCAATCGCGAAAAGAATAACGCGCCATTTAACTTCCAACGGATGTCTTCAATCGTGGGAAGAGGATGAGCCTCTCGAAGGATCGCCTTGTTGACTTGTCTCATATCGATGCACAATCGAATATCGCCACTGTCATTGACAACGACCACCATCGGCGAAACCCATCTACTGGGCTCTGAAACTCTTTCAACGATGTCCTTTGCAAGCAATTTTTCGTTCTAGCTTTTCGTCAACGCGTTCTAGTGTAGCAAACCCGATCAGAATGAAATAACAAGATTATGACAGAACACAATTTCTGTAACATATTGTGTTATAAATTAGGTCTCGTTAGTAGTTAAAATAACAGAAATTTATAACAAGTAACAATGCGAGATATAGTTTTGAAATATTTATGTTATGTGTTTCTGATCGGGAAGGGCAACCGTCGAAATTGTTGAGCAACAGGCTCCACTGATTTGTCAATTGGAACTGTTGATTGCTCCCAATAGTCTGCACACCGTTGCTAATCATCGCAATCCAGGTTTTATCGTCAATAATATTTGGTTGTACTCCTGAATCTATTTGCATCTCTATTAGTACTCCTCCAGCATTTGCCCATACCAACTCCTCCGAATCATACACTGATGATACAATTTCAACTAGCTCTACGGTGTCGACTTCAGATTCAGCATCAATTGCATGTAACCGTCGTGTGAAGTTGACTCTCTTATGTGCTGATTTACTGCTTGAGTTTCCAAGAAGAGCTAAATCTTCAATACGGGTTCTCTTTGATGGTAATTGGTCGTTCAATGACAGTGCAGCCCCTCTTGACCTGTTATCAGTGCGACTAAAGCGAACTACGCGAAAGTGTTCTAGCTTCCCACAGTTTCAGCATGTCTTGTTCCAAGCTGGACATTGCTGATCTAGACCGTGAGATCGGCCACAATATTTGCAACTGGCTCGAATGCTTTGCATAGTTTCACTCACTTTGGGCATCTGCTGCAAAATGCTCCGACCACTGATTTGATCGCTGGCCGAACGCGATGTTTCATGAGCATTCACTTGCTTGATTATTTCATCAATCTCCAAATTAGAATCCTGGAGAAGTTTTTCTCGCAATGACACTGGAACAAATTGCAGCATTTTGTCGATGACCGCAATTCCTAGGCTTTCCGATGCCGTCTTGCCAAAGTTACATTTGCTAGCGGGAACCTGGGCTCTCATCAGAAAAAATTCAAGGCCTTCTCCCGACTCCGGGTTTCATACCCCAGAAGAGATATCGCTCATGTGCTTCATGGCGTTGGGGAGCAAAGTAACTATCCAATTTATCAATGGCTACTTTGTACGAATCAATGTCGTTTTCTTTGTCCTCTTCGACATCTGCTCCGGGAATGTTGAAGAATATTTCTTGAGCGTTTTTTCGAAACGTCATATCTGCAATGAGTTACTCTCTTTGTTTACTTTCTCTTCTGTTAATAATTCGGTCACTTTAACATTTATCCCTCAACTCTTTGCATAATATTCTAGTTAAAACCACCGTCTTTCGATCTGTACTGTAAAATAAGTGAAAAGTGTTATAGTGACGCCGTAAAAATCGAAAGAGAAAGTAAACAAATGGCGATTTCGCTTGAACCTGAAACTGAGTCAGGTTCTAACCCCAACCGCTGTCAGTTCATACATTTTGACAGCAGTTGGGGTTAGGAACTGACTCAGTTTCGCCTCAAACGAAAACCACAAAAGAGAGTAACTCATTGCAGATATGACGTTTTGAAAAAACGCTCAAGATTTCTTGTAGTCCAAATGCGCAAGCAGCAAGTCTTTCTTCTCACTAGCATCTGTGACCTTGCAAGCGCGAAGGCAAATTTAAATCCTCCCTTCCAAACATACCACTAACTGCGGCGTTCTGCTAAAGGAACATCTGCGTACGAAAACGGCGGAACGTTCGAAAATCCTTTGATTTTATCCATCCTGTGTGTACGAATTGAAACGTTAGCTTATCACGTTTATTTCCTTACTGTAAAACTAAACTCACCCGCTATCTTGACGCGGTAGCTTTTCCTGCTGTCTCGTCGCAAATCACACCGCTCACTTGTCGCGTATCTTTCTCCTGCTCTCAAGTCGCAAAACTCACCGTCCACTTGTCACGGTAGCCCTGCTGTCAAGTCGCAAATCATCCCAGGCAACATGCGCCCATCTCCCTTACTCGCGGTAGGGGTTGTTTTTTTTCCGGTGCTCTCGCGCTGAGCAGTAACTGTTCTCTTTTACTCGCTTGCAAGTCGCGATATCAATTTATCTCTCTCCCTCTTCAATGCACCGCTCTCGTGGCGGACGCTATGAAAAAGACATTTATTCACTACCAAAACTTCTAACGTTTTCTACGATGTTTTACTTACCAACGCAGGTACAGAATTCGCACAAATAAGCGTTAAAACACTCTTCACCCAGCCTCGTCGTCAATTTGTGACATATTCAAGAACTCAATTGCTGACCCGCTTGACTTGACGATTCTTTATTTGTGTGTTCCTTCACCTTGACATAACCTTTTTCATCTTTTAATCTTAATTGCCTCCGACCCGTCCCTGCGTCTGCGATTCCAAGCTCTTCTACATAACTGTTTGAGTCGAACAAGTTCGATGTTCTACCCAGGTGTTCCCCTAGATGCACGCATAACTCGAAGCCGACAAGCCTCTTGGTATGCTGCTACTATGAATGAGCACGTTTTATCCACCACCTCATCTAAGTCACTTGGAGTCAATCGTCGGAAGATACTCATGAAAACTAGTCGCCAAGCGCTCTTCGTAGATGTGCCAGTTCGTAGATTTGGGATTACGATATGTGACGATATCTAGTGAGACGTTTAAATGATCAAAGACGATTCACTTATGATCAGATAACGACTCGTTCGAGCTCGTTTGGTACGAGCCCGTTTGTCAACTCATGCGTAATACCGTCAGAGCAGAGAGTTACATCTAACACCTCTTTTCTGCCAGCTCGTGCAAATGGTGAGCAGTTTCCTGTATTAAGAATGTGCAGATTTGTATTTCATTAATTCGGTGCCTCTCAAATTGATATCTGAGCTGCCCCAAATTATGTGGTGGGCATTTGCATCACTGTCGATTATGAGAGGAAACCCATTTCTGCCACAGTATGATACAACCCTTTTGAAATCATCAGAAAGTTATGGTTAATTGTGCGGCAAATATGCCGTACAATACACGTATTTCTTGCTTATATTGTGAACAGTCATATTTACCGTGACAGTACAAATATCGCGAGTTGTGCGGTCGGATATAAGACATGCGTCAATAGCACTATTCGCAAGTATACATGCACGAGGCATTTCACGTGGATTGGTCATGCCATTTTGGCAAATTTTAAATTGTAATACGGAACCGATAAGGCACCAACACTGAATTGAAATTGAAATTCGATAGACAGCAGAAGTTATTTCGAGCATTTATACTGGAATAACTCAAAAACGACATGCGTGGACGAACGGCGCACTTACCTCTCGGTCAAAAAGTTGGGCGAAATTATTTTCTGCTATTCTTTATATTATTTTGTATTTATAATTCATGGGAAGCATTTTCCATAAAAAAAATCCACCTAACAGTGCGAAATTTGTTTTCTACTGATATTTCTTTAAAGCCCCAACTTTATTGAAACCGTTGTGATTGGTGTCTATAGTTACATTTATAGGCCCTTTCTCTACCTGATGTTAGAACCAAACGTAGATGCTTCTGGATGCGATCGATTCATTTTTGCGTGGAAACGGGCGTTGGCATAATTGGCGCTTAAAGGTTCGTAAGTGCTAACAGATTGACTTGATCACTGCGGTGTTTCTATGTGTGAGAGATCGCGGGCGTAGGTGTGCGAAGATGGTCGCATGCATGAAAACATTTGTATTATCGCGAACGTCCGAGCGTTTCTATGTGTGTTGCTTTGCGTTTCTCTGTTTTGTTGCGTATGCATGTGTGTTTGTAGTTTGAAATCCTTTATATAACCGTGTAGCCGTTGTCAGATTCGCGTGAGCTCGTGAATGTTCTCGTGAGGCGTCATTTTGAAGTTTAATTTTGAATGTATGGTTCAAATGAAAGAAGAAAGTGAGCTCCCCTAAGACTTGTCTAGTGTATATAAATTCCGTATTTTAGGGCGGGAGCTCCATGACGATTATGTTTTATAATCGCGCAAGGGTGGGTTTTGACTTAATTGCCAGGACGTTTATATAATTGGGTCATCCAATGAGAAAAAAAAATCTTTTTTTATTACATACATCGATAAAGCTTATTTTCGTGATTACAATGTTTTCCCTCCTGTGCCGCCAGAAAAAATGAATACATGTTTGCCCGGTTTTCCCGCAGGGTTATTTTTATTTGACCATCCAATGTATATAGTTTTTTTTTTCATTGTATACAGTTTTTTTTCATTTTGGGTGTTGTCTTGATAGGCCAGATGTAAACAACCGCAGTTTTCCTATGTATGGTTGTCTATGTTTACATAAGATTTATTTAACAAAACGCAAAAATCGTTTTTACGTATTACAATGTTATGTTATTACAATGGTATATTGGACCTAAAATTTATCGAATGGAATGGAGAACTATATATAGCTTAATGACCCAATTACCAGATCGTGGCCGTAGGTATGCGTGAATGATTGCGTTTGTAACCGGGTTTGTATCATCGCGAAAACCTCGAGCGATTGTATGTAATTGTGCGCGTGTTTACTCGAGTGGGCTTTTGTATTGTATTTCGTTCGCATATTCTTAACACCGTCCAATTGTTGATAATTGATACACAAATTATATTCAATGCAACTAATACAACTAATAAGATATTTGCAATACCGTCAATCCAATCAACCTAGGGGAGGGATAATTGGTAGTGGATATTACTATAATTATTAGAGTGGGACACGGTTGCATGAAAAAAATAAAATTTTGCTCCGAGTAACTTTTTGGGTCCCATTTAGCTCCCAGAACAACTCTGCAAATTTTAAGCTCGATCGGTGAAACTATATTTTTGCGCCCACCGTTTAAAGTTTACATGGGATTTCATATGGGGAAATCGTCTTTTGCAAAATAATTCGTCCAAGAGTCGCCCGTTACCTCCTAAAAATAAATAGATGTCTAATTTTAATAGGAAATTTATTAAAGAAACAAAGTCTAGAAGACCGCGAAACGATCTGATGCTTGGGGAAAAAGTTATTAGTAAAAAACCGATTGATGCCCTGAAGATCGATAAAAATTTCACTTTGCATAGCACCACTGCTGCTGACGATCAAATTATATGCAAAATTTTTAACTTTCTCTAATTATGTTCAAAAGAAGCCTGAATTAATCCCTCAAAACTATTCTGAAGTGGCCAAACAGTACAGATAATTGATTTAGACACATTTGGAGTAGATCAAAACAAATTTTTTAATGATTGGACAACCAACAGCAGTGGTGCTAGAAAAAATGAATATTTTATCAATAGTCAGAGCATCAATCGGTTTCAGCTTAATAACTTTTTTCTGAAGCGTCAGATCGTTTCGTGGTTTTCGAGATTTTGTTTCTTTGTTAAATTTCCTCTAAAAGCCACATAACGGTTTATTTTTAGGAAGCAATGGGCGACTCCTGGAGGAATTGTTTTGTGAATGTTCATTTTCCCATACAAAATCCCATGTAAACTTTAAACAGCGGGCGCAAAAATATAGTTTCAGGGATCGAGCTAAGAATTTGCACAGTTGTTCTAGGACCCAAATGGTACCTAAAAAGTTGCTCGGAGCTGGAATGTAATTTTTGTCCCACCCTAATAATTATACTATAGTCATAAACCAGTTGTCGCACAGCCAAAAGCAATCAGTATGCCATGCCACGACATTGACATGTCTTTTGGCGCTCACTGGCCGTGGAAACTAATTTAATTTCGGATTGCTAAGTTTAGTCGGCTTCGCCGAGACAATTTCCCATTGTTATTTTAGTTTACACTTCCTACCACTGAATTTCACTTCAAGGCAAACAGGATATTAATGGATATTCCCCATGCAGTTGGTAATTGTTGGCTCGCTGCAAAATTTGGACAATCATTAGCAACTAATTTAAAACCGGTTTTAATGGTAGAAATTCCAAAAACTAATTTCAAAGACAATTAGGATAAATTATAGGGCATTGTTTGGCCTTTGTTCTCAGAATGGACCAATACTTTGTCTCAATTTCAGATCGTATAAGTAGGTCGTAGGGTAGGTTGGATTATTGTTTATCCATTTCATAATATCGCGTTCTGGCGTCGAAACTGGCTGTGCAAATGTTAAATACACCTCTCTTAGCGCCTTATCACTAAAGTCAATGCATTGAACTACATCTCTCACTCCTCTTCCAGCAACTTCGTCCTGATGAAGATTCTGTTCTGCTTCTTCCTGCCGACCTTCATCCCGTGGTACTTCTTCGGAGAAAACTTCCGTCTAGCCTTCTTCAGCCAGTGTTTCGTGCGGTACGTGCTTAGTCTCAACTTTACCTGGTCCGTCAACAGTGCAGCTCATATTTATGGTAATCGACCCTACGATAAGTAAGTACCCCCACCCAAAATCATAACCACTCACTTACTAATTACTAATCACCAAACCACATCGACCAAAACAGACGCATCCAACCGGTGGAGAACAAAGCCGTCTCGATGGTGGCCATGGGCGAAGGCTGGCACAACTACCACCACGTGTTCCCCTGGGACTACAAAGCGGCCGAGCTGGGTAACTACCGGTTCAATGTGACTACATTTTGGCTGGATGCATTCGCCAAGATCGGTTGGGCGTACGATCTGAAGGAACCGTCGAAGGAGCTGGTCAGGCGGACGATTGAGAAATACGGTAAGAGTTGATATCCAAATCTTGAGCGTTTTTTCAAAACGTCATATCTGTAATGAGTTACTCTCTTTGTTTACTTTCTCTTCTGTTAATAATTCGGTCACTTTAACATTTATCCCTCAACTCTTTGCATAATATGCTAGTTAAAACCATCGTCTTTCGATCTGTACTGTAAAATAAGTGAAAAGTGTTATAGTGACGCCGTAAAAATCGAAAGAGAAAGTATAAACAGAGAGTAACTCATTGCAGATATGACGTTTTGAAAAACGCTCAAGAAATGTGAGTGTAACATGAACTAATGTTGATTATTCTTTTTTTTCGGTGACAACAGGCGACGGCACTCATCTGACCGTTTCGTTCAAGGATCACGTCGAGGTGCCGGAACCGACGGAGAGCACGTAACTTTACGCAGGCGGAATCGAGTTTTAGATTGTGATCAACCAAATCAACCTGGTTACGTACAGTTTAAGGGGTAGGCTAAGTGCAACCAGATGATATAATAATACTATGTATGCATTATGTATTTAGCATTAGCTCATTATTATCGGGTCTCATCAGATGGGAACGTAGTTTAAACAAATACACATTTTTTACATTCAACTAAGCCGGGGTGTGTCTGTTCTCAAATTGGAGTTGCCTCTATTTAGACGCATTTTTTTTTTGGACAGATTGTAGGAGGCCTTGACTTTTCCGAGTGGTCGGTTGCATCGTTCACAACGTGGAAAATATTTACAAGACAAACTGGGCCGTCACGGTCAGAGTTGACTTTATTAGTTTTGGGGTTACGTCACGCTGTTTGACGAGGGGCAAATCAAAGGAAGATAGTTCGTTTCATCAACATGCTCACCAGTGACTCACGTTGCCTTGTTGCTTTTTTCGGTTTGATTGCTGGCCTAACATGGATCGCGCGTTTGAATCGTAAACAAACTGGTTTGTCGGTATTTGCGGATCATTTCCGAAACTATGTTTATCTTCTCAGTCGTCAAGGGTCGAACATGTAGGCAATTTGATTTGGTCACTTTTAGAATGTAAATCTATCGCAAATATTTTATTTTTAGATAGGAATTTAACCTGTTTCGGAGCTGTTCGCCAGCACCTTTCAGCGATTGGTTGTTGGACCAGCAGATTCGATGGTGTTGTAAAGTAGAGTTTAGCTTTAGTGTTACACCTCGCTTTGCCCCGGAGAAAGTTGATAATTTTTTAGGCATTTCTGTTCCAGATTTGACATCCTCAGGCACATTCAGAGTCGAACCGGACCCCGAAATATTTAAATGTTAGAACCTGAACGAGCGTTTGACCCATGACGAGAAACTGAAGTTGTACTGGTTTATATTTCCTTGAATATACGACTAGCTCAGTTTTCTTGGAAGAGAACCCGATACAAAAAGTTTAAAAGCCCAAGAAGATAAATTATGCAAGTTATTTTGCAATAGTTGTTGCAGATTGACAGCTTCGTCAATGTTATTAACTTGAAAAAAGGCTTCAACGATGTCATTCATACAATGCAGATGACCAACACGGTTTCATGCCTAAACGATCGACAACGACAAACTTGCTCTCGTTCACAACATATGTAATGGATGGATTCGCTGACGGATTGCAAACCGATGCTATTTATATGGATCTATCTGCGGCCTTCGACAAAATCAACCATGATATCGCAATAGCGAAGCTGGACAAACTCGGCATTCATGGACAACTTCTGCGCTGGTTTCGTTCCTACCTCGATGGAAGGCAACTCCAAATCAGCATTAAAGACTGTCTATCTGCACCATTCTTCGCTACATCCGGCATACCACAAGGAAGCCATCTCTGTCCAGTAATATTCCTCCTCTACTTTAATGACGTCAATTTCACATTACAAGGACCCCGCCTTTCTTTCGCCGACGACATGAAAATTTTTCAACAAATACGGGATAAAACCGATGCCGAGCTTCTTCAGAGGGAACTGAACAGCTTTAGTACGTGGTGTGATCTAAACAGAATGGTTTTAAACCCGACCAAATGCTCAATCGTTACGTTCACGCGGAAACGCCAACCGACTCAGTTTAACTACCATTTCTTCGGCTCGAGCATTCCAAGACACTCTCACATCAAAGATCTCGGAGTCATCATGGATTCGGCATTAACATTCAAACCACATACGTCATACATCGTGGATAAGGCATCACGACAGCTTGGGTTCATCTTCCGAATAGCGAAAAACTTCAGGGACGTATATTGTCTTAAATCGCTTTACTGCGCGTTGGTCCGCTCAACGTTAGAATATTGTTCAGCTGTTTGGAATCCGTATTACCCGAACGGGATTGACAGAATCGAGGCTGTCCAACGCAGGTTCATACGCTTCGCCCTTCGTCATCTCCCATGGCGAAACAGATTTCAGCTGCCGAGCTATGAAAACCGTTGCCAGCTAATACACCTCGATACACTCAGCATTCGGAGGGACTGCTCTCGAGCCCTGTTCGTCTCGGACTTACTCTCTGCCAGAGTGGATTGCCCTACAATCCTCGGACGTCTGGATCTTCAAGCCCGCGTTCGAGCTCTACGCAATGACTCCCTGCTGCGAGTTCCGTTCAGGAGAACCAACTATGGTTGCCGGAGCGCTGTAACCGGACTCCAACGAATTTTTAACAGTGTGGCGACGGCCTTTGACTTCAACAGGACGCGGAATGCGGTAAAAGTGAAAATGTTGTCAATTTTAAAATGTAATTAGTTTAAGCAACCACCATTGGGGCCAAGGTGCCTGTTGGTGAAGGTAATAAACATAAACAATAAACAATAAACAATAAACAATAAACAATAAACAAAAGCTCTAGAATAAGGGGCTTAGACATGAGTCCTGGTGAATATCCATGGATACATGTTATCGATTCATCATGCGAAAAATGTGCTTTTTAGATAACAGATTTTACAAAAAAAGTGTCAAATACAAAATAAAAAGAGAAATTCCCTTTTAATTTCGCAAGGTGATATTTGCTAAATTGAACATGTTAGTGTCTGATGTTTAAAGTTAGTGAAAAACCACACTGATGCCGTTCCGCAAGTCGTTGACAGAAATAGAGCTAACAGCCCCTCATACACCTGATAATGAATTTCGCAATGGAAGCCAAACGTTCATCCGTTTACCTTTACTGACGCCAAATTGTGCATCTGAGTCAGTTACGTCAACCCAATTGTCAAGATAGACCAGGATCATTTTCTAGAAAAACTTTCGACATCATTTGAATAGGCCAATACAAGTTGTGATCGGAGATTAGTTGTCCAAGTTTTGAAATGGCAATGATCGTCAATTGTTCCCAGTCACGAAGGAATTCAACAAACACCATTTATCAGAGTCAGACAGATTCTTCAACAAGTATCATTTGAATCTGTCGGGCCCAAGCTTTATTTTTTCAGTACAAGAAAGCAAGAGAAAACTCCACCATTGAAAATGGTAGTTCGTACTTGAAACCGGAAGGGCACGCGACGCGGTCTTCTGTACTGGGGCAAAATCCGGAAAGACTTTCTTAACAAAAGCGAATACCGAGGCGTTGAAATATTCCACGCTTTCATAAGCACAATTTGCGCATACATCGGGCCGTACCTCACTGAGTGCTCAGCAGTGTTTCTCTCGTTAATCCGTCACGAACCGGTGCCAATAACCATGTTTTTTGGTTTTCATCTAGATTTTTAATTTTGTTCTAAACGTCACCTATTTTCTTAAATTTTCGGGCGAAAGTCCTTGAACGCGAAGTAAGGCCAGGGAAGTTTTTTTTTCGATTATAGAGGTTTGCACCTTAGGGTCATTCGTCTCTATTTAAGGCAAAGAAAAAAGTCTAGAAAAATTTCTATGTGCGTGGATGGGAATCGAACCCAGGCGAATTGCGTACAAGACAATCGATTTACCAACTACATTATGCCAGCTCCCTATATAAGATACTTTTTTATCCTCTGCAATTTTCGCTGAATACAGTTGTTCGCAATCCAGAATTTTCATTGATTGAATCATGAGGTCTTTGATAGTGCCAACCCCATACTTCGGTTGATCTTCGCATGTCGGCCTTGTTTCGATGATTACTCCACCAATTTTAACTGCCCTTGCGGGCACGAAGATACAATACTACCGCAGAAAATTTTCGCAGCAAACAAACTTAATTGCCTGCTCCAGGCCACTCACAGTCTCAATCTCAGTAATATCGGATATAGCCTAGTATTACGTTGTCAATTCTCGCGGTATCGTGATGATATTGAATGGTTTTGTTTTTTTATCCGGAAGAACAAGAAAGGGCCGGCCGAACTGCCTTATATCAGATAACTTCTTGCCGACATTATCATGCGGGTCAGGCAACCTGCGCAAGGAAAGATTACTCAGAGCGCTCGGGAAAGTCATACAACGAAAAACCAAACAACAACAAAAAGGAAAGAATAAACAAAGGAATGGAAAGGAACAATACTTAGCTGAGCAGTTAGATACCACGGTATCGCTAGCCAAAAACCGGTTCACCAATTATTGTCCGTCGGCTTTTACTTCTCAGCGGCTGCAAGGACGGTCATCATCCGGTGACTCCCGTACCTCACACAGGCGATACCAGGGTGTACTGCAAGATAGGTTTGGTACTATGGATAGAATCCACTCCTTTTCGGACGAGGGCAAACACATTTGAATATTTCCAGAATAAACAACATTTTTTTCACAACACCACTTTATTTTAGGGTGACGCTGACGGGAGCGAAACAGAGCAACAGTGATTCATCCAAGACCTTCCTGGAGTACGGGTCTTGAAGTTCACTTGCGTAAGGAAAGTTTTTTTTTTAATTTTTGGAGTGGTACAATCTCACCGAAGCTACATGATATGAAAACGAGGTAGGTATTGAGTATAGTAAAGGTTCATGGTTAGCCAAGAACGCCCTAGACTGTAGACTAGACTGGTTCAATTTTTGACTTTTGGCTCCACCAGGCTTTTCTGATTCCTCTTATGGTCCTTAGTAATTGTGCAAATTTTGGTACCGATTGGTTGTGTCTACGGACCCTCCAAAAATTTCAAAGTTTATTTGGAAGTTTGTATGCAAAATCGGTTAACATTGAAAATAAATTCTTAAAAAATCATCTCCTCATTCAATTAATCAGAACACTATATATTTCTAAAGGTATTCTTCTACTGAACACATTCGGGGAACATTGCAAGTTTATGAAAATTCGTTGAGAAAAGTTATTAACAAAAGAAGCAGCATGACTTCAAAACAAGTGGATTTTATTAGTAAGCATAGCAACCTTGTTCGAATAGCTACATCGTTATATCAGTGTAAACTAGACTTGCCACCCACCGCTCGCGTGTGGCAGATACAGCTATTCAAACAGGGTTGCCATGATTAATAATAAAATCCACTTGTTTTAAAGTCATGCTGCTTCTTTAGTTAATAACTTTTCTCAGCGAATTTTCATAAACTTTTAATGTTCCACGAATGTGTTCAGTAGAAGATTACCTTTAGAAATATATAGTGTTCTGATTAATTGATTGATAAGGTGATTTTTTAAGAATTTATTTTCAATGTTAATCGATTTTCCATACAAACTTCCATATAAACTTTGAAATTTTTGGAGGGTCCGTAGACACAACCGATCGGTACCAAAATTTGCACAATTACTAAGGGCCATAAAAGGAATCAGTAGAGCCTGGTGGAGCTAAAAGTCAAAAATTGAACTAGTCTACTGTAGACCTTATGATCCACAAGTGTGATAAAACAATATCATGGTAGTTCAGTGATGTGATATATATATTCCTGTTGAATTAGGATGATTTCTTAAAATTTACCCTATCCTACCCGAGCAAATACTCATGGGTTCAAACACTACATAGCCCCTTGAAAAGACCTTAAACATGGTCCGTGCCAAAATACACAACCATCAAGACACCATAAAATGGTTTCAATAACCCATAAATACACCAACATATGGTATTTTATATGGGATCTTCCGGACCATGGTGTTGAACCCATTTCAAACACCCATGTCGAACCCCATGAGCATGGGGATATTATGGGCTTTCCGTTTGCTCGGGTAGGTCATCCTAGAATTTCTTGGTGCTCAGGTGTAGAGACAGAAATCAGCGTGAATAGGTGTTCGGTCGTAAATATAAGAATGCGGCACATACGGATAGAGACTCATATAACTGTGTCCAATAAAATACCAAATTAACCTGATAATCCAGGTCATCCGAAAACTACCTAGAACCTTTCTCGTAGGCAACTAGCAATGTAACTGTAATTTATGGATATGGGACAAATTTATAGAGGAACAAAGACGAGTGAGGTATTGTGTTCAACATATGACCTTGGTGATACAATAACTCCTTGATGTACAGGTCTACAAGATCTACAAGTATATGCACGGGATATTATGCATGTGCTATAACTACGAAATTAATAGAGTATTGAATTTAACAAATATTCTATGCTGACAAGAAATTCCTCGAGTAAATGTGATAAGATTTACATTCGTAAGCAGTTTTTTTAGTTGATTATGAAATAATGTAATAAACTTAAATTCTGTGCTTCAGGACGGATGATTATAGTATCAACTCAATACCGCTTGTAGTTCTTAAGGCCTTGGCATATAATCACAGACTATTAAACATAACAATCGAAAACAATGCTTTGCCCACATTAATGTTCATTTTAAATATATTTTTAGTTGAGACTGTGGTTGTATTTGAGATGATGGCGCCACTGACATATGCAAAGGTATACGAGAGATACACGGCACCGTGTCATAACATCCGAAGGGTGGTGCGTCACGAAGTCCGGGACATTATGATGCACAGAGGTGCGTCGTAACAACCGAACAAAATAATGCGATAAAAGATTCGAAACGATTCTTGTGTCACAACGTTCAAAAGAACACGTTTGTGAACAGGTTTGTGTTATATGTTAGTTTGTGACTGTAAATCTGATGTGGAATGATCCATGCACTGAAAAAAGGGTTTTTCAAGAAATAAAAAATATATGGTAAAAAATTTACAAAAAGAATATTTTTTAATTTTTATCAGTGAAACCCTAAAGAATTGAAACTATCAAATTTCCTAATGGGTTTTCCGTTTAAGAGTTCTTGCAAAATGAACTATTTTCTTCTGAAAGATATCAATAGTGCTATAAATACAAGCGCTAGCAATCTAGCGTCTCTTACAAAACAGTCTAAAGGGAGCAGTCTAAAGCATCAGAAATCCTTTCCAGCTTCATAAAAGAAATTATGGTAAAAACTGTAGTTGAGTTATTGACCTTCACAAATAATGCCCCACATTTCGGGAACCATAAAAACCACAAAGCTGCGGTCTTCGACAAAAATATTATCGGTAAATTATTCAACAACTTTGCTGAAGAGAATATTTTTCTATAATAAAATCAATTTCGTAACTCACTACTAGGCTGATTAATCAGCAACCCGATGGGATAGAAAGGAGGGAGGTTTTACTCCAAGAAACTTTCTCTTAGAATATGGTGGCTGAAATAAACAATTTTAGCGCAATTAAAAATATTTTGGGACCAGTATACATGGTTCTGAAATTTTCTTTTTGAAATACTTTTTGTGGATTTAGCTTTTTGCGTGAGCTGTTTCATGAAATATACCACAGCGACCAGTCATAGGTGCGAGAAGTAGATATGAAAAAAACTAATACGGCTTCGAATCGTTACACATGGAAGTTATGAAAATCGTGATTAAGCTCCTGAAATCATGAACATCGTTCATCTGTTTGCTCCTTAAGTCGATATAGTTAATACAAATCAATTTATCTACAAATTGCGAATTATAATAAGAAGAATAAACCATTCAGGACACACCATTTTATAGCTTGTAGATTTCCACTGCTACTATTTAAAGGAATATTGTGGTAAGGGCACATTAAACATTTGAGTGTAACGCCATAATTTAGGCTTGAACTAGTTTTGTGTCAACACAAATAGTTTAATGATTACGAAGTTTATCATTCATGATTTCAGGAGCTATGCTACGATTTTCTTGATTATTGATTTTCCGTCGGCCTCTGTCCGCTCTGAGTGCCAATCACCGCGACGCCAGAGAGGCGACTTCCTCCATCATCTGAAACCTAAATATCGGCCCATCAACACATGGACCGGGACCAACGGTTTTACTGCCCTTCCGTGACCACAGAGTTTTTACCTCGGAAAATCTCAACGACCACGGCTAGGATTGAACCCAGATCCAATGAGGTGAGGTGTTACGATTTTCATAAACGGTTCATTTTAATCGTGATTTTTCAGGAATATCTAATGTAGTTTTTGTTTTTGACAGTGCACTACACCGGTGTAGTCGGTGTTATACTCATTTAAACTTGGGTGTAATCAGTTTGTCCCTTTTTTGCACTACACCGGTGCAGCACTAGGTAAACAACGAAAACGATATAAAGCTAAAAACTAAACTAAAAAAAATGTACAAGAAAAGATGATTATATTTTTTTCGTGCGTCCACCCATAACATTTCACCATTAGATTGCGGTCATTGCATAAATTCCAACCATTTTTCGAGTGCCGGTCCTCCTTCCCCAATACTCGATCAGCGGCTGCGTATCTGTTCTGGACCTCTAAAACCGTGTTATCAGGTTTATATCATCATTTTTACCATCGACCCAAACTAACTGTCAATCCAGTAGGGCACCGCTACCTGCTCACAGGATAGCCATGGGCGGATTGATCGTTTTGATTGTTCTTTTGCGGCATTATTAAAAACGCACGGAGATGCTGGTTTTACAACCCGATCTTTATTCTTCTAATTGAATATTCAGTTGATTTTTAGTTTTGCGTATTCGTATAGAAACGGCAACGGTTGACAAACATTCAAATATTTGCCAAAAAACATTCGAACTTGTTTAAATTGGTTTAACTTCGCTGATGTCGCTTCACCTTGAGCGGACAACAATCACCACCAAACGGCATCTTGCATTCATCAATGAGAGCCTTCTTTTTTATGATTTGATGAATGACGACACTTTCTGGGTGGTGCAAAACGTTTAGAAGTTGTAGAAAATAGTCCTGAGGCCGGCGTGCTGAAACTGTAAACCATGCAGCAAACCATTTCAGAAACCTACCTCGATTGGAGTTCCACTAAGGTCGATGAATTTTCGACGAGCTCGATAACTTGACAAGCATCTGGTCAGAACGTGTCAACAAGCTTTTAGAACTTCCTCGTTTCGGGAATTTGCCGTTTGTTACAATAGACTGGCTATAAAGTACACGTATAAAATTCTTTGTTTATTAGGTTTGATTCTTTATTGTTATTTATCAATTAGCACCCAGTATCTAGATGCAGACATACTGCGCGGGTTCTCTTTTGTGGAGGTGTGGCGAATAGTACACTGTTCATAACCGTGTTGCTATGAAACTTGTTCAGTTTGAAAACAAAACAATCATTGCTTGAAAGAATCTGCTCTTACAATGTGATACTTGGTATATGTTTGGCGCTGGTCGTTACCACTACATCGTTACGTTACGCTCGAATAGACCGAAATGAACGAAATTTTTCGAATCGTCCTTAAGTCGTTGAGAATCTGTCGATTAGTTCTGACATTTTCTGATTCAAGTAAATAAAGAAAATCAAATCCATCAATCATAAACATCGGAAAATAAAACCAAGGAATTAATCGCTCCTCACATCACCAGATCTGTGGAATGCATAGTCAACAGATGCGATATTTGCTACTTTAGACACACAGAATTATTCTAAAACCCGCGTCTAGGCCAACCGGTATTGTTTGATTACTCTGTTTGTTCGACCATACCGGGTACTCGGTTACCGATGACATTGAGTATAGTAAGTGCCGAAGAAGCAATAAACGAGCTCTTTATGATGCAAATGAAACTTCGGTGGACCTTCGTAGCGCATATTTTTTTCACCGCGGACAAAGTAATGTGACTAATCCTAATACTGATCAACGACGGAGTATGTGACATGTGGACAAGTGCACACCTCCCAGAGTGCGACCTTTGTGTTTAATAATAAAATTAGTTGCACTGTCCACGAGTGAAGCGTACACATTTTTCCTAGCCTTGATTAGCTTGCTTTGATTGCTCAGAACAGACATAAGGTGATTAGCATATTTTGATAATATTGAACATACTTTTGCTTCGATGCTAAAAAAACAAATGATTGAACAGAAACAGCAGACGCCAATTAGAGATAAACCAGCTATTATACTTCATCTACACCGAGCAAAAAGCATCTGAGAATTTCATAAAGGACGATTCAGACGATACATCAGCTTCCGTTAACGTCAACGGAACGTCACCGTTCCGTCAGGATAAGTTACTTGCAGTTAAATGGAGGCATTCACACACAACATCAACGGCACGGAACGTTTTGACGTACGGCACGTGTGAACGAGCGCAAGAGATTTAACTTATCCTGACGGAACGGTGACGTTCCGTTGACGTTGACGGAAGCTGATGTATCGTCTGAGTCGCGCTTAAGTCTCGGCATATGAACGCAGGGCCGTCGAGAGCCGCGCCGGGCCCCAGGGTTTGAAGTACTGGCGGGCCCTACCATGTATGACTTCTTATTTCAATATCGATTAGAGAAATTATACGGATGCAACCGTTTCAATTAAACTATTTTTTTTAAATTGTTTATTTGACATGATTCAATGCGTTAGCTTAACAGAGTCGTCAGTATTTTAAACATGTAATACATGGAAAAAATGAAATTAATAAAGGAATATTTGTGGCTGGCCCATCAGAATGGCTTACGTCCTACTTGCCATTGCAATTGGAATCCTTTTTTGCGGCGTTGCCAAACAGTCCATATTCCGATCGTTCATGCTCCCTTGACGCACGTTAATGCTACCATCGTTAATGCTGCCCAGAATCTGAGCTTAGAAAAATTGACATCCCTGCGTGAACTTAAAGGAGAAACAAGATTCAATTCATGCCCGCCGCGATGAATCGAATGTTTGGTTTGTTTCCCTTGTCCTTCAATTTTTCGGTACAACGCATTCATGTTCGCATATGTTCGGTTTCAGGAGCAAACTGAATCTTGTTTCTATGATAGCTCTGAGAGGGATTATCAAGCAAAAGAGCACCAGATATGGATTACGCAGTTCAGTTATGCTCGAAAATGTAAAAGAACTTCTGCCTTCAAACTGTCCACATAATAACAAATAAATGCTTTGGTTTGTGAATGAAATATTTCCTCTGCAATCAACCATTCGATTCTTCATAAAATTTCAGTTAGTTTAGAAGTGAATGAATGAGGGAAGCGTTGAAACTGACAATTGTTTCAGCAATTTATCAGAAATAAGCAACTAAATGTGCAATTTCGCACCACTGATGCTGCCTTGTTTCTTGTTGTTGGTACATACTGTTGATTTTGAGATACTGGATTCAGCTATTGCAGTTGTCACTATGACCTGAACGAATTTTCTTTATCGGTTTCTGAACATGGTAAAATCGGTTTTGGAATCAGTTGTTACACTTGCGCTAAATTCCCATATTTTTCTTCATCAAATGTGTACACTGGAACCTCCATTTACGAACCAAGCCAAGGGTTCGTAAATTGAATTAGTTCGTAAAAAAAGTGTTCGTTTTTTTGGGATTTAGATTGTAAAAAAAGTTCGCTTTACATTCTTACTAAAACGCATTGGTTGAGCGACATTATCGATAACCCTAACAATATTGGTATTTCCGAAACGGGCTTGACAAGTACATGATGAAAATGGATATTTGGTACCTTTTTGAAATACAGGATGGAGACGTCCGATTGAACAATAATCTCGATAACCCTAAACATTTGGGAATTTTTGAAACGTGCTTGAAGAGTAGATGATAGAAATGGTAGCTTGGAGCAATTTCGAACAATTTCTGTATAAGCTATGAGGGTATTTTTAGGCGGGTTTGACGAATAAATGAGCGATGCCCTTTTGGAGGCCTTCTGGTTTATAAAATTTTCTATAATCATATCATCCGCATCACAAATCACTATATCTATATCTATTCTATGATTATTTTATTTCGAAAATGTCAATATTTTAGGTTATACAGATATCTTAACTGGAATTCGCTATCTTAGTTTTCAAAATGGCTTCATACATTGATTTTCGTCATCTACTCGTCAATCCTTCCCGATCAATCTAGAATATTCCCAGTTGGGAGTTTCTCTTGACTGCCTTGGGTTAATGGTTAGTGGTAGATTAGTTTGAGGTCTGACGTTGATGATATAAATCGGCTAGGCTCTGCACTGCCACCATACTCGATACTTTCCATCTTTGTATGTGGTAGTAGCGATATCTTGGTCAGGCGGGAGGAGTCTTGCTTGTTATTGTTGAAAATTGCGGATATTGGGTTCAATTCCCGATGCCATCAAGCATCTTCCCGGGATGGAAATTTGCTTGATGGACTCTGGTTGTTTGCGAAATATTTGAAGCCTATCTGGTTGCGGTCTTTTGAAGGAAAATCTATGTCTGAACTGTTAACCAGTCCGTATTTGTTTTGTTCACTGGTTTAGTCATGTGTAAAAATATCAATTATCTATTAGATAAATCGTCCAGCTCACACCTTTGTAGGGGTATGAGGTGAGACCATCATCATCATCATCCCATTCCGAAAATATGAAAGTTTTATTAGTAACAGCTAAGAATATGTTAAATTGTATACAACTTCATACTGTACTGTGCGTATTTAACCATTTTTTTGAACACTTTTAAAAACACTTGCGATAAATGAAACAAGAATGGTTCAATTGCACTGTTAAATGAATCTAATAAGGTTACGTTCACGTACTTCAGAAAACCATTGGAGCGACTGGAACGTAGTTGATTGTGGTATATTTGCAGTGCCAACAGAAACAATAAACTTCAACAATTATATTAAAATAAATTAAATTCAGTTAAAAACGCGGGCCCCCAAAACAGACCCGGGCCCCAGGGTAGTTGCCCCCCCTGACCCCCCCTCTCGTCGGGCCTAACCAGCCTTCTGACGATGCCATTGAACGCTTTAGAATGTCATAGGCAGGCTTATTAATTCATTTATCTTTATTCATGCACTCCATAGACATACAAATAATGTATTTCATAAAATAGTCTTATGACTTCGCTCCAATATATGCGTTTAAGAATTTCTTAAGTTATTCTCATGAAACCCATATGAGATCTGTTATTGATTCTATAAAATTGTATTTTGTTTTTCATAAACATCACTTTTGTGAAAAGTTCATAATTGTTTCTTATGAATTCAGTACTGACCTGGACGGCCAACCAGGAGCAAATAGTTTCAGACCAGCACTTTTTGATTACCGCTTTTTGAAACAAAAGTGAGATTTTTAGTCACATTGCAACAAAATTTTATATTGTTTTTTATGTTACTGAATAAATGACTGTAAGCATTAAATCTGTTTGAATGGTTATGCTTTTTACAGAAGATATCCGATTATTTGTAATGAAATAAGTTGTGCATATAATTAGTGTCTGAAGCGTATTTTTTAATTATCAAAATCATTTGAGAAGTAACAATCATTATCATTCAGTTGTCAAGTCCAGTTTCCCAGTTGCCTAAGCCCAGTTTCCCAGGAAATATTGACGAAGCATTGCTCATTATGTACAAATTTTAATATTTAATAATAGTTTTCTCCTCAATCTTCTGAAGGGATCTACACTTGGAGGTTAACTTGTCCCGAATTAAGTTCTACAAGATGACCACACGAATGCATAACTTGTCCCGAATTAAGTTCTACAAGATGACCACATGAAACTTGCTTTGTGAAAGTGAATATGGTAACTTGTGTGTACATAGTGCAGGAAGCAATCGCTTAAATTTGTGAGAAATACTTTGCTTTTCGTTGAAAACTTTGTGGGCGCTAATCGCTAATCGGAATATCATTCAGATAAGTATAGTGTGTAGTCATACAGACTATTATTGTTCTGTGATTTTCGCATTTCATTTTGCTGCATCGGCTGGCTTTGTAAGTTTCCCAGCAGCGAGGTGACGCAGTGTTATATTTTTTTTTGTTTTTGTCCCGCTTCTCCAGCTGTTGTTTAATTTGCCTATAATGAGTGGCCTGTGTGTAAAGTGTACGGGCACGGTGAGTCTCGCCGAAGGTCTTGTACTATGCCTTTTTTGCGGCGATAAATACCATCAAAAATGTTCCGGGTTAACAAAGGCCATGGTAAATTGGGTGGCTGATAATGCAAGTCTTTGCTACAAATGTGCAAAATGTTTATCAACCCAGTCTTCTGGTGTGCAGGATGTCAGTTCGATAATCATTGAGTTGGATAAGAAGATGGAACAATTCGCTTCCATTTCTGAATCTCTCACTGATGCCCGAAAAAACATCGATGCACAGATAAACATCGCAGTAGAAAACGGAATAGAAAAACTGATCAGGTCTTTCAACAACTCTCTCGAGAGTAAATTGGCTGGCTTGGAAAACAGTGTTGCCAAAAAGTTGGAAGATTTGAAAAGTTGTGTTAATGAAAATGTTAAGCGTGAATTAGTTGGAATGAACAGAAAGAGGAATTTTAGTAATAGGAAGGTTCATTCTGAATCTGACGGGAATCCCAGTAGAAAACGAAAAATTTTGACGAATAAAGAAGATGAACCGATGTTAATTGAAATAGACGATGATGGAAATAATGACGAGGTTTTTGATAAAAATAGTAGAATTACTTACGCGAATGTTTTGTCGGGAGCTACAGGGACGAATAAAATTAGAACTAGAAGTCAAACGAAACGTAAGGCTCGCCCGGTCATTGTGATTAAACCAGTCGAGCCGTTGCAATCGAGTGACGACACGAGGAATGAATTAAAAAATAAATTAGATCCAAAGGTGCACAAAATTAGCAACTTTAAAAACGGTAAAGATGGCTCGATTATTGTGGAGTGTGCAACTCGGGATAATATTGAATCGGTGAAAGAAAACATTGTAAGCAATCTGGGTGAAAAGTATAATGCTGTTATACCGATACCCGGTAAACCGAAGATTAAAATAATGGGGATGAGTGATCGATACTCTGAAGAAGTCTTCATTGACTTATTGAAGAGTCAGAATGAGAGTATTCCGTTTGAATATGTTAAAGTTGTTGCCAATTTCCAAAATCCACGCTTCAAATATAACAAATACAATGTTATAATTGAAGTTGATAAGGACACTTATAGCAGCCTGATGTCAGCCCGTGCAGTAAACATTGGTTGGGATAGGTGTTCTGTTTTTGAGGCCTTTAAAGTGCTGCGCTGCTTCAATTGTGGAGAATATGGTCATAAGAGCACGGGATGCATGAATAAAGAAACATGCTCCAGATGTAATGGAGCACATAGAACATCCGAATGCTCGTCAACGGATTTTAAATGCGTTAATTGTATTAAAAAGAATAATGAACGTAAAATGAATTTGGACGTAAATCATGCGGCATTTAGTAAGCAGTGTTCAGTATATCGGAGACTGCTAGAATTGAAAAAAGCAACGTTTTGTCAAGTGAATAGCAACTAACAAACGAGAGGTTGTCTGAAACATTGTATTTAAATATAGCTGGGTTATCTACAAACTTTGTCGCAATGCGACATCTTGTAGAAAACAAACGTCCATTGTTGGTTTTAATATCAGAAACACATATTGTTGATGCTGATGCATTTGATCAGTATAGCATTCCGGGTTATAAAGTTGCTTTTTGCCTATCTCATTCCAGACATACCGGTGGAGTTGCTATTTACGCCAAAGAATCGATTAAATTCAACGTTCGGTTAAACGAAGCAGTTGATAATAATTGGTTCTTGGGTATATCAGTTGAAAGAGGCATGCAGATGGGAAATTTTGCAGTAGTATACCATTCTCCTAGTTCAAGCGATCGACGGTTTTTAGAAATTTTAGAAAACTGGTGGGAGAATTTCGTTGACTTAAGTAAACTTAATGTAATTTCGGGCGATTTCAATATTGATTGGCTCAACGATCAGAATTCGAATCAGTTGAAGCAGTTGGCAGAGTTTTTCAATTTCAAGCAAACGGTTAGTGAGTTTACAAGAATTTCCAGACACAGTAGAACATTGATAGATCACGTGTATTCCAATTTTGATGGGGTTCATTCGTATGTAGAGGCCGATTGTAAAATTTCAGACCATGAGACAATTTCAATTTTACTGGAGAATGAACCTAACCGTGAAGAGGATAAAGTTAAAATCAAGTGCTGGAAAAGATATTCGAAACAAGCTATGTCTCAGCTGGTTTCGAGAAGCATGGATTTTACGGAATTGAATGGAAATTTGGATAACAAGGCAGCTGTTCTAACTAACGTGTTAAAAGAGTGTACAAATAGTTTAGTTTCTCAAAAGTTTGTTAATTCAAATAACTCGAACAGCTGGTACTCTTTAGATCTTTTGCGCCTTAAACGTAAAAGGGATAAAAAGTACAAGAAAGTTAAATGTTGCTAAAACTAAATATATGATTATCTCTTCGGCTAATACTAGGCCTGACGTTAACGTTGAAATAAATGGTGAGACTATTGATCGCGTTAGTGAATTAAAATATCTTGGAATAATCATTGATGATAAGTTAACCTTTAAGTCTCACATCGACAATGTCATCAAAAAGATTGCTAAAAAGTATGGTATATTGTGTCGTCTGAAAAATGATTTAACAATTAGTAGTAAAATTTTATTATATAAATCTATTGTTTCACCACTTATTGACTTCTGCCCGTCCATTTTGTTTCTTGCCAATCAAACACAAATATTGAGGTTACAGCGATTGCAAAATAGAATCATGCGATTAATTTTAAAATGTAACAGATACACTTCCTCTAGTTTCATGCTAAGCGCATTACAATGGCTCTCTGTGAAGCAAAGAATTTATTACTTAACAATGGTGTTCATTTTTAAAATTATTAATGGAATGCTGCCTCGATATTTGTGTGATCGAATTGAAAGAGGAAGTGATGTGCATAGGTACAACACTAGAAACGCGTCTGATGCAAGAACACCTAACTTTTTATTTAGTAGATCACAGAACTCCTTGTTGTATAAAGGAATAAGTTTTTTCAATTCGATGACTAGACATATTAAACGTACGGCAACATTAGCGGAGTTCAAAACAGTATTTCACACGTAAAATCTGCTTTGTAGACAGATTTTTTGAATTTTTATATTTTGGAGTTATTTGAATAACTATGTAATACCACGAAGATTGTATTTTTTTTCTCTTCTATTATTTGCATTTAGTCACACTAAGTTATTATATTCGCTATGATGATGATGGATTTTTGTTAATTGTTTATTATAGTTTTTAAAAAAAAACAATGAGATGTCTACAGAAGTCTGAGCCACGCGCGCGATAAGCAGATAGAGACTAACTTGAAATCGAACATGGTGACCAGTACTAAGAGATCATCGGGTTGAATTGAAGCTTTTAGACTTTTGTTGTGATCAGGGTCTGATTTGATGATGGAGTTGCTTTGCTGGCTTTGCTCGACAATAGAGTTAATCTCGGTTATTGCTGCCATGATGTGGATGATATAACTCGATTAGACTCTGCACTGCCACTAGGCTCGTCACTTCTCACCTTAGCAGGTGGTAGTACCGATGTCTTGGTCAGGCGGGAGGAGTCTTACAGAGAATTATCAGAAATGGAAGCTATTGGGTTCAATTCCCGATTCTATCAAGTATCTTCCCGGAATGGAAATTTTCTTGATGGACCCTGGTTGTTGATGGAATATTCGAAATATATCTGGTTACGTTCTTTTGAAGGAAAGGCTATGTCTGTAAATTGAACCAGTCCGTTTTTTTTGTTAACTGGTATTGTCATGATTTAAAATATTAATTATCTTCTAGATAAATCGTTCAGCTCACACCTTTGTGGGGGTATGAGGTGGGACCATCATCATCATCAACTCATGATGAGTGGCGTTCATGTTTGACAATTCTCAGTGGTTTGTTTACTTTGTCAGTTGCGTGAGTTCGAGTGCAACGGGTGCCCATCTGTTACATTCAAACTCACGTAACTCCCATGTAAACAAACCACCGATAATTGTCAAACGAAGTTCATCCGGCTCATTTTGTGGGGTTATGTCAGTTGGTGTGAAACCCAATATCCTCTCATGGTTGATTTTTACTGTTGATTTTTTGTCTACTAAAAATGCTCGAGAAATGTCAGCCATGTTCTATTTTTTATATAAATGCACAATAATATCCATAAATAAAAAACTTATGGCATTCATTCTAACATTGTGATGAATTTCATAAGACTGTTCTATGGAAATCGTTATTTCTACTATGTTTTCTGCTTATAAATGTCTGCAATTTTCATAAATGGGCACCTATGGCGTTTATTCGAACATTTTCATAAATTTCATAAGACTGTCTTATGAAAATAATAAGAGATGGATTTGGAAAATTTCCCCTCCAAATCATAAGACAGATTTATGAAATCCATTTAAAATCCTTATGTCTGAAAGTCATAAGACGTTTTCATGGAAATTCAATGTAAATTTTGCTCGGTGTAGATGTCGTATTTGCGCATGGGCATACCGGGATGGGGCCTGCGGATCAGTTTGTTTTCCTACTACTCAAATTCACATCTAGATCGAAAGTTGTCTGCGCTTGTATACAAACAGGATTGCCGAAATTAAAACATCCTCTACCCTAAAATTTTGTGCTAGTGTAAGAACCTATTTCTATTACAGCAGGTATCTCCCGTTCTAAAATATTTCGGTCAAAAGCAAATCAAGATCATCGGTAAAAGAACATTTTTTTTAAATCTGTTTAACACGTGTATGTAGATAAGTTCAACTTCTGGGTTCGACATCGTTTCATCAGTAGCTGGCAAACATAAGTATCCTTCACTTCTTCGTTGGTCTTTCTGAGTGTCGCAATAGGTTTCGAATGGACGTAGACGTAGTTCAGAGAAACTAGATAGGAAAATGCACCAAATGTACCGCTGCCACTACACGCTTTTAAAATAGTGGTTTGAAGCTAAATCTGGCCTAGTTTTGCTGCTTTAAAAGTACCAAGACACATTTTTGGCACTGTTAATTTTAAATCTCACTGTCGGTGGATTGTGCTTTGACGCGAATTTCACTATGCTTTCCACGTGTGCATTTTGCATGCCAAATAATATATTTATATGCATATTTCGATACATTCTTCTATTTGCAACTGTCATTCACTTTTAACTTATTCTTTCTGGGGTAAAACTGCTGTCGTGGTAGGGTAATGAGCCTGTTTTCATCATGTTTCCATTTGAGGCTGTTGGTTAGAGCCAAGTCTGCCATCTTTGTTTGACGTATTGGGTCAAATGCTAGGGTAACAACAGGGGCACTCGATTCGAGTTTTAGTTGCACTCAAACACAAGCATTTCACTGTTTTCAGGTCATTTGTGCTATTTATTTGATTCTCAACAACGAAGTAAAGCTGCCATATAGTATATATTTTCTAATAGGATAAAAATAGGCACTTTACCCTATTTGTTGGAAGTTAGCTTTGACGTATTATTTCACAAGCAAGCAAACGATTTTTGTGCGCCGTACCAAAACTTGGCCGTAATAAAACATTCAATTATGTGGTTTACAAAATGTGAACTAAAAGAAAGTTTGCAGCATTTGATTGATTTCTGTCCAGTATGAAAAAATGTACAACCAGTTATAAGCGTTATACTAATTTCGTGTTCACCCGTAGCAGAGGCAGGCAACAGAAATTCTGATTGAAAAGTTTCCTATAAATTTTTCATTCTCGCGGAATCCTGCTATACTCCAAACAAGTTATCAAAATTTTCAAGTTCCATAGACTATTGCATTCTAATCGTAACAAAAATTATTAATTACTAACTGCATGCTGCTATCTACTCCTAGTAGGTAAAAAAGTTTGAATGCCAAGACGTGGATAAAGAAGACTCGTGAAAATGTCGGTATGATTAAGCAGAGAGCTCCAATGCAGAATTTGTTTGAATATTTTCCGTTATCGGCAGCTACAATGAAATTCCGAACTTCATACAGATGCAACAAATCTATTACATGGTTTTTTGTAATGCCGCTGTTTCAGGAGTGTGCAATATAATTAGAGAAGAATTTTTGTCTACTAAACCGATACGATCAGAAGGTTATTTAAGACCGTAAGCGATGAGAGATATCTCACTGCGAGCGTATTACGACGAAGTATCGCGTCTATGTGCCCGCTCGGGAAGCTGAGATTGACAGTGTCATCACCGATACGGGGTTTAATTGCGTGCAGCAAAAATCACGGAGAATACAAAAAAATTTATTCTCCATAGTCTCGGGTGACTTTCGCCTGGTTTGTTCTTCTAAATTTGAACTTTTGGGACCGAGTCTGTATACCTGTTTGCCGTTTGTTTCGTCGTTTAGAAACAAATTAAGTTACATTTGACATTAATTTCGGTTTTGAACGAGTATCTTTTGGTGTCGGACACTGTTTATCTAGTGGAGGGGTAATTTTTAGCCTCTTGCATGGCAGATTGGGAAAAGACGATTTTTTCTTCAACGATTTCTAAAATAGCAGAAAAACCTGTGACAGTTATTCAAGAATTACTGGTGTAACCGTTTCGCATAGAAGCGCGCCTAATTTTATCCTTGTCAAATTTCTATATTGGATAAACTGAAAGCTAATATGAATTTTCTCCAAATAACAAACATTTCTCAGTTTTATTATTGCATGAATCGTCTAGATGAGACCATGACGTGACTGTGAGAATAGGTTCCCAAGTATCTTTAATTCCCACAATATATTTACCTTCAAACGACCACCACCATCTTGCAGCAGATTCTCGACAGTGAGACTTGATTAGTTAACAACACCATCAATCTCAATATCACGCGATGGCATATCAACGCGATAATCGCGCGTAAAGCTATCGCTGAGGGGAAGGCCTATCTCGTTAGTTTGACCTGTGAGTTGTTTCCGTAGGTCGACATCAAGCCACTTGTGAAACCCAGTGGACGTACTTTGCCACTTTACATGAAATGGTTACCTTTGGGATCATGTTCCATGGAAGCCCAAGACACAAACTCGTGTGCTATCCCCGGGATATGATGACGTATTTGTTATTCAGAATAATAATAATAATTCTTAAAATATGATTCTGCAATGGTTTTACTTCATATTTTTCCAATTTTAGTGGATTTTGCTAGGTGGCTCACAACCGGGGACAAAAATTTGTTTGGCAATAAAAACATGTGCTCAGAAAATTTCTCAGAACTTTTTTGCTTCGAGTTGAATCGATACATTGTATCCGGTGGGAAATAATTTATTTGTCACACCTTTCGAATGGTATAAAGATCTTAGCATATACACGATCGAAATGTATTTTGCGGGTAAAAAAACAAAACCCGGCTCGCAACCGAGGACACTCTTCGGTAGACATCACCAGCGCGGCGTAACTACCACGAAATTCCGGTCATATTTTTTTTTGTGTTGTTACCTATAATTTTCGATGAAGTCGTCCTTCATTACCTACGGTAACCGATGAACAGGTATACGCACCTTGTGCCGTAGGACATAGTTAGAAATAGAAGACCTAGCGAAGGTCACCCGAAGCAAGTCTGATAACTATTGGTTACTTTACCATGCTAGTGGCATTCGTGTCAAAAGTAAGAAGCTGTATTATTCTCCTAGGTCGGAAATTGTTTGCAAACCAAAATCTTTACTTATTGAAATAAAAAACCAACTCCATACTTCAGCAGCTAGTCACACTTCAGATCCGACACGGTGAGCACACCGATGATCCCCACTGCCCATGCTGGCATGTAGATACGATTTTTTCAAATTAAACTTTTTGCTTTAGCTTTCTAAGTATTCTATGCATTTTATTCAAAAAATTTTTTCTAAATTTTCAAAAAATCGCTTCCATCGCCCGTTCTGAAATTATTTAACAGTTTATTTATCCTAAAACCGTTTATGCACACGGAACATTTAAGGGTTATTTTGCGGAAAAAATTGAAATCCAATATGACTGACATAAAGTAATGTAGATTCAAATGAAAGGTCTACTTTTGACCCTATTCAACGATGTTGCCATTCATTGTAATTCCAGCATAATCTTCCGAGGTATTAAGGTTTTTATTAACCATACATTGATGGAAATCAAGGGGTGCGAGAATATGTCACCGTCACCACACATCTAGGGGTCCAGCGATTTCAGCAACACCGATCACTGAGTATCGTCGACTGAGAACAACAAGCCATTTTAAATTGTGAGACCTATGTATAAATAGTGGTCCGGTTTAAGCGAGCGTTGTCCTGAATCTGCATAACATTAAAAAAGATGGAAATGGGGCAAGTGGAACCCTAACGAAAATCCACCTAACTTGGGCTTTGGTACCTAAAGTTGTTTTGGACTTGAGCACCCTACATTTTTCGATTTTTGGCCTACCCTGTTGTTCACACTAGCAGATATTGAAATCAGTGGCGAGTCAGAGAAATGCAACCAAACACCGTAGTATCATTAATGTTAAATAAAAACAATAAATCACGTAAAATTCTTCACTGTGGAACTCAAAAATCATGGATTAACGAAATAGTTATAATTAAAGAAAAAATAACTGAAACGAGTTGTTTTTTTCCTTTTCTATAATAAAGTTCCTTAACATACTGAAATAACAAATGTAGAAGTGTTGAGTACTTAATCTTGTAGTGAAAGGTGTAAAAAAATAACACCTAACCATTTCGCCACTGTTTCTAGACCAAATTTTAATATTTTTCATCATTAGATAGATACATCCTGAACAAACTAGTTGAAGTACCAGTACCAATTGCTACCAGAGATTTTAAACGAAATGAACACGCATTTTTAAAAGAATTTTACATAATTAACAAATAAATTTTGACTGCAAGTCGGAAATTTTTATGAAAATTTCGCACATCAATATAAATTATCGTGCAAAGTAAGAGCATCTTACTTCTTAGTAATTAGATAAACAACGAATTACGAAAAATTCGGCTTTCTAAGTCCAAATATACGAAGTACACGAGGCACAGTTAATTCCATTTGTTTTATTTGCATTCAGGCAGTGGATATTGTCGACAAGTGCGCTTTAGAGCGCTCCATCTCATCGTGCTTTACAACTTACCAGACCGTACATTACACTCAGGAAACTTATGTCACTTACCAACATTAGATCGCCACATGCCATTGAAGTAGGCGACTGTGAGCAGTTTTGAACGATGCGTAATTGCATGTCATTATGTGAATGTTAATTTTATTCAGGTGCTGTCAAATGTCACTATGACACTAAACTAATTTTAATCTGCTGGTTCAATTGTGTCATTCACACTGCACTGATCGACAAAAAAACTAACTTGAGAGTGTTTTGATCGCATTAAGTTTTTCGGAAAGTAGAAGGAAGGAAAACGCGTTTTCCGTGTGTCTCTAGTACGCCAGGATCGGTTTTTACGAGGATTTCAAAAATGTTTTAATATATTATTATAAAAATAAATAATATATTATTATAAAACTAAAAATAAATAAAAAAATTCAGCAAAATAAAAAGCAGCTACGTAAGTGACTATTTTTAGCATACATTTTAGGGCTGAGTTGAATGACATGATTAACTTTTGTATACTAAACCGCGTTCTCAAGTTCCCAAGTAACCAATAAGCATTATAACGTAGCCTAATATCTGCTTTAGATCCACATATAATGCAGTCTTATAGAGCTGTGAAGCCCTAAATACTTATATAATGCTGGTATTATGCCAGAAAAGGCGAAATATAGTGCTATTACTGTGCAGAGATTGACAACTCGTTACTGCAGTACTAATGCTATTATATTGCACCAGCGCACAAATGTCAAATTTTAAAGCCTTATATTTGCATTACTAATGCTATTAAAAAGCTTCAGCTGGCTGTCATTGTCCGCCATGGTTTTAAAACCATTTCTTATATTTCCTTTCGATATGATGAGCAAAAAGGAAAAAAATTAAAATAAAATGTTCTGTTTAAAACCGTAATTGTATCTCTTCTAATGCATTATAATGAATATCCTTAATGGATTTTCGTTCTGACATGATATGACAATTTTAAGAAAATTACCTTTAGTAAGTCTCCAACTGAGGTACCTTGCCTCGTCCTTCACGGTGAGTGCGCTGCGTTTGCTCCCAGGACTATATTGCATATGTTCGATTGAAATGAAATATGCCGAATATAATCTTCAAGAAGAGTTGCATAACAAATAAACCCACAGCATTACAATAGCATTATATCGGCTTTTTATTTGCTCTATAATGGCATTAAATTCACTTGTAAAGCTTACATGCTTTAAAGATCCTCAAAGCATGTACGCGTTATATCAGCTTTATATGCGCATATAGAGCAAGCGATAATGCTATATGTCGGCTGTGCAGTTATGCATTATTGATGCTAATATAGAGTTTTATTGCATTGTTAAAGCTGTAATAGAGTTTCAATGCAGCATTAGTGCAAATGTATAGCCAATATAGTGCAAAGGCTTAATGCTTATGGTTACTTGGGTTATGCACTTTTTTAGTCAACACGGCTGAAATAAATGTCCAAAAATAATTTTTTACGGTCAAGACTACGTCATTCCGAAGTTCAGCATCTTCTAAGAAGTTTTACAGTTGATGGTCAGATGCGACTCCAAGACAAGACAAAACATCTGTCGAATGACCCAACAACAGGGGACCTACAGTACAACATCACATGCGCAACGCGGTGTGTTGCCGATCCGCATCTGAGCCGTACTACGAAATCGTCTGGAGGAACCCCTGCCGGCTCGAGGAAGACCGCCCGGCGTCCCAATACATGATGCATCCTTCCGAATCTGTAATCCTGGCCGTTGATTCAAGATACCGGAAACGGAAAGTTGTCCACCCTCTCTCCCATGTCTCTGATACACAGATGTAGGACTTCAACCACACCCCCCCTCCCTTGAATATCTTCCCAAAATTTAGGTACACCCCTATCTTCTAATTTTAGTTGATCAATATTTAATCTCGTTAAGAAATGCCCAACAGTACCAACAGTAATAGTCCTAATTAATCCCCCCCCCCCAATCTTAATAAAATTGAACCACTCCTAGTAATAAGCTTATAAAATGTTTACCTTAGTTAATATTTAATTGCTCCAACAATCTCCCTTCTAAAAATCATAAAGTGCATTGCTATACAAAGAACACGCAAAATGAGCCCCCCCTCCCCTAATCTTACGAATATTATATTATCCCCTCTTGTATATGTATAAGCTAGCTGTAAAATTCCTTTAGTTTCACTATATAAAAACAAAAGTATATTAAATGTTTAACCTCTTAGTTTAAAGCAATTCAAAATGTAAAACAAAGAAAAAATGGCACCTTTAAGCTAACGCAAACGTGCCTTATCAAAAAAACGAATTGAATAAAAAAAGAAGTTTTACAAGTTTAATGTATTAACAGCGCATCTTTTGAAAATAAAATTTTAATGAATTATCCTCCTAGAAGTATTAATGGAGAAATAACTCTTCAAGGAGCATTATTTAGAGACTTGGTATCTTCAGCAAAGTTGTTCTGAATAATATTATAAACAACTTTGTTGAAAGCATTAATGTGGCCAACGATAGACAGTGTTTATGTTTCAATTATAGTTGTTTCATTCATCTTCTTTGCAGTTTAGAAAATTTACTTATTAAAGATGAGCTGCATACAAGGCAACCAATCTACCAACTACATTATACTCGTCCGCCAGAGTGTTATTTGAGAATGCATCTAGAAATCTTATTTTTTAATTATAAATATTTTTCAAAAAAAATTGGCAGTGGGCAGTTATTTTTTTCAAGAAATCCCTTATTTTGATGAATCAAACAGTGCTATCTTTGAAAATGAACCACCTCGGTCATGCAACTATTTTATTTCAATGCAACTAATTAAGCAGTCTGCATTTTGTAATATTTTCAATTGCTCTTAATTTGTCGCATGTAATTTTAAATATTCTTTGATGCGATGGCATTGAAAGGGAACACCTATCCGCTGGTCGATTCCAACGATGACAGACTGAGCAAACCAATTTCTTTATTTGTTCAGTGTTTATTTGACCAACTAGGAAACTAATGGGTATTTGATGCTCATGAGAAATACGCATGGTCTTGTCTGAGTGGATAATGACTTTTGAAATATGTATAAGAGTTGAGAATTGACAATTCGCCAAAAGCATTCAAAATCGGTTACCAATTTTCGGAAGGATATCCGCCCTACAAAGTTAGTCGTAGTCGCGAAGAAAAAAAAATAATTCGATAAACAAAAAAACCAACATAAATTCTCGGTAGCCGACTGCCCAGAGCAATAAACACTACTGAAAGTTGCATAGATCGTAACATTTATCATGGTGAATCTAGATTTGTGTAACCCTACTTACAAAAACTCATTTCCTTGACAAACGTGGAGATGCCGAGGTACACACGGTCTCCATAACAACGTTTGCTACACTAACATTCCTTCCCTTCCCCGATGACTGTATGGACGTGGCCGGAGCCGTTGCTGGTATTTCAAAGAATAGAACTCTCGAAACGTGCTCAATTAGGATGAAGAGAACTACTCCCAGGCCGCATTCGTTGATTCTCTGTGCGATTTCGTTTGTTCTGGTCAATCACCGAGTAGCAACTACGAATTGTACGACCATCATGCTCATGCTATTTTCCAATTTTTTTGAAGTTTTCGTGTTCAATAAAATTGTTATCATCATTGAAAAACATAATTTTGCTGAACAGCTCGATATATTTATTGACCCGTTTAATACAGCCAGATATTAATTGTCCCTACGGGATCAAGTAATAGTTTCTTTCTACTTTCTAATTTCATACTGAGTGGTCTCGTCATTTCGAAGTTATTTAAATACATAGTAGGCCTTTTTCATCGAAAAATGCAAATTACCCAAGCAAGTTTCGCACGTGTGGTGTCTCCAGATGTGCTTTACACTGGGAAAAAAGAGCTTCCATATCTTCAGCAAACTTTTCTAAAACTAGTTATTCTAAAACATCATTGCAGGTAGCGTAGCTCTTTCTGGACCTTTAACCCATTCATGCCCATGTTGTTTGTGGATAACAACGTTTTTAAACAGCTATAACATTTGATTGAGGCAAGATTTGCTCACAAAAACAAGTAAGGCTAATAAATGTGACTATTGGCTTTCATTTGAGTATTAACAGTTACAAGGATCAGCTCTAGAACTGAAGTTATTGCAATTAGTCTGATTGAACTCCGATGGAGCAGTGCTGCCAGGGACCGTTTACGTTGACGACGGAAAATGAATTTTTCATATAACTTCGTTATGTTGCAATATTAGTGAAAACTGATAAAACTTATCAATTTAGACCACTTTTGGCCACGTTTTCCACGCAGTTGGACTATCGTAATTATTCTAGGAAAATTGTAGTGAGCATTGAAAGGTAAAAATTGAGCTGCTTCTAGCACAGCAAGGACAGCACCTACCTTTATGAAAAAAGGTTTTTCGAGTTTCTTGACTCCACCGTTTTAAAGGAAAAATACTTTTGAAACCCTACATGCGCTAGAAAAAAGTTGGGCATGAAAGGGTTAAAAAATATTTCTCAGACAAACAAAGTAAGCTCACAATTTTTGCAAACTTCTCCAAGGATATAATTACGTTAAGTAGAGTATTCGAGATAAATTTACATTCTTCAGCACTGTGCGTTGGAATAAAAGACAAAACAAAAAGAATTTTTTCGTCTACTCATACTTAATAGATTAAAATTTTAAGCTAAACTGAGCCTGACATTTTAGGTTTTATTTTATTGTATTTTATTAGCGATCAACTCGGATCCAATCGGTTTACCAAAACCGATTCAAATCCTCCGAATATGCGTCACCCTACTGAGCACATACACAATTTAAAAACAATACCCTCACAGTCTCGAAGTTCCAAAAAAACGTCTTCCACCACTTCAGACCCCTTCCATGTCCAACACTCAATCCAACAATTTGGTGTTAGTACAAGCTTCACCATCCGTAACCGTCATCAACCCCCCAAAAGCATGTCAGCCAACAGCTGAAGCAACCGGAGCCACCAATCCTCTGATGATCGTTTTTCGCCTGTTTTTGGGTGGTTTGTGACCACAGACAACCATCCGAAAGAAGAAACAGAAAATTTCGTGTATTTGATCTCTTTGTCGCGGTAGGATGGGGTGGGGTGACGCGGCTGCAGCACACATTCGTTTTGTCCGCGATTTCGGCCCGAATCGTGTCCTCTTATCCCCTTATGCCGCAGTAAGCATAGTTGTGGAAAAATCTCTATATATACAGGCGCGAATCGTAAGGTCCAGCCGAATCGCCGGTTTTGAATTTTCGGCGACAAGCCGAGAGGATTATAGCTCTTGCTCGCGGTGGTCGTTGATGGTCGTCTAAGTTCCCAGGCAAAACCTGATATTCGGCTGTCCAAACAAATTGACGGACAAATAAGTCTCTCGGCCGCTGCGAGTGTAATAATTAAAACGGTTCGCATCGGTCTGACAGGTCGCAGTTCGAACGGGGGATGAGTCGCGATCGGACGTGATTTCCGAAAGCAGTGTGTCGCGGTACAGGTGCTATTGAATTCGTTCGCTTGTTCTGGCAAATCGGAATCGGAGTGCAGGAACAGGATGACAGTCGCCAGCGCAATGGAGACGCCGGCAAAGGCTACCTCCGGGGATATCCCAGTCGGGGAGAGCAGTTCCGCGAAAGTGAAAATGATTTTCAGTGATACCAACAACAATGAGATTACGATGGGCGATGACAAGAGTGTCAGTGATGCGGAGCTGAAACAGTACATGGAACACTACGACCGGTGGAAACAGTCCGCCGTCGGGAAGTGGCTCCAGGATCAGCTGGCCGATAAGTTCGGTTGGAAGTTTGGGGCCGAGATCAAGTGGAAGAATGTGGGCCTGATCGGTGGGTTACACCTCGCTACCGCGCTGCTATTCTTCGTGTACGTGCAGCAATCGACGCCCAAGACCTGGTTGTGGGGTGAGTAGGCGTGGTTTGTAGAATCACAGCGAATTTCGGTGTAACAATCTGTGACTAAACTGTGGCGAGTTAAGTAGAACCGAGTGACAAACTTCCGTGTCCGTAAAATTTGTTGATCAGTCATTAAATAAGACTGTATAAATCACCGATCTGCAGAAGCGTCGAGGTCATCTCTAGCTGCTAATTGTTTTGATTTTTTTTCTTGAATTTCCTCTTGCTATCAAAGCAAGCCATGCTTGGGAATCATTTCCCACCTGCAGACTAGCGTGACCAGACTACGTCGTTTTGTGCGTGTGTGTATGACGCGCCACGGTACGCTTGCTGCACTTCGCAGCTCTGAAGGATCACTCATTGGGACTTCCTTTTGGGATGCACTCTGGGCGTATCATTCTTATTATTGTTACTATCTCGCTGCGATGTTTGTCCCAACCGTTTAGCGATCCAGTGTTAATTTATGCTTGCCGAAGCTGTGAAATATTCGAACGATTTTGGACATTGATGGGAATCAATGCACATGAGGATCAGGCCTTCCGTGAGTTTGGATAAAGACATTGGAAATTGTCGGTACTGACCTTGAGGGGAGAAATTTTAACTGTGTTGTGATTGGAAGTATTTTTTGAAGACGTTACAATATGTGACTGAACCAAACCTTAAATCGAATTGAAAGAACGTCGAAATGAGCTACATGACATTTTGAAACATCCGCTCAAATTCTTTTTTATTGGAGTGTTCGAAAACAGGTAATTTGCAATGAAACAAGAGATGTTTGTTTTTAAATTTAAAACTTAATATGACAACGAATTTGGAATGTCTTCCAATTCGGAAAAAAATCTAAATTTATAGCAAAATTGATTACGACTAGTAAAATCATAAAAAAAAATCGTTCACGTTTACATACCTCACCTTGTTCTGGGGAAAAAAGGTTGATAAAACAGAATGTGAAGAAAGATCAATTTTCTATCTCCACATATTGCTTGCTAAACTATTTTTTTTTGAGAAATCAGAAAATTCATCACCACTACGACTTATTATAGTAAAGAGGAATACGTTTCCCTTTGCCAAAAGACACCTTCATAATCGAATAGAATTTTTTTTAATTTGATTCGATTTTCCACGTTACCCATGTTTTTTGGAGATTTGTACCTTGCCATGCAGAAGAAAGGCAGGGAAATGGAAAATGACAACACAATACAATCACTACACAAAGCTATAGATTACCTGGATTCTTCACTCCAGAATGAATAATGATTGAATAATATTGATAAAGCCTATAGCTCTTTGCCACACTGGGTTATCCTTGAGTTTTAGCTCCCTGCTGTGCATAGGTTCTTCTATGTATGGAGGACCAAAGTTATATATCAAATGATATGAAGTTTCGTAATCGAATTCACAAAGATCACACGAAATATACTCAGCAGGCTGAATAGTAGCCATGCGATCATGTAATAACATCGTTATTACAAAGATTACGATGGATCTACACTGCTCATAGTAAACTCCATACGTAATGGTAATTTAGCGGAAATTACTTAAACTAAATAACGTGCCCTGCTTATGTCTTTAGGTTTTTTTTTGCAATTTGCGAACCATCTTTTTTAAAACAACAGCTATCCCTAAGTTATGAAAGGAGCAGAGCGCAATCCCAAAAGTACCCGTGTTGAGTGTATAGAAAAGGTAGAATAGGTAATAGAATATATGATCAGCTCTCCCTCTCTCTTTACGGCACAACGGACAAAAAGTTTTTATCAGTTTTGGAAATTTGTAACTTTTACACTTTTTATAACAAACAAGACATATGGTTTATAGTATAGTTGCTGTAATGATAATCTAACACGAATAAATTGTTGTTAGCCATGGATCGCTTCACCCTTAATCCCAACTTATTACCTTATGCAACCAGTAGCAACATTTTAGCCGCTCTTCCTAATTGCATATTGATGTCGGTTCGCTCAACCACGTCGTTTCCGAATATACATCGACAATTAACCATAGAAAGCGACTAAAATGCTGCTGCAACATCTAGTTCATCGTGTGAACTTAACCTAAAAGGGACAATTCAAAAAAACAAATATTGATAGATACTTATAACATTCATATCAATCAGTAACCGATTGAAAAACAGGACAAAATCACGACCGTTAGTACTATTGCTACTGTGTACGTTTCGAACCAGCAACCCTTGGGACTCCGGCCCAATGCATGTGTTCTACGGACTAGGCACCAGACATAAATATAACTGTTTTTGTCTATCGCTTCGTGCTGGCTGGAGCAGAAACGATTTTGAAAAAAAAAAAATAGCACAACGAGTATCGTGACAGTTGTCTTTGATGGTTGGAAATAGCATACTTCTTCTTCAAGGTTCCTCAAGTTCCAGCATCAATTATATCAAACTATGAAAATTACTATGCCAGATTTTGATTTTTTTATTAAATCACTTTTAGTGTGAGACGGGTACAAATCGTAACATAACAAAGTCATGGGTGTGTTCCGACTTCGTGTCATGAGAAACTGACACTAACTTATTGCCAGATTAATTTAGCGCCGGCTAGAAATTAGCTGTTTTAACCACGCTAGATAGTGCTTTGCTAACTTCAGAGAAATTGTGGAATAACTACTTCTAGAAAAGTTAGCTGAAATCCTGCAAGCTCTTTCTTCCATACTTTTCATTCTAGAGAAAATCTACTGTTCTGGATGTTGATATGTAGATTTATTCCTGCAAATGAACATCTTCGTAATATGTCAACTATTCATTCTAAACGATCCAAAAAATAACGTGACGTGAGTTGGTGAAATTACCAGAGCCAAAAACAGAATTATAAGTTCAACACAGTGGCTGTTGATTTTAAATATTGCCGTGTCCGTACTTTTACTCGCATAATAAAATATATATTAAAAGTGAAAATGAATATTAGGCTAAGAAAGTCACATTTATACAGTTGCACCATACACGAAAATTTATACAGATAGCTTTCAAGAGCTGTTGTGGTTCAGGAATCAGTAGCGATTGGCTCAAAAGGCACGTTCCCCATGTCGATAGGAGATTTGTGCTTTGCCGTGATTTGTCTTTTCTTCATTTTCGCAATGGGAAAAATTAGAGAAAGAAGTAGTAAGGTTAGGGATAAAGAAAATAACGATACAGAGAACATAGACAATACGGGAAAATTCTTCACTCTCAAGAGAATTCTCAATGAGCGGATATATCAACACCCCCGAGGGGATATTGAGATAGTAGAGCGACAATATCCCCGAAGAGATATTGTCATTCAAATACAGCTTAAACCGAGCTAGGTTTATAAACTTTCGCCGTTATTTTTTGGAAGCCATCCCGATCAGAATGCAATAACAAGATTATAACAGAATGCAATTTTCGTAGTAAGCTGTGTTAAAAATCTGGTCTCGTTAGTAGTTAAAATAACAAAAAAATATAACAAGTAGCAGGGCGAGATATAGTTTTGGAATATTTTTGTTATCTGTTTCTGATCGGGATAGTTCAGTTTATAACCCTTTTTTCGTCAGAAATTCCAAAGATCGGTCGTCGATACTACAAAAATACTGCTGTATTTTCTCTGTACTCGATTTGATTCTCTGAACTTCCCAGCTAACTCTAAGCTCTTTACCAAACTGGGTTAAGAACAATAGCATATCCTTAAGTTTCAGTTACCTGTGCATAGAATCATGTAGGATATGGAGAACCAAAAATCTGGATACACAATTGCGTTACTGCGGGGTAGCTATCTGAAAATAGAACTTAAGCTAAGCAACACGAGCAAATTCTCATGGGTTCAAACACCATACAACCCCATAAAAATACCATGAATATGGTCATCGCCAAATTTTACATCCATGAAAACACCATGAAATGGTCTCAAAAACCCATAAATACACATTAATATGGTTTTTTATATGGGATCTTCTGGACCATGGTGATGTGGTTTCCATGGGTTGAACCTATTTCAAACACTATCAAAGCACCTTGTAGTGGAGGTGAATTTGCACTATGAGCATAGGGGCTTTTCGTTTGCTCGTGAAGTCATTTTTATACAGTTCCACCATACACGTAACTCTATACAGATAGCGTTCAATAGTTGATTTACCACAATATCCTTTTGATCGTTTCGATTTATCTGCCATCTTCTCGTTCTCATTCTGGTATGACATTCCCAACAACATTATGAGATTATTAATTTGTAACTGAGCCATTGGAAATTAATATTAGTGTGATTTCATTGGATCCTGTGCTTGCAGTTCACCATTGCGTCATTCAGTATGTGTCTCCATCGATATCACAGTCTTGGTGTCATTAGATATTTGTAATTGCTTTCAGCACGTAAGGATTACGATGGTGTATTCGTATTATTTAGCAATTTATTCTTCGCTGGGCAACATTGTTTGATTTTAAGGTATTAGGCACAGCTGTTGCTGAATGGGCTCTCGTTATTGTTTGATCAGAAATAAATGGTTGTGTAAACGGCGTTGCTAGTTTAGCAGACCACGTTTAGTCGCGACTACGACTGATTTTTCAATATAGGGGCCCATTTTTTAAATTTTAGAAAAAAAAAACAGAAAAGAGATTTTTTGACATTGGTAACATTCATTGTAATGAAAAAAAATAAATGCATAATATTTCAAAGTGATGCACGACTCCTATAAACAGACCAAAAACTGTTCTTCAGAAAATATTCCGGAAGCGAGACGGAGAACCAAACTTACAGGAAGAGCCGTGAATACGGAGCTCCTCAGCGACTTAAAGAAGTACGTGTTTTTATTGTGCCTCATCTCACTTTTGCTAGTCCAATTAATGAGAAGCACGTTGATGCGCGGTCGGATGGTCAAGCAGGCAGAGTGTTCAGTGCTCTGTCAAGCTCATTCTTAATCATATGAACCAACATAAAAAGCGTATGGGGCTGGAAAAGTTCCTATCAGGTCACTAGATGCGTTACAAAGAGATAAAACAATAGAATAACTGCATTCCTTCTTGATCTTTGAGGAGCAATTGCAAATCGCTTGCCAAACCAAATATTATATTCTCTTTCTTAGTTTTTTTTGAAGATGCTTATATTGGACCTTCATTTTTTCGGCTGCCGTTTTATACCATGTTATAGGTATAAAATCCCCTAACTTGCTCAGCGTCATAAGTGCTCTACAAATAATGTTTTTTATTAATATTATTTGAATTTTTGCTATATTTCTACCTAAGGAGAGGAAATTAGGTAAACACAAAAATTTCTTCCTGGGGCGAATTTTTTACACTTTTTGAGGATGGCTCACAGGGGAACCATTAATGCGAATGGGATGAGACTTTTTGGTTATTATTGAACTTTTAACATTAAATTTTGTTCGATGTTGATTGACCTTTGCTTGACCTTCAATACACTCCTCTCAAAAATGTAAATTCAAACAGATTCTGGTCAGGTTTTAAGCGAAAAAAAAGTTTTAGGTTAGAAAGAAACTACAAGTTTTGTAAAAGCGCCAAACCGGAAAAAGCTCGTGTCAGACGGACGCTCGTTTTATCAACATTCCCCAACTGGTTCCAAGTCGATTGATAAATTAGTCTTCGAGCCAACCAGTTGCCAACGTACAACTTTTGAGAAACTTGCGGTGGGGACAACGAGCAACCATCTTCAAAGCTCCCGGAGAACTAAACTAGTTCGTATTACGTTAAAACCTTTTAGGAGTGTATTTATAACTAGTTTTAGATTAGAAGAATGCAAAAAATCGATGTGTTTAAATCAAATTTGCAGGAGACCCCCTTAAATCAGACACGAAACGTTTTCAGCAAATTGAGATAGATTTTCATTTTGTATTCATACGCCGGTGGCTACGCCAAATGTCAACTTTTAACCGATGAGCGATGGCTCAATAATTCAATGACGTCTGTCTTAGATGGATGTACATCTTAATCCAAAGCACAAGTGCGGCATGCGAGAAAAGGTTGACGGACCGCTTGGTTAAACCGCGGGTAAATAAAACCAAGACAAAGCAGGCCTTGTAAAAAAGCGACACTCCATCGCGTCGTGTCGCAGTGTGGGAAGTCAACTTTCTGAGTGTTTTCAGTGTCAACCGGTCAACCCCAAAATAAGCAAACCTTGGTTTGCAGGTAGCGTGGTAGAGTACCAGTTGGAAGTGCAATGCAACACTGTCATCGGTAAAGATTGGAAATAAAAATAGTAGGTACCTACTTGACCTTCTGGTTCATGGTGTATTATTGCTGTGTAAATTGAGTACATCTTGCCCGGAGTTGGTATACGGTACTGGTCAGTGAAAGGTCGCTTAAGATGCGATACCCGCTGGAAAGATAGGCATCTGCTTGCGGTGCACAGTGGGTTTCGAATGGCAGAAAGGCGGTCATAAATGATTTCTGGTTTTATTTTATATGTTTAGTGTATTTGAGTGTATTTGAGAAAGCTCAAATCTCACTATTCGATAAATTGTCGATCGTTTTGGCAGACACCCCATGACTAAAATGAAATTAAGAATAATACTGTTGACCAGCTATCCACAGTACTGAACTACTGTGCGCCAGCACTTTGCTAAGATAGTTTCACAATAAATATTGCTAATTGAACAAAGGCTGAGACTTTATTGAATTATTTCGTCTGTGTACGAATCAGTGCTCGTTCTCAGGATAGTTCGGTTGTCTTTTGGGCATCACCTGTTTTGGAAATAATGCCAATATGCAAAGGATGACTCGATAATTATTCCAACACGTTAGATTGATTGATGAATCGGCTATAGTTATTGAAATGGAACCAAAGTTTTACAGCTGTTCAGTAAAGGTATTTATTGCAGTCTACATAGGGTGATGAGCCCATTTGCGTCATGTTTCTATTATAACCCTACCCATTTGAAGCCGTTGGTTAGAGCAGTGTCTGCCATATTTGTTCAACGCATTGAGTCAAATGATAGCGCAACAATAGGAGCACCCGATTCGAGTTTTCGTTGCGGTCAAATACGAGAATTTCACTGTTTTCAGTGCATTTGTGTTATTATATTGGTTCTTAACAACGAAGCAAAGCTGTTGATGTCAATTTTTACGTATTCCATTGATTGTAGGGCGAGAAATTAACAAATTAGTGAGGCACCTTGCTTAGTATGGTGAAAATAGGCACTTCACCCTACGTCGATTACATTGTACGATGAGTTTGAATAAAATGCGTGACCTTTCGTTTTTCGTATCTTTTTGATCTTTCGAAGATCGCGCTTCATTATGGCCCAGTAGGTTTTGATCAGATGGAGTTCATGACAGGAATCTCACTGAGAATTGCACAGCTTAGCGGATGTAAACAATACACTCTAAAGAGAAGCTGGACAAATTTGAGTAAGTTCGGTCAAGGATGAAAATGGTTTTTTTAAGCAATTCGTTTATTTGATAAGGCACGTTTGAGTTAGCTTAAAGGTACTAATTTTGTTTTGTTTTACATTTCAAATTACTTAAAACTAGGGGATTGCAATTTGAGATGAAAATAGTTACCATGGGTGGTAATAGACCATTAGTGATTCCATACTGTACTGTTCCCTAAGAAATAAATTAGACTAAACCATTTTGGGAATGAAGAACCCAGAACCTAACATTAGTATGTCCAGAAATTTGCATTTCGACTTCGTCACATCAGTAGGGTAAGGTGGGGCAAATCCGACCGTTGGGTAAACCCGACCCCCCTCTGTTACCGAAAATCAGAAGCACTACGCAAACTAATATCAATGTTGTCGTGTAAAGCATCGAAAATAATCATAATGGTGGTATGACAGCATTTTATTAGTCTACATTAAGATGCTCATACGACAAAAAGTGTGTTTTTACAATTTTTGATTTGACTTTTGTGCATCATTGACTACAGGATATTTCTGATTCTTAAAGTGATTACATAATAAATGTAAGTGGATTTAAATTCTTTGATTTATGTCCTACAAAGTGCATAGATGAATTTAGTTCAACCTTTTTCATATATTTTTTTAATTGCATCGTAATAAAAAATGACGCGGTGGGGCAAATCCGACCTCAAAATGTTGGGGTAAATCCGACCGCTTTTTTGCTAAGAAAATTTTTATTTATCAAATTGAAATATATTTTTATTGTTATTATTTATTATTTTTATGCAAAATGGTTCATAATTACAAACGAAAGACACAAAAACGTGATGATTATATGGGAATGGGAATATCATTACGTGCTACTGCTCATGATTTTAGCATTCCAAGATTAATATTGAACTCCATTTTCTTCATGTTACAATTCAATAACACAACATTCATTTATTTATCATTGAAAACCCATAAAATTTGAGTAATATCTGCATTAAATCAACCAAAAACATAGGGGGTCGGGTTTACCCCACCATTTTTGAAAACAGCAATAATGAAGATTTTTGTAAAACGCTTGTATCTCAAGACATTCCGAAGATCTAAATAAAATGCTATATACAGAAAGTTGTCCAGGAGTCTAACCTTTAATTTGGTATATAAAACGACTTGAACCGATGTAAAATGAGCATTTTACAGCCAAAACCATTTACTAGGTCGGATTTGTCCCACCTTACCCTACTTAGCGCTAGATACACGTTAATCTAAAAATATTCACAACCTAACACTAGCGGCGTCCCGCAAGTATAGTTCCAGAAACCAGGTTTATTTTTCAGCCGGAAAACGGAATTTCTGAACCTTGTGCGACGATTCCGGTTAACATTTTTAGCTTGATGGGTATCTGATACTAAGTTAGTGTCAGATACTGATGAGATTATGAGACCAAGACGAATAGCAAATTCTTCGACTTACTGACCTGTGATCAGTGTATAAACCGAACCGACGAACAATGGTTATACGAAGTTGAAATTTTACATGAAAATCTATCAATAGTTCGAAAAATACGTAACCAAAGATGCTGTTTCGTTATCCGAAGGAAACAGAGGAAATGAAAATAAACGACAACTTTTCTATAAAACTCTTTCTACCACATAATTACTTATTAAATGCTTCTGACACTGAATAAAGCCGTGTGGTGTCCGGCGGGCTGAAATCTTTTTGAACTATTTCAGCCAAGAATAGAACCTCTGGGAACTGCTCCCATGTCGTAAGAGGCGACTAACAACATGCTAGAAGTTCCTAGGTCGAGGTATTGCTCCGTACCGAAGACTTAACCTGGGCGGACCTTAAGGTTCAGGGTTGTTAATCGATAATTAATCGTCATCGTCGATAATGTTAACCACCCGTCAACGTCATCGGAAACTCCGTTAACGATAATGTATCGTCGGATTCATCGTCATCGTCGATAATTCATCGGTGGCTATCGCGATACATTTTGCGTTACTTTCCCGTTTATTGGAGTTGAAATTGATGCGGTTAAATTTCAATTGTTTAGAAATAAATAACTATTGAAGGACAAGTTGTTGGCAGTTGAAAATCAATAGTTTGGACATTTTCTAAGCACAGGGGGGGGGGGGGGGTCCGACGATGTGTCAAAATCGAATTTTTTGTCAACTTTTCGGGAGTGCTTTATATTGAAGGGAAAGTTATTGGCAGTTGACAATCAATAGTTTTGGACATTTTCAATACACAGGAGGTTCGACGATGTGTGAAAATAGATTTTGTTCAACTTTTGGGGAAAGTTTATTATATTGAAAAAGCTATTGGTAAGTGAATAATCAGCTCCAATAAGACTTTAATTTGCCGCGTCTGTTTTAATGATTCTAATTTCAAGTTCCGTTTTTGGTAACAAGCCCGTCCATCAGGTTAACGATCCTTTGTATTTCCCTTCAATGTTCGATATAATCGTTCGTATACATGTATTTCACAAACAATCCGATATTAGAAATAGGAAACACTTTCGCTGATTTATAACATCTAGAGCTATCATAACTCTTTGTCTGTATAACGTGTTATCACTCGATAGTTTGCAACCCAAAAAATATATCGTAGAGAAGGAACAGCGAAGTTAGTCTAAATAATGTCGCAATAAATAGTGATCCGGCCCATTAAGCAGATAAGATTAGTTTTTCTGGGCAATACTCCCACGATCGGCTGTGTGGAGTTGAAATTGCTTTTGTTTAGAAAACATAGGATACTCTCGGTAGCCGGCTACCCAGATTTTAAAAGAACAAAAAAACTAAAGATCTTTTTCGAGCGATCGTGTTTTCGAAAACTAACAACTACAAACTAAGGGATCATCCATAAATGACGTAGCATTGTATGGGGGAGGAGAGAGTTTTGCATTTTGTGATGGTGTGTGGCGGCGGGGAGGGGGGGGGGGTGGGGGGTCATATCAGGCTATGTGGCTTTTTCAAAGGGGAGTAACTAACATCGGTTTTTATTTAAAACAAAACACGGGGACGGGGGGAGAGTTGCCGTCAGGCTGCGTAATTGCCGGGGGGTATTTGGAGGTTTGTGACGAAGTGCTGCGATGGGGGAGGGGGGTGGTGAAAGTTACTCAAAAAAATGCTGCGTCATTTATGGATGATCCCTAATAATAAACTATGCTTTACAGGTCGCATCGCTTGCTTGGAGCGAATCCTAGACCCTATTTCCTTCCAAACCGCCAACTCCGCGACACCTATGGAAGAGTCTGATGAACCTTCGGTATAAGATTCCTCATTTTATTCAAACGATCGCCGGGTAAAATCAGCACCGACACGATAGAAACCACGAATAAATTCGTCGCGTGATTGAATATTATTAAAAAATATAAGCAGTGCTCCTTATAGCCGGCTATCCGGAGTTCAAGTTGCTTATTTTGCTAATCGTATTAATACAACAAATGATAAATTTCCCAAATTCTCGGCAACCGGCTGCCCAGAGCAATTATTACATGATAACGCTATTGGCACACTTACTAACAACTCTCCCCATCCCGTGATACATGTGGAGATGCAGAGGATTCCTCGGTCTCTAGTAGCAACATGTATCGGACTAACATTCCTTCCTTTCCCAGAAGATCTGCATTCGGACGTGGCCGGCGTCGGTATTGATCAGCATGCAGGGATCGGAATAGATTGTACAATGTGGCTCATCATGTTATTCCCAAGCATGTTGTTCCAATCAACATTTTGCAACCTAATTTGGTTCTGGTCAATAACGGAGTAGCAACTACGGGCGATCTCTTATGCTTATGCTTATGCTTATGCTTATTAAATGCTTCTGACACTGAATATTGAAAGATTTAGGGAGATATTGTGATTTGCCCGAGATACCAGAAGACAGCGTCGATTTTCTGTCTTTTTTTTGCAAGTCAGTCAATGACCAGGAAAAAAACACAGCTATATGCAATTCATTGTCATCGAACGAATGAGGTAATCATTTATTTGCCAAATTAAAAATCTAGTGCGCGTATTTGCTAAGTGATTTCTCGATACGATACGTGGACATGTTTCCCGACTAATAAAACAAACAAAACAAAAAGTGCTCTTGACTGTCATACGTTAATTGTAAACAGCGATGTTGGACCTTGAGTTTCTTCATATTTGCCCACGGATGGCGCACGACCATCGACGTCGCGGCAAGACAAAACCAAACAAACGAGTTGTGCCAACAAAACTCCAACATCGGCAAACAAGTTAACGTAGTCTTGTCAAAGTACAATAGAAGCATAGATTCAAGGTGAAGGCTAGCCTTGTGTCAATAGGGGACGAACGTCTGTTAAGGTTTGTTCAACCAAACGATTCTCTTGGTTTTGGTTGAAGGATTCATTCTGACATCATTGATACAATCCAAACGAACAACTCGTATACAACTATAGAAACTTGATTTAATTGTTTTATTGGGATCACTTCGCAAAGTAAGAAACTCATCTCGATACTGTAGTGAAATTTATTTTTCATTTTTTTGTGAAAGCCTGCTCAGGATTCAACTGGAATCCATTCGCAAGACTCTGCTGGAATCAATCTCATAACGTTATTTTCAGAAATCCAACGGAATCCTGCTTGGAATGTTGACAGAATCTTTCTCAGACTTAGAACAGGGGAATTTGAATGTATCGTGTACCGGGTGATGTTTTGGTGCTAGGTTGGATATATTGTCTAACTGGCAGTAAGTTGGTGTCACTTACTGACGAGTGGAATACGAAACATTCGAATCCAATTTTTGTAAGTTAGATACTGTAAGTTATACTCTCATGCGCAAATTAGTTTATCCATTTTTTGCTTTGGGGAAAAATGTTGCATTTCTCTCACTGTCAAAGAAATTAATCTCTGGATTCTGTTCTTGTAGGACCATTCCCAGAAATCAGCTGGAATCCACATTAGGGACCATTCATAAATTACGTAACACAAAAAATGCCCAAAATTGACTCCCCCTCCCCCCATGTAACAAATTTTCACAAATTTCTCCATCCCCTATTACGTAACAAATTCCAAGAAAAAAAATTTTTTCTTTGGTGAAAACATGTTACGTAACGATCTAGCTAACTCCCCCTCCCCTATATCACAACATGTCACAACTTGTACTCCCTCCCTAAAAGCGTTACATAATTCATGAATGGTCCCTTAAAGCTCTGATAAGAATTTTTCTCAGGCTCCTGATTAAATCCTGCTTAGAATTTTGACAGAATCTTTCTCAGACTTCCAGTAAAATGCATCCCAAGATTCTGGATAAATCTTTCTTAGTGCTTTTGTGCAAAACTTCTCAAGAGTCTGTTGGCATACTTTTTCCGGATTCTTTTGAATTCATTGTTAGAATTTTGATGGAATCCTGCTTATTATTTTGAGTATTTCGTAGGTTATTGGTGATATTCATTTCTGGATTTAGAGTATTATCTTAGTCTTCTAGTGAATTCTTTCTCAGTGTTCTTGTGGTATCATTCTCAGAATTCTATTAGAAAACTTTCTTATGATTCTCTTGGAATCATTTTCAGCGTTCTGATTGAATTGTTCCCATGCTTCTGATGAAACCCTCGGAAATTCAACAGAACCCTGTACAGATTTGTGGTTAAATTCATCATAGGATTCTAGTGAAATCTCTCTCAATATTGGGGAGATATTCTTCTCATCATTCTTATGGAATCCTTCTTCGGATTTTTTTATGAATCCGGTCTCATGATTCTGCTAAAACCAGTTTCAAGCTTCTGATAAAATTATCTCAAGATCGATTAAACCTGCTAAGGGATGATCCATAAATGACGTAGCATTTTTTGAGTAATTTTTAACACCCCCCTCCCCCATCGTAGCATTTCGTCACAAACCTCTAAATAGCCCCCCTGGTAATTACGTAGCTTGACGGTAACTGCCCCCTCTTGTCACCGTAATTTTTTTTAAAAATTCTATTCTATTCTCCTTTAAAAAAGCTACGTAGCATGACATGACCCCCTACCCCCCTGTCGTCACACATCATCACAAAATACAAAACTCCCCCCTCCCCCATATAATGCTACGTCATTTATGGATGATCCCTAACACGAAAAAAAAATTGTCATGGAATCTGAAACAAGCACGATTTTACGTTACGAAAACAGCACCATGAACAAAAATCATGTGTTTTATTTATATGTTCAATTTCCTTCCAGTAACGCTTTTAATAATTGTTTTTGTTTGGTGAACTACAATCACGATTTCCGCCATGTCATTACCAAATGGATTTTTTGTACGTGAACTAATTTCACTATATCAACATTATTTAAAAAATCAAAGGTTAACGAGTGATTTTATTCATAGAATTAGGAACACTATTCAGAGTCCGACTATATAATGTGAACTGATTCATGATTAATTACGTCTTAAGCACTATCTGGTTTTCGTGACCATGAATTAGTTCACAAAATTAAAACATGTTTTCTCGTGAACTATTTCACTAAACTCGGAATATTATTCATGAATCCTTTCAATCATCGTGAACTAGTTCATGATTTCTAATATATGAGTCACGATCCGTGATCGTCCTTCACGAAATCAGTGTATTTTTATGTATACATAAACTGATTCCTAGCGAATCAGTCACAACTCACCTTTCGTGCTCGTGAAATAGCTCACAAAATCATGAATTAATTTTCATGTATTCGTGAACTAGTTCATGATTCCTAGTATAATAATCACGACTTACCATTCGAACTATTGAAATGATTAAAAAATCGCAAAATGGTATTCATGTATACGTGAACTGATTCATGATTCCTAGCGAACTATAAACGATTGACCAATGGTGGATCCAGGGCAGGGTCGTGGGGTCCGGACCCCCTCGAAATTTTGTTTTACTTGTTGAGAAATTTTAAATTAGTTTCTATTTTATATTACTTTCAAACTCACAATCATTCCAAACCAAATTTGATCAACAAAACTAATATTCATTAAATAAGGTTATTTCGTATTACGAATTGTACAATGTTCATTTTATAATTAAAATTTCAGACCCCTACCGAAATTGTTTTGTGGATTCGCCCCTACGGTACTCGTGAAAAAGTCAACAAAATCAAAAAAGATTTTTCATGTATTCGTGAGCTGGCTTACGATTCATAGAACCAAAAATCGTGTTCGTGATCTAGCTCACAAAACAAGATACTGCGAATCAGTCACAATATTATGTTGCAGTTCATAATGTCACGTTACTCTAAGTAAAAAATCCAATAGTAATTAAACATGAACTTGAGCCACATTACTCCATGTGGCAAGACAACGTGCATATAAATTACAAAAATCGTAACTAATATCCTGAAATCAGGAAACTTGTGACTAAAATATCAAAAATCGTGACTAAGATCATAAACATAAGTGACTCTCATCGTGACTGAAAGCATCACGATAACATAAATAGAAATTGCGAATTGAAGTCATGAACATAAATTGCCCAGCTCTGCCAGAAAAATCCAATACAAAACTCATGAACAACATATCACAGTAACATGACGAGAAATTACGAAAATCGCTACAAAGCTTCTGAAATCATGAACATCGTTTAAGTGTCGGTGCTTTTAGATGATAAACTTTATACAAACCAGTGTATCTTTAAATTGTGAAAAAAAAATCATAACCAAAACTAAACATGCCCAGGGAGCAACAACAGTAACCGGACCAAACATTGGAATAAAAATTGGCCACGATTTTCTTAAACCGTTCAGTTCACGAAAAAGTGATTTTTGCCTTTCTCATATAGAAAGGTTATGCAATCGCTCTAAAAATTGGCAAACTAATCCCGGCCCGGAGGGCCGAATGTCATATGCCATTTGACTCAGTTCGTCGAGATCGGAAAATGTCTGTGTGTGTATGTTTGTATGTGGAAAAAATGTCACCTCTGTTTCTCAGAGATGGCTGGACCGATTTGCACAAAGTTAGTCTCAAATGAAAGGTACAACCTTCCTATCGGCTGCTATTGAATTTGTTGTTGATTGGACTTCTGGTTCAGGAGTTGCGGGTGCGACCACACAGCGAATTCCGATATAAACTGAAATGAAAAATTGTTAAGGGGGGGGGTGAGTAAGAAAAAATTTCAAAATCGAATTTGTATTTTGGATGCCAAATGACTTTAAAATGCATGAAACGTTGAGATTTGATGTAATCTCAAAAAAAAATTGACGAAAATTGACTTTTTTGACTTTGGCACATTTTTGCCTTTCTCATATAAAAAGGTTGTATAGGCTTGTATAGGCTTAGGTAGGAGTATGCAGTAAGGGGTTACTACTTTAAAATTATAACTAGTTTAAAATTTCTTTCCTTCTTGATTCGCCGCTGGTTTCAAGCGTTGTTGCAGTGTCGACACATAGTATCTCAAAATCGTGGCTGTCGATCCATTGTATGTACTATCTGCAAATCGTACTGAATATGTAATATACATTTCCACCATTGTATTGAGCATAATGAGCCATGGAATCGTAGTTTGGACAAATAAGAATGGCACAATTGTACCACTAGATGGATTTAAACAGGTTTTTGTTCATGAATTTATCAACGGATTTTTTTCCGTGTAGAATGTTGTCAGAACCTTTCTCAGATCTTTGGTGAAATTCATCTCAGGATTCTAGCGGATTTTTTAGGGTTTTCTGCTGAGATCTTTCGCAGGGTTCTTGTGGAATCCTTCTTAGGATTTTAATGGCACCCTTTCTATGGATTATATAGGCACTTTTCTTAGTATGCTGAAGAAATTCTTCTCAGAATTTTGACAAACTCCTTATGAGGATTTTGGTGACATTCATTTCAAGATTCTGGTGGAATCCTTATTATTCCGGTTAAATCTTTCTCGTGATTCTGATGGAATTCCTCTCTCCCAATATCTTGATTGAAAACTGATTGCATCACATATCAGAATTTTATGAAATTTTTAAAACATTTCGAAAGGATTCTGGCGGAATCCGCTTAGTATTTGAACAGAATCGGTATTAGGGTTCTACTGGAATACCTCACAATATACTAATTAATTAGTATAGCCTTACCATACTTTTTTCAAAGCTGTCCTACTAGAGCTGTAGAGTTGGATTCTCAGAAGTACCACCCTTCAAAACCATTCACTACAATTGCAGGCGAGGCGGGAAATGTCTCCCACTAAAACCCTATTTAAGGCCCATCGTAGCAAGCGCTGATTCTAAATGTGATGAAACTGTGCCACGAAAAAAACTCGGTAGAAAATAACCCAAATTTCGGTAGAAATAGTTAAGAGAGTTCTTTACACTGTATTTTTATCGCTGTTAGTTTTTCGAAAATTCGAAAAAATGGCGTCACCCGAAAAGCAACGTCGCGAATTGATTTGGCTCAAGCACCTGGAAAATTCTCAACTCTCTCATTGGGACATTGGAAAACATCTTGGAATCTTGAAGTCACTGGAAAGTCGTGTAATTAAACATTACTACCAAACTCTGAGCATCAAACGAAAGGAGAAGTATGACCAGAATGGATGTTCTATAAGTGATCCAGATCACAAGTATGTAGTAAAAGCATTTAAGCGGAATCCAAATTGCAATGCTTCGGCCAGGGCCAAAAAGTTGAATCTGTCCAAGCATTTTGTTCAGAGAGCCAAGGATCGGGAGGGACTGCTTACGAACAAAATTCAGTAAGCTCCAATTCGTTATGAACGGGAAAATATGGTGGAAAATCTAAGGGCCTGGAGACTGTACACCCAGAAGCTGATGAATCCTCATTGTCTCATCATGGATGATGAGACTTACGTCAAGACAGACTTCCGGCAGCTTCCGGGGCTACTGTTTTTCACCGCCTAGTACAAGGAGGAAGTAAGAAAGCAGAAACTTTCAAAGTTTGCCATGATTTGGCAAGCGATCTGCTCATGTGGCAAACGGAGTGCGCCTTTCGTGGTTGCCGGTACTGTAAACGGAGAGATCAAGGAGTGTCCACAGAAGCGTCTGCTACCTCTGTTGAAGCAACACGAGTTCCCTACACTCTTCTGGCCGGCTCTAGCTTCGTGCCACTATTCAACTGTTGTCCTGGAGTGGTACGAAGCCAACGGAGCCACTTCCGTACCCGAGGACATGAACCCCTCCAACGCACCGGAACTAAAGACCATCGAAAATACTGCGCAATTATGAATCAGACACTACGAAAGCATCAAATCTGAGGAAGACATGAAGAAAAAGTGGGTTTTAGTACAGAATAAGCTGCAGCTAGATGTTGTGCAGAACCTAATGAGTGGAGTTATGCGTAAGGTGCGAGCGTACGGTTATGGTATTGAAGTTGAATCAAAATAAATATGCAAAAAGCTTTCTAATGGATTATATTTGATTGTCTGAAAGATTGAAAAGGATCGGTTCAGTAATTTTTTACATAGTTTTTTACGCTTCAGATGTGGGGTCGGGAAATTCCATGATCGCGTGGGAACGAGTGTTTGTATGTTCGCGATTGAGACGGCGTTTATAAATTTATAAACAACAAAAAGCTTAGAAAAAGGCATGACTTCTTGTTTTGAGACAAACCAACATTTTTCTTAACCACAGATTTCGACTTATGCTGCAAACAGATTTCAAAAAAATATTTGCATGGCATCCCTGCTTCGGAAATGCGCATATGGCTCAATGAACAAGCAGCCATTGGTGCCTTAAAATGATTTCGCTAGGTTTTCAAAGCAGCGTGCTTTTAGTGAACTACCGCATGTTTGCGAGATCACGGACATCTGTATCCGTGGATGATCGCGCAGTGCTCGAGCGTTTGTACGTTAACGTGTTTGATCGTATGGGCGTGCGCGTTACAATTTTTTAGCCGTTAAAACGACCAAAATGACAATAACCTGAGTAATCATTTGCCGAACATCACAACATCGAGTTTAGTTTTCAATTTGTTGTCAGACTCTGCTCGGGATACGAGCCAGTCTAGAATGACTAAACTCGATTTGGTTTTATATACAGGGTGTTTGGTTCATGAGTAAGAATCTCTTTGGGGGTGATTTACTGTCATATTTGGAGCAAAAAATCGTTCCACACATACCATCAAATCTCAACCGTTACTAAGTTATTGAACTTTTTGTGTAAAAAACTTAGTTGTCTTAAAATAGCTCTAACTCAAAAAATATACTTTGTATTTCAAATATTTTAGATCCATTGGATAGGTGAGAAAATTTTCCACTGAAAAGTGTCCTCAAATGTGTCAGCTAATTAGGTTAAGTAATCTTTTCACAGAAATTTATTTAAAATTTAACAATTTTGATCGATTTTTCGTTCACTTCGCGAAAATCTTAATAGTTAACATCACTATTTTAATAATTCAAATTGTTAGTCTTGAAAAGTTGTATAATTTGTTCTTTGACATGATACACTTATCTTGTCTTGTTTTCATGTGTTTGGGTTATTGAACTTGGATATTTTTATCTCATATTCACTAATACTAGCTCTTATTGAAAAAGTATGGCACTTATTGTCCTTTTCTTATTTTTATTCGAAAGCCAGGAAAATTTTGCAGAGAAAAATGTATTAATACCTTTCAGTTAAGTGAATTTAGTATTCTTTTAGAAGTTAATTAGTTTAAAGTTAGTGTTATTATTGGCATTTTCGTTATTTTCTTAAAATAGTAAATAATAAACTTCACCATTATTATCATGGAATTAATGCATATCAGCAAGTTCTACAATTCTTCCTTTGACTTCATTCAATTATCTCTTTTAGTGTCGAAGCAAAATCAGTTTTATCTTCTCGTTTCATATGCAAAAACAACGATTTCGAACCCACTGCATTTGTGATAAGGCCATGCTGTGTTAACTATTAAATTGCAGCGAAATGAAAAGCAATAGGGATTAAGTGTCAAATAACAAGTTATAGAGAATATTAAGGGGCACCAAATGAACAATAGTGACGATAATTACAAAAATCACCAAAATACGCAAATTTTGAGTTATTTTACTAGTAAAAAGTCATGTAGTACACTTAACTAAAAGATATCTATACATACATCGAATGGAAATTTTCTCAGCTTTCCAATGAAACCCTGATATTAGCGATATAAAGCATATTTTTTAAATTAGAGTCTTTTAAGAACTTTCAAGTCAATTACAGGAAAAATTTAGAAATCAAATTACAAGGAAACGAGAAGAGATAGGAATATTATGTTGAAGAACAAATTATGAATCATCCTCAAACCCAACTTTTGGATAATAGATATTGCTATAGTCATAATTCATTATTTTGAGAAAATTAAAAAAAACCTCATCAAAAACACTAACTTTTAACTACTTTACAACTAAAAGGCAATTTAAACTAATTACCTGAAAGGTATGAGAACATTATTCAATAGAAAATTTTCTCACCTTTCCAATGGCACTAAAAGATTTAGAATACGAGGTATACTTTTTGAGTTAGAGGTGTTTTAAGATAAACAAGTTCTTTACACAAAAAGTTCAACAACTCTGTAACGGTTGAGATTTGATGGTATGTGTAGAACGATTATTTGCTCCAAATATGACAGCAAATCACCCCGCGAGAGATTCTTACTCATGAACCAAACACCCTGTATTAACATAGGTTTATATATCGCAAGGTGATTTTGGGGAAATATCTGCAACCTGTAAAAAATAGCCAAAGTCGATAAGACTGAACAGGATGCCCGAGTATTCCGGTTCAATGTGGCATTTCATCTTTCACCGAAACAAAAAATGCTGGAAAATGGTATTTTACAGAAACCAGGCAGCCAGAATCGCCAAATCGCTAAAAAAAAATCGCCAAATCGCAAAAAAAAAGTAGGCCAAGTAATTGAAAAGCGCAGCAAAAAAAGAAAGCGGCACAAAAACAGTTTCAAAACGTTAATTCTCAAAAGTCAGGAAAAGTTGATGAAGGTGCCGCTTGGATTTTAAAGACCCTAATGCATCAGGAAGAATAAAAAAACAGAAGATAAATGGTACCCGTCGAACAAGGCTTACTGTTGCTAATCATGGTACTTGGAAGGTGTCCAATTTGCATACCCGGAACAAAAATGGCATCATCTGCATAATTTTGATAATTTTGCCGATTTCACTGCTTTCGTGAAACGCTGATTTATTTTCTAACAACCGATCTATTCGAAAACGAGGATCACTATCTTGTTCAAAGATTTGTCTGTGGCACAACGACGACAGACGAACAGCTGTGCGGCTAGCCCCGAACAGCTGTCTATTTAATCGGAAACGAAAAAATATTTGCATTTATCCTCGACTAAATTCCAACCCGAGAAAGGGATATCCCGAAAACGAACAAAAAAGTTCCTCATGACTAGTGTGGTTTGGCCATTTACAACGACCCCATTCGAAGAAGATTTAAACGAGGGAACGAAAACTGAATATTCATCGGCCATTTGTTTTCTAGTTTCAGTATAGGTCGCAATTTTTTAGACCAAATCTACGCGCTAAACCGGTTCCAGATGCCATACTGTTCGCTTAAACTGTGTGAGTTCGACTTTCGTTTTAAGTGCAACAAAAAGATCGAAAAAAAGCTACTTCTCACACGTGCAGACCACTATGCACTCAGTCAGTGGCCGAAAAACGGAGTAGGTACAGAGTTATGTTATGCAACAACCGGGTTGTGGCTTTCGGTTGACTGGCGTGGCATTGAAATGTTGGCCCAGTTTGTCCTTTTCCGACTGGTTCCGAGTTACTAACCTTCATTCGGGTTGACTGTTGTTGGCCCTCAACCGTCTTGTCACTATTTTATGCTCAGTAGGCTATTGCCTGTTTTTTCATACGGTGATAATTTGAATTGCTGTCACATCATCAAGAATTTACAATAACATTGTATAAACAAACGCTTTCCTCTATTCCCCTACAGGATTCGTCGTGGGAGGCTTTGCCGGTTTCGGTGTTACGGCCGGTGCTCACCGGCTCTGGACCCACAGAGCGTACAAGGCGAAGCTACCCCTGCGCATCATCCTGATGATCTGCTTCTGCATGTCCGGTCAGAACAGTTTGTACGAGTGGATCCGGGACCACCGCATACACCACAAATACTCCGAAACGGATGCAGATCCGCACAACTCGAACCGGGGCTTCTTCTACGCCCACGTTGGTTGGCTGATGCTAAGAAAGCACCCGGAGTGCATCAAGAAGGGCCGCCTGATTGACATGACCGACGTGATGGCCGATCCGGTGATCCGCTTTCATCAGAAGTATTTCCCGCTGCTGAAGGGACTGTTTACGTACTTCATTCCTTCGATGATTCCGTGGTACTTCTTCGGCGAAGATTTCATGCTGTCGTTCCTGGCCAACTGTCTGCTGAGAAACACGCTCACCCTGAACTTCACCTGGTTGGTGAACAGCGCAGCGCACATGTATGGCCACAGGCCGTACGATAAGTATGTTTTTTTTTCTCGTGACTGAACACGAGGCGATAAACCATAACTAATTGATGTTTTGGTTTTTTTTTCACAGCCGCATCCGACCGGTGGAAAATAAGTACATTTCCATCGTAGCAATGGGTGAGGGGTGGCATAACTATCATCACGTGTTCCCCTGGGACTACAAAGCGGCCGAGTTGGGCGATTACCGCTTCAATGTGACCACCTTCTGGCTGGATCTATTCTCCCGGATCGGTTGGGCGTACGATCTGAAGGAACCATCGAAGGAGCTGGTTCAACGGACAGTCAACAAATATGGTATGTCACTTATCGGGCGTTGTTTCCTCGTAGTTTCTGAAAATAAATATAATCTTTACTTCGCTATTTCCTTTTATTCTTTTCTGTATAGGTGATGGAACATACATCACAACCAAGATCGAACATCTCAAGGAGGAACCGGATCCATATTTACTCAAAGCCCAGTAGAACAATTTCATTTCATTCGCATTAGTAAAGCTCCGTGAGTGTGTTAAGTTTTAACAGTAAAGATACTAGAGAATATAAAGTTTTAATTTTAAGTTTTTGTTGGGTAGTTTTTCATCCGAAATCCGAGATCCTGATAACTATTTAGCTGCAAACTTTTTGACGGAATCTTGAGAATAAAAATTGTCGCTTAGATCAAGTTACATCTAATGTCTCATTTAAACTTAAACAGACGAGATAAAAAACAACGTAAAACCCACGACGTAATCCGTGCTCAGTGACTGTTACGAAAGATCCCCTGATGCAAACGAGAGCCGATCTGCGACGACAGCCGAAACAACAAGTGTGACGGCGCTTGTTGTTAGTCGAGTCGGAATTAGGTTAGACGCAACTTCAAACTAGCCTCTAGCGAACCCAGCATCAACTCAGCTGTAGTGGAGCAAGGCGGACGGACGCCACTTGAAAATGAAAGAAACGGGTGACCTTTGTCTGCGCCGAGGTAAACAGGTCCAAACGAACGAAAAGAAGTTTTAGAAGTGGGTTTTTTTCGTGAGTAACATTTTTCCCCTCCATTAGAGTAGTTAGTATGCAAATTGTTATCACGGTGTACCTGTAAACAATTTGACGTAAATAGGCGTGGTGAAACGAAATTTGGCATGGCATGCACAACAAGAATTGAATTATGTGTGTAAAGTAGTCCGAAAAAATTATTTTCAAACAATAGGCCATTATTTAAAAAAAATACATTTCGTAATTCGGCTCTTTACTGACACACTTAACCTCACTTTTCTTGACAATTCATTAGTACTGTTTACTATAGTTACTCTATTCATAGTTAGGCGGAGACACTGTGCGGAGCCAATTGAACATGTCAAATGCCGGAGCCAATCGATCATGACGTCACATAACATGTTCTTTTCGGATGTTTATGGAAAAGGTATTGTGATTGTGGTTATTAATTATTTTACATTTTCCTTGTGCTATCGAGCGTAGAAAAAAGAAAATGAACAAAAAAAATTTTTTGTACCGCCAAGACAAGTATGAAACCACATCATATCATCGGATTCGTGCATGTAAAGTTCTTGCTGACAACATCAACAATGAAATTATTATGCTAGAGCTTGAACATTTGCATCGGATGCCAGTATTTTCTTCCTGGAATAAGAGCTGCCAGTTTCCGGCTTTTGTGTCCGCCTAACTATGAATATAGTAACTATACTGTTTACTTGGAATTAAAAAAAATATGGACGACTAGATTCGCTTGAAGCGATGGGAATTTTTCTGAGTCCATGTAAACAGTACAAGTGAACTGTCAAAAATGAACACTAGATCATTTGTGATGTCAACGTAAATTACTCAATTCTCAAAGCCCTTCCAGTGAAGTTTTTACCCTCGGCACTGCAGGAAAATAAAGGAAAAAATGCAATAAGGGAGTCCTCTAGAAATATGGCTTCAAAGAACCCGACTTTTTTGTATTTTTCTACTTGAAAACATGTTGTAAATGCATAAGGTTTTCAGGGAATACGCATTAGGTTAGTTTTCTGGAAGTTTTGAACATGGTTCGCGCTGTCCCCTACAACTCGCCTTCGCAGGTTTCCCAAAAGTCGTGTTTTTGCAACTGGTTGGCAAGATATCTCAGAAACTAATTTATCAATCGACTTGGAACAACTTGGGAAATGTTGAAAAATCAAACCGCTATCGTTTTTCACGAGCTTTTTTTCGATTTTTAATTTTTACAAAACTTACAGCTTATTTTCTAACCAAAAACACGGTAAAAATTAAGTTTTACCATTACGCCAAATTTTCGAGATTTTGACAAAAAACCGTGAAACCATCAGATGAATTACATGTCCAGAATCCTGCCAAGCGTTTTATGATACATTTATGAGAGGGATGCATTCAAGGACAAGCAACATTGAACAAAAATTCATGTTAAAAGTTCAATAATAAAAGATACGAAACAATAAAATCGCATCCTATTCTCAATAATTGTTTTCCAATTCATCCTCAAAAAAGTGTTAAAAAAGAATTGTTTGCAGAGGACACCTTTACACACATTTATCTTTTGAAAGTAGCGCTCAGAAAATTATAGTTTTTAAAGAAAACAATTATAGTATTTGAATGGAACTATATCTCTTAAAAAATACGAGAAATTGGAGTTTTGAGATATTTCGTACCCAAAAAAAACCCAATTTTTTTAACGTTTCTGGTCTATGCCGCAAATCAGAATTTTTGTCCTACTTGCGCTGTAGAGTTAGCGTCTCGGAAGGGCTTCCCGTCGAAATCACTTATTACAATTGCAGACGAAGCTGGAAATGTCACCCACTAAAATACTGCTTAAGGCAGCGAGCCGTGAAACTGAATGTGATATTTATTGTACTGTTCAAATAGGTGCGGACGATCGTGTGTATCATCGCGAAGGGATCGAGCGTTTGTATGTTAACGTGTTCGGTCGCGTGGGCGTTTGTACGTCGCGTGTGCTAGCGTGTATGTTACTTCGTGTGCAAAAATTCGATTTTAAAACCGCGTATCCATTCGCATGTTCGCGTGTGAATTTGAATGATTCCCGATCATGTCACCATGGAACGTGTTGCCTAGTAGATAAGAGCGTCATTTTTTGATTGGTTCAACTAAAGGAATGGAGTACGGACTTCCGGACGTAACCGATACATGATCGCGCGAACACGGACGTTAGTAGGTTCACGCTTGAGACAACGTTTGTGAATTTATAAGTGCTAAAACGTTTTCTTAGTCATCGGGGAGTTATCCTGTTTTTGAGACCGCGGGTGCAGGTGTGCGTGGATGATCGCGAAGGATCGAGTGTTTGTATGTCAATGTGTTTTTATCGCGTGTGCTAGCGTGTATTCTTGAATGATCGCGCTTGGACCGTGCATCTGATACTTGATTTTCAGTGTATGGTTCGGATTCTAGAACAGAGTAAGTGTCCCCATATCACTGGACATGTCACCATGGAAGGAGTTGTCTAGGGGATATGCGCGTCAGTTATTTGATTGGTCCAACTGAAGGCATGGACCTAGAACCAAAGGTAGAGATTTCCGGACGTAACCGATTCATTATCGCGCGAACGCTTATAGGTTCCCGCTTGAGACCACATTTATAAGTCTTTTAGTGCTAAAACATTCATTTAATCACCGGGATGTCTTCATGTTTGCCAGACCACGGGCTTTGGTGTGCCAGAATGATCGCGAAGATCTTCAGCGTTTGTATGCTAACGTGCTGAATGCTAGAAGTGAGAAAAATTCTTCATATCACTAGTGTTCCCGGTCATGTCGCCATGGTGTTGTTTAGTGGCTATTGAGCGTCATTTTTGATTGGTTAGACCTGTGGCGAGGGTAGGGACTTACAGACATGACCGATTCATGATCGCGCGAACATATGTGTTTGTAGGTCTGCGCTTGTGACCGCGTTTGTGAGCTTATAAGTGCCAAAATATTCACTTAATGCTTCAATGTTGGTGTGGTCACGGGCGTCGTATGTATGGGTGATTGCAATTATATGTTCGCGTTTGTAACCAAGTATGTGTTATCGCAAATGGCACGAGCGTTTGTACGTTTGGAATGGGAGAGATTGTGAAATACACTAACAATATGAGTAGTAAATATGCAATTGATTGTGTTAGTGAGTGTTAGTATGAGTCTAATTTAAGAAATAGTATAAAAAGGAAAAATAACATGCCGAATAAAGATCAAAATTGTGAAAAAAAGGTGAAATAGAGGCTTTTAAATACAATTGCGTTCTATTGAATTTTTGCCATACCATGCTGACCGGAAAAGGATGAGTCACGTGCGCCGGAAAATTAATCATACCTTAATTTATCCAATCCGAGCTTTCCGAATGAATCTAATCGAATACTCGAGTTGAACAACGGAAAAAAGTGACCAACTAATTCTAGGAAGGAAATGAATGCAAGCGAGACATTACCCAATATTCTATCATATACGCCAGGTCTGCCTTTTGGTTTGTAGTTCACCGCACTATGCTTTCAACAGAAAGCGATAGAAATTAGGTGTCTTTTACAAAGTTGTAGAGCAAGCCTTTTCAATGACACACTCAATTCGGTGCGGCATTTTCCCAACGGCGGTGTAGTCAGTAAATTTAGAAACTGATATCCAAGTAAAGTGAGATTTGTTTGTTGATTTTCAGTGAAATATTTTCCGAGTCTCAGCAATGAAACGTCACTTTTACTGAGATCTCAGTAAAAAAATTGTTTACTCAGATATCAGCTTGAGTTTAGAGTTCGGCAACAGATGCGAAAAAAAGCTGAGATTCGGTAGGAAAAATTAAGCGTGTGTGCGGCGAATGTTGGAGTTGAAATTTATAGTCAAAAGAGGACTTATATCATATGTCAGGTAAATTGATGCATACAATGCCACCTAGCGGTGAAAATGCAAGTTAGTAGGGTTCCTCCACGTTGATTACCGAAAAATCCCATAAAACTTCGAACACGTTGGTCCGGTAGCTAGAGTTGTCCGATTTAGCTCAAATTTGGATAAAACACTCTTGGTGGGACTAGGAATCGACTCAATCGCGAGCGGATATCACAAATTTGTTTTTTTCCTTAGCACTCTAATGTACACAAATAGATCTTATGTGCCTATTTTGCTTACAAATTGCCCTGCGAAACTTTGTTTGAACTTTCAATTTACTAATAATAATCACTGAAATTGTTTAAAAATTTGGTAAGAGTGCACAAACGGAAGCACTACGATCCTCCTTATAGTGGTCTAACTGAGTTCTGCGAAGTTTTCGCTGTCAAAATCACTCTCTATAATTGCAAATGAGATGGAAAATATCAATCACAAAAATACTGCTTAAGGGGTCATACATGTTGAGGTCGGTCAAAATATCGAAAAAAACATATTCTTTTATCCCAAAGTATAGGATCTTAAGAATATTTTTTGCTGGCTGAAAGAACTGCAGCCTCTGGCTTAGTGTATTGGGACTAAATTTCGCGCAAGTTTGTTTTAAAAAGTATGATGTCGCGTCCCCTACTTTTTCTACTCTTATGAAATATTCTTCTGTGAGCGCGTTTCAGTAATCGATTTTTATACCAAACAAATTTCGAACTGAAACCGCTTCTATCTTGTTTCTCCTCCATCGTCTCCTAATTTTGAAGCGGACCAATCGACTATTAATAAATATGATAAAAGATGCTAACAGTATCGGCCCTCACTCATAAATACATTTTTTTTTCACTACAACTGTGCTATCTTTCTTCTAGATCTTAAAAGACAATTTGAAAATCCCTGTTCTAGTCGATATTGGTAGTTGTTATGATGTTTACTCAAACCAAATGCCCATTTGAACCACTAGAATTTCAACATGAATCAACCATACCGATCCGGGGTAGCGATTCGTCATTTCTAAGACTCAAAGTGATTGGTCGAGTCAACATTCTTCCAGGTGCCACTCCTGCACTCCTTCCCTGGGCTAGCCAACATAACCATAAAAGCCAACAGCTAGCACATGTATCACCACCCAAGCGATGTGATCAATTCACTGTAAGTAGGAACATCCACGAACCGATTCGTGCCAAAGACAAGGCCACAGGCTCGGCACCAGACCGTCCCATTTCAGTAAAAACAAAATAGACTTGTGCCTGTCGCTAACTTTCTGAAAGCCCCAGAATTTATATACTTTGTTATCAGTTAGCACCACCCGGGGGGAACTTTGCCCTATACCAACTGCTCTATCGCGGTTGCGATGTGATATCCGAACCGAAATAATATTTGATGACATATAAAGGGCACAAAATCCTACGAAAAGCGGATCTGGCCGGTAACCCAATGTCTCATCTCATTCTTAGTTATACATAAGAAGTATACCTATGATGTGATGACGGGAAGAGTAGATAAGGGACCATTCATAAATTACGTAACGCGAAAATCGCCCAAAATTGACTCCCCCCTCCCCCCATGTAACAAATTGTCACAAAATTCTCTATCCCCCCTCCCCTATTACGTAACAAATTCCTCGAAAAATTGTTTTTGTTCAGTAAAAGCATGTTACGTAACGATCTAGCTTACTCCCCCTCCCCCATATGTCACAACATGTCACAACTTCTCGTATCCCCTCCCCCCCCTAAACGCGTTACGTAATTTATGAATGCTCCCTAAGTGACTCCCGTTTTGCTCTCCGATGGACCACACCAATGTAATGATTTGTTAAAATAATTTTTCCTAATGAAAAAGTGGTCTTTTTGTAAAAATCGTCCCTGGTCGCAAAATTTTTTTTTTCGATGAATCATTTTGGGACACCACGTGTCCCTATACTAATGAAATCTGTTTGGTTTTATACTTTCAGTTGGGCTGTTGGACTGGAATCGCAGTCACGGAGATTTTATAAAGTATTTCATAAAAATATGGCTACATACTTTTACAAAAATTCAAACTTTTTAGTTATCCACACCTCTACATATATAACCGCTTAAGATAAAATTGCAGAGTGGCGCAATTTGACGTTTAGTTTTCAGTGTTCGGTTCAATTGACGGACGAAATTGAGCTCACCACCTCTTCCCCCCTCTCTGGAGTATGAGACTTGTTGCCTGGTGCATTAAGTTCCATATTTTAGAATGAGATATTGGCGCTTGAAACTGCGTTTATGGATTCATAACAGCTAATACGGTAACTTAATCGATGATACGTTTCTAAAAATAGTGAGATCATGAGCGTAAGCATGAATGGTCACGAAAAGCTCAAGCGATTGTATGTTATTGTTCTTTGAACCTCGTGATTTTTTGTAAATTGATGGAGCTACACAATCAATGCGTCGATTGATCTGATAGCTTTAGGAGCTCTTTCTTGCTATAGTAATTTAAAATTCCTACATGTTTGAAGTTTACGACAAATTCCAGAATTTGACAGATAATTGTTATTGCGCTGCCAATTATTAATTATTCGTTCGCAACCATTAAGTGGACATAAAAGGATTCATGAGTAATTTTTGCAAGGCGCGTATAATTTTAACTCCACACATCTTCTTTTATCTTTAGCTACAGCTAAGTTTAACCCCAAAACAGTTTAAAGTTTGAAATATAAATGTTCAGCAACTACCATCATTCGCTCTCGTTCAATATTATTTCCAAATCGATCGACCTTCAACCGGGAACACCCACTGAGAACCGTAAATACTATATCGCGATCGCATTCGCAAAATTACCCAACTGTCTATCCTCTCAGCCGCATTGCTACCTGCAAGCAATAAACTCACCAGCAGCGATGATTAAGTACATCAGAAACCTTAACACCGTTCCAGATACCAATAAACATCAACGCCACACCACGTCTGTGAAAGAAGAAGATTGCAGAATAAAGAAATGAAACTCTTCTGATGCCATCTTCACTCTCATCAGGCTTGACCCCGATTGGTTCACCGCTCGGTACTGCGCAAAGCGGATCGCGTACGTACTTACGCTTCAATAGCCAAGCCCCTCGCCGTCGCGCGGCTTCGTCGTCTCCGCGCTGGTAAGTAATTGCAATTATCGATACGGACACGCCGCGTCACTGCCCTGGTAGTAGAACTGAGAGATGACCACGAACTTTAACGCCCAATAGACTAGCGCATACATATGTGTCTACCTACGACCGTACTAACCCGAGGTGTCACGTTCTGTACAGTCTCGCATATTTGTTGAGGTTAGGGAAGGTCAGCTGACAAGTAAACAAAGAGCTGAAGAGATTAGTTAAGCATAGTAGGTTGAGGATTTGTGCGATTTTTATAACCTTACCCAAATTGACTATTCAAGATAGACACGATTTTTTAAATGGTTAAAAGTTTGTATTGTGCTGAGAATCTCCAAATATGCTAAAAAAATTGTGTGAATCCATAAAATTCAACAGATATTATAACGCCAGTAATTTAGAAACTCTAGAAAGTCAGTCTTCTTTGTTCCGAATTGCTCCAGTAATGAAAATAAAATACTTAAATATTAAAGTTCTGAAACAATAACTTTGGATCAATACTTGTGTTCAAAACTACAAAGTCATGGAAACTTAGAAAATAAAATCTTGGCTTCTCATTCAATAAAATCTCTTGGACAAATGGTTCGTGATAATATCAAAAAAGCAGTTCAAGGATGTCGAAATTATGTGCGTCCTTTTATTCCCTTAAATCAGAAGAAAAAGTAACCCAACAAACAACGAAAGCTGAACAAGCCTCTGATTTGAGAGAATAAGCTGTACAAGAACTGTTGAAGCCATTATCCAGTTAAATTGTTTGTTGAGAACACTTTTAACAAAAGAAATGACCCAGCAAAAGACACTAGACTTTTTCCAATTCAAGTTTAAGTGACGATCGATACGGCTTCTGCGAGTCAAAGCACTGACCTATCCTTGTTTACACCCGGAGCGTACATACACACCGCAAAAGCTCGCGACAAATTGCAACTCTGGAATATCATGAATGAAGTGGCCCCCTTTTGCGTCTGCGGGGCGGACGACGACATACAGACAGACAGACAGCCGCAGGAGACGAGCACCGCGCGCCGTCATATTACAGCATATGCCGCCGCCCCACTGCACTGCACTGGTAAGAGGCAGGCTCGATAATGCCCCGCCGGACTAGCAAACGCAGTCAATGATCGCGCCTGTGAGGAGGCATAACAAAAAGTAACTCGTAGTAGGGTACCAACGTCGATTTATGCCGGGTGGCGAAGCAATCAGTTTGGCTGATATACATGATTCATCTTGGACAGATAGAATATTCGTTGGATCTTTGAACGTCCGATTATTAGATAGTTATATTTTTGGATTGGAAAACTTGCCATTTTTAAATTTAGATCTTTGGATGATTGGTCTTTAGATTTTTCAACTCTATCGGATCTTGGACCTTTGAATCATTAGAGCATTTTCTCCTAAATATTCGAATTGCTTTGGATCGCTGAAGTTTTGGATGTTTGAATTATTATTATATTTGAACATTTCAAAAAGAATTTATCCCTACAATTAAATGATCCAATCTATGAATCTTCCTTTCCGGAATGCTCAATGCTCCTTTGTCTTGTGTTGAGCAAGAATTTGATGATCCACAAGAGAGAACATCTTTCATAAGCTCGGGGAAGTCTAGGAAAATGAGAAATCTCTCATCCTCTAGACTACCTCATAAGGGATCCAAGGTGTCAACCTCTGAGAGTGCGACAACATCCAATACACCCATTGTAAGTGTTGTCTTGAAACCGAAGCAATTTGCTCCCGAACGTGGAAACATCCTCATTTTTTTAATCAATCCAGTAGTGACCTAATTAATTTTGCTGACATCATGGACTTAATTTTCACAGTATGCAACATTACTAATCCTCTTAAAAGTCGTTTAATACGTTTCCTCACTATAGGGCAAGCATATTTGAAGCGGTTGACACCTAAATGACCCCTCCTTGCAGCGATCGTATCCTTCGATAGCTAAACCATCGAACGAGGTTACCAATTCATTCACAATATTTTAGAACAGTACAGTGAAACAGCAGATGTAATTTTACTAAATAGTTTCCAATTTGATGCCTCCACATTATGTGAAACTTCCGATATAGATCTCAACTTCCAGGACTTTAATATCATTCGTTGGATTCCAGAACCCCTATGATGGAGTACTTTTGCGGATTGAAAAGTGCAATTCTTTCAGTCGTATTAACCTTCCTACGACACCAACCATCGAAGTTGTCGCTTGTCGAGTCCTTATCAAAACCAAAGATCTTTGAATTGCTTCCAGGAGCATTGGTACACTAGTGCCACACAGTGACATAATTATACTTTAAACGGGTCACCTACCGAACCCCCTTAACCTTTAGAACAAGCTTTGTGGATACTAAACTTTTCCAAAGTGTTGCAATATTCAGTAGTGGTTTTGAAATACTTATTGAAGGTTAAAGCATACTTTAGAAGGGTGGTGTATGTAATATAAATTGTGCATGTTTTGAAAATTGAAGTATCATTTTCGAAATGTAAAAGGGTCATTCCACATATTCGCATCTTCGCGTTAAATAAAACTAGTAAATTTATTGGGATATATACAATTGTAATGCTAAAAATAAATTTATTCTCTAGATAGTAAATAGAAAATGACTGAAATTCGAATTCAAGGTAATGGCTTTTAATCACTGAAATTGTACGATATTCTTTTCGTAGTGTAATATAAACATTTTTACCTTTCCTAATCATTACATTTTGATTAACGTTGGACTTCCGATGTACACAAAAACGTTTGCTAAAAGTATGCGAAATGTCCCCTAGTTCTTGCAACTTACATATTTGTAACACACTCACCAGCAAAACGAATCGAATAGCACTGGTTGATAGCTTCGAGCAGATCGCCAAATTCATTCCATTTTAACAAACACCACACTAATTGAAATTACCCTTTCTCATTTGATCATATGATCGGCTCTATTGTTTTCACACATATTTATTACCATTCCAAAGCACATTTCTTGAGCGTTTTTCAAAACGACATATCTGCAATGAGTTACTCTCTTTGTTTACTTTCTCTTTCGATTTTTACGGCGTCGCTATAAAACTTTCCACTTATTTACAGTATAGATCGAAAGACGGTGGTTTTAACTAGCATATTATGCAAAGAGTTGAAGGATAAATGTTAAAATGACCGAATTGTTAACAGAAGAGAAAGTAAACAAAGAGAGTAACTCATTGCAGATATGCCTTTTTGAAAAAAAAAAACGTTCAAGATTTCCCATTATATTCTAACCCATACGATTTCACAATCAATACGTTGTGGTATTCTCACCCGGATAATACTGAATATAAATCATTAGATGGTAGCTCTTCAAACGCATTAACAGCCTAACTAACTATATTTCACTAGGGCACTGTTTGGAATTGCAAAACGCCTGCTTATAAGGTAAAGCTCAGCTGATCGATAGAAACCACTCAATTAACACACGCACACATCTGCATGGATCTCAGCCAAAGCTTAACATAACGCCGGTAGTGAACCGCATCACCTGAGCCGAAAGAAAAGATGGCTACCATCTTCTAAAGATGCACAAGCTGACATGGAAGAGTCTCTATTTCACTAGACACTGCATCGCATTTACTACGCCAAAATAATCGCCGCCCTTTTCTCTAGTTCTCTAGATTCAATTTATAGTGCGATTGAACAGGATTCCCGTTCGCGATCGCACCTTACTGGACGCTGCAAAACTACCGGTCGCACTAAAACTTTATCGGTAGCAGTAGCGTATTCGAAACGCGACACATTTCACTTCAAACGTTCGAAACATTTTAGAAAAAAAATCACGACTTTTTGACAAGATTTACTTAATAATATTATGATAAAACAGAAAAACTCGTATCGACGCGACGAGCAAGAGCTTCATCTAGTTAGCCCTGCAATTCGATCTCAATTGGTTGAGGGTCGCCGATCAAGCGAGGGAGAAGGAGAAAAATCCGTTAGCGAGAGAGCTCACAAATACCCACTTAGTCACCCAGTCGCTGAGCTCGCTATTTCATTTTTCAACTCAATTGCATCGGCGGAGCTTTATGTACCCCAATAAAATGAAAGGTCAAATAAGTTTCGGTGGCCGCAAATCCATATTCTTTAGCATTTTATCATGCGCAATTTTAAAAACTGGATGAAAATGTTGGAATATAAAAAAGGAACGTAGGCACATACTTGATATGACAACTGTATATTGTAAAGCACTTTTAAAAATCAAGCCCATGCATTTCTAAAAGTAAGCCCACGTCCAACAAGATGTTCAATGAAGTGGATCAGTTGAAAACTATATTGTAAGACCCTTTCGATGCATTTGGCTATTACTTGACAATTTTACAAATGATGATTTTCTCACCTTGATATACCTATCATATTATGTAAATGAATTCCGTCACTAGATTCTAGCACATCTGAATTATTTACAGCTTGTTTTTAACGCTTCGAAACGCAAAAAAGCACTACACCCTGCTTCTGAGATGGTACTCGTACTCAGCTGACCGACGGAAACCACTAAATTATTCAACACGTCAGCTGCGAATTGCATCACTTCTGCTAAAAGATGGCTGCCGCTTCTAAAGACGAAACATGGCGTTTTACTACCAACACCAAAAAGCCTTCTGTTTCGAAACGAAATTTTCACTAAATTACATTATCGCATTTAAATTTTCACAACACAATGAAGAGCATTATAATTATTGCTCACTAGCTCTTCTCTTTTGCTTCTAATTGCAATGGTGCGATCGAACAAGATCGCGTATGCGATCGCACGAAATAGCACACTACTGGATACACTGAAACTTTACTGGTAGTGCTTGCTTTTGAAATTCTAATTTGGTGGAAAATAACACTTTTCTAAAAATCTTACATAAAAATTGCATTTAATTTTAATCGTTTCAAAACGAAAACCCGCACCGACGCGACGAGAAAAAGCTTCCAGTAGCTTTGCGATTCGATCTCAACTGGTTCATCATCAGAGATGCCAGGTACTTTTTTCAAATGTCTGCAATAATAATTTAAAAGTCTGGGAAGAACAAAAAATGTCAGGAAAGCTAGTGTAACCAAAAGCCTTTATATTCAAAAATCTGCAAATATCTGAAACAAAACTAAAAAATCTGCAAATATCTGCAACCAAACTAGAAAATCTGCAAATATCTGCGTCATCGAAAAAATCTGCAGCTTAAATTAAAAATCTGCGAATTTGCAGACTTGCTGCAAATCTGGCATCTCTGTTCATCATTACTCACAACTCACACACTGTTAGTGTGCTCTTTCGCTAACGGTTTGCTTTGCATCTCTGTCACTCGACACTCGATAACCGAGCGACAGCGATGGAAAGAAAACCGTTAGCGAAATAGCACGCTACACCCCGGTCAGCGTGGCAAACAGAAAGTTAGCAAAAGTTGAGCAAAGCGAAATTGTTGCTGGCAGAGTTTCTGCTAGCATTTTGCGCGATTTGTGCGAGAATTATGGCAACGAATTCGCTCAAATGCAACAACCGTTTCTGACAGAAGCGGTTAAACTAACCGATGCTGCTCACTTTTATCCAGAATCCAGCCAGGAATGTACGACCAAGATCTCTGCACGCTTCCTGCCACATCTTTGTCAGATGTTTTGCTCGATTCGTGCTAAATTCTACCAGGTAGGAATTGCCAGGATCTTTGCACAGTTTATGTCCGAGTTATGCCAGGGTTTTGCTCAGTTCCTGTCAAAATTTGCCAGAAAACGCGAATACAGAAAATTTATCATCTCGCTCTCACATATGCTAGGCCCATTAGTTTAACACCTATTTAAACCAGTGCACTCCACTACACCGGTGTCAATTAATCGAAAATCCTATATGTTTCAGTCCGTGAATACAGGGAGACAGTAGCGCTTTGCTCTCTCTAGTAGTTATAATCTCTTTTAGTTAAACTCATTCCAGAACCGGTTTGGATTTCTGAATTGACAAGACATGACAATAGAGGGGGTCGTTTTTGTTCCAATTTTACGTCAGAATGTTCCAGCTCCTGATTGGTTGATTCTGACTTTTTGCATCGTACGCAATGTTACTGCAGGGATAGCGAAATGATGTTTGGCAGTGTTGCTTTATTTATAGGAAAATAATGTAATTACTTTTGACAAATAATATTATTATCGATAAAAAAGAAAAAAATGAATAAATGAAGCAGAAATTTTGCGACAATGTAGAACAAGTATCTACCACACGTTTGCCGTATACGTGGGTAATTATTTTTAACAAAAATAAGACAGCAACCAAACCGTAATCTAAAATTTGTCAGAGAATAGTTTCATCAAACCTTACTAAACACCCATGACATGGAAAAACGGTGCCCTTTATTAATATAATGGATTCAAGATTCGAAATATTGCAGGCATAAAATAAATTAACAAGAATCCATTTCATTTTAAAAAATAGCAACACTGTTCGGAAGATTTCGGCAGGGTGGAAATCTGCGAAAAGAAGAATGTCGAATGAAAAATAAGAAGCCGATTGTCACGTCTTGTCTTAGAATTGAGTCAGTATGGATTCCAAATCAAATGCAACAACTGATTCCGACTCAGAATCGATTGTTGCATTTGATTTGGAATCCATACTGACTCCATTCCGGATTCCTAATCAAATTCCGAATGGTTTGACCGGGTGCTGGAGATTTCATTTACTAATCGAGTGCATCGGCGGAGCTTTGAGCACCCGAGTAGAATGTGAGGCGGAATCGGTTTTGTTGGCCGGTGTACACTTAAGTTAATATTTACACATGAGAAACCTTTAATATTTCTTCTTTGGCTCAAAAATTCCAGAAACGAAAAACAGCGTTGAAATAATATAAATAATGTTAGTGTAAAGTAATTGAAAGTGCATGAATCACGACTAGTCGTATCATTTCGTATATAATAATGTGTTGAAAACCATTTAAAGGATTTAAGTATAGAAATAATTCTACGAGAATAATCCCAGAAATGAAATAAAGTGGGTGTCTGAAGGCAACGAAAGAATAGAACACTTTAGATCATTTACCTAACTTTTAAACAGCGTGTCTAAAACACACTGAGAATGCAAATTGTACTAAATAATCTTTTTGCCTTTCTCAATAGAAAGGTATTGCAATTGCTCTGAAAACCGATTTTTTAACGGAGGCCCGGAGGGCCGAGTGACATTTACCATTCGATTCCGTTCGTCGAGTTCGGCAAATGTCTGTGTGTGTATGTATGTGTGTATGTATGTATGTGTGTGTATGTGCGTATGTGTGTGTGTATGTGACCAAAAATGTCACTCATTTTTCTCAGAGATGGCTGAACCGATTTTGACAAACTTAGTCTCAAATAAAAGGTGCAACGTTCCCATAGGCTGCTATTGAATTTCTAATGGATCCGACTTCCGGTTCCGGAATTACAGGGTGATGAGTACGAACACGCAGAAAATGTCGATTTTAATAAATTCTGCAATGAATGTATAAAGGTGAATTTTTTTCCAAAATCTGACCACAACTGCTTCGATTTGTAGTATTAGGTCACTAACATCCATTCAAAGTCTATTTGGCCACATTGGCCACCATCATCGGTTCCGGAAGCCCCGGCGGAAGTATCTAAATTCAGAATAACAGTCACATCGGTTTCTCGGAGATGGCTAGACCGATTCTAATAGCTTGGCCTCAAATGAAAGGTATTGCGTCCCCTTAAATGGCTATTTAATTTCATCCCGATCCGATTTCCGGTTCCGGAGTTACAGGTTGTGGCGTGCGATCACATAGCAAATTGTGATTCAAACCGATACTCCGATGGAAGCAAAAAAGGTAAAAATTTCGCTAAAATGTCTCTCAAACAACTTAAATTTGCTGTTCTAGGTCACCGACTGCCAACCAAACTTTCTTTGACTACATTGACCACCATAGATGGTTCCGGAAGTGCCCGGGAAAAGCGGCCATCTTTCAAAATTTACGAACTCACATCAGTTTCCCGGAAATGGTTTGGCCGATTTTCACAAACTTAGTCCCAAATGATAGCTATAATATCTCCACAGATGTCTATAAAATTTCGTACGGATCGCTTATATGGGTCCGGAAATATAGACTAAATCGTCCGGTCACATATGAAATTCCCATATAAGTCGGAACTCTAATTTTTTTTTCAAGGGGGGGACCCCATGAAATTTCAGAAATCGAATTCGTATTTTTGATGCCAAACATCTTTAAAATGCATGAAACGTCGAGATTTTATGTTATCTCGAAAAAAAATTTTTTTATCAAGATCGACTTTTTGGGACTTTGCCGATTTCGCACCTTTTTTCAGTTCAATATTTTCATGGCTGTTTTTTCTTTTTCAAAATTTTAGAACTCGAATAATGATTTATTTTCCTGAATATAGTTGTCATGTGATGTATAATAATAAAATGTAATATATGCATTTAAAAGTTTTTAATGAATATAAACAACGCACACATTCTCGTGATTCATGATTGAGAAAGGCACAATTGTACCGCTAGGTGGATTAATATAGGTTTTTTAGTTCTGAGAACGGTCACTTTTCGTTCCAATTGTTAAGAACCCTTAACAATTAAGAAATCTTTTCCTCGGAGGTTTCAGCATCAACATCACCTGATAAATAGTTCAGCGGGAACAGTCCCAATCAAGAAAGATTCCTAATGTCAGTAGAATCGTAACACTAGCCCTGGAATGTTATGTGCACTAAGAATCGTATGCGAAATGCGAAGTCTGTCGAAATAAATGGTCGAGTGCCGCTATGAAGTGTAGTACCGACTTGGCATTTTTCTTACCTGACCAATAAAGGTATTTTCGCATGTAACGTAAACGTAAGGTCTCGTAACAAACGCACCTACTTCAGCTAGGAAGAATTCAGTATCGGTGTTTGGTTTGTCTTAGCTAAATGCATGTCATTAGTAAACTGAAAGAGCCCTGTAGCGTGTTTGTTGGAGAGTTGGCAGCAATCCATTTTGCTCATGGCTTAGTTAAGGTTCTGCCTTCTGCCAAATTCTTCGATTTTCAACAGCCTCAGCACTATTGAGACTCTTCAAACGATGAAACCGGTTAGGTACCATTCGCGTTACTTGGTGGAAATACGAACGACTCTTTGTACTCTGGCCGACCAGCCACTGCACTCGATATTTGTGGGAGCTCCGACCTATTGCTCAATCCTAGGCGATGAAAAAGCGGACGAATTTGCCAAAAAGATGCCCCGAAGGAATTACTCTCGATAGACCTATCATAAAACGAAGATCTTAATGTTCCTCGGTAAAAGGACCTTGCTGCCTGTCAATCGAGAAGGACAATGGGCAGTAAGAGCGGTGGTTACACTCTATCATTCCAAAGGTTTCACCACTCGGTCAAAAAAAAATGCGGACGAACATGGTCAGGCGATTCAAACAGTTTGACGTTTAACTCAACTCGCCAGTGCTAATTGCCCCTAGGAACAAATGCAATTTGCGAATGCGATTTTTAGGCAATTTCAACACTTAGACAAATTTTCTGGCGGCTGAAAAGGACTTGGTTGTTTTTGCGTTTTTCAAACATGGCGGTTCATGTTTAGCTTAAGCTTAAAATAGTTTTTTTAAACGATTGGCGTGTTATGGCTTGTATTTTGTTTGTATAGTGCACTTCATTTAGCCAACAAATGTGGGAAATTGTGGAATCGTGTATAAATATAGTGGAACAAGATATCTGATCTAAACTCACAATTAAAGTCAGGTTGTGGTAAGTTTTCGTGTACAGTGCCAATTTCTCCATTGATTCTTCCTATAGTTTGGTGGTGGTTAACTAGTGTAGTGATAAGTTTATGTGAGTAGATAATGAATCCGAAAATAAGTAATATTTTCATATTAGGCAAGTAAAGGCCGTTAAATGGCGCGTTCCGGGGGTGATTTGGGGGCGATTTACGGGCTGGTAGAGCGGCTAAAAAATGACGGCGGCAAATCGCCCAAACGTTGCATTTGAAATAGCCCCCTAATTGCCAGCAATTTGCTGGCAAATTGAAAATTAGCGCATCCGAGTTGGCAAAAAGCCCCCCGTTAGCCAGCAACTTGCCCTTTTGACTGGGCAGTGATGCCACAAGTACAGATTTATCTAGAAAGTTACAGATTTTTGAAGTCTTTTGGTACAGATTCTGTACGGTACAGATTACAGATTTTTGTGAAAAGGTACAGATTGGTACAGATTGGTTTACATGACAGCAAGGTAAAATAATTTAACCCTGCAATGCATCCCAGTAAACAGCAGGCAAACGTTGAGTTAGGCAGCAGTGATGGCAAGATTCTGAAGTGGAGCTGGTACTGATTGTGCTTGAACTGAAGCTGACATTAGAATGCGATATGCGAGAAACCTGCTTCTAGCAAATCAAAGGAATGATGTCTAAGTGAAAACCGAGCGAATCTTCTCGGAGTGCATACGTTTACTCGGACCTGCTCCTTTTGAATGCAAGGAGGTTTCTCGCATCTTATTGATGTTACCAGCCCCATCTCAGCTTCTCACCGCCACACTTTTGACCACCTTTGGTTGCAAACAAAGTGGGAGCGGGGATTTGAGCTGGAGCTGAGAGTGACATTACCCAGTCAAACTCATCCGGAATTCTAACTGGTTTCTTGCAGAATTTCAGCTCAACCGAGTCAGAATGTACTGTTTGATTTCCCCGAATGAAAAATATGTATAATAAAAATGAATTTTTTAAAACAACCTTATTGGCGATTCTACGTCGAAACAGCTCACAGATAGCGCTGGAAGCAAAGTGTTACTGATTTGATTCTGTTCTGTCATAGTGCATATATTTTCTGTAAACATTGGTAAAAAATAACTTTTAAACGCCAAATCACCGATCAATTTGTTGATAATTGTTTATGAAAATGAATCAAAACCATCATTTTATAAAATCTGAATCTGGCAAGTGATCCCCAATATATTTTATAATAAATTCCGAGAAGTCGACTGTGACAACATGTTTTACACTGACGGATCAAATCTCGATGGGTCCACTGGCTTCGGTATCTTCAATAATACTATCACCGCTTCATTCAAGCTCGATGATCCCGCTTTAGTTTACGTCGCAGAGTTAGCTGCAATTCAGTACACCCTTGGGATCATCGACACTCTGCCCACAGATCACTACTTCATCATTTCGGACAGCCTCAGCTCTATCGAGGCTCTTCGTGTGGTGAAGCCTAAAAAGCATTTCCCGTACTTTCTGGGGAAGATACGGGAGTCCTTGTGTACGTTATCAGAAAAATCTTATCAGATTATGTTTGTCCCTTCTCATTGCTCTATCCCGGGCAATGAAAAGGTCGACTCATTAGCAAAGGTGGGCGCATTAAATGGTGACATATACGAAAGACCAACCTGCTTCAACGAATTTTTTAGTATTTGTCGTCAGAGGACACTCAACAGTTGGCAAACCTCGTGGAGCAATGGTGAACTTGGACGATGGCTTCATTCCATTATCCCAAAGGTATCAACGAAGCCTTGGTTCAGGGGGATGGATGTGGGTCGGGATTTTATTCGTGTAATGTCCCGACTTATGTCCAACCACTACACCTTAGATGCGCATTTGCGGCGTATTGGGCTTGCGGAGAGTAGTCTGTGCGCTTGTGACGAGGGCTATCACGACATCGAGCACGTTTTCTGGGTATGCGCTGGGTATTTGGACGCCAGGTCTCAGTTAAAGAATTCCCTTCGGGCCCGAGGTAGACCACCCAATGTCCCAGTCCGAGATATGCTGGCAAATCATGATTTCCCCTATATGTCCCTTATTTATACTTTCATAAAAACGATAAATATTCCAATTTAGCCCCTCTCTGTCTATTTCTCGTTTTTAGAAGTTTCTTCCTGCCTTGTGGAACCGATCAGCTCCACTGATCCTCCACTGCCACTATGTAACCGCCGTCGCCCTTACCACTACGGAAACTGAAGCGAGAGCGACTCGAGGTCCGATGTCTTTTGAAGGATTCCCCGCGGGTTCGAAGAATACAATCCGCCAATCCGACCTACTAGACTGAGGCGCTAATTTGTTTCGCTGATCTCCCGTTTGCCCGAAAGTTGCAAGTTTTGCTCTTCTCTCCCGGTCACCATCTACGCCTTCTCTCCCCTGTCCTTGATACAACTACTTCTACACCGATTTTGGAAATGACCAAGCATAAGTCTTCGATAAAAAATCAAATTTGTATTCCGTATTCCTAGTTTAAGATAGTTGTAATTTGTACTCTTTGTTAAAACCACAGATAACAGACGCTACTGAAATTCCGAATAAATCAGGCGTCTGAAACAGATGGCGATGGCGTAGATGTAGATGGCGCAGTGATCGATACAATGCAGTTAGAGTGCAGCTGTCAAACGAGTGTAGCAAACAGTTGCGCAGATGGCAACAGTGAAACATTGATTTCCAACGTTTATCAATTTGAAAGTTTACACAGGTTTTTGGAGAAGTTTTGTTCTAGCCTAAACGTCTGTTATCTGTGTTAAAACTATTGTCCCCCATCTTGTAAGTAGAATTGTATCCCTAGTTTTAAAACACCTGTGAAATTTTTCATAAATATTTGTTCCCCCTTTTGTGTACCAAACTATATTGTTAGTTTTAAGATAACTGTAAATATTTCCTAAAAAACTACTACTATTGAATTCCTTGCTTTAAAATTTTTCATTAAAAAAAATCTTTTGCCCCCTCTCTTGTATATAGAATCTTTTTTCTAGTCTTAAGATAGCTGTAATTTTTTTCTCTTTTATGAAAAAAATATTTCAACATTGTAACCTCCTAGTTTTAAGATATTCAAAATGTAAAAACAAAACAACTCCCGATATAGATTTAATTGTGGCAACACTGGCGTTTCACTTAAACGTTGGCGTGAGAACTTTGATTTATCGAGAGGCTTTATTCGTTTTACATCAAGATCGATGTCAAATCACTCTAACTATAATTCTCATCACGTACGCATAGTGCTTACCGAGAACGCCCTTATCGTTTGGTCGTGCTCGGAACCTGGCTCCGACCATCGTGAAGACAGAGCAGAACTTGAAGAAATCTGCCAAGTGCTAGCTACCCAATGTGCCGCTCCGAGACCCTCTGGCAACTCAAAACCCCGAAATCCTTTTCATCCTATACCTTTTTCTTAAGTCTGTTAATGTGAATAATCTTTTTCGTGGTACTACATTTTTTGGTATCGTAATAAACTTCAACAGTAGATATCTACACTAGTGTCCCTACTCCCCAGTTCTTGTTACAGATATAGTATCTGTAACTGAAACTAGAATCTACTCCTCATAGATACACCATCTGTGACAAAATTCGGCATCAGGGTGCACGAGGAAATTACGCTGGATTCCCGGACGATGAACAACACACTGGATAAGCAACAAGCGATGTACCACTGCCACGAAGGAAAGTGATAAAAACCCGATGATTAAACTAGCGGACGTGTCATCTAGACCCACGCGTCACCCAAGCATATCAAATTCGACGGTTTACAATATATTTTAACCGCAGGTAATCTTCAATATAACGTACCCTCGATATAGCGTCACTGGATATAACGTACATTTTTCCTCGACATATTTTCAAAATCATTTTCAGATCGTAGTTTCTCTTCAATTACGCATGTATTCCATATTTTAGGAATTCCATATGTCACACACAACTCTAAAACGTACTGTTTCGGACGTTCCGCAGCTCAGTTTCCTAGACTGATGGTCTCTTTGAAGATCTGCGAGGAATCCAGTGATATTATTTTACTGTTGTTTCTGAGACTCCTGAATCCGGTTACCAGGATCGAAGATTGTTTTCGAATTCCATCAAATATCACATCAAATAAATAAGAGTGAGCGTTCATATTTGTAGTTGTACGGACATCTGTGCCGGTTTTACGACAGGTTTGGGGTATTTAGGAAACCGGTTAGCGGACTGAGCAACATTTTCTTAATTGGATTTTCAAAATTAGTCATGCGTTGTTAAAATAATGTACCATAAACAACAATTTTGTGAGCGTAGTTTACCTGTAATATTAATGTGTTGTATTAGATAACCCGGCTTATTATCACTAATAGGCTCTTCTGCAATCAATATTGTTGTATAACAGTTTTATTTACAAAATAGGTATTCATTACCCGTCGAAAGGGTAAATCACTTTTAGAGTGTTTTAGTCGGAATCGATTAAAACGATCAAAAGAAAAGAAGATAAAAGTAAATATACAAGAGTGAGCAGGTCTCATGACAGCGCCGATGGTTGGGTGGTAAGCGTGACCGCCACCCACCCCAGTTGGTCTGGGTTCAATCACAGTCGAGGTCGTTGAGATTTTTCAGGGGTGAGAAAAATCTGAGGTCACGCCTTCCTTCGGAAGGGAAGTAAAGCCGTTGGTCCCCGGTCCATGAGTTGATGGGTCGATATCCAATCCAGATAGTGGGAGTGTCACCTCCAGGGCCGTCGAGAGCGGCGTCGGGCCCCAAGGCTTGCATTACTGCCGGGCCCTTTCAAACCTAAGCCCTCTAGTTCAGTAGGTATGTAAATCCATGGTTTCTACTGGTCTCCGGTTGACTCATATTGCCACGTCCACAGATAGCGTGCCAGACATGTGAATTTCGATAGCTTCTTATTCCGTGGTATCCAAATCGAATAAAATTGCCATAGCTACGAGTTTTCAATTTGTGAGTACTCAGGAATCAGGAATCAATAGCATCTAGTTCAAATGGTACGTTCCCCATGTTGATCGGAGATTTGTGCCTTGCCATGAATCGTCTTTTCATTATTTCCCTGATGGGAAGGATTGGGGAAGTGGTAAGGTTATGAGTAAGGAATACACTCAAGAGACCACAAAGCATTATTTAATGGCTTTAGACATGTTCTATATTCGCATACTAAACATATTCTTTCCGACTTCATAGTTCTATAGAGATCATTAAAGCACACTTAGTGATGAAAAAGGAGTATCAGTGTGCCAGAATAGAGCTAGTTCAGAAGCACCTTAATGGCTGTCAGCAATGTTAACATAGAGCCGTGTTTAAAAAAAACTTCCCTTCTTTATCGACACAGTAAAAGAAAAAAATAACTTTCAATAACGTACTCACCCTTCCTCTCTTCTTTTGTTCGACATGCCGACTGTTTAAATTGACAATCTAGTGCCTATAGAAATGAGATTCGATCCGCAGTCGAAAACCTTGTCTCAATTTGGTATACGCGTTTGATCACTGATCTGTGAGAAGATTTGCATATATACTTGGTTTAATCCAAACTCTACTTAAATGTTTGGTTGAAATAACGCAAACGTCTATTGTGGATTATATTTGCAATTGTATTTTTTTTCGGAAAATCGTGCAGAATTGCATTTTAATAAGTGGCGTCCATAAGAGCAGTAAATTCGCATTTTACCGGTCTTCCCTAACGTTGTTATTGTGGTGAGAATGCTTTCATACAAACCAACTTTTTCATACGCAACCATTTTATGCGGATCAACCGAAAATGGGATGTTTCATCAGACAATACTTGCTATGCAACCATGGTAGATTCCTATGCGCGAATTCTACAAAAAGAGACACTGCACAATGGAAAACTTTGTGCAAAAGCAGCTTAGAAAAGCCCACCTACTATAACTGTAAACAGCACACCGTTATCTTATACCAAACCACAAACGGCTTCAAAATCAATATCTACTGATCTGACAAAAACAAATATTTACTCAGCAGCAATCACGCCTAGTGTTTCCAAGCACCATCGGCAAAGAAGCGAACGTAGATGACGGATGCGTTTGTCCGTGCCCTCGCATTTCTGTTTGATGCTTTCTTCGAAAATATTTTGCATTGGCATATCAATTTTTTTGCAGTGTATTCCGTCGGTTCAAGCAATAAAACTCGTTTTATAAACTTGTACACAAAGTAGACAACTCCTTTGAGAACGTTTGTTTTAACAAATGTCAACTATCAAACAAAGTTTTAATTTTTTTACGCTTTCATCATATAACACTTTGATAAGGTTAACGATTACAAAGAAATTACTATTGCTATTTTTATTGCTCTTCTATGAATACCGGACGTGTCCGCCTATCCTCCGGGTAAAAACGCGGGCCCCCAACTACGACCCGGGCCCCTGGGCAATTGCCCTGGCTGCCTCCCCCTCTCATCGGGCCTGGTCACCTCTCTGGCGTCGGTGTTTGGCTTCGTAGCGGAAATAGGCCGACGGAAAATAAAACAGAATTGGAAGAAGAAGAAGAAGAGCAGGTCTCATTCGTGCAAGAACTTTAAGCTGATAACTAGTTTTTTAAATTGTAACGACATATAATTAGCAAGGGACTGGAAGGTGAAGTATTTTTCAAATATTAACCCATTATTGCCCAACTTATTTTTCACGCGCATCACAAATTGTGTTTTCCGATCGAAGAAAAATAATGTGGTCATTCCAGTAAAATTATTTTTGTACTCAAGGTAGCTGATATTATAAGGAACAACCAGTGAAAATTTAAGATTGATCGGTTAATCGGTTCCTATGCAATCGTGATCGCCGCGGATGAACTTTTCAACAAAATACAACTCCGAGATAATCGAGTTTTACTGTCGGTGCAGCGAGTCAACGGTCTAGCGTATCAAACATTACGTACCGCCTACAAGTGGTGAATGGGTAACGGTCTATGAATAGCTGTAACTTAAGTTGTAGTATTCCGATCTTAATGAAACTTTGAGAAAATTTTCCTCAGCGTATGTAGTTTCAGAATATCTAATTTACAAAAATTCGATTTTTTCATCCTAACAAAAATGTGTAACCCCTTAAGTGAAAATTGATTAAAAACAAAACATAAACACCGGTTTAACCACTCTAACTTCTCTAAACATATTCTGCAAGAGTATATGAACAATATTAACTCGTTGATAATGCCTGTTCTGCGTTATTAATTGAGTAATAGGAGTTATTCTTAGCACCTACTATATATAGTAGGTTGGGCAATAATGGGTTAAGAGCCATAGTACTCAAGGGAGAGCAAGAATTTGAAGTAAGAAAGTTTAGAAAAGCGTGGAGTAGGGTCAATGAACAAGCTTAGAGTTTCCCGGTTACTTAGCTTTTTGTCTTCTGCAGCGCAGTAATCAGGATCTTTTGGCATTAAATGCGAATCACCTGAGTCTGCGGCATGTCCGGACAAGCGTAAAGTCAATTTAATGACCTATGCTGTCGGAGCCGACAAAAAGTTAAGTCACGGAAAACTTCCACCCTAAGCATTGTGCGACGATGAAACTCATTGAATGAGTTAGTTTTTGCCCTCACTAATTGCCATGCCGGGGTGTTTTATTTCATCGACTCTTGTGTCTGCCTCAACAAGTTGTGCATATAGTGCTAATTATATGTCGTTACAATATAAAAAAGGAAAAAGATTGACTCACTATAAGTCGTTAATAAAAAAGGACTAGTTTTTTAATCTAAAGTGCTGTAAAGAGAAATCCAAGTTAAAGAGTTACTTACCAGAAAGTGGAAGTGACTTGCCTGTTTCTTTCCGACGACTTACCTGCTGTGGTTGATCCGGTTCATCTTGCTGCTGCGTTGACGAAGTGTCCGCTGGTTTTCCTCCGGTGTTTCCCTGCGGGAAGAAGTTCGGATAGTTCAGATCCTCCAAAACCCAAATACATCAAATATAAACGTTTAGGATTAAAAAAAAGATCTTGTAACGCTTTGTAATAATATTCATGCCCAATATCGACGAATCCACCCTACTGCAACCGAATGATGACGAGGCGTCAAGGCTAGCTGCGATCGCCCCGTGTGCCGGTTAGCGTGGCGACCGGCAGCTGGAAGCGCGAGCACCAGTTTTTAAACATTTTTTTTTTGTTAACCGGGGCTAGATGAGATTGCGGTCCCGCTATAGCTAGACGAACAATTACAATTCAATTGGATCTCTGCAGTGTGCTTTGGTTTGCGTTCGTAAGTACGTACAAACGTACGTACATATGTAACTCTCTGCCGAAAGTAGGGTTAACGGACGGGAGCCCAACACTTGGCGCACACTTACACATCACCCAACATCAACATCATCGTGTTCGGCAAAAAACCGGATGGGAGGGGGGGGGGGGTGATGCAATCGAGATGGTTATCCTAATCTCCCGGCACCGAAACTTTTTCGGCAATGATCTTTTCGATGTTAGTTGGCTGGCTGGCAGCGCCTATGGAAAACAATCTTCAGAAAAACGACGCTAAACTAAACGCTACACAGGTACTGGTAATAAAATGTTGCTACAACTAATTTTAACGATGATTGGACCATCAACTATATGGGATGCTAAATTGGATATTTGGACAACGTTTAACCCGGGTGCATTTCCCAACATAATTGTTAAATGGTGGGTTCGAGCTCTCGTGATTTAAATTCATCAGAACCGACCAGCGTCTCATGCACAACTCCGTCACCCCAGCAAATGTTTTTTATCTATTTAAAATAATCACCATATTGAATAACTCCGTAATTCAGCCCCAAAGCATCAGCATCATTGTACTCATCAACTAGGCCGTAAGCAATAATTGAAGCATTATATTTGCGGCCAAAAAAATGAAACAACATTGTTTCGTTTGTTAGCCGTACTCTCAATTGAGGAAAGCCCGAAATTTGGGCCAGCTGAAAGAGGCAATCAATTTTGATTTTCATACACATTGCACACTTGTATTCCGAAACAAAAGTAATTCAACGAAAATCAACCTCAAACGTTGCCTAATAATTTGTATCGTGCTGGCTTTTTAACCTTAGTTTTGCTACGTCGCAGCTGGTGAGCGGCGCCGTTGGACACCTCGGGCACTTTTGCGGGGTAATTGTGTTCAAACCAAACGCAACTCATTGATCACACAAGGGTACTTAGAGAGTTTGGCGGGAGAAGCTTTATTCACCAGTAGGTACGCAAGTTTGTGATCTGACACAGAAAATACTTTTCATTTCAATCGTTGGCCCGCTTAGGATGTTTGGACACACCTGTTCATTAAAATTTGTTGGAAGGTGGTTAAGAGAACATAGTGACAAGTCATGGGAAAAGTTCTAGCTTTTTAAAAAGGAAGCCAACAAAATTTTCATTTTAGGAAGAGCGAAATTTTCAGTACACAGATTTTTTTTTGCTTGAAAGGTCTTAACTATTGATTTGTGCGGAATGCGATTTCAATTCAACTATTTCAATTCAAGTAATGCTGAACTTTGAACTTTCAGCGAAATGAGATCCAATAGCTGTAGCTTGGATTCCAACAACTTTTCATTATTACATTTCAATCTTTTATCTTTCCACTCTTTCAATCATCTATTCATCCATTCTCTCATTATTCAATTTATCCATTTATTCATTCTTTTGGTATTTTGTTTCTGGACACTGGCTTTTTGGAGTTTGGTTTTGGATTCCGGTTTGTAGCTTCTAACCTCTAGTTTTTTTATTCCCAAATTCCGGTTGGTGCATTCTAACAGATTTTTTGTTAACTTGTTCAGTACAACTCTCAACTTATCTCACTTTGATTTGATAACACGCAACATGAGGCAACTGTAGTAAAAGAAACGAAACGATAGCTCAAATTGAGCTGCCACACCGTGCGTGTTGTACGTTGGGACAAATTATATACGCCATATAAAGCACGTTTTTATATCCTTCCTCAACAAATTTTTGAAACTATTTCCTCTCGGATATAAATGCGTTCGTTTTGGACGGTAGATATAAGTCTCTTCCGGAAACTGCTTCAATCTACTTTACAACAACTCGATCTAATAATATCATCACAAGAGATAAGGTTTTTCGAATTCAACGGATGGCAGGGCCGGCGGAAAGCGTGGGTAGTATGGGTAGTACTACCCACTCGAAAATAACCGAGTGGGCAATTACCCACTCGAAATTTTGAACCATTTCAAAAAATTTAGATGTGCAACCCATGTATCCCGCACTACACACATTTGAAAACATCGATGTACCACAATTCCATTTGCATAAACTAACGTGATTTAATGTGAATGTAATGTAAGCGTGTGCATTGCGAAAAGGGAAAGAAATCCTTACTAATGGACCCCTCACCCTATGCTTTCTACCCACTCGGGCGTAAAGTGTTTCGCCGCCCCTGACGGAAGGTACTTATATAGAATACTGTATTTGTATCTCTTTTATCGGAACACCGCACAATATCGTCCAATGGATTAACGTCGGGTCAGCGAAGTGGTTATTTCTTTAATATTGTTGATGAAATTTATGAATGATTGGACAAATGTTATATTGTGTCTCCGCGTGTTTTGCTATCAGTTCCAGTACCAGGGAAAACTGGAAGTACTTCAGAGTGAACAGGGAAAATATAACAAACTTGAGAAAACAGAAGCAAGTTTTTGTTGCTTCAGTTTGTTGCGGAGCAAATATGAGAGCAAGTAGCACGTACTGAAACAATTATGTTTCTCAGTCAACTTGCAGCATAAACTGTCTGGTGTTGCCAATTTTTTGATCATACTGCGTGCAAAAATTTGTAAGTAACAAAGAGAATAGGGAAAGAGACGAAGAGTGAAAATCAGTCAAAACGGCAACACGCCCTTTATGATGATTTCAACACTAGAATTTTGGCAACCGCTTCTATAGGCAGCACTTTAAATGACTCCTATTATATTTTGAAAACAAACCGTATGTCGATCGATGGATTTGTTTATCAAACGATGTGCATTTCGAAACAAAGAGATGAAATAATTCTAAAGCTTATTTTTACTCATACATATACTCTAGAATGCACCTTACAATCACGATTGAACTAAATTCTGATGAAAATTCAAATTTCTTTTTTGATAGAAGTACAATACTTATCTCCTCCAACTCAGGCATGAGTAATGTTTATTTACATTGCACGATTGGTCTGCTCAATAAGGTATTTTTGGCTTCACACTATTCGTCTCTTTCCCTATTCTCTTTGGTAAGTAAAAATGCTATCATTATGCGCCTGCATGTAGGCAATAGATTACGAACATTCCACATATAAAGCGCAGATAAAATTCTCCGACTTCAGCTAAAGATACAGAGCTTTGCCATTTATTTTCGAAAGTAACGTATCCAAAAGCTTTTCGGTTGCTACGCCATCATTCCATCACGCATACATGCGTCACATTGGTGTAACATACACGCTCAATTTAATTAGCATCAGTTGATGAAAATTAGTAAGCGATAAATTTTTGGTGCTGTTCGCTGGGTATGACGATGCACTGAGAAACAAAAATATGCAGAGTTTGCGTATTGTCTATTTCCGTCTCTTTTATTCTGCTGCGATTTTGATGCATTTACTAGCATATTATTTTTTCGTCAAGCATACATCATGGTATCTTTGTTGAACAACTTTATTCAAAAAAATTCGGCATCTGTAAAACTTCGGGACATGAAAGAATGGACGTTCCCTATAATTTGCAATCAATAGCAAAATAATCTGGCGGGGGATCTAGCATATCTTTTTATTTCAAAGTTTATTTTATTGATTTATTGAGTTCATGTTTTTGCCACTAGGTGGTACTATAGACATTCAAATATCACTAAAAATGAGAATCTGATGGATAATTTCATTGTCTACTACTTTGTAGAAAAACTATATGTCGATGTAAAATTATCCGAGCAAGTCATTAAAATTTTACCAGTTTTCGGATTTGCGCGGGGCCTACTGGTGGAGAAGTCGATTTACAAGAACTTAAATATATTGTTGGGTTTAGTTGAACAGAGTATTCAGATGAATTTAAGTGTTTAGATAGTCCCATATTTAAGCGGAAAAATATATTTTCAGATTCCACAGGTTAATTAATATAGTAAAAAGATTTTATGTTTTCTATCACTTATTCGTGGTTTAATTTTTTTCTTTTATAGGGTATGGCTAATGTAATCTAGAATTTGTCATTTTCAACATTAAAAGGGACCCTAAACCCTGAGTTTTAGGCCAATGTATTTATATTATATTTTTGGGTTTATTTGTACTCATATTCCAAAAGGATAAAAATCACATAAACTTAGGTAATTTAGGTATTGAAGATTTCATGCATAATATAGGATAAGAGCGAAGACCACATATGACGAAGACGGACAACTCTGCACAAAATCTAGAGACAGTAACAGCAACGCATCCTTCGGGTAATGGTGGTACTTACTATATCTACTATTATATTGAGCTCCCTATCTTCGTACAAAAGACAAAGTCTCTATTTCCCATTTTTTACTATTTATTACGATTTGTCGTGTTTTTTCTCTAGCCTAAAATATAGTTTTTATTGCATCTTCGCTTTATTTACTCTGATCCAGGCCTAAGCAAAGGCCGACCACCATCAAAATCATGCAACGTAACCTCACTCTCAAGTAGAGTACGAGAAATAAAGCCTTATTAGACTGGACGGCGTCAGTTGTTGAGTAGCAAGCGTGACCGCTTCTCGCCCTAGTGTGTCTGAGTTCAATCTCAGCCGAGGTCGTTGAGATTGTCTGAGGTGAAAGATCAATTCTTCGTTTGGAAGGATTGGTTCCAATCCATGTGTTTATGGGCCGATATCTAGATGGTGGGAGTTAAAGGGTGTCCCACATCAAATTGCATCACAGAGAAAACGCTGTAAAAAATAATCCATTGAGTATTTTTTTCTTGAAAATTTGGGTACAAGTAGTTCAGAGTCCATTGTTTACACTATATTCGGAAAAATTGGAAAAAAAATAGCGTCACCCGAAAAGCATCGTAGCGAATTGATTCTGCGCAAACACCTGTAAAACCCTCAACTCTCCCATCGGAACATCGTTTGATGTTCCGGAGGAAGCAGAAACATGATTTGACAAGCGATCCGTCATGTAGCAAACGGAGTACACCCATTCATGACTACCGGGACTGTAAACGGGAAAATCTACCTCAAGAAGTGTCAACAGATGCGTCTGCTTCCTTTGTTGAAGCAACACGACAGACAGATGTTGTACCTAACCTAATGAGTGGAGTTACTCGTAAGGTGCGAGCGTACGGTTATGGTATTGAAATTGAATTAAATAAATATGCCAAAAGCTTACTAATAGGCTATATTTTATTGTCTGAAAGTTTGGAAAGGATAAGTCCACTAGATAATTTTCTACAGCGTTTATTCCTTGATGTAATTTAATGTGGGACACCCTTTACCTCTCTGGCGTCGGTGATAGGCACTCACTGCGGATAGAGGCCGATGAAAAACGAACATTAAAAAAGCTTAATACACTCGAATCTCCTAGTGTCTCTTTTTAATCTCTCAATAGTGCCTGGTTATTTCTCTTTTCAGTTCAGATATCTGTTAATTCAAGATTTCGGCAGCTGTCGAAATTTTCGAAATGGAACTGTCACAATTCAGCTATAATTCTGTCGGCTATGGCGGGTAGATTCGCCGCATCGATTCACCTTTGTTGCTCTTTGTTTGAATTTCGCCATGTTTACGTTTTAAAAGCTAAATTTCGAAGATGAATGGCAGTTATAAATACAAGGTGACGATGTGATAGAGATTTGTATATGGTAAGAAGTACGATATTTGTTTTTCTAGTTACAAAAGTTATGTTTTAATTATAACATTCAAAACAGATAAAATTTTAGAAAGAAATTGAATCGTTTCCAGTTGTGGGTCAAACTCTGGACGCTATCGATGTCGATGGAATGATGATTATCCTTTTCTCGGCTTAAAACGTCTTTCAATCTGGGACCCAACGAATTCATTTTGTGCTTCTTAATCGAGACTTCAATAACTATCGTTAATCGCTGTCTCTCATTGGTGATTGTGGAACTACCTCGGGTTCAAGCAACTAATCGACGATCAACATGGCTTCACGTCTGGATGTTGAGCCGCGAGTAACATTCTACATAACAGGAAGTATGAAACGTCGTGCTCAAACTAATATTGTTTACACCGACCTATCCACCACTTTTGATGGAGTGAAGCACGGTGTAACAATCGCTAAAACAGAGAAATTCCGAATGGAGGTGTGTGCCACGCCGCTAATTTCAGGTAATTTTTTGCCTGAAATCGGCGGCGTGGCGCACATCTCTAATTCTGAATACACTATAGTTTTTGCAGTCATTGTCATTGAAGATTGCCAGCCGCCATATTTACATGAATATCCCAGGGAAGCTACTTGGGACCATTGATGTTTCTGATTCACTTCAAGGACATGTGTTAAGTGTTTGAGATTCCATACGATCTCAAAATATTTCGTTTCAGCTGTTCAATTTAGAATTGCAGATTTCTCCAGCAATGGCTTGAAACCGCATTGTGGTATGGCAAATACCGACAATCCGAAAAAGTGCTAGGCGATTGAATTTTCACGAAAGACATGTATGAAAGAGCTCTGCATAGCAGACCCCAGAAATTTCTTAAGGCTGGAGAGGATTTGGCAAGACACGTACGAGCGAGATGTGGGGTTCGCTTTTCAGCTATTCTGACTTTTTTCTCCTAATATGGTAACTCTACTCATGCAGTCTCCGCACACTCTCCAACTTATGTTTGCCCCCATCGACGGACTACCAAAGGTAACTTCGATTACGGATTTTCGGCCGCCTATGTGAAAAGTACCGCTGGCGCCCTAATATCCATCTTTGCTTAAGTCACCCAAGAATTGAAATCGCCACGTTATCCAGTTCTTATCAGAACATTGTTACCTCCTATTGTTGGATTTTTTTCATTTTGGCTGGGATTTTCATTCGATTAAAATTTTAGCAATAGACTAAGGGCATGTTCAGAAGCGTTTTATTTTGTATAGGAGTTTCAAAGTAGAACTGGAACTGAAACATTCACATCTCTAGCAGACCGTTTTGTTTTATAATTTCGAACAGTTATGTTTTAAAATTTAAAACTGTTATACGACGCCGTTCTATTTGTTTCTGATTTTAAAACACGTTTTGAACTGTGTTTTAAATACATGCAAAGTTTTCAGCGCAGCCACTTGGACCCGATAGACTGGGGAAAATAAATTTGAATGCAGTGACGCTAAAATTGCTGCTGGGGACAGCAAGTTCTAGTTATAAAAATTTTAGTTTTATTTTATAGAACTGTCAAAATTATGAATCTGGTACTGAAACACTCCTGAACATGCCCTAAGGGCATGCTCAGGAGCGTTTTATTTTGTATAGGAGTTTCAAAGTAGAACTGGAACTGAAACATTCATATCCCCAGCAGAGCGTTTTGTTTTATAATTTCGAACAGTTATGTTTTAAAATTTAAAACTGTTATACGACTCCGTTCTATTTGTTGCTGATTTTAAAACACGTTTAGAACTGTGTTTTAAATCCATGCAAAGTTTTCAGCACAGACACTTAGACCCGTTAGACTGGGGAAAAATAAATTTGAATGCAGTAACGCTGAAGAAATGACGAGACATGAATTTTAAACTGAATAGAACATCCGCTAAAACTGCTGCTGGGGACAGCGAGTTCTAGTTATAAAATTTTAAGTTTTATATAATAGAACTGTCAAAATTATGAATCGAGAACTGAAACTCCTGAATATGCTCTAAAGTTTCAGTGGAATTCTATTGGGCACGCTGAATTACTTTGAATATTTCCAGTATTTTCATTTCTATTTTCTTCCTCTATAGAGGTCATCGATCATAATGAAAATCCCTCTACTTGGTAAATTTTGAAATGTCAATTCACCACTTTACACACCCCTAAAGCGTGCACACGCCATTCAATGCGCATCCAGTGAGCATGCCTTGTTTTGTTGTTGATTTGCAAATGATCTTCGCACTATCTAGCGGCGAGGTACCAACAGATCATAGGTTACCATCCTCTATTGAGTGAACAATCTGCCTTCTGTTCTAGAGTTTTTACTTTTCCGCTATCAAACTGCCAGCTGGAAGAGATGCATCAGCCATATACTTATGACGCGATCGTGAATCATACATTATAAGCTATTGATGACATCAAATTACCGCACTTAGTTGAAATCAAAATGTAGTATTTGGAAAAATAAAAAATGAAATCTTTTTTGTGTTAGAAGAATAATTTATGATAGCAGGACATTCAAAATAACCCAAGGCTGAGTATAAAATACCCTGCAATAAGTTGTAAGGTCGGCCTTGAATAAGTAGGAACATTCTAATATCCCAAAAATAAGTAAAAATAACTCAAATTCGGGTAGTTTTTTTTATCTGTGCAGCTAACAACTCCATATTCAATTGACCTTTCTGTTCCCGCTTGAGGTTAGGTATTTCGTGATGAAAACAAACCAAACCCCTTTGTCTTGACTTTGCATACGTGGCTGTAAATGAGCTGTCAGAAATTTTCTTCTTAAAAATACGTTTATTTAGGCCCAAATGCTGTAGCTTAACGAGGCCGATAATTCTTTTTTTTTATATATATATTACATGTCACATGTTAGTGGGGGAAGGGAAAGCCGTATTTAGGGGCGGCTTGCTCCCCTCTTATGTAAGTAAAGGAAAAAGGTAGGAAGTGGGATACATATTGTGTAATTGACATCGTCGTTTGCTGATTGATCATGGTGGCGGATATGCACACTTTGTTGTAGTGTTGTAGTTTCCAGCCTGTAATCGCAGGGGCGAGGGGAGGGTCGATATTTCGGATAATTATTGGCACTCTATATCATCTGCATGTGCGGTATGTCATGATGTTCTGGATAGACGGTTATCAAAAAGGGTATGCACGGAAGACTCGTGAAGCAATGCCATATTGTAGATACAGGGATAGGTTGGTGAGATTCTACTGTGAATGAGAGAGGGTAAAATGTATTAAACTTGAACATCAATGGTTTTCAAAAAGATATAGATAAGAAAAATATAGGGATGGTCACGGCCTGCCAGGACGTCCCGGACTGGCACATAGGGTGATCTACCTCGGGCCCGAAGGGAATCTATTAGTTGGGACCTGGCAACACAGTACTCTGCGCACAGCCAAACAACATGCTCGATGTCGTGATAGCCGTTCTCACAAACACAATGATTACTTTCAGCAAGCCCTATACGACGGAGATGCGCGTCAAACGAGTAATGGTTGGACATGATCCTTGACATCGTGCGAATAAAGTCCCGGTTCACATCCAACCCCTTAAACCAAGCATTCGTTGATACCTTCGGGATAATGGAATGTAGCCACCGTCCCAGATGCCCATTGCTCCATGAGGTTTGCCAACTATCGAGTGTCCTCTGACGAGAGATACTGAAAAATTCGTTGAAGCAAATTGGTCTTTCGTAAGTGTCGCCTTCTAATGCGCCCACCTTGGCTAAAGAGTCCGCCTTCTCATTGCCCGCAATAGAACAATGTGACGGGACCCAAACCAAGGTAATCTGGTAAGATTTTTCAGATAAAGCACTCAGATATTCCCGTATTTTCCCCAGGAAATACGGTGAGTGCTTTCCAGGCTTCGCCGCACGGATGGCCTCAATGGAGCTGAGACTATCCGAAACGATGAAGTAATGGTCTGAGGGCAGGGTGTCAATGATCCCGAGAGTATACTGAATGGCAGCTAATTCTGCGACGTAAATTGAAGCAGGATCATTGAGTTTGAATGAGGCAGCAAGATTTTCGTTGAAGATACCGAAGCCTGTGGACCCGTCGAGAATTGATCCGTCAGTGTAGAACATTTTGGCGCAGTCGACTTGATGGTATTTGTTATAGAAAATATTTGGGACCACTTGTGGGCGAATATGATCCGGAATTCCACAAATCTCTTCCTTCATGGATGTATCGAAAAATACAGTTGGATCAGAAGTATCTAAGAGCTGAGCACGGTTGACGTAATACGTAGATGAATTGATGTTCTGTGCCATATAATCGAAGTACAAGGACATGAATCGGGTCTGAGAATTAAGCTCGACAAGCCTTTCGCAATTTGCAATCACCAATGGGTTCAGAATATCGCATCGAATGAGCAATCGATATGAGAGGTCCCAAAATAGATTTTTCAGCGGAAGAACGCCCGCCAGCACTTCGAGACTCATCGTATGGGTCGAGTGCATGCAACCCAAGGCAATACGCAAGCAACGATACTGGATTCGCTCCAGTTTGATGAAGTGTATGTTCGCAGCGGAGCGAAAGCAGAAACATCCGTACTCCAACACTGATAATATCGTTGTTTGGTACAACCTGATTAGGTCTCCTGGATGGGCACCCCACCATGTTCCAGTTATTGTACGGAAAAAGTTGATCCTTTGTTGGCACTTCTGTTTCAGATACCTAATGTGACATCCCCAGGTACCTTTAGAGTCGAACCATACCCCGAGATATTTGAATGTTGAAGCCTGAGCAATAGTTTGATCCATTAATTGAAGCTGTAGTTGCGCTGGTTCACGCTTTCTAGAAAATACGACTAGCTCAGTTTTCTCCGTGGAGAACTCGATACCTAGCTGGAGAGCCCAAGCAGACAAATTGTCCAAGGTATCTTGCAGTGGTCCTTGCAAGTCGACGGCTTTAGGACCTGTAATAGAGACCACACCGTCATCTGCAAGCTGCTTTAGCGTGCAGGAATTGACAAGACATTCGTCAATGTCATTCACGTAAAAATTGTAGAGGAGAGGGCTTAGACATGAAGCCTTGGGGAAGGCCCATGTAGCTAAATCGTGATGTCGATAAATCGCCATGCGAGAAATGCATTTGTTTTTCAGACAACAGGTTTAGCAAAAAGTTATTTAAAATTGGCGAAAGACCATGCTGGTGCAACTTCTCATAAAGAATGTTGATCGAAACTGAATCGAAAGCCCCCTTAATATCCAAGAATACTGATGCCATCTGCTCTTTGTTAGCATATGCCATTTGAATTTCTGTTGAGAGCAACGCAAGGCAATCGTTCGTCCCTTTGCCTTTGCGGAAGCCAAATTGTGTAAGTCGAGCCGAAACAGGATCATTTTCTCGAACAACTTCCGGATACAGGACAGCATTGCAATCGGACGATACGAATTGTGGTCGGAGGCTGATTTTCCTGGTTTTTGGATGGCGATGACCCTCACCTGTCTCCAGTCATGTGGGACAATGTTACCCTCAAGAAACCTATTAAATAAATTCAACAAGCGTCTTTTGGCAGAGTCTGGCAGATTCTTCAACAAGTTGAATTTGATTCTATCTGACCCCGGGGCTTTATTGTTACATGATAAGAGAGCAAGTGAGAACTCCACCATCGTAAACGGTGTTTCGTTCGCGGTATTGTAAGGCGACGCGGCGCGGTAGATTTTCTGTGCCGGGGCGGAATCCGGACAAACCTTCTTGGCGAAATCGAATATCCAACGGTTTGAATATTCCACGCTCTCGTTAGTACTGTTTCGGTTTCGCATACGTCGGGCCGTGCCCCAAAGAGTGCTCATCGATGTTTCTCTTGTTAACCCGTCGACAACCCGGCGCCAGTAACTGCGTTTCTTAGCTTTCATTAAATTTTTCATTCGCTTTTCTAATATCGCGTACACTCGATAACTAGCAACTAACCCGTCGTTCCGGAAGGTTTTATACGCGGCAGCTTTCTCCGCGTACACGTCTGAGCACTCTTTGTCCCACCACGGGTTGGGAGAACGTTTTTGGGTGTTCACGTCGGGTACTCGTTTCGTCTGAGTTTGAATCGCGGGTATCGAGAATCGAGTTGGATAAAAACTTATATTCTTCCTCCGGAGGAAGTACCTGTGTTGAATCGATAGTTTTGGATATCTCAGCAGCGTAGCTCTTCCAATCAATGTTTCGTGTGAGGTCATAGGGAACATTGATTGGTTCCGATGGTCTTGAACCAGTGGTGATTGCAATTACAATTGGTAAGTGGTCACTACCGTGGGGATCAGATATTACCTTCCACTTGCAATCTAACCGTAGTGATGTCGAGCATAAAGATATGTCCAGTGCACTTGCTTGCGCAGGTGGTCTAGGAATCCGTGTCATTTCCCCTGTGTTCAGAATTGTCATATTGAAGTTGTCACAAAGGTCTTGAATTGTCGAAGATCGATTATCGTCGTATAGACAGCCCCACCCCGTACCGTGAGAGTTAAAGTCTCCAAGAAGCAGGCGGGGCGAGGGAAGGTGTTCAATCACGTTGAAGAATCTTCGATATCCCATCATGGCCCTAGGAGGAATGTAAATAGAAGCAATGCAAAGATCTTTGCCTTTGATTGTTGTTTGACAAGCGACAACTTCAATGCCTGGTGTCGAAGGGAGGTTGATTCGATTGAAGGAGTAGCACTTTTTGATTCCTAAAAGTACCCCCCCCCCCCCATATGAGTCTTCTCGATCCAAGCGGATAATGTTAAAATCGTGGAAGTTGAGGTTTATATTAGAAGTTAGCCGTGTTTCACATAGGGAAAATGCATCACAATGATTGTAATTTAGCAAATGTTTTAATGAATCAATTTTGGGGATAATACTTCTGCAGTTCCACTGTAAAACAGTGATCAGATCCCTGATTCCGTCTAATAAGTTAGCCATCGAAGGATACGATCGCTGTAAGGAGGGGCCATTGTTCAGTCAACTGTTTTAAAAATGTTCTTACTGTTGGTAGAATAGCAACCAGCAAGCTTTTCATAGGATCGGTAATGTTGAAAGCTGTGAATATCCAGTCCACAATGTCAGAAAATTTAAGGAATCCCGTTTTAGGTTGAGTTTCTGACTGTAAAATTGGAGCACTTGGGATTTTTGGTGCCCCTGGGAGTGCTGGGAACTCCTGGTTGTATCTCAATTTCCCAAAACCAGGAGGTATTATCTTCGGATTTGTACCAGCACTTCCAGTTGATGAATTATTTTTATTTTGTACCCTTGTTTGGGACAACCTAGGACCCTTACGAGGAAGTTCAGGTGAGTTTTGATTAGGTCTTTTCCTAGAGTTTCCAAGCGGAGCCAAAGAATGCCCCTCGCAAGGGTCGTTAGAGGCGTTATCGTCAGTTGGCAAGAGAGCGAATGGGTTTTCGGAGATAAGTGGAACAGCTCTTTTAAGCATTTCTGCGTAAGAGCGTCTGGAGCGATCTTTGGCGGATCGCTTCAGTTTATCCGCGCGAAGTTTGTACGTTGGGCATGTCAAAAGTGCATGCGGATTCTCCCCACAGTAAACACACTTCTCAGCGGGCCTACTGCAAGTATCATCCGCATGGCGTTCCCCACATTTACCGCACCGTTGCTTGTTGCTACAGTAGGTGGCCGTGTGACCTAGCTGCTTGCAATTGGAACAATTCATGACCCGCGGTACAAACAGGCGTACAGGTAGACGAGCTCCTCCCACTTCAACGTAGCTCGGAAGTGCAGATCCGGCGAAGGTTACGCGAAACAAGTCTGATGGATAGTAATTACCATCTTCGATGGACTTTGAGTGCAATTGCTTGCACTCCAAAATCTTAACTGATTGAAGGTTAGGGTCCTTAAAGCGGCCAGCCCCATCATTCATCAGATCATCGATAGTTAGACCCGCATCACTTACCACACCGTCGATCTCCACATCACGAGAAGGGATGTAGACGCGATACTCCAGCGTAAAGAAGCTATTGCTAACGATATCATTGGCCTGTTTCAAGTCAGTAACGACTACGCGCAGTTTATCTGACTGAACCTTTTTAATCTCGGTTACGGCCGAGTAGCGTTTTGTCAGCTCCCGTGCAACAGTTATGCTGTTTAACGGTTTATTTTTGGGCCGAAAGTATACCACCCAAGGACCAGCGGATCCATCCTGGTAAACCTTGACTCGGGGGGGGGGGGGCTGTGAGACATTGGGGGAAAGTGGGGGAAGTGGATCGACCATAACATTATCTGTCTCAGTATCAGATATACGTTCTTCTTCCCCATAATATTCGTCTTCGGAGGGTGATCCTTCTGTTTGTTCCATTTTGTTGCGGGAGCAACTCGCTCGACCGCACTATTTAATTTAAATCAAAATAAAAAATCAAAAACAATGATAAAAAAAATCGATAAGAAAAGTAAAAAACGAAACACTTCACCAGTTGGTTCCTGACGAGCTGGTAGGTGAATTGATCCTTCGTTTGTTTTATCCGTCACCCGCGTGACCTTCACACAGTAGAGAGCTGATATAGCTCGTCTAAACAAAGCCGTCTTTCAGGCAAGAAACTGTTTAGTAACGCACTTCACTGCACTACTTTAAGCGATATCGCAGGTAATAATTACCACTCGCGGGACTGTTTATTAGTAATGCTTTACTGCAGCCTCTGTCACAGCAAGCACCTTCGTACTACCGAAAAAACTAAACCACACCGGAGAGAACAAAAAGCACTTGTTTCCCGGTACAAAGTTGGGTTACGAATGAGCTGTCAGAAATTTTAATAGAACATGAAAATTTTCAACCTAATTTATTACCAGTTGAGAGAGCTTACTTACATTGGATTTTTTTGTGGATTCGACCACAGTGGGAGGAAATTGGTTCGGTTTGCCTTTAAATGATAACACCTTGTAAACAAGCTGTCATTTTTTCCTTTGACGTCGCCAACGTCAACGTATTAACGATCTGAGTGCAATGTAGACTGCGTTCAATGTCAAGGTCACATCTATTCGATTATGTTGCTCTGCTTGCAGAAATCAATACTCGGTCGAAGTTATAAGAGGTGCGATCTCTGAGAGTAGGCCACTCAAAAAGCTTCCTTAAAAGTGTGAGAAATGCGTAGGAGAAAAAGAGATAACTTTTTCCGTTATTCACCCATAAGTGGCGTGATGCGTCCAGCTAGCGGATAACGACCAACGACGTCAGAATGAAAAGGAACGACAAAGCCGCATACAGCTCTCAACACGTGGCTCTCGCGCTCAGAGTACGAGACACACGCGCGTGACTGAAGAGTGAATTCATTTTATCTCTTGCTACGCAAAGCGGCATCAGATTCGCGAAATGCATTCCGCGTCAGTCAACAGTCCACCGATCTGTTGGGAGAGGCTCGTTATAAAATCAAACAACAGCCGATCCAAGCGAAAGCAATGCTTATCTCGCTCATACTCGTGAATTAATCGCTACTTGCCGGCGTGTCGATCGTACTGCGATCTCATTCGTTCACTCGATAGTGTATATCGCTACGATCAACATGTGGCCCGTTCTTGTTGCGTGGTCTCTGCATGAATGACAATCAACCATGCGCTGGGACGCGTGCTGAAGCGGTAGCGTGGTTTTATGTTACTTGGGAAAATTTTTATTCGATTGGATGTGGCTGATGAAGCTGTTTACTCATTGTATTTTTTATTGTTTATCTGTCTTGTATTTAATATACCAGATGTAGATAAATTTTACTAATATATAATTCATTTTTATATGAAATTTAGAATACATAATATATTACAACTAACTGATATTTATCTGTACAAGCATTCAAAATAAAATTTCCATCGGAAAAGCTATTCAACACAGCAACCACATTTTTTAAATCCATTGGAACCCAGAATGCATTTCATCAGCAGCCTTATTACACACAGCAAAAACTCTAAAGATGTATTTGTAAAAGATAAGTATGATGAAAATATATAGATAATTTAAAAACAGATTAGATTAAGCCGATGTAGACTTCTAGTAGTACGGTGTTCGCACGACCTTATACACTATTTGTTAATACTGGGTTCAAAATCCTTCCAGTCGTGGATCTTTCCTGGATTGGACATTATCTAGATTAGTGTGCTTGCCAAGCGGAATCCACAAAACCTCCAAGTTATCTGACTATTGCGTAGGAAAAATCTAGCTTCGATTTGACTCAGTCTGTCTTAAATTTATACGACCTTGGCCAAAGTCTCTGCAATCTATCCGATAATCTTTTATTTTGGCCAGGCTTCACCACAAGGCTTTTCCTAGTCTAGCGAACGAGCCACCGGTCACGGTGACGTTCGAATCAATCCAAAGTTAATTGATTTGTTTACCGGAAAATACCTACTGATAAATCAAATGGATAGCCGAATCATTTTAACAAAATCAAACGTGACGCATGTGCTGATGACATCGGGGCTCACTATCAGTACCATAGACGTAGAAATCGCGGTTATGTAAATTGGATTGATTCCGGATATTTTTCAGTACTTTGGCTGCTAATCCGTACGTTATCAATCGCCTAGACATTCGGTGAACACTTGCGCAAGATTAGAGTGATGATTACAGTGTTCCTCACCTCTCCATACTCTGTCATCTATTGCGGTGAACTTTCACCCAGTGCCACCCAGTTAAGTTGTTTGTCGCCCAGGACGAGATTAGAATTGTTGAACTTTCGACCGGTGAGTTCGGCGGAACTGATGCAATATTGCGCAACACGCTTTGTCTTTTCATGCACGGAAAAGCCATGGAAACACGTCACAAGTTAACATTTTTCAATGACACGTACCGTTCGATGCAAATGTATGGATGCGTGTACATGTGCGTGATCTTCAATGGTCGAAAAATCGTATGGGCATTTATAACAGATTAGAAAGCTGGCGAAAATCCAGTACGAATAAAACCACACCAATATGGCTTCTAAAAATTCGCAAGAATAGAAATTGGAACACATAAAAAGAGTGTTCGACCACTTTTGACGTTCTTAGAATTCCAAGAAAATGTATTTCAAATCGAAAATATATCCCTATAAATAATAGTAACATTTTTTATAAAGTTGCAAGAAATGATGGTTGATAAGCCTGTTTTAATTCACTCAAGACTACAAATATGCCTTTTACATTTCTCAAACTATGATTGGCTGTTATGTTCAATGTGTCAAGTTCAAAAAATCAATCTTCTACCCAATTTTTTTTTTGCGAGATTACATCAAATCATGACGTTTCATGATTTTGTTTTTAGTCGAAAATAGTAAGAATTTTTTTATTTAGTTCAGATTGACAAAGCTCGAAATTATCATCAATTTGACAGAACTATCATATAAATCGATCCTTTTGCAATTCGCTTCAACTTATCCATCCTTTGCAATTCTCGCCGACTGAAAAAACGTGTCGATCTTGCGCGTTTATATCTCCCAAATGAACGAATATATTTCAACACAAAAAAATACATGTCTTTTAAAAGGAAACTTTTTTTAACCAAGCGCTAATATTCAGTATTTTTGACCATTTATGTGATAATATCCCCTTAGGGCTGTCGTCTATTGCAGGGGCAAGCCCGGCCACCAGTTCGCTTCATATCTATTGATAGCGGGTGTCCTTACGAGTACACTCATATTATTTTTAAACCTTAATCATTCCTTTGTGACTTTTAAATTAAAAAAAAAAAACAAATTAAATTCAGCCAACAAACTGACAGTTATCCTACTAAATGACGTATCTGCAAATATCTCGTTCGCTCATTATTAACTGGGACAGCACCCCTCACAGCATGATCTGATACTTTTGCAGGCAATTCTCCGTATTCCGAGCTAAACTGCTGTAAATCCGATAATTGCGCTTTCAATTTGACAATTTGAATTACTGATTTTGCAGCAAAGCGAATCTGTTAAACAGGTGCAATTCAAATTGCCGATTTTCGGCATCTTGTATTGCTGAAACTTTCAGCTGATGAAAATTCAGCAAAATTTTACTGAAATCGACAACCAAATTTTGGTGTGTAGATGCTGTCATAATCTGTTGCTGTTAATGGTTTATAAACATGGTTATTGTCAGTAGTCGAAAAATAGGCAGAATTCATTTATATATCGAGTAAAGACCACAGTATTGCTTTACTATCCCCTGACTCGTTTATGAATTCCTTATACCTCCAGTAATTTCTGTCACTTCTTTAGTAGTCTTAAAATTTTCACTTTGCTATGGTAACTGATGGTAAAATTGATGTAGAACAAGATTTGTAATCGGAGACTACGACTTCCCGTATCAATCGGACCTTATCTGATCTTTTTGAGAGGGCAGCTAATCCGCTAAGTATTATATGAGATTTCGAAAGAACTAAAGCAGAAATATTCTGACGTGACAAACATTTCGAAAGTTTGCCTAAATAATGTGATACTCTGTCTAAAGCAGTCGATGGCATTACTGTCGACAAGTGTTTTATGAAGGTCTACCGTGTCTACATGCCTGTTGGAAAGGTGAGATCGATGTTGTGATCACCAATATGAGTTCGCTATACGAGGATCTACTGAAGCAAGGGATTGGCTGTTTCCATGGATTCCTTGCTTCAGCAAGCGAATATTTTGAATGGCCTTCGCATAAGACGGAACAAAATTGGATGTACAGCGCGTCATCCATTATACTGAATACAAGCAGATGGGTCATTATAGCAATAAGACCCCGTGTGACAAGTGCGAAGAGATTTATTAGGATTACTCTTGCATTGACAGTGTTTAAAGGTGCGCCTTTATTGTGGGAAGAGTTCACATGATCTAATAACAGCGCCCGGAGTAAATGAAGCGTTCTTTTAAAAGTCGCTTCAAGCACTCTTTTGAAGATATACTAAAGCGAGCTAAGACATTCACCACGACACATCATTATGCTCTCTTGGATCAAGAAGATTGCTGATCCGACGATCCCCTTGTGGGCACATTTGTTACTGCCACTTTAAACTATAGGCAGATGGGATTTCTTGTAAAGGTTGAATGAGAGTTTGCCGAATATAACAGCTCGAGAAAGCGCTGACACAAAACGGATGCAAACAGCCCATTATCTAAGAGAGATCTAACGAGGAATTTCCAGCCCTTCCAGGAACACTAAAAATTTTAAGAGGCACAACATTTCAATCAGAGATTCATGTTACTGCAGGACTGAATTGGTCTAGGTTGAGTATCGCAACGTTATGTTTTGGTGAAACTCCTCTCGGTACCGAGGACACTTCGATTCTTTCGTTTTATCGATGATAATTGATCTTGTGTACTCCATGGTCTTTGTAAAGCACAGGTTGTCTTCTTTACTGTTCTTGAATGTTACCTGCCCCATTTATATTTCTATGAAACTTACAAAATGATTTATTTATAAACCCTATCACTATTTAGGTGCCACGCGGCTGGGGGCAGCTGAACGCTACGGACCTGGCTATTCCCTAGTGGCTATTCTTGACAAATATCATTTTAATTGTCTACTTTGTTCAAACGTTTAATTTAAAAGCCGGAGCGAAATATCAACATCAAAACCTTTTCTTGTTTCAAATATAGAGGGCTATTAAAGAGGGCCTCTGGTGTAGTGGGTAAAAAAAGTATTTTTTTATCCGCTTAGCTGTTAGTATTGAACCTATAGAATCGCACTATCTCGATGGCCACGCTGATCTTCTTTTGTTTAAAACAGCTATTCGTTCCTCGGGCTTGCACCCACACCCGCAGATCGATCGTTCTTCGAAACCACATTTTTCAAATTGGTGGACACGATAACTCAATAACTTTTTACGGATTTACTTGATTTTTATGAGAGTGCATAATATGTGTAGCCAGTCGATGAGCCATGGAATACTGTGTAATTTAATTTTCTCCCCATTATTTTGAAGAACAGTGAGCAAATTTTACTTCAAAATATGAGATTTTTTCGTTTTTTGATGCCATTTTTTGAAATTCAATCTTTTTTATTTTATTTTATTTTTAGTTCATCGAGTAGCTACAAGCCTAAGTTTTAAAAATCTCATTGAATATCTCGCTTCGGACGATTTAATCAAGAGTTATCATGTCCGCCGTGGAAATGGTTGGACGTCTACTCTTGGAACGCTCGCATGTGTGGCTTTGCGTGGCTAAAAATACTTTTTTTCGTGCATAATGAATGTATAAATAAACCTGAACATTGCACATGAGGTCCATTGTTGCCTTGCTTCGAAATCCTAAAATAAATTTACATTTGGTTCACACAAAACGCTCCGCTCAATGAGACGGCCCACAACGAAAAACCACAAGCTGAAGGTGCTAATCAAAACTCGTTTAATACAGATAACTCTAACAAGCAGAGGCATGCAAATAAACTACAAAGAGTCGCGCAATCACCTAACAGCAAAGAACATAACAACGATTACGTCAAGCGCCGCCAAACCAACAACCAGTATCACCAATAAAGAAGAAAATACAAATGAAAAAGGGTTTTCAATTGCGATCCGTAAAAATAAGGAATAAATAAGAACAGCAAAAAAACAGTACCGTTGACGACATGGACGTGAACGATAACGCGAGAGAAGGCAGACCGAATGACTCCTTAGCTGCGGCGAACAACGCAACTAAGGCTTCACCGCCAAGGAAGAGCATCCTAACATACAGCGACAAACTGTGTCAACAAGATCCGATAGACAGGCTCTTTTAGTTTATGTAGTTTATGTATGTAATTTTTATGTTTATAGAATATGTATTATAGTTTATGTATGTTATTTTTATGTAACGTAAAAACATAAAAGTCAAAATAACCTTTTCATGCCCAACTTTTTTCTAGGGCGAGTAGTTTTTCAAAACTATTTTTCCTTGAAAAGGTGGGATTAAGAAATACGAAAAGCCTTTTTTTTCATTAAAATAGGTACTTTCCTCACAGTGCTAGAAACTGCTCAATTTTTACCTTCCACTGCTCAATACAATTCTCCTAGAACAGCGGTTCTCAACCTTGTTTGCTCCGCGGACCCCTTCGAAATCACCTTGGGTCATCGCGGACCCCTTCGAAATTATCCTGGGCGGTCGCGGACCTCTTTGAAATTACCATGGGCGATTTCGGCCCCCCCGGCTTAACATCGATTTCTATGCTGTCAATATATTAGTTTCAGTCTGATACGATACAAAAACTTGAAGTTTCAATATCCGTCCGGAAAAGATTTTCCTCTTCGCGGACCCCCAGAAACGACTTCACGGCCCCCTAGGGGTCCGCGGACCCCAGGTTGAGAATCGCTGTCCTAGAATATTTACAATAGTCCAATTACGTAGTAAATGTAGCCAAAGACAGTCTAAATTGATGAGTTCAATTTTCAATAAAATTGCAACATAACGAACACTGAAAAAAATTCAAACGTTAAATATTTCTTGTAAATACACACATTAGGTTTATGTGCCAGCAAATAGTGTCTATATGCCTCCGTTAATTGCAAAAATCTATGTGTAAAATCAATAGGCATAACGTTTACTTTTTTTTGAAGGAAGGTACATGAAAAATTCATTTTCTGTCGTCAACGTAAACTGTCCCTGGCAGCACTGATCTATCGGAATCCACGCAGACTAATTGCAATAATTTCAGTTTTAGATCTGATCTTTGTAATTGTTAATACTCAAGAGAAAAACAATAGTCACATTTATTAACCTTACTTGTTTTGTGAGCAAATATTGTCTCAATCAAAAGTTATAGCTGTTTAAAAACGTTGTTGTCCACAAAAAAATGGGCATGAAGGGGTTAACTCATTTAAAAAATAAATAAAAAATTAAATATGAGTACCGATATTCTAACGATGTTTCAAATATTACCCTCCCATCTATTTGGATACTCAAATTTCTTAAAATCATAAAATGGCAAGATGGACCACACGGTCTTAGGCGTCACTTTGACAACACAAACAAAAAAAAATCATAAAATAAAATTGTTATGAACGTGCAGACGACAATACTCCCCACAACCATATGTAAATAATGTATGGCCAAATTCGTCTAACCCTGTACGGAGTAATGAGATCTACAAATGCAAAACGGAAAACGAAAGAGAAACCAACCATCGACCACTTCTTCAGTCATCAGGTGCTGGTAGCTAGCCGGTAGTTTCGCCTATTATTGATGAGTAATATAGCAGCAGTGCGCGCGTGGATGCACCACAACTACGGAAAGGACACGTACTTTAAGCTGCCCTCGTGGTATTTGACTGCATCAAGAGGTGACTATTCTTTTTTGTTTTATTGCCACCCGCCTGCCTAACGATAGCTGAAAGGTTACTACGTCCTGTCACCATTAGATGCTAATCGCATCGAGCCTGGTAGCGAAAGTCATCCTTATCAGTGTTTCGAGACTTTCCGATTGGAACCCGGTTGACCCGTTGGCTAATCAATTTCTCAATACCTGACTTGGCTTGCTGGCCGCATCGCGGACGTGTCCTGTACGGTACGGGAAAGGTTGTATTGTGGTGTGTTGTGACGTTTTCATGAGCGACCGGGTTTAATCTCTCGCAAATCTTGCGCCAGCAGTGAGAGTGAGCGAAAAAGCGCATCTACTGCGGTTCGGACAGCGCATAGTCGCACTCTTTTTTCCGCACACCGGCGAATTATAAAGTATAATAGCGCCCCGTTCTAACGGATCAGTTCGAATCGAGAGGTCGTCCGGGAAAGAGCGTGAAAGAGTGTTGATCGGGGTTAAAGTACTGGAACATACGGTCAGAACCGGGTTAGGTTCCCCTTTTTTCGGCGAAGGAAGCTTTGTGCTGCAAGGTGATACTTTGCTGGTGAAAATTCGGTTGCTGAGTGGAAGTTTTTTTTCTGGTGAAGTGAAAAAGTGAATTGATTAACACCGAGGAGCGACCAAGCGGATATCGATCGAGTAGTGACAACTTCCCCATTTATTGCATTTGTTTCCGAGAAAGGTGAGTTTTTCAATGTCAAAACTCCATTTGGCAGGAGTGCTGTGTACGTGACCGTCTGACAGCTCTCCAGGCCCTGTGAAACGGGGTGGCGTGATGCGGCCTTCTTCGATTGGCGTAACTCCCAGATTGGACCAATCGAATATGTTATTTTGTTACAAAAGTTTCATTACTTGCTGAAGTAATGTGCAAATAGTTTCTATTATTACGTAAACTGCTAAAAGTACATCGCTAAAACCGTTTTCGCTAGGGTCGCTGGTGTGCGAATCAACCGCAGCAGACGAAGCGAAAAGTCATTCGTAGACTGAAAACTGCAGAAAATCAGAATATGAAGAAAGATCAAAAGCGGAACGGCCATTTACCACCGCACCGTCGTCGCACTGCTAACTGGGGTTCACTTTTGACGGCTGGCCGGTCCGGAAAGCTTTTTCCAGCTGGCAGATTTGCAGACAGTGTTGCTTGCAAAATCGGGGAAAGCGGCACGTCTTTTTTTCGGATCAAGTTTTTGAGCAATTTTTTTAGCGCCAACTTTGTACATGTTTTTTCTTCAAAAATAACGTATGGCATTTTGAATTTGAATGCTAAGTTATTGTTCGGCAGCTGAAAGGGTCTGAAAATTATAAAATTCAATTAGGTATTTGTTTTTGGTCTTTTAAAAAAACGGATTGCTAAGTTTGAAGACATGTGCTAGTTTGATTTTTTTGACCAAGTTTACATAAATTTTGTAGAAATTAGAGCGGACCTAGAGCAACTTGGAACCGAAGTCAGCAGTTCAGAATTCGTAACACAAACAGGGTCCATCAAGAAAATAACCATTGACGTCCGACCTAGTCGATTTGCAACGCCTACTGAACCAACTAGCGCTAATTAATTTGATAAATAGCTGCTTCCAAACTTAACTGACTGCCACTGTTGCACATAGTGTGTGACATTTGACAACTGAGCCTCCAAATCTGCATTATGGAGGTTGTACGTTCAAAATTTCATCTCGATTTTTTTTTGTCAGCGTTGCCAAAAAATCAAAATCTGTGCCGAAAAAATAATGCAGTCATGTTATTTTTCGGGCCAAGCGCCAGACCATCAAGCTCAATGACGATGATGATGTTATGTACACATACCTAGCGCTCGGGCTATGTGGCGAAGATGGGAAATCACGCGGTTGCAAAGCGCGAATCAGCCGATGTCAGTCCCGGTGCCCGTTTCCTCCTGAAACCGCTGCTGCTTCCAGCTTCAACTGTAGCGTGGTTCTATTTCAGTGGTTGATTAAGTTAGGGGCTGATATTGTGGCTGTGGTTCGTTCCAGCAATAATCCAGTCCTACCTGCTGTCAGCAGTGTCAATACTATCGGAGAATCTGGCTGGAACTGGTTAGTGGCGTACTGGCAGTATCCGGCGACATATTCTATTCCGTTGAATATTTTTCCCAGACGCGTTTATAATGCAAATTATATAGTTGCTAAAGTGTTTGCTTTGAACTCAAGTGGCAACGTTTGGGGTTTATTTTCGACTGTAATGAATGTCATATTCTTCTTGGCTATCGGGGCTGTACACCGCCGCTCCAATATCATTAGGAATGGAGAACGCGTAAAGATCTCCTTTCCGGCTAAGAAAAAGATAAACAACTGAATACCTGACAAGTGCAAATTTTAAGTGAGATTTCAATCTGTTTTAGCTCAAAAATTTAAAAATGTTGAGATTTGAACACATTACGAGCTATCTATTTGAACAAATGGCTTTTTCCAAATTAAAACCTATTTTGTTAATTCAATTATGTGTGCTTAATTGACTCAGACTATAACTTTTTTCCGACGTCCCAGTTATTAAAGTTAATAATGTGTCGAGCGAAGGTGACCTATTGTTAGACAAACTGTAATGGCTGTAAATAATAATATGTGTAGTTTAAAGATCCAAATGAAGTTTTTCTTTGAATATTTTGCCCATATACCGCGTAGTTATGCACCGATTAGATAACAGCCAACGGTAACGAGAAAAAAAAACATACATAATTCAGTGACGATGTTTAATTCAAAACCATTCGACTGTTTAGTTAGTCATGCACCTCCGGCGGGTGAACGTCTGCATCGCTCAAATTAACCGAACCGGTATGAAACCGACAATAGTGTTCCGTTTTCAATCTAAATGTTGTATGCATCGTTGTAAGATTACCCCAACAGCCGAGCGACGACCCGCGGCGAGAGATGCAATCCACATTTGCATACCCTCAAAAATAAAACCTTCCCGGACCCGATGCATGATCATGCCGAACAATGCGATCGCGACCGGAAATTATACCACAGTAAACTTACCATTAAAGGTCGCCCGAAAGCGTCGTTGTTGAAATTTTGTTTGAACCCTAAGACCAGAGAAAAAACCATTTTAACCCACTACTACTTTTCTCTGTTGTCAGAATCATATCAGGGTTGAGTCGTATGTTTCAGAGGCGCGGTCTCGTCAAAATTATTTCCGCTGTTTCAAAATTGGACCAGTGATAATCACAATAATAATACACGCGATAGCGTTTTTTTTCGCTAGCCCATCCAGTTATTATTTCGATTGTTTCGCTCAACACGCCAGGAAGCCCACATGCTCGTCGACATCGGACTGACCCTGAACTTGAACTTCGTCAACCACTTACGCTCGTCAGAATTTTTCGGTGGCACGTCGCACTGTTTGCCAACCACTCGAAATATTGCAGGACAGTAATAGTATAAGATGTTTTAATGTCCCCAAAGCAGGCTAAATGACGTGTTACGTATGCCCACAGTGCTTACCATAGCAACGTTACGGGTCGTGTCTCTTTCGGAAACAAACGATTGGGTAAAACATCAAACACACACAATCGGTGGTTGCGAGGCACATCGTACTTTACGGGAATTGCACGTTGCTCTTCGTATGCCACAAAAACTAAGAGTCGTAAAAGCCAAGTGTCGCGACGTACGAAGTGGGTTTTGTCGTGTTCAATCGACAGTTTTACAGAGGTTTTCGGCGTAGAGTTTGAGAAAAGATGGCGTTGGACAGTATCGCTAGATTCAAGTTTTGCTGTGCCTTTATAGATATCCTGCATATTAGTTAATTTCATTATTCTGTGCCGACTATTTGAGTAGTATACTGAGTAACACGGTATGCGAAATGGCAGTTGTTCTTCGCCCCTTGTGTTTCACAGTATCGATAGCTCGGCCTGTTCGCTTTGCCAATCAATACGAAAGGAGCGCCACTGACCATTTCTCCATCATACACAACAAATAAGAAGATGTAAAATTGTCCATTTCCAGTCGCTCCAGTGATGCATGCCTTGATTTGCCTTCCAAAACTACAGGTGCCTTGCCAAATCATAAACTTGCGAGCTAATTTATCTACAAAGACAAACAGCGATCGGGTAAAATTGCTTTAGATTTTTTTTTTTATTTTGCGCTATTCCACGTTGCAACACGGACTTCACAATCGATTCTTAAAATTTGAGTATCGATCCTTGCTGCTGACCACAATAAGTTTTTAGCGCGTGTGTGCAGGATTTTTCCGCGATTAGCGATCCCTCTTCGATTAATTTTGAAACTTTTTATGAGCCTGATGAAATTCTCATCAATCCGTCTTTCCAGGTCAAAGCGCAGTCATTAGCCTTAAAGGACGTCGATTAATAAGAAGCGACTAAATACTAAGTGAAACAGACCATCATTTTCACGTAAACTAGTTCATAAAACTATAATATTTGAGATGACAGGGGAAAAATGAGTGATAAAACGCAACGAGAAATGAAAGATAAGAGGAGCAGTGTTGCCATTGTTCCAGATATTTCACAAGGAAACTGGCAACCGTGCGACTCGCACGGTGCGAGCATGATCTTCCGACATATTTTCGAAAATTTGTTAAATTTTAACAGACATTCATAGCCACAGCACCAGGGCAACTATTTGATCGGTTCTAAATTTCCTAGTCAGGATCGATTTGACTATCCGGGATTCAGAAATGTTATGTGGGAATAAATCGAATGGTTTGAGTTTTCGAAACAGTATCTTTGGTATTAGGTCTTCATATTAAACTCGTTGAATTAGCAATAGAGCATTAGAACATGGCCAAGAGTCAAATATTCAGAAAAGCATGTTTTAAAATATGCTAGTGTTGGATTGAGGCTAGCTTAAAAAACGGAGACACGATTTGTATTCCTGAGAAAACTTCTAGAAAAAACGTGATGTCCCGCAAGCAAAAAACTTCTTTTCTTGCGGGACATTGACTAGGAGTCTACTCAGGAACACAAATTATGTTTCCGTTTTTGGAACTAACGCAAATTCGGAGCCAACTTAGTCGTGCTACTAAAGAATGAAAACTAGTCGCAGGACATCTTAGGGTACATATTATCATAAATATTGAAAAAGTATGTCATGCATTGCCGTCTACATAAATTTTGAATTATGAAAATCTTCGAAGCATATGAATGGCTGGCGTCCAAAAGGAGCTAACCCACAGTTTTTCCGAAATCGGCATTTTTTTGATAGTTCTAAGTTGTCTACGTGTACTGCCATTTATAAATTTTGAAAATAATTTTTAGATTTTTTGCTATTAACGGTCAAAGTTGACCATGGAGGTAACCCCAGTACTAGCTGGCGTCCAAAAGCGGCTAACCCCACATTTAGTCTTATGAAAATACAAGTTTTCTCGTTCGTTTTCCGAGGTGTTAGGAAAAAGTTAGTCTATCGATTCGGATTCAGTAAATTTTATGTTGTAGCTCACATATCGGTGAACTCGATATAATACTGTTTTTAGTTGGATTGCATTGTACGTTGACGTTTCGGCCTAAACAGTCGTTCCTGAAGGTGAGGGCCGCTCACACACTTGCTATGTATGGTTATTTTCTATTTAATATATATTTCTAGTACAAATGTATATTTTTTCCAAAATTCCTGTGACGGTGTCATGTCTCTATATTGAAAGTTGACTGAGCAATAAGGGATTAAAAGATTGGTACATTTTGTTCTGGAAGTTAAAAACCGTGGAATCAATTATTATCTTTCGTTATAAAGTTATGGTGTCTTGGGAAAAGTTGCTGTATGGCACTTAGCGCTTTATTTCGTTGAATCATACTAGTTCGGAATTCAGCCGCTAGGGTGGCGATGTTATCTTTTTAATAAAACTAGATTGAAATGTCGTGTCTTTGATAAAGTTGTAGATCCTATGACTTTTAACATATCTTCTGAAGACGCCAACTTTGTAGGTCCAGTATGTTTCGAGATAGAGAAGGTTTTAGTTAAAACATTTACTTACAGATTATGTTTTCAAAAATGCGCCATATTTCATAATCTGTTGGACCTACAAAGTTGGTATCTTCAGAAGATATATTTGTAATTATCTGACATACAACTTTGCCGTGGATACCATCTTTCTATCTCATTACATTAAGAAGTTGATAACAGCGCCGCCCTAGCGACTGAATTCCGAACTAATATGAAATGATTAGATAAAGCGCTAGATATCACACAACAACTTTGACAAAGACACCATAACTGTAAAACGAAAGATAAGGAAAGGATTGTGAATTGTAGGTTAGCCCCTTTTGGACGCTACTCCCGGGGTTACCACCCCCCCCCCCCTTAATTACCCTCTCAAGCAGCACCGCTTGTTGACTAACAGTTTCTACAACTAAATTCGTTGAAAAGAAGCGTACATAAACCATTATTCAACTGATTTAGCAACTAAAAAAGCGCACCAGCAAACGTTTATGGTTATTCAACAAACCGCGGCCATTACATGTTGCAAGTGTTGTTTGGGCTACGTACCTTCAAACCGCCGAAAACATTTTGAAATGAGTATTAAAACCAATCGCACACACAAGCAATGAAATAATTTTCCCAATTGTTTCCCAATGCAAGTCGCAATCACCCGTCGCACCCTGGTGTGTTGAACTCAATCCAAAACTCATCCCAGCTACCCCTACCACAAAAATGACAGATTCAGGGTTGTTATGGAAGACGACACAAAAAAGGCACTGAACCCGCGCCAGATTTCGCCCGCATGAAAAACCAAATTGCCAAAAATTGCAATGATTTTTTTTTTTGAAAGTTTATGCAAAATGAATCTTTTATTTATAGACTAAACAAATCGTGTCTTATCTGAAAATGGGCTAGCTTCAGATTTATTTTAAAATATACAATCCCAATTTTTTTTTGGACAAAGTATTATAATTGTTGCATTAAAGAATGTATTTTGGATCGAATCTGCCACCTGTTTGGTTTCGCTGTTTTTGAGAATAATAACGTTCGTTCTAAAAAGCGATCATAATGAATAAGGCTGATTAAGTACAAAAGTAATTGTTTGTCTTCTTCTTACCGCATCATCTGAGCGTGTATCCACATGCTTCTCATTCAACTAGCGAACGATGAATGAAACACTTAGCGCAAATATACATGCGGGACGTACATAACTTTACAATATTCGGGGGTGAGCTTAGCGCAGTTGGTAAATCGATTGCCTTGTACGCAGCGTACCTGGGTTCGAGTCCCGACCCCGCACATAGGGCAAGAAATTTTTCATAATCGATTTTTTTAACCCAAAGAGACGAATGACCTTAAGGTTAAAACCTCTATAATCGAAATAATAAAAAAAAACTTCCAATATTCGATTGGGTTTCTTAGATACACCATATTGACAACTCTGCCTGAAATACACTCAAATTTTGGATTTTCTGTGCCACTTTCGACAGTTTTGCATACAAGTAATAAATACTTCAAAATTTAATAAAGAATTGGATAAAATTTGACCAACTGATCTGTGCAAATATGTAATTTCGTTTAGTACAATGTAAGTTATTAAAAAAAGCAGGAGCCTCATTATGCAACCAATTCGAATCGACTTTTTCATACAAGTTTGTATACAATAAACCTTTCGTTGCGAGATGCGTAATGTCACCCCAGGTTCGACAAGACAATATGAAAAACTTGGATCAGATTCCCCAGAAGTTACTAGTAATGATGGCGTTCTTTTTAATAAATGCGTTGTTCTTGTAAACTCAGCTCGTTACGGCTGCTTTGATTGCACAAGAATCCATACATTCAGAACACATACTTAACTTTATCCATCCACCACGTATGGGTGGTTTGAAGGTTGGAATTGCTGTAACTCAAGCTTTTGTGCTCTTTATGAAATTTTGAGATTTTCTTTAAAACTATGTATGTAGCAATTAAGTGCAAACCTAGTCTTGGAATGGAACCGTATATCGTCAATTGCGGTTGAAGGTCATGCGATAGCCGATTTTAAACAAATTCCGTGACTTAAATTTTTCGTGGATAAGTTAGCAAAAAAAATTTATGATTTTGCATGGGATCCGTTCATGTGGCATGAACACCAGCGTTTTTGGACAGATAATACTATAAATTCGATAGTAAAGAAGCTGCCGCAGCACACAGATGTAACTCTTCTTTAAGATGATCCCGTTACATTTTGGACAAACTTAGTTAGCCGCCATTACAGCAAAGATATATTACAATGATGTGACAGTGGAGTCCCGTTCATCCCGAAGCAGAAGTCACCAAATTGTACCTAATTCCATCTCATAACGAAGTATTGGGCGATAACGGAAACTGAAGATTAGAAGCACAGTCTCCAGCGGCATTAGTCGGATGAAAACTTGAATTGAAGAATCAATATATTGCCATTCATGTATCAACACACCCCGGAAGATTATTTTTATATACTACTAAAACCTATCGCATTTTCGTACTTCGTTTGTATATAGAAAGCTTCAACTCGCACAGCAGGGTGAAAAGCGCACGATAAGTTTGGCATCCAGCAAAGAAGCATGGGCAAACTGTACACGGTTTATCTGTGTGCGGGTTAATGCCACACCTGCTGAAAATCCACACCGTCTACCGCTTATTGTACCGTTCAGACGATGGTCATGATGTTGCTCGTTTGGCATGCGTGCATCGAATGATTGCATCAACGAACACGCAGCATCTCTTTTTATAACTGCACGCACTTGATTGGGTCACTTAGCTGCTCCCTATTGACGGTTCTGCCCGAAATAGACTCATTTATGTATGGGATTTTTCACGTTTTCCGGGATCTAAGGGATTTGTAGGGAAAAACCTGCAGTGTGGGTAAAACCGACACCCCACAACTTTCCCATTTTTTTTTATTCATTTCTTAATGACACATTATTATTAGTATGATTATATAGAGCATTTGAAGACAAATTGGATTTACGTTAGTACGCCGAATGTCTTAAAAATAACAAAACATACGACAGCAGCTTTCATACTCGTCGGGATGTAAAATTTTGTTGGTAGATTTTAAGGTTTTAACCGAACAAAAGCTTTTCAAATCACAACATTTTTCAGTACCTATTATTATCGGCCTTTCCTATGATCAACTGGGTGCATTGAAAATGAGTTCGAGAAATTCAATATTTTTAATCGCCTTTTTAAAAAAAAAATTGCACTGTTGGGGTAAAACCGACACCCTTTGGTTAGGGTAAAACCGACACGCTGTTAAGATGGTTGTGTTTACATGCGGTTCATCACAAAAGGGCGGGGGATCTTTGTGATACTTCAATTACACTATTGGCACACTATAGTAATAGCAGAAATACACAGAAATACTTTTATTGTGCTTATTTCTTGTCTCTTTAAAAATCAAAAATTGGTATTTTTGCTTATCTGATTCTATCGAAGCTTTTGCTATTTCTGCAAAAAGCTCCTTAAACCGAAATTCTAGTGTTCTCTTGATTTGTTGTAGATGTACTTTATCACAATGAGACAATGATCTTTTGTATAACCTGGTGGGTCGTTGATGATCAGAATTCGAAAAATCAAGGCTGGAAAATGTAGTTTTACTAAGAAGTGTGTGTCACTTATAAGTGTATGAATTCAGATTAGCAGAATGTAGAACACTTGCAAATCTTCTCTTACGAAATAAAATAACACTGAAGGTTGCAATGATGTGCGTAAGGATTATTTGGAAATAGCATTATCAAGAAATAATCCTATAGCAAAAAATACTCTTGTTTATAGCACTACGCTTTCGAACTCTCTTCTCCTTACTACATAATGAAGCTACGTAGTGAAATAAATGTTTTTGAAACGCTGACAAAATTAAGCCTTGTTAAGAATTTTCTGAAGAAGAATTCTGTGTAGAAATTTAATTTGATTGGTTTTGTGGCAACCCAGAAAAAGTGTTAAGATTAAGGTGTCGGTTTGAACCATAATTCTCCTATTTATTTTTTCGTGATTTTCCTTACCAGTAACAGTGCGGCTTCTTAACACGTCTTGTAGCGGTGGTAATTTTGAGAGCGCGTTTCGTTGGCTACTGCTAGCGGGAACTAACGAGCGGATCACCGGCGGCAAAATGCTTGTGGCTTCTACAACGTTCAAAAGTATACTGGAGCATTTTGGCTATAGATAGTTTAACCTTTCTTAAAGATGCTTCATCGGCAAATGGGAGGAGCTAACAAAAAAAAAAATAATGCTCGCTAGTTGAACAGTAGACCAGTTGTTGACATATTTTGTATAACCTTAAAAAATCCTGATTTAGATGCTGGTTATGGTAAATCGCCAAATTTGATTTTCGAATAATTGAACCAGTCAACATTGCTTAACTTTTATCGGCAGAAATGTATCGAAAACTATCAACTCTTATTGACAGATCTTTATATATATTTTTTGCGGAGAACTCAGTATTTTTTTTTTTGCTGAATAAATTATCGAACAGCATAAATTATTATATTAAAATCTCCAGAAAAAGTCTACGGTGAATCAACTTAATTTGTAAATTTAGCCGCTTAAAAGAGATAAAAACAGTTTCTTAATGATATGATACGCCAACGAATAGTCCTACGTCAACACAATTAACAAAATCTGTTTAAAAATAGACACAATTTTGCATTCGTCATAGAAACGCAAAAGGGAAGTAACATATCAAATTCAAAATAATAATAGGATTTGACTTACAGAAGATTGGATCAAATGTTTCTGAGAGCAAAATTTTGTGATGTCAGTTATAAAACTGCATGTGCGATTTAAATGTTCCTTACAATTGGGAAAAAATTAAAAGGAAAAAACAAGCCCTTATTCCATTGATAATGCAAATTTGTTCTTGATTCCAAATAAGGGAAAAATCATTTGAAGTCCGCGTGGACAATTCTCGTACCTCTACCACCTTCACCATTCGTTGCTTGCTGGTCGAACGTGCAGTGTATGGATTGTACGTTAAGACGGAGCATGGAGAAGAAGAAACTATTTGAAGCTGTATGGGTAGCTAATTAATATACTTTCTAAATTCTTTCATAAACAATGACGTAACAGTGAACATCCGAATTGCATACACTTGCAAAAATGTCGATTTTCATGGTTGCTAGTTTTACTGTTTTTACCTTCACAAATCACTATAGAAAAGTGTCTGCAGTCAATACTCACCTTTTATAGTATGGAGTGCAATCAAAAAGTCGTAAAAAAGTCGAAGTTTTTCTTGAAGAGTGCCGGCAGTTGTCAAGTTCAACGCAATTTCCCATTCAGTCACAGCTGACTAGATGCCTGGTCGGATAAAGCAAAGCGGGATTAGAGGCTACAAAGCGAATTTGTTTTTTTTTTTTTGCGTTGAATTAGCAATCGTTAGCTTCAGAAGAAATTTCCCTCTCAATCAAAGCATATAGAACACCACCACAGGGTCGATAGGAAAACTTGGCTTTTTGGGATGGTTTCATTTAGCCGCCTGCCAACGATTTGTGTATGTTTTTTTATGGCATAACCGACCGACCCGTCAAACCACGGCTCTTGCCTAACCACGGCTCGGAAATGTTATGTGATATGTGGATGTGGATGGAATTCTTCTTTTTAGGTGCTATACAGTACAGCCGGTTTTCTGCCTAGTTGTTGGTCGGCTATGCCTGCCAGCTCAGAGTGAGAAGTTAAATTTAAAACCGAATTGGCTGAACAGAGTTTCCCTTAAAATTACACCAAGAAGAACGACATACCGCGAGAAGAAACGTGTGTGTTTCCTTCGTGCGTCATGTTGAAATATCTTGTTCATGAGGGAAAAAAATAGAAGCCCGTTGAAATGTCTATCCCTGCAAGTTGGTCTTTCGTTTTCACCTTTCATTTTGAATCTCTAATGAACTATTTGTGAGGGATCAATTAACACCGGATCAGGTCATTGCAGGTGGTAATTGATTTGCTGTGAGTTGGGTGCAGAAAAAAAGGCGAGACGTGATAAATAGAGTTCAATAATTAAAGTCTGCACTGAATCTCTTTAAACAAGATGAAAATGTATCCGAACGAGCACAAACTTAACGCATTCACAATAGAAAGGTGTCAGATTATTGCTCGTTTTGATACGTCAATTTTTCCTTGTGCAGTCTCTTATTAGAGGGTCGCTAGTCTAGACCAATTTGTTTCATCATAAAATCAGAACTTCTGTGCTTCCGGGACGTCACTCGGCAGCAGTTGCTTACTTCGCTAACATATGTATTGTTACGTTTTTCAGCGTCTCTCTGGTTGCCAAGTCGGTGCCGGATACTGATGAGAAGAAGATGAAATGCAATCTATGACTTACATTGCACACTTAAGATGCAAGAATGGTATCTACCCCATTTTTCTCCTTGGAGCATATTTTCGAACCGAGGCGCTCTGCTGAATGATCGAATTCGATCGTCAAAAATCGCCCACCGTATCGACCGGTAGAACTGACATCAATTCACCGGTTCAAACAAGTTCTAGTAGGGTAATTATGGTTAAAACCGACACCTTAAGCTTAACACTTTTGCTGGGTTGCCAGAAAACCAATAAAATTATAATTTCTATGCAGAATTCTGCTTCAGAAAATTGTTAATAAGCCTTAATTTCGTCAGCGCTTCAAAAAATTAATTTCATTAAAAATTATTGGTTGTAAAACTTGAAAAACAAAGTGACTTTTTGTAGGCACTGCGGGTAAAACCGACACCTCATAGGGGTAAGATCGACACCCCCTTTAATTTATTTTATCTCCATCTTTATTAAAAATGAGATATATGCGTGATTAATAAATTGTGAGTATGTGTGATGCAAATAAGTGTTTTTTATAGCTTCATCATGTAGTGAGGGGAAGAGAGTTCGAAAGCGTAGTGCTATAAATAAGAGTATTTTATGCTATTGGATTGTTTCTTGAAATGGGTATTTCCAAATAATCCTTACGCACATCATTGCAACCTTCAGTGTCATTTTATTTCGTAAGAGAAGATTTGCAAGCGTTCTACGTTCTGCAAATCGGATTCATTCACTTATAAGTGACACACAGTTCTTAGTATAACTACCTTTTTCAGATTTGATTTTTCGGACTCTGATCATGAACGATCTACTGGGCAGGGATGCCACATTGAAATCTGTGTTTCGGTCAAAAAAATCTTTTTACCATCTGTGATGACTGAAACAGGAAAAAAATCTGTGAAAATCTGTGATAAATTTCCCAAAAATCTGTGAAAAATCACAATATTTCCAAAAATCTGTGGAAATCTGTGAAATTTTCATCAAAATGCCAAAAATCTGTCATCTGTGAAAAAGAATCTGTGATCAAAAAATGTGCAAAAAATCTGTGACATTACAGAAAAATCTATGAATATGGTAACCCTGCTACTGGGGTATACAAAAGATCATTGTCTCCTTGTGATAAAGTTCGTCCATGACAAACCAAGAGAACACTAGAAATTCGGCTTGATGAGCTTTTTGCAGAAATAACAAAAGCTTCGATAGAATCGGATAAGCAAAAATACCAATTTTCGATTTTTAAAGAGACCTACAAGAAATAAACACAATAAAAGTATTTCTGTGTAATTCTGCTTTTACTATAGTGTTCTAATAGTGTAATTGAAGTGTCACAAAGATGCTCAGCATTTTGTAATGAATCGCAAGTAAACACAACCGTCTTAACAGCGTGTCGGTTTTACCCTAAGCATAGGCTGTCGGTTTTACCCCAACAGGGCACATTTTCTAATGAAGCGATTAAAAATATTGAATTTCTCAAACTCGTCTTCAATGCACACGGTGTCTCTGGTAGAACAATATTTACACAAAAACATCAATATCGCTGAAATATTCACTAATTGAAGGCTTAGATACTCCTCTTTCATCTGAGACTAAATTTGAAATGTTCTATCGGGGGGTCTAGAGCAATTTTTTTTAACATTTTGATGATTATTTTTGAAGATTGCGTTTCAATGAAAAGCTCTCAGAAGATATATCACTTTTAGGGGGATGCATCTTTGGACATATAGTATCTGAAAGAGGACCTTGTTACGTTAATGGATACCTCCGAAGACACCAATGTCCGACATTTAGCCAATTTCGGACTGATTTAAATTTAAAATTTGAATAATATTTTTACTCGGGGCATTTTTTGTCTCTAGCAGAACAATATTACCACAAAAAAAATCCATATCACTGATGTACTCACTATCCGAAAACTTGCCTCAATTTTAAACGAGACAGGTTTTGAATTGTTTTTGCTAAGGTTCTAGAACTTTTTTAATATGAAAAAAATATCTATGTTTATATACATATGACACATTCTTTCGTGACGTTTACAACAATATGACGAATCTTCATTCCACAAATATGTTATAGCTTTATCAAATGAACGCCTACATCAAAACTTATTACAGATTCAGAAAGTAGACAAAATTTCACGAAAGATTCAATCAACATTAACTGAGCATACCTGAAGAGGATTATTTTATGACCGATAATGTAACATGACGTTACAACGCGTCATCAATTAGAACTTTCAACGTATTTCAATAAAAGTCAAATGATCAAATTCTAGTATATTCAGTTTATGTTGATTGAATCTTTCGTGAAATTTTGTCTACTTACCGAATCTGTAATAAGTTTTGAGGTAGACGTGCATTTGATAAAGTTATAACATATTTTTCGGATGAAGATTCGTCAAATCGTTTTAAACGTCACGAAAGAATGTGTTATAAGGACATTTCGTTACTCATTTATATGTCAACATATTAAACTAACTTTTTTTTTAATTGATGAACAATTAGTATCAGAAAATGATTTCTTAGTTAATGATTTAATTGTGTTCCTTGAATTTCATGGTAAGTGAGATGTGTTTGTAGATTAATCTTCTGAAATTGGCTGAAATTTTGAATACTTTCTTTTCGGATTTGCGATCAATGCACTAAATATTACTATATTTTGCCTTAAAAATGCTAAACGTTACAATTTTTCGCATCTACCAAGCTGTGAAAATGTTTAAATAAATTCTTTTTCGATTTATTTATTTTAAATAACTGAGTTTTTGGGCCAACATAGGGTTTAAACCTGTTACAATAACTTTTTAGAATTTCTTCAATTCCGCAAAACAATACCCTTTTGTTTATATTTCATGGGATGATCTATAAATGACGTAGCATTTTTTGAGTGATTTTTAACATCCCCCTCCCCCATCGTAGCATTTCGTCACAAACCTCTAAATACCCCCCCCTGGTAATTACGTAGCTTGACGGTAACTCTGCCCCCCTTTTTCCCCGTAAATTTTTTAAAAATTCTATTCTATTCCCCTTTAAAAAAGCTACGTAGCAGGACATGACCCCCTACCCCCCCTGTCGTCACACATCATCACAAAATACAAAACTCCCCCTCCCCCATATCATGCTACGTTATTTATGGATGATCCCTATGATAATAGAATTTTTTTTGCTCGGAATTCTTTTCCGACCCTTGTCTTACTCACAATTATATCATTTTTGGATGCCTCAGAACATTTTACCTTTGTTTCATGTATTTAGATACTCTGTTTCGTTGACTACTCAAATCAAAATACTTAATAAAGTGCACTTCAATTTTCCCATATTTGCTATAACAGAATTGCTACTTTGAAGCAATAAACAATCCCTGAAAACACCCTACTGCTTTCAAACATTTTCTGACCACCTCCTAATCAGATAGTATGAAACGATTTTGCGGCAAATATAATTTTCTGCTAAAATTTGGATCACTGCTCCTATGTGTTTTTAAAGGAAGAGCCTGTCGATCGTGTTTAAACTCGTAATTTTCAAGGAAACTAAAAACTAAAACAAATCGAATTGAGCTAAATTGTTCGAAGAAAGCATAGAACAATGATAGAATTTTGAGTGTAACATTAGTTACAAAGAAACCCTGAGCAAAAATTATATTCCGAAGAAAAATAAATTGAAGAAAACGATTTGTTTTGCAAATTTCAAGACTCCTTAATACCAATGCGAAGCTGGCTAAATGGTGTCTTCGAAGTACACTCATGTTTTTTTACGTGGGGGATACAGGCCGCGTAAATGCAAACCGCGTAAATTTCAAAATCCGCGCAAATGAAAACCGCGTAAATTTCAAAATCCGCGTAAGCGAAAACCGCGTAAATTTCAAAATCCGCGTAAATAAAAACCGCGCAAATTACAAAATCCGCGTAAAAAAATACCGCGCAAAAAAACCGTGTAAAAAAAACTTGAGTGTATTTCATTAACGTTACAAGACCGTTCTTCTGACAGTGTGTGCTCACTGATTTAACCTCCTAACAGGGAGATGTATGTTTTGAGCTACTCATTGAAAAATTACCCAAAATATCATAATGTTGAAAAAAAAGTTCCAGACCCCCCGATAGAACATTTCAAAGTTATGCTCAGATGAAAGAGGAGCATCTAAGCTATCGATAAGTGAGTATTTTGGCGATACTGATTTTTTTGTTTGAATATTTTCTACCAGAGAATGTGCACCCTGTTGATCATAGGAAAGGCCGATAATAATAGGTACTGAAAAATGTGGTGATTTGAAAAGCTTTTATTCGGTTAAAACCTTAAAATCCACGAAACAAATTTAACATCCAGACGAGTATGAACGCTGCTGTCGTATGTTTTGTTTATTTTTATGACATTCGGCGTACTAACGTAAATCCAATTTTTCTTCAAATGCTCTGCATAAACGTACTACAGGCCATATTCGATTATCCGTGGTCTCGATTATCCGTAGACTAGAGATGGTCGGGTTTCAGATTTTTCGAACCCGAACCCGACCCGAACCCGATAGCTTGAAAATTGAAAAACTCGAACCCGACCGAGCCCGAAATTATAAAACTCGAGAAACCCGCACCCGGCCCGAGCCCGAAAATTTTAAAATTAGAGAGCCCGGACCCGTCCCGTACCCGAGAATGAAAATTTTGTAAAACCCGAACCCGACCCGACCCCGAGAATTTTAATATTTAAAAACCCGAGCCCGACCTGAGCCCGAAACTTTTTAATTTGAGAAACCCGATCCGAACCCAACTTGCTAATATGGAGAATCCACCAAAGATCTCGAAGATTTTTAATTTTAGGCACCCTAGGCTCATCTTAGAATAGTAGAATCATTCGAAGCTGAAGTTGAGTTATATCTGCCTTTGGCAAAACGAATCACTGGCGAGTAGAATCCGCATTTTTCTTTGCTATTATTGAACGTCGAATTAAAACGTCGTTAAAAGAAACTTACAAATCGTCGATATATTAACCGGAATGTAGAATAAATCTGTCGCTAACTCATGGGGAAACAAAAAACTTAATGGTGACAGTTTCAAACAACCTTGCCCGTCGTACTTAACCAAATTTTCTAATTTTGTATCAAAAGCGAATTCTATACATTTCTTTTCTAAGAATTGTAAAACCATTCCTGCAAGACAGTTTTGTATGATTTATCATATGTATTAAATTAGCTATGGTAATTGGCCACAGCAGTACCACCAAATTTGTGATTTCAATATATGGGAATTGGGAAATCGTTCCCGGGCTACAACGCCCTTTTTAGTCAATGATTACAGTTTATTTTAACTGCAAGCAATCTTTATCATAAATCAATTTGATTATTATTAAGCTTCCATTAAAGCAGGTACAACCTATTTATTGCATTTGACCAACTTAACAGTGCCCGCTTAAAGTTTGTTTGGGGTACAAATGTACCCCACAAAACCGTTTACGTTAATGTTTTGTCATGTTTACATAATTCCGAAGACATTATTATATCTTTTTTTTTATAAAAGCAAAACATCGATACATAGTAAGCGAAAAACTTGTGTAAAATCGTATGTTTTAGAATAAAATTATCCGATTTAATTATAAATTTAATAAAAATTAGGCATATTAGAGCGGTTTTAGTTCTGGGGTACGAATGTATCCCACAAAACCGTTTACTTAGAGAAAAAGTCCGAAACCGTTGTAGGGTTAATGGACAATTATTATTCAATATGTAGCAAAAAGTACTAACATTAAGTGCACTCGCAACACCCACTGTTCGATTTCTTGCGACTGTCAAAACGACCAATCAGGAGTGGATCAATAGATTGGTTTTTATTGTTTCTACTTCCCGTAGAGTTCTACTCGCTTTGCTTTAGACACTATTTGCTGTACGCTTTAGCTGAGTTTTACGCGTTTACTTTCACCACGGCCTACCTATCGGTTTTAACCCTAGAACGTTGCACTGGGGTAAAAATGTACCCCACGCCTTCTTTGGAGCCGTGTGAAAACGAGAATTCGGCATTTACCGACCTGGGAGCCTAACCATAATTCAACTTAGAGTTCCTAGGAAGAGTAGGAAAAGGTGGTATAGCCAGTTTGCTTATAGCCTTTGTGAAAGCAGGTGTCGAAGTTGGCGTGGGGTACATTTGTACCCCAGTCTACGGTTGCCGTTAGTATTTCGTCAGGTTCCGTGCTGTCAGTGGAAATGTGATTAGTGACAGTACCAGTTTGAGAACTGGTTGTTTTACTACGTAAGTAACAATTAGTATTATATAATCGTTTTTAATCATTTATTTAATTTATTTAATTTAATATTGAAGCGGAACAAAAAATCGTTCTCATTTTTGCTGATTTTTGTTGTTTTATTGTTTATTTTTTTTAACGTTTTTCAAAGTAAGGGCTCGCGAGTATAATTTGCGCACAATAACTGCTGTAACAGTAACGTTGCGTGATACCAATGTATTACTGGTTAGAAATATTTTTTTCATTTCAATTTCCACCCCATTTCGTGGTATTTTCCAAAGCACGATTTTTAAACTTTCACTCCTCAAAATAATTGCACTTTTTTGAAAATATCGAAATTCCATTTTATACCGAAGACCATTCTTTCAACTTTAAAAATCATTTGATTTTTTTTCAAATCGGTTGAAAATTCGCAAAGTTATGGTAATTTTTGTAAAAAAAAAGTCCAAATCGCGAGTTTTTCCCTTTTTTTTTGTTCAAACCAATTTATGTATCATTGATTCAATAAATTACTTTCACTTACACAGATGTTTTCGCAATTAAAAAACAAAGAAAATGATGCATTATACATTTCTTTAGTTTGCATTTATACCTGCGAAAATTGCGATCAAATGCGTGGGGTACATTTATACCCCAGTGCAACGTTCTAGGGTGGAAAACGCAAGTGTAACGTTCTAGGGTTAAAGTACCTGCCGAAATTAATATTTTAAAACAGAAAGTTGAACCAATATTTTCCGATAAATTCCTGTTGACTTGATTTATTACTAATTATCATTAAAAATAAATCGCAAAGAGATTTTAGATGTGAGACACGTATTGTTGAATGCTCTCTCATGAATGTTCTTTTAAAACATAAAATAATTCAGTCAGTTTGCGAATCTGAAGAGACAGAATTTTACACAAGAATGAAAAATGCTATATTTGAACACCAGAAAATACGACGAATTCTAGCGATTTAAAGGTGCTACCATTTGGTACGGTTATATGTGTCTTCCATTCGTATCACGAAGTATGAAAAGAGACTGGGTTTTGTGTATAGACAGTGTCAAGAAATGGTTGGGTTGTTTTGTTCAAAACCCGAACCCGACCCGACCCCGACAATTTCTAATTTGAAAACCCCGAACCCGACCCGAGCCCAAAAGCTCAAAATTTTAAAAACCCGGACCCGACCCGAGCCCGAGAATTTCAAATTTGAAAACCCGGAACCCGACCCGAACCCGAAAAGCTTAAATTTATAGAACCCGAACCCGACCCGAAACCCGTCGGGTTCGGGTTTCGGGTCTAAAAACCCGAACCCGACCATCTCCACCGTAGACTCGTTTATCCGTAGTCTCGATTATCCGTAGAAAATGACTCGATTATCCGTAGTCAGACTATCCCAAGAAATTCTTTCGATTATCCGCACATTACTTTTTCTCAAACTACATTACACGCTGAGAAAGATTCACATTCTCATTGAGCCTTATGGATGGGACAACCATGTTTTGATATTTTTTCGATATTTTCTAAATAAACCTGATAATTTTATTTGTGCATTGTGATTTAGTGATGATACAGAATACAATCCAACAGCTATCTCATTTTCGACAAAAATCCATATGGGACTCTTATGCTTTTATGGGCAGTATATTTCTAGAGAAAATTTAGAATAGGACGTAAGTAACAATGAGAGATTCTCTTTGGGGTCTTTCTCTTCTGTTCATTACTCGGCCATTTCAACATTTACTACTCTACTCTTTGCATAATATTCTAGCAAAAACCGTCGGCTTTCGGTATGTACTGGAAAATTAGTGCAAAGTGTTGCAATGACGTCGTAATAAGCGAAAGAGAAAGTAATCAAAGAGAGGCTCTCAATGTTACTTACGTCCTATTAAATTTTAATGAAGAAAAAAACATTTGTTTTGATTCGATTATACGGATGATTCGATTATCAGAAGCGAAATTTTTCTGCACCCTACGGATAATCGAATCTGGCCTGTAATAATGTGTCATGAAATGAATAAAAATTTGATTCCTAGGGAAAGTTGTGGGGTGTCGGTTTTACCCACAATTCCCCTACCACCCAACACCCAGCATCTTAGTCCTGGAATTGATTTCATCACCCGATTGTTTAGTAGCATTATTACCCCAAACGAATAATTTCTCTAATCAACTTGCACCGACTGTGAAGCTGTTGATCAGTCGTTATCGCAGCATGCATGAATCGGTAGGTACCATGCAACCGGTGCCTGATTCGTAAATGTCCTATGTGTGTGTGGTGTGGTGTGGTGTGGTGTAGATCAGTGAAAAGAACAAGCCTCCGTTCTTACTTGCTTCATATCATCAGTCCAGTCAGTCATGCAACCACCACACCTCGACGCGGATCGGATCGGATCGACGGCGACTGGTTGGGGAGCGGGACGCGGGAGCTTTTTTTCAGCGGAAAAACACGTGACTATGAGCTGATTGTTAGAGCTGGCTGACGATTGGCTGCCACAGGGGAACAGAAGACAATAACGACGACGATGGCGCGCTGCTCTTCCTAGTCTTGTATATACATATACATATGCTGATGAAGGAAGCAGCGATGTGCGACGAGGTGAAAAAATAAGAGGAGAGAAAACGCGATCATCGGAGAGCGAAACATGGGTGCTTTGCTCTCCGCTTGTTGCTTCTTTTTTTCGCCTACTACTTCCCATCCGCGAAAGCCGTTTTGTATACACGTATTATAATGACGGGGCGAGCAAAACCATCGTCAGCTGTTCCGCCGGTGTCGCGTGTGGGGGAACGGGAGTGAACTGGGAAACGGGATTGTGCTGGCAACGGAATTTACTGTTGGTCGAAGGTTTCCCAGAACGCAATCAAAATGTTGAAAGTTTATAGAATATCATTTTTTTCGTACATATTTTAACCCACTTAGCCCTTCACTCTGCCGCGCAGAGTGCCCCAAAGAGGAAACTGAGTCAGGGTTGCACGGATCAATGCACGCGCCTATTCACCATCCCCGTATTCAGAGTTGTTTAGCTGACTAGTAAATAAGTAATTATAATCACCACTCTGCGTACGCGAGCACAGAAAATGTTTAGGTTAAGGCCATTCAGAACACTTTCCCCGTCATTTGCTAGAAGTTGCAGCGGTTCGTACCGGTTCCAACCATGATCCACATCCAACCACCGTATCATGATTATCGCACAGTTTTTTTTTCGAAGCACACTTTACTTTTAGTTTATGCGAGTGCCGCACGACTTGTGTGGCAGCCAGTGGCTATGGCTACTAGTTCACGCAGGTGGTACTGGGTCGAACTTGCATCGATTAAGACCAATCGGTCGGTGCTCGGTTCAAGGCGAAGAGCTCATTCATAATAATTGATGGATTCGCGCCGCACAAGTCCTGATTTTCTCTCTGACCGACCGACCATGATCATGATCATGCTCACGGTTATGACCTGCGCCGTGCAGAAAGTACATCATTTTAACCTTGTCCCAAACGACCTAGCTGGGCGAACGTGATGATAAGGAGGACTGGAAATTTCTGTACCTACCTACTGATATGGATTGGCGAAAAATGCAGCCTGAAAACACGTAATAGAAGATTATACACACTCACTAAACATTGATAACAAAAGAGCGATTTATTGTTATTGTTGTTATTATCAAAGCTTGAAAGCGTGCCTTTTGTATAGCTGAACAAAACCAGCTGCTGTGTTGTGTCGTCAAGGAGAGGGTTATTTTCGATAGGTCCTGGTTGCTTTGTTTATCACCGTAGGTGTGTAAGCACTTAATATTCTATAGGGAAACGGAGTGGGGAAATTGATGTTAATCGTTTATATCGCTGATAATTTGGTTGTCTTTGAGCATCAAGCTACGGTCAACGTGGGAAGGGGAATATATTAAAGAAAGGATTAATCGATTAGGAAATATTCCAAGTAGCAACTAGAATGCGTGATGTGGCAAACAACCGATACATGGCCTTGAACGTAGTATGACATGAATTACCCAATTAATTTTCTCTTTCAAGTTTACCCAAAGATATCAATATTTGGGAGCTCTAAACATCAGTTAGAATTTTCAAACTCAACTTATTGTCATTTATGCCAGCCGAAAGGGGAAATATTCAATGTCTTCTTTGCTAAAAGAAACTTATTTAAAATTTATTTCTAAGAAAATATCAAAATAACTCGAATCTATAAATACATGCGTTGCAACTAATTCCAACGTCAGTCGTGGCGGAGTAGAAAAAAAACACCTCGAGTTTGTGTCGCCGCGAAAGAGTGTTTATCGATTGTCCGTATACTTAGAAAACTGAATTATTTTATTTCAGCAGAAAATGAATCGTCTGCTTGTGATCAGCATGTTTTTATTATGAGTTGACTGTAATCGAGGAATGTTCATAAAAATGTCGTGACAAAAAAGCTTTTCTCTGTAGTTTCCGTGGCACCGCCAGGGCTGAAAACTCGGTATGTTTTTATATCAATCCTAAGTGTAATTCTTAGGCTCTAGTGACTATGCCTGCGGAAGGCTCTGACAAAGTTTAGATCAAGAACAATCTATCTATCTATCTTCTTCTTCTATATATATATAAAAGTCAAAGTTTGTATGTATATGATTTATAGACTCCCAAACGGCTTAACCGATTTCCGTAAAAATTTATACACAGTAGGTATTTGTTATGGGGCGTGTTTGTGTACTATTAGTTGGAGATTATATGCCCGTCAGATGGCGCTTTGGAACAAATTGTGTGTTCCTCCTATTTCGTTGAAAATCGTAGCAACGCGCGATGGGTATTAGCTAGTAAAAAATAAATGCAACTTAAATGCGCTTGATCTGTGTTATTATTTACAATGAATTAAATAAATTGCAAACAGCTGTAATCCTGCAAGACATTTCAAAAAAAAACCGGGCATGCCAGATATCATTAGCATCACTAATTCAGTTTCTCAATTGAAAATTCATCAACCTAGTTGCAAATATTTCCAATTGCTTTCCCCTTACTTACTCTACCCTGGAGTGGTTGAATCATTCCATCAAATGATGGAGTAGGATAAAGATTAACCAAAAATTTCAGTTTCATACAGCAACGGAACCAGCCGCGTTCGGTTTATCAACTCAATCGAAATCGCGATTACCACAATTTCGGTAATAAATCCAATGAAAATATTCCAAAATGGGGTGTTGTTATATGAACTGCGTGCAGTACATCAAAACTGGTAGCTGGAAAAGACTATCTTTTTTGCAGAAAAAGCTACAATAAAAGTAATCCATTCCGGAAAGCACGCAGGTCGTAGGAATAAAATATTTGTGTTCAAAAAATGTAAGGGACAGCTCAATGGGGGCTGTAAGAACTGTTAGCGTAGAAATGCGCTTCTAAATATAGACTATTTCGATTATAATATTATTTAACACATGCGCACTAACACAAACATACATGGATTAGACTATATGAAATGAATAAAACATTACTTTTTGCAAATATTTCAAGCAATATTAGACGATTTGTCAATATTTTAATACTGTGCACTGTTTTTTCGTTAGACATATATGAGAGTTAGAAAGAATAAATTACCCGTAGGGGAGCCCGGGACTAGTTGGCGGTTGGGGTAAGTTTGCGGAATCCCTTTTTCTCTGTTTCTATTAGACATATTGCGCTGCCTCTTCTTGTGTACCTCAAGTTATGTGAAACCCGTTATCCAATGTGTTTTTGTTGCAAAACGATTTGTTTGGTGGAAGTTGTGGGTGATATTGTCTTTTCGCGCATACCAAGTAAATTTTCTAAATTTTAAATACTTTGCGTTATTTAGGGTGTCACGACCCCTCGGTCGTTGCATCTCACCATCTATAGCGCAGGCAACTCTAACGCACTCAGCTCTCGGTCGGGCGCTTATGTCAGCTAGACACTTCGCTGTGAGTTGTGATAAAAAGTAAAACCACGAGACAGGTCACAAGTATAAAATAGCAAATCTAAAATCTAAAGTAAAAGTGAATTTACTATTGCTTAAAATTAACACATGCAAAACTCATATACTAGTTGGTACTTAAAACTAACTTACATCTAGTTACGAGGTAAGAAATTAAAGAACTACAATTAAAACTAGAACTTACTTAAAGCTAATTACTTCCTACTTACCTAACCTTAAAATCTATACCAGAGGACTGTGCTCTGCGATTGGAAAACGTGCCAGTGTTCACACAGCTTCCGCAACCGGTTTTTAAGGTAACGATTCCTAAAACTAAGACGAATCATTAAAGATAACACGTTACAACGCTTGTTTTAGGAGAGGATAAGAAGAGGAATAGGAAGGAAGACAAGGAAATTGATAGGGAGTAAAGGTAGTAAACGTAAGTAGCTATTAAACCTAACATTTCGTACGTTACAATACGATATAATCCTTCCGTAGGAAATTTGTAATCGCGCCTTCAATAAACGGATTAACAAATCGGAAACCAACCTTTATTCCTTGTCGACATTCGTCGACATAGGGTGATTTTCAATCTATTTCCCAAATGATTTTTCGATAGCGCACGAAAAGAGCTTTCAGTATCCGTATAGATATTACATCTATCCACAAACAAGAGTTATTTTTTAAATAGTTTTTAATAAAATATGCGGTTGGGGCAAGTTGGCGGTACTATATACAGTGCAAAAAAGTCATCAAAAAATTTTATTTCTTGAATTCATTCCAAAGTAAGAAAATCTTTTTCTAGTGGATTTCGCCAATGTAGGAGACATTTATTTCGGCCAATTGCATGAACAATTTCGGAAATTTACTTTTGAATAGAGAGTACGCGTCAAAGTCAAAATGCCGGATTATTGAAACTGAAATATAATAGCAAATGTCGATTAATATACAGTTTTCTCGAAAAGACATTCCGCATGTTCCAAAAGGACTCTTGAAGTCATTGCATCTCCATTTGATTGCTTAGTTTTTGGCGTATCCCCACATACCGCCAACTTACCCCGGGGCCGGGCGGGTTTTCCGCGTCACATATTTTTGTCTCTAAAAAAATCAGAGATGTTGCCAACAGTCTGCTCTTTCATGTCGCGTGTTCTGTTTTGCAAGATCTATCAACATCAAAGCGGTAAAAATTGAAAACTGAAAACACCGCCAACTAGCCCCGATCTCCCCTACACACCGCGGGTGCGCACACCGTTTTATACAACTGCTTCAAATGGGAAAAGTTACGATAGGAATCGTGCTAACTAGGACTCGACATTACAATATTAAACAAACAACAGCATTCGATACGCACAAACCAAACGCGATGAAATTTGCATCCGTATACTTCTGCTTGGTGCGTCTGGGGAAGAATTGAATTATTTACTCGGCCCGCCGAAAAAAAGTAAAATTGAATAATTTTACTTTTTTTCGGCGGGCCGAGTAAATTGTTCAATTCTTCCCCAGATGCAGCAGGCAGAAGTATACGGATGCAAATTTCATCGTGTTTCCCAAAGCTGAAAACACTCAGCTGCGAGCGGCACATTTCAGAACAGCCTGCTCCGACTAGCTAATCGACAGGGAGTGCTGTTTTCAAATACATGCATACGGTTGCGGTGTTCAAATACGGCGTGTGCAGTACAGTGTATGAATTTATCTGCCTGCTGCGGCTGTTATTTCCGATCCGGTGTTAGATGAAAGAATGAGGTCGAACGGGCAAAGCTTACATTTAATTAGTCAAGGATGACGTCATTCACAGAAACGTATGTTTCGAAAGGTGCAATTTATTCATTTACGTGAATAATCACTTGAAATCAGAGTGATTTATTTACTGAGTGTAATTCTACTAAAAATCATACAGGCTCGTACTATTCGAGGCCATCACCACCGAAAAATAAATCCCTCTAAGTGATACAGAATAATTGATGCCTAACGTCCATTATGCCTAACGTCTTTATGCCTAACGTCCATTATGCCAAACGTACGTATGCTAAACGTCCGTATGCCTAACGTATTTATGCCTAATGGGGTACACCCGATATATTCTTCCTAATCAGGGATACCGCTTTCTCGTTCGGTTTCGGAATGGAAAAGCCTAGTTTTTTGCCTCTTCCTGACAATTCATCCGAAAAATAGTGTTTCTCAAACTTGTTTCTGATGGATTGAACACTCGCGCGATGAACTCCAAAGTTGTACCCTTTCCGCTTAACCATGTGTCCAAAACCTGTATTTTTTACTTTTTAACGACACCCAATCAGCTAGATATTACTGAGTGGGAAAAGCTATGAAAATTGAGAGCCATAGTACTCAAGTGAGAACTAGGATTTGAAATATACAGATCGGAAAACTAGAAGTGGCAGGGTCACTAGAAAGAGGCTTAAAATCTTGCGGACTAATCTTTTGTCTTCTGCTGGTAGGAGTCGAGCTTAGGCAGCATTAATACGAATCGCTCAAGTCTACCAACATGTCTTACGGCAAAGACAGACTTGTTCCTCTACTTATTTTTTGCATCATTTTCAACACGTGACATTTTGAAAAGGAAAAGTTTAAACCACGCAAAAAAGTAAACAAACTAAAATTAACAGTCAAGCGCACTGTGATACTATGATAAGCACTTAAAAACCATCACAAATACGCGCGCATAACGCAAATGTGTGTGTGGATAGTCTTATATTTTGCACTAGCCCAAACGTCTCTTATATTCTAGTTTGCACTTAAACTCGCTAGTACACTGATAGTCGATTTACTTGTAGTCAGGGAATCGTTTGATTTTCCGTCGAACGTCCATCCACAGAAGCTTCCCGAACATTCGACGAATTTTTTGATAAACATTTGACACAGTCGACTACCAACAAGCCAATGGAGATGCTTTGAAGCCTATTAAAAATGCCATTACAGTCTACGGGTCCAGCAAAAAATTACCATACGTGTACTTGTAACGGTTGGGCGAGCGAGAAAAAAAAACAGTATTGCACGCGATCATTTTTCATTCGGTACTTTCAGACCTTGACATACGACGGGTTATTTTCAACAACTTGTGTTTTTTTTTCTCAGCTCTGCAAGCTAGTAATTAGTTTTTAGTAGGTACTGTGTGGGACATAATCATAAATCTAGCGAGTCTCTAATTCTCCGCCATATCCATAAGAAACCACTCAATTTTACACTAGATAGCAACGTTGGGACCGCAAATCACCGTCGTTGGAGCTTGACAATATCGACAAACAAGTTAATTATTTAAATTGGTCTACGATCATTTCGAGATATGCCAAATATTGAATTCGTTTTGTCGCTTGAAATAGTTTGTTTTGCTTAATTATTAAAAATCATGAAATTCTAGCTCTTGCGGGAATGATCCTAGAAATCAGAGGGTTCGAGGTAGAGATTCGCGCTGTTGCTCGGAGTCTTACACATTGAGATTAAAAATCGTAAATAGAACGAAAACCAAAAGGGTTATGCACGAATCTACTAGTAGTTTTCTTCTACGGGTCTGGAAGGATAATAGTGAATAGTACAGGTTATTCCCGATCAAACCATTCCGAATTTGATTTGGGATGCTGAATGGAGTCAGTATGGATTTCAGCTTAAATGTAACAACCGATTCCGAAACCAAATCCGGAATCGATTGTTGCATTTGAGCTGGAATTAGGGTTCGCAGTACCGACCCTTTTTGGCGAGAACCGGTACTATGGTACTGAAGCCCTCAGTACCGGTAAACTACCGGTAACCGAATATTTTTTTAAAAAATTCGAAAAAAGGTTCAAATTGAAATTGAATGCTCAAACTTATGATCTTATTCTCAGATGATTGATTTGTGCTGATCAAAAAACATGTTCATTGTTTTTTAATTGCTTCGGAATAGCAAGATTTATTTCATAGAGAATATTTTTCGTATAGGGCACCTTTTTTATTTCGAAATCTAGGCCACTTTGAAATCAATAACTGCTAAGTGGTGCGACTTTCGTCGATTTGAACAGATAGTAAATTATGAAACCAACAGTAAATCAAAATCACAGTCGATTTACAACCACCAAAGACACCGGTCACGAAATTCTGCCGCTGTCTGAGCCAGCGCAAAACGAACCACAACACAGTACTGTTATCTTGTGTGCATTGTCTTAAGAACAAAGGAAACCATTCGATCTACTTTTACATCTGCCAAAGTCCCTCTAAACAAGAATAACAAACGAGCAAAGTGAACGACGGTTAGTGCGTCTAGAACAAAAGAACCATTGTATGTACTCCTGCCATCATGAGTGAATTTGATGAAAAAGCGCTGCTTCGACCCAACACAGCGGTTTTTGACTTGAGATTTTGTTCTACACGACCGAGTCTCCGTGAGCTGGAACATTTCCTGAAGGTGAACATGAAGCTTACCCGACCAGGAGGAAATAACACAATTATAACTCATGCTGATATTTTGTTACGAAAAATTTCCTATCAAATTTTGTTATAAAGCGGAAACCGTTAGGTGTTAAAATAACAAAAAATCTAACAAAAAATTCTCTACGAATATCACATTTATAACAAACGTTGATAGCAATATAACACGATCATAACAACATGAGATAGCATAATTGACCCCAACATAGCTTGTATTACTTATTGTATAATATCAACGATTTTAGCGTGCACGTCTAAAAATAGAATACGAGAAAAATAAAGCATACATTAAGGCGCTTTTTGCTTTGGGAGCAAAAAGCTTCATGCATCAAAAGCTTTTATAGCATTGCCAAATACTTGCATACCTGCTGGCTGATTGTTATCGTGAATATATGACATGCAGATTTGAACCTGGGTATTCTGAGTTTGATGGGGAAGTTTCCTGCATGAACCAACGACGTTGTTTTCGACTGATGTTTAAAGTTAGCATAATATTCCACGCTTCCGTCAAGGGCGAAACGATTATAGATGCAGAAGACGTTTCCAGAACGCACACATTGAACTTTGCCCAAGCCTAAGTGCTCTTTGTTTTCCTGGTGCCATACGCTTTGTTTTTATTAAGTTTTACTCACCAATACAGCTGTCCATATGACGATAGACTGAATAGCTTTATAATATCTTTTCAGATTAGGAAAGAGGGGCTATTTTTAGATTCTAAATAGTGCGCTTTGGCGCTTCTCTTGTACGTTAACGTGTTTTACGTGGTTTTTAGAAATAATGTCGATGCGACATGGTAACATTGAGCGGATATTTTACGTACATTATTTTACGGAGAATACGAGAAATCTTATTTAGGATTCCGCATAGATTCAAAACAACAAATGTGTTTTCAGATTTCAAAATAAGTCTCTTTTGGGGATTTGTTATTGGCATTTTTGATATGGGGAAGACTAAACAAACCAGTACAATTATCTCGCACCCAATAAATTGCTAGAAATGCAAATCTTTCACAGAAGTTATATCTATCAACTGCGAATATAACAGATTTATGAGAAAATTCGAGAAATTGTTGATGTTTGTTCGATGGGACGGATTCTTGAATATTTCATGTTATTTCTGTTACCCATTTTTTCCAAATTTGATTAAATTTTAAGGAGGAAATTAACAATATTTTTGCATTAAAGTTTTTAGATATTTCAAGGATTATCTAAAACGCATTCAAATCACTTGCCAGTTCAACCATTAAATATACTCAAGTAAACTCAAACACTTTTTATGCGGAGGATAAAATAAAAAAGTCGCGATAGTTTAGAAATTTAAAAAACGCACAAACTAGAAAGCCACAAACTGGATAAGGTTTAAGTGTTCATAAAAACCTGCATAAATTGGAGAAATCGCACTGAAAGTCTTACCAAGATCCTCAAAATACATTACGAAAATTTTGGAGATCAGTATAATATATCAAATAGTTTTTTGTGACCCGAAAATTCGTTTTCGCAATATGCAGCGTAGATTGGAGGAAAATTAATTATATACTCATTAGACTAAGCCATGAAAACTAGTTTTAAGATGCTTTTTGATTTCAATTCGCGTATCTTTATTTCATCTGGACTGCTTGATACTTCCTGCATATTTTTCGAAATAAGTTTTATAGGAAAATTATAATCTTTAGAGAAGTTCTTTGATAACTTCACGATTCCAAAGCTTGTTATGATAATGGCTTTAACATTTAAATCGTACGCCTCCTACTCGAAGTTATGTGTCAGACGAGTGTCTCAGAAAATAGGCAATGTCATCTCTTAATCCAACTGACAAGTTCTCCGACCAGGAGCGGATCCAGAAAAAAAAATTCGGAGGGGGTCCAAAATTTCGACTTTAAAATGTTCATTGTACAATACGTAATATGTAATATCCTCAAATCAGTTTTGGTAATCGAATCTGGTTTGCAAAGATTTTGAACTTAGAATGAATTTAAAAAAGAAACTTTTTTGAAAATTATCAAGATGTTAAAAATTTTCGGGGGGAGGGGTCCGGACCCCCAAGACCCTCCCCCTGGATCCGCCACTGTCTCCGACCAATTGCATCTAAAACTTGTTCATACTCAAAAGGCGAAATTTTGAAAATCCAAATCAAAAACATAGAAAATTCGCTTTAAAAAGTTGAATTACGACGCATAAAAAGAGACCTCAGTGTATAAGCAAATATACTGTCATTTGTGTAACCGTTAGCGTTCAAAGATAATTGTGAAAGAATATAGAACTTACTGTAACATCATCGTTGTATGCGTACATTAATATCATATTATTAATCCAATGATAGCAGCAGAAAATATAATCTTGATATAAGCTTTCTTGCATTCCTGATCGGTATATCATAAAGATAACACAGAGAGTAATTTATATCAACATGAGATATAAATTTGATAGCTTTCGGTTATGATGTTCTGATCGGGTAGGCTTAAGGACGTCACCTATCTTCAATATCATCATCTGCGCAGTGCAGTATTGATATCATTCACCACATTAGACCAAGCAAAGAAGTTCGCTTTACAGAACAACCTGAAACACGTGATTAAAAGTGACAGCATTGAAATGACGATCCCAGTGTACATAGAAAATAATTTTATAGATGTGAGACTACATGATTTATCACCGCGTACTCCCCGTGAATCAATTACAAAATACATGTCGCAATTCGGAGAAGTGGAGTCCGTTACACCTGATACTTGGAGAAACTTCTTCCCGGGTACTCCTAATGGTGTTTCTTGTGGTGAGGATGCGAGGGGAAAGACCTATTCCCTCCCACTTGACTATACAATTCAATTATAATGGAACTAACATTAAACAGACCATGCTATGCACCCTCGAAGGGCAGACACCTACGTGCAAATACTGCAACCAGACGGCACATCATGGAACACCTTGTGCGGAAGATGCTGAGGAGAATACATGACAGCCAATTCACCACACATTTTCGGAAAACCAATCTGAAACACAGACTTCACTACCATCACCAGAACCACAAACGGTTACCAATTTTGTGGCAGCTGTTCAGGCCATAATAACAACTATAATAGCAGCATCTAATGCTTCAGAATCAACTGTTAGCACCATCGACGAGGAAGCCAATATCAATGACAGCAGCTTTACCTCGTAACCCGTAAGGGCAATAAGAAAGGAGGAACATCTGATCGTGAACATGTAGACACCATAGACGATGATGACATCGACGGAAACAAAAAAAAATTAATCGACCCACAAGGTGCACTAGGCGAGCAGACAAATGGTACCTTACCACGAAAGAAGATCTCCCCGCGCAATAGAAAGTTGTGTGGACGAGACCCGAAGGATACTTCATAATATTTTTTTGTTCATTTTTATTTTTACATATTGTAATAATATAATAGACCCACGGCTCCGTTATGTTACCACAATGAGCCGTGTCCAATAAATGAAATACAAAAAAAAACAGTAAATCAAAGCGAGAATGGCAGTAAATCCAAGCAGGTTAATCGCATTTCTTCTCTTGTTTTTCTGAAAATTGGTTCCTACCTTTATGTCGTTTGCCTACTATTCTCTAATGCATATCAAGGCTCCTTGCTTTCCTGTAAACTATTTAGTTTTGCTGAATTTTCCGATCACCAATAATTACAAATCGCCCTATTTGAAGCAGTTCACCAAGTCTAAAACTGTTAGCTACTAAATCGCTGTTCGTTCTTTTATAGATGAAAGTTTAAGAGCAAACCAAATACAGACATGACATAGACCATAGTCTTATTACGCGCCACCCAGTGAATAATGGAAATCAATCAGAATGTCGCTAATAAAACTTTAACTTCTAGAATTATTATGATGATGGCCCCACCTCATTCCCACACAAAGGTGTTATCTCAACGATTTATCTAGAAAGCAAATTAATATAATTAAACGTTATCTTGCAGACCGATCTTTTGAAACTCTGCAAGGGATCTGCAGAGTTAACATATTTGTCATAAAAAATTGTATAGTACCGAAAATACCGGTACTGGCTTTTGTTCAGTACCGGTATTACGGTACCAAAAATGGGTCGGTATTCCCGGTCGGTATTAACCGGTTCCGGAATGGGCTAAGTCGCTGTTCATCCGTGTGATTTTAGTTGTTTGGGGCGAGCTACGACTTTGTGTTGTAATCGATTTCTTTTGATCGAGGGTAAATGCAATCTGCTGGCAAAATACATAGACATGCACCTATTTCACCTTCATATGTACATACTGTTGTCTGAGCGTAAATCGTATCACTGCTAACGATAATAGCCGGTTAGGTGATTAGGTAGTTAAAATGGAATGATTTAAACAGGCATTTTAGAGGTATCTCCATAAACTATGCGAAAAATATTCTCGAGAAAGTAGGGGAGAGAGGGTAACAATGAAACACATTTTTTCTACAATTTAATTTTGATGATAATACATGTTATTTGTGTAATCAAAAGTGATACATAGTGCCACTATGTTGTTAACTAATACATATATTTTTTCCAGCTGGTAAAATTCACGGGAAATAACATTTTTTGGATAATAAACAGTTGGTGGTAAAATGTATTAGTGTGCCCCATGGGTAGGAACTATGAAACACGATGTCATCTATAGTGAAATATTCTACTTATAAATTTTATTCTTTTGTTTTGACGAAGAATGGTCCTAACGCTTTGAATTAAAGTTATATTGAGGCGAAAATCGTTTGTTTACGAAAGAATCCACTATATCATCGCGTAACATCGAACCACCATATATGCATATTAGATGCAATCCTGAAATAAGAGACAATTTCTACAAAATTTGGCCAAATTTACTAATTTTGCACTATATGAGTAGTATTTAGTGTGGAAAATCGGAACCCATTGACATTTTGAGACAGACCACAAAAACAAACAAAAATCACTGTTCCCCATACGCCATCGTTTCACAGTTACCCAATGGGTCTATTCATGAAAATTGTGAAATCACACAGAACCATGAGTAGTTACCAAAAAACTTTGTTCGCGGCAAATGTTGAGCATAAAATTTGCTATAAATAGCAATAGACTAAACATTTATTCAATGAATGGTAATTCATAAAGATGGAATAATGTTTATCATTGCAAATTTACTCTGGCTATCACAAAACAAACAAATATCCAATAAAAGAGATAGAGTTAGCAGATCTCTTCCAAAATATAGCAACACGTGTAAAGAATTAGAAATTGTGAAATATGAGGGAATTAGACGATTGCGATCATGCATTGTGATTTTATTGCGAATGTTTCATAGTTCCTGGTGATCCACTGTTACCCTCTCTCCCCTACCTTGAAAACTTGCAATAATAGAAAGCTATTGAAATGTTTATTTTGAAGAAGAACAATAAAGTTTTTTGTAAAAATTTCGCCAAAGAAGCAAATATCAAATATACTTACACGTGCCGTTCAACAGTCCTCGTAAACATTTCTATTCAATCCACACACTGGCGATCCTACCCGATCAGAATGAAATAACAAGATCATAACAAAACACAATTTGTGTAACATATTGTGTTATAAATTAGGTGTCGTTAGTAGTTAAAATAACAGAAATTTATAACAAGTAACAATGCGAGATTCAGTTTAGAAATATTTCTGTTATGTGTTTATGATCGGGTATCTGTACTATATCTGGATCAGCTGTATGTAAGTCTATAGTTGCCCTAAATGAGAGTGTTGAATGGCGACATTCCAATCATTCCGCTGGTTGTGTCCATAAACTTCCACCAATTCACTCTAGCGTACCTACTAGCAGAACTATTCGATTTTTCCCCATTTTCCTCTCCAAGTTCCACGAAGAAAATACACACATCCAGCTTTACTCTCCCTTTCTCTCGCGTACACAAAGGAGCGAGTGAAAAAGTTTACATCAGTTTCGATCCAAACCCAGATTGGAATGTCTGTAGCACCGATTCTATTTCGCAATCGTGTCCTACAACTGCCAGTATAGTGTCCGCCAAACATCCGTTCGGAACGAACGCGCCGACAGATCCTTGTAGCAGTTTTCTTTTTGACATTGTGGTGAAAAATAACAGCGCTCAAGTATAGGGAGGATTGCATAAAGTGCTAATCTAGTTCACTGTGTAAATACAGTTTCGCAGCCCGAAAGCGATGCCAGTAAAGTGACAGTTTCCGAACGAGCTGCGACGAACAGTGAATTTTCTTTGTTTTCTCCTTATGCTAGTAGAGTTGCTACCCCGTGAGTGATAGGATTTTTTTGGAGTCGTCAAAAAAGGACCCACCTCTCCATCGGTATCGGAGCATTTCAAAATGGTGGCAATCAGGTAATCATCAAAATCCGTGACCCGTGATCTGGCGCTGCAATGCGGGTGAAAATTGATTTTTCAAACCGGATACCAAACACCCACTTTCCACGGCAGCAGCGAGTGTGTCAGCTGTCCTTGCCTTGTCCTCGCTCTTCTCGCTGCCGCCGCTGTCCGTCAGTGACGGAAAGCTTGTCGCATTTTCCTAGAGTCAGTTGTTGGCACGGCCAGTTTTGATTTAGGGTTCGCGACCCGTTATTCGGGTACCTATACTTATAAGTTTGTCCAGGTGACATTTTTCTCACGTTTTGCATATACAAAACAATAAACTTGTTGACTGCCGTGGCTGGCAGTGCGAAGCGAAGGAAATTCGTCTTGATTGGAATCGTTCCGTTACCGGTACAGGTGAATCGAGTGTGCATTCTTTTCGAACAGTTCAGGTGACGGAAATTTACCAGCGCCCCAATCTCATCAGGTGTGGATAATCTTGCTCGTCGTCTCGAAAGGTCCATTTTTATGGCGTTTGCGGTGTACATGGTCTCTTGAAAACCAAGAACCACCAATCTGATTCATTCGGGAATTTTACTTTTTATTTTGTTCATGTATTCTACTTGATATTTCTTAACTGATTTGCAAGAAACTTCAATTTTACTGAGCAAAACCTTTCTTTCGTCGTTCAAAGACAAAGCATTGGTACTACATTCCATTGTGGAGCTTAACCTTCCATTTTGACTCACTCCGGATTCGATCCCTACACAAATTTCACAGCGCTGAAACATTCATTCTACCGAACATATGGTAAATGGTGGCACCGAAGAAAAGGACATTATTTTCAGTTCGAGAAGTTACCAGTGATTCGAGTCTAAACGTAGTTCGAACTAAGACAGTTTAACAGTTCGCACTGTTCGCGAATGATACGTCGTGATAAAGCCCAATCTCAGCAATTTTTCTTTGTGGGAAAAGGAAGGTTAAACGGATTTGTAGGAAAAATCACGTCGCCATTTCGTTTTGTTCCACTCGAACATTTTTTTTTCCACTTGCGAAGCTAGCTAGCAACTCGGAGAAAAGGTCAGGGTTTAACGAAACGAATAATTCCGTTTCAGCTGACTCGTGCCGGAACGAATGGTTCGGTGTCAGGACTTTTCTGTTGCAGTGACGAATGAAAATGTGCATTAACCAAATCATTACTTTTACTATACCAGTACAGTAGTATGGAAGATGCGCCTTAAGGGGTTATATATGTTGAGGAGCGGCAAAATAGGGAAAAGTTTGATTTTGTGTGAAGATATGTAGGCATGGAATAGTTGTTATACGTCGTACAAAGTCTAATTTGTAAAATTACCTTGAAAACGTGAAAAACACTATTAATTATCAAAGTTATACCAAATTTTCGTAAAACGCGTTTTTTTCTCAAGGAGGTTTACCGTGATTATAATTCTGAAAGCATAAAACCAAACATTTAACTACTATAGGGACTTGTGGTGTCCTTTAAATATTCATTTTACCCCAAAATTTTTTTTTGAGGCGGGGACGATTTTTTCATAATGGTCATAATTTTTATCTGAGAAATTTTTTTAAAGCATTTATAACATTGACAAAAAATAGAATCGTGCATGAAAAAAGCAAATAAATTACGATCAATTTAAAACAAACAATTTTCGGAAATGCTTGTCACTACAACGACGTTTTGAAAAAAAAACCTGTTTTAATCCACCTAGTGGTGTAATTGTGCCTATCTCATTTATCCAAACTCTTATTTAATGGCACGACTGTCACGAACCTGATAAGCAACATATCGATACTGACACACTTGAAACAAACAAAAATATAACATTTATATAGCTTAATCAGCGTGAGTTCAATGTTGTCTTCATGTTAACTTCATGGTGGAGAAGAGATATAGTTAGTGGGAGAGGGAGGTTGCATCGGGAATCATCTAACTTATTATAGTATACGGGATGGATGAAGGGAATGCATGTAGGAGGTTGGTCTGAGAGGGTGGGGGTGAGAGAGGGCTGGGGGTTGAGAGGTAGAGGGGTAGATGGAGGGTTTAAAACCGAACTTCATATTATACCTTCCAGGTCCTAGTCTCAGGTTAGTGAAATTTGGTTGTCATCACCGAAGTGGTTTTAGATCTGGAATTTGCCTGGAACCCCGGGACTTCCGGAATTATCGATAGTGGACAATACATTCCAATGATTTTTGATTCGCCCTCAGTGATCTAGGCCTACGAATCGAAATAAATTTATGGTTATTTCAATAGATTTTAAACCTATGAGTTATTACAATTGTACCGGTTTATATGAGAAATTACTATGTGACCGCAATTACCAACCTGTAACCCCGGAACCTAAAGTCAGAACTGAATGAAATTCAATAGAAGTCAATGGGAGTATTATATCTTTCATTTGAAAACAAGTTTGTAAACATTGATTAAGTTTTTGCTGGGAAATAGGTGTGACATTGGCTCGGGAACTTGGCGAGTTCCCAGGGGCATCAAGATCCGTCATCGGTGACCAATGTGGTCAAAACTACTTCAATTTGTCATTAGTGATCTAGAGTCTAGACCCGCAAATAGAAGTAATGTTGAACGTATTTGAATATGTATTACATTATTCGGACATCAATAGGGTTACCAGTTTATATTGGAACTAGCTAATACCCATCGCGCGTTGCTGCGACATTCAACGAAATAGGAGGAAAACACAATTTGTTCCGAAGCGCCATCTGGCGAACAGATAATTTCCAACCAATAGCACACAAACACGCTCCATAACAAATGGCTACTACGTATAAATTTTTACGGCAATCGGCTAAGCCGTTTGGGAGTCCATAAATCATATACATACAAACATTGACTTTTATATATATAGATAGATAGATATAGATAGATAGATAGATAGATAGATAGATAGATAGATAAATAGATAGATAGATAGATAGATAGATAGATTTGCTGTGTGACCACACTCTTCAACCCGTAACTCCAGAACAGGAAGTCCGATCAACTAAAAATTCAATAGCGTATTATGGGAGCGTTATACCGTTCATTTGAAACTGAGTTTGTGCAAATCGGTTCAGCTATCTTTGAGAAAATTGAGTGACATTATTTGACACACATACATACACACACAGACATTTTGCGATCTCGACGAACTGAATCGAATGGGATATGACACTCGGCCCTCCGGGCCTCGGTTTGAAAATCGATTTTTGGAGTGATTGCATAGCCTTTCTTTATATGAGAAAGGCAAAACATGGTATTCTCGTTTAACGTTTCTACGTAAGAACCAATGTTGTCAAAATAATGCTCATTTCCATCCAAGATACTCTGCTGAAGACACTAATCCTCCAGGATACATACCCAGGAAACTAGAGGCTTTGAGCGTCGAAAATAGTATTCTTTCCTATTGTGCGACGGTGGAGCTAGCTTACCTCTGCGGAGAGCTCCCCGACGAAAGACTGTCTCCTACAACCATTGATGGACGTATTATTCTCGCTTCGATCCTGTCCGGCAGAGTGCCGAGGTCTGTCTAGCGATTCCGGGTGGGGGATTGCCTGGTGCCTCCACGATTCAAGCCTGCGATTCGCTACGGACTACTCGGAATAGTCTTCGAAGGTGCATCTTTCCTACTCCGACAAAGATTTCCCCGGCAGTGGACGATCTTCCGAATCCGATGCTACTCTGGCAGAAGACGAGGTCGGTCTTGCGATTCCGGGTGGAGGGTGACTTCCAGTTCACACCCGTCTCGACGACCATTTGCCGGTGCTATACTTTACGATCTACTCGAACTAGTCATCGGCGATATGCCTAGCCTACTCCAATGGAGAAATTTTGCGACGTCAAAAGCTCTCTCGAAACCGTCATCTCGATGCTGGTCGGTCAGGTGCCGATTCCGGGTGGAGGATGACCTTCGGTTATCTGGTGAACCCTATATCGTCGATTATGATTAATGACATGGGAACGCAGCAGTGTCTTCCGAAGAAAGTGAAGCGGGCTCTTCAAGTCGGACAACTCGTCGCTTCCGTGATACCTTCCCGAGAACTCCGGCATTTTACTAAGATGGGACAGGACCAATAGGCATACCATTTTTTAGTCGACTGAGATGAGATGTGTAGAAATCGCTATCCAGTTACCCGGAAGTCGTATTTATTCCTAGAACAAAAATAACAAAGATCAGCCGTCGACGAATACAGCGTATGGCCTGGAATATAATGGATAAAACACTACCAGCGGAATAAACAAAGAATATGGTGGAACGGTGGTGGCTGAAGCCTATTTCGGTTGCAGGGTATTCAAGAAAAATTTGGCGAGATTGCCCCAGTTTATTGTTATTTTATAGTTCATTATATCATTCATATCATACCATAATTAATATATCCACATATCCACTTCCCCTTTTTCCTTCCCTACTAACAAACTCTTACATCCGTAATATCTATGAAGATTGCGTGGGTTCCCCGTATCTTCTAAAGTAGGTATTCAACTAACATTCCCTTCCCTTTAGCGTCATGACATGGCCAGGTGTGCAGTACCACTGTATCAGCCACCCATGATGAGTTCTGTCGTTTTTGCTATGCTATGCTATGCTAACCCTATATCGTCGACTATACGTGATGCTTAGTCCTCGGCGGTGGAACTAGCCGACTCCGGTCGCGACCACGGTGGTTTCGTTCATCTCTCTTGAGTAGATTGACTTGTCGAGTACCAAGGCCTGTTTTGCTACGTTGCTAGTCGTTGCTCCTTTCGTCATCTTCACTGCAACGTTGACATGAACAGAACGACTGTGTTCTGTTCACCGCGTCCCATTTTTCTTCGGTCGCACACATTCTTTGGACAATATTGTTCGTGTTGACGTCCTCACCGACGATGGTTCTCATTCACAGGCATGAAATTAGTCGATGGGTCCATCTACCCTTTACAGAGTTATTTGGCTGATATTGCCACTTGCATAAGGTAACAGCTCGGGCTAACGAACTCCTCCCGTGCCTCGACCTCTCTCGCTGTGTTCTTCGAGTAGAACGTTTGTGGGAATCGTTCCAGCTATTACGTAGACTGGCTCGACACGCACATGGCCATCAACCTGAACGTGCTGTTATTCTAAGATTCTGAGTTCCTTGTCGTCTGTAGTGCCGTCACCTATACAGTTTCTGCGTAGCTGAGCACCGATGTGGAGACGCTCGCCAGTAGTCGCATTTTAATGCTACCGATCACCGAATTGTTGGGCGTGATCCGAAATAGTGCCAAAATCACTTTTGCGGCTCTCCCGCATGCTTTTCGTCTGCGATCGTCTATCATCATTCCCAGTTGTCTAACTTTTCGCTTCCAGTCGATGGTACACTCTCAGATCAAAATTCTCGCCTGCTGTAGTAGCTTTCTGTTGTTTATGATCCACCTCGATTTTGAGGTGAGCTAACGCCAGCTTCTTCTCGCGCATCCAGTTTTCCATAGCGTCTATCCTCTCCGTGGCGAGTACTACTTCCTCTAGTGATTCGCCGATCGCCAAGAGTACAACGTTGTCCGAAAAACCGTCCTTCAATATTCCGTGGTACATAGCGCATTCCAAAGAGTTGGACCGAGTATGGACCCCTGTGGAACCGCCGCTGTTACAGTCAAACTTTCTTTTTCCGGCGTCAATTTCTTAGATCAGTTGTCGGCTCTGAAAGTAGATTTTCAAAACTAACTAACTTCCAGTCTGCACAGCGAATCGGCGACTGCAGCCCAATTAGCACTGTTGAAGGCGTTTCTTCCTTTCTTTTGTTTCTGTGCAGACTTCATAATTTCCACGATCGTTCGTATGGCCTGTACAGTGCATCTACCATCCCGGAAGCCGAACTGCACATTGGACAGGTTATTCTCTCCCTCCGTGTATGTTCTAAGCCTCTCTCAAGTGCATTTCCGACTGTATCCAACAGGCAGATCAGCCTGTATGCTGAAGGATCTGCAGGGTACTTGCTTCACTTCGGCAACAACACCAGTTTTTGTGGCTTCCACTGCCGTTATAAGCTCAATTGTCCCATGTTCTATGGGATTCCCTATATACAAGGGACAATTATGCGTAGATCGGCAGTCCAGACATTGGGAAAAATACCATCGTCGATACACTTTTGTAACGCGGTTTTAAACATATATGAATTCGTAGGGATTGCTGTTTTCAGAGCTCCGTTGTTCAGCTCGTTCAGCTTTGCAGAGGCCCCGAGTAGACTCCTTCTTCTTGGGTTGGTGAAGCTGTCTACTGCCCAAGCGTTGAAATCGTCGGCTAAAACGATCGATCAATTGTCTACCGCGAGGATGCGTAGCAGCTCTAGAAGAAAAGGCGCCAACAAAGCCTTTATCTGCACGATGAACCACGTCCTGAAATGGCTATCTTCCGGCCGTCCAAATCGCCGCTCATTTTGAGTTATCTGATACCCAGTTCCCATCGCCGGTTGGGATACCGAATGGCTTCGAGATCATGGCTACATCGCATTTAGACTTCGCTGCAAATTGCCGCAAGTGTTGTGCTGTGTCGCAGTCGTTGAGGTTGAGTTGCGTTAGCTCCACTGTCACTTCGCTGCAGTCGCCTGTTTGATGGACGGACTTCGTAGGCCTGTTGCCAGTCATTTGCCGGGTGGGCTTCTTCCCCGCGCCTGGTGCATAATTTGCTTCTGTCGCTGTAGTTTGTAACCAAGTAGCCGTACTCTTGACACTTGCAGCGCACTTTCGGTCACTGAGAGACATTCAGTGGACATACCGACCAGTCAATGTCTCACATTTTTTGTGGCCACTGTTTGTGTTATTTCCAAGGACTTCCTGGTCCCTGACGACTCCGTTTCGGTTAACTCCGCTTTCTGCTCCAGGGTTCTCTATTTCTTGGCGGCTAAACCATGGTTTCGTTGTATCTATAGAACCAATGTTTTGATGTAACTCTGCACACTACTCCTTTGGGCGACGAAGTTGTGGTTTGCCGAGGTGGTGACCGCGGTTAACCACTTTTGGCGAAGGGACTCGCCGCACCTACTCCATATGCGTGGTTTTTTCTCTCTTTATTTTTTCGTCCTTAATGCAAGCCGCCTTCAATTGTACGTAAACGCGTGTTGTTATCACATGCTTATCTATGCAAACAGGGAGGCCATGCTTGGGTATTCAGAGTCGGATCGGCATAAAATCGAGAAAAGTCCATCCGAACCTAGTACCACCAACAATTGGTGCCGAGGTTCGAACGTACCCGAAGACATGCCATGGTTAAAACCGGGTCGTTGTCATTCTTTCTTTACTCATGGAGAAGAACAGCACACCTGTCAGCCCAAAATCATCGTCCAATGCGTGATTCGTGTTCTGTCTGTTGACGTTCGCCATGAACAGTATACCATAATCAGGACGCTACTGGCCTCGATCTAGTTGGGCTAGAGTGCTTTTATGCTAAGATCTTAGGATCTTTGCTGAAACGGCACAGATTCGCTTCGTCGGAGCTAGTCCTAATAAAACTCCCTAATTCGCAGGTACGAGGAGCGGGGGGAGGTTAGTTAAGTCCGTGAACTTCTGCCCTGCTGCTAACGGTGTATGTATGTTTTAGTAAGATTTAAAAAGCTTCAAATGCTTGGTCGGTTGCTATTTAGCAGCTCTTAGTTTTGTGGCTATCTACTCGAATAGCTAGTATCTGGCGGTGAAGCTTCCCAACTCCGACTGAGAGTTTCTCGGCGGCAGAATTTGTTTTCATACCGACGCATGTTACGTGAGCCATTTAGCTCCTAGTTTTGTCGCGATCTACTTGCGTATTCTTTGGAAGTGGGTTTATCCTACTCAACGGGCCAACCAGTAGGTGTCGAGGTCTCTCCGGCGCTTCCGGATGGAGTTTAGCTTCCCCGGCGGTTGATCTAACCAACTCAAGGGCTTCACGATAAATTGCCGAGGTTGCGTTGGTCTGACGATTCTGGGTGGCGTCCAATACGCGGGCGCCTCGAAGGAGCAGTGCACTGATGCAAACGCTTGTGCTAGTCCCCAGCGGTGGATATGGTCTACTCCACGGGGCGATGACCCATTGTTCCATTCATGCATCCGCGTAATCATCCCGCCATTTTCGCTGCGAAGCCGACAGTTTAGATACGTGAAAGATGTTATCTAGGTTAACGTTGTCCCGCTGATAGCAAATATTGCGCTTTGCATTGAGCCGAACAGTAGGCAAGCAAAACCATATATTCCGATGTCTCTTCAACGTGTGTGCACTCCGGACGGAGCGGGGACCCTGCATACACAAATCGGCGCGGGTAATTCCTGTAGCAGCCACGGCCTGACAGGAATTGCGTCAAATTGAAATTCATTTCTCCTTACTTCCTCTTCATCGAGACTTGTCCGATCAGGTTCAAATTTGGAGCTGGTGGGACGACTAAAGCCGAAGGCGTTCATTTTTTCTTGTCACTCTAGTGTCCTTGTTCTTGCTGGTGCTATTTTCTGTTGGCCGCCGATGCTTATACCAAATGGCTAGAAGTAGTTCTTACCCATCGTATCACTTCAACCGCGACAATCTTCATTCTACGTAGTATTTTTGCACGCCTTGGTATGCCAGAAACGCTTGTCAGCGATAATGGTGCGCAGTTAACGAGTACCGAATTCCAGCAGTATTGTACCAACAGCGGAATTCAGCACTTAACTGACTGCTCCATTTTTTCCCTAATCCAATGACCAAGATGAGCGTTTTATAGATACGTTTAAGTGTGTTGTGAAGAAAATCAGCAAAGAGAGAACTTCCATAACCAAAGCAAAGGATGTTTTTTTCTTTTGACGTATCGATTCACGCCAAATGGTCAAGTAGATGGCGGATTGGTCCGTCGTAGGCCATGTTTAGACACCGCATTGGCGCCAACTCAAATCTATTGCGTGCCGCATCAGCGCCATCAGTCGTATCAGAGCAGCATGTAGTAGATTGTGGGACTACTTGTGGAGTGCACATAAGAACCTCTGCTCATGGATCCAACCCTTTTTGGCCCTTCATATAGCGATCAATTGTAGCCGATTGTGGAAGCAGGTATACGCCAAATTCTATACTAACAAAGATTTAGGGTGGGTACCAGGAATCGTCGGAGAAAGAATCAGTAGTGTTACGTACACTGTTTGGGTCGACGATAGGAAGCTGATCAGTTAACGAATTCCGTAGCCGATTAGAATCTGAACAAGCGGCGTGGCACCGGAGCCTAACATTTTGCCACCCTTTTTTCAATATTAAAAGCCATAGTAGTCAAGGAAAAGAGTTTTGAAAAGCGTAGAATAGGGTCATATGAGCAAACCCTTAACCATTTGTCTTCTACCGCAGGAGTCAGAATGTTTTGGCATTTTAAGCGCGATGTGACATGTCTGGACAAGCGTAAATTGACTAAGCACTTTATGCTATCGAAACCGACAGTTTTGCCAGTCAATATTGTTTTGGACTCGTGGATTCTTTGATCGTCAACATCGCAGTCATCCACTAGCATACAATTGGCATGCCCCATGCAACCCCTATCAGGGCAGCCTGCGGAACCTTTGTCCAATGGATCGCCATCGTCCACAGTTTCATCTATAACATCGCCAGCAGCATCTTTGTCTTCGTCCACGTCTGATAACATCACTTGATTTCGCGTCAGCAACACCAGTGCTAGAACTACCCCAATCTTCTAACACCACAGTCGTTCGATCCATAACACCTCTATTGAAAGGGAGATGTTGGAGGCAATTGAATCAGCGTCACCTTGTTATTCGTCTCATCTCTACAAAACAGTGACAGATCTGCTGCCACAATCAGATGTCACTAAGTTCCGCGTTTTTTTTTTGTAAGTCGACCGAACTCCGTGTCCTAAATAATTATGTATCGGTGAGTGTGCCGCCCTACCGAGAACAAGACTAATATACAGCAATAGCCATCTGGAATGATAATAAAATGTTACTTTATTGAAAATAGTAATAGTGGGTGATTGTACAATCTATTTTGACACCTCTACAGCAAATTTTGAAAGAAAACCAATATTTCCCTTAATAGGAAAGGTATAAAGGAGGGTGGCTATTTATATTATTGTGCCAAGAAATCGATTTTTCCTTACAATTTCTCAGAAAAAGAACCTCCGAGAGACGCGTCATTATTTGCATTTAGTCGATCGCCTGTAGCTCTAAATTTCAGAACGTAGTTGTACACGCGACATCTGAAGTGTTAATGCCAATTTGCTGCATTATTTCATTTTTGAACAGCCAAATTGTTATCTGAAGTTCTAATTGTTCTAACCTGAAAAAGAGGCGAGGTTAACAACTTCAGCAAACAAAAATGTTCTATTCTAAATCCACTGAAATTTTTTTGCATCAATTGTTTGTAGGATAAATTTCATTGCTCATCATTTCTTTTCGGGTCACCACCCGTCTATTCTCGGCATCGGCAATGCGCCGGCGACCAAGTGTGAGACAAAATTCCCATCTGTTGCTTCTGAATAATGCAGCAGTCATGAATATGAAGAGCTGTTTCGCAGTAACTAGATATGTATGACTTCAGCTATGTCCGTTGACTCGATACGAGTTAGGCTATTACAGCTTGAATTTACATTTGTCCCCAGAGGACGTAGATTTCCGGCTAATTGAGTTTGCATAATGGAGTTATTGGACTTGTTAGTCCTTGAATGATTAGGTTTGTTTCAACTTTACCTTACTCACTTTATCACAATAAATTGTGCACAAAGCTCTTAAGGCTTTTCGAAGATCCGTTTGAAATAAAAATATTATACATTTCTTATTTTAGGTCGATATTGGTATATTACAGCACCCTGCATTTTTTTTTTCGAGCGCACATGAAAAATGAATAGAATCTGTACAAAAATTATTCATATTTGTCCATCGTAAACTAGACTTCGAAAATTCAGCTACGTCAAACAAACCAAGTTGCTATGGGAACCGCTTGCCTTGGCTCATAACCTATCATGAGTGAAGGAATGTCATTACAAAAAGTGACAAAATAAACCGATTGAGTGGAACATGATCCTTTGAAGCCTTTCGAGATACGAAAACTAGCTAATTATGAAACATGTCCTTGATCATGATTAAAGATTTTTAGGTTGTGCGGCGCCTAGGTCCGCAACGCAAAACAATGACACCTTTGGCATTTGATTCATAATTAGCACTCCCGCAGAGAACAAACATGGAAACAGTACGAAGACGGAACCCTACGCAATAATTGAATATCAATATTTTGCTCGATATTTGCCGCCTAAAAGGTGTGATTGAATAAACCATCGATCGATGACCATCTCCAGTGGGCTGTCGATCAAACTCAATCCACAAATGGAGGAGAAGAGAATAAATATTCGTCAATCAGCAGCTAAATCTCCGCAAACAACTGACAGCAAACATTTGCCACTTATCCAACAGAATCAATTCGTATCTCGTCCAAAATACTATTTTTTACCTCAAACTCCTCGCCCATTCAATATCCCCTCCGCACTAATGGTTCAGTCGCACTGGCTGACGACTGTAACTAATCAGTATTCCTATCTCGTCCGGGCAATCATACCCAGTTTCACACTCCGCTGCCAATTTGGGGCTCAATTCCGCATCAGTCCCGTTTAGACCACTCATTATCTAACCGCGTTCTGCTGACGACAATAAGCATTTTACTATTCTAATTGTATTCCCCCCTTGCTCTCCACCCATTACTTTTAGCTCATCACTAGCAAGCAAAATGGCACCGAACGCAACGGTCGAAGCGACCGGTGTGCTAAACGAAACCGATGCCGAAACCATCGACGGAGGCCTATCGAAGGACATTACCCCGCTGAAACGGGCGGAGAAGCGTAAGATCAAACTGGTGTGGCGGAACGTGATTGCCTTCGGATACCTCCATCTGGCTGCCGTGTATGGACTCTGGTTGTTGTTAACCTCGGCCCGGTATTACACCGTCGGGTTCGGTAAGTTGCAACTACGTCGCCCGGCAACGGGCACACTTCGTATGGAAACTTCTGTACTAATGACTATTTTACCCCTCCCCGTATTGCAGCATTTATTCTGTACGTCGTGTCCGGGCTCGGCATTACGGCTGGTGCCCACCGACTATGGGCTCACCGATCGTACAAAGCAAAACTGCCGCTGCGAATCATTCTGGCCGTGTTCAACACTATCGCCTTCCAGGACTGCGCCATGCACTGGGCCCGTGACCATCGGGTGCACCACAAATACTCGGAAACGGATGCCGATCCGCACAACGCAACCCGTGGTTTCTTCTTCTCGCACGTCGGTTGGTTGCTGTGCCGCAAGCACCCGGAGGTGATCGCCAAGGGACGTCAGCTGGACATTTCCGATCTGCGGGCCGATCCGGTGCTGGCGTTCCAGAAGAAGTGAGTATTGCGGGTAGACTTTTTCGTATCTTTTGGAAGTTTTAAGATCAATCTCAGCGTAGCTTCCTCCGAGCATTGTCTTAACCTTCCGTAAACTGCGAAAAATTGAAAATTATCGTAAAATTGCCTTAAGACCGCTTTCTTCAGCCACGCTTTACTTTTAAACGTAGTTTAGCGGTTTAGCCTGAAAGCTTCAGGCGGTGGACCAAATATCGATATGTCACAGTTATATCGATTTCGTACGGTTAACCCTCAACCAGCTAACACAAACAAAACACTAACCATTATCCATCACTCTCCGCGCCTTCCCCTTACAGATACTACATGTTCCTGATGCCACTGGCTTGCTTTATCCTACCAACCGTCACGCCGGTCTACTTCTGGAACGAAACCTGGACCAATGCCTGGTTCGTCGCTACCCTATTCCGCTGGACCTTCATTCTGAACGCGACCTGGCTGGTGAACAGTGCCGCCCACAAATGGGGAGACAAACCGTACGATAAGTAAGTAGTTTTATCAGTCCCATCCTGTAGTAGGTACGTAGATCACCGATTGCTAAATACTGTTGTTTTTCATTGTTCGCTTCAGAACCATCAACCCGTCGGAGAACAAAACCGTGGCCTCGTTCGCGTTCGGCGAAGGCTGGCACAACTATCACCACGTGTTCCCGTGGGACTACAAGACGGCCGAACTGGGCAACTATCGGATGAATTTCACGACCGCTTTCATCGACTTCTTCGCCAAGATCGGTTGGGCGTACGAGCTGAAGACGGTGTCGCAGGAGATCATCGAGAAGCGTGTCAAGCGAACCGGAGACGGAACACACAACACCTGGGGCTGGGGCGATGTCGATCAGGACAGGGAGGAGATCAGCGATGCCAAAATCATCAACCGGAAGGAGGAATAGAGGTGCGGGACAAAAAGAAACAAAGTGAGAGGTGTTTGACTGCTGGAATGCGAGAGTTTGGGCGCAAGCGAGCGAGCGATAGATAGAGAGAGGGTATATATTTAAACCGGTTAATTACTCCAGTAGTACAGCAAAGCTTAGGTGATCTGTTTTTGTCTAAACATTTTTTTGTACAAGATATTTTCCCCCCTACGGGGAAGCGGTCCCCAAATTTTTGCGGCTATGCCTGAGAACCGTTAGAATGGAGCAGGAGGTTTGTGATAAAATCAAATAAGTTGATTTTTGTTTGCCCGAATCAAGACCCCGACATCAGCAAAAATTATTCCAATGTCTGCGACAAACAATATAAGCTGTATCCAAGTGTCTATTTCAGGAAAATTAAAAACGAACAAAGTTTGTTACTAGAAGTCTAATAAAGGAAATTCAAAATTTCAACGGAATTGTTCTTCAATATTTCGGTTAGAATTCAAAATTCACTGATAACGATTGGAAAAACGGCTATTTTTACTTAGCTTTAGAACAGTTCCTTTTACATACGCCAAGGCACGATACAAAATTATCAACTCTTAGATTTAGTTTGTATAATTTATTGTTTAAACTTATCGGAGGAAACTAGTGTTTCTCAAATTATATTTCTTAAGAATGAAAAATACAAGAATGGTAATGCTGTGAATATGAGATCATTAAATAGATAGACGCTCAGGAAGTGTCGTTTCTAAGCGGAAAACTTAAATAGAAATGGGACCTTTTTTATTTCCTCTACTGATCGTGGAACGTCTCCTTGAAGAACGTCCTTCCGTTTGATGGCAATGTTACATTTTAAAACGTGAAAGAAATTCTCCGAATAAATTGAGACTGATGCGAATAAAGCGGTCAAATAAATTGATCCTACTACAAAGGATTAGGCAGTAAAAAAAATCTTGTGTGCCGAAAGTGTTAAACTATTTGTTGTGTTTGATTACTGGAAAAGCAGCCCGAGAAGTTACAATTTCAAACTTAATTATTGGAGTCCAGCGAAACAGTAGAATTGGTAATGAATAACAAATCAATCATCTTCCGATTAGACCTTGCTGATCTACCAACGAGATAAAAAAGAAAAGAAAGATGTCATGTGTAACAGAGCCAGCCATCAAAGGTTATGTTTTTGTAAGACCATAAAAGTAAATAAAGGAATGCACAGCTCTTAACAATGATTGTAGTAGATTATAAAATTTTATGAGGTAATCCGTAAAGAGTAAATAACACAATGTAACGAACTAACAAACATAGGGAACAGAAGAACAAAATACCCTAAATGTTTCTAGTAAAAACACAATATATGATAAAATAAAAGACTATAAAATGAGATGAACAAAACAGTCTAAAATAAAATTAATGTCAAAATCAAAACTTTAAATGAACAACATATTTGCATAAAAAACTACTAGAGCATGTTGCCTTATCTGAGAAATATTCCCAACTTCGTTCCACATGGAAAATTACATTTAGGCAGCGATATTTGTCTTTCTGCCGCTCCCTTCATCTTCCGTAAATAGTATGCGTTGAATATATCCAATATATACAGGCGAATGACCCTAAGGTTAAAACCTCTATAATCGATAAAAGATATTCGAGATTCGATCTACCCACTTATTCTTGTTTCTTAACGCTCTTCCCCTTCGAAGACAATCTGGGTGGCAAATTTCAGATTGTCCAATTCACCGAGCCATTAGGCTCCCTTGTACCATTCAGAACCGCAACTCCCTTCTGGTAGAGTAGATTTGGGTCAAATAGGTATGGGGGTACAATGGGTATAGGTATCTTGTGTGAATTAGATACACGGTAGAGAACATCGTTGACGACTGTCATTTCGGCTGCTACCGCGGATCAGCTGTATTAGTTGCAGCGCCATTTATGTTTTCGTGTGTTGTTCAGCAAAAACGCATTATCTTTCGTCCTCTGTACAGCAAATTAATGCTGAACACGAGTTACGGATATCAACACGAAACATACGCTTGGTGGCACGATAGGTCAGTCGTTTGGGGGCACTATAATTCACTACTGACCGTCTCACAGCTAATCAACCACGTAAGCCGGAATAAACAACTTCAATTCCACACTCTGGCGACGACGAGGACACCGAAGAAGTCATTCGCAAGTTTAAAGCCAGAAACAGTTGCTAAACAACATGTTTTTTGCAGTGCTCACAAGTGATCTGCCCCTAGGTCGCTTATCATTTTCCAAGCGCCATTATCCGGCTCTCCCGTTTCTAGTATCTCTCTGCTTGTCGCTTCGAGCCTCAGACATTCAAAGACCACACGCTCCGGTGTCTCCTCGGCGTTCTCACACTCCGGGCACAAGGGTGACGTTCCGTGCCCGAACCGATGAAGATACTTCTTGAAACAGCCGTGAACATCCTGTTTAGCTTTTCGCGGTTCGGTTTGGTTTTCAGCACCGTACACAAGGCAGGAGCCTCATATCACAGTATCGATGACGAAACACTAGATAGATAACAGATTTCGCGTTTGTTGAAGCTCACCCCGTCGTCGATTATCACTCCCCACTTGCTTCAGATTCCTGATTCCTGCTTCAGTGCACGCTTCGATGCAACCCCCAACAGTGGTATACATCCGCCCAACCGCTTTGCAGTTACTGACCAACAACACCTCCGACTTGTGGTGAGCTACCTGCAGCTTGACCCCGTTCATCCAGTTCTCGATCGCGCCTATTGTCTTCGTCACCGACACCTTCACCTCATCTAGTTTCACATTCATCGTCGTTAATGACACATAGTCCGCGAAACCCACGATTTCCTGGACAGCCGCAGTGTCAAGGTCCTATCGTATATCCCGTTCCAAAGAGTTGGACTGAGACTGGAGCTCTGAGGAACACCCGCTGCTCTTCGTTCGTCTCGTACAGCAGTACTCTACTCTGAAGTAGCTCTTCCGGGTCTGGCGTTCGGTCATTCTGTGCAGCGCTGCGGCGATGGCGCTGTTGAACGGATTCTTCACATCTATCCTAACTACAGCGCAGTATTCATCTCCTCTTCGCTTCTGTTTAAATATTTTCTCAAAACTCCAGAGCATTATCCGAATTACCTCCAATGTCAATACTCCTTTGCGGAATCCGAACTGCATCTTGGACAGTCTGCGCTCACCATCCGTGCATTTTGACAGCCTGTTAAGGATAATTCTTTCCAGGAGTTTACCGAGTGTGTCCAGCAACCATATAGGCCTATACGGTGCTGGTGACTTCTCTGGCTTTGGCAACAACACCAGCTTCTGCACCCTGCCACGCTTGGTATTTCATCCGGATTGGGGGTTTTCATTGATTTTAGTCGCATCGACGCTTCTTTGAGATCGTCGTTGGTCACTTACCACTCGTCTGTGTTTGTACTCCTTCTTCTTCGCCATATGGTGTCGGTGACTCGGTAGTCGGATCGGGTTCTTTAGGGTGACACCATCAACGTTTATCTTTAGCTTACCAGGGCACATTTCAGCTGACGTCGACAGACCCCCAAGTAACCACGACGCTTCAAATGATGTAAAGTTAACAGTCTTAAATGAGTCGTTCGCAGAATGCGATAAAATGCTTCATTGCTGTAAATGCAACACCAATGCTTTCGTAAAGTGGAAAAGGGCGATTAAGCGACTGATGTAAGAGCTGTCAAAGAAAGCATTTATTTTACATTAGTAACGCTCTTATAAAGCTTTAGTCTGTTAAAAGCATAACTAGATGCTGCAATAATGTTTGTTTCGTTTTGACAGATCGATGTTATATAACACAACAAAAAGCTGATATAATGCCAAAATGAAAATAATTAAAATGGAAAAATGAACGTTTTCCCATTTTCCACTTCTTCTTATTCGTCAGATACAACATAAACATCACCACAAAATTCCAATTCCTTTAGATTTTTTAAATTAATTTTATGGGATCCGAACCATGATCATCTGACATCAGCTTCATACGAGGTAGGCCGTTAGCACTCTTATCTGTGGAGGATAGTTGCCGACGGAATGATATTTGCAATATATGAATAGCGTTTTACATTATATAGCCTTTGTTAATGCAATGACACGTCGGTATAGAAGGAGAGGTGCAAAAATTTGTCATTTTTTGAGTAGATAAATATTTATCGTACGGCTCTCGGATCGCAAAATATAAACATCAACAAACGAAGCAGAGATCAGTTTTTAGTAGAGATTCCGAAACATAGTTAATATTGACATCAAATTGTGCAGATGAAATTATGAGCATTTAGTGGTTTCTCTATGATATGCTTCATCTGAGTTGCAAATTATAGGAATGCATACTCGTGTTGTTTAATTTCATGTATTCCTCAACAGAAATAGGATTGGTCAAAAGCTATAGGCAGTGCAGTGCTCCGATATTTTTGCCCCATTCGTAGAAAATTGCCCGTTTGCCACACTACTCTCCATGTTGTTTCAGGTTGATATTTTTTGATTAGAACATTTTCTTCATAAACGTCAAATTATTTTAATGTTTCATAACTTTAGTTCAAGCATTATATGCTTTTCAAGTGTAGCGCAGTAGAGCGTCAAAGCGTTTGTAAATGCAATGCGATCAAACACTAAACCGTTGCTCTAAAGGTATGTATAATGCCTGTTACTTTGCTTATAAGAGGCAATGTCTTGAAACATTTGGGATGTTGTGTTATGGCAACACTGTTTTAAGAAAGTAGTTTTAGAGCAAATGAACATTATCGATGTTAAAATAATGCTTCAATATAATGCATGTGGTTATTTGGGCCTCCATCTTCGCCATCACGATTCAGTACGCGTCCCCCAGGGATTGGCGTATACTTCTCAGCACAGCTCTATATGGCAAACTGGCTTGCTAAGTTTGATCTCCCGTTTTAAAGCGGCCTTAATTTCCCGAAATGTCGCCTTGTGCTCCTCTCACTCTCCGATTATGCTCTCTGAGCCCGCCTGAACCACTTTTACCAGGTTGTCGTCCGCAATACCCAACCCATCACAGCTGTCTAAATTTTGCTGTGCAATAGACGCATGTTTCTCCGCGCAACTGTTGCACCGTTGTATGCTGTGCAACACCTTCAGAAAATTTAGCGAAATCTTTCAGCACCAGCGGCTGCGCATTCGGGGAGTCATTCGCGCGAGTGCCGGAGGGTCAAAGACTTCTTTTAACTTTTTACCCCGCCGTAAAACATTTTTAAAGCAGTTGATTGCTGAATGGCCACTCCTTGTCGCGATCGTATCCTTCGTTGGCTATTTCATCGAGCGAAGTCAATAAATTCATCACCGTTCTACAGTGGAATTGCAGGCGTCCCGGATTAGGCGGATTAGTCCCGCAAGGTAAAACGTCCCGTAGTTACCAATATGCTGATTTTTAATCCAAAATACCCACATTGTACATTCAAATTATTCAAAACACTCAACAGTTTTGGGTCGTGGTGGCGAATCTCCGAACTACGTGAGGAATGTGCAAATTGTGACGATTTATTTGGGTGGTCACGGTGCCCTTTTCGATCTCAAATGTTTCAGGCTATGAAGCCTAACGAAAAAGTTTTTCAGACTTACACAAATCATTAGGTTTGTTCCAGTACACGGAAGTCACTCCGGAGTAAACAGAAGCCAAAAATACTTGCTCCTTTTTACTCCGGTTGACTTCCAGAAGAAAAAAGAGAAGACGAGAGTACAGGAACGATTTTCTCCGGAGTACTTCCAGTTTCTCCTGGTACTGGAACAAACCTATTAATCGGTTTCTTGAGTGCGTCTCGCATTCATCCTGAAATCATCTGGTCATTTTACTATACTCGATTCTTCCAAAAAATATATACCCTGTTCGATGTGGTGCATTTGCATTATGCGAAATTTAGCTTTTTTCCGAAACAGATCTTTACTTTCGTGATTTCAACATGATTCGCCAGGATCAGGAAAATCCCCTACAATGGTGGAAATTTAGGGATCAACAAGTGATGTTCCTTCAATCGCTTTTACAATGCGTCCAACTACATTCTCTCTTAAGTCTCGGTTGGGCACCGAATGTTTTGTTATATCACGGAATACCTACCCACATCGCGATTACCAGACACTAATTTCTACGGTACGGCATGGGATTCTCTGCACGATGATAATCGATTAGTTTCATTTGCACATGACATTTCATAAAAAAAAGCCACTATAAAATCTATAGTATATTTTCAACAGTCTTATCTAATACTTACAAAACAAAACAGTATTAATTTTCATCACCTTCCTCGGAACCGTCACTGCGACGGCTTCTTCCTAGCCGCCGCTGCCATTTCATGTGCGATTTCTTCCTTCTCCCAATCCGGAATGATTCTCTCCTTGATATCGGTAAACTTTCCGTGCTTTCCTACTCCCTGCAGAAACCGTTCCGCCCCGGTCACAGCCTGCGTCAGCAGTTTCTCATTCGCCGAAAGCACCTCGTAGTCCATTGCATCTTCCAGCGACTTGGCCTGAAAAGCCGAATAATACATCGAAGTTCGATCGTGATTAACGCAATCCTGTGGAAATTTGGCGATGGTTGTCGCTAGATTGTAAGCCTGACCGAGACCCGTTCCAACCGCCACCACCCGATTGACCAGGCCAATTTGCAATGCTTCCTTAGCCCGAATGGGCCGTCCCGTCAGCACCAGATCCATGGCCCTGGATATACCGATTAAAGCTGGAAGCCGAACGGTTCCACCATCCACCAGTGGCACACCGAATCGCCGGTTGTAGAGCCCAAGGATGGCTATCTCCTCCATGACGCGTAAATCACACATAAGCGCCAGTTCGAGACCACCTGCGACACAATATCCGGAAATGGCACAAATCATCGGCTTTTTGAAATTACGTCTGGTCGGACCCATAACACCTCCTCGCTGAAGAATGATGGACTGCGGTTTGACATTCGGATTTGCTAGTTCGGTAAGATCATATCCGGCACAGAAAGAACCTCCGATCCCATGCAGAATTCCGACCGCAGATGTTTCATCGTTTTCAAAGGCTTCAACTGCCGCGCTTAGTTGTCTACCCATTTCGGAATTGATGGCATTGCGGATATCCGGTTTGTTCAGTCCGATCATAGTGATATTTTCCATTTTTTCCACCAAGATCGATGGTTCTTCTGCCGGCTTTTGATCCGGTGCACTAACTGAAAGTTTCATTGGGAATAACAAAATGTTAGCACGTATAATCTCGAGTGGATACCTTCTTCTTTTGGTGGTATGGTGGAACAGAGCCGCAGGATCCGTGTTCCGCGCGAAATCGATGTGAAACGAAGGGAGGCTTTTATGACAGGCCACATTGCTAAGCGGAAGATGTGATAAACAGGCACTACACTTGTGTTTAACTATTATCTGGAATTGTTATCAATTTTGTTGGGTTCAAAGTCTTCTGACTTCGTTATTGTTAATTCTGTGCCGAGTTGATTATCGTTCAGTTTTATTGATATTCGTACCTGTCATGTAGCAAATGAGGAAATATTTCAAGAACGCAGCCGCTTTAAACAAGATGCAGAATAAAGCAAAGGTGGGAACATTTGTTGCTTATGCGCGGCCTGCGGAAGTAAACGTAACTAAAAGCCTATAACAATTGGCGGGCTTAGCGTAGTTGGTAAATCGATTGCCTTGTACGCAGCTCACCTGGATTCGAGTCCCGACCCGCACATAGGTTTAGAAATTTTTCATTAGAAATTTTTCATAAGAAATTTTTCTAACCCGGAAAGGCGAATGACTTTAAGGTTAAAACCTCTATCAACGACACGACTAGACACTAGCATTCCAAAACTGTATCGCAAATCCGACTACCCCTCAGTGACTCAGGTAACTGGTAATGTCAAATATGACATTTGGACAGAAAATGCATAAAACTAGCAGCACTTGTGAATCTGTTATTTTCTTTTAACAATCTCCTATAGTTACCGTTGCTTCTCCTGGTTACACACTGTCATTTTTGTATAAAAAAAAATAATACACATGATCGAATCGTTCCAGAAATTCTCCGGACGATATCAAGAAGCATAATAATTTCATATAGTGTCATCGTGTTTAATACGGTGAAAGCTTCAAAGGTACTAGAATAGCAAATCGCAAAATGTTAATAATCTGCTCAGTTTTTTATAGGTTTAAAAATTGTCGAATGGGATTGATTGCAACATAGCGACTTTTGTGAAAGAGGTGTTTTAGAATAATTTTTTTTACCAGAACGATGCATATTGGTCGTGCGGTGGCTCCTCAAAAGCACATCTCTGATCCACCCGTTTGCCCGAATTATACAAACAGGGGCTGTGTTTAAATGAGCGGTAGCGACTAATGATATACAAATTACGATGCAGAAAATATTGCCATTGCGCAAGAATACGAAGTGGACTGAACCTAAAGCAAAGAAATCCACGCATTCCTGGCTCTGTATCTGGTTTAGATGATGCTGTCACAGTTGGAACAATTTTCATCTTCATTACTAGAGGGGAAAAAAATATGAGGGAGTTAAACATTTGGTTTGAAAATGAAGATTTGAAAATAAATCTAAATGTATGTATTGTATATGTATAATTTATTAGTTTCAGAAAGACTTCCATCTAAAATTTCACAAGTTGAATATTTCGGAACCCTGATACCTTCCCTGGATCCACACTTTCATTACTAACATTACGTTATGGCTGAACCAATCGACCGCTTTGCCAAAAATTAAGGCAATACAAAATCTCAGGCGTAGAGTCCGAACAAGCTTTCTATTAAACAACAACTACTATATGCATCAGCTGATGGAATGTGATGTTCGTGACTACTGGTGTAGCACGTAAGATAGGATGATCCGCAAATGGGAACTCCGTTAACGATACTCAATCATCATCTGACCGCCAATCGTGAAAAAGACACAAGCAATATCATTTTCAACAGAACCGGCACAATAACACCGCCGAATGTTATTAAATTTAGTGGAGAAACGATTCCACTATACAGCAAAGTAGTAAACCGTGGTCTACAGGTGGACAGCAATCTCTCCAAGTCTAATCAGGTCAACAATGTGGTTCGGAGGATATCCTTCGAATTTTCCGAAGATTTGCTCCGATTCTCTCACTCCTAACAAGACATAAGCTGGTACGATCTGTGGTAGTTCCAATTTTTACCTACTGCGACGTAGTTAATTACCACGGACTGTCAGCATCACTGAAACAACAACTACATAGGTGCTTCAAATCAGCTGTTCGCTTCGTCTACAACCTTCGTCTTCGTGATACAACCGCCGCAGTCAGAAACACGATCCTTGGACACCGTTCACCAACGAACTACCACGAAAGAATTTACTGTTTCCTGAAGCAAGGGCATAGCGGAATATTACAAAACGAACAAAACACAAAATGCTCTCTTATCTTAGTAATAGGAAAAGTCTTAAAATCTCTTCAATGTTTTTCCTTTTCCCCTATTTGTTACTTTTATTTGCCGCCATTGCGACATCCTGCCTATTGTTTATTACTGTTCGTTAAGTTTCTAAAGTTTTTTTACTCCTCTATTACGCACAACTTCCTATTACTCATATGAGGGACTGTGAAAAAATAAGTTAGTCAATGAACCTGCTGCCTTTGTTCTACAACAAAACAAACCAAACAGAAAATAGCCTGACTGTCCTTACTTGCATTACTTTGCACAAAACAGAACGCGGTGGTGATGAACAGTGAACCTCGTTCGCTCGAAGTAAAAAAAATTACACACGAAACTAACTGGATGAGTACGATTCCTAACTGGCAAACAATTGCCGAACCTATCTAGAACAACATCGTTCCCATACCGCCCATTTCACTCTGCTTCTTAACGAAAATCTCAAAGTACTGATAGATGATAGTCACGGCCAGCAGAATACCGGTTCCGGATCCAATCGCACCCATAAAATCCGCAATCACCGACAACGCTCCGATACACAACCCACCAAACGCAGCCGCCGTCGGAATGTACCGATTCAACTCGTGGATCATCGAATTCTCCCGATGACCACGCATAATCATCTGCTGTTCCTTCAGCTGCTTGGCGACATCCTTGGCCGAACTGCCGGAAACGTCGATCCACATCTTGGAGAAGAATGCACAACTGCCCAGCATAAAGACGATGTAAAGCACGGCGTGAATCGGATCGGTTGCGATATGCGACTAGTTCTCCGGTGGCGACATATAGTAGCAGAGACCTCCGATCGGGTAGGCACGAGCCGATCCACCACCGATTCACTGCGGGATATATTTACAATTTTCCATTAAAGCTTCACAAGAGACGTTATTTTTTATCCTTGCCGTTGGGTAGCTTGATCAAAAATTTGGTGTCCAATACTAACGTGTCCATGGAAAGATTCTAAATATCACCGTATTTGACCAGTTCATTCAAAAACTAGATTGATTTGGCATGTTAACCATATTGCTGCGACGTCTGTGTCACCGTCTTCTGCGAAAGAAAGTTCGTCTTCAGTACCCACTGGGATCACTCCTCAAACTGTTCATTCAGTTGCGGCTGCCCTTTTCGATTCCAACTCCGACTCATAGCGCCACATAGTTCGATACCTTGGGTGACAAGCAACCGCAATTCCTATCGATTTCCGGAGTACGATGTGCTTATTAAGCTAACGGAACGGAAGCGACGTTTAAACCTATTCCTTTATTTTTCATCTGTAATAGGAATTACATTGGTTAAATTTATGCATACAATCATTACCTTCTTGACACGAATGTACCCGCCGGTGTAGTGTCGTTAATAAAATCAAAAAAAAATACCTTCTGGCGCTCAACCTCGGGTGATGGTGACTTTGAAGAAGTACCATTTCTAATTTCTCCAGGTGTTGCAGGTTCCTCGTACGAAGAAGAACGAGAGTAGTTACGATGCCGATAACTTCGTTTTTCAGTCTTTCAAGTAACTAGGCAGTTAGTTTTGTATACATAACATGGTTGCTATACAGCAACTGAAAATTAATAAACAAAGAAGTGTTGCTGGAGAAATATTTTTTGCGTTAGAATCAAGGGGTCACTCAATGCACTGGTAACTGGCGGTGAATGGCTCGGACCATTTTTTTTCACAATATTTCACTAAGTTTCAGGTCGTGTCGTTGCCTCTATAATCGAAATAAAAAAAAACACGTAAATTGAAATTTCAGAATTGCATGATTAGCATCATATTCCGTTGAATTCTAGAGCCTTTATTTTCTCAATAGTCGTTTACGCCATCCACTCAGTACAAGGAAGCTGTTCTATGCAAGTCCAATGCGTTGGATGTTTGTTTAACAAACATTCCTAACTGGACATTGCTTTCACATTGACGTAAACAACTATTGTCAGAATAGGGACTGCTTGAAAACTGCGAACTTAGAAATGACGGCGCCGATGGTTGAGAGGTTAAGTTGGTCCCCGGTCCATGAGATGATGGGTCGATATCTAGTCCAGATAGTGGGAGTCACCTCTCTAGCGTCGGTGTTTGGCCTCGTAGCGGAAATAGGCCGATGGAAAAAAACTAGAATGTGAAGAAGAAGAATCTAGAAATGGCCGCCGTTATGGCAATCCAATATATTTACGAGGAGTTACAAAATGCAGAATATGTATTTCGCATGTTTAGAATTTTGAAAAGACTGTACAGAGCACCAAAAGGATGGAGACCAAAGCATCTCCGAATTAAAACGACTATGGATCTTTATCCGACTCTAACCAGCGGCCTTATTCTGCGCGGCGTGTTACGTGAAACGACTAATCTTACTCCACTCTATGTGACTTCTCACCCAATTTTTAAGAGTCACTTCGGGTTACGTGAGACGCCCATTTAACGACAATGGAGAATAGCACATAATTTTGAGACGATGGTGGAGACAAATTCACATATAACAGATGTTTAGGCTCGATTTGAAATGAGGGTAAACACCTGCAACTGAAACTCCAGATAAACGCACGTCTGAAACGTTCGGCAAACGTGTGTAGGTGGCGCAGAATTTTGGATTTTCGCACATAAACGGAAATGAAAATGATTATTCAATTTTACTGTTGTTTTCTTCACTCACACTCTCCTCCACTGCTAACTACAGTCGTAATTGTTGAAAAAGAATATTTCGCAGTGATATACGTACGAAATATTCTTTGTATATAAACAATTTGCCATTCACGGGACGGCAGTTGACAGTAAGAACTGTCATACGGAACGTGCTATAAAAAGCTCTGAGATGTCATCTGACAGAACGTCATGTGACAAAAGCTTCAAGTGGGTAACTTGAGCTTTTGCATATGGACGCCGCGCATGGATGTGTTGTTTACTATAGGCAGAGGGTATGACAGGGTATGGCAGTCAATAAGGGACTGTGATAAACAGTGCATGAAATATCAATCGATATCGAACTATGTTAGCATTATATAACTTGAACAAGAATCAAATATAGTTATCTCAAACCTACCTACAGAAATACTTGGAGTTTTCTTACGGTATTATCAACAGGTTATGGGCCCAGTAGTTAACTGGAACTAGCCACCTGGACTATTGTAAAATAGTTGTTTTGGAAGATACACGTTTCGGGTAGAAACGGCCGGCGAGAACCATCGTTCCGGTAGCAGCGGCATCCAGCGACGACCAGCGTTTCGGGCAGAAACGGCATCCGGCGAGGACCAGCGTTTCGGGTAGAAACGGCCAGCGAGAACCATCGTTTCGGACAGAAGCGACATCCGGCGAGGACCAGCGTTTCGGGAAGAAACGGCATCCAGCGAGCACCAGCGTTTCAGGAGCAAGTAGAGGATGGCAACCCAGCAGCAAGCTGGAGGATCTGCCGAGAGGATGGCAACCCAGCAGCAAGCTGGAGGATCTGCCGAGAGGGTTACTCTCGAGGACAGAAGAGGTGGTAGCTACGAGAGGGGAACTCTCGAGCGCACCGTGCCGACGACGGCATACTTCGGTAGCGTCAGCCGCGAATCGATATTCGACGGTTCGGAGTTGCGGTTCCCAGCCTGGAAATGGCGAATGGAACATCATCTTATAAAGATGAAACTCCAGCACACGTTGCTACGAACGCCCGAAGAAGAGGACTTCTACGAACCAGTAGTAGGTGCCTCGGAAGAGCTAGAAACAGCCAGGAAGGCTAAGCTCAGAAAACGGCTTGATGACGACGTCGAAGCATTGGACGAGATTGTCATGATGGTCAACAATGATGTTTTGAATAAACTCATTGGGCTCAACTATGCGAAAGAAGTCATGGATACTCTGGTCAGAACGTACCAAAAGGGCGGTACAGCTGCTATGGTTAATATGCGGGACCGGTTGTATACCATCAAACAAAGACATCACGACAAATTGTCCATGATTTTTGATGAGTACGATCTGATTATTCGCGAGCTAGATCGTATGGGTTCAAAAATGACAGCATCGGAAAAAGTTCATGCTCTACTGATCTCCATGCCAGACAAGTACCGACACGTCAAAGGCGCTCTGATGGTACTGACGAATGAAGAACTGTGTGCCAAGCCGATCATGGAGATCAAACGAATGTTTATTGATGCTGAAGCTGGGGAAGAGAAGCAGACAGAAACGAAAAACGTTGCGCTGTCTTCAAAGTACAAGCCAAGGAGAGAGGTAACCCGATGCTTCGGTTGCAACGAAACTGGGCATTTTAAAATTAAATGCCCACTAATGAAAAAGTTTAACGCGAAGGAGAAAGATAAGTTCAAGAAGCAGCAAAAGATGGAGCCTAAAAAGAGCTTTGCAATGATGACCAAAGCGGATCGTGGTAGGAGAGTCAGATTCGTAATTGACTCAGGAGCAAGCGACCATATGGTTAATGACGAGAAGCTGCTAGAAGATGTCCAAGAATTAGAGAAGCCAATCACCATTTCGACGGCGAAAGCGGGCCAGAATTTACGGGCAACAAAAGTTGGAAAAATGCGATTAAAGAGTGTTGTGGGTAACAATACAATAAAAGAATTGAAATTGTACAACGTTCTTTTTACTCCGGGTCTTGAAGAAAATCTCCTTTCGGTTAGAAGGGTTAGCAAAAATGGTAAAAGGGTTACTTTTACGGATGAAGAGGTTATCTTTGAATTTGAAGATGAAGTAATTGCTTCAGGAATCTTCGTTGATGGTTTATTCCACCTTGATCTATTTCGGGAAGAAAAGTCGGCGGAAGATGGAACAAACTTAGCATTGTTCGGAAAGAAGGTGAGTTTGGAAACATGGCATAAAAGACTTGGCCATATCAGTGATACGAGTTTGGAGAAACTAATTAAGAAGGGAATGGTTGAGGGTATCAATCTAACTTCTGGAAATATTAGTGAAACAAATGTATGTGATGGTTGTATGGCGGGAAGCAGGCTGCATTCAAATTTAAACAATTGCAGCTGCCAAGATCAAAACGACCACTGGAACTCATACATTCGGACGTTTGTGGAAGCATGGAGCAGGAAACCTATGATGGCTATCGTTACTTTGTAACCTTTATAGATGATTATACGCACTTTCTCGTGGTTTACCTCATGAAACAGAAATCGGAGGTTTTCGAGAAATTTAAAGAATTCGAAGCAATGGCGACAGCATTCTTCGAAAGACGTATTTCAATGCTAAGGTGTGATAATGGAGGGGAATATACAAGTAACGAATTTCAAGCTCATTGCAAAAGAAATGGTGTTAGAATGACGTTCACTGTTCCATACACACCGCAGCAAAATGGTGTAAGTGAACGTATGAACAGATCTTTAATGGAAAAGGTCAGAGCTTTGCTTTACGAAAGTGGATTAGCGAAAGATATGTGGGGAGAAGCATTATATGCAGCAACATATCTAATCAATAGATCTCCAACAAGTGGGATAGAAGAGGACAAAACTCCGTATGAAAAATGGGTCAAAAAGCGACCAAACTTGAATCATTTAAGAGTTTTTGGGTGTAAAGCATTTAAACAAATACCTAAAGAGAGGCGTCAGAAATTAGATTTCAAAACAAAACCTTTGATATTTGTGGGGTACGCAAATAATGGTTTTAGATTATGGAACAAGGATACGCGTTCAATAGAAATTGGCAGAAATGTAGTATTCAATGAATCTACCAGAGCCAATCAAGATATTGACCACACAAACATGGATTTCGTAGAATCATCTGGTCAAGATTTAATTAGATGTACACGCTTAAACCAAGGAGAACAGAACGAAGACGAGGATGCTGCTATACATCCTTCTGATGAAGAACAGCATGAAGAATGCACACTCGAAACAGAGCAAGATAATCTAGATTCACTTGAAGAATCAGTTGGCGAAACTGACTATGAAAGTACAAATGAAAATCCAACAGACGAAAGAGAGGACGTCGATGATGGTCAATCATTGCGTCGAAGCAAGAGGGAGAGAAAGATACCGGGTTGGTATTCCGATTATACAGCAAAAACAGCAATGATTTTCAACGAAGAGATTCCGCAAACTATTGAGGAATTGAAGAAAGTTTCTGATTGGCAAGAATGGAAGCATGCTATTCAAGAAGAGTTTGATGCATTACATCAAAATGGCACTTGGACAGTGGTTAACTGTTTGCCAAAAGGAGTTAAACCGATTAACTCAAAATGGGTTTTCTCAATGAAAGAAGATGGAAGATATAAAGCACGATTAGTGGCAAAAGGGTGTTCATAGCGTCCTGGATTCGATTACTGTGAAACATTTGCACCAGTCGCCAAACTAGAGAGTGTTCGGTTAGCGCTAGCCCTTGCTAACGAGAACAAATTGTTAGTACATCAAATGGATGTCAAAACTGCATTTCTACATGGGAAGTTAGAAGAAGAAATATACATGAAACTTCCACCAAACGTAAATGGGCAAAGACAAACTGTTCGTCTACACAAATGTTTGTATGGATTGAAACAGGCAAGCAGATCTTAGAATAAACATTTTGATGATGCAATGAAAACACTAGGTTTTGTCCCTCTCAAAAATGACAACTGCATCTATAAGTCAAAATCTAGAGGCATTATAGTAATACTATATGTAGACGACATTTTACTACTTGCCAAAAACATCGAAGCAATTACGTGGATTAAAAAGAAACTTGGAAGGTTATTCCAAATGAAAGACATGTTAGAGATTAAGCACTTCCTGGGAATGGAGATAAATCGTGATTTGGAAAGCCAGACTATTGAAATTTCTCAAACAATATACGTGGAGAAACTTCTTAGTAGATTTGGGATGGCTGATTGTAAACCAGTGGGGACACCATTGGATATCAACACGAAATGGTCAAAATCTGAGGCAAAAATCACTGAAGAGCCATACAGAGAACTGCTGGGATGCTTACAATATCTTTCACTAACTTCTAGACCTGATATTTGCTCTGCGGTAAACACCCTAAGCAAATATGCTAACTACGCCACCGATTGGCACTGGTCAGGATTAAAACGAATATTGCGATATTTGAGGGGAACGAGCAACACAAAAATAATTTATTCATCAAATACCGAATATCCAGCTTTAGTAGGATTTGCCGATGCAGATTTTGCAAATGATCCTGATGATAGGAAATCAGTTTCAGGATACGCATTTCTACTATACGGTAATCTTATTTCGTGGTCAACGAAACGACAACCGACTGTAAGCTTATCAACAAGTGAAGCAGAACTGATAGCACTTTGCGCTGCTACGAAAGAAGGAGTGTGGTTAACACAACTTCTCAATGAATTGGATGTAAACATAACACCATTCATCATAATGGAAGATAGCATCCCATGTATCAACATAGCACAGGAGCCAAGATCACATCAACGGATGAAACACTTAGATATCAAATACCTTTTCATCCGGGATCTCATCAAAAATGGTAGAGTAAAACTACAGTTCATCCCAAGCGTCGATCAACCTGCAGATGCCTTCACTAAGGGGTTACCTAAAAATATACACAGAAAGTTATTCGGTGTATTGAATGTGCAAATTGTGGGGAAGTGTTGAAAAAGAATATTTCGCAGTGATATACGTACGAAATATTCTTTGTATATAAACAATTTGCCATTCACGGGACGGCAGTTGACAGTAAGAACTGTCATACGGAACGTGCTATAAAAAGCTCTGAGATGTCATCTGACAGAACGTCATGTGACAAAAGCTTCAAGTGGGTAACTTGAGCTTTTGCATATGGACGCCGCGCATGGATGTGTTGTTTACTATAGGCAGAGGGTATGACAGGGTATGGCAGTCAATAAGGGACTGTGATAAACAGTGCATGAAATATCAATCGATATCGAACTATGTTAGCATTATATAACTTGACAAACAAGAATCAAATAAAGTTATCTCAAACCTACCTACAGAAATACTTGGAGTTTTCTTACGGTATTATCAACAGTGATTCGCTGATTGGGCCACACCCTCTGTCCAACTAACGAATTTGACTCGCATCTCTGATTAATGTCAGTTTCATTCAGATTTTTTTTAGTTGGGCAATGGTCCAACTAAAAAGCGGTCCAGTTAAAAAGTGACGAACCAGCGATTCACGACTGTACAGTTGTCGCTGGATGCTGTTGTCCTGCAATTGCTGGCGGGAGGGCGGACGGTTTCTTCCGACCTACAATCGGCTCTACAACGGCCGAGCTTGGTCGTTTCTATAAGTTGCTCCGGCAGCAGTCCTTGACAATTAGGAGGCCAGCTTGGCTCCTTTGTTGGAACCTTCCTAGCGACGCTGGTGACGAATTACCGGATTCCCTTGCTCCCCGCAAGAAATTCTTCTCATGTAGAGCCATTATCCTACCTACTTACCTCTCCTTGACTGTTAGCTGTAGAGGAGAGCAAGGCTCGTTCGATTTATCCTCCGCGGGGAGAGGGGGCGGGTGCGAAGTGTCCTTAACGGTTAGCCGGGCAAGCGAGAACTCCTTTGCACTTAGCTTCCCTTGACGGGGATCCGGCACAAATTTCATGAGCGCCCAAACGACGGGCGGGCACTAAAATCAATAGCTTAACCACAGAGAACAGACATTCATGATCGAACAAAAATATTTAAAAAACGTGTGTAAACATTTGAATTAATATACAATAAACACTAGCGCCGCCACACCAACCTATCCCAACTATCCGTCAAATCCATTCCGGAACCGGTTCGAAATCCTGAATGGATTCAGTGTGGAATCTTGCTCAAAGAAAACAACCGATTCCGACTCTATCGGTTGATGCATTCCAATTCATGCTGGAAGTCTGAACCGGTTCCGGACTAGTTTGACTGGGTAGAGGAATAACCGCTGTCAATTCTGTCGAACTCAGCCACAAAATAACATGACGACAGTAGCGCACCTGGTTTGGATATCCCAACTAACTTCGAAACCGTTAGAGATTTTACACAAGTTGAATGCTGAAGGTGGACGTCTGTTCTCTGTGGCTTAACAATGTTTGCCCAATACAAATGTAACATCAAGGAACAGCGGAGGCAGCAGGATACATAGCTCATGGGTAATTCAATATTAATTCTTCAAAAGGGCTAATGAGATTTTCGTTGCGTTGCGTTGCGTTGCGTTGCGTTGCGTTGTGACGATGATTTTGGCGGATTGCACACTGACTTCATCATGTTTGACTGCTGATTATCTAATAAGAGTTGCTTAGGAAGTGGTAAGTAGGAATTCATACCAATCCGACCCATATTAAAACCTCAACAGCATGATAGCCATCATTGCCGGCCGCCCCCATCTCCATCGTTCACGGGGAAGGATAAAGGATAAGGTAGACAGGAAGTGTTGATGCTCCACCTACTTAACGGAAGGACGACGATTCATCAGACTCTTCCATAGGTGTCGCGGAGTTGGTGGTTTGGAAGGGTATCAGGTCTAGGATTCGCTCCAAGCAAACGATGCGACCTGTAAAGCATATTTTATTAGGTAGTTGTTTAGTTAGTCTTCGAGTGCACGATCACTCGAAAAAGAGATGATCTTGTTTAGTTTTTGGTTATTTTTAAACTCTGGGCAGCCGGCTACCGAGAGTATACTATGTTCCCTAAACAAAAACAATTTGAACTCCACACAGCCGATCGTGGGAGTATTGCCTGGAAAAGCTAATCTTATCTGCGTAATGGGCCGGATCACTATTTATTGCAACAGTATTTGGACAGAACTCGCTACTTCTTCTCTACGATATATTTATTGGCTTGAAAACTACCAAGTGACAGCATATTATACTGGCAAAAATAGCGCGAGATGTTATAAATCAAGGAAAGTATTTCTTATTTTCCATATCGGATTGTTTGTGGAATACAAGTATACGAGCGATAATACCGAACACTGAAGGGAAATATAAAGGATTGTTAATCTGATGCACGGGCTTGTTAGCAATAACGGAGCTTTAAATTAGGTTCATAAAAACAGACGCGGCGAATTTTCAATACGTATTGAGCCGTGTTCATAGATACTAGTCAGATTAGTCGTATTGGGGCTAATTTCCGATCAACTATTCATTTTTACGGCAATGTTTTCTCGACTAGATCTGTTCGCACCCTCTCATTCTGTTCGCACCCTCTCATTCTGCGGTCTAAGGACCAAATGTCATCAATAGACTTAGAATCGCGTGGAGGCATGAGATAGGAAACTTGTAAGAATTTTGCTATCCCACCGTTTGACTACCAGAATGGATGGGAGAACAGTAATACTAGCAAATACCGACTACCATAAGAGCGGTGCAAATTTGAACGAGTGACGTAGAGTACTGCACTGAAAAAAGGACCAGGAGTGCGATTTCACGAAGTTTTAGCTTCCGATGGCCCTACATTTTCTGACAAAGTGAAGTTCTTGAATGTTGAGATTTTTATTACTGTTTAGAAAAGCAAAAGTATCATAAAGCTAGTGTCAGGCCTTCATGAGACCTCAAGAAGTCACTTTTGGAGGTATTCGTAAATGTAGATTTGTCGGTAGACGGTTCCAAATATAATAGAAAAATACCTAATTTAACACAACTACAGATCACTTGCAACATAAAAAGCTTTTTGTGAAATTCGACAGCTCCATCTTAGGCCAATTCAATAAATTTCCTGCATGAAAGTTTCCATTTTTTAAAAACGGTTTTTAAGCCAAAGCTTTGGAAGTTAAACCTTGGCGTGGAAGTGCCGGTATATTAATATATTCTGTTACTTAGTGTAGAATTAGATTTCGTCATTTACGGCTAATATACAACCGCCAGAAGAAACTTAAAACGTTGGTACACAATCAAGAAAGGCGAATCAGAAAAGGTATATGTCAGTGATTCACTAAATACAGACTGGAAAGAGGGTAATATGGAAAACCTTAAGGTCCGCCCAGATTAAGTCTTCGGTACGGAACAAAACCTCGGCCTAGGAACTCCTAGCATGTTGTTAGTCGCCTCTTACGACATGGGAGCAGTTCCCAGAGGTTCTATTCTTGGTTGAAATAGTGCAAAAAGATTTCAGCCCGCCGGACACCACACGGCTTTCAAAAGGGCTAATGAGATTTTCGTAAACAAACTTCTTTCGCTCATTACTCCACTGCCGAGTTGAATTTCATGGAAAATACACTTGAATCAACATATTTACCCTTGGTAAAATCAATTTCAAATGTTTTCTATGTTGAAATTATAACAAAATAAGAGAAATCAGCAAAACAAAAGTTTGTTTACAAATCTTATTAGCCCTATTCAAAAGTTGATATGGAATTATGCTTTAAGTTTTTCTTATAAGTGTATTTCCATACGGCCATTTAGCATAATTTGGAGAAGTCATATTGCTGAAGGTCATTCAGCATAATTTTGAAAATGTTTGATAATTATTTTTAAAAATATTTCTTTATAAACCTCACGTCACCTAGTGACTTGAAGGAAATTTACCTACAGGTGACGCGACTGTGAGAGTAGGGCCACGTTTGTTTGGGAGTTTTCACAAATTGACAGGAGTGCTTCAACTTTCGGAACACTGATCGTTTATTTCGTGACTGGTGTGAATACACAGATTTTAATAAGTTACCGTAAGTAACTGGCGTTAAGTTTTTTCTTCTTCTGTAAGTTGCTTTCGATCGCCTGGGCTAATCTGCGCCCGCTTACTTCTATAGTCTAGTGCTGCTTGTAATGGCTGGAAACGAATACTATATCAGTGTTTTGTTTTGCATCCTATAACGGTAACGGCGCGTTGACAAAAAGAGAAACAACTATATGGCTATATTATTACGCTAAATGGTTGGTGTGTGATTGTAGAAAAAGAACGTCGTCTAATCGCAGACCAAAAAGCCTTTGGTATCGTTTTCTGAAAGAATACAAAACATCGTGATTGCTGCTGCTGTAAAAAGAAACCCAGTAGTGTAACCTACGCCTGATATACGCTCAATTCGATTATACGTTTTATTGTTCGTTCCTTACAATCAGATTCACGCTCTGTTTATTGTTGTCATTTTGGGTAAAAACAGTACAAAAAATTACACAAATTTGATCGTCTTTTAACGTCTATCAAAAGAGAGCTTTGGCTGTATAGCGCTGTCCACGAAAAATCCAGCTTGTTTGGCTTTCCTATTTAAAACGGACGTTAGCACTGTGTTATTGTTGCTAGTTTGGTGATTTTTGCTTGCATTTGTCTAAGATTTCCAACTTTGGATGGATTTACTCATATGTGTGTTTTCGGTTACCTAGCAACGTTCAATACTTACTTTAGCTTGCTAAAAACTTACACTAAGTTCGCTATCATGCTTTTCTCGGTTTTATGGGATGCTTACAATTAGTTCAATAGAAATAGCGAAAAATAATTTAACATTCTAACGAGTAACGTAAAAAATGAACGTGAACGAGAAAAGCTTAGTTTGACTAGAGGAACGTTTATGTGAAAGTAATCGACAAAAATGACTAGAACAGTTTATATGACAGGCAAAATAAAATTCGACTAGACAATAAGCTATAAAATTTAAACAGGATTCCTTATGGTTCGCACATCTAGAACGAAATATCATTGGTAGTAAAAGTTTCGTAACTATTGCACATGGATTTGGCCGCTTCGCGACGGCACATATAGGTCAAAGTCTTTCCGACTGATTTGGCGCATCAGATATTTACAATTTCACAAATTATCATATTTTAGTTTTTGCTAACACTATAGGCCATGTATGACTAGTTGGCTCTGCTTCAAATATCGTCTGTTAATACGTTTGAATGTTTGCATTTTTCTATGGCAAATGACTTCTGTGCTGATATGTGAAAAGCTATCATGCACTATTAAGTTTAGTTGTGTGTGTATATTTACGTATGAGTTCAAACGACGAAACAAATGGCAAAAGCTTGACGTTAAACATAACTCGCGATACATGAATGGAACCTTCATCTCAAAGCTGTTGCATACAACGTGTAACATCAAACACTCCTTCTTCTACAACGACTATTCGCTGAAAGATCATATTAACCGAACCTATGTATGTGATATGTCAATGATTTATATTACAGCTACAGTTTTTTTTCTCTTTCTATCATTACAGAAAAGCTTACTGCTTGGCCAACAAATTTCACTTCAATCGTTGTGTAACGTTTGCTAATGCAACTGCAAACGCCTGTAACGCCGAAAACGGATACTGAAAGTCAAGCGTGTATGCGTTACCATCGATACGACCAAACTGCATCACCTGTCAAGCATATGAAAACATTGTCCAGTGAGAAAAAGAAATTGAATGGCATTTGAAAGAACAATCCACCATCAAACCTACCTGCTTGCCGCGAAACTCGATCTGAAAATTTTTGGCAGACTCCTGTGTCACTCGTCCACCGAAGTCCAGCTGGTAAACCTGACTGTTTTCATTCCACATCGGTGCTTTATTGTGCATCACAAATTCCCGTCTTACCGGAGCTTGCGGTTGGGATGAACTAGCCACTCCGTTCGGCTCGATCTTACCTCGTTTTAGCTGCAATGAATATCAAATGAGAAGGAAATTGTCACACATGAATGAACTACAAACCTTTTGTCTGAGCTGCGCTTTCTGGAATGTCTCCAAATCTCGGTACTGTTTGTTACCACCACTCCCTCCACTGCTATCATCGGTTTGTGTCTGTGTCTGGTTTTCATCGTCAGAACTAACATCGGCCTGTTGTTTCTTGCGTTGCCGACGGTTCAGCAGCGGCGAATTGAGTATGTGTCGAATCGGCGAAGCACTTTGGTGACGTTTACTCTTTTTACTAGGTGCAGGTGAAGCTGGAGAACTACGCGGTAATCGTGAGTTTGCCGGCGAAGAAGGAGGCGTCAGTCGGCCTTCGTCCAAATCTCGCAACCGGCTTATGATGTTCTCCAGCGTAGTAAGTGCTTGAGCGTGTAGGGAAACTGAAGCTTTCTGCTCGACCGGTGTAATTTCGATTGGCTGCAGCGGTGGTCCATCGCCATTGTTGTTTTCACCTCTCGGACCAGGGCAACTCTCGTTCCGGCGGTGCCTTCTCGGAGATTCGTCAGTTTTTCGACCTTTCCGGCTATCGCCGTTCTCTTTGGAGTCTGTTTTCCGGCTCATTACAGGAGTACTGTTTTCGCTCTGCAGCTTCGAAGAGTCGGTGCGATTCAAAGAACGGTGCCGTCGACTAAACAACGGACTATCCGTAAAACTTGTAACAATTTCGAAATTTTTTCTCATCTTAGATTTCGGTGTACTGCAAGCGCCGTTGCTTTCAACGTTATTGTTATTGTTTTGCTTGTCGGATAAACTTTTGCTGCAACCAGCACCATTGGCGGCATCTTTCAGTACCAAATCTCCATTGTTACTGTAAGCCGAGCTGATGTACTGCTCTAAAATTGACCGTTTCGCTTTTGGTGGAACTTGCGGAGGTTTAGCGCTTATTATATCCACATAGATATGATTCTGCTGGTCTTCTAAACTATTATTTTCCCTATCCACTACAATCGAACATTGAGCATTTCCATTTTTCCGACACTTGACGCATACCGTCTCCGTGGAGTTTACCGTAGGCGATATCGTTTTACAAATCGAACAACTTTTTGGCTTCTCTTTCCGGTTTAGAATAGGAGTTCTAGAAATAGGACCGGTAACTCCCGGAAACTTCATCGACGGTCGTCGTTTATTCGAGTTACCCGTAGCGCTAGCAGGCGCCACGGAAGGACGCATTCGTTCGATCTGGTCGGATGATGAATATTCAGTCTCGTTCTCTGATAGTTCGCTCACTTTGGGCATCTGTCGGAAAAGATTGATCAGATCGCGGTTCAAATTTGGCGAATCCTGCAGAATATCACAAGAATCCAAACTTTTGGATTTGCTGTCTTGACGAAGTCTGGTTTTCTTGAGATCATCAAAGTTTCGTTTGTATTTTTTCTGGCGTTTCTTGTCCACCAAAACCAAGCGTTTGTATGGGGTTTCCTTCCGCATTATGGATAGAACGGCATCGCTGGGAACGATTTCTATATTGTCGAGATAGCCTACACTACAACTTCGCGTAATGGACTCCGGTATTCCACTAGTAGCTACTGGTGCCATAGAAACTACGGTTGGGGTTCGCTTCATAGTGGGTGCGGGGTGTTTACTGCTACTTGCACTACTAGTGCTCGGTTCTGGCACAACAGCTGGACTACTAGAATTAGTTGGCGTTTCTTCGTCTATATATTTTAAGTTTTGCTTTTTGGGAGTTGACTGCTTACTGCTACAAGGTGCGGAATGTGTAGAGTCCCTGTTGCTGGTAGTCTTTGTCTCTATCCTTTCAAGGTTCAGGTTGAGATTGAGTGGAACTGGATTAACGTGGGATTGATTGTTGGCTCGATTATGATCTGACGACATGAGAGCATTTTTCACTTGAACAACATTGTTTACATAGTCCGTGTTACTGGAGTAGCTCATCAGCGTTGTTTGACCGGCCGGTGGTCTATCGAAAATGATATCACTTGGTGCAACGGCATTTTTTGGTGATTGAAGCGTTGGCACCGAACCCTCGCAGTATAAGGGAGAAATAGCGACACGTGATTGGCTACTGGATGCCGAAGAAGGTCTGCTACACTGGCTAACAAGACTCGAATAGCTAATGCCTTGACGAGGAGGAGTTGCAACTGTCCTGGATGGTTCACCAGTTTCAGCGCCGTCCGTGTCGTCTTCGTAAGATTCAGCACGTGCCAACGGACCAAGCTGAGGCAGGGGTGGACGTGAATTGGACGAAGATGCAAGCGCTGAAGGAGTTTGGCGCCGTGGTCGTGACGGAAATCGATTCGGTCTTGGAGACATTGGTGCGATCGGGGGTGCCGCCTCTCCTAGTTTACGAGCACCGGAGGCGACATGCGGTTGGTTGTGTTCCTCTTCGTCTTCGGAAAAAATGTTAGGATTGAAGTTAGGATCGGGTCCCGTCGGAAAGTCATCCCGTAGTTCCGTCACGACCAGGGTCATTTGGCGTGGTTGTAAGTGAAGCAGCGAGGTTTTGTATGTTACTTGACCCAGATTTGCGGGGAGCGTCTTTGCCAGGCCATGAATTTTGAACTTTGTCCCCCAAATGTTGGATGTTACTTCCACTAGTTTAACATGCTGGAATGACACATGGAATAAAATGACACTGGTAATTACGTTAGTTTATTATTGGTTCCTACCTCCGGTAGAGTATCGAGATAAGCAAGTTCTTCATTATTTTCCGCTGAGTCTGAGTTTTGGTTAGGTGATCGATCACTACTGCTGGGATGACGTTTTTTCGTACGGGCTTTCCGTTTCCGGGACAGCCTTGGAGATCCTATAAAAGTGATGATATTTGCTGTTCATATGCTCGCAGGACAAAAAACTTCAAATTAGTATACTTACGACAACCATCATCCACATCACTTTCGGAAGTGTCGGAACGCCCATTGGTACCACTCGTCGAGTGACTTGATGCCGACGAACTCTTCGCAGTAGTTGTTGTAGAATCTGACGAATATGTACAATATGATGAAATGTCTGAAAGAGCTCGTCTTTGAAAAAGGTTCTAATTTTCCCAATACAAACTACTGCTTACCATCGACTTGTGGATCAAAAATAACAAACTCTGGTCGAATCTTCGACGTTCGTTTACCCTTCAAGAGTGGCACTAATCCTCCAAGAAACTCCAAATACAACGTGTAGCAGGTGCCCGAGCTTTGGTTAGACTCATCGTCGTGACGAATCATAGTGCAATGAAGCCGCGTTGAACAAATCGGAGGTCGGGAGACAAATTCTCGCAACGATTTAAGGTCTGGAACACAACACTAAAAGCAAAGGTTTGTAGTGTAAACCATTTTGAATTTGAACAGATGCCAACTCACCCGAATAGTCTGCGCAAACAGATTTCCAATCAAGGCCTTGATACGACCCGGAAGCGGCAACTTCGGTAGCATTGTTTCCGAGCTGAGGGAAGACTGCACTTGTAATCGGCAGAACAACTGTAGGGACGCAACGCGCCGGGAAACCCACGCAATATGCACCTGCGTACCGGTGGCAATGAATATCCGTTTGTCGTTGTGACCCCATGTTAGGGCTGAAACTGGTGTCTGTAACAGATTCCATGATGATATTGGTAAAATTATGGGTAAATAAGGGTTTTACCGTATTGCAAGGTATTTTCGCCGAATACAGTAGGTTCCCGGATTCGGTGTAAAATTTCAGCAAATTGTTATAAACTGAGGGCGCGGGAGGTGTGTCGGTCATCTCCGAGCTAGCTACGATTTCGCTACCAGCCACTGCAAGCAGTTCCCGAGAATTGCTCCACTCCATGACGAAGCCAAGCGTGCCGTTCATGCCGGTGTGTATGTGGCAAGGCGAGATGTCATCAAAAGACTTCAGTAAGTAAATATACCCGTTTTGGAAGCTTACAGCTAGTACGAAAGAACGTTTGGCTGAAAAAGTCCAACAGTTAGATGTAATCACCGAATTTGCTGGATAAGGCCCGTGCGAAGAATTTGGGAGGAGTTTGGGGGATCTACTCGTATAGTCTCGGCGATGAATTTACCCTACTACGATGGAGAGATCCGCGGTGGCGGATGTTCTAGATACCGACAAATCGTTTTTTTTTTACTTTCGTCTCATTCGTCTATTTTTCCCCCTTGCCAACTTACATCCCTTCACAGCCACTCTCATTGGGGGTTTTCATCAATTTGAAACTACTAGTCCATATTTTCGCTTTGTAATCTATTACAGACTAAGACCACGAGCTCCACTGTTTTCCGACAATTCCACACTATGGACTGAAGGGTGACGAAGCCTGTCCGAACCGATGAGGGTACTGTTGAAAATAACAATGACCAGACAGTAACTGCGTTTGTTCCAATTTTCTTAGTCTCATTACGCTTGCAATTTGTAGGATTATTTCAATAATAAGGCCGAAAGCCTCTGTAGCTCAATATCGACGAGGATACTCTAACCAGAAAAAACCTCTTGCAACTGATTGGTCCAGCGAAATCCGAACTGACCCTTCAACAAACCGTAATCGCTCTCCAAAAATGTTGTCAACCTATGTAATCCTCTCCAAGAGTTTCCCGAGTGCATCTTGTAAGCATATTGGTCTATACTATAAATGATCCCCAGAAGATTCACCAGGTTTGGCAGCATCACTAGCTTCTGTTTCTATCATTTGTCAAGGCAGTGACCTTCGAATTCTTGGAGCATTTTGTTGAACGTGCCAGGAATATCTGGACAGCTTCTCCTCTCAATTTTTTATCGAGAAGGAATCTTCAAAAGAGACCACTACCGACTTGGCCGTGGGTCTATCGGATTCTTACTGCAGCTTTCTCTTCAAAAAGCCTACCGACTAAACCTAGCCTCTTGTATCTCCGTATCCGCTTCCTACCGGGACCACCGTTGGGTATTATTTCAAGAGGAGATTATATATTTGCACCTCTTCTTTCCGAAAGCCCCTTGGCTCCTCGACTGCGCCTGTTCGAAGTGGGGGTGTTTTCTTTCGTTTTTTTATTCATTAATTTTTAAGTTTTTTCTTTCTTATTTTGTTTCCTTCTTTTCATACTCACGTACAGCTTACTGCGTTGTTGCCAACGTCGGAACCCGTCGAGACTTGAACGGATCCGAAGATACCGAAACTTGACTCGCACCCCTTTACAGCAACCCTCTCAGGATTTTTAACCGATGCTGCGCTGAAGATCCGACCGAATTAGTGTCACTGCCACTAGCTCCCAGCTCTTGAGCCAGTTGGTCCCTCTGCGTCCGTTGAGTTAGGCTGCTATTCAACCCTCGTCGACTTGCAACTACCAGTTCGCGTTTGCTAACTTGCTGCTCTTCTTTCCTTTTTTGATGAAGCGTCGACCGAATTAGTGTAGCTGTCAGTAGCTCCCAGTTTTCCCTGGGCCCATCGTCCCCTCTGTATACGTTGAGTCAGCTTGCTGGCAAGCCCTCGCTCCGTAGCCGGTCCACATACGAGCCAAAAGTCATAGTTAGTGCCCCTTCCCGGCCACACTCGCAGGGTTTATAACCGACTTGGACCACTCGCCCACATCTTGCTAATTGGTGTTGCCATTTTGCTGTTCTATTCGCCACTTTCGCTGAAGTTCCGACAGTACTAGTGTAACTACGCTGCTGACGGCATTCCATGTACCCTCGTCTCGACATATCTCTGCCACAATATTATCTACATTAAGCGAAGGCATCTCCCTTTGCGCCGCTACGAATCTAGGACAGACTCCAATATTTCCTTGACGTTTATCCACTCCAGACAAAAAGGCGACACAGCGTGTTTTAACCAATGTAGGTACTGTTTGAAACAACCATGGCCAGACAGGAACTGCGTCAGATAGAAGGCATCCTCACGATGCCTCCCATTTACCCAGGTCGAGAGGAACGGTATGAATGCACCTTCCTTTTTCCGACGAGTTTCAATCATGTTTCATTTGGCCATCGAGTCAGCTCTTAGTGTATTCCCCTGCATCAATTCCGCTTTCACTAGGATGATGCCGACAGGGATCATTCCAGCAACGACGCAGACTGCATCTAATGAGTTAGTTCTGTATGCGCTCGCGAGCCGCATGGCCACGAGCCTGAACGTCCTACTCCGCAATCCAGACCGAGACTCCGTATCTCAGTATCGACGATGATGGCCGTCTTCTCACAGGCATAGTCGACATGAGTCGACAAGTTCAGTCGGTCATCGATCATTACGCGCAGCTGTTTCAGCGCCTGCTTCGAGACTATGACGTGCATCTAGACAGTGATTTCTGCCTACTGCAGCACTTTGCAGTTGCTAACAAATGGCACTTCCGCGTTCGGGGTGGGCTATCTGAAACTTTGCCTCTTGCATCCAGTTTCCAATCATGTCGATCGGCTCCATCGCCAACATTTCCACCTCTTCCGGCATCTCTTCCAGTACCGTTAGTACGATGTTCCATCGATCTTTACGTCCCTAGGCAACTTAAGCGTTAGCACGCTGTTATACATCTCGTTCCAAAGCGTTGGGCCCAGAATAGAGCCTTGCGGGACTCCTGCCGTAATTCTTATCATAAGTCTGGACCCGGCTCTGAAAATAACTCCTTAGAATTATACATAGGTAGCTAGGAACCCTCATTTTGTGCAGTAATTCCGTAATGGTCCGAACTTGCGCTATTGAACGTGTGTTTTGACGTCTATCGTTATCACGGCACAGTACCGATTTCCTCTTTTATGTTTGCGCGCCATATTGGCTCTCTCGAACATGGCATCCACAACTTTCCCTTCCAGAATCCGAAATAGTTTTTCGACAACCTGTTATCGCTTTCCGTAAATGTTGTCAGCCTGTCAAGGATAACCCTCTCCAAGAATTTCCCGAGCGTATCAAGCAGGCATATTAGTCTATACGACGGTGGATCCTCCGGGGGTTTTGTTTATCACCATCCATGTTGGTCAATAGAAATATAACCACGTACGTCTTGAAGTGATGAAGAGAACACTACTCACGAAAGACTTATGAGTCCGCAACAGTTTTCGACATACCTACGTCTCCACTTTTAAAAAGGGGAAACATGTACGAACTCTTCCAAATCCTTAGAAACCTGCCCGCTTTGAATAATTTAATGTAGATGACACAAAGCAGATCCGCTAGTGCAACAGCGTAACGTCGAATTATTATCGCTAGGGTTCCATCTGGTACCGGAGCATACAAGTTTCTCGTTATAGTGTCAAATAATATGTAATATCGACGAAATTCCTGCGATGACACCGGGCCATAACTTCAAGTACGCATCCGAAGCTCACGGAAAACGTTGTATTCGGTACCGAAGAGTTGGACAGCGTTGATAACGTCGAAATTTTTGTCACACGCTGCTTAGAACAAATCGTTTATATTCGTCCTCAGTCCTCTCACATTTTCGTAATAGAAGAAGGTGTCGTCGAGTGTCCGTGTACAGCGCTGCAATTTACAATCGATCAGTGAAAGAGTATTTCTGGATGAATAGAAATACTTGCCTTTGATGGAAACTCGAGGGTTCCCACCATTCATATAAAACCGTTTCGTAGTTTGAACATCAGCAGAAACCCAGGGGTTCCGATTATCTACAGTACAGAACAGGACTCATCTATGCACACTTCCATGACGATTGGGCTGTCCGGATTGCTGTCCACTTTGCTCCGACTACTTTGGACCGAACCACGGGCGGTTGGTTTCCATAAATAACCGAAAGCGAAAACCATCTGGACATGTCGATGGAGTGAGGGTTTGCTCTTTCCGATTTGGGTCAAGGCCAAATTCCAACAACACGCACCTCTTGTTCGGGATACCTTCCCCCTTCTGGCACTACGTACGCAATTCCTACTGAACTTTCACAATGTAAACAGCGAGAAACAATCTTCTGGACATTAAGATCAGTTACTAGCACTAATTTCGTTTTTACTTAACCCTGACTCTGAGTCAGGTTGCAACCCAAACCGCTGTCAGTTCATAAATTTTGACAGTATCAGTTGGTCGGTGTTAAGTCAGGCCGGACTAAGTCGCAAAACATCAAAAAATAAGATAATGACAACACTGGATAAAGAATCTCTTCAGCTACATTTACCTTTTTCCTGATTTGAAACATGTAACCATAAACAAGAATTATCGCAAACTATAAACCCGGTTTTCTCGAAATTAATATTTTGTCACTTAGTCCGGTCTGACTTAACACCGACCAGTTGGGGTTAGACTTAAAACCACGTATATGGCACCCCTATCCCATTGGTATTGAACTAACATAAGTCAACATCTCAGCGGGCACACACATTATGGGCCCCACTGACAGTTCAAATTGTTCTGCTCCTTTTGCTCGAAGCTCGATTTTCACTAGTCAGATACCGTACGGCATTACTCAATTTTTAGACATTTGTTAAAAAGCGAAAAGATTGGACAGCTAATTGAAGAAATGTTTTGTTTTGGACATGTCAGTGAATAACAAAAACATTATATCATGGTGCACCAACAAATTAAACGAACTTGACTATCACAAAATTGTGTCGAATGAAATTGAATTTGTTTATTGTGGATCGACCCTAATGCGACGTTTTAGATGTCGGCTTTGAAATCATGGCGGTGTAGCAGATACCTGCTTAGAACCTAACTCATGCCCGTTTCGATTGAGAACCTAGAAACTAACCCAGGTTAGTTTCTTCAAACGAACATTTTTAATGGAACTGAGTTGGGTTCTCGCCAAACAGCGGTGGTGTGAGCGAACCCGAAATATATTTCAGGTTAGAACCCAACTCGGTTTTCAGTTCAGTGGCGCATAACCTAGGTTCGAAACTGGCTTCAAACAAACGGTTTGACAGCAGTTAGGTCCGAAACTGAGTTAGTTTCTGCCTCAAGCGAAAACGACATCAGTTTTGCTTCAAGCAAAACTGGCAAAAATCACCAGTGAATGACAGCTGTTCGTCTGCGAGTTTCAAACTATTTGAAAGTGGCAATTCGGTAGCGAAACTATCTACTGATTCTGAGGAGTCGGAAGCATACTTTTTGAGAAAGTGTAATCCATTGTTACTTGTGATATCATGCAGGTCAAGTTTAAGTGCACCGAGAAACGCTATTCGCGTCGAATGGGTGAAATATAAACGAAATTTTAGTTGTAAAATATTTGCTATAAATGAAAGAGGCAAAATGCGCTTGTATTTTGCTGTCAAAGGGTGGCCTAGACCTTCAGGAGATATTTGCGTCAATACCAGGTGCTGACGTGATTGAGAATACACAAAACACAATCGATCCATACGCAATCGCCATAGTGTAATTGGATACGCACTTCTCACCAAAACAACATGATAAATTCGAACGAAATATGCTCTGGTTGTTAAATCTAAATTCAGAGGAAACGCTGGAAGCAATCATGCTTTACTGTCGGGACCAAGCAAAGAAATGTAATTTCGAAAAATTGGTTGATAAAAGTAAATCAATCAGCATGATTGAAAAAGTAATGCTAAGAGAATACGATAGAAACCGACTCTGAGAGTGACCGAACTCGTTCAAATCACAATTGGTTTGTCAAAACGGCTCGAAAGATGTAAATTTCACTGATCGTAGGGTTAAAAAATTTTCAACGTTAGTAAAAAGGACTCTGCTCCTCCCTCCCTCATCCATTAAGCACGGGCCAGTCCTGGACAGAAAGCTTACAAGCATTGGTGACACCAGGTTCAGTGTCCTCGCCTTCCTCCATCTTAAACTTCTCACAAGACCACGCCATCGCAGTGATTCCAACCTCGGAGCATAGCTGCACCTGCGAGACCATTGCCCCATGGACGTCCATCACGATGATTTGACCCTGGGTGGTGCCGAAATACACCTGCTGGTCGTCCGGCGTCCAAATGCCACATGTGATAGTTGCATCCAGGTTCAACATCGAGGACCAGTACCGTTGACCAGCGACTGAACCAACCAGCACGAAACCATCCTGCAACAAAATAAGCAATAGTTTTATACCCTACGGACAATGCAATACACAATGCTGACACGTACCTGGTAGCATATTAGTGCCATCCTGCCGTCATGAGACCATGAAAAATGTGTTACCGGCGTGTTCCTGTCATTTATCAGCTCTACGCTCCATCGGCCCTCGTACTTGATCCAGACAAAAATGATACCGGAGCTATCACAACTAGCCAACTTCTGGTACGGTTCGTTCCATTTCACCAGAATCACCTGTTGCGTGAGGACAACGATGGAAAAGAGAATAACAGATTAGATTAACCTCACAGTTGAAGACCCCCCCCCCCCACCCCCTCCGTCGGTCGGACACATACATCTGATCGATGGCCCCGAAGGTTGTAGTTCGTTCTCAGCGGAAACTCGACACTTTTTTTGCAGTGCGACGTGGTAAAGGTAACTCCTACGATCCCCCGAACATTTCCGGTCGCCAGCCAGCCCTCCTGGTAGTAGTTGGTGCGATTCAACTTCCAGCCTTCCTCCTGCGGAACGGGACGGAGAAAGGAAAGAAAACAGATTAACGGCGGGTGTTAAACTTGTGGCCCTCTCAAACAGAGGTGCAACCCGGTGCTTGCATCCGGTAATTTATGGAAAAGTGTAATTAGTTTCTCTTTTGCCGGAGTAGACGGTTAGTTACGGCTGTTTGCATTATTTTCTTCTTGCGTGATAGAGAAAATGAAGGTAATCCGACCGTGCTAGCACCGGATCACGTTTTCTCTCTGTCGCGCGATTGAGCGCAAGGCTTAAAACTAAGCGTTCGAGTGATGGAAAAGGTTAGCCATTTTCATTATGGAAAGTTTTGTATAGCGCTGCATACGGGATACTGAAGAGAGACAGCCGACAGAAAAGTAAATAAACGTAATTATGAAAATGCAGAAATAAAGCGAAGTGTTTATTTGCTAACCGCGGGTGCCATCCTTGTGGTCACGTTGCGTTTCAAGGTGTGTTTGGTTTTCGATTAAGAGCTAATTAAAAGTGTTTTACGCAAATAATCTTTTTTTGTGAATATGGAAACTTGACGATAACCTTAGTACAGAACAGACGAAATATGATAGGATTTTATTGACCGTCCGCTCCTTTCTTCTTTTGGCTAAAAATAGGGGTATAAACCGTCTTTTAAAGGAAATCTATCAAATCAAGTTCATTCAAGTTATTTCATTCGCCATTTTAGTTGCTCACTTCCTTACAGTACTTTCGTTTAGTTACGCCCAGATTAATGATTCAAAAGTATTGAATGATTTTATTAGTTGAAGTAAGTTTCAATCTAAAATATCTTTCGTGTTTGTCATCTTGTTGAACAATACCAGTAAAAAAATGTTCTCTAATTCGAAGCATCGAATTTTGAACAACTATCACTTTCTATCACATAGGGTTGTCACTTTTATAGAGCTGAATTAATTTGTTTCAAACAAATTCTTCTGGTGCATACTCCTGCAGCGGTCCTCAATTATTGATCAGTGAGGAGAGTTTTACTTCTTTGTTTGAACCTCCTTTGCGACGAAGAACCCACAACGAATTCCGGAAGACGTGCTTCACTTTTCTCTTCCGCTCTGGTGAAGAGCAATGTTTCTTTCGGCTTATCCACTACAGCGAGAGTGGTTGGTACTTTTGGACTCTTTGCGGTTAGCCGGGAAAGTGAAATTTTACACCCAGCAAAATCTCCGGGTGAAAGCCTCGTTAGAGGTGGGAAACCTAATTGTACAGAATTTCTTTTAGTAAATTTATTTTAGGAAAAGCTTTGGTTTTTGGAAATGAAAATGCAAAACATTCTCGTACTTCTCGTACTAATACGCTGAAAGAATATATTCGTAAATTTGCCACGAATAGGTTTCGTACAGGAAACTTTCGTGAAATCACGAACTTTTCGTCCATATGATGAATCATTCGAAGATCTTCGGAAACTTTTTTATTTTCGTTACGAGTTTTTCTTAAGGGAAGCGTCTGATGTAGTGGCCCATTGGAATCACCTTCGTATTTCCACTGCCTCCTTCGTGACTTACAAAGCAAAACAAAAAAGATAAATCCGGTTTGTTCTTTTGGTTCTACGGAAGCGAGTAGCAGAAGTAGCGCCTTTCATTTTCCTATGACAATACAAAAAACCTATCTCCTTTTAAGTTTAAATCAGCAATTTTGATTCACATTTTAATTTTCAATAAATAAAATTATAGCAATGTGCATCATAGAACTGCAACTAGAACGCCGCAAGTAAATATCGTTAACAGTGTATTTTCGTTTACCGAGCACTATGTTCAATATCGAAGAAACTAATGTCGCTCTCAATCTCAAAGCGAAAGAGAGTGTGCGGAGGAAATTGGCGATTCTACGTTGAAACAGCTCACAGATAGCGCAGGAAGCAAAGTGTTGCTGATTTCATTCTGTTCTGTCATAGTGCATATATTTTCTGTAAACATTGGTAAAAAATAACTTTTTAACACCAAATCACCGAACAATTTGTTGATAATTGTTTATGAAAATGAAGGAAAACCATCATTTTATAAGATGAAGAGTAAACATCTTGCGAAAAGAGTGTAAAACATGGAGATTTCTAATATTATTCACAAAGCTATATGTGTGCTGTTCCGAAATGTAATTTGTTGAGCACCGTAGCCGCCGCAACATCATTTCCCGTTCCTCTTAAGTTAAGCTAAACCTTTATGAGATGGTGTAAATTCATGAAACTCTCCAGATCACGCGAGGAAAAATATATCCGGCTAATAGGAGCTTTGTATCATACACAGCCGATCCTTCTCTGTGATAGTCTTCACTGAATCTCCTACGTAGTCCAAAATATGAAGGAGTTTGGCATTGGAACTGATTGGGTCTCGGTTTCGAGTTGGAACTCTATTTACAGAATGATTTTTTATAACCACAATAATACCCCGATTACATTTCGAAGAAATGTATGAGCCAAATAGTTGCAAATGGCTGTTATTTCAGAATAGTTGCAAATAAAACTAAATTTCTTACTCGTTTCATTCATATTTTGGCAGGGGTAAGCTTTTTCCGAAAAGAAAATGAAGTTTTAGTAGTAAGCTACGACTCACTTGCGGGTGAAAAAAAGCAAACTGTATCACTTTGCCAGTTCATGAGCTGAATCATAGGTGTCGCATGACTAATTTTGGTTTTGCCGCAAATCGCCAATAATGAAATTGAATTTACACGCATACTTTGTCGTAGGCCGTTGTCTCATTTTCGTTTTCGCAATGTTCTAGTGGTTCAGAAAGTAGCGTCGCTCTCTCGTGATATTCGCCTTATTTTGATAAAAGAAAAAAACAGTTTCCGACTCTGGTAGTGGACATTTTTATTCGCTTAATCGTTAGTATTGAACCTCTAGAATAATCTCCCGTAATCTCGGTGGTCACGCTGAACTTCTTATGTTTTAAACAGCCATGCATTCCTGGAGCGTATATGCTGTAAGACACGCAGATTTCAATCTATCGGCTACTCTAAAAGCCTTTTTCTCGATACCGCGTTTTTCAAATTGGCAAACACGATAACTCAAAAATTGGCTAGATTTTTTCATGAGAATTCACAATATTTGTAGCCTGTCTATGAACCACAGAAAACTGAAGAATTTTTTTTTCTCCTTGTTATTTTTAAGAAAAGTGAGCGAATTTTATAGTAAACTAGCTAATACCCATCGCGTGTTGCTGCGACTTTCAACGAACTAGGAGGAAAATACAATTTGTTCCGAAGCGCCATCTAGCGGGTAGATAATCCCCAACCAGTAGCATACAAACACGCACAATAACAAATGCGTGCTATGTATAAATTTTTACGGCAATCGGTTAAGCCGTTTGGGAGTCCATAAATCATACACATACAAACATTGACTTTTATATAGATAGATATGAGATTTGTCGTTTTTCATAATGCCATTTTCCGAAACTCGAACTTTTTTCTAATTTTTTTTTTTGTTCATCGAGTAACTACAAGTCTAGGCTTTATAAATCGTGTTGAATTTCCTGTGTCAGACAATTTTATCAAGAGTTGTCGTGTTCACCGCGACGCTCCTCGACTCGGAAATGGTTGGACGTCTACTCTTGGAACGCTACTCTTGTACCCTAAGGGTACAAGCATGAAGTCAACTTCCCGTGAAGCCCCTCGCAAACTGCCGGCGAGCACTTTCTCCGGGCGACACGAACGGCAACGTGACGTCACACGATATGTTGGCGAGTTATGTTGCAAAGCATTAGACAGCACCTTTTCACCTCACCACCAGCTCACCACTCGGTTGGTGTCTCGGATAGGTCCGACATCGCCACAAGAGGGCCACCACAGCTTAGTTCAGACACGAAATCCAACTGTACATTGCGTATATCAACGTGGATGCATGCTGCAGTTGCACCGGTGCAGATCAACCGCCGAGGGAGACGCCGATGTACTAACCATAGATTAAGGGAAAATTTATGTCGACCTTTATACAAGATATACGTTCTTCCAAAGCAAAATTTGCCCGTGAATAAAATCCTAGAGTAGCATGAAATTGAGAGTTAAATAGTTCAGCTACACGAGCATTCCCGGTTTAACTTTGAAGTGTCGGTAGTTTCTACTTTCGGATATCGGATTGCTTAGTATAGGCTCTGGAGAGGGAATCCCACAGCGGTATCCAATGCACCCTACAGGTTGAAAAGGATTTTGGTAAAGATCATACTTTAATACTTTTAGTTTCGGACAATGTTGCAAATATTCTTCGCCGAACTAGTTCATTCGTTCATCATCGATGCGATATTCGTCGTGTTGTTCACCCATGCCTCGAATAACGCTGCGCCGTTCGTCACACGGAAGCACAGAATCAGCGAAAATGAATAATACAAACAAACAAAAAATCCGAATCTGATGTCTGCTGTTCGCTGCTTGTTCGCATCGTTGTTTGTTGAATTTAGCCATTCATGCAATGTTCATCTTCACGCATCGTTCGGATCGGCACACGAATGGCTTAGGTGATAATCGCCACTAGCCATTCTTCGCTAAGGATTCTTCGTTCTTCATTCCTCCTGCATTGTGACCAAGAAAAACAAAATTATTGTTCTTTGATGGAAGGGTCAGAGCTTCATGACTGAAGTGGTGCAGAAATGCTTGCTATGTTCGGAATAGGATGACTTTTGCTATAAACAACAATTAGTAGTACATAATGATTATTTGCTGATGTTTTTTATCAGATTTGAAACGGGAAGCTGCGTAAGCAAAGCAAAACAAATCAATTACAAATAGCAACCTTAAGACGAAATACTCTTATATAATATAATTTCTATATCTATAGAAGTATAATCAAACCACAAGTTTTTGACAAATCGATGCATTCCTATTTCAACCAAACTTAGCAAATATTAAACTTTTTGCCAAAACTGAACCGGTTAGTCTTATACCCTAGTATCAATTGAGGTTTTATCGTACTTTTATAGCCACTCATAACATTTAAATTGCACTTGTAGCGTGCTATAAAACTTCAATTGTTGTTTGTAAACATAAATTTATGTACCATGAAAGACTATTCTTTAGCTTAAATAGTAGCTAATATGGTTTTAATTTCAGCAAAATCTAGCATGTTTTCAATAAAGTTGTACAACAAATCATTACAGAAAAAATGCTGAATATATATATCTCACATGACATGACATCAAGAAATATAATTTGGATATATTCGATTAAGGGACTAAACCACTGTAGAGCACGCCAAAGATGTCATAAAAATCGACACAAAATTAATTAAAAAAGCTAAGCAATAAAAAAAATCCTACGTACGTCGCTGGAGAAATCAGTTTTGAATATACTGTGAAAATTTCAAAGCGTTCAAAAATCATTTGTTCGAGTTACATTTGCGCCCAGCTCAAAAAAAGTGGCTTCGAGAAAAACGCGGTCAAAGTTTTCAGTGCACACATACATAAGAGGCATTGCGGTAGAATTTAAAATCTGAATATTTATGTATTGTTTTCGTCTTCCATGTTTTGGGATATGATTTTTAACATTGTAAAGCCATTTTTGACTAATAAATTGAAAATCGACTTTTTTTTTATTCTACAGTGCTGTGACACTTCAAAACCGTTTGTAGATAAATTTAGTAATTATTATTTAACATAAATGTAATCTCTGGACATATTAAAAAATATTTTAGAGCGCATGAGATGTTTAAGGACACCAACCACTAAACTATTTTCATTTGAAAGTTATAAGAACTTCGTCATCTTCGAATAAAGTGCCTGAAAGTGAAAACTATTTTTTTCCATAGGAATATACGACTTTTTCGAAAAAAATGTCCTGAAAATGCCAAAACATTTTTTTTAGATGTTGCAATATTCATTCAAAATCCTATATAAAAAGTGTTCATAATTTTTTCACGGAACAAACTAGAGTCTAGGGAATCGATATGTCAAGACATATCAATCCCCTAGGCCAGATTTTTAAAGGCAAAAGTTTTCTTCTAAAACCTCAAAATTTCTTTTGTGGAGAAGTGCCTAAATAATTTGAGAAATGGACTTTAAAAATATCAATATTTTCCAATATCGCTCAAGTTTTCTACAAGTCATGACATACTATGAAGTTGAACGGAAATAAGCTTTGCTTGCCATAATCAGTGCTACTGGAATATTAAACAGAAATATTTTTAATGAAAAAGTGTTCATAACAGTTTCATAAATAAATTCAAAATGTCTAGGGTGGAAATACGTTCCGCGAAATGTTTTTTTGAATAGACTAATTTTGATCAGAAATGTGTTGATTATCTTGAAGCTTGAGTTCCTAAATTTGATCAAGTTATTTATTTTAAGTGGGTGAATCTTAAATGTAAGATTGATTGGAACTTGGTACTTCTAGCATATTTTGAAAATGTACGTAAATTTAATTGCTCCGACGATAGAGTAGGGGAACATGGGGAGACTTGACCCAGCGTAAGATTCTACATTTGGCTAAAACGTATTCTATTTGGTTTTTAATTTTTTCAAAATATTTTTATACTTGTTTCGATCCCTACGTAAATTTAATTGCTCCGGTAATTATAAATGTTTGAAATGAAAAATCCTTTCATCATAGAAAATATTCTGCTCTGGGCCGCCGTACACTAATTACGTAAGGCTTTTTTAGAACTATTCAACCTCCCCCTCCCCCCAGATAAGAGTTCGTATGATTTTGGTGAACACCCTCTCCCCCTACATAAGATTTTATCATGCTTTGTGTAATTAAAAATCATATTGGTAATTCATTTAATTATTCGATTCGAAAACGATACTTATTGAATTATTAAAAGAGAACTCACACACCAAAAAATAATGAAAATTAAACGACATGTAAATCAATATGAATGTAAACATACAAAGCTTGAATCAAAAATTTGATTGAAAATTAAGTTGAATTCGATGCACTCAATGAGAGCATCAGAAAGCGTGTGATTTTACACTTTCGTTCGTGTAATATTACATGTCATTTATTTTACAGCAACAAGGGATTAAAAATACATTCAAGAGCATTGGTTTGCCGTTTAATGAAACTATAATATTTAATCAACGTGTAAAATTACAATAAATATAGCTGAAAAAAGCACGACAAGTTGTGTGTATTTGTGCTGGAACTTAATTTTACATTGATATTCATGCTCCAAATATGTGCATGAAAATAAATTTAAAATTACAAAATATTTTTTTTTCTGTGCAGGACAAAATTTAACTACACACCAAAAATTATAAATTTTATCATTGACGTAATTTTAAACATGACACAATTTTAACAAACCGTAATTTACGAAATGATTAAACATTAAACATTACCGTGTTCCATTTAATTTTACATGAAACATATTTTCCTTGCGCAATGACATAAAATTACACTTACTGTCATTCAGAACAAATGCCATATGTGGAGTAAAATTACATCATTTACGAAATTCAATGTCATGTAAAATTAAAATCAAACGTAAAACTAAGTCATTTTTGATGCTCGTATATGCCAGGATCAGGAGACGTAAATTTATACGATTTTTTCAATTGTGTGTATAATCATCTGCAGTAATTTCATTTGCATCCTAATCTCGCTCAGTAGAAATTTCAGAATAAATTTTGGGAGATATTTAGAAATTCCGATTTGTTCCACATAATTTGCTTCGCTATATTCCACTTCCTTTGAATCTATTTTCTTGTGATGTAGAACTCAAAAGAATTTATAACCTCTTCTGGTGTGAATTTGTTCGGAGTTCCTACTATAACGCTTATCGTACGCATAGTTCCGACATGGCTATCTTCGAATTTTCTTGAAGTAAAATACAGTTCACACTCTGGAACTATACGGCCAACAAGTTCTTTGACAATCACATGACAGAAAATTTTTCATATACCTTGCGAGTTTGAAGCGAAAGTTTGAAAAGAAGGATGTTGGCCTAACAACACGAAGGGTCTCAACACTTCTTAACTTGTAAAGAAGATTGTGACTCCAGTTTCCGATCAGAACAATGTACCACTAAGAGTCAAGAAATTTCTGTAACTGCTCCAAAACCATCGACAATTAAGCCGCCCCTTACGTTGGCAACAATAAACAAAATTCCATAACTAATTTAACAATCATATTCTGTCGCTGCAAAACACTTCAATTTGAAGTCTGCGTTTCCATGACCATGATGTACAGTATATGCTCATTTTGGTTGATATAGTTTCTTTTCTTATGAGAAGCATATTTTTCTTATCGATTTCATTTTTCATGCATGTTTTATGATATTACTTAAGAAAGGACAAACCTTCCCTCCCCCAGGTGAGAATTGGTAAGATATTTTGAAACACCCATTCCCCCCATATCCTTACGTAATTAGTGTATGACCCCTAATTAATAAATTTGCGTTAAATGATGTATTTTTCTATCAAACTGTGGTACCTACTGTTAATGTTAACCACGTCACAAAAGATGTCACCTTAAACATCAATCTATCTTTTTAACACTAGTTAACAAAGTTAGCAGTCATGGTTGAATTCGTGAGATGTGCACATGCAATGTAATCATTATAGCTATTTCCAAAAAGAGAATGCATTAAAAAAATCGAAATTCAACCGTTTTATATTTTTTGTTGGTATCCAAGGATCTCGACAATATGGAGTAAAATAATTACAGCACGTTTTTTATGCCAAGTCTTTCCCGATGGGGGAACAAGAAGTAATATTTGTATTGTCCATAGTACACCCACAACACACTGTTCTTTCTACAGCTAATTTATTTTTAAACAACCGTGCTGATTAAGCGATTTCGTCGTGATACTAGCAAAACATGCGCAATAGGTTAAATTATTGTGATATAACACCATGTGCAGATTAAAATCAAAACTTCATTCAAAAGAATTTTGTTTTGCTTATGCCGAGTTTTATCACCAAACATGGGTTCAATCTCCTTCGAATACTTGACAGACAAGGCTTCTATTAAAATTGTACTATATTTATCAAATATTGCGTTGATTCGGCTGTTAATTTAACCCATAGTTTTGTACTGAAGAACCGTAGCGCATTGGCTTGTTCCGAACAGTACAACGCATCAGAATACAAATATAGTTCTTCGCGAGCCATCATTCTGCGAAGATAAAATTGAAGTCATCTTCGCCAATAGTTGTAAGCGATCATCGCTATGGTGAAGAATGGTTTGCTGAAGATTTTATTCGTCATTCACTTCCTAGCTTCCTCGTGCAGTTCATTCGGTCGCTCGATGAGTAGCAAAGCACGAGTGTATGGATAAGGCATTCGGATGAACACGGATTGGCAGTCGGCTTCATACGTAGGTGAATATCAACAGCAAGTTGAATATAACAGCGAAGAACGATGTGGGACGAATGCTGGTGATTCATATTCACCGTGCTTCGTCGCGATGAAGATTCTGAAGCAACATTGGTTTCGGAGTTGTGCAGATGTTTCGGTCGTGGTCGTCGAGAAGAACTCGCTCTGAGGTCTCCCAGCCGGGTACGGGATCACCTTGAAAAATAAACCTCGCTCCTTCACGGCAAGACTAGTACTTGCCTGGCGCTTAAGTGAAGGCTGTATTCGTTTTAGCACGTCTTCAACCCCCCTCCCATTACACTGTTTCATTAATCAAACGAATTCTAGAGAAAATTTTCAATAGAACGTAAGTAACATTGAGAGCCTCTCTTTGTTTACTTTCTCTTTCGTTTATTACGACGTCATTACAACACTTTGCACTAATTTTCCAGTGCATATCAAAAGCCGACGGTTTTTACTAGAATATTATGTAAAGAGTAGAGTAGTAAATGTTGAAATGACCGAGTAATGAACAGAAGAGAAAGACCCCAAAGAGAATCTCTCATTGTTACTTACGTCCTATTCTAAATTTTCTCTAGAATTGTTTGATAAAATACACGAAAGTCTTTATAAACTTTACGAGCATTTTTCGTAATATGAATGATTTTTTCCCGAAGAATCCCCAAAATAATTATGCACAAAAAACGAATTTATTCGTGAATCTGCTAAAAATAGATTACATACTTTCATTTCGTGAACTAACAATATGGCGACTTGCTGAACGAAAATTTTCGTGATTTTTAAATATTTAATGTACATTGTACGAAACTTATCGTAGAAAATAAAACTATTTTTCGTAACTGAAAAAAATGTTCGTGATTGAAACGAAAATTTTCGTGATTTTTAAATATTTAGTGTACATTTCACGAAATTCATCGTGGAAAACTAAATTATTTCTCGTGACTGAAACGAAATGTTTCCTTATTTTATTAAATGTTTGTATATATCACGAATGTTTCGTTAGTTGCACCATTTCATTTTCGTATACCGAACAAAGTTTTCGTTTATTTTTTCATCCGATCTTGAAGGATCGATGTTCGACAACATCGATTTTTTTATATTAAAGAGGCCGATCTGGCAAAATAATTTGTGTTAAACCTTGTCACTACAAAATATGTTTATAACAAATTTATAGCAATTAATAAATTACATTCTTAATCAACTCAAGAAATTTGTTTGACGCTAATCACGGATTTTGCTAAAGAATTCCACAGTATTAACAAAAAAAGTTTTTACTAGAGTGCATGTAACTTTCGTAAACATTTTCCGTAAATGTCACGAACAAAAAATATCACAATTATTCGAGTACGCAATAGTGCTGAACACTTCAAATGAAATCGATTTTGCCAGATCGACCTCTTTCATACAAAAAAATAGATGTTGTCATACATCGATACTTAAAGATCGGATGAAAAAGTGTACTTAAATTTTGTTCGGTACACGAAAGTGACATCGTGCGATTAACGAAACATTCGTAATATATACAAACATTTGGTAAAATAACGAAACATTTCGTTTCAATTACGAAAAATAGTTTAGTTTACGTGCAATGTACACTAAATATTCAAAATCACGGAAATTTTTGTTCATCAAGTCGCCATGTTTTTAGATGGTGAAATGAACGAAAACAAATATTTACAATGCATGAAAAAACTTCGTCGCAGAAAACGACGAATGGCTTCGTGCTTTGTATAATAAATTTCGTTCTATTAACGAATTTATTTTATCAGCGTATAAATCTTAAATGCAATGCGGAATGCTACGCTATAACCAATAGACCTTATATTTTGTATAGTTCTATTTATGGGACCCCAGAAAAACAAAAAAAGCTTTCTGAAAAAAATATTGCGAACCTTTTCCAAACACCTCTCAACCAATAACATTAGTAAAATTTGTTAATCTTTGTCAAGATTCAAGAGGTCCTTAATTCGCTCTTTGTCCATTTGGTGATCCTACTAAAAAGTAAGAGGTTAGGTGAGGACGGGCATGGTGTAGTTGATAAATCGATTGCATTGTACGTAGCTCACCTAAGTTCGATTTCCAACCCCGCACATAGGGCTAGAGATTTTTCCAAAAAAGATTACTCTAACCCGAAAAGAGGCGAACAACTCTAAAGGTTAAAACCTCTATTAAAATAAATAAATAAGAGGTTAGGTCCGTTACACCGTCCAGCTTCCTTCATTGAAGTAAATAAAAGCCACTTTCACAATTACCTATATCACAACGATCAGAGTTTAGGGTGACCATATCAGACGAGTAAAAACACTACCCTCCGATGTAAACTCAACTTGATGTTACCTTCTGCTTGCACGTACCTGGCAGAGTTTTTCCCAGGTTATCAGAAGTAAAACAAATCGCGTTCAATTTCTGCAGTTAATTAAAGCCAACCAGGTGTTTTGTTCTTGAAAATTAGGTCACCGAACTCTTTTTCGGATTTGCTAATCAACGAAAACTAGAAGCTGATTTTGGAACATTCGCCCAACTTCAATTTAGCGAATCGGACGAAATACCTTAAAATCATTACCGGAGAACAGTCGAGTAGTCTTAGGCACTAGATGTACATCATTAAAATACATCAGAGACATCAACGGTCCCAGGTGCCTTCCTTGGGTATTCTTGACGTTTTGAAGTAAATATAAAGTTCTCTATATCTGCGACGTGAACCAGAATTAATCAAGCATGAAAACAATTTTTTGGCTTAGAGTAGAAAAACCAGGACAAATCGAGCAATTTCTTCGAAGTCGCAGGACACCAGGACAGGCAGCTAAAAATCAGCACATATCCTCGAAACCAGAATGTCTGATCACCCTATCAGAGGTGAATGTTTCGTTGCATAGATGTTCTATTATGTCGTTTTTGCTTGAAGTGAAACTGAGTCAGGTTCTAACCCCAACTGCTGTCGAAATGTATGAACTGACAGCAGTTGGGATAAAAACCTGACTCAGTTTCGGGGTCAAGCAAAAAAGCCGTTAGAAAAATTCAAAGAACAAAATTCTGGTTGTAGTTGAAAACTGGAAAATCCAACCAGCGACAATCATATTTTCTCTGGTTCAATAGAATCACGTCGGAAGTAGTGCGCATTATTCGTACAATGATGCGCTATAATGCGCACTACTTCCGACGTCATGGATTAGCACTGACGAAGAGAAAAAACGACTGGTCGCTGGTTGGATTTTCCAGTTTTTAACTGTAACGATAATATAATGGTGGTGGAATAACATCATCTTGACCAGAGTGTATGCAAGGAGAGTGAAGACAACTGTCATGATTATCTGTCAGTGATATTCCAAACGAACAAACGACCTGTCAAAATACATGAATGACACTGACAAATAATAATTGTTCCAATTTTGGCAGTGTACTCCTTATATGCAGACAGATCTTGACAACGTATATCCCGACATTGGGCGGCAACACTTTCGATGGATCCATTTTTGACAGCTAGATCGAATCCAGATGATCCAAAATAAAGTGTCCGCTCTTTTCATTCTAGAATTTCTCTGGTGCATTAATGATTGTTTCTAATTGAATAAATAATGAAGAAATGTATCCAATAAACAACTTTCAGCTTTCTAACGGATATTGATGTCCATAAAATTGCAATGTCGGAATCCCCTTTCCAGTGGCATTCCCGTTTCGATAAAGACCCAAGATCCTACCAGCGCCCGTTACAATCACGCGACTATCGTCGCACGCAAAGGACATTTTTACCGTTGATACCAACCTACCTACAAAACATTCCGTAAGCAAAGCCTAATACAACAATAAAACAACGAACAGAAAAAAAACTCAATGACATGCCTAACAACGATTGAAAATTGCGTGATTCGGCTGCATTTTATGTTGATGGCAAGGCGCTGGCCCCCTTCCCGTCTACGACAGGAACAAAGGTTTCCTTCCTACGTTGCCATTTCTTTATCATCGGGCATGTTTTGTGCCCACAGAAGTAGGCCGTGTATTGTTTCGTCGGTGCAAATAGTACCCGTTTTATTGACAATGGAGACGCGTTGAGCGAAAATATAAACATATTTATTTGCCGTCTGGAAAGCGAAATAAATCAATGTCAACCGGAATTGTCGTCAACCGTTTCGGGGACCCTTTAAGTCACATGCAGACAGCATTCGATACTGGTCATGAACGAGCAGCGTCGTGCCAAGTTTTTTTTTTGAATGAAACAATAAGTCCTTCATTATGGCGGTCAGTGGAGAGCTACATGTAATTTTTATACTAATATCCTAGGGAATAAAAAACTTATCCAAAGTCTATGTAGAATTTTTGCCTAACCTATGTTTGCGTGTGGGAAACTGAAAAAAATAAGGAAATTGGAAAACGCAACGATTTTTCGGGATGTCTGATAATACGGGATAACTACGTTGATTCCAAAAGTGTTTCGTCTACTCCGACTAATTATGCCTATCCCAGTTAATCCGATTATCGAGATTGATGTCGATAAAGTTTGATGTGCCACTTATAAGCTATCCGTCAAACGTTGGTTACCACCGGTTTTATTAAATTTTCGAGCACAGTGATGCCCCGTTTTTAGTAGTCAAGCTGACAAAATCGGCACATATTTTTTCCTTTTTTGATAAACCGTCTCATAACACTTTCTTTTAAATGGTATAAACTTTCTTTAAGAGACCATAATAAAATTTCAAAAAAGAATGAATTTTTATTTTTGCATCTACTTCAGGTTGCTTTACGTGGAGGGTACGTGTTTTGATTCAAAAATCCGCATAAGCACCGCGTAAAAAACAGACTGAAAACTTCAGTGTAGAAGAAAAATATGCTCAATTTACTCTAATGTGGTTTGGTTTGTCTCCTCATACAGATTTTCATGTTAGGTTGACAAAATCGAAGGGCTGATAAAATCGGGTCTTCACTGTACAAGCAAAAATAATCTAGTCACTGGCATAAAAAGTTTTTAATTAATTTTTGCGCGGCAGAAAAAAAACGACTGATCTCGGTGGTTTGTATAAGCACCAGGCAAAATGCGGTAACGGTTCGGGCCGCTTTCAACGCCCAGTCATTGGTGCAATCAACATGAAAATTAAATAATCCCTGGATCATTCGAGTAGTGTGCGTTTGTGTGGGCCAGTTCAAACAGACCGGAAGCACTCGCTGCCTGTAACCAGGTGAACATGGAAAGGCAATTAGCACTTATTGCTTCCTCCTGGTGGGGTTCGGTGCAAATCCGTGGGCGGGGAAGTTACGCGATCAGGGAGGAAACCTTTCGGTAGGGAACAGGACGCTTGCAATCGAGTGCTTGTTCAATTATGCTAACTTAACTTATGGCAGTTGATTTGTGTACTGTATTTACTGCATTTTTTGATAGTTTCACATATTTACATAATTCGAAGAGTTGTAAATGTTGTATTTAGGAAAAGATAATCTCTGGTCCTCTTATATAATTATGCAAAAAGTACCTAATGCTTGATAATTTTTTTGAAGAAGTAAGATGACTTAGACATTCTGCAAAATGTTTATAAATTTGCGTCAAGCCGGCGCTAATCTATTCCGACAATAAGTTAGTGTCGGTTTCTTATGAGGCAACGCAAAAACACAACTGAGTATGAAAAAATCGATATAGAAGCGAAATGGCAGCCACTTGAAAATAATGTATCGTTTTTTCGCATGATTTTTCCACTTTGGCCGGCTGTAAAAAATCGTTAATGATCAGAATATTGCGATTTTGTAGGTTACAACCCCCGAGAATGTTGTCTTGTTTTAGGCGGGCAAAACCCGAAGTTGATTGGTTGAATGGTTCAAAAACGAGAATGCCCGCAGATTCGAAAAATATTGCCGCCATTTTTGACACTGTATACTCGAAAATTTTGAGTTTATAGATAAAACCTTAATAAACATTTTGCAGAATAGTGCACATGTTTAAGTCATTTCACTTCTTAATAATAAAATTTTCAAACATTAGGTACTTTTTGCACAATTATCCTACAATATTTGCAATACTCCAATTGCAAGGAAAAGATGGTCGAAGACAGCCCAAATTGATAGGATTCATTTGTTTTCAATAATACCTATTGCTATTATTGAAAACAAATGAATTTCAAAACAAATGAAACAACGAAGTTATATTAAAATTTCGTGGCTGTATGGCCCAGCTGCTTGCAATTGCTGCAGTTCATTACCCGCGGTACAAACAGGTAAACGAACCTTATCCAGGAGGACATAGTTAGAAAGGGAAAGACCCGGAGAAAAACACCCGAAGCGAGCCTGACAATGAATAAGTTGTCTTATTATTCTCAGTTTTTGCTGAATACAATTGCTTGTATTACAGAATCTTCGCATGTTGAAGTGAGGAGTGCACTTCAGACCCGGTTCGGCAACGACTCCATCGATCTCCACCACCCTACAAGGTACATACACCTTAAATTGCTTTATTAAACACTCGCAATGAGCAATCTGATTTGCCTGGTCGAGGTCATTCACTAAAATGCGTATCTTATTAGCTCTACCATGTGTTATCTGGGTAGTTAGCAATCAACTCCCTGAGATCTCTAAAATATTAGGCGATTTCGTTCATTTGAACTGGCTGGATATGTTTTGATGCGAGGAGTATTGGGGGAATCATGGAAGGCAATAATTTTGGGGTTATTCGGTATATCCATGGGAACATCAGTGCGTTTATCATTCCCGTCAAATGTTCTTTCGCCCTCGGCCAGTTGGGCACGAGGATAGCACGTGGTATAAACGAGAGATGAAACTTATATTCAGGCGAAAGGGATCTAAAAAGTAGCAACCGATCGGGGGAAAAAGAAATGAAAAAAATGCTTAGCTTATATAGCGGATAATCCATCCAAGACGGCCTCTAACAATGGTTGACCTTCACTGGCAATGTATATATATTTATTCACACTAAGCAAGGCACAACAAAACGATCTGCTTCGATTGAGAGCTCGGAAACGAATGTCCAAAAGACCGAGTTATCGTGAACACCGTACAAAGTATTTTTCAAAAGACGTGTTGGGAAATGCTCTGTCACTATTCAATATTTTATTACGGAAATTTAACTAAATATTCTGTAGATGATGCTTTATGATTTAAAAAATGCTTAAATAAATTTACTTTAACTGTATCTCCGTAAAAAAATCAGCGAAAAAGGTTATTTTTGGAAATTATCGGGTGTGGGTATTTCGATATTTACGTTCGCGCAAATATAAAATTTTAATTTCGTAATAATGACGTAATAACGAATAGTAAATAGTTTAATCGCTGTTCCTCAATTTCCACCCTGCTCCATGTTAATTTCTTACTTCCTACTGCAGCCAGTTATTCTGTCCATCCATCCTTTCATCATATGTATGTACATACCATTGTCTGATAATTCAACTGCAAATATCAGATTCCTTCATCTTGCAACAAAGCACGATCAACAAAATCAGAGGCCCTAATCCCCGAAATCATGTAACCTAGTAACTAAAAGGAAAATTTCTTCTAGTCACTAAGTGACGTGACTGTAAGAATAGGGTCCCAGTTTTTCAGAAACAATATTTTTCTACACCCTATACTATTTCAATACACAGCCGATATTTCGATCAAAATAAAAATTTAAAGTGCTGTGGGAATAGGGCACTTTATCTTACTAAACTTAACTAACTAATCATTTTCGTTTTTTTTTTGGATTCATGTTGGAGCATCCAGTTTTTTCTGGTTAGACTTGAAAAAGCTATTGGTTCAGACTGCCGCTCAGGAAGTACTGAAGTTTGTGGTTCGCCGAGCAAAGCAAAATTTAATCTTTTTATAACGTCGCACCACGCTACGTCACGGTGAGTCACATCACGTCTCGTCACGAATCGTCACGTCTCGTCACGTCTCATCACGCCACGCCACATCACGTCACGGCACGTCACATCGTCATGTAACGTCATGCCACGCCATGTCACATCATGTCATGTCATGTCACGTCACGTCATACCTTGCCATGTAATATAGGGCCCTATTCTCATAGTCACGTAACTTAGTGACTAGAAGGAAATTTTCTTCTAGTCACTAGGTGACATGACTATGACAATAGAACCCCATATAATATCAGAATAATGTGACTTTGAGGAAATTTACATAAGACGAGTCTCACTTAACCCCACTCACCACATAGCAGTCATCTCATGTTACACACTGCGCTGAATACGGTAATTTACGTGACGTGGGTGAGGCGACTTTCCTTCTAGACACTAAGTTACGGCGACCGAGAGAATAGGGTCCATGATAAAGAGCTCTATTCTCACAGTCGGCTCACCCACGTCACGTAAATTACCGTATTCTGCGCAGTGTGTGACATGAGCTGACTGCTATGTTTTCATTTTTTACCTTAATCCAATCAATTGAATTGCAATAATTTGGGAGATGGTCTGTCTGTGTGATGTTTTTGTCAACAAATCTTGTGGAAACCAATAGCTATAACTGTGTAAAGTTATGGTGCGCACAAGGCACCATAAGCGGGAAAGGGTTAACAACACAGAAAAAAACGAAAAAAACGCTAACTTTACAGAACGTAATGGAACGTCAAAAACCTCAAATCCTCACCACATTAGCGGACAAGCCGAAATACACAAATCTGTAAGAGGATTATCGGTTTCCAAGCTGATCCCGTACCGAGTAAGTCCCCCGGCAGTATCACTGGTCACGTTGGTTTGGTGGAATGCAAATAAATTGAATTTTGCAAATTCCAATTAATATGCGGTCGGAGTAGAAGAAAAGGAGACGAACGTATTTTGCACACAATTGGAATCCTGCCACGATGCTGGGCGTAAGGCCATCGCAATGATGACATTCGAAAGCGATGTGATGACATTGTTGCTGGAGGCTGGTGTAATGTAGTCAGCCCTGTCTGTCTGTGTATAGGAAATAAAGTGATGGAAGAATGATGTAGTTTATTTTCAAATTTAGCTTTCGATGTCAATATGTATGATGGAGAATTGTAAATCGTGCTTCGATATATGGTATATCTTTACTAGGTATTACCTGTGATATGTAGGTACATACTAAAATAGAATTACAAACTCCCCACAAAACTATTCAAAACGGTGTTGAAAAATAAAAACATCTTTGTATGTGTAAATAAATTACAGAAACATCCGTAAAAATAGATTTTTACTATTCACAAATTTAAAAAACAACTTTCGAACGGCTATGATTTCTGAATAGACATTATACATATACTAGCTAGTCGAAGGTATGTTGCACGTGCTTCGCGTAATCCATCCCTAAAAGGATCACACTCTTTCAAGAGCTACACGTCCATCATCAACCGCGCTATAACCACTAAACCAAACCAGGTTGGAAAAGCTCGTCTGAAAATGTAACATTTTACGGTCGCAACTTATCATCATTATCATCGAGGAGAATCAGCCTGCTTAAAATTCAGAAGCCCGTTTTACATTCCCACCGATGCCACTGAGCTCTCGCTTCTTGTGATGATAGTAAAACCGAAACCCCGAAGGGAAGGTGCAGCGCGTGTACCCCATTCTCGGAATCAAATTACATTTCCATTGCTAATACACTTGGCGAGTTGACGTCGAGAAGGTCGTTAAATTAGTATATTTTATGCTTTTCTGTGACGTATAAATATGGGCGATTTTCAAACGGTAAGTGATTATTAATGACACATTGTGTTTGTGAAACACAGTGAGGTGAGTTTCTTGTGCATTGGAGTGCACCGCAGTCATGGCGTCATTAGATGGAAGCTGGCTGCGACCGTGGAATTCGAGATTCTTAGCTCCTTTTAAATTTCAAAGAATTTGAAAGGACCAATTTTTTATTAGTTGGTATTCTTAGTATGTATAACAAACAAAGATGTGACACAAGGTGCTAAAAGTGCACTAAAATACTGTCAATCCTATTTTTCATTGGATTGTCTGCTCTAAATATACCACCAAAGGGCGGTTCATAAATGGTGTAGCGTATTGATAGTTGGGAAAAAGCGTAGCTTGACATGAATTATCTAGAAATAAACTAAATGAATTTGAGACGTACTAGTGAAGTAGGATTTTTTCTTTTCTGCGAGACATATGTTTATGAATGGCCCAAAAACAAACAATATTCCATAATGAATATCACGTAACATCGATGACAGAGCAGTAGGATTAAGGCCAAGTTCCCTCTGGGACGTGCAAAACTGAGAAGCAACATCGATTTAGGCACAGAGAACAGACGTCCATCTTAAGTGTCAAAATTGAAAAAAAAAATTATGGCTCATCCAACGGTAATTGTGACGCTACCGCTAGAGGTTCCATTTAGTGCGCGAGTTTTACTGCGAACAACACAATTGATGTGTTTACAGTGGACCACATAATTGATGTCGAAATGACTGTCATAATTATATTCGGATATACCAGTACATTTTGACCGTAGTGTTCTAGCGGATATTAGTTCAAATGGGAAAACAAATATTTTAAAATTGTTTGATCGAACCTGGATATCTGTTCTCTGTGATTTAGTTGTAACACATAAAAATTGTAAATTGAATAAGCAGGTAGTATAGCCGAGGGAAGTGGCATTCAACAAGATTAGGATAAATAGAGAAGAGGGCGTCACTTGTGGAGGATCATATTACCAGCTCTCTCTCTCTCTGATTTACTTAACAGTCGATTGATCTGCTTCAGATCTAGGGGACCCAAGAGGAGATCAGGAAGAAGACAGAATACGAACTTTTAATAGCATCGTTGTTAGGAGCATGATACATTGTAATGACGCCCCCTCCACCCCCAATAAAATAGAAAAAGCCTGATCCAAATGTAAACGCGTCTACTTCTACCTACTACCCAATTTTATACCCGATTATACAGGGTGTTTGGTTCATGGTTAAGAATCTCTCGAGAGATGATTGACTGTCATATTTGGAAAACAAAAATCGTTCTACACATACCATCAAATCTCAACCGTTACTAAGTTATTGAACTTTTTGTGTTAAAAACTTGGTTGTCTTAAAATAGCTCTAGCTCAGAAAGTATACTTTGCATCTCAAATCTTCTAGATCCATTGGATAGGTGAGAAAATTTTCCATTGAATGATGTCCTCACATGTTTCAGCTAATGAGGTTAAGTAACCTTTTCACAGCAATTTATTTAAAATTTAACAATTTTGATCGATTTTACGTTCATTTCGCGAAAATCTTTAAAGTTAACATCACCATTTTAATAATTCAGATTGTTAGGCTCGAAGAGCTGCATAATTTGTTCTTTGACATGATATACATATCTTTTCTTGTTTTCATGTGTTCGGGTTATTGAATTTGGATATTTTTATCTCATTTTCACTAATACTAGCTCTTATTGAAAAAGTATGGCACTTATTGTACTTTTTCTTATTTTTATTCAATAGCCAGGAAAATTTTGCAGAGAAAAATGTATTAATACCTTTCAGTTTAGTGAATTTACTATTCATTCAGAAGTAAATTAGTTTAAAGTTAGTGTTATTATTAGCATTTTCGTTATTTTCCTAAAATAGTAAATAATAAACATCTCCATTATTATCATGGAATTAATGCATCTCAGCAAGTTCTACAACTTTTTCTTTGACTCCATTCAATTATCTCATTTAGTTTCGAAGCAAAATCATTTTTATCACCTCGTTTCATATGCAAAAACAACGATTTCGAACCCACTACATTTGTGGTGAGGTCATGCTGTGTTAACTATTAAATTGCAGCGAAATGAAAAGTGATAGAGATAAAAAGTTAAATAACAAGTTATAGAGAATGTTAAGAGGCACCAAATGAACAATAGTAACGATAAATTTAGTTGATTAATAAGTAGAATAATTACAAAACTCTTCATTAAAACGCAAATTTTGAGTTTTTTCTTTATTTCGATTATAGATGTTTTAATCTTAAGGTCATTCGCCTCTTCGGGTTAGAAAAATTTCTTATGAAAAATTTCGAACCCTATGTGCGGGGTCGGGGCTCGAACCCAGATGCGCTGCGTATAAGGCAATCGATTTACCAATACGCTACGCCCACCCCCTAATTTTGAGTTATTTTACTAGTAAAAAGTCATTTAGTACACTTAACTAAAAGATATTTGTACATACATAGAAAGAAAATTTTCTCAGCTTTCCAACGAAGCCTTGGAAATAACGATATAAAGCATATTTTTTAGATTAGAGTCTTTTAAGCCCTTGCAGGTCGATTACAGGAAACGTTTAGTAATGAAAGAAACGGGAAGAGATAGGAATATGATGTTGAAGAACAAATTATGAATCGTTCTAAAACCCAACTTTTGGATAATAAATATTGCTATACTCATAATTCGTTATTTTAAGAAAATTAACAAAAACCTCATCAAAGCCACCAACTTTTAACTACTTTACAGCTAAAAGATAATTAAAACTAATTAACTGAAAGATATTAGAAAACCATTCAATAGGAAATTTTCTCACCTTTCCAATGGAACTAAAAGATTTAAAATACAAAATATACCTTTTGAGTTAGAGGTATTTTAAGATAAATAAGTTTTTTACACAAAAAGTTCAATAACTCTGTAACGGTTGAGATTTGATGGTATGTCTGGACCGATTTTTTTCTCTCCAAATATGACAGTCAATCACCCCTCGAGAGGTTCTTAATCATGAAACAAACACCCTGTAGATATCAGACTATCTCACAGATTTAGTAATACTCCCACGACCGGCTGTTTGGAGTTTAAATTGCTGTAGCTTAGGCACTCTCGATGGCCGGTTATCCAGAGTTTAACCACAAGAAAAATCTAGCTAAATATCGTTTTGCTCTGAGTATTCGTATACTCGGAGACTAACCATCCCACCGCATAAAACATATTCATTTCGAGGTCGCATTGCCTGCTTGTGGCGAATCCTAGACCTATACCTGTCCTTCAATCCAATTCCGTAATACCTATGGTAGCGTCGCAGAGTCTTAAGTCCTTTCTTAAGTAGGTATTACATCAACATTTCCTATCCTATCCTAAGTATCCGGCCGGCAATGACAATTATCATGCTATTGGTTTACTGAACTCCAAAGAGTTAAAGTTAATTCCCGATCATTTATCTCATAAGCAAGATAAGTTAAACTACAGCCGTACACAACCGTTTCAATTTGATGGGGGTTTGATAAATCGTTGGGAGTGACATTGCTAAGAGGGTTAATGTCACTCCTTTGGTCCTAGATTCCTGGGATCGGACAGAAGTATTTAGCCCTGCCCTGGCTAATGAGCCAGGGTTATAGCGCCCTTACTCGCTCTGAGTTACTTGACCTTAACAGTTTAAAGAAAAATTGTGAAGGAACTCTATATTTACTAGACATAAATTGGACATGAAAGGGTTAGTAAAGTGTCCGGATTCTACGTATAACAGGTTTTAGCATAACCAATGTGGTAATCCTAATTGAACCGGAATGAAAATATTCATCTCATACTATTGTTACATTTTATGGCGGCATCTTATCACCAGCTATTACTATTGCCATCGAACCCTGCTTAAAATTCAGAAGCATGTTTCACACCGGACGGAACCGAATTTTGCGATAGTTAAACTAAGATTCAAAGCCAGGTGCTGCGGGTGTCACAATACTTCGTGGAAAAGTTGTCAAACGTATGTGAATATTGAAGACTTAATTTTTTAATCTCCGGTATATATAAGGACGTTGTTTTCAAACATACTACATTTCACAATGGCGTTAGTTCTCGGTTTATTGCTGTTGTTTGGATCGCAGCTCATCGATACTCTCCCGTTCGATACCGCTTGTACCCATGGTGGTGAGGCTTTTAGAGCGGGCTGCAATTTTTACGTACACGGATCACAGCCATTTATAGATTCCTATTGTTATGCGTTAGACCAGGTAAAAACTATTTCTTCGTTTCCCGAAACAGATTCAATCCACCTGGTGTCGCGTCAATACCGGTCACTCTAAGAAGATTTCACACGAATTTCTAAAAAAACGTGCATTTGTTGAAGTATGCGACTTCAGGAGGGTTAATCAATTCAATTGACATGATCTTTAAATTGCTGAACATTGTGTTTCTATTAAAAACAAATCGTTGTTTATCTTTCAGAACTTCTATGGATTCACACGCAACATCTGCTGTGACGGAGTGTGTACCTGTTGTTTCCGCTTCTACCAGGAGTATGAATATTATTGGAACGCCCCATTGCTACCATTGAGGGAATTGACGCCGGAAATACACGAAACATTGCTTGAGGGATTCACGATCCTGCATACACCTTCGGGTGAATGATTTAAATTGTGGTGGAGTTCTCGACCACTAGGAGACTAATTAGATGCCTAAAAATGCGTTTTAAAAATATTGTATCGGCAAATAGTCAGAATATGTCTAGAAACATACTAAGTTAAATTACTATTTTTGCTAAAGAAAAACTAGCAAAAGGAAAAGCACCAAAAAATTCGATTATTAAGAGTAGTAAACAAACTGCGATTGTTTTCCTGTACTGCAACTAGAAGATTCCAAACACGCTTACAGCGAACCCCAAGATGCGTATTAAGGACAAGACCATCATTTGAATCCCACGATTTGTGAAGAAACAAACGTCCACTGTGTCAGAGATTCACTTTACACAGCAAGGGAAAGAGCCACGACACCCCGTGCGTAACTATCCTCGGGTAGTAGGAATCTGAATAGTATGAGTCCGTGTAGTAGGAGACCCGACTGTATGAAACAATTACACTTCGTATCAAAACCTCACAGACCAAACCTCAAACAATAAACTCTACTTCAAATTCCCAATGTACCCAACCTGTTATACTGCAACACATATTGTATCATCCAAGCTTGCAGGTATTAAACTCACATAGTATCCAACGAGAAATAAATAATCAATCCCGCAGGAGCTTGAACGTAGTAAGTACTGTTCTCTTCTTTCGACAACAACATAACATACCTGCCGAAGCCATTAAACCCACGACTCGCTACCCATTCCAAACTGGACCGGCTAGGATTTTATAGCCTCGGGCAAGCCAAGGTAGTAAAAAAATACGAAAAATGCAATTTTAAAAATTTAATGAAAATCGATTTTTCCTCCCTGCTCGACATCGGACGGAGTAGAAATGACGATCGGTTAAGCTTTGTGACTCTTCGTTATCTGATGTGTAGCTATCGGTAGTGTGAATTTAGGCGAATGACACGCCTACATCCGCAGTTTTCGTAACACACCCTGTTGGGTCGAACGTGGTCGGTCAAACCCTTAAAACTGATTAAAAATCCATTCGTCAACCCCGGATATGATGTCAGTGAGCAGAAGATAACAAAAAGCTAGCACACCCAGCGATTGGTTCGTCGGCCAAATATGGGGCACGCGTTGTCGGAAGTTTGGAAGGCAGTTACAAAGTGCCATAATGTATGCAAATCTTGCAAAGATAAATTGTTCCACGGACGACAGATGGTGGTAGTGCCTGCAGGCAATGAAATTGCTCTTTGATTGGGTACAAAAATGCGCCATTCCGGCGCGGAAAAAAGGAAATAGCGCCCCCCAGTGGTGAATATTGCTGGCTGTGTTTTGGTTGGTGTTTGAGAAGTATTAGAAATTTTGGGTGTATTAGAAAAACCAAAATATTACATTAAATCAATATATAAATGTTCTACTGATTGAATACAACGGTATCCAAGCATCCAGGAGTGTGTTCCTTATTTACTCATAGATGTAAACATTTTTAGCTTCCGGGAAGGAATATGAACTCCCAAAGCAACACTGCTGTGGGCAGATATGAATACACCGATAACGCATTTACAATATGTGATCCGTGAGTAAGCTTGGCACAATTGAGAGCTGCGGTAATAATCGTTAAAAGTTTGTTCCTAGGGAAACCCCGCTCGGAATGATGGTCTTTACCGAGAACGATTGCTACTCTAAATAGTTTCATTGCGGATAACAATGACGAGAAGCTTTGGATTATAATTCGGCTATTGTCAAGTGAGACTTTATGATTCGGGATAACGCCTGTGGACTCGGAGACCGAAGAATATTTATCAGCGGCATTCCGAAGACTGTCAGAACAGTAGTGGTCATCAACAGAGATAAATTACGGCTGCACCATGTTAGATTGTCTAACAAACTACACAAATATGACAAAGTTCATAATACCATTTTTACTAATTACATCGTTTTGATGCAAAGATTCTTTGAAGATTGTGACCACACACCGAAACAACATCTTGAATAGCGGCCAATAGTCGTTCACACTTTACTTTGCAAGAAATGTCCTCCTTTTCCGCCGTACGTAGGTGGACATGAGAAATAAAAACGACAACGAACGATTTCACGCTCGGCTAACTCGAATAGCGGAAAATAAGAAGAAAAAACGCATTTCCACCGCCAGTAGGCAATGGCTTTTCCCTCGGCCAATGGATCTGATCATAGCTTATTCGCAGTTTTTTGCTCATTCCGTTGACAGAAGATAAATATATTGTTCCTGTCTGCTGCGATATCTGTTTTTCGCCCAAGTGTGACAAAGCGTTTGCCTACTGCGTAGGTCCTCAGTTTAGGTGTTGGATTTTGCTCATGGTGGAAGCGATTAATGGCAACGGGATTCCAGTAAGTTTTGGGAATGTCTGTTTTCTTAATTAATTCTTGTGACCAGATGTGTAAGAGGAAATTATGGATTAAAACATTTTTCATCAACACTTGCAGCACTACTATTAAGGTTACACAAGAACATATTATTCTATCATTCCTGGCACTCCGTGGAATAATTTTCAGGGCATAGCATCATAGTACACTCAGGTTTTTTTACGCGGGGGATACAGGCCGCGTAACTGAAAACCGCGTAAATGAAAACCGCGTAAATTTCAAAATCCGCGTGAATGAAGACCGTGTAAATTTAAGAATCCGCGTTAATGGGAACCTTGTTAATGGATACCGTAAATTTCAAAATCCGCGTAAATTTCAAAATCCGCGTAAAAAATACCGCGCAAAAAAACCGCGTAAAAAAACCTGAGTGTATATGATTTAATATTACGTATGAATGATCGAAAATAAAGTTAAGAACTTCCAGCGTGAAACTTGGACTGAATTCAATCGGCGTTGGAATCGTTTGAAAAGTTCTACTTTAAAAAAGCCGACAAGGACGAAAAACCGGATAGAAACAAATAAGTCGTATGCAAGAAAATCCATAAAACACAACATCCAACAACCACAAAGTCTGTACTTCTTATGTTTTGCTCACAAATACTTGCAAGGCTTATAACTTGACCTATTACCTTCCACTTGCGGACAGACAGTTATAAGTACAATCTGTAGAATTGAAGTATGTAATTGTCTGTAATCACTCATAGTAATAGACCACACGAATGGAAAAACTAAAACTTTAAACTCTCATTACACCAAAATATGTAAGCTCGAATGTGCTTCATTGTTTCGATCATATTTTTTATCGCAACAAACTCCCCAAATGTTCAGAATATGCATAAAAAGTGATTTATTTTATTTTCTGCTAATATAAATGAGAAGTGGTGAAAACGGAACTCGAAAGGAGTTTTTCTACTCATGAAAAAATTGTGTTACTGAAAACCTTTCCATATGTATATATTCGAATTGTTTCGAGCAATCCTACTCTAACTGGGCAGCACTTAAATTATAAGTGTAAAACACTGCGTCAAACTTCTCCAAGTAGGCCAATGTTTCTACGAGTGATAAGGGGTTTTATTGTTACTCATTTAAAAACGTCTTACAATAATATTCAATTCATCTCTCATGCATTATTCATTGTATTTTATATTTCGTCCCACTTTGATATTCCAACAAAAGATACCCCTCTCCTCTAATACATTCCACAAAACTTGAAACTTGATACATTTGCCCGGAAGTGATTTTCCAGCCATTTCCCCCTCCCGACGCGAAGAGAAAGCAGAACCTGACCATGGAACTCCATTGAACGCTTCTGGCTCTCAACTTTGTATCAAAAGAAACCCAAACGTCATCTTTGATTACAACATAAACGAAGAAAGCGAAGAGTTCCTTCTACTTATACTCCTACTCCTTGTCTCAAAAAGCTTCCATAGCGAGTGCAGTGCTGGAAAATCATGACTCATGACATAATAACCGTTTTTGCAACAAATAATGCATGGATTTCACATTCGAACCGAGCCGAGCCGAGAAATTGAACTGCCAGCGATGCCGATGGGAAGGAAGGGGCGAAGCGGAAGAGGGTCAATACAATAAAATAGAAAATTGGTTACAAGAGGGGTGGCGGCCGGAAAAAAGGCGCCTTCAGTTACCAGGATTGATTCGACGGACCATTCTGAGTCATCTTCTTTCCGATACTTATCTTATGCCCCCAGTTAGTTTTGTTTCGCGGTATGGGGCAAAAGAAATTATGTCTGTGTTTGAACATCCTAGAAAATGAACGGCATTGAGGATTTGAGATTTGTGAAAAAGGGAACAGCGAAATACGCACACGCTAATAGTAGTCGTTGGATTGTTCTTCTTTGAATGCTTTTATTTTGTGAATTTTTACAACAAAACAATCGCTCTTGAGGTCATATAAATAATAGAGTTTTTTTACAATCATTATTCATCACTTTATCGCGGGTTAGGAAAAAAAAGTCGAATTCCAGCTACAAGTAAGCTTTTGGGCAACATTTGGGTTTTAGAACAACGATAAGGAAAACTACATTTTCGCACCTACAATTTCAAGTTTAAATGAGATTCTTAAGGGGAAGTGGACATTAAGTGTAATTACTCTACCAGAGTAGATTAATTATCCATTGGGAGAAGATTACTTTTTAGCAATGTTTTCATGTTTTCGTGCCTTCGTATTCTCGTGTTTTATTGTTTTCGTGTTTTCATGTTTTCATGTTTTCGTGTTTTCGTGTTTTCGTGTTTTCGTGTTTTCGTGTTTTCGTGTTTTCGTGTTTTCGTGTTTTCGTGTTTTCGTGTTTTCGTGTTTTCGTGTTTTCGTGTTTTCGTGTTTTCGTGTTTTCGTGTTTTCGTGTTTTCGTGTTTTCGTGTTTTCGCGTTTTCATGTTTTCGTGTTTTCGTGTTTTCATGTTTTCATGTTTTCATGTTTTCATGTTTTCATGTTTTCATGTTTTCATGTTTTCATGTTTTCATGTTTTCATGTTTTCGTATTTTCGTGTTTTCGTGTTTTCATGTTTTATGTTGCATGTTGTATGTTTTTAGGTTTGAATTGAAAATACGTGACTTCCGAAAGCCTAAGCTCGATTTTCACCGTCTGTATATGTTTCACATCAATCCATTTCAATTGAGGTATCAGTTTTCCAATACACATATCGCACGTTTCGTCTATAGATAGACTTTCGTGTACATTTTTAAAGCAGCAAAATAAATATTCTGCACGGGAAACAGCAAATAAACGAACCGAACATCTTACGCATAATCCTAGAGAGGGCGTTAAATGTTGTTTGTTTTTAGCCACCGCAACAACCAAACTATGGTAGATGCGGTGTGAGAATATTTTCGTGTGACAAAATTATTTTGCTGTGAGTCTATTCAGGGGTAAAATTCGCAATATTGAGATCTTGCATTTTTACACCCCCGCCAATTCGCAATGCAAACAAATTTTCTTCCTCCTTTTCGGCACAGCTACTAGTAACTTTACATGTAATTCATGATACCCTTTAGCTGGGAAACCGTTATAAAGTAACAACGCCTCGCTTACCTCACCACATCCTGTCCTGGCAAGACTGACATAACCAGAACCAATCCAATTAACTTGATGTCAGACCTGATGTTTTGTTTTATCTTTGGTACGTGTTCCGTGAATATTTGTCGTTCAACTAGGTTAAAATTATCTTCAACCGCTTTCACCGGGCTGTTGAATATTTTATTCTCCTTACAACCTAATTGGCTCTGTCCTTCTTTTCATGGAACTACACACTCACGTGAATCTAGTGTTGATCTCGACATGTACGTAGTATTATTTATAGCAATCCCACCTTTACTTGCCTAGAAACATTTCCAGATTTTATGAAAGGCCAAACTTTTTTCAGAAAATTCGCTCAAGCTCTTCGTTGATGTTTTGATGTACGACTCTTTTTTGGCACCGACTTGACAAACATCCAAGTACACTCTGCTTTTCTTCACTTTACGCTACGATGGTTTGGTCCTTTCGATTAGACAAAAAAAACGTTCACGGTGCTGCTCCTAAATTGAAGGCTCATATTTTCCTCTTTCCTCATTCAATCGGCTTATGCCGACAAATGATTGTAACTGTTCCACGTGTACCGATTTATCGTTTCAGGAATCAATCTGTACCGGTGTATTATAGGTGAAAAGAGTTTCCTTCCAATAGCACCCAGAAGGGAGTCCCGGAAAAGAGTAAATATAGTTACCTGACGGGACTGAGCGGAAAGGTGTCACTGACTGAAGGAAATTTTCTTTTAATTTGACATATGATACGGATAAAAATAGCGCCATGGGAGCTGATTGTTTCGGGTTTCTTTCTTTACTTGGACTATGACGTTTGCAGCAGGGGGTGTATATATGAAAGCCGTTGTGTTTTTCCCAAGTAGAAAGCGTTTTAATCTACCGATTGGTATAATTATTCTATTCTCGAATTACACAATTACATAATCAACACAACAACAAGACTTGACGAATTTAATTATTATAATTGTCTATTTGAAAGGCTTTAATCGTACATGCCATTCGTCCATAGAGGTGTTTAATATCAATTGATCTAGTTATGAAATTCGCTTAACATTAATGGCTATAATGCTAGGGTTCGGTTCATACCGAAGTTCGGCTGCTTCTCTAGGACATCCGGAGCTGTCATAAGTGATGAATATTTACAATCGAAACTTCTCAATACCAGCAATAATGTAAATATTCAATCAAGAAAATCATTTCTGCATTGTTAGCGTTTGCACCATTTGCATGATGAAGCCCGTCTAAAATATATTAAAAATAGATTTATATACGTGAACGCACTTATTAACCCGTATTTCTGGAACCATAGTGCCGTTTCAAACAAATTAAAACCTGAGTTTGGGAAAATCTTTATTGGTACCTAAAAAGCAAAGCGAACGTAGTATAGAAACACTATTCTTCACCCCGCCTCTAGTTATCGCCACTCTAGTGGAACATATGATAACTATTGTATTATTTATGTTATCTGATTTGTAATTTTAGGTGTATTTGAAAGAGCAGCAAACTACAGCAAAAGAAATGCTCAATCAATCAGTGATGCAATTTTTCATTTTCAAATGGCAACTCGGTTGAATTCTCAGCAACCAAGATTCAAATTCGAAGCTTCTGTGAATCATTGACTTTAAAATTGGTGTTATTTATCTTATTTTCAAAATTTCACGCAAACAATGATACAACTTCTATCAAAGCGGAAACATATTTAATACAAAGAACTATCGAAGACTGAACATAATTTGCGATGCAGTGGTGCATTGCAACACCTTCTCAATACTATTGAACTGATCCTCGACAACTTCTCATATATCGAAAAGCCTAGCAACAAATGTAATTTTATTGTCGAATGAAACAACCGCTGCCTTTGCTTCTGCTACAGTAACTATTGTAGCAATCCACTTTAAGCCACAACAGATGAATTAGTAACAGCTAGCGTACATGGAATACAAGCTTCCCTCTTTGATGCGAAATGCGGAACGAGATCTCGGTATATCCTTAGCAATTTTTGGATTCCCAACGAACACCACGGACGTGTGCGGCTGTTTTGGCTTATTAAATATTCACATTTCGATTACCTTTCGTTGGAAAACAAACACAACGGTGAACTATGCGGCGCAACAGAAATTTTATTCACAAAAACAAATTCGTGGCTGACTAAAAGTCCGAAATAAGCCTATCTCAATTCACTTTATGGTGATTTGTACTTTGCAATTAGGTATTTGGCTATACGTTTGGAAAATTCAATAAACCGGATCAGGGTATAAGAAGTCCTCGCCAAAGATCTGTCCAGTAAGCTCTGTAATTGAAATCTCTAATCACAATCAACTCATGACAGAGCTTTGCTCACACAACCGTTGACAAAGATAAAACATTTATACTTGTGTAATACAATTTCGCACAATTGTTCAATAGAGCACTACTGCCTTATAACGCTTCCTCCTATCATTCGGTATTAAATTTGTGTTAAAACCAAATCATCTAACTCAATAGCCGGATACAGAATCTTTGTTTACACAACAACACTACACCAGATTACACAATACGATTGATTCGCATCGTTGAAATTGAATTTATTCCACGCTGACGATGATAAGGTCAAACTATACACAAAATCACAATTTCTATAAATCTCCAAAAAATTTAATTTTACTATCCAGGAAAAGGCTGCTCATCCAAACCGTAGAGATTGCCCCGCATACCCCACTGGGTAACGGCTCGGCGAACGGGAGTAACGTACACATGCGTGTTATTCAGCACTATGGAACCGAAATAATTCGGAATCAGGTCGTCGGATCTGGTCAACTCGAACATGGTCAAATGTTCACTGCCGAATAAAATATCATCTGTCCGGTAGTCGAAGCTTAGCATAATTTCCCGTGCTTCCTGGTATGGCCCAGCCTCTAGCCACCAGGAATAAAGCAACTTGTCACCTGCATACGGCGGATGTAAATACATACAGTAGGATAGTTCCGGGATTAAGCTGAATTGTACTGACCTGTGACTCGAGAACCAAACTGAAGGCTACTGGCTGCCGAAATGCCACATAATGCATCCACCAACGATAGCAGAAGTAAAAACTTCATGTCTAACCGATCTTGATTCGTGAATTAAAAATACAGTACTGAGCAAATCACCTGAAATAATTCGATATTCCAAGCTTCTATACCTTCGTTATCTTATCCGTTGACGACAGCTATAAACACCATGACTAACATACGTCCGTTTCGGCGAGCGAATGTGAATGGATGACCCGCTCCGGAAGTCAAAACATATAGGATAATTCAATAATCAATAATCGCTAATGGCCCCATACTCTCGTATCTACCGGTTTGCCGGTGACCATATGACAACGACAAATGGATGATACCATCATTTATATTCATAATAGATAACGTTATAATTCAAGGGTCTCATTCAAATAAAACTATTCATTTTTTATGAATTTATTTCGTCAATTCCTATAGTACACGTAAATCCAAATTCATGATCCAAGCAATTCGTTAAGTTATTATTCTTATGCTGTTATATTCATCCAACGAATCCCAAAGATGGTAACATTTCCATACATCTCCGTCACTGGTACTACGCTGGACATGTTCACTTGAAATCTTCTCTTAGCGTCATATTTAGTATCGATCTCGATAACGCAATTCTGTCAAAGTAGAATCAAAGATGATCATTGCAACGCTCATGTAAAATAATTATTATCAACGAACATACCGCCAATGATCCCAAAAAATAAGAAAACGTCATTTCTTCGTTCTCGGCCGGATTGGTCTCGTAATCAAACACCAGCGTCATGTTGATCGGTTCGGCCACGGGTCCGCTTCGTGCGTGAAGAACATGCATTTTATAATCAACTACAAACGGTATTGGAGCTTTGGTCAATCTCAACGTCTGATTTGAGGAACTTAAACTAAATACCTACCGGGTTTTCGAGCACCCCAGCCAATTGAACAATTGGACCATACTAGTGCCACGCAGGCTGTCAGCATCAGCAGTACACAAATTTGATAGCACATGGTGGCTCGTCTTTGGGGGGACGGACCTTGTTCAGTCGAACGGCTTGTTAGAGACTAAATTTCGCAGACACCAAAATGCTAATATTAATGTTGAATGTGGAGGAAGATAAGATTGTGCTGTCTTACGGTGGATTACCGAGAAAGCAATCGAGTGATACCTTTATTAAAAACAATCGTCAAGTTGAAGAGAATTTCTTGAATGTTAATGAACGAAATTATGATCCGATAAGAAATAATCAGAGCATACAAAAGCTATTGCGAAAATATTGAGTTAGCTAACTTTGGTGTTATTCAAACACTTTGACTGGTGCCGATTCGCATTGAATCATTTTCTGAAACTAAACAACATTACCCCAGCTTTGCGTTGTTGCTGAACTTTATCGCTTGAGGTTAACTATTCTATTCTTACCCTTACACAGCCAGTATTGAAAAGCATCCTGGAAAACACTGCAGTTATTCATTAGTGTTTTTCTTGTCAACATTAATATTTGAAGCATATTATGTGCAAATATTAAAACGGCCAGGCCAACTGTGCAGAGTTTGTGTTTAAAGATGTTTCAAAATTATACGGCAATTAAATTATTCATTTAATGAATAATCTAACTAACGAATCCTTTTGAATCGAAGAAGGAAGAAACGAGGACAACCGTACCGACCGTTTCAGTTTTAAGGGGATATGATAAATCGTTGGGAGTGAGTTTGCTAAGAAGGTTAATGTCACTCCTTTGGTCCTTTGGGATGGGACAAAGGTATTTACACCTCCTTGCCCTGGCTAATGAGCCTAGGTTAAAGCGCCTTTACTCGCTCTGTAGTACTCGGAAAATTACAATTTATAGAAATTTAGCACTTTAATGGAAAGGTATTTGTTTCTCGAAAAATACATGAAGTTAGGTTTTTGCGTCATTTTGTCCCAAAAATCCCCCATTCCCTACTCTGTTCTACATATTTTGCTGTCCCTCCAACGTGAAACAGTCTCAGAAATCGAACGGAGCCCCCGCGAACACTCCCAGAATACGAGAAACTGGGACTCTATGGCATCCTATCACTTTCCATATGAGTTCGTCGTGCATACATCTCTAATATTTCTACATCAAATTTTATTAAATGTACCTTGTTGAATGTGAAAGATCATAAGTAACAAAATAAAAGTAGAGTTGCCATCGCTAAAACTAAGATGCACTAGACCCTTTGACATTCAGTCCCGATTCTACATTTTATCATCAAATACCACGTATCAACTCCATTTAACAATAAATTATTATTCAATTTTCTATTTTAAGTGTGAAAAATGTTCAGGAATTACATGGTAAATGTTTCATTTCAGGAACAATACGGAAAGTTTGGGTATTAGGGAATTTGATAAAAAAAAAAATAGGTTTCTAGACTAAATGGCAAAAAAATCAAATGCTTCTGAATTCTATAGGCAACGAATCAGTTTTTCCTCTGTTTCTGATAACCTTCTACGTTCAACAAGGTACTTAAAAGAAATTGCTTGAAGTATAATAGAGATACATGCACAAAAAAATGACTAAATCCGATATGATATGATAACCGTCAGATCTCTGAGACTTACTCACGCTAGAAAAAACTACAAAAAATGTATGTTTTGCAGCATAGAGTAGAATGGCTATGAATTCTTTGAACAAAATGCTCTAAAGCTCCAGCTTTCCCCATGTTTTGGGAAACAAAGATTCTTCCATTGAAATGTTAAGAATGTTTTTTTTTTTTTTTTTTCAAAACAAGGTATAAATTGTAATGTTTTGAGTGCTACTTTAAAAGTTATGGCATTTAATATATATTTTCCTCATATTTTTCCACAGCACCAATGTTAAAAACTTCAAGCGAAATGGACGGGGTTCTAAAATTGTCCAACTGATGTGAAATTTGGCATCTAAGTTTACTTTGACATTTTTCACAATATGAAAAGGGGGTCTTTCAGATTTCGAAAATGAGTGTTTTTTGCAATGCCCACAAAAAGCTTTGTCACTGAGTCGCTTGTCGAAATTTTTGCATAGAAAAACTACAGAATGTTTTTGAAAATTTCAAAAAAACGCATTTTTTAACGCTGAAACCCTTATTCCTCCCTTAAACCTGATGTCCCTTTTACTTGAGGCAGAAAGTGACTCCATTTTGAACCCAACTACCGTCAAACCGTTTAATTAAATCAGTTTTGCACCTAGGTTCATCGCCAATGAAATCGGATAAAATTCAAACCCGAAACTCTATCGAAAACGTCCATTTGAAGCAATAACCTGGTTTTCTCTAAGCGCTCTTATGCAAAAACAACATATGTTGTATTACGGAAAGATAAGCCAAATTAGGAAACTAGCACTTAGGGGAAGATGGGGTAAAACGCACCCCCGGGGCAAAATGCACCCCTTGCTTATATCGAAAACAGCTGAAAATTTCTAGAAAACGGTAACACCAGTCGGAAGTCACCCATTGTAAACATACAGTGTCAAATTTTGATAACCGTACATCAATAGCAGCTCGAGAAATAAATAAAAAACAATAACGTGCTCTTCTCATGTAATTATTGTGACTCGTGCAACAAGGATTTTCCGCTCTTATAAATACTGTTTTACTATTATATTTGAGCATTCCAGTTCTATTTATACCGCTGTTCATTATTCTGTCGCACTACATATGAAAAATCTACAAAATAATTCACTTTTTGCTAAATTTATATCTCAGCTCAATCGGAGGCAAAATGCCCTCTTCTCTGATTTTGCTGATTTTTAATCGAAAGCAGAAAAATCGTTCTGAAAACCTACAAATTGCATAACCTAAGGCTATTTACTGGCACACTTTTGTGAAATCTCGTCAGAAAACAAAACTACTTGCTTGTTCGCCGAGCATTATGCCCCGTTGTTGCGGTGCTTTCTACCCCGTTGCACAGTGGTACGAGCCCGGACTTAAGTCCATATATGAAGGTTATGCGATATTCTCACTAGTATTTTTCTCGTATCAGCTGAGCCATCGGAGACATTTTCGCGAGATTTTAGGTGTTTTGAATGCAAAATGAATTTTTGACAGCTTTTTGAAGGGCATAACTCAAGTGTTTTTTGCATTATTTGACTATAGGAACTATATACGGTTATTCTCGTTTTTCAAAGAAACGGTTGATTTTATGAATTGCATTACTTCACCAAAATTATCCGTGTGATAAAATTACATCGTAAAATCGCCAAAAATAAGTCACTAGTTGGTTTAGTTAGTTTTTAGATAATTGTTTGTCATGAATTTTTATTGAATTCGAACTTCTAAAGCGATAACAACAACGACGCCCGTGAATGCCCGCGATCACACTATACTCATTTGAAAGCTTTTCATTTTCTCTTTAAAATGAGCCTATGCTAGTTTTGCGAAAACTTGCGATAAGCAGTCAAAATTTGAAAAAACTGTGGATGGAGACGCATGGTTATTACTGATATTTAATTTAAATATTCACTTTATGACTAGCATAATGAAACTAATTTATGCACAACTTTCAAATAGCATTTAGAGCATGATCTACAAGGGTTTTACTAGGGATCAAGAGTAAGGAGCCGAGTGGGAAGTATGGTTTTTAAGTTGTAAAGGAATTAAGAATGTTTAAAATTCAGTAAATATTTTCAACCATCTGAAATGTGTCATTAAATGTTTCATGAATTATTTTTGCTAACTTACGCAATAACTGTCAAATTGAGTGAACACAGTTGAGTTCTAGTCATTTGGTGAGACTATTTTTTCCGAGTTTGCATAGCACTGATATAGCTTAAGGGTATGCGATATTATCCAAATAAAATATGACCATTTTTAAATGAACCATATACGCGAAAAAAGGGTTTTTGGATCTATTTTAATTTAAGGTATGAAATAAGAAATCTAAGCAACTTAAAACACACAACCAACAAAATCGTTAACCATCTTGTTGATTAGTGAATGTAAATCAATATTCCACTAAGACGCTCAAAATGTTTGTTTTGAAAATGAAAAAAAAATGTAGTTTTTATACCAAGTAACCCACTAATGAATTAAACGTTCCAAAATTAGACAATCCCATCTTATTTGATCCTTTAAAATAATATAGTCATTTCTAAAGCCCCATAATGAGATGTCAATCAATTCGTTTCAACTCGGAAAATAAATTTCAAAATTACAATTGAAAGAAATCTTTATAAAAGACAAATTATTTACTTTTGAGCCACTCTAATAAGCAGTAAAGTTAATTTCTATTTTTATAACCAACATAGGAATTCAGCGCACAAAAATGTCTTTAAAAAAATTTTAAACCTTCACAACAAAATAATTATTTTTGAGCCACCCTAATGTATAATGATTTTTTTTTTGTAAATGTTAATATCAAAAACGATTTAGCACACGAAAATTAATACACACAAATTTTAAGAACGATCTAGAAAAAAAAAATATTTTTGATACACCCTAATGAATAGTAAATATTCATTTTTGAAATGTTTTAATATCCAAAACGAATTCAGCGTACCAAAATTACATAAAAACGTCCTATATGGACCGATACGGAAAAGTTTGGACTTTAGTCCACCTTTTGTTCTAAGTCGTGCCACTGTGCTGCGTGGTAGAGCGATATGTGTGAACACAAAAAAATCTCTTAATTCTCGAGAGCGTGTTCTCTCGCTTTCGGTGGGAATGAGAAAATGAGCTAAAATCGAGAGCAGTAAGGAAGCCTGGTTTCCAGTAAATCGACGGATGAATTGCTGTAGATCCCATCAAGATTACAGATAGGGGAAGATGGGGTAAAACGCACCACCTAAGGAAATATGCTCATAACTAAGCTATAGAACATCAATTGCGAGAATTTAATTAATGATATCGTTTAGCCAACATTTTCCTCTGTAATCAAACTCATAACGCGATGCAAAACATTCAAAAACATGAAAACAATTCAATTCTTCAAAATCAATAAAAATCACCTTTTGAAAAATAAGCGGGGCAAAACGCTCCTGTGCGGGGGCAAAATGCACCACAACAACGGGGCATAATGCCCTACAACAACGCACAGTGGCACGACTTAGAACAAAAGGTGGACTAAAGTCCAAACTTTTCCGTATCGGTCCATATAGGACGTTTTTATGTAATTTTGGTACGCTGAATTCGTTTTGGATATTAAAACATTTCAAAAATGAATATTTACTATTCATTAGGGTGTATCAAAAATATTTTTTTTTTCTAGATCGTTCTTAAAATTTGTGTGTATTAATTTTCGTGTGCTAAATCGTTTTTGATATTAACATTTACAAAAAAAAAATCATTATACATTAGGGTGGCTCAAAAATAATTATTTTGTTGTGAAGGTTTAAAATTTTTTTAAAGACATTTTTGTGCGCTGAATTCCTATGTTGGTTATAAAAATAGAAATTAACTTTACTGCTTATTAGAGTGGCTCAAAAGTAAATAATTTGTCTTTTATAAAGATTTCTTTGAATTGTAATTTTGAAATTTATTTTCCGAGTTGAAACGAATTGATTGACATCTCATTATGGGGCTTTAGAAATGACTATATTATTTTAAAGGATCAAATAAGATGGGATTGTCTAATTTTGGAACGTTTAATTCATTAGTGGGTTACTTGGTATAAAAACTACATTTTTTTTTCATTTTCAAAACAAACATTTTGAGCGTCTTAGTGGAATATTGATTTACATTCACTAATCAACAAGATGGTTAACGATTTTGTTGGTTGTGTGTTTTAAGTTGCTTAGATTTCTTATTTCATACCTTAAATTAAAATAGATCCAAAAACCCTTTTTTCGCGTATATGGTTCATTTAAAAATGGTCATATTTTATTTGGATAATATCGCATACCCTTAAGCTATATCAGTGCTATGCAAACTCGGAAAAAATAGTCTCACCAAATGACTAGAACTCAACTGTGTTCACTCAATTTGACAGTTATTGCGTAAGTTAGCAAAAATAATTCATGAAACATTTAATGACACATTTCAGATGGTTGAAAATATTTACTGAATTTTAAACATTCTTAATTCCTTTACAACTTAAAAACCATACTTCCCACTCGGCTCCTTACTCTTGATCCCTAGTAAAACCCTTGTAGATCATGCTCTAAATGCTATTTGAAAGTTGTGCATAAATTAGTTTCATTATGCTAGTCATAAAGTGAATATTTAAATTAAATATCAGTAATAACCATGCGTCTCCATCCACAGTTTTTTCAAATTTTGACTGCTTATCGCAAGTTTTCGCAAAACTAGCATAGGCTCATTTTAAAGAGAAAATGAAAAGCTTTCAAATGAGTATAGTGTGATCGCGGGCATTCACGGGCGTCGTTGTTGTTATCGCTTTAGAAGTTCGAATTCAATAAAAATTCATGACAAACAATTATCTAAAAACTAACTAAACCAACTAGTGACTTATTTTTGGCGATTTTACGATGTAATTTTATCACACGGATAATTTTGGTGAAGTAATGCAATTCATAAAATCAACCGTTTCTTTGAAAAACGAGAATAACCGTATATAGTTCCTATAGTCAAATAATGCAAAAAACACTTGAGTTATGCCCTTCAAAAAGCTGTCAAAAATTCATTTTGCATTCAAAACACCTAAAATCTCGCGAAAATGTCTCCGATGGCTCAGCTGATACGAGAAAAATACTAGTGAGAATATCGCATAACCTTCATATATGGACTTAAGTCCGGGCTCGTACCACTGTGCGCAGGGGGGATGGTAAAGTATTAATTCTCGCCCAATTCAAGAGGGAGTGTTCATCATCAGATGCTCAGTTACAGAAAGAGAATGTTTGAAAAAATGCCAATAAAATAAGATGGTCTCAAAAACAACAGAATGGCGATATTTTATATCAAATGAGTGCTTTATTTAGGCTTTGCATATTCAAACCAGCCATTTATATGTACACACTAAGCAAACCCAAACTTGTTCGGTAATTTCATTTGACGATTTGCACAGTAATATTTAACAGAGATCAGCAATTGATTTAAAAAATTGCGAAAGTGTTCATTTTTCAGCGACTTTGGTAGTTAATTAATTAAATAACGAATAATTTGCTGCTAAAACCCGGAATATTTTCAATTGAATTTATTATTACTATGCAGTAAAAAACTGACTTGTTCGGCAAAAAGTTAAACATCCTAGAATCTCGTCAAAAACTTACAAATCATGTACAACAAACCATCTGCCATTTTCGGAGAAAAACATTAACACGACGTGTTTGAACATTGCGAATACTTCTTAGTCTTTCTTAAAACAATGAATTTTCAACAAAAACCAGGAAAAAATCATTTATAGTGAAATTTTTCTGGACGTCATTATGTTTGAGGTGTTGACTTGGGCAATTTTACACATGACGATTTTGTATAAAGGATTTGACTCGCAAGTGTGATAATTAGAAGCCTGATAGTGCAAGGAAGTGTAGCTTCAATCGCGAAAATGTGGAAATAATTCGGCTTTATTGATAATTATTGATAATTTTTGCGAACAAGCGATTTTTTTGATAATGAGAATGTTTTGTGTTAAGAAATCCCGGGCTAAAATTCGTAATCAAGTTCAAGAAATGTAATATTTCTTTCGATCATCTTTTAATTTTCTGTGCAACCATTAAAAAGCTGGTAAATTAACTTCCACTACCAATTCGTCAAATTTAATGATCAAACAAGTCAGCAATCCCCATCTGAAAATTTGCTGAGTATTTTTCACGATTGAGTAAAAAGAGAATATTGCGGAGAGTTGGTAACAGAATTGGTTTACTAAATTGACTATCAAAACCCAAGTAAAATTTTCCATTACTCAATAATTCAAACTAAGTGTGTAATCTCTGCGTAGAGCAAATTAATAGACACGTTAGGACCCTTTTAACATGTATTTGAGAATGATTTGAAGACAACGTTGGTTTTATTTTTGCAATGATTGGATTAAGGTAGAATATTGGTGTTTAAACGCAACGAAAATATAATTCGAGTGCTCTAATTTTCACCCTGCCATTTGCGACAATGTGATGAAGAAAGATGGCAGACGCCGATTAAGTAAAGGTTTCAAATGAGTAGGGTTATAATATAATTACGATGAAATTTTGCGTCTCAATATCCTTTAAGGGATTAAAAAACTGGTTAGAACTCAGAAAATCGGAAAAAAATAGATATTCTTAAAGTGCATGCTTTTGAAAATATCTGTGCAAAATTTCATCCAGATCGAACCATTAAATTTTTAATCACAGCCGTTTGCAGCGCGCTGGTTCTTCCACAAATGAAGTAAGCACAAAACTTTAAACGCAATCATCTCGGAATGAAGTTTTTTGAAAAGTACCGTTGCGGTGAACGTGATGTCTCAAAAGCTTCCAAAACAGATCCGATTTACATAAACTTTGTTTTGAATTGTTTGTATTTACATTCTCGTGTACTTGAACGGTTGCTTTTTCATCTAAAAATTTTCGATTCTTAGCAATAAATTTTTGTTTAAAATTTTTAACACGGAAGAACTCAATTTTTTGGTCAATATGTTTTTTTGTAAGATAATAAATTTCTTTTAGGAAACCGATCCAATTAAGTACACCACAATACATTTCTCTTCAATAATCTTTAGTTTTTGATTTTCCGTTGAGCGGTTCGGCTTGGAGAGCATTCACCACAAACATTTGCCAAAAAACATGCTTTGGGGGATGCACCATAACTCCGACAACCTTCAATATATTTTTTAATTCAACTTGTGTTTTCTATCTTCGGTAGTGCTGTTTCAAATAGTTTCAAATTTGCATAAAAAACTTAAAAAAAATCACGAACTTAGCTCACTTTTTCGCCACTTATATGTAACCCCTTAAATCAGTCTAATTGGCATTTTAGTGGTTACACCACCTTAGAATTTTTAAAACGTCGAATTTTTATTTATTAGTCTAAAATGCGTTTTAGGATGTTAAAAATTATATCCCAAAAAATGAAAGACGAATACGATATATAAATGCTCAAATTATCAGTTCTTCCGCAATGCCTCTTGTGTTAACCTCATACCCACTTTTTCGAGTTGGCCGGAAATGCAACTCGAACAAATGGCTTTTGATCGTTTTGAAATTTTCACAGCATATTCGAAATGATTTCTCCAGCAACGTGCGTAGGATTTTAATTTCATATTGCTTAATTTTTGTTAAATTAACAATTTGTTTCGATTTTAATGGTATTTTCGGCGTTTTTCACTTAATAGTGCGCCATTTCGAAAAAAAGCCAAATATCGAAAAAATCCTACGTAAGTCGTGCATAAGGAATAAAAAAAATCATTTTTTTGACTCTAGGTTTAAAATTACGCAAGATAGTTTTCAGGCCGTGGACCTCTACCTAAAAAACTCGCATAGGGGGGAAATGCTGCACAGATGCCATCTTGTGATAAAATTACTAGAAAAAAATATTTTTCTGATTCAATACATATGTTATAAATCCCTTTTAACAATATTTCAACTCATCCCTTTATTGTGCCAAGAAAAAATCCGAAATATGCTGAACTGGGAGCTGCCAATTCAATCATCTTTACTATTCCCAGAAGGTAAAACATGGATACTTATCATGAAAGCCGAGTGAAATATTCGAACACTGATGTGAAGTGAACTAAATTTGGTTCCCCTGAGGGTAAAGAGGAAACTATTTTATTCTCATCTGCCAACTGAGCAATTTATCTCCGTTGCTCCACCAGACTATGATGAGCTAAAAGCAGAGCATCTAATAAAGGTTTGCTCTGTCATAAGCAAGAGGATTCAGCAATGAGAGGATGTGGTTTCTCTCTGCTCTCCTAGTCACTGGGCAAAAAATGCGCACCAAAATAAAACTCATGTTATATGGGGGTAAAATATTTCTCTATCTCTTCGTTGCAAAGATGAGTAAAATGAAGCCTGCTGGAAACTGCCTTTAGATAGTCACTTGATTTCCTTCGGGATGTAACCAATATTCTTCCAGTGTAAACTTAGCCTGCACCTATTTCAATTTTTTCACAGCCATACTGTGCTAACTTTGCATTTTATAATTAAACCGCGTACACAAAAGACCTCGATATATTAAAAACACTTTTAAGCACATTTCAAACATATGCTGAACAGTTATTTGTCAAATTTTGAAATTCGAAGCACTTTTCAGGAGCACATTAGTTTTATTCCGAAATAATTGCAAGCATTTTTAAAAACAAAAATATTTCGTGCACTGAAAGCCATTCGATGAAGAAAATAACAAAACAAATTTTTGTTTTCCTAATTAGTTGATTTCAACAGAAAAATGAATAACGTAACTAAATTTTCTCCTAATTTCGAGAGATTCTCAAATAATAGTTATTGAAAATTATTATTGATTTTGATTCAAGACGCACATCATACGAAATGACAGCAAGTAGCTAAGATGCACACCTTACTGAAATACATCAAGGTAGCGACAGCAACTATGTTCATACACGCTGGGCATAACGGTTAAGCACGTGGGTAGTTGTCTCAGCTTGGAAAGCTTGTTTTATCCTGGACGCAACTACCTGAACCAGTACACAAAAAAAAACAGAAATTCAACTGACCTCATTTTGGTTTTACCTAGTTTTTCTTTAAAAACATTTCAATAAAGGGATGATTTTTATTGACATTTTTACATGTGCACTGAAAATTGAAAGTATTGTCGAAAATTGTCAAAACCATTCTATTTCGGATTTAGTCGATTATATAGTAACATTTCAATTATTAACCAATGTAATATGCAATATGATAATTATTTTTCATCGTTTGAGATTCCAAACTAGATGTGGAATAAGTATGAAGTTTTTTTTTGTAGTGCTGGATAGTGTTTGACTAAATTGAAAAAAAATATACCTTTATTCTAAAATTCAAATCAATCAATTTCCAACAATCCTTAAATACCTTTGGCTATTTCGTCTCATTTAAGATTGCAGTTTATAAAAAGATAACATTATGAGAAACATAACTCTGTATTATATTTACGTGTGAATTACTGACATACGGAATTTTTCAACAATTTAATTCCATACCTTTCATCCGTCGGTCGGTGAAACAAAACGTTTGAAATATCCTATGTTGTATTTTACGATGAAGCAGTTTAGTTCAACAATGAGATTAGTTGAATTCTAGTCGTTTGTGTCCCGGCTGAAAAGGTAGTGTAACGGCATATGCAATTGTGTCTGGACTAAAACAAGCGTTAGAAGCTGAGACAAGCGTTTCAAGCTTTAGCTCATGTAGCTTTTCAAGTTTTGTGCTTTAGCTTTTTAAGTTTTGTGCTAGGATGAAACGTTCGTGTCCAGACTGAAACTGACAGCATCAAACCAACAACGTTGGATTATTGTTTTCAACAAAAATTTAGTTCGCCCAAATATTAACTAGACGAAACCAAAAACTCAACTAATTTTTTAGTTGAAATTGTGATGAATCGGTTTTCCGTGTGGGAATATTTGAACAATAATAATTTAAAACGATCTCACCGACATAGTTGGCCAAATTTGACGAGTGCGAAATTGCGGTGATCCGAATCCAGACTAGCCAATTATTCCGCATGAGAAGCTCTTGGTACTGCCACCTACAACAAAATCCGTTTGCAAGAGCAAACATACTGCTGACGCTGTTCTAAATAGTTTAGAGCCGTTTCCGGAAAAACCTTCTGCCCTTCCAATGCTGCTTGACTACACATGTTGAATATAAACCACCTGGAATAATCATTTCTTCCAGAGCGCAATTTTCACCTACGATTTCTCTTCTTTTCATCAAATTTTTTTCAACACGACGGTTTTATTCACAATATCCTTTCTAGCATTTTGATTTCTACGAGAATGTTCCACTGTTCGAACAAAATTAAAAGGGAAACAATTTTGGATGTTATTGGAATTTTTTTACGAGAGCAAAAAAATCGCGTCTAATTTGTACCTATGGCTACTGCGATCTGAACTCTACCGCTTGAGGTTTACCGTCCATAAAATCAGCGTTATCTAGAATTTTTATTGAACAATTACTGTTTTCGACTAGCGACTTTTTACAATTACAACTACAGTATTTGCAGCAATTTTCGACTCAGTTTTATAGTAATGTTTGAAAAGGGACTCATGAGTCCCTTTCGTGCCTAACAACTAAAAAATCATTTAATCCGGGATTAAATTAGCACCAGTTAGACATTTCTAGAGAAAATTTAGAATAGGACGTAAGTAATAATGAGAGATTCTCTTTGGGGTCTTTCTCTTCTGTTCATTACTCGGCCATTTCAACATTTACTACTCTACTCTTTGCATAATATTCTAGTAAAAACCGTCAGCTTTCGATATGTACTGGAAAATTTGTGCAAAGTGTTGTAAAGACGTCGTAATAAACGAAAGAGAAAGTAAACAAAGAGAGGCTCTCAATGTTACTTACGTCCTATTGAAAATTTTCTCTAGATTTAATCTAAACTGACGAACAATTTCTGTGGATTTAGCGTCTAACTGGCCCAAAGTTGGTGATAGTTGCTTACGAGACGAATTCAACACACCAAATTCAATTTTTTTAAACTTTTTTGGAGATCTTCCTACTTGCGGTGTAAAGCCATTAAAATTCGAGCATACAGCGTTTGGACTACGAGACCGATACGTTGCTTCCTGTACCACCAGCGCATTTTGAAAATTGTGATTTGGAAAGAGCGCATTCATAATATAGAGCTGAGTTCTTTTAGGTTTTAAAAAAATATATTTTTCTCCCGATAAACACTATCGACGAAAGCCATATACAGTAGCATATCCCGAAAGTTCCGTAACTGGTTCCATACTGGATAAAAGCATCCAGAAACCTTTCTTAGGATCTTGCTTATTATCAAAAGTGAAAACGCAACTCTGAAAACGTAGAAACATAATTAATATCAGAGGTAAACACTGGTAGAAAAAAATTTAAAACGTACCGTCAACGATCCGTAGATATGGAAGTACGTTAGCTCTTCATTCATCACTGGATTAACTTCGAAGGAGAAAGTTAGTGTCATGTTAACCGGTTCCTCGACAGGGCCCTTTTTGGCGTGCAATACGTACAGCTCCTGATCACCTACGAGTGAGTTTTTGAATGCGTTTTACTTTTTACTCTTTACTACTCTGTAAATTCCAACCTTGCTCTCGGGCTCCATTCCCCAGGTTGCAGGCTGAATAAACACTCGCAGTGCTTGAGGTAAGTATCAGAAAATAAATCAGGAGCTTCATTGCGATATAGAAAAAAAATATATTTTTGCAAATCTCAATCAGACCACTTAGCTACGGGTTGTCTACTCGAATAATGCTTTCATTGGACTGCCGACGTTCAAATAAAAGCCATTTGTCAAATATTACTCACCGTGTAGCGATACGATATGAATGACAGGCTTTTGATCGATCAGTGATTGTCATACTACTCCGGTCTTTAAGTATCATACCAAGATAGAAGATGTGTTAAAATACATATGGCCATGTTCCGTAATGGAAGGTAGGACCAAGAGTTTGATTTGTATCGGGCAATGTGTCTGGGAAAATCCCACACCGATAACAATCAATCTTTTTCAACAACTAAGCGGAAGCAGATTAGTTCCGAATAGACTCCCCGCACAATATTTTTCAATCCAATAGAATCTTGCATCGTTACTATTTAAGAGGTTCATACATCTTCCGGCGAAGTAGGTCGCTTCTTAAGGTTGGACAGAGAATGGTCAAAAATCGAAAACGAAAAAAGCAGTTTTTTTCAACACCGTGTGTTAGATCTTCATAAAAATTAATCAGCTTATGTATTTTTTTTTGAAAATCTAACACGCGGTATGGAAAAAACTGCTTTTTTCGTTTTCGAATTTTGCTCTTTCTCTGTTCAACCTTAACGAACATTCGACTGGTCAGTGCTCGTTTCACGTTCCGACAATTTATTTCCTATCAATTTTACCTTCTGGCAGCCGGCCCATGTAGGTCTTTATCAAAAAAAACAATTTCCTATAATATCCAAGCACGGTCAAGAAATCAACTTGGCACCCGAACCGGGCTGCGATAAATTTTCCTCGCTTCGATAGTTATGCGGGCTCTGGAGCGTGTGGGTTGCTTTAATCGATTTTCGGAGGGTTTTTTACGCTGTCGTGCCGAACGAAAAAGCGGTCTCGCTAGGAGCAGGAACAGGTCGGATATCAGTTGTTTTTTTTTTGTTCGATCCTGTCGTGGGAAGAAAACTTCCAGTTATCGAAATATAAAGCGGTAGGTTATTTTATACACGCTACGTGCATTGAAAATCTGAAGTTATAATTCATTATTGGTGCAACCTTTCCGACAAGAAGAAAAGATCGAAGGGTTACCGTCGGGGCACTGACTTGTTTGTTTGTTGTCGTTCCATTGTTGTTTGGGTATGCAGGAAAGTTTGTCAGGTCGACCTACTTACAGATTTACTACGTAGGGCCGATTTCTTCACCCTCGCTTAACGTTTAAGGCAGGTTTAAACGCACTGGTAAACCTGGTTGAAAAGTTAAGCTAGGGTGAAGAAATCGACCCTTGGTGAATTTCGTTTGGATCAAATATCTGTATTGGTCAGTCGTAATTGCTTTGCTTAATACGGCCAACCCACTCAAACACAACAATGCGTATTTTACGCTCATATTCCATCGCTGTCGTGCTATCTTATAACAAACGCCATTTTGGGGTTAATATGTCATACTACTTGCCAAAAAAATCTCTAGAACGTTGCGTTCTCAGAATTTTTAAATTCTGCTCAATTACTGAGATATAGTGTGAAACGTGATATGGAATTGAGAGTTTTTGGCTTTACATCACTGTAGCTTGAAATTGGCTCAAGTTATATTAAGGTTTTGGATGTTTTTTTCGGTGTATAAATGTCTGAGAATTTTCAAGATTCCTTGACCTTTAAAATTCATCTCACCCATTGTTTCTAGACCAAATTAAGCCGAAAATATGAATGACGCTGCTACAAAAGATCAAATATTGAACAAACTTTTCAAGTGACCTAGTATATATTGTAGATCTACTCAAATGCAACTCAAAACCACGTTTGGCCGGTTTAACATACCCCCAGAATCTTGATTTATTGCAAAAAAAATCTTTTTTTGGGGCTTTCTGCTGCGCTGCCATTTTTCAGATTTTCATTTAGTATTTCTGTAAAGAATAAAAATAAACCTTTTCAACGGTATGCTATATGATGCTGTTTTGTACGAATTAATGTGTAATTTTTGGACAACAATATAAAAAATGCTAATTTTTTTAAATTTTTTCATGAAAAGCTTGCAAATGGTTCAATATTTTTGCAAAGGCGCGTTCTTATTCTAATTACAACTTGAAAGAACATTTAATTCCGCTTCCAACAATATTTTGATCATCAAAATCGATCGAGGAATAGCGGAGTTATTCGATTTTGCCTAAATTAGGAATTGTCACCCCCCCTTAGGGCGCGTTTACGTAAAGCATGCATAAAATGCACGTATTGAGTTTTCGTGGAAATTGACCATTTTTGAACCGGGTTTTTAATGGAATCGTTAGCAGGATATATTTAAATAAGATTTATATAACATTTCTAGATATTTATGGCACAAACTATTGAAAAAGTTAATTTTAAATTTTCAGCAATAATTGGTTAAATGCAAGCATGTAACGCATAACGTATCCTTAAATCTTGGCAGCCCTGTTGATGTTTCGTGCAGTTTACTGGAAAATTGGCAACAAAGAGGATGTCAATTTCAGTAGAATGTTTTTATTTTCATCTTAGAGGTTAGGTTTAGGTTCCTTTGGCTTTCTCTTTTGCATTCATTTTAATTTTGTTGATGCAGTTTGGAAGAGTCCTGATCCGCAAAGTTCGTTAGGTTAAGGTTGGTGGTGGTTATTCGGGGTATAAATTATTTCTACGATCCATATAAGCCAGTGTGTTTGTGTTATTCCCTACGGAAAACGGCTGGGTTCTTGGTTCAACTCAGCAGTTTTTAGCTGTGGGATTACGTTGATTCCGCCGTTTTTTTTTCAACCAAAGCCGGTCCGGTGGTCTTAGCTGTTGGGCAGCGTAGAGTATCCCGTGTTCCAATAGGCGGCGACGCGGATGGCCCAGGGGATGTGTATTTATTTCCGCATGTTTTGGATGGATTAATGCATTTGATAATTTATTGCAATAGTTCATCTAGATAGATATTAAACCACTAAACACCTCCAGTGTGTTGCGAATTGGTGAACGAGCATAGTCCTGCATAATTCCACAGTTTCATTGTTCCTTAGATGGTTTGTAAAAAAAAATCGTTTTTTTATTACAGAGCCGTTATAACGGATACAGAATAGGAAGATTACAACCGGTATACGCTCCTTACTCAATGGCTGTAGCGATAGCTGCTGCTTCTGACGAAAAAACTGAACGGACCGATAGAGCGAGTCTAGTTCCCTTCCCACTCACAGGTCGCATCTCTGTAACTAGGAATATATGTTATGATTGAAATACTTTCAACTGGTCAGCCTGAACAAGATTGGAAATCGTTCCGACTTTGACGACGCGCGGTAGTGAGGTATCTGATTTAGGTCCATTCTGATGTCTAGAACGATATCAAACTGCAGCTCTTCAGCTCAACTCTTTTCATTTGGATGGAAGGACACGCGACCTAAGAGGCCGTGCTCGAAAGCAAGTTGTCGAAAAAAGATGGCCTTATTGGTATAATGGTGCAATCAAATCAAATCAGTTCGATCAAATAATAGAAACTACTAACGAAGATTTCTTGGTAAATGTTCGCTTTCGAGTGCTAATTGGAGAGTAACCATTATCTGCCGACCCCGTTGTTGACTTGTATTGGGATGAGCTTAGTGCTACCGCTAACACCGTATCTGTGAATACACTGTTGTACACCTGAATAGGATCTAGAGAAAAGTTATTAGGGTTTATTCCAGAACCTCCTTATGCTTAACGAAGGAAGAAATAAGCGATTTATGGCGCAGGGGGGCATGATTTTCGATCGAACCCTGCGTACAAGCAGCGCTCCCTTAAAGAACGCTAAAGCGCTCTTCTGCAGGAATGACTCGCTAGTCTCCTTTCCGAAAATACCTATGTTCTTTTGTCTCGTTTTGAGTATGGATCTGATGATCCACAATAGGTATCATCTTGTGTTCTTAATCCGGAGGCGTCCACGAATGGGAGAAAAAATTTATCTCCCCTAGACTGTCTCGTAAGTGTCTCAAGGAGCCCCTTCTGAAAGTGCGCAACTAATGAACCCAATGGAAGTGGAATGGAATTCTCTGACATCGTGTACTTAATTTTCACAGCTTTCAAATGTAACTGATCCTCTTAAAAGCATTCTTATAACATTTCTCCCTATAGTAAAAACATTTTTGAAGCATTTGACTGCGAAACGGCCTCTAAGATCTGTCCGAACTCTATTCCGGTTCGGAATACCTACCGCACCGCGTCCCTTCACTATACCACGAACGAAACACAATTTTCCATGGTGGAGTCTTTACTTGATACAATAACGCGCGGAGTTAGACAGAAACAAATTCAGCTTCTGCGAAAATTCGCTAGTTTAATTTATTTAACAACTTACTTAAGGGTACATTGTTCCTCATGATTGGAGGCAAGTGAAGATCATAGCCATTTCGAAACCAAGGAAACCATTCTCCGACCACAACTCGTATCGGAAAGTTGCCATGATTTCATGTACCCGGAAGCTGTTTCTAAAAAGTAATCCTATTCCGCCTCGACAATTGGATCGAAGCAAATGGCTTACTGTCAGATACACAATTTGGCTTCCGCAAAGGCAAAGGAATCGCCTTGTGTTACTCTACAGAAATTCAAATGACCTATGCTAGCAAAGGGTAGAATGCATCAGTGTACTTGGATATTAAGGGGGTTTTCGAATCAGTTTCTATCTATTCTATGTCCCCTCCTCTAAAATTTTACATGAATGACAGACACGTCCACTCAAGCACCCTAATGCAACTTGCAGACGACGGGTGGTCTCTGTTACAGGTCACAAAACTGTTGATTTTCAAGGACCATTTCAAGATACTATTGAAATATTATACTACATCTAACTTATAGGCTACAAGTAAACTAAAATCTAGTGGTATTTAAAGACGGTATTTAAAGGTGATTTAAAGATATTTCGATATTGAATTGAGGTACAAAACGTGAATTACTTAAACTAAAACTTCATGAACTTACGATCTACTTAAAATTAATGCAGGTATTAAATAGCGGACTGTATTATTTCTAATCGCCCTTAATATACTTGGTCTAGCCTAGAACACGACCAGATTAGAGGTAACATAAACATGACACAGCAATCCTGTGAATAATCGCTAAAACCTAACCTAACTTACAGTGGCTAATACGTGGAGTAAACTACCAAGGAGGAAACAATTAGAAGCCTAAGAGGGCACTAAACGTAAGAATTTACCTATTCAACTAAATACTAACTAATGTAAATCTAAAATTTTAGGGATTTTATAATCCTCGTAGAATAAAGATTATAAAATCGGAAAGGCCGTGGTTTCTCTGCAACAATTTCTCATAAGAGGACGCTCGACAGTTGGCAAACCTCGTGCAGCAAAGGGGAGCTGGACGACGGCTTTATTCTCTTATTTCAAAGCTTTGTTTAAGAAAGATGAACGTAATTCGCAGTGGCGTAGTAAGAAAATATTTGGGGGGAGGGTAGGAACGTGAGTTTTTTTATATGAATAAAATATATGTATGTATATATGTTATTTTAAAGAGCAGAAAAAATATTCTAAAACACCCTGACCAGGAACAAAATGTACAAAAACCAAAAACTCAGGGAACTGGCTTGGGCAGCCACGCGATACGTTAAAACAACTACTCTTGCAAGGAACCCGATTCCTTTGCGGGACTACCTTACGGCATTACTTTGGGGACGGGTATTTTTCTATGTGCATATTACACACTCTAATCCAACCACTTAGTAGTTTGTTCCTTCAATAGGTTTACAGCACCCCTCCACGATACACTACTAGTTTTCAACCATCGCACAAGCACCGCAACTCGTTTAGGCCCTTTAGCTCCCTTCTTGTACCATTTAGTACCACTTCTTCGTTGAGCTCTCGACTTGTTCGCGAACTACTCAGTCTAGTCCTCGATCATGGACCTATCGTACTCCGACAGAGAATTCCCCGGCGAAAGAAATTCTCCCGAAACCAATCCAACCGACCAGGTTCCGAGGTCGGTCCGGTGATTCCGGTGGAACAAGGCGTTCGGTTCGCTGGTGCCCGACGACCCATAACTGGTGGTGTTTCGTCGCGATCTACATAGTCTAGTCCCCGGGTGCCGTGGTCAATCCGGCGATTGTGGGTGGAGCATGGCGTCCGGTTCGCTGGCGCCCCGTGACCCATGCTAGGTGCTCTGTTGCGGTCTATTAGACTAATCCTTATTGGTATATCTTGCCTACCCGGGCACGCGGAGGTCCCAGCCTGCCCGGACTGCCCAGGTGTAGACGAAACTGCCGAACAAATACTGTTCGTATGTTCTCGGTTCGACGTCGAAAGAAGAGCAATGCTTGACGTCTGTGGCTGGAACACAACCCCTGATACCCTTATTCAGCGGATGTGTCAATCGGTGGAGAAGTGGAACGCAGTCTTGGCTGCTACCACCCAGATTGCCTGTAGGCTACAGGTAATTTGGCGATCCGAGCAACAGACGACGGGCACGGTTAACTAATGATTGGTTAGTTGGAGCGAAAAAGGCCGAGCGCAAAAAGGGAGTGAATGGTCTGTTCATGCTGAGGCAGGTTTGGCGCAGCGACTGGCAACCGCGTAAGGGGTAAACCCAGCCACCTCGAAGCAAGGCAGAAGAGCGAGTGTATAGGCGTATAAGTGGACTGCCTCATGCCAAGATGGGAGGGTCGTAACGTAGTATGTTGGGACTTAGCTATCGATGCCTCGTGGCGTGGCAGAGGAGTGAAAGGGTGAGCATCCAAGTCAGTCTCACACGGTATGCTAAGGGTGAGCACAAAAGTCAGCCTCACATGGTATGGGAGAGGCGAGCACAAAAGTAAGCCTAGCAAGGAACGAAAAAGGTGAGCACAAAAGTCAGCCTCATGTGGGAGTGTTTGAGAGTGAATCAAGGTGCGATAGAGAGAGAGAGAGCACCCAAGTAAGCCTCATACAGGACGTATGAACGCGTGAGTGAGAGTGAATGAGTACATTAAGTACAGCCATCCCCCAGAAGTAATACCGAGAGGTAGTTCCTGGGGGGAACGATGGCGAAGCCCAATGGAGTTTAGTCGGTATTAATGGCAGCGTCACCATTCGAGCCCGACACGCCCCCAGTACACCCCGTGTGGTAGCTTGGACACCTACCAATAGCACGTGTACTGGGTTAGGACGTAAACTTCTTCTCCATTGTAAAAAAAATATATATCTAGCCTACCCCGGAAGAGTTTCCCGGCGGTGATTGGTCTCCCGAAATCGTTGTTCATCATTCATCACGCCATTTCCGCTGTCATGATCTGCGTCACCATTTTGTTGACCGCGTTCCACGGTATTTCGTCACTTATCATTGTGTGGACAATATTATCCGACTCTCCCGTTTCAAGCATCTTTCTGCGTATTGTTTTAAACCTAGGACATTCGAAGACCACGTGCTCCGGTGTCTCCTAGATGTTCTCACACTCCACTAACAACGGTAACGTTGCGTGCACAATCCGATGAAGATACTTTATGATAAAGCCATGGCCCGACAGGAGCCAGCCTCTATATGCTTTCTATTGACTCACATCAACAGGTTTAGGATGAGCTGGTAGGTCCACCTTTTTTCCGTATTGTCCCATTCCTGCAGCCACCTGCCATTGAATCAATTCTTACTATCTTCCTCGCGTTTCTAGTGCTTCTCCTATTGTAATACTCGATATCCTTCGTCAGGGTGATTCAGATGGGGATCATCCCGGCGATATCGCATACTGCCTCCGCCGATATTGTTCTGTGCGCGCTCGTGACTCGTACGGCCATCATCCAGAACGTCCTGCGCAGTTTTTCGAGTACGAAATACTAGCTAGCAAACGTCTTGTGCTGCGTCTCGGACCGTCGATGTTTGACATGATCCTCGCTATTGCGTTCGTTGCCTTCGCCGACTTTCAGCAGGCTTAGTCGACATGGTTGTTGAAGCAGAACCGGTCGTCGATGAGTTTTCTGAGTGTATCCAGCAGACATATAGGCCTGTACGAGGCGGGATCGCCCGGCAACTTCTCTGGCATCACCAGCTTCTGTACCTTTCACATTTCGGAGAAGTTTCCTTCATCTAAACACTTCTACAGCACTATCCTGAACATGTTCGGATATACCAGGATCACTGCTTTCAGCGCCACGGTCGGTATTCCATCCGGACCGGGAGCTGGACGCCGTCTACTGCATGGGTCCAGTTTTCGCGGTATTGTAGCGTCACAAGCTGTCACAATCATGCTTGTTCTCGGTCTCGCTGTCCGGCTGAAGCCTCAACGAAGGTCTTCCACTTTCACTCGCCAGTCGTCCTCCGCGCTACAGCTGGGTTTCTTTGCCAATGTAGTAGCGAATCGCGTCGTGGTTGCTTTGAGTATACTTCTCTCACACTTAACGTGTTAACGGAACCTTCATTGCACCATTGTAGGTCCAACTTGACTAGAACGTCCTGCAGGATATACCCTCTTGTGATTCTTACTCTACTGCCCACGTCACCCAGGCATTGAAGTCACTACCGGCTTTCGGCCATTTAGCTTCCGTTTTCGTGAACTATTTAGTTTTCGTTTCAGTGTTCCATTTTGCTCCTGATACCATGAGTCATTTAACTCGGGTTTCCGTGAGCCACTTAGTTTCCAGATTTGTCGTGACCTACCCGGATAGTCCCCAGCGGTAAACTCACCTTAATCCGACTGAGAGTTCCCCGGCAGCGGGATTTCTTCCGAAAGTGATACCCGTTTCCTTAACCATTCAGCTGCCAGGCGGAGAAACTACCCTACTCCGACTGAGAGTTCCCCGGTGGCGGAATATTTCTCGGTACCGGTACCGTTTCGTGAACTAATTAGCGCTCATTTTGTCACGATGCAGGCGAGCCATTTAATTCTCCGTTTCATCGCGATCTTCTCGATGTAGTTCTCAGTGGTAGACCAAGCCTTCATAACGAGCCAACCGGTAGGTGCGAAGGTCTGTCACCAATTTTCACTACAAGAAAATATTCTCAGAAGGTAACTTTTACAAAAGAAAGTATTCCATTTAAAATATTAGGCACATTTTTGTCGAACATATACAATTTTTCAAACATCAATAAAATATTTCGGGGTGGGGAGAGGGAACTTTGTCCCCAAGACCTCCCCCCCTCCCCTTCCCAGCTACTACACCACTGTTAAGTGGAATTTCATTCGGTCTCGGTTCATATCCACTCACTATACGGTGTATGCGCAGTACTGCGCTTGCAGAGAGTGGTCTCTGCGCTTGTGGCACGTTGTTTAACGGTCCTTTAACGACCCATTCTTCGGCTCCGCTTGTAAACTCTAGGAAAAGACCTAATATGACCTCACCCGAGCTTCGTCGTAAGGGCCTTAGGCTGTCTTAAACAGGAGTACAAATTAAAAATCATTCATCAATTAGAAGGGCTGCTACAAATTTGAGCTACAACCAGGAGTTCCCAGCACACCTCGGGAACCAAATATTCCAAGTGCTTCTATTTTACTGTAAGAAACTCCGCCCAAAACGGGATTACTTAAATTTTCTAACATTGTGGACGGGATATTCACAGTTTTCAGCGTTACCGTGCCTCTGAAAAGCTTGCTGGTTGCTATTCTACCAACAGTAAGAAGATTTTTCAACCAGTTGACTGAGCAATGGCCCCTGCATGCAGCGTACGTATCCTTCGGTGGCTAACTTATTAAACCAAATCACGGATCCGATCACTGTTTTCCAGTGGAATTGCAGAAGTATTATTCCCAAAATATTAAACTTACATTACATATTACATTAAAATATTTACTTGATTATAATATTTACTAGATTATAATAATCTCGAATAATTGTGATGATTTCCCCTATGCCTGTTCACTTCTAATATTAACCTCAACTCTTCTAGCGTGATTGAACTCCTTCCCTCACCACGACTGCCGTTCACCAAAGTTGCTCAAAATAAATTGACTCTACAAGATTCCAAGCAAAAAATGTTTTTTTTGTTGAGCTAAAACATTTTTAATGGCATTTTCACCTTAAGCAAAATTAAGGTACCCATCCTAAAAGATTCAGGATGCAATCCTAGGAAACTTTCCTGAAGACATCAAAGCATGAAAACACCTGTGAAACTCAGGAAAGACTTTTGACCGTCTTTTTTGTTAGTTTGGGATCACTGTACAACGGTACAGGACGGGTCTGTCTGTTCGACGATAATCTATCTTTGACGATTCAAGATTTTTGTGACAATTTTAATATGACAATTCTGAACACAGGGGAAATGATACGGATTCCTAAACTACCGGTGCAAACAAGTGAAGCAAGTGGAGGATAATATCTGTAGTGACCACCTACCGATGGTGATAGCAAGCAACTCTGATTCAAGGCCATCGGATCCAACCATTGTTTTGTATGACCGAAACATTGATTGGAAGAGCTATGCTGCCGCGTTATCGAAACCTTTTATTTTGTTTCAACAATGTTTCTATTTAAAATAAAAACACTTGAACTAAACCAATTACATACTTTCGAGAAACGCTCATTTTAGTTTAAAACATTCATTCGTCTAGTTTCAGCTAAACGTTTTGTTGTTTCAAAACGGCCTACGGAAAATGACTGAATAGGCCAACACGCATTGTATCGTCAAAAGAAATTATCAAAGATACGTTTTTTGTAATTTTTGTCATTGATGTGTCAAGTGAAGTTTGATGTGTCGTTTTCGCTGGATTGTACGGAACTTACATTGCCGCTCTACGCATAATTGTCCCATGTGTATAGGGAATCCCATAGCACATGGGACAGTTATGCGAACATTGGCAGCACAATTTCAGTAATAAAGGAACATCTCATACTATGAGTAACATGCAGGATAAAAACAGCATTGATATTCGTCCAACGTCCCAAATAATGTTCAGATATTGGTTAGGAATCATACATTTGATTTTCACTACGCAGTCTCTAAGTAGGGTTACTGTGCCCTAATTCATCTTAGCATCTCTGATCATCCCACCCATTTGAACAAATTAGTTAGAGCAGGGCTATCTCTATTCAATGCATTAGTTCAAATAGTAAGATGAAGTGTGCCTTGTACTCGACTTTTTGCTTCGCTTAAGCGCGAATAATTTACATTTTTAAAGCTAGATTTTTTATGGATCTGCTTCTTAGGAACGAAGCAAAGATGTTGATACTTATTTAAGCGCACTCCAAACACTGTAAGCCAAGTTATCATCGAAATAACGAGCTACCCTGACTAATGAGATGGATAACGGCTCGTCTACCTTAACTATAATTATTCGTTGCGTTATATTAAACTAGCTTGAATATTCTTATGCGGACTAATTGCAAATGAAAATTCTTAAAAAATCGTAAATTTATCAAAATGTACTTGTAGCAAACTGCCGCTAGAAGCATAACTGTCCCATGTGCTATGGGAATCCCTATACACATGGGACAATAATGCTCCTAGCGGCAGTAAAAGAATTAGCAAACAAATTTGATAAAACCAAAAAACATTTTGCTAAAAAACAAAAAGTAGAATTTTCCACGGCGGTTAGAATTACGCTGGCCGTTGTCCTCCTTTGCACATCTCTAGTGCCTCTAGCTACATCGATTAATGACACAGGTGAATTTTGGCGTAATTGACACCAGCATATTGGCTTCGCGACGAATTTTTCAGATTGGTATCTCAACATTGACCAAAGGAGATGTTTCTCTCAGAAAGTAATGTACAGAATTGAAAAGGCCATGTGGTTGAGAATCGCGGTGGTCTGTTTGTCAATCGTGGTAACATGCTTGTTGCACCAGCTAAAGCTGAGAATGGAAATTTTTATCAAATTTTTCATGAAATGCAAAAAATAGAAACTCACTCTTTGTACTTTTTTTCTTAGGATTGTCAAAAGATGCAGTTTTCTGACATTGTAAAAGAATAGTCAGTTACGTGATCACATAGCATATTATCGCCACTACTATCGCACCCAACAATGATGGTACAAAAAAGCAGTGTACGGTGCCTTTTTGAGGGGGTTAACCTATCGGAGAAACAAGAAAGAGATTAGCAAATCTTCTATTAGTTTTAAATCAGCTCACAGAAGAGCGATAAAACGTCTTCGTGATACCAACAACTTTCTTTCTTGATCTGATTTAGTACGATATTTGATCCAACTTACCATGTTAGTTCCAACTGGGCTCTGAAGAGAAAGCGCTGTTTCTCCAAAGTGTCACCTACTGACCATCAGGAAGACGCATAGTCAGCAGTCACTGGATTTGCGCAAGTAGGTATGATTTTTTATCAATTTCCGACTGGTTATGAAACTCTATATTATATTGGTTCCACTTGAACATTTTTTCCTGAATGCCCGATTTTTTTTTCATTCCATCCTAGATTCAAACGGCAGGAATGACAAGATCATACATTGTTTTCAGTTTTAATGTAATCCAGGACAAACGTCGAAACGTATTCCTTTATTTGCAGAACGATTTATAGCCGAAAAGATGTAGGTACCACATTTCACCAAACACATTCCAGGGAGCTGATGGCAGGAAGATTATATGATAATCTTGATATAGAGAAAATAAAGACGCTTACCTTTTTAAAGATAACTGCAATACGATTTTGTGCTTCAAAAATAACAGTTTATTTGGCAGAGCAAGTAACCGTCGAGGACTAGTAACCATCAGTTCAATCCCAAACAACGAAATGTTTGACAGATCATATAACCAAAAAAACAACACGAAAGCTGCGCGAAAGTATTTGTCAACAAATGCTAACACTGGAGAAAATTCAGCTTTTATTTTTGGATGTGCGTTACATGTTACATCGCAAATGCATGCATTCACATCGCTACGTAAACGCAGCCTAAGTGGTTTATGTAGCATTCCTACTGTGATCAGCATTGAACTACAACGGTTATCGCGAAATTGCATTTCTCGCCTTAAGAGTCCATGCGCGACAATTACTAATTTGGGAATAATTGAATAATTTTGTCATTTCCCGACCGATTATAATGATCAAAATGTCGTTGGACGCGGAATTAAATTTCTTTCGAAGTATCATTAGAACTAGGGCGTAACTTTGGAAAAATTTCGAAAAATTGGCAATTTTCATATTGTTGTCCAAAAATTACACATTATTTTTCAGAAAACAGCATCATATAGCATACCGTTAGAAAGGTCTACTTTTCTTCTTTACAAAAATGTTAAAAAATCGCAAATAGGCTAGAAAATGACAGCACAGCTATTTTTTATTTTAGAAAGTACCAAAAATGAATTTTTTGCTATAAATCAACAATTGGGAGGTATACAAGATTTCTCAAACAATTTTTTGTATTGCATTTGATGCGGCCTACAACCTATACTAGGTCTCTTGAAATGTTCAAAATCACTGTAGCACCGTGCAATTGATGCTTTATTCATGCATATGTCATATGCGTTTTGGTACAGAACATTGATGCTTTATTTGTACGGAAACCGAACAGATGTTCAATATGTGTGCCTTCATTTCATTTTTGCGCAATCGGACAGGAAATATTCTCAACAATCCCGTACATGATACGATTGCCACATTTACCAGAGTGTATGTAAGGAGAGTGAAGACAACTGTCATGATTATCTGTCAGTGATATTCCAAACGAACAAACGACCTGTCAAAATGCGTGAATTTGACTCGTTTGGAATGACACTGACAAATAATAAATTGTTCCAATTTTGACAGTATCGTCACTCTCCTTTTATGCACTCAGGTATTTACGTCGGTTTTAATAAAGCAAAATCAGCAATGCTACATAGCGATACTTTCCGAGCCGCAGCTCGACTGGAAACATATTTGCTGCTCTCTTTATTTACTATTACTGATCAGCTGTTCACACATTTTCCAAAGAACTGCTGATCTGTGAACAAAAGTCGCAGCAAATCTCGACAAACATATGATCACGACTTAAAAGCCAAAGTTCTCTTGAAAGCAAATTCCGGACAAACCGTTACTCGCCAATCACAGATGGTGGTAGTAAACAAAAGAGAAAAGTTTTCTCTTTCATTAACTGCTATGAGCTGTGTTTAGCCACTAACGGTTTGTCCGGAATTTCCTTTCAAAAAGAATTTTGACAGTTGGCTTTTAAGCCGTAATCATATGTTTGTCGAGAAATGTCATTCCGGTTGAGTTGGGGCTCGAAAAGTAACGCTATGTAACACTGCTTGTTATACTCAATACACGGTCAAAAAAAATGTGGACGAACACGGTCAGGCGATTTAAACAGTTTGACGTTTGACTCAACTCGCCAGTGCTAATTGCCCCTAGGAACAAATGCAATTTGCGAATGCGATTTAAAAGCAATTTCAATACTTAGACAAATTTTCTGGCGGCAGAAATGGACTTGGTTGTTTTTCGCGTTTTTCCAACATGTCGGTTCATGTTTGGCTTAAGCTGAAAATTGTTTTTTCAACAATTGGCGCAATCTCGCTTGTATTTTGTTTGTCTAGTGCACTTCATTTAGCCAACGAATGTGGGAAATTGTGGAATCGTGTGTAAGTATAGAGGAACAAGATCTCTGACCTAAAGTTTTAATGAAAGTCAGATTGTGGTAAGTTTTGATGTGCAATACCAATTTCACCATTGATTCTTCCTTAATTTGGTGGTGATTACCTAGTATACTGATAAGTTTATGTGAGTTGATAATGAATCCGAAAATAAGTATTATTTGTAATTTTCATATTAGGCAATTAAGGGCGATTAAATAACGCGTTCCCTGGGCGAATTGGAGGCGATTTAAGGGCGGGTAGAGCGGCAAAAAAATGACGGCAGCAAATCGCCCAAATGTTGCAATTGAAATAGCCCCCTAATTGCCAGCAATTTGCTGGCAAATTGAAGGGCAATTAGCGCATCCGATTTGGCAAATAGCCCCCCATTAGCCAGAAACTTGCCCTTTTTGAATGGGATGCTGTGCGTTTGTACATTTCGTTTCTTTACTTTTTTGTACGGTTGAAATTTATCGTTTATTAAATATTGCGCATTGAAAATGAAGTGAAAACTAAAGTTTTGGACATAATGCTAAATGAAAAGGATGCAACAATTAGAAATTTGGCGAAGTGCTAGAGTGAAAAATCCATCATAAAAAGCTTGGAGGCACTATTTTGTACATAAACTGCGAGGAATAGACTTTTCTACGGCTCATGTACGTACACGTCACATGACACAAATACTACATCACTAGCTGGTGGAAAATAATAAACAAAGCCGGCAAAGGCAAATAAGATTGTTTTCAACCAGGAAGCTGCAGAAGTGTTCGTGAGACCGGGCGACAAGAACTCAATAGGCAGAAAAAAATTGAGATCTTCCGACCTGAAAGAGAACCAGAGTGGTATTTCTAATTAAGGAGAATAAATCAATATCTTATCATGGTTTGGCCATTACAGCGGGAAATAATGTCACAATCGCCAAACTGATCATGACACAGAATAACCTTAAAACTTCTAAAAACAGAAAATAGTCAAAAGAAGTGCAGAACAAAAGCAACGTTCTGTAACAAGGGTCCGAAAATTGTATTCACGGGATATTTTTCTTCTAGGTCCACAATATACATACTACCGTCGTAGGGGCGGATGTAAACGATGCGGAGAGTTAGATTCAAGTGGAGAAATTTAGTCGAAACGTGCTGATACGGCAAGCAATGTGTTTCTACGGTTTGCGGTCTATCATTTTTAACACTACCGGAACTATATACGCGGAAATCTATCGATCTGAGTATCTGCAGAGGAGGTTGTTGCCTTTATATGAGTAGTATACCCGGTCAAACCATTCGGAATTTAATTTGATTCGGAATCCTGAATAGAGTCCGAAACCGACTAAGTCGGAATCGGTTGTTGCATTTGAAATGGAATGCATACTGACTCCATTCAGAAATCCGAACCGGTCCAGGGATGGGTTTAACTGGGTAGTGGTCCCTAACAGTTTTTCCCGGATTTAGCATCGACACGCTACGCTAACACAACTCTCAATTTGCTCATCAAAAAGAGTGTAGACAAAGACTTTGAGAAATACATCAATCCACCAAAATGCACTCAGCCTCGGTCTGTTAAACGTTACGGGGGTATTGTGAAATAGTCTTCAAAAAGACTGATAAATATGCAGGAGTTCAATTAAAATTAAAGCTTCCATAAATGTAAAATAATAGTTATTTCATTTGGTCACCACAATGGTCAAGCTCAATCTCGTACAACAAAGCATCAAACGATTGTTTGAATGAAACAAGACAAATTGGCAGCAACCGAAAGACATTTTCTTGCAGCCGCAAGCTTTCAATAGATACTGAGCAAAATAGACATTGTCTTTGACGGAAAACATCTATTGAGTCAATCTCCACTTCTTCGTTTTCACATTTCAATTAAAACGTTCGTATTTCCTACTTGCCTCTACTACAAATGGAAACGCAGAATATGAAGATAGAATCATTTCCCTCAGCCTGGCGGGATTCGACAGGAAATAAGAAAACGATTTAATGACGCCTACCAGGCGGAGCACCAAACAAACAGTAATAAAACGTCCTTTCGCGGTTCCTGTCCCCTCCTCCTCTGGCTTCCGCGAATTTTCCTGCGGTCGCTGACATTGAGATACATATCTTGACGAGCACGGATCCCTGTCTCGTTATCTTCAATAGTACTCTACGGCCAAAGGCTAGAACGAGGAGGACACGGTTCTCAAGTGGTTTGGTTGTCACGTCTGCCAACTCGTCGTGGGACGATGAGATTTGCGTACGCTTTTTTTTAATTAAGCACGCGTTGTCCTGAAACAGGAATTATATAGTATAAACAAAACGACGCGACAGAGAAGTACCAGCAAGCACTTCATACTAAGCGGCCGGGTGGTGACATTGTTGGCGGCCAGACGGGACTTTTGGCGAGACTTGCTGCTACCCTTTGGTGAGGTGGATTATGTAAAATTACTGCTACCGAAGGCGTTGGAATTAACGAAGGGGAAATGTGAAAGGCGATATGCATCGAGTGCTGTGTAAACGAATTTGTCTGACGTTTTGTTTTTATCGTGGGCGACTTGCAACCAGCTAGACTAAATTGTTTTTTTTATTTGTAAAGTTTTGGTATTTTTTACAACAGTGCATAGCAATAACGGAACACATTTTTTGTATGAGAGAGGAGACAATGACAGTAATTGGCTACACGGAGCAAACTACCGCGTGATTATCGGTATAGTATATATTAGTCAACCTCTAGGGCGAGATATGCGAAGACGCCATATTGAGCTAGCGAAACTGTCAAATTTTTGAGCCAGCCATTATTTGGTTGCACTGCCAGCTTTAAACAATGGAATGAAAGGTTCCCAATTTGTCTGTTTTTTCCTCCGCACATCTCTGACTATGAGGATAACTAGTATATATTCATAAATGGATGATATATAGGTACGTTAGAAAAAGATTGCTCGAATCGATCGATAAAGTTACATTTTGTCACAATGGCTCGTGGAACATACAAACAGGTTCATAAATATTAGCACATACCTACTGAACACCTTCGCAATATTTCCGTTTTTCAGACCAGTGCAACAAAATTACCACCTAGGCCAATTTATGATCTATCCATGTGTTTGCAGTAAAAAGCAGAACTCAGGTGAGCAAGCATACAACTATAACAGAAAACAAAACACAACCACATCTGCCTAGCTTCCCAGGCAAGAAACCAAACTTTTCCATAAAATGTCTCCAGCGTATCGCACGATGCGATAACTTTGTCTATATTTCTTCGACCTCGACATTGGCGGAGTGTCACAGGATGACAAGGCCGGCGACGAAGCTACCGACAAAATTCCTCCGGGGACGGATGCCGACAAGTGAAATTTGTGCAAATTATTCCCACTCCGATGCTGGCGAACGCGGAGGCAACTGCACCAAGTGTTGCCCTCTGGTGGTGGATACTATCCGAAGAATGCAATTGACATGTGTAAACCTTGCCTCGTCTGTCGTTATACGCTTCCGTGTCCCGACCCCGACAGCCTGAGCCTGGATTCTGAGTCGGTCTCTCGCCTTGAGTGCATTGTTTTCGAAATAGCGCTTGGAGCTTGGATAAAATATGGATCCCAACTGGCGTTTCTTCCTCTCTGGTTCGATGCTATGTGACTGCAATGCAGCGCACCGAGCCGAAACAATGCATCGGAGAGACATACGGGCTGACTTGACGAAGGGAAAGATAAATTTTGCACGCAAGCTTTTGACGTGTAGGTAAGCTGCTGTAGCTGGCAGCGCTCGTAGTCGAATTAATTACTAAAATTGATTGAATACCGAGATGTGATATTCGTCCGGATTACACACACAAACACGATCCGGAAAAACCACGAGGGTGACATAAAATTATTTTTAAGTGTGGGAAAATTAAACTTGGGTGAAAGAGACTATTATCATAAAATAACAATCTATTGATTCGTTTTAAACATTTCTCGACGGAAATCGGATTCCCACAATTTTTTTATGCCAGTTTTTCACCTACCAGGAGTACAACATAGGCCAACAAAACCACCCCGCGGGTGCATATCTATTCAGGTTAGTTTATACATTATTAAAAAATTGAATCCGTGCATTACTACCTCAGTGAATAAAATAAAAAATAATTTTGACTGTGGCATAATTTTTACCCAACGCAATTGACTTCCAGCACGGAATGTCTCACCCAAATGATTTAATATCACATACTTTTCCGTTAGCGTGTAATCTTTATTGATGAAATCAGTTTTCTCACATATTTTACCATACTTTCTCGTTTAAGTTTGCCCAAGTTTATAGAATTGCGAAATACCCTTCACAAGATGGAATGTGTTATCTCTGAATATATGTTCCAGACATAACCTCTTTCCCAAAACCATCGATAGTGGGAACACCTATGTAACTTTACATAGTAGGTACTGTCCCTTAAAGAGTGCTATCTTACCCACTCGAAATAGCCTTGGGCGACTGTTCATATGCAATCAGAAATCACCGACTGGAATAGGAAAGCAGAATGCACCACATTACATCATCCCCTTGATATCTGTGCACGGTGCCAGCAGACATTCCTTTCCTGGCATGAGTATGTTGACTGCAAGTGACTCGGAATAGTTTTAGCACCCGTACCCAATTGTCTTTGTGACTACTGGCCCACCAGGAAACATACAATGATATGGCTTCCCAACACACTTGCTTGGCAACTGAACAGGTCAGCCATTGGTTTCGAATGTCCTGTAACGTTTTGTGCTGGGAGAATGACTACTCTTGATGATAACATATGAATTGTATATTTTTTGCTTGAAGCCTTCCGACTTCCTTTCCGTTATTGATGATTTATGGGAGGTTGCATCACTTAGTACAGTGCAAACAGTTTATATAGTTACCTTGTTTCATTGTTCATAACAAAATTTACGTAAAATATTCAGTTTGCAATAACAGTCTTTTAAATACAATTCAGCCCATTTCCCGTGATAGGTAATTTATAAAACTTAACTCACCTCCGGTATATCGTCCGGGACCTTCCCCATCCAAGAAAGGGACAGGATCGAGCAATCGCATTTCGTGTTGCTGCTTTTTTCAAAGTGTAAATGCATCTTCGTGGGCACGGAATATAGCTCTTCCTAGTTTGAAACTACACCGATTTACCTAATTCTTCTACCGATATAGCTAAAAGATAAACAAGGACGACACTGCACTCACTGTTTCCTTGCTATTGGCTACAACCCGCTGCACACGTTTAGACACACGAGTTTTCCACTCGCCGTCCTGATCGTATATCATTTCCACTCTCGCCACGGCTCACTCAAATTTGCGTATCATTTCTGCATACAATTTATGCTTGGTTGCGCTGGTTTTCCAAGCTTCCAAAGCCATATAACACAATCACTAAGGAAAACCACACAGCGCAGGCACTATCTCATGTTTTTCCAGTAGCTCGAATCCTCCTCCGCCCGCCACCTGTTGATAGAGGAAAGAACAGAGGAAATAAATTATATTCCGATTGTAGCTGGACAGTCACGTTCAGGTAGGATATTTTCATCGTGGAAACCGTGTGGAGAAAATTAAATCATAATCCTTGAGACATCTTGTTTGTCGATACTCACCGGTTTATCTAGTATTTTTTTTAAATTTATCCGGACAGGATTTAATAAATCTATTAAAAAGGTGTTACCAAACGCCTCAACGCAATAGAAAGTCAATATTACTAACAATTTAATAGTAGATTCCGTAAAACTCTATCCGTCCACAAACCAGCAACCGTCACTAAACTAACAGATTTGTTTGCGTGAATCTCTAGCCCAGGCACAAAATCAACAATCCTCTGGCACAGGATGAGCACAGCCTACTGAATACATACTGATGGTATAAAAAATGGCGCAACTATCGTCATGGGTGGGAAACGAGCAAGTGCAATGAAAGCAATTTGTTAGTGCTGCTGGTAACGGTGCAGTGCACTACTGCATGTACCTAGATACTGACGAGAATTATTTATCATTGACCAACGGGAGGGCAACTAATAGGGGCGAACGTCTTTGCACGCGCCAGCTCTTCTTGTCAGTCAAATGTTGTTTGTTTCGTTAGTGTTCCACCCACGAGAGCCTATGCATGATAGAGGTTGATGATCCACCTGAACCATGTTCGAAGGAGAGAAATCATGAAAATTATGGTAAGAAATTCACTTTGCTACTTAGCATTCTGTTATTTTAGTTTATTTTCTTGCTGTTTTCCATTTGCTGGTTCCACGAAAGCCTGTTAATTACTTGATTCGGAGATTGATGTATAAACAATAAACACACGCTCCCGTGTTTAACTCAAAGTGTGGTAACGCATCAAATTTGACCTAATATTAGGACTAAAATCCCCTCCCCATCCTTTTTCAGCTCATCTAACGAGATCATCACGATAATATTAACCCTCGATGAAAAATCGACGAAGGGTTTCCCATGATTTCCTGTTACCCGAAACTTCGCGTTTCAAAGGGATGTTATTTAGTTTTGAAACTCTGCGGCTAAACGGTAAAGAGATTTGAGCCAACGCTGGATGTTGGCAATTACAGTATGTCCCAGGAAAAAGACGAATATTTTAACAGTTCAAGTTTGGGTAGGTTAAAATATTATACATATTTACTGTTTGCAGATTTGATGCAATCTGCATATACTGTATTTTAATGAGATGTAAACAAATCAAAAATGTTTGTGATATTAAGATTATGGTATTTAATCTCTGCCAATTCAGAATCGGTATTCTTGTTGTTGTCCGATACAATGCTGCTAGTAGTCGACTTTAGAATCTGTTGACAGAAATTTGTTTACAAAGAGTTTCCCTTGAAATAATGTGCAAAAATTTTATAAATGACGTGATGTAAGGAATATAAGACACTCATACTCGGGTATAAGGGTCGCAAAGTATTAGAAAATGGTAAGACCGCCATAAGTGCGATTCTCGAACGTTTCAAGAAACGATAATCTGTTTCCCGGAAGGTACCATCAAGGTGTTACAGCGGTACGGTGGATCAGAAAATGTGTACGCACGAGCCTCTGTACAAGATGGCGCCAGTATTCGATCAGCCTCTAAACAATTCAAGGTTCCGTTCGAAACATTACGTGCTCGTGAGAAAGAAAATACCCCGTAATCAATGAAAACGCGTCAGAGTTAACAATATACTAAATTGAGGTATTGTTGAAGTAAATAATCGAAAAAAACCGATTTAATCCACCTAGCAGTGAGATGAGACATTTCTTACACATTCACACACTATTGGATTAGTTTGCAGAACTCACGAGAAGTAAGCACCCAACTAGAGGTGGGATGAAAACAGTTTCTAGTCTTGCACGAATAAAATCTCGAATAAACTGAATAAATTATAGAAATCAACAAAACGACCGAAATAAAAAAGTAAAGCAAAAAATGAAACAATAGGTTTTTAAATTCATAAAATGAGTAGAAAAATTAATGAACATCAAAATTATAATATACACGAATCAAATTAGATTAGGCTATTACATAAAAATTAAGATTAAATTTAAAAATAGTTATAAGATTAATAGAATAAATTAACTCATACTCACAAATTGAATGAAATAAAACGAATGACTGAACATGAAATGCATAAAATTAAAGATATGAATAAAATGAATCAAATGGATCAAATGAATCAAATAAATCAAATAAATCAAATGTATCAAACGAATCAAATGAATCAAATGAATCAAATGAATCAAATGAATCAAATGAATCAAATGATTCAAATGAATCAAATGATTCAAATGAATCAAATGAATCAAATGAATCAAATGAATCAAATGAATCAAATGAATCAAATGAATCAAATGAATCAAATGAATCAAATGAATCAAATGAATCAAATGAATCAAATGAAACAAATGAATCAAATGAATCAAATGAATCAAATGAATCAAATGAATTAAATGACTCAAATGACTCAAATGACTCAAATGACTCAAATGAATCAAATGAATCAAATGAATCAAATGAATCAAATGAATCATATGAATCAAATGAATCAAATGAATCACACGAATCAAATGAATGAAATGAATGAAATGAATGAAATGAATGAAATGAATCAAATGAATCAAATGAATCAAATGAATCACATGAATCAAATAAATCAAATAAATCAAATAAATCAAATAAATCAAATAAATCAAATAAATCAAATAAATCAAATAAATCAAATGAATTAAATGAATCAAATTGATTTAATTCATCCAGTGAATACAATGAATCAAATTAATGAAATGGATCAAATGAATAAAAAGAATGGATGAACAAAATGAATAAAGTAAAAAATAAATGAAATGCATAAATAAAACAAACGAATCAAATAAATAAAATGAAGTGATAAAATAAATAAAAAGAAGAAAATGAGCAGAATTTAATGCATTGATTAAGACGAAAAATTGAACAATGGTAAAAGGTTATAAATTAATATAAAGAAATAAATTGAATCAAATAAATTATTTCGATGGAATGATTAAAACTGAAAAAGTAGTCAGATTATTAAAATGAAGAAACTGAACAAAATGAATAAACTGGAAAAAATGAATAAAATGCATACAATGAAAACAATGAATAAAATAAGTTAAATGAAAGATATGAGTAAAATGCACAAAAAGAGTAAACTGATCAGAGTGAATCCAAAGAATGAAACGAATAAAATAAGTAAAATGAACGCAGATGAACAAAACGAATAAAAAGATGCGGAATGAAATAATTAATTAAAAAGAAATGGTCATATATTTGAAGCTAAAAATATTTTTGAATAAAAACAATGAATAAACCGGATTGTACGAATTTGAGAACCATTGCATCAGAAAGTTTTGAAATGTTTTTGAAAATCTCATCTTCTGAGAAAAGGCTAATAAATATGCAATGGACTTTCTAGAGCTTCCATCTTTTTCTGGTTTTATTCTTTTGTTTTCATGCTTTTTTACTTGACGGCTTCGTTTTAAGATTATCTGGTTTTTCTACTTTATTGTTGGACCTTAATTAGTTTTCAGGAACCTGGAACGTTCAATTTGCTTTGGAATTCGAAGTTTACTTTTTGGTCACATTCCCGAAAAAAGATTTATGTACAGATAAAATTTACAGATCCAGTATTTTAACGCGCAATTGAATATAGTAAAGTGAGACAAGGTCACATGTGCTTTCAAGTCCCTTGAACAGAGAACGACAGGGAGAATGCGATTCGTGAATGAGACAGGTAGATATTTCAAAGTTTTTATTTGCATTGAAGTAAATGTTGTGAAATGTCTAGGTTATGTCGATAGTACAAAAGCCGTGCATTCAGTTGATTGCAGACTGCTTTCGATTCATCCTTATAGCTTTCATATTGTTTCGTTCAAAATTCTCGTGCAGGAAATATGGATCAAAAAGTCCTATGCAGACCAATACTGTGAAAAAGAAATGGTTCAAACTACTCAGTATATCCAGATATAGACGACGATAAGTTAGAAGGCACATTGTAGTTGCATCCCCCATCGAGAGTGGGTACTTTGGGAGACTTCTTTTCCTGGATCTAATTTGTGGATATTTTTGGTCTTTGATCCGTTATTTTTCATGAAAGTTCGTACCAATACAACTAATGTGCAGCTGATACAACTCATGGTTCATTCGCCTGCGCCACGTTCCGTCTTCCATCTGCACGCCACCATAGATGGTACGCAAAACCTTTCGTTCGAAAACTCCAAGGGCGCGTTGGTCCTCCACGAGCATAGTCCAGGTCTCGTGGCCGTAGAGGACTACCGATCTAATCAGCGTCTTGTAGATAATCAACTTCGTGCGCCGGCGAATTTTGTTCGACCGGAGCGTCCTCCGGAGTCCAAAGTAGGCACGATTTCCCGCCAAGATCCGTCTCTGAATTTCTCTGCTGTTATCATTGTCGTCGGTTACCAGTGAACCCAAATACATGAATTCGTCGACCATCTCGATTTCCTCACCGTCAATCCGAACTCGGGTGGGAGGTTCACACTGTCGTCTTTAGAACCTCTCATGTATTTTGTCTTCGAAACGTTGGTGGCAAGTCCAATCCTTCTGGCTTCAGCTTTCAGTCTTTGAACATATATTTCATTCAAAATTCAATAGAGATACGAATAGTTTAAATATTTCACGTGGAATGTCTCTTTTGAAAATTTTCATCGTCAAACTTTCATATTACCCAGTTAAGCCAAATATTTTTCTGATATAGCCATGAATTTCCTTAATTATAGTGTAGATACAGGCTTTGAATAGAATTGAATTAAAGTTGAGTTGATATAGCAGCAGACAAGACATAGTTTTGTTTTCTCAAACCTTCGCAATTACAATTAATAAATATTTCAGATTGGCAGAAGATCTTATCACACAACTTAGAAATGGATACAGAAATAGTTAGATAGATGCGATAGAAGAGAGACAGAGAGAGCAAAAGAGAGAGAGAGAGAGAGGGAGAGAGAGATGGAGGAGGGGGGGGGGCGTGTGAGGAATGGCAAATGATGGTTAATGCAGTGACATTATTTTTATAGGTATATTATTTTGATATTTTGATTCTTACATTCTTATCATAAATAATGTAAGTAGTAATTTTTGCGCCATAACCAGTATAACCTAAATCTTGCAAAAGAGCTAATTTTTCGCTAGATTTTTGGGCTTGTTACAGTTGCTTTCGGTGACGCCACAAGTATAATTATATTAGAAATCTTTTATCTCACTACTAGGTGAATTACTTGTTGATCTGTGTATTGATATACCGCCCAACATATACCTCATGATTGAACGCAATGCCTAATCCAAGGAATAAATACTAGAACTCACTGTTTCTTTATCAACACATTATTTTGTCTTTGAAGTGAACTTATATATTGATTTTTGAGAAATAGTTAATTTATTATAAAGGTAATTCACAAAATGTTCTCAACATCGAATTCCTTGAATCACGTAGATGTGTTTTCATACCCCGATATTCAAAATCGGTTTAGTTTTGCTCCTAAAACACCAGTAAAGCAATACTCTGTATGAAACAATCTCATTTTTAGTTAGGGGAAATTGGTAAGCGTGGACTAAAAATACAAAATGTTCAATATCTCCGCTGCTCGTGCACGGATTTAGACAATCTATAGCTAGTTAGAAAGGTATTTTTACAAGCTTTCTATTTATATGCAGTTTGTGGGACGAAATTGTATTGTTTGAAAGTTATTTGCAAAAAACCTGCCGTGTTTTGACAAAATCGCCCATATCTCAGAAAGTAAACAACATATCGAAAATCAAAAATAATAGTGTCAAATGGCAACGTTAGGCCTTTCATTTGAAACTAATTTCATTAAGATCGGTTCAGCCATTGCTGAGATAATTACATGACATTTTGTACATACATACATACACACATACACACACACACACACATACAGACATTGTCTCAATTTGTCGAGCTGAGTCGATTGGTATATGAGACTCGGCCCTCCGGGCCTCGGAAAAAGTTTTCAAAGTTTGAGCGAATCCTATACATTTCTTTTGTAAGAAATGTAAAAACATGATTGAAAACGAGAAGGAAAAAGAATCAAAATAAAAACTCCGAAGCGCAAACATGATCGTCGCACAGCTAAGCAATCACGTTAGCCGGAATGCACAACTTCACTTCCACACTCTGCCGACGACGAGGACACCGAACAAAAGATTTGCAGGGCCGGCGGAATGCGTGGGTAGTATAAGTACTACTACCCACTCGAAAATTACAATCAGAAAAAAAAACCGACTCGGAATAGTGGTGAGGTATTTCCGTCGGAGGTAAATTGATTTTTTTTTTCTATCACGGACGTCAACAGCAAGGTAGTGACTGCACAAAACATTAACACTCCTTCCCGTCATGTACGGAAAGCAAGACCTATAGTTTGGATCCACGCATCCGAAGCGAGGGTCCGGATCTAGACACAGGGATGGGCTAGATCCAGGGCCTGGTCCATTTCCGGGTACTGATCCAGATTCGGGAGGTCCAAATTTAGGAACTGGTCCGGATCGGGAGCTGTGTCGGATCCGGAAACTAGGTCGTCGGGATTTCGGCTGGTTTGACTCAATACTAATACTATTATAGAAATCGATTAAATTGTCCTACATAAGAACAGAGCCGAAGTTGACACATACTGAAAAAGTGTTTGGTTGTGTGATGCACATACATGAACAGCTACCAAAATTCGCCATTCCACCGTTGCGGTAATATGACGTCGCTGTTGTGCTATCTTATGACAAGCGCCATTTAGCACATTTCGAGAAAAACGATTTTTAAAGTTTGAGATTGAATATGTTGAAACTTATAAATGGTATAAACATTCCAAAGAAGACAATTAATGCTTCTATCTATTCTTCATCAATCTCTCAAATATTACGAAGATCGCTTGACTATGTTGCGAGTTTTTACTATGAATGTAAACAAAAGTCGCACTCACACGTGTCATAGGCGTGTATTGATGACAAAATTTGTATAACGTGTCATAATCGTGCATGAAAAATTTTCCGTAGAAAAAAAATCATCAATTTTTAACTTTTATTCATATCTTTGCGTTCATATGGGCTATAAACAATCGGTGAAATGCATTTTGAAGGGAATGAGTCAGGGCATCTAGAAAAAATAGTTATTTTTAGTTACAGTGTTGCCAAATATCCTTTATTTCCAATTTAAAACTAAAACTGTGTTTTTCTCACAACTCGTGTAATATTCTTTTGAAAATGTTTATGTCATTGTGTTCCTCAGACATTTTCACGCATAAAAACATCTAAAACTGCAATATAACTTGAGCAAATCCCTAGATACAGTGATTTTAAGCAAAAAACTCACAATTTCTCATGACGTTTCTCGCAATATCTAAGTAACCAAGTAGAATTTCAAAATTCTGAAAACGCCACTTTGTAGAGATTTTTCAAACAAGTAATGTGGCATATCTAACTCAGTTTACCCCAAAATGGCGTTTGTTATAAGATAGCACAACAGCGACGATGAGTTTAATACAGTAAAGCGCAATTGCGCGATCTGTTACCAAAAAGGCAATAGAATATTACCCAAAAGTAATATAGACATGTCCATCGGATTTTGGGTGTAGTATTAAACAAACACATTTTTCTGAGCCGTCGGATATACAGCCCTGTTAACAAAGAATGTTTCCGAATAGACACCAGATATTATCAGGGAATTTTCATTTTTACTGGCACACGCTGTATCTGAACATTCGTCAGTACGATGAGAAATCACTTCGAATCTTACTACCCATTCGGGAAAAGGTGTTCCGCCAGCCCTGATGATTTGCAAGTACAAGACCAGACGCAGATACCGAAAAAATATGTTTTTGCAACATTTCCTTTCGCGTTTTCATGATTTTCACCTCATTTTCTTACCTAAATGACGGATCAGTGGATTGCATTTATTATTTGTGTTATTAATTTTTAAACGATCTGCAGTAAAAATAAAAGTTGAACCACTGATTTTCTACGCGACTACATTGTTTTACTTAACCCCGAATATAGTGACCCCCAAATTTTAAAGACATCGAAAAAAGTAGCTTCACCTTATTGGATTCAGCTAGAAAAATACTTATCCAGACCCAAAGTCATTATAACCAGAATGTTTCCAGGTGTATAACCTTCCCAACGAGTGCTTGTTTGTCAAAATCAGTGCAAAAGTACCATCGCACAAGCTCGCCAAAAAAACTTGACCCCACTCTACTCAATGTTTAAATTACTTTCAATATAAACGATGTTGTCTCATTCTCACGATAAAATTTTGCACTATATAAGTCTTTTCTATTATTTTAAATAATGAGTAGAATGGTTCAAAATTCATTAAAATAAAAAAAAAAACTTTTTAATGGTCGAGGAGTTTTGCTATCTTTCAAAAAATTAAAGGAAACCAAATAAAAAAAATTATCGGAGACACTGAGCCATGGAAACATTTTCAAAATTAGTGTGATATTTTTCACATTTTTAGTGTGACACACTGTACGTGGCGAAGTGATGATTTTCCGTGTTGGGAAAAACCATCCTTACCACTTTTCGGGCGCTCCCCTGCGAAAGCCTTTCCGTGTTTAATGAAGGCGTGTGCGCGGGGGAGTGCGGAGTGAAAATGTATTTCTTTATTGGCCTAAAAATACAGAATTGATTGTTCGAGGCTGTGCAAAAGACGGAGTCGTTTCGCTTGAATGGTCAGACGATTCTGCAATTGAGTAGAAACTTATTGCGCATTGTCGTGGGTAATGATTTTGGCTAACCTTGAGTAAAATGACAAATGGCACTGGGACGGTTAGGATTATTGTTTGATTTCGGCAGATTCATATTTATTACAATTTTAGGTGTATATTTCGGAAGAAAGAACAGTTTCCTTTTGGTTGAACTAAATTGCATTAGGGATATATAAACACCAAAAACTTATATGTCCGTCAAGAGATTTTCCTAGATGCAAGCTGTTATGTTACAATCGCATAGCTCTCAAATAAGTCTAATTTTCTTGAAGCGTTTACCCAAAATTATCACACCTATTTAAGAGCTGTAAAGCGATAAAAAAAACTTCGACGAAACATGAATGATGTGCTCAACTCGATAAAGCGCACCAAAAAACCGAAATTCGCCATTCATACTACGTGGAATTGAAAATTGTTTGAGGCACTTTTTCCCATTCCCCAACCGATGACATGAAAAGCCAATTGAACTTTTCCTTGGAAGTAACTAGGTGAGCGCCTAGCCTCCGTTGTTTACCTCGTTCAATGCATCCTTTATGTGCCGAGCGCGCAGGGTTTCCCTCCTTCATTGTTAGTTATACTTGGTACAGGCACAAAGTCCCGACTCAGGTCCAATGATGGTTGATGTATGTACTTTTATTTGCCCGGCGGCCCGACACCGAGCAGCTTCAATTCAATCTCCATTGGGAGCAGCCGATGGGAGGATGGTAAGAGATAATAGTGGTACTTCGACCGAAAGAATGGCTATCGAGTAAATTCTGTGCTACTGGTGCTGTTATTTTCAGAAGAGTTGGTGTAAGCGATAGTAATGGTAAGTACGATAAATAACGGGGTGGTTAAAGCTATCGTTATCTTTTCGAAACATGAACGAATCTACGGTTCCGCCGGTGCAATTGTTCGTTTCGGTTCGGAATGGCTTGCTTGGTTGAGAATAACGATGACACTCAAAACTGGACGGTCTGCGGTTGACGAATTCAAGAGTAATTAAAAGGTCCTCACAAAACTGTTTTAAATGCACTATAACATTGCACTCCATTTTCATCCATGTTTTACCGTGCTGGCCATCGAATCAACGAAACCTGAACACTCTCCTCTCTATTTTCAGTCACTTAAAAGCTATCGCCCTAATCTGGTATCCCCTAGTTTCCTTTCATCGTCATTCGAAAAAAAAAGTAGATAGTGCGGTGACACCAGTCGTTTTCCGTGTCCACGTTCCTACGGGAGTCTCAAATATCAAGTTGTTCATCTTGACATGGAAAGGAAACTGTATAGACTGAATACATTAATGATGAAAAGTGAATTTTTGCCAAAGTGCCACACCAGCACATCGTCACTCCGGTCCGGTGTCTACGATCCCGAGCAACGTCCCATAGAATCATGCACTTAGGACGGGACCGAATGAATGAAAATGACTACACCGATAGACACGCAGCGGATGCTGGTCGGTGGTAATGACTATGGCGACTATGTAAAGGACTGCCATCGTAGACACACTACTCAGATGTACGATGTTGATGGCTTGGGTCATTGAACTGGAAACCATACCATAGCCGTGGGAGTGGAAAATGTCAATATTATGTAATTTGTTTACGAATGTTTATGTACCTACCAAATTGACTAGAAAAATCGATAGGACATTTTGTAAGGATTCTTCAGTGTCTTTTCTTGGATAGGGCTTCCCATTACATGTGCGCCATGAACGGAATCCCCAAAACGAGCACAATTAGTTATCGAACGGCGAAAGGCGAACAGAACGATGGCGACAACGCAAATCTTGACAAAGATCCAAGATTTTGTGTAGCATCTAACCGGGGGTTCTCAGCACGTATTATCGAACGTTTATGTGATATCTATAGGCACACGATATGCGACGACACTTATTAAACTAATAGGGAGTTGTTAATCTTATTGTATCACACAGTAGGTACATTTTTCACGTCAGGCATTATTCGTTTCTTGAGAAAAAGCTATTGGTCTCGATTGATGCACATTTCATATCATGCTAAGTGAATAATGAAATAGTTTGACAAATATTTGTATTTGTATTTGTATTTTAATTTATCATCTGACACGTAATCTTAATGAATATGTTAAAATATCAAAACTTAAACTTAGATTAATCTAGAGCTACCAATTCTATTTGCAAACCGACTAGAATTTTCTCCAAAATCGAACAAATCCTCTACTAAAGCGAACATGCGGATACACGATGTGAGCGGTTCATTGTATCCGAATGATGTTCTGTGGAATCTTGGATGCAACAGCGTTGTATTACGAGACGATCTGGATGGTGTTCGAAAGTCCATTAATGACAATAGATGCGGTGCGTCAATTTCTCCATTCAGCAACTTTCCAACGAATAATGCTTGTTGGGTCTTCCTACGTCGTTGCAGCGTGTCAAGTCCTAATAATCGACATAGATCAGGATACGGAGGCAGATTCAAAGGATCACGCCATGGCAGGTTTTTCAACGCTAAACGAATGAATCGTTTCTGTATGCGTTCAACCCTCAGGCACCAAGACGTCTGATGTGGACACCAAACAACAGAGGCTGTTTCCAGTATAGGACGGACTAAAGAACAGTAAAGTGCTTTCAGGCAATACGGATCGGAAAAATCTTTCGCAACCTTAGCGATAAACCCTAACTGACGAGTGGCTTTTGAAATAACGGCTGACCGAATGCCTCGAATGATAACTTAGAATCCAACAGCACGCCTAGATCCTGAACTTGCTCGACTCTGGTCAGTGAAACACCGTCAATGCGGTAGTCGAATACAATCAGTGTTGCAATACGATGGAATGTAATCACCACACATTTGCGGATACGTACAACTAATTTGTTCTTCTGACACCATAAAACGAACAAATCCAGTAGTGCTTGAAGACGTTCGCAGTCCTCGATCGAATGTACAACAAAATATAGTTTTAGATCATCAGCATAAACTAGCTTACAGCCGCCCCGCAGGAACAGTGTTACATCGTTGAAGAACAGAATAAACAACATGGGACCGAGGTTACTACGAGTTCAGCCAAGCCACCAATTGTACCGAAGCTCCGAGACGCGACAGTTTGCAAAGAAGTATTCGATGGTCGATTTTGTCAAAAGCAGCTTTCAAGTCAGTGTAAAATGCGTCAATCTGAGATCTGTTTTCAATCTGTGTGATGCATGTCGAGGTGAACTCCAATAAATTTGTCGAGACAGATCTTCCAGGCATGAAACCATGTTGTTCGAATGAAATGTAATTACGAGTGCTTTGTTGAATCATGGCGCTTACTATGATTTCAAATATCTTTGCAGCAGCAGACAGGCTAGTTATACCACGATAATTCCTCATGTTTCGTCGATTTCCGTTTTTGAAGACAGACAACATTGTGGATTGTTTCCAAATGTCGGGCAATTTCGACTCGGCAAAAGAACGGTTGAAAATACAGCACAGAGGTTCTGTTAAATCGGCAATACAGTGACGAAATATTACTGCAGGAATACCATCAGGTCCAGGAGAGTACGAATTTTTCATTTTTAATGCTGCCGACCTGATCATTTCTGGTGTTATAGTAAACGTTCTTAGGTCAACCACATCAGCTGGGACGTCCAAAGCGGCCGACGCAGCTTCCTGCATAGAGGCGACATCAGGCGAAAAAACGGAAGCAAAATTATTCGCGAACAATTCACAAGCTGTTGCAGCAGACGTAGATTCGGTATGGTCCAAGTACACGGTAGACGGCACTGATTCAGATTTCCGCTTGGAATTTACAAAACTCCAAAATCCTCTTGGGTTTCTCCTTAAACTTGATTGGACGCGTAGAACATACGATTTGTATAAAGTTGCATTACGGTAGCGGTACGCATTACTAGCACGATGAAAGCAATCTTCAGTCTCCGGAGTTCGCTGTTGTCGAAGCCTACGTTGACATGCATTTCGTACACAATATAATAATCTAATATTCAAAAACTTTTCTTCCGTACTGTACATAAAATGTACATACCGAAAATTCGTGTCTCGGTTCTATAATTTAGAGAGACAGGAAGTGGAATTAATTAGACTGTGTACCACTGACTAGATGATGGCGACACTCGTTGTCGTCGTTTGGGCTTTCTTGTTGGTCTGAATACAATTACGAAATCACGACCAAGGCTTAGCGTTTTTGTGCACAACATTGTTCTAGGGCTTTTAGAATTCAAACATTATCTTTACTGAAAACTGGTGGGACCCAGCATACCTTATTCATTACAAAAGTAATTCAATAATCATTTTCATTATTAATTCTTCTGTGTGTATGTTTTTATAGAGCAGAAAAAAGCTTCCATAACGACCCTGGAAACGGGTTGGGGAGCCACCCCCGACCCGCTAAAACATTTACTCTTACCGCCGAACCTGATTCCTCCCCGGCACTACATTAAGGCATTACTTCGGGGAGAGGTTGTTTATTCCTTCAGTAGGGTTAGACCACCACTCCCCGACATACCGCCAGTTTTTGACCATCCACACTAAGTAGGCCATATCTGTATGCACTACGAAAACTAGCAATCTCTGGGTCGAGAATATGTGCGCTGTCGTTGCAAGTACAATCTGGGCGACAAACTACAGATTGTCTAATTTACTGAGCCCTTTGGTCCTTGGTTACATTCAGCACCACAATTTCTCGAGACCTTTTGCTCCTTGTCCAGTGCCATTCAGTATCGCAACTCCTTTAAGCCGTTCTTGTGCCATTTACTCTGTCCAGTCCCCGACGATGGACATAGCTTACTCCGATCGAAAATTCCCAAGAAGTTCTCCCGAAACCGAACCAACCAGCCAGGTACCGATGACCGTCCGGCGATTCTGGTGGAGCAAGGCGTTCGGTTCGCTGATGCCCCGACGACCCGCAGCTAGTAGCGTGTCGTCGCGATCTACTTAGTCTAGTCCCCGACGATTAATCTAGCTTACGCCAACAAATAGTTACCCGTTGAAAGAAGTTTTTCTGATACCGATTCTTCTTGTGTTAACGCAATATTTCTCTAGTGCCGACGGGTATGGTGCCGTAGTCGGTCCGGTAATTCCGGGTAGAGCATGGCGTCCGGTTCACTGGTGCCCGCGACCAATGCCCGGTGGTCTGTCGCGGTCTACTCGACTAGTCTCCAGAGGTGGATTTCGCCTATTGTTGCGGAGAGTATCCCAACTGAAGTACCAACCGGCACATCAGGATCGACAGCAGTAGTATCCTGACTACGGCATACCGGCCATGGCGAACGTCAACGGACAGGGCACGGATCACGAATTAAACGGCGATTTTGGGCGGACAGGCATGCTGTTCTACTCCCTAAGTAAGGAAGGATGAAGGATGAAAGTAACAGCACGGCTGCCTCTTTTCCGCTAAAATCTTGGCAGGTCTCCGGGTATACTCAAAACTCGTCATCAATAGTTGGTGGTACTCGATTCGGATGAACCATCCCCGATTTTACGCCGATCCGGCTCGAAACACTCCTCCCCATGAAGGATAGTGTTAACCCTAGTCTGGTCTCCCTGCTTGCGTAGATAACCATGGGATCAAAAGAGGCGACTACGTATAAAGAGGAGATGGCGACTCTGGGTAGGGACCCAACAAAATAAAGAAAGGTAAGAATATGGTCTAGACGCGGTAAATCCGTTCGCCAGAGGTGGTTTGGTCAAAGATAAACTCAAGATTACTAGGTCCCATACAAACGATTAACAAAAGATGGATCAGTAATCGTGAACCGTTGAACTCAATTATAGTAAGCATATGCTACCCCCTCGGTAAAGGGCGTCGATAATTTTTGGAATGCGTCAACAAAATGCTATGGTTACGAATCAAAACAGAGTTGCAAACAATCTTATTATGAAAGAAACATGTTTTCCAAATCGACGAGTAAAATATTGTTCAGTTATACCTTTTTCTAGAAGACTGATGGCCAGAATCATTGATGCGAGCTCGGCCGTTCCTAACACTTTGTAATCGTGAATCACTGTAAGGAAATTCGAGTTCAACATCCACTTAATTCTTCCGCACAGCTAGTACAAAGGTACTTCGTTGAAGAATTTGACGCAAAATATATCAGTCAGTTAGTGACTAATTTACTAATGAATTATGAATAGCAGAAATTTAACGTAGGCACATCAACTAATTACCGAAATATGAAAACTCAGTTTGTTTATTTTTCTGTTGAAAAATGTATTGTTATTGTCGTAATAACTGATTGTCATGGATACGACGCAAAGATCGACGTTGTGTCCTTTTTCGCAAAGCTCCGCTTCGGTTTTGTTTTGATGTCATTCTGACGGTGAACCGCGTTCATCGAGGGATCGCATTTAGATGGTACATGGAATACCTTTGACCGCTCTATCTTGAGTTTATCTTTGGTTTGGTGAGATCACCACCACCAGCTGCAACTGAATTTTTGCAGCAAAAGCAGGAGAATGAGAAGCAGAAACAGCAGCCGCAAAGACAGCAACCGGAACAGAGTGGGTGAGCCGAAACTAGTGACAGCGAAGTACTTGGTGGAGGAGCTTCACAAGTTTATGGGCGCAAGCAACAATGTTCATAAGGACTTTAAGGTTCTAAGAATCCGAGAGGCCTTACTGTTTGCCGTGAAGGAGTATAACACGGCTGGTATAGCTGAGAGAGCATTGGCGTCGATGAAGGCGAATATCTTCATAGCACAGCCCCTCCACACCGTAGCAGAGGAAGAAGAATCTGTTTGGAGTGGAGACCTCGCCAGTTTCCGTGACTCCAAAGAACAAGGCAGACCCAGACGCGTGAGGACGCTCCTACTACCCAAGGGAAGGACGCTACTCAACCGGGAGAAAGCTGGAGTACCGTTGGAGGTCGGAAAGAGAAACACAAGAAACAGTAAAAGCGGAAGAAAGATAGAAAAGTGGGGCAGAAGAGGGAAGCAAAAACCTCCGGCTCGTCAGAAGGCGCCAAATGGAGAAGCCGTGCTCGTCACAGCTAATGACACGCCGACGTATGTAACGCTCCTCAAGGATGTCAGAGAGGATCCAGAGTTGAAGGAGGATCCCACGATTAACAGCTCAACTATGCAGGAGGTTATTACCAAATCACTGGATGAAGAAACAGAAGTTAAAGGTGAGAGGTGCACTGAAGCGATAATTCGTTTACCTTTACCGCTGCCGTTAACCGCTGCTGACTAGGCGCTGGAGGTAGGCAATGATATGGTTGGATGGTGGAGATGTCCATTCAGAACCGCCCCTCGAGTGAATAAACAAACACAGTAATGCATGAAGTGTTTGGGCTTTGGACATTTGGCAGGGGCTTGCAAAGGTACGGATTCAGAATGTGCTGAAAAGCGGGGAGATAGGGCATTTTGTGAGAGACTAGATGGCGACTGCAGGCCAACGCTAATGAAGATAACCCAGATAAATCTGAATCACTGCGATACCACACAACAACTGTTGCGGCAGTCTACTACAGAAACAATGTGTGACATCGCTTTGATTCCAAACCCGTATCAATTCCCCCTTGATAACGGTAACTGGGTGGCGGGTATATCGGGAACGGCTGCGATAAAAGTTATGGGTAGAATACCCATTCAAGAAGTGGTAAAACCCTCTTATGAAGGCTTCGTGGTCGCCAAAATTAACGGCGTTTTCTTGTGCAACTGTTACGGTCCTCCAAAGCGGATAGTGAAGCAGTTCAGTTTAACGCTGGAGCAGTTGATCGGCCGAAAGCTGGTAGTCATTGGTGGTAACTTCAACGCTTGAGATGTGGAGTAGGGTAGTACTGTGTATGTCTGTGTGCTTGTGTATGCGTGTGATTTTATAGTAAAGTTTAAAAAACTTCAAAACCCCAACCTATAGTGTATTGGCGCCAGTGCCACGAAATTTCAAAATCAGTTACCTATTTCTGCTTGCATTTACCGAAACCGACATTCAGATTCAACGCCTCCCTCATTCATTCACTTTCCAACTGACTGAAATTTCATGCAGAATCGAATGCTTGAGTGCAGAGGAAATATAAATTCATTCACCAATAAAAGCATTCATTTGTTATTATGTCGACAGATTGAAGTCAGAAGTTAGCATCTTCTACATTTTCGAGCATAAGTGAACTACGTAATCTATATTTGGTGCACTTTTGATCAATAATCCCTCTCAGAGCTAGCATAGAAATAAAATTCACTTTGCTTCTGAAACCGAACATGTCCGTACCTGAAAGCGCTGCGTCGGGAGAACGAATGACGATGGAAACGAACTAAAAATTTCATTCATCGCTGCGGGCATGAATTGAATTTTGTTTTCTTTCAAGTTCATGCAGCGATGTCAGTTTTTTTAAGCTCTGATTGGCGCTCTATGGGATTCATGAAATGGTTCGACCTTGAAGCCGTTCAACTCTACTCTCCTCTCATTCTTCGTCTCCATCTATGACGTCGCCGTAGTTCTCGGTTCAATGAGCCGCTTAGCTCACGATTTCCTGAGCCATTTTCCAACGTCAATCATTCAGCTCCCATCCTTATCACGATCTACTCGGATAGTCCCTGGCGGTGAACTCACCCTACCCCAACTGAGAGTTCCCCGACGGAGGATTTTTTCCCGACCCCGATACCCACTTTCTGGAGCCATTTAGCTTCCAGCTTGATCGAGAACTACTCGGATATTATCCGGAGGTGAAACTACCCTACTCCGACTGAGACTGGGACTTACTCCTGTTAACTGGCACCCCAACTGCTGCTGACTGTATATCGCGATCTACTCAATCTAGTCCCCGGCGGTAGATGTAGCCTACTCACGAGCTACCCGATATAGTGTCGAGTTCTGTCCGGCTATTCCAGTAGAACCTGGCGTCCGGTTCTAGTATATTCCGGCGCAGAGTTCCCCGACGACGGAATATTTGCCAAACCCGATTTGTTGTTTCACTACGGCGTTTTAGTATTATTCTATCATAGAAGAAAGCCTAAAATATCAGGGGACTTAATGTGCTTTTCTGTTGAACAGCAAAATTATAAACCTGTGTGGTATACGGCGAGCTGAAATCTCTTGGAAGTATTTGAGCCAAACATAGACCCACCACCTGCTACCATGTCGTAAGAGGCGACTGACAACAGGAGCCATCCCTGAGTTGAGGCATCTATTCGCGATGAAGGCCGAGGTTCGCAGGTTGTACAAAACTGGCGAAGGAAAGAATTTCGGGTTCTCATAACGATAAAATAATTTTCAGTATGAACGTACTGCAGATCATCACAGTTCAGTTGTGGAAATATACAATAAATACTTCTGTTTAAGCAATTTACTGTTATTTGTTTTGTTCCACGGAATCGTACGCGTAGTTGGAATACACATGTAGATGATCAGTTCCCTTGTTGATAAATAACGGATCGTTGCTTAAATATTTGGTCTATCCTCGATCGTTCTTGTCGGAGGCAAACAAGCGCAGTTTGCTGAAAGAGACCATACTCCGTCGACTGTATTAAGAAGCGGAACGCCACAATTCTGCGATCGAGCCCATTTGCCTAGTCCCAATACTTGTTTTCAGTTCCATCCGATCACCTAGCGTAATTTGGTCAGGCCTCTTAGACTTTCAAAAATTATTAATTATTTCATTATTTGCTCAGTCATATCAGCACGAATAATTTTTTTTCATATCCCTGTCGCGAAAACGGTTGATATTGTTTGGTTGTGTCCCCAGCTCGTTTCCACTTCGAGATTTTTGTTGCTTTGTCTTCTGTAAGAATTCTACTACATACTGTCAAAGATCTCATGTTTTTAGACTTCTTTAGTATTTACTTGGTATCACCAATAGTGATCATAACAATAAATACATCGCACGCAGAAGTGATTGCCTGAAATCGACATTCTGTTATACTAATGCTACGGAAAAGCTCAGTTTATATTCCTGTTTTCAAATTATTTTTTCAGCTTGGTATTATAAAAAGACCCTCATACTATGCAACCATTAGAGATGTGCAATTCCAACTATCTACAAGAATAGTCCTGACACAACAAAGAAATTAAGACGCACACAACTACCTCGTCTATAAGACTCCATATTTTATTCAAAACTATCGCTGGGTAAAATCAGCACCGACAAGATGGAAACCACGAAAAAATCGTCGCGTGATAGAAAAGTGAACGTTACCGATTTATTAAAATAAAAGCCATGCTTCTCATAGTCGGCTATCCGGAGTTCAAGTTGCTTATTTGGCCCATCGTATTTATACAACAAATGATACATTTCTCAGAGCATTTGACATGATAGCGCAATTGGCACACTTACTAATAACTCTTCCCTTCCAGTGATACATGCTAAGATGCAGAGAATACCTCGGCCTCTTGCAGCTACATGCAACGGACAAACATTCCTAACATTCCTTGGATAATGGATTCAGAGTTTTTTTGGCAAAAAGAAGTCATCTAACACGTTGACTAATGACATTGTAATATCGATTGGATCAAACGATATCCTAGAAATAACAAACTTAAGCAACATTTGGGCTCTTTGATGGTTGAGTTTTGGCGATTCCAACACCCAAATATAAGACTGATTGAATCATAACTTGGACGCAGGAGTTTGAATAGTTAATAATAAACATATGTTATGTACTACGTGCTATGTACGCGAGAAAAATCGAGGGAAATTCCATGTGAGTTGTACATATGTACCGGAGTCAATAAATATCAATAAATCGCGAAATACTGTCCACGGTGGTTACACCTATTGTGAGAATTAGACCTACACAACTCGAATGGTTATGGAGGATGTCAAACAAACAGACGAGATCACATTGTACGCATCTAAACCATAAACTTTTTCCCTACATGTAGATACTATCACCGCGACTGATCACAACAGATGTTCGTCCCACTAAACACTGTCACTAATAGCAGTATTTATTACACATCACTATTTATAGATGATCATGAACCTCTCGTCATGGCAATCAACCGCACACCAAGATCGAGTCGGTTGCCTGAACGAATCAACGCTGCCCCATCGTTATGTCGAACGGAACTGTTCTGCTCCGGGATGTTTGCAAAATTCCCAAAACCGTCCAAATCACATGATCATGCGCTACGTAGAGTTGATCTGAGCGCGAGTATGGAAAGGTCACACACGAACAAGTCAAGTAGAGCGTGACAATCGCAAATCAGTTTCCATACGTAAACAGAGCAATAAAACAAGATTCTAAAAACGGTAACCTTGACTTTTCTCATAAAAGCGGATATCTGCAATGTGTTGCCTGGATGTTATGCAATTTGCAGGCAACAAATAGGTAGGCTAAGCCCAGTACTAAAACCGGAAATATGGACAAATTTTCAACCGGCAGAAATACAGTCGTTCCCACACCTGTTTATCTATCTCTGCCATCCTGCTGAACGTATACTATACCTTTTGCCTTTCCTATGCCCTTCGGTTTCCTTCCCGGCACGTGGAGATGTGTAGATTGCTGAATTTTGGCATCGATCCCATGCAGATTGGCGAGTGGGCGAATTATTGATAAGCCCGGCGGCTGATGGAATTCATCCCGGCAACAACTCAACAAATAGAGCTGTCTCCGCTGCCAAATTCCCTCGGCGAATGAGGCGCTGAATGCTGCAAGCAGGGAATTTTATTGCTCGTTCCGCTACACGGTTCCGTTTATCTTTAAAATTAATTCAATTTCGTGAAACAGATTTGTTAAATTATTTTTCCGGTTTTTTCCGATTCATACACTTGTTTTTCACATCACAAACAGAGCTGTTTTTTGGGGTTTTGCATTGGAACGCACGGCACACGCACACACTGATACTATCCCCGAAGGAGTGGACAAACTAGTATAATGTCATTTGGCGTTTGATTCTTGCTTGCGTTGAAGAACAATTTTCCCTGATATTTAACCCAATTTCCCGTACATAGGAGTTCGGAGTTCGATCTTCGCATTTCTAATCCTTGACCAACTTGACACCAAACTAGCATTCACTTTTAGCAACATCGTATCCCCAAATTATTGATTTAATAACAATCCTTTTGGGCTAAAAATAAAATGTGCATAATACAAACAAGCATTACTATTACTGGCTCTTTCTGCTCAAATTCATCATAATTAAACGCTAAAATGTGTCACTGAACTAAATCACTAACTGGAACCGAAATATGGTGAGCCTAGATGGAAACACTAATTTTCCTGCCTTCGGGATCATGGCGCACACACACGCCACTGACTGCAGCAGAACCCGTTCATATCCACATCGGAAAAGCCAATCGAAGCGGCCTGGAATTTACTAAACGCTTACTAGATAATAGTACTACTCACAACACTCGCTTCCACTACTGGGTGTACTATGGAACCTACGATCGCTCCAAGAACTTGTTGTAAGCTAAACGTCAAATCTGCAACTGCGAGAAAATTTTCACTGCTCGATGGTCCGACACACTACCCGACAGAGTATTTCCGCGACGATTTCCACTGTATTCGTGAGCGGCCATCGATTTTCCACCCATCGAAAAAAAAACCCCTCAGCCACCCAGTCAGTGGGTACTGAAGAATGATAACAGCGCTCCTCGTGCGGTGAAAAACGGTCGCCCGTATACGACTACCTACACAATCTGTGGCGACGACAGTTTGTCGGAGCTGGATTTTTGTGTGAAGGAATGGCATGAGGATTAGGGTGGGGTCGGGAAAACCATGTGCTGAGACAGCCTCTACAAGACGATAACCGACACACGTATGTATATGCTCGCTCTCTCCTAACGGGTGTCCTGGTACGGCAGCGGGGGTGTGTCGAGCTTGAGTATTGAGTGGGTCGAGAGGTGCTGGGTGGTTTGGTTACGTTTTCGTACGAAATCAGCCGCCCTCTTTCACAGTGTCAGTTGAGCGATTGGTGTCTTCGATAAATGAACAAGCGACTGTAACGTGACCAGTGTTGGAATATTATCTTTTTTAAATTGCTAAAGTAACATATTGAGTTATTGTCGGCCAGTCTCATGAACAGCAATGCAGCTGACTGGTTGAAAACAATCCCATTTGCTTTTGCCGTTTTTGTTTATTATTTTCCACCAGCTAGTGAAGTAGTATTTGTGTCATATGACGTGTACGTACATGAGCCGTAGAAAAGTCTATTGGTGTATTGTAAAGTACAGGGTAAAGAAGAATTTTAGGATGTTTGGTAGCGACACACCAATCCAGTCGCAAGTTGTTCGGTATTTTTTGCAGTTATATCAGTTGTTCAACAAGCGGGGAAAATCTTTTCTTTTTCAATAGCTGTCAGTACTTCTACCAGCAATTTGCTATAGTCCACATAACATGTAGATGAATTTATTGCCAGATTTGAAGTTCTCTACTCAGCAAAAATTAACCAAAACTCCAAGACCTCGTGAAAATATACAAAATTACAAATCAATACCACTTGTCAAGTCGTGTCTCAAAAACTTCGTGCATTTATTCGTTATGAACAATCGTAACATAATTTAATCGTAAAATGAAATTTATTTTTGACATTCTCATATTTATACAAATAAAAATACTTACTGATTTACATACAATCGAGCATAAGATCCCACTTAACTCGAGAACGAATCGTTCGATTTGGTGTCCTTTTTTGGTATGTTTATCGCTGAACAGCGTCAGTCTGGTGCCTTGGTCAAGTGCCAAATGTTGGAGTCAAAATGCAAACCCCTTGTCTTGTTATAGTTAAATCTTGTGCAGTTCCACATAAAGTGGTTTCAAACCAATTTTCTACTTAGGTATGAATATTGCGCATTGTTATACATCGGCATTCTGACAAGGGTCGATTTCATTATATCTTATCACTATGTTTCACTTCAGCTTTGGCTAGTTTCAATCTGGTGCCTTGATCAAGTGCCAGATTCTGAAGAGACGAAGTGGAGACGTAAGACCTTGATATACAACATATTTGGTTTTTTAAACAAATTGATTTATTTGGCTAGAACATGTTTCCGGCTTACTACAGTAGGATTCCGTTTTTGGCAACAATTTTTTTTTTCAGTTGCCAAAACTGGAACCGTGCCAAAAATGGAAACTTAATTTAAAAGCTTTTATTTTCTATTTGTGACACCATAAATGCTACAAGAACATTAATTATATAAAATATGTGAAATATAGTAAATATGACTCCTATGTTTGGAAATAAAGTCAAAAGTGATATCCATTATTACAACAAAATGTGTATTGAGCATTTCTCAAAAGATTTACTATGAACAAAAACAATGTTTCCAAAAACGGAACCCATTTGTTGTCAAAAACGGAACTTTTATGTTTCCAAAAAAGGAGCACACTAAAAGCGGAACGTGCCAAATACGGAATCTTACTGTACATCCATTATTTTACATTACACTACATTCCCTCTTTACACTACGTTGATTCGTTAATTGTAAATATTTTTTTTTGGAAGAATTTGACAACTTAATCTCCTATTAAATATACTACCCTAAATAATTCTTTCTCTTTATTTGCGATATTTTTCAAAAAGTGGCCTACATTCGAACTAGGTTTAAAGATTTCTTTATTGAATGTCACATTATTAACCCATTCGTGCCCATGTTGTTTGTGGACAACAACATTTTTCAACAGCTATAACTTTTGATTGAGGCAAGATTTTCTCACAAAAACACTTAAGGCTAATAAATTGACTATTGCCTTTCATTTGAGTACTAACAGTTACAAGGATCAGCTCCAGAACAGAAGTTATTGCAATTAGTCTGATTGGATTCCGATGGAGCAGTGCTGCCAGGAACAATTTATGTTGGCGACAGAAAATAATTTTTTCATATATCTTCGTTATGTTACAATATTATTGAAAACTGATAAAACTTATCAATTTAGATTGTCTTTGGCTACGTTTTTCACGCAATTGGACTATTGTAAATATTCTACGAGAATTGTATTGAGCATTGGAAGGTAAAAATTGAGCAGCTTCTAGCACTGCAGGGGAATCTTCTATCTCTATGGAAAAAGGCTTTTCGTGTTTCTTGACCTCACCGTTTTCAAGCAAAAATAGTTTTGAAACCCTACATGCACTAGAAAAAAGTTGGGCATGAAAGGGTTAAATATGCATACTCGAAGAGAATTTTAAAATAGCATTTACTCTACAAACAATCATAAAATAATAAATATTATAGTTATTACTGTTTCAACATTGTTCATCGCAGAGCTCTCGCAGTAGATTTACAATAAAATTTCATGTAGCAATCAATTTTACTATTCTGCAAAAAACTGATACAGCAAATTCACATAAAATTTTACTGTGTTTAAGAAAAGAATGTATGGAGAAAAATCGAATTTTTAAATGTTAAGGTGCATAACAACCCGCCTTTTTCACTGTAAAAGTCGATTTTACATTGAAATTTACTGTAGAAACGTTAAAGTTTATTGTTATTGTATTGTAGCATAACACTAAAACTTACTGTAAATTATTGTAAAATCACTGTACTGTCACAATAAAAACCATGGTTTTGTTACTGTACATTTCTATTCGGGTATAGCATGAATGAAAATGTTAAGCTTCACTAAGTTGACATTTCGGATAGATTGTTTACGTGGACTCAAGAAATATTTCCACACACGCAGAAAAATATGTCGTAGTCAATATGAAAAGCCAATACTTTATCAAAATGCAATAAAAAATTTATTCTACCTAGAATATTATTAAAAACAAATATTTGTTATTTTTTGAAAGAAACAGATTAAAGTTCATTTTTAATTTTACAAAATTTATTGAAATTTAATATATACAGTCGTGATTCGCTGGTTGGACACTCTTTAACTGGACAGCTTTTTAGTTGGACCTCCGCTAGTTGGACCATTGTCCAACTAAAAAGCATCTGAACGCCAAAATTTCATGTCAAATTTACTTTGACAATCTATCTAACAATCTTTTACACTACTAATGTCTTCTTTGGAGAATTTTTAACATTTGTCAGTCGGTCGTTAATTGGACAGAGGCTGTAACCCAAGGGGTGGGTCGCTTAACACAAATCGAATTGTGCTCACAAACAAACAGCGTGGTAGCTTGTGCCGCAATGTGCCACGATGTGCCATGGTGTTCAGTAGAACAAAAGCAATGGTTGCTATGATTATTTAACTACACTTTGTTGACAATTTTTGAGTTGTCAGAAGTGTGCCTCAGTGTGCCACACATAGTCCAATCCACGATTTCAACTTCCCGGCCGTTTTGACGTTTGCTGCGGGTGGAATGACAGCTGTTGTTTTTGCTTGTTGCGTACATTTTACACTGCGACCAACGTTTTGTTCGATTGTTTACATTTGGTTAATACGATTTGTAGTAATTTTTCGTAATTTAATAAAATTTTGTAATCTTATTAAATACGACAATCTGCTAGTTTGCACTGAATATCAAGTCAACGAAGAGTAGCTTTGGTCAGAGTTTTTATTTAGAGCATTTTGTTATTTGTGGGTGAAATTAATATTACGGTTCTTTGTCCTCCGATGTGTAAAATCTAACAATAGCTAACCAGAAATATATTTATCGATTGATACATCATGGTACATCAATAAAACAAAAGTTATTAGAAACATTGATCCATACTATGTTGTATTTCGACTATGCGAGCTATCAATATCTGTGACGACTGACTTGTTGTTGACTTTTTAATGAACTTTCGTCGTATACTAACAATATAATAAAAAACGTATTTTGGATCGCTACAATAAAAATTAAACTGGTTTGTACATACAGTCGAGGACATGATAGTAGAGGAAAATAGGTGGTTGTGGGAAAAGTAAATTTAACCAATAAAATAGTTTCACTTGCTAGTTCTATAGTTATAGAAAACCTTCGAAAATTCTTTGTTCATGCGATCTATTCAATGCGGATGAACGAGAAAATATCCCGACCTCAAACTGCCATGGTGTTGCTTGCTCCCATTTGAATGCTATAATCTGCTTCTTGGCAAATTTGCATGTACAGTCGACGGACAGACGGATTTGAAAAAAAATAGTTATAAATGTCACTTATCGTTCAATGGGTTCAAAGTTCAATGGCACCCGGTGATCGCAATAATCTAAACCTTACGGGTTAAAATGGTTGATTTGATGCGAGACTGAACATTATGGAAGATAGTGTCTCCGGAAAGTTGTGTCCAGTAAGTCAAGGTTTTCTGGATAGTGAAAAAAGAACCTCTGAATTGCCCTACCAGCTGGCAATAAACATTTCATGTATTTTCTTGAGGATTTATCCCAGTTTTGGAGTTGATTGTTGCATTTGAGCTGGATGTCATACTGAATCCATTTAGGATTCCGAATAAAATGCTGAATGGTTTGATCTGGAGCTTCATAGTATTTCCCAGTAATTTATACCGAAAAATGAACCTGGTTCTAAATAGTATTCCGGCCCCAGGGACACTGGAGCCGGAGTGCGAGTTAGAAACAGGTAGGATTCCGGCTAAACTTTACTGGGTTGTTATCGAATCGTACTTGCTACACTTATGGGATTTTCGATTGATTGACACTGGTGTAATAGAGTGCACTGGTTTTGCACCATTTTTGCACTTTCTAGCAGAAGTGTAGAAAACTGGGTATGTTCCATTGACACTTCTGCTAGAAAGTGCAAAACCAGTGCACTCCACTACACCGGTGCACATCAATAAAAAATCCCATTAGAAGTCTTCGACGCTTTATTGCGATGGTAATGTTCACGGAATAAAAAATACCTAAAATACAAGCCAAACATACAATCAAATCAACGGCATTAATTCCATCTCCAAGAGTCGACTTGAATTGTTCCTAGAAGTAAATTTGAATTTCAGAACTCCAATTATTCACGTGATCTCTAAGCGACGTGATTCGTTCACCTCTATCAATATTTAACGGATTTAATTTAGTCCCTTTACTAAGGAAGTAGTTTCTTTTGATGTGATTATATTGGGGATTTAAAATCCTTTGTCAGCAAGAACTATATCAGCTGCATTCGAGAATATCGAGAAATTCGGCAACAGATGAACATAAGCGTTCCATTTGCTGCCAGGCCGATTAGAAATTTTGTAGTTTGCATAAGTTTGTAATCGCTTTGATGATCTAGCTTCAGGATTCTACCGTCTCTCTGTACTAATTTCGAAACTGCCAATAATAAATATCTTTCTATCTCCATACTGTTATTTGAACGATCGAGGCGTATGCTTATCGATTGTATCTTTTGATACGATTTCAATTGCATACTTTAAGCATTCGTACATTGCGAATACTATTCGGTAAAAAAACTTCGAAATTGTTGTAGCACACATTGAGTAATATTCATCAAATGAAACGTTACTTAGAAGATTTTGCAATATCGTTACGAAGACTTCAGTCTTTGTCATTACACAGTAAGGTTTGGCTACTTTCTACAAAATTGTTAATACGTTGAAAATTTCCTAATGCCAGTCATTTTTCAGCCAATTAAACCGTCGTTTTAATTATCGTAGTATCGTTTCTAGAAATTCAACACGTTGTTGCAACCGTGCCAATTGCAAACGATATCGTTGTTTTAATAATCGACACTCGCGATTTTCATCGGAATGGACTCGGAATGATCCGTTTTGAATTCTCTACATTTGGTGGTTCATCTGAAATGAAAACAAATCTTATTAAACATACTCAGATTCTTGCCAGAGAATAATTACTCAAAAATAGTGACTAAATAAACTAAGGTCCGATTTCTTTACCCACGCATTATTTTTAAAAGTTCAGTGTGGGTGAAGAAATCGGCACTAAATCTAAAGTTACTTTTCATATTTCCACTGTAAGGATATACTAGAAATTTTCATATAGGTACAACTATTTACTTGAAGAAGAAAAGCGCCCGGATGCAGCTGACCGCATCGGAAATCTGTCTGAACTAATTTTTTGATAATTTGGTGGAGAGTTGCGATTTTCATGCACAGCAATGTACCTTTTTTCTAGTTCGATGATTTTTTCAGATCTTCGGAAAAGCCCCTAGCAGAATAATAATGTGTACTGCTCTTAGAGCTGGCATGTATTGCATTATCATGAAATCCGCTTTTTTCTATCACTACAATCTTCTACACGAAGATTGTACATTTTCATGTTTTCAGGGACATTGTTGCTCTCAGAATCTAAACAGCTTATGTGAGAGTACCCAATCGATGAGTATCACAGTTCCGCTGCTTTACCTACAGCAGGAATTAACACAAACGAACTTTCAACGTCTTTTCAGTCGACTTACAGTTACCTACTACACAGTCATGAGTCATTTTAAATAAAAATCACAACAACTATCCAAATACAGTTTGGTAAACAAACAGTGATTGTCAATTTTCAAACAAAAATAAATACAACACAAGAAGAAGAAAAACATCGAACACAGTTCCACCCGCAGCTACTGTCAAAGTTAAAACTGATGACGTCATCGTGGATAAGACTATTGTGGTAACGAGTGAAATGATCGTTTATTACTGTGAATCTTAATCTTATATCGTGTTATCGTAAGTAATACAGTGTGTATGGCACATTGTTTTACGCGACTAACCCCTTGCTGTAACCCAACCAGCGAATCACAACCGTATAGGAACTATCACAGAGAACTGACATATAAGCTAGAACAAATTTTCCCGAAAAACCTGTGTAAACATTTAAATGAAAATACGTTGAAAATCACCATCGCATACAGGTTCGCATGCGTTAGTCACCATTGTATTCAAATTTGCATACAAGTTCCGTATAGCGATTGCTGGCCGATCGAAGCGCCGACCAGTGACAAGTTGCTGTTGTCATTTCAAAGCGACAGTTTAATTTCTTACACAAGTTGAAAACTTTACTTGTATGTCAGTTCTCAGTGGTACTGTTATTCATAAAAAAATAAATCGGTTTCTAATAATTATTTTTTCGATGCGGTTGTTCATATTTTTATAATATGTCTATAAAAACAATGTTTAGGTAGATGAGAAACAATGCTTGATTGCATTATTTATTTCCATTTACCATTGCAAAGTTGCTTCTGAGAGATATTTTTTATAAACTCGCACGAAATGGAGTAAATTTCGGCAGCAGAAGCGAAGATTATGGCTGCGCTCATTCTGCCATCAACTGTTTCTAATTGCTCGGTAGTTGGTATTTAAATATTTCATGCATTATTTTTCCTTCTTCACTCCGTGTATTATTAAACGAACAAAATTTGCCTTATTTGAACGGTTAAACGGAAAACATACAGATTGGTCAGAATTGACAATCTATCTCGATCCCAAACCTAATAATGTCGTATTTTCACAGGTACACCCATCTTTCAAAAGCGTTGCGCAAATTCCTGAATTGAGGGATGTTTCGCAATATTCGGCAATGATGCATGTGTCGTCAAAATATCAAGATATGCAGGACATCCGTTTCTCACCAGGATTGATCAAACAGTATGACCAACGGATCACACTTCAGGTACGGGATTTAGATTCTGCAACACTTTTCATTCAAATGAAATTGTACCGAATAGTTTTGATAAGCTGTTTCGGTGATTAAATCTATGCTTTCGAATATTTAACCTATTATTGATGTTATCTGTCTTGTTTTTGATTCTATGTAATCAACTATGTTAAAACAAACAAATTCAGTATGGTCCAAACACGCACAGTTTTCTTGTTGAATTAACTTTTTTTTAGTTAGATGCCTTGTCTTATCAAAAATGCCAACAATATTAATTTGTTTACTAACAAAAACTATTGTTGTTTCAGCAAGAAATCTGCATAAGCTATCGAACAAACGAAAAATTCATATTTAAAGCACATTTTATTTAAGTTCTCAGAATCTTTTCTGCGTGCAACAAGAAATTTAAAAAAAATAATAAGTCGCTAATAAATTCTAACACTTTGTAAAAAAGCTCGCTGAATTGTCACTTTTTCCTTTGGTGGTTCGCCATGCAATCTTTTATTAAAAACGTTCGATTAAAATATTGATATCAACCAGAGGGTTTTCATTTATAACTATTACTGATTTTCTTTAAGTATCCAACTGTTGGTACATTGACCCTAGCTCGAGCTGGCATCCTTGCTTGAATATTTGCACATGTGTTGTGTTGTCACATACCGCATGTATGTATGCATGCGAATGTATGACTGATTTGTTTATCTTATTTAGGCAAGCGCAAGTTTCGACACCAATCAGAGGTAATCTGTTGAATGTGGATTGGATACAGTTAATTTTTCTATGGTGAGAGCTGGTCGTCGAAACACATTACTTTGGTTAAGAAAGCTATCAACATTAGGATTAGAATCTACTATAAGTGGTTGTTGAAGGTAAGGTAGCATAGCATTGAAATAAAGGCATACTTAGTGTTGTGGAGAGATCAGAGTACAATGTTGATCTAATCATTATCCCTGTTATCAAGTTGTTATCAACCTCAGCCAAAAAACTTATCGGCGTCTGCTTCTATTTCTGTTCTGTACGACATTTGTCTGCAGTTCAAGTTTGTCTTTTCGTAGATCCACAACACATCATGCTGTTGAAGATGCACCTACAACTGGTCACTGGACCGATTGATCGAGCCCTCGCCGGGAAGGCGCCCTGGCAGATTGTAGCGATAACAACTACCACAGTGCTGTCGTTTGTATGGTTGTGGGATCTGCTCAGTGAGGATGAAGGTAAGTGAGAAGTGGAATTTTAAGCCTAAGCTTAAAATCATATCTTAGATATGATGAAATTATTAGCGTTTTCGTTTTTACCTGTTGCTACACAGGTGTAGTGAAAAAAACATTACACCCAATTTTGAATGAGTAGTCTCGACTACATCGGTATACTGCACTGTCAAAAACGAAAATACCATGAGATAACTTCGTGTTTGAATAATCCTTTTACATTTGGATAATCACAAGGAAATTTCATAGCTGATTTTTGCACAAGCTGCATTGTACCAAGATAACTATATAATTTCACATAATTGTGGAACAGAAAACTGATAATAAATATATCTTCAGAAGACATATTGAAATAAATATTCACTTTTTTGTACCTACTCACGTATATGTAACACAAACCTACCGTAGGTGTCTACTCACGCCTCCGTCGTAGATTTTTTCAACTGGCCCGTAAAGTTCCCGCAGTGCAGCGTAGGATCGAGGCCGAGATCACCAAAATTAATGAAGGCTTCGTAAAGGATGCCTCCCAATATGGCAAATTTACCACAACACTGCCCGGTAGTGGCCTTAATCACGGCCAAATTCTGCAAAAGGTCGACGATTACCTGTCGCTCGGTCACTACAACTGGAAGGAGGGATTCATCTCCGGTGCAGTGTATTACTACAATCCGGAACTGGTCAAACTCGTGACCGAAGTTTACGGTAAGGCTTCCTATACGAATCCACTACACGCTGACGTTTTTCCCGGTATCTGCAAAATGGAAGCCGAGGTTGTTCGAATGACGGCAACACTCTTCAATGGTGGTAAGGATACTTGCGGTACGATGACCACGGGTGGTACCGAATCAATTATGATGGCATGCAAGGCTTACCGAGATTATGGTCGAAGTGTTAAAGGTATCACGAAACCGAACATGGTGCTGTCTGTTACAGCTCACTCTGCATTTGAAAAATCCGCCAAGTATTTAGGAATGTACACTAAAACGATACCGGTTGATCCCGTGAGCACCAAAGTAGATGTTAAAAGAATGGAACGTGCCATAAACAGGAACACTGTGATGTTGGTTGGGTCTGCCCCAAACTATCCATACGGAACGATGGACGATATTGAAGCAATTGCCAAGTTGGGCCTTAAATATAACATTCCAGTGCATGTGGATGCTTGCTTGGGAGGTTTCCTGATTATCTTTATGAAGCGAGCAGGTTATCCGTTAGAACCGTTTGATTTCAGTGTGCGTGGAGTTACCAGCATATCGGCTGATACCCATAAGGTACATCAATCGTTTGAGAATAATTTTGCATTTTACTCAAAGCTTGATTTTCTTCCAGTACGGGTTTACCCCAAAAGGATCCTCTGTGATCCTGTACTCGGACAAAGTCTACCGACATCACCAATATACCGTTTCGACAGAATGGCCCGGTGGTGTCTACGGTTCTCCAACAGTTAATGGATCTCGTGCCGGAGGCATAATCGCAGCAACCTGGGCAACGATGCTGAACTTCGGACTCGATGGGTATGTGGAAACAACCAAGCGGATTATTGACACTGCCCGATACATTGAGGATCAGTAAGTTTGATTTTGCCATAAAGTAAAGTTTGGATATTTATAGATGTATAATTTTCGCAGACTTCGTAAAATCGCCCACATATACATCTTTGGAACGCCAGCTACCAGCGTAATCGCGATAGGATCGAATGATTTTGATATTTTCCGATTGTCGGCCGAATTGAATTCGATGGGCTGGAACCTGAATTGTCTACAGTTCCCCTCCGGGTAAGTCACTGACAAAATTCTGTTGTAGTTTCACCGAAGCCAAAAGAAACACCCACCCCTTTCTATTAGGATCCATATCTGCGTCACGTTCATGCATACTCAAGACGGTATAGCGGACAAATTCGTAAACGATGTCCGGTCAAAGGTTGCCCTTATCATGCAGAACCCCGAGAAACCGGTGGAGGGGAAAATGGCAATTTACGGAGTGGCCCAATCGGTACCGGATAGGGAGATCGTCGGAGAATTCACCAAATGTTTCATCGATTCGATGTACTACACAGTGGAGGAGGCAACGTAAGGTAACGTTTGTGATACGGAGGGAAATGTTTGATTTGTGTGATGGTTTCAAAGAAAATATATTTATCAAATTTCAATATAGGTTCGATTTAATTTCAAACGGTTCGGTTACGTACGAATCCGGTAGATTACGTCACAGCCCAGGCGCTAACACATATTTCCTAGCTATCGTCGCAAACTACCTCCGTCGCTACACAGCGCAGCTGATATGAGATGCCGCGAATCCTCCAGTCGAGACACTGATCGTTAGTCGTTCCAATTGCGTTGGTTGTAGTGATTTAAAAGCCTCCCAACCTGCTCAAAAGACAACATTGCTGCGCTCTGCATACTAGAACTGTCGACACTACTCTAGCCAAACCTGATCCATCCACCAACAAGTATCGCGATTTACTACCAGAACGTCGGTGGCCCAAGTCGAGTGTTTTTTTTTTCGACGATCGCTTTACAACACGAATAGTTGCCACTGTCGCGAATCTCACTCCTTCCTTAGAACGCTTCATCAACGGAATTGTTTCGATAATGCTATTTGTGCTGATTGTGTTCGACCCTATTTTCTTTCACTCTAAACACTACATCGCAGATGGGGGAAGGGGAGGAGTTGCTTCTCTTATCTTCCGGTCATCACATCACATGCTTTGGTATTCTTAATATGTATAACAAACATGAAGATGTGACAGAAGGCGCCAAAAGCGCACTAAAATCCTGTCAATCCTATTTTTCGTTGGATTGTCTGCTCTAAATATATCACCAGGGGACCATTCATAAATGATAGCGAATATTGAAAATAGGGGAAGAGCGTCACGTAACGAGATAAAAACTAAAAATGAATTTTATGCGTATCAGCGGATCAGGGACAAAAAACGAACAACATTGTTAATGAATGGCCCCCAAACAAAGAATATTCCATAACGAATATCACGTAACATCTGTGACAGAGCATTGGGATCAAGGCCAAGTTCCCCCTGGGTCGTGCAAAACTGAGAAGCAACATCAATTTAGGCACATACAGCAGACGTCCATTTATTTTCACTTTTTTGTCTTTTCATTTGTTTCTCTTGCTACAATATGTGCGGCTCGAGGGTGACGGCCAAGGAAGCGGAAAGCCAGTGGCCCAAACAGATCAGGAACAGGAAGGAGGACTACGAACAAGGAACAAACAACGGATGAGAAATCGTTTACTTATTTATTATAACTACGATACTAATCAATTATTTTGCTTTTCTTGTTTCGTTTCAGCAAACCAAAATCTATACGGACTAGCACATACGAACAGTTAGGCTTTGTAGGTTCTCATCTTGACAGAGTCTAGATGGGCGGATGTACGTCTGCCAGGGGTTGGGTTGAGAAATGACAATGACACTGTACGAGATGGCGCTGGGCCTGTGGCCTTCGACTGGCATGGTCCATTCTCATTGATTCGGAAGTCTTCTTGGCTGGTTGGTAGATATGTGCTCCTACTTGCAAGTTGATCAATTCGCTTGGGTGGGGGACATGTGGATCCTACTAGTTGTCGACTCTTTTGATCGTGAGTATGAGGCTAGTTCAGGAAAGGAGTGCAGGACTGGCACCCAAGGGATAGTTAATTATTCAGGACTTGTTCTTATGATTATTAAACTCGACCAAGCACACCGGCTATCAGAAATGATAAGCAACCCTTACGGGTCGGTGTGGTCTATTCGAGTCGAACCAAGCGGACATTCGGTTCGAGCAAACTTTATGTGGATGAATATTGCTTACGCCTTTATTGGAAAAGTATTCGCGAGTAAGGACTAATACTGCTAGTATGTTTACCGTTTCAATTAATAGTCGATTGATCTGCTTCGGACCTAGGAGACAAAAAGGAGATTAGGAAGAGACAGAAGCGGATTCAATGCGAAATTTGCCAATATGACGTTGACCCCAAGGCGATGGTAGGATGATCTTCCATAGGATGACAGACTAGATGACACGACGTTACACGCTCTAAACTTGCGCCAAATAGTTTGTATGTATATATGAACGTAAGCCCGTATGTATGCCTGTATGCATGGATGTGTATAGGAGCAATGTATCCCTGAGCAAAATGGAAGGACACCTCTGAGCCGCCAAAACGCTCATGGGAAGCCGGGTGCGCGGTCATAGGTGTGACCATAAAGCACTGCACACACTGTCAAGTGCAACGGATAGACGGTAGGTGTACAGTTAATGCACATAGGTTGCAGAAAAAGGTTGTTGAGACAGTCTGATTGCACACTGATAAATAACAATAACTCTAAACACTACATCGGAGATGACCAGCATGGTTTTATGCCTAAACCTGAGTAGTTTGTTGGTCAGCCGGAAAGAATTGTTGCATCTTTACAGGACCGTTTTAGCTTCGTTCGACCAGCGTCAAATTGAGGATATAGTTGACATCATTGCAATAATAACTGGTGATTATCAGGAATTAATCCCCGGGCTTTGAACCGAAACACGAATATAATTAGGACAATTAAATTGAGGATTCGCCGCATGAAACGAAAATTGTGAGTGGACAAGATTGAAAGTAATTTGGTCGAAGCTTCGAATGTTCACAATGATATCAACGATGAATTATTTGAACCTGATCAGCACACATACAAAACTGAGCTTATACCTTTTAATGGCAAACCTAATGGAAATTTATTTTTTATATTGAATGAAAGCATCGTCGCCGATAATGAATGCAACCGGAACAAAGATGTTCTACAGGTTTCCGCTGCGGAATATTTTCACGTTCTTTCGATAAAGATTATTAGGCATTTTGATGTATTCGGTACCTATTGTGTGGTTGTGTGTTGTTTGAAGATGAAATAAAAATATTAATTAAATTGACTCACACCGGAGCATGTTACAAGGTTAAGGTTAAAAACATTTTAATGATATCGCTCTAAATATCACTCAAACGGGTCAGTAGCATACGAAGTCTGCAATTCACGCCACAACTGTAATCTGTTTGAAGACCAAGCATCCGTAATCAGCAGATCATGACCAATATCCATCCTAGTTAAGCTTCCCGTTTCCTCTTGGACGCTCGGCCAGATGACATTTTGCAGCAAAGAGTCTTCGCCCGGAGTAGGATCCCTAGAAGAATACAAAGCTTATCGCCACGCCCGTTTTACACACAACTCTGCTACTCACCCATATTTCGCAAAATTCGTCCACATTCGTACCACTCGACTGCTCACCGTTAGAGCATGACTACTCGGCTCAATTGTAATGCCCATTTGCGCTGCTATTTCAAACATGTAGGGAAGTTCATCGGTATGAACTGCTCCTGGATGGGCGATCATCAGCATCTTTTTATACAAATTCAGGTCACCATCGTACGAAAACTGATAGTAGTAAACTGGTGCTGGGCCTTTCGCGTGCACACTAGTAGTATAATCGATCGGAAATAGAAATATATGATCTCCGTAGTACTGTGCCCACTCGAAGTCTACCGAACTGTCAATTGGATGACCGCGAAAATAATTGTGCTGAAAAGCGGAGATAACGCTGGATGACGCCGTCGAACCATTGTTGATGTTCCAAAAGTAAGGTACCAATAAATGAGGTTGGGCATTGAACTGATCCCACACCGTTTGATCGATGAACTGTTCAAGGGTAGTGAAAAACGATCCTTCCAGATCACTATAGCCAAGCATAAATGGAACTTGATATTCTCGTTTTTCCATGAGGTGTTTCGGTGTAGCTGTTAGCGCTCTTTCCTCCGGAGAGTTTATTGGCTCCAATGATGGTGAAAAATCCATCGCTCGAAGAAATCTTGGAACCGGTATAGTATACAAAGCTTCTTGTAACGGTACAAAACTATTTGCTGGTAGGTTCCTCAATTCATCAACATAAAGTGCGCTATCGTATGATAAACCAAAAAATGCCGCCAGCCTGTCAGCATACAATCTTGGGTTCGATTGAAAAGCGTACGTAGCCAATGCCGTTCCACTTTGAGCAATAGCCTTGTGAAACAATCCCTCCGCCAGCTCGGATAAATACAAAAAATGCACTAGTGAACCCCCAGCGGAGTTACCGAATATCGTAACATTGTTCGGATCACCTCCGAAAGCAGCAATGTTCCTTTGTACCCACCGAAGTGCTTCGATGCAATCCTTTAATCCCCAGTTTCCTTGGGCATACTGGTCCGCCGTACTAAGAAATCCTAACGCGCCCAATCTGTAGTTTATTGTCACCAAAGTAACACCTTCACGAACCAACTTCTGCGGATCGAATGGCTCAGTATCACCGGTTCCGGCACTAAACGCTCCTCCGTGTATCCAAACCATCACCGGACGCGCTCCGATTATGTTCTCACTGTACACATTCAAGAACAAACAATCCTCATCACCAATAACTTCCCCAGCTTCAGCGCCAACCTGTAGACATGTAGCACCATGTCGACGTCCATCCCGAACACCACTCCAACCCGGAGAGGCAACTGGATTACGAAAACGAAGCTCTCCAACCGGCGGGAGTGCATACGGGATACCTTTGAACGAATAATACGTGCAAAACAGACCGCAAGATTCCACGGTGCCTTGTATTTGTCCAGACGGAGAACTAACTATTGGTCCATCTTCGGCAAGTACGACCGAAACTGTTAATAAAATACCCGGAATATAGAAATACATCTTTACAGTAATCAAATGGAAACTGAATAAAAAGAACCTGAATCTAAAACAATGCTGGGAACCCCCCTGATTATTGCTTGGACTGATTAGATAACCCATAGTTTGCTAAAGAAAACCTCATCTTTATTGATCAATAAACAGAGCATTTGGACGTAATCTATTGATACGGATAGAAGAACGGATCGTTGGCGTACCGTTCCTCTAGGTCTTTCCACAGATCAAGGCGTGCTTGATTTGGTCGGTTGCCGGTTACGAGATCGTGACCTATATCTAAATAGGCCATATCGTTCTCGTTCACGGGTGCCCAGTGAATATTTTGAAGGTTGGTGTCAGAGTTCGGTGTCGGACTGCCTGTGATGGCAAAGTTCGTCCAAAGTCTAACCATTCGCTGACGAACGGTGAGGGCGTGGTTGCCGGGAAGAACGGGTGATACCGGTAGATTTGTTATTGACCATAGGTAGGGAAGCTCATCTGCATGCATGGCTCCTGGGAATTCGCTGAGCAATAGCAATCGTTTCAACAGGTTCAAGTCACCATCAAAGCTAAACTGGTAGTAATAGGTTGGTTGAGTGTTGGTAGGTGCCGTCAACGCTACGGTTTTGTCTACGGGGTAGATAAACTGCTGATCCGTGTGAAATTTGGCCCACTCGAACATAATGTTCGGACCGAGCGTCTGATCTTGCCAGTAGAAATCACGGAATGCTTGGCTGACTGCGCTAGATCCAGCGGTTCCGACGGGGATGTTCCAGTAGTGGGGCACGAAGAAATGCGGATTGCGACTGAACTCATTCCATACTGTCGAGTCAATATTATGTTCGCGGACCATGAACAAACTTTCGATGCTTGTGTAACCGATCATCAACGGGACATGGTTATATGATCCAGAACGCAAGACTTCTATCGGACGTTGCGTCAGGAAGGTTGGTTCCGCAGAATTCACTGGTTCAGCACTAGGGACGAACTCGAACGGTTTGAAGCCTCGTGGAATGGGAATATCTGTTGGCAGTCGCTGAAGATCAACGAAGTTTGGAATTGGAGTGTAACGTAAGAGACGTGTTAATTCTGCAGTGTCGTGAGGATATCCAAAGGCATCAGCAATATTGCGCGACATTTCCACTGGATTGTATTGGAAAGCCCAAGGAGACAGCGCTGTGCCTGATTGGGCGATTGCCTTGTGAAAAAGCCCTGCAGCCATCGGGGACAGAACTAGGAAATGAACTGCAGCGCCACCAGCACTTTCTCCAAATATTGTAATGTTGTTCGGATCACCGCCAAAGGCAGCAATATTATCGCGAACCCAACGAAGAGCTTCCACGCAATCCTTCATACCCCAGTTTCCTTGAGCGTGGGTATCTCCCGTGCTGAAGAATCCAAGAATTCCCAGACGATAATTGAATGACACGACGACTACATTTTCTTGCACCAGGAAATCCGGCCCATACATTCTAGCGTCTCCGGAACCGGCAACAAAGGCACCACCATGAATCCACACCATAACCGGTCGTGATCCGATAATGTTCTGCGTGTATACATTGATAAACAAACAATCTTCACTTCCAGAATAATCGCTAAGGACACTTAGTACGGGACAGTTTTCCCCGAAGTTGGTACCATCGCGGACACCCGTCCAACCTCCATGTGGCACTGGATTGCGGAAGCGTAGATCACCTACCGGTGGTTCAGCATAGGGAATTCCATTGAACTGGAAATAACTGCAGAACAGGCCACAGCTGGCCGTGATGCCTTGAACATGGCCACCAGTTGTTGCAATAATTGGTCGACTCTGTAACAGTAGAGAATTATAACTGTAGTGATCGTTTAGCTAGGGGAAGAAACTCCGTCGAAGCTTACAGCGTCCTGAGCCCAACCGGCGGAGACCGCCAGTACTACTAATGTTAGAAGCGTGAACATATTCCACAGACTGAATGCAACTATGGCGTTGCAGGAGACCTTTATAAACAGGTTGGACTTGATTAGATCGACGGCCGCATGAGACGGCAATTTCACCGATAATTTTTTTTTTTTCGCCGGCAAAATGGTCATCTCGAAATGTTATCGCATCCAGTTGGTATTTACTGAATCGTTGTAACCCTTGGACGTACTTTCCACCATGCAGGAGTTCTAGGTATTCAATTCTGTACGATCTTGCAGTAGTTAGAAGGGGTTCGAATGATTTGAAAGAAAATAGATTGCTGATTACATCACCCCCCGTAGGTACATCGATGGAATATTAGACTTATCGAAGTAGACGCGGTTGACGATAAGATTAACCGAGTCATCAAATTAACCCGTTAAATCTAAAAAAATGAGGATTGACGCACAGGTTTCCTCTTGACAGTTTTGTTTCTTGCGGTTTTTGCGCATAGCTATTTTTAGCAAAACGAACCACAGATAACATTTTGGAAATACGCAATATTCTAATTTAAAACAAATATAATTTATTGCATCTCACTTAAAGCTATACCTATGACATTGGAAACTCAAACGGATTGTTGGCGTAGTTAGTCTCCAGATTATTCCAAGTAGCCATGCGGGCCTGGTTTGGATTGAACCCAGGCACCAAGTTAGTGTTAATATCCAAAAATGCCATGTTTCCATTCTGAACCGGAGCCCAGTTAATGTTTTGTAGATCCCCATCCGAGCTTGGCGTTGGGTTTCCATGCATGGCAAAGTTCGTCCATAGACGCACCATCCGGCTACGAACAGCGAGTGCGGGGTTTCCTGGCAGAATCGGCGTAATCGGGAAGTTAGACATCGACCACATATACGGTAGTTCATCGGCATGGATAGCACCTGGCCAAGAGGACAGCAGAAGTAGTCGTTTGACCAGATTTAGATCACCGTCGAAGCTAAACTGATAGTAGAAGGTCGGAGCGGTATTATGCTGAGCAGTTAACCGAACAGTCTTATCAATTGCGAAGATGAACTGCTGATCCGTGTGGAATTGAGTCCATTCTAACATGATATCCGGTCCAAGAGTGCGATCTTGCCAATAAAATTGACGAAATCCTTCACTGACTGCACTAGATCCAGCCGTGCCTACTGGAATGTTCCAGAAGTGTGGAACAAAGAAATGAGGATTCCAGGAAAATTCATCCCATACAGTGGAGTCGATTCGATGCTCGTGAACCATGAACAAGGACTCCGCATCGTTGTAGCCAATGACAAATGGAACCTTGTTGAAGTTTCCAGTGTTAAGCATATCAATTGGTCTCTGCGTCAAGAAAGTCGCCTCCGGTGAATTTGCTGGCTCAGCTGTTGGAACAAATTCAAACGGTTTGAACCCGCGAGGGATGGGAATATCCGTCCATCCTTCCTGAATTCTGACGAATTCGCCCTTAGGTGTGTAGCGAAGACGGCGGACCAGTTCCGCATTGTCATTCGTTGGATAACCGAAGGCATTTGCAACACGTAGACTCATCTCACGAGGATTATACTGGAATCCCCAAGGAACTAAAGCAGTTCCCGATTGAGCGATTGCACGATGGAACAATCCTGCGGCCATCGGAGATAGCACCAGATAGTGTACAGCAGCTCCGCCGGCACTCTCTCCAAAGATTGTAACGTTATTCGGATCACCGCCAAAGGCCGCAATGTTATCGCGAACCCAACGAAGGGCTTCTACACAATCCTTCATACCCCAGTTACCCTGAGCATGCTCGTCTCCAGTACTGAAGAAACCTAGAATTCCAAGGCGGTAATTGATCGTTACAATCACTACATTCTCCTGTACCAGATGGTCTGGTCCATAAATCCATGAGTCACCAGAGCCTCCGGTGAACGATCCACCATGAATCCACACCATAACCGGTCGTGATCCGATTATATTCTGCGTGTAGACGTTCAGGAACAAACAATCTTCATTTCCTGAGTATCCATCGCCAACTGTCGCTCCTGACGGGCACGAGTCCCGATGTTCACTTCCATCTTTTACACCTTCCCAGCCTCTGTGCTTCACAGGGTTACGAAAACGCAGTTCGTCTACCGGAGGCTCGGCATACGGAATTCCCGAAAATGAAAAGTAGCTACAGAACAACCCGCAGCTAGATGTTACTCCCTGAATTTGTCCACCGGTGGTGGTGATGATAGGGCGGGTCTGAAATCAACCATCGGTTCAATCAGTTATGAACTACAGAGGAATTTAAATTAGGAAGCTTACCGCATCGCCGTTGGCACCGACTACAGCCAACACCAGCAGTGTTATGAATTCCAACATCCTGCTGAACGGTAAATAGACCACTGGAAAGTCTGATCTGTATGGCTGATCTTATATAGAGGCTGCTGAATCCCCGAAAAGACATACAATATCTGAACCACAGGTACTCGCAATGAAAACGATAAGATTTGGATTTTAAGGTGGAAAATAGTAGAAGTGATAGCAGTGGTAGAGTACCTTACAATCGTTCAAGGGGCTTTCCAATAGATTCATTTGATTTAAATATTTGAGGTTATTGTTATAATCTTTCGTTAAGATTATTCCGGACAATAATAGCTCTTCTTGATAAGGAAGTTTCCTTTTGAAATTGTAACTGGGTAGCCGATACCGAATCGTACATATTGGACGACCATGGTGGTCACGTTGACGCATTATAGATAACAGTTGATGGCTTGCGTCTTTTAAATCTACAGAAAAAAAAAATTAATCATAAATCACCAAATTGTGCATCTTGAGTATAATCCCTCTAATCTTACGATCCTAGTCTATCTTGTTGGAGCTCGAATATACACCGTGTTCAATATGTTCGGATACAGTTTCTCTAGCATTTGTAATTGCTGTTTAAAAACTTATGCGGAGCTCAATTTACAAAAATTAAAATTAAAATCTAATTAGAATCGGTTGTGTCACTGGACTCGGAATACTAACTAGATCCAGAGGGCGAGTCAATTTTTGGCGATTTCTGCATTACGAAACGGTGAATGGTTCCTACAAAGCTTATATAAAACGTATAGGTGTTCGATATAAAATTTCATCTGCAAAATTTTCTCTAAAATTTAAATACGATGTGAACGTGACCGAAGAGGTAAGAAATATCTCCTGAATATCTCAGACCGTCAAAGCCCAGTCGTTCAGGAAGTCGTCGTGAAACCTGTGGGACAAGCGAAAGTGCACGAGGACGCTGAATTGCATCACAAGCGAGAGTTTCAGCAAATAAAAGCGGATTTCAAAAGACAGTGAGAGAAAAACATAAAAAAATAATGAAGCAGCTCCATCTGGAAACAGAACTGCTGAAAAAGAAGATGGCGGTTGAAGCAGAGTTGACTAGGAAGCGAAGTGAGCTGTATAAGGAATTTCAACGTAGAAATGCTCCTCTGAATCAGGAGGAAGGTGCCTTAGGCGGCCAGATGCAAACGGATGCTGATTTGGAAGAAATGTGGAGGGCCAACTTCAAATACCCGATCGAGCAAAACAAACCTATTGCCGACACCGGGGTAGCTGTCCTAAAATGGTGCACACCCAAAATGTACCGCACCTGGCAAACGTTAACCACAATTGGCTCTTGCTTAAAAAGGTTTCCGACGCCAAGAAACATTCTATCTCAGCGATTCTCAACCTGGGGTCCGCGGACCCCTAGGGGGCCGTGAAGTCGTTGCTTGGGGTCCACGAAGAGGAAAATCTTTTCCGGATGAATATTGAAACTTCAAGTTTTTTTATCGTATCATGCTGAAAATCATATATTGACAGCATGGGGGTCCGCAACCGGCCAGGGTAATTTTGAAGGGGTCCGCGACCGCCCAGAATAATTTCGAAGGGGTCCGCGATGACCCAAGGTGATTTCGAAGGGGTCCGCGGAGCAAACAAGGTTGAGAACCGCTGCTATCTAATGCTAAAGTAGATAAGACGCCTATGCTGCCGCTACCGATTCCCCAAGCACCAGTTCCTCTAATGATCCGGGACCAAAACCGGAACCCACCCCGAAACCAACTCCGGGTATGCTCTGCCCTCCGAGTCCGTATGAATATCTGACCATCCTGCAAGAGGAACCGGAATTGACAAAGGCTCAGATTGCCGCAAGGAAGGGTTATTTCGCCAAGTTGCCGATATTCACCGGGATGTCAGAGGAATGGCCTTTTTTTCATCAGCAGCTTCAACAATGGAAACAGGGCGTGCAACTGGACCAATCGCGGTAGGCTCCAGAGAAGCATCAAAGGCCAAGCGTTGGAGGCAGTAAGAAGCGGACTTCTTGCTATTAGGGTCGGTTCCAAAGGTGATCGAAACTCTTTACGGTAGGCCAGAACAACTACTTCATTCCCAAATATAAAATTCTATAGATTTGCTGATTTTCGTCAAAATAATGGGTTTTACTAAAAATCAGCGAAACAAAAATTGCAAAGCTGAACTCTTAGCAAATCCAGTTTTACTGAAAAGTTTCAGCAAAATATTACGCTGCAACGAAATACAAAAAAATGGTGTGTAATTTATAACAGAATATGTAACAAAAATTGTGTTCTGTTATAATCTTGTTATTTCATTCTGATCGAACGCGTTGCAGAACAAATTAAGCTCTAAAGCGTGTGGAAGCCGATACTGGTTAAGTGAACAGCCGGTATGAACCGATTGGAACGAGATTCAAGGTGTGTTGATGTATCGATTTTGGCGAAGGATTCTTCAGAGAAGTTTCTGCTGCGAAATGTTCATAACTTCCGAAGCAGAAGGTGCGATTCGCTGAAGTAACGACCAGATTCAAGCATCCTTGCGGACTGCCAATTACCGAATGTCTGAACGGCCCTTCTAGGGTTCTTCTCGAACTCAAAAATCTACATGTGCACATACAATATACGGCCCTCATGGTAGCAAAGAGTTGCGTACGTACCTGTTGTTCTACGAAATATAATTCGTTCAATGTTTGATGGATACTAATCGCTTCTCGCGTTGGAACATCCTGATCTGTTGCGGTTCATTTCAAGAGAAGGAAGATTAAGAAGCTGCCAGTCTAATCTCTTCAAGCTATGCTGACGCAAGGAAGATTGCTGAAAGATACGGTGTCATCAATCAAGGATCCTCTCAAATGCCAGGAATAACAGAAAATAACGCAGCAAGAAGGATTTGCGGATGAAATGAAGACGTTGTGGAAAAACGTTGCGTTGCCGCGAAACAAGCGGCATGTCATCGAACGATCCAGTTCACTTTACAAATTATCCCCATTTTTGGACGAACAAGGAGTAATCCGGATGGAAAGACAGTCAGTTCATGCCGTTTTCCTTCCCTTTGAGCAACAGCAACCACCCCATCGTGCTTCCGAAGAGTCATGACGTCACCACCAAACTTCTTCTTCAATACCATGAATCGCTAATCGCGAGACCGTGGTGAACGATCTAAGGCAACGCTTCCACATCCAGTTCGGGCAGCAGTGCTGCAAGAAATTGAAGATAGCGCATGGTGTAAATTCAACAAGTGTCGTCCGGTTATCCCAAGGATGGCACTGTCCTATCTTCTCGATTCCATTTTTAAATCCCGCTGTCGTGGCTGTCGCAACGGCCAATTAGGTTCTTTACTGGCACAATTAACCTCACTTTTCTTGACAGTTCGCTTGTACTGTTTACATGGACTTAGAAAAATTTGTGGACGACTAGATTCGCTCGAAGCAAATCGTAGAGGAATTTTCTTAAGTTCATGTAAACAGTACAAACGAGCTGTCAAAAATGAACACTCAGTTCATTTGTGACGTCGGCGTAAAGTATTCAATATTTCACTGACTTACGAACGCATGTCTATGCCTACTCTTCTGCTAAAGAACATTCACGCTCACACACTCGCACATATAATTTCTCGATATAGTTCTCGCAACTCTAACATATTGAATACATTACGCTGACGTCACAAATGAACTGAGTGTTCATTTGTGACAGTTCGCTTGTACTGTTTACATGGACTTAGCAAAATTCTCTACGATTTCCTTCGAGCGAATCTAGTCGTCCACAAAATTTTCTAAGTCCATGTAAACAGTACAAGTGAACTATCAAGAAAAGTGAGGTTAACTGTATCAGTAAAGCACCTAATGCTCCCATTGACTTATTTGACGTCTAGGACACCAACACAGTTGCAATGTGTATAGACAACATACATATAAAGCTATGTTTTCAATTCGCCATCTGATTTAACCTCATTTGGCAAAAAAACTACCCGATTTAACCTCAATCTCGCACTAACACAACTCCACATAGATTAGTCAATAGAGCTTTTGCACAGCAGTCCTTCCCATGCTATGGCACGCTGCCACTCAGCCAGTCACACACACACCAATCTTGTTTTCCTATCCAACTGTTTTCTCTCTCATTCCTTAGGTTTCTAGACTGTCGTATCAAGCGACAGTGCGTGTAGGTTCATACACTGCTAAAAGCACATTCGTAGCATTATTCCAGATTCATTTATGCTGTTAATAATGTAGGGATGTCTATTTTTAGTCACGCTAATAATGAAATAATGTTTTGCCTTCTTCTTGTGTTTCGTTCGGTCAAAGAAAAGAAGGGATTTGTCTGTTTACGTGGGTGGTAACTAGAGCAACCCATATGGAAGTCGCATATAGTTTCAGCGGCCAGTCGTGCGTCATGGAAAGCAGAAGATTCATTTGCAAGAGAGGTGCACCTATAGAGCTCTTCTCAGACAACTTTCAAGCGGCAAGTAAGGAGCTGGTCGAGGTAGTCCGTTGTATCGAGTTGGAGTGTGCTGATGCTTTCACCGATGCAAGAACTAAGTGGAACTTCAATAGACCTTTCTCGTCCGACCTAACCCCCTTTTTTCTTATTTTTATTCAAAAGACTACACATTTTTAAGAATATTGCCGTTGAAATGAGACTATTTGGAGCTATCGTGATTTTTTAATGATTTTTTTAAATTTGAAAAAATGCAAGAATGTTGAGTATTTTTTTCACCTTTGCAAGAATGGTGGGATTCAAAATGTGTGTTTGGGCAACACTGTTTTGTATATTTTTGCTTGAGTTCCTGGCAACGCGGCAAATGAAGTGGTGAGTCGCGGTACAAAGTTCATTGATTATGTAAACAAACTAAAGTGAACCTCTCGGTGGAGAACATTGCATGATAATGTTTAACCTCACTTTTTTGACAGTTCAGAGAGATTGTTTACATAGTCTTGGAATTTTTGTTGATTCGATCATAGTATGAGAAACTTGGTTTGGTTCGCTGCCAAATGTTAACACTTTCCGAACAAGGTCGCTCAGCTGTAATTTTGATTTTTGGTTCATTGAAGAAGTAAGGAATTTCTAGCCAAACATTTGAAAAAGGCCTCCTGCCAAATGCAAACAAATCGTATTTTCATGTTCTCTATTAAAATCCTGGGACAAAACCTGTGGATAGATGTTTTCTTTTTCATTTTTTCTGTTCATTTGATCTCTTGTCGTGCATAGCCACTCTTTCGTCCTCACATATTTTAAATGGACTGGCTACATTTGACAGTTCCCCCTCACTGCATTTGACGGTTCCCTTTGGCTGCATTTGACAGCTCCCCCTGGCTGCAATTGACATTAGGTTTTTTCGTATCCACACGTCACGTCCCAGTTAAAACCCGTATAAATAAATACCATTCCAGAAATCTTCGGAACCATTTCCAAACCATTTGTATAATGCTCACCATATTGGGAATACTACTGATATATTTCACCATTATAATTGAACTGTTATACTACCATACCCATTTTAGTTACCATTTCCAATACCTTCCGTGTATCCTATATTGGAGATTTGTATACTACATTGTCCTTTGGCGTCAGAGGTTAGTATTGCTCTGGTGGGCTTTATTATTCGTATATCTGTTTACCCTGCTCACAAAAATCTGTAGTTTAAGATGGTCAAAAATTCTCGTCTTACAATATTACGGAGATAGCTCAATTGGATAAAGTGTCAGTCCACTTAGTGTCGACGAAGCCTTCTTCAGCAGATGGCGAGAGCAAAATAATATTTCATCAATCGATAGAATTGAAATGTAAAGGGGAAGAATTTTTTTTCTCCAGCTAGTATTTTATCCATCGCTAGACTTAAAATATGCATGCCACCATAATCTGTATGGTTCTTGAATGGTATGTTGTCAAAATGTATACGGAAAACAGCACATTTTGGTATAGTGACTGTTCTTAACAACCCGTTGTTTGTACGGTCTAGTATGGAAAAACGACACTGGTTATGTTCGATATTATACTAGGCAATGGTCAATCTATTGTTGAACGAACCATATTGAAAATGGTTTTGAAATGATTGATGCAATTGTTGGCATATGGTATACATTTATGCGGGAAACTATCTATCTGACCATGTGCATAAACATAACGCAACAATGGATTATGAAGAATTTTGATAATGATTTTATAACAAATTATAAAAGGGCCCGGCTGATATAAAAGTCCTAACTAGCAATACACATATTATAAAATGATTATAAAGGATTATTGTAACTGATTCCAAAAGGATTATAAAGGTAGCCCGTATAAATAAATACCATTCCAGAAATCTTCGGAACCATTTCCAAACCATTTGTATAATGCTCACCATATTGGGAATACTACTGATATATTTCACCATTATAATTGAACTGTTATACTACCATACCCATTTTAGTTACCATTTCCAATACCTTCCGTGTATCCTATATTGGAGATTTGTATACTACATTGTCCTTTGGCGTCAGAGGTTAGTATTGCTCTGGTGGGCTTTATTATTCGTATATCTGTTTACCCTGCTCACAAAAATCTGTAGTTTAAGATGGTCAAAAATTCTCGTCTTACAATATTACGGAGATAGCTCAATTGGATAAAGTGTCAGTCCACTTAGTGTCGACGAAGCCTTCTTCAGCAGATGGCGAGAGCAAAATAATATTTCATCAATCGATAGAATTGAAATGTAAAGGGGAAGAATTTTTTTTCTCCAGCTAGTATTTTATCCATCGCTAGACTTAAAATATGCATGCCACCATAATCTGTATGGTTCTTGAATGGTATGTTGTCAAAATGTATACGGAAAACAGCACATTTTGGTATAGTGACTGTTCTTAACAACCCGTTGTTTGTACGGTCTAGTATGGAAAAACGACACTGGTTATGTTCGATATTATACTAGGCAATGGTCAATCTATTGTTGAACGAACCATATTGAAAATGGTTTTGAAATGATTGATGCAATTGTTGGCATATGGTATACATTTATGCGGGAGTGAAATACGTACACAATGAATTAAGGAGAGTGTCTGATGTAAACAATTTGCGCAATCAAACTAAATAAAACAGTATTAAATTTTTAAATAGAATTATAATGAATTCGACCAAAACTTCTTTTACCTTTTTCTCAAGGTATACGTTTGGCAGTGACCCTTTTCAAATGTTTGGGTAGAATTTAGATTATTTTATCGTTGTTGCGATCAATTTCATTTGGTTTGTTTTGTTCACAATGTTAGTCGCAGAGCATTTTGGTGATCTATGGCAATTGATGACCTTTACACCCCATACTAGGTCCGCTCCTGTTGCAGTTGTTTCGCCCCGTCCGGCACCGAGTCAACCGATGTCCAGCCTGCACCGCACTCGTCTGTCGCTATGCCAATGGCAGGTACTTGGATTGAAGGCTAAAATGTCAGCTACGGCTGGTGGTGTTGCTGCAATCGGTTTGCCTTCGGCCACGTTGGACATTCGGCTAACGGAAATATTCAGCGATTCCAATTCGAAGGAAGCAGCGCCAGTAGCAGACTGCTTCGGTTCAACAATACGCTCCGGTATCGGACGAAGCTAACACTCCGGCAGGACGAAGGTTTCAATGAGGGGCTCAGGCATAAGTAGCAGAGTCCTTGCACTTACTGCTTGTCGAGTGAACAATTCCGACGAAACCACTGCCGCTCTCGCCACGTTTGATCACCGTGATTAGTGCGACGTCAGCGGTATAGTGCCAGGAATAGTCGAGGAGAGTGCCAGGACTGACTTGCCGAGAGCTACAAGATTAAATAGCAGGGCGTTTTTAAAGTGACCGTAGTATAACGTAGAGGCTTTAGGCAGATGATTTATTCAGCAGAATAAGATAGCAAAATTACCCAAAACATAAGAGCTGGCTGCCGAAGTGAATCCACACACATCGTCACCTACAGAGGCAAGCAATATTAAAACGCAGCGAAATTCCTCACAATGAATTGATCTCGTTAGATGAAATTCCAGGAAGTACAATTTTCGTAGCATAATTTAATCGACCGAAATTGTAGTCCTCAGTCGAGAGAGAGAGACTGATAGAGTAGCAGCAGCTAGGAATTTTCGTTCGAAAGCTAGCAGCGGTTTCGCGTATCCTGCGCTAAGTAGAGAGCGTTAAGACAGATCTGACCAACGGTTCCGTCCGGTACCACCATAACACACGGCACCGGCGACACATATATTCACAACATACTAATTACTTATCCTTCAGAAAAAGTAAATAAATTGACTATGAAATCTATCATTCGCTGCCTAGTTAGTTCGTGCCAATTTGAACAAGACAGCAGTTGCAGATAGCTTTATTGCGGTGCCAAAATTAATGCAACTCGGGATATAATATAAATTTACATATAATTTCTCCTCCCTGATATTCTACCAGAATATATAATGCTCTGCATTATTATCACTCCAATCAAATCCTTCTTACTCCTTGTCGTCAGTGCCGAGCGCTATTTTGCATATTCCGGCTAAATCAACGACAATGCGATAATCGACGAAACTTTTACTGTAATGGAACTTGAAACCGAATAATAAATTATTGTTCCATACGCTGGTAGGCATTCTGACCAATGGAAACGTTCTTCGATATGAGCATTGAACGATCAAAATCATTTCAACAACTTATCATCGACCGAATTCGTTACCTATAAAGTTCAGGTAAACTTCACCACCTAAAAATGAATAATCAATCGGATCATCTTGTTAGGAATTAACCCACGAGCAAACAAACAAATGTGTACAAATAGGATAAGGATCCATCATCCAGAAAGCAATCGTTTTATAGCCCAATGCTTGATCTTTCGATTCAGCATATGCCACCGGGTTTTACATCCAGCGCCGATTGGTCAATGTATGAACCAGGTTACCATTGTTCCAATCCTCATCCCTCTTGAGTTGATATTCTTTCAAAGAGCATCGAAAGTATTCAAGTAATGTAAATTTTAAAAGTCCGTGTAAACAAATCTTAGGTAAACAAGCACACCGAACTGTCAGAAAAGTGAGGTTATACATTTTCACACAATGCTCTATATTTTTGACAGGTATATGAATGAATCATTTCAGCATCAGTGATGCCAGGTCTATTTAAACAATAGCCTGCAGTAAAAATATAAAAGTCTGCAGATTGCTACAAAAATCTTCAATAAATGCGACGTAGAAATGTAGTATGTATATAATTTAAATGATCAAAAATGTTGAAGGTTGGTGTATAAATTGGCTGGCATAGGCTTTGTTCTGCTAAATATTTGTAATCTGCAAAAGATCTGCAGTGAAAACGCAAAATCTACAGATTTACTAATATATATGCAGATCTGGCATCCTTTTAGTATTCCCCACAGGAAATGCATCCAAATGGTGAAAAAATACAGGGAAACAAGGCAAGATAGGTATTCAGAATATGGGGTTAAATGAGCAGCTTGCACTATTTTTGATTTTTTCAATAGTTAGAGGTACCAAATCATCGCGGCAATAGGAAGTAACGAATTGGAGATAAAAAAGGAAGCATCCTATCATATAAAAATTTTTGACGAGAAAGGTCTATTCGCCTGCAGTTGGAAGCGGTTAGTAAGGTCGGCGAAGGACGCGCTCAAAGCTCTACATGATTAACGAAAGAAATCTTGCTGGCCGTGCTAGCCGAGGCAGATGATATCATGAACTCCAGACCGGTTACTTATGTGCCACAGGAGTCAGCAAATATCGAAGCTCTTACGCCGAACCACTTCCTGCTGGAGAGCGCGAGAAAATCAACTTGCCGATCAGCTCAGTCAAGGCATTGCGAGACAACTAAAAACGCTCTCAGGAGTTAGCGGATATGCTGTGGCAGAGGTGGCCGTCCAAATGGTATGTGGAACAAGAACCAGTCAGAGAAGGTGAAATCGTTTATTTAATCGACGGGAACAACCGGGGAACATGGATTCGCCGTATCGTGGAGAAGGTCATCCGAGGCATCGATGGCAGAATACGACGAGCACTGCTAAGACCGTCAAAGGGCTTGAACCAGCGTGCAGTTGCCAAACTTGCTGTGATGGAGTTGAGGAATAAATTTGGCCAAATCCCTAGTAACGAACCACAGTTACGGGAGGGGGAATTGTTGGCACCACCGCTAGGTACTACACCAGTGGGCACATCACGAGTCTTGCCGGAAAGTGAGGAGTGAGAAAACGTCACCACACAGTTTCGTCGGCTCCGTCCATCGTTGACACTGACAATGTCACAATTCAGTTCGTAGATCAGTTATAAGTTTCTCACGAAAAGGTTATATTCCGATTAGTAAAAATACCTCTTAAATTTCTCTTCGTGATTTATAAGATCCTTTCGGATACTTAAGGAAACGAAGATTTATCTTTTGAACGTCCAGAGCGGTGATCTTTTGCTACAAGTTATGATTATTAAAGCTTATGCCAAAATGTTGTCAGATGGAGAAAACGCGAGAATACCATTTAAGTGAGTCCATTGAATATTTTATAGTTAAAATTAAATTTTAATGATAATTAAAATGAACTTTCCAGTTTTTGAACTGTGTGCTACGGCCTGCTCCAATAAGGTGTTCATTGTAACATTTCATCTGCACACTTACACGTTCATTATATTGGACAATATTTGGTTTATTGTCAATGTTTCTGCTCGTGTATCAGTTACCCTAACTCAATATTCTGTATTAAAAATATCAGTTTATTCTATCTCACTTATAACCATTCTTACGACATTGGAAACTCGAACGGATTGTTGGCGTAGTTCGTCTCGAGATTATTCCAGGTAGCCATGCGGGCCTGATTTGGGTTGAACCCAGGTACCAAGTTAGTGTTAATATCCAAAAATGCCATGTTTCCATTCTGGACCGGAGCCCAGTTAATGTTCTGCAGATTCGTATCGGAGTTTGGCGTTGGATTACCGTGCAAGGCGAAGTTCGTCCATAGACGCACCATCCGGCTACGAACAGCGAGTGCGGGGTTTCCTGGCAGGATCGGCGTAATCGGGAAGTTAGACATCAACCACATATACGGTAGTTCATCGGCGTGCATGGCACCTGGCCAAGAGGACAGCAGAAGTAGTCGTTTGACCAGATTTAGATCACCGTCGAAGCTAAACTGATAGTAGAAAGTCGGAGCGGTATTATGCTGAGCAGTTAACCGAACAGTCTTATCAATTGCGAAGATGAACTGCTGATCCGTGTGGAATTGAGTCCATTCTAACATGATATCCGGTCCAAGAGTGCGATCTTGCCAATAAAATTGACGGAATCCTTCGCTGACTGCACTAGATCCAGCCGTACCTACTGGAATGTTCCAGAAATGTGGAACAAAGAAATGAGGATTTCTGGAGAATTCATTCCACACAGTGGAGTCAATCCGATGCTCGTGAATCATGAACAAGGACTCCGCATCGTTGTAACCAATGATAAATGGAACCTTGTTGAAGTTTCCAGTGTTGAGCATATCAATTGGTCTCTGCGTCAAGAAAGTCGCCTCCGGTGAATTTGCTGGCTCAGCTGTTGGAACAAATTCAAACGGTTGGAACCCGCGAGGGATGGGAATATCCGTCCATCCTTCCTGAATTCTGACGAATTCGCCCTTAGGTGTGTAGCGAAGACGACGGACCAGTTCCGCATTGTCATTCGTTGGATAACCGAAGGCATTTGCAACACGAAGACTCATCTCACGAGGATTATACTGGAATCCCCAAGGAACCAAAGCAGTTCCCGATTGAGCGATTGCACGATGGAACAATCCTGCGGCCATCGGAGATAGCACCAGATAGTGTACAGCAGCTCCGCCGGCACTCTCTCCAAAGATTGTAACGTTATTCGGATCACCGCCAAAAGCTGCGATGTTATCACGAACCCACCGTAGGGCTTCTACACAATCCTTCATACCCCAGTTACCCTGAGCGTGCCCGTCACCAGTACTGAAAAAACCTAGGATTCCAAGGCGATAATTGATCGTGACAATCACTACATTCTCCTGTACCAGATGGTCTGGTCCATAAATCCATGAGTTACCAGAACCTCCGGTGAACGAGCCACCATGAATCCACACCATAACCGGTCGCGATCCGAGTATGTTCTGTGTGTAGACATTCAGAAATAAACAATCCTCACTTCCTGAATATCCATCACCAACTGTCGCTCCTGACGGACATGACGCTCGATGCTCACTTCCATCTTTAACACCATCCCAGCCTCTGTGCTTCACAGGGTTACGGAAACGCAGCTCGTCTACCGGAGGCTCGGCATACGGAATTCCCGAAAATGAAAAGTAGCTACAGAATAACCCGCAGCTAGCGGTCACTCCCTGAATTTGTCCACCGGTGGTGCTGATGATGGGGCGAGTCTGAAATCGACCATCAGCAAAAGAAGTCATGAACATTAGAAGAGTCTAACTGAAGAAGCTTACCGCATCGCCGTTAACGCCGATAAAAATAAAACCCAGCAGTGTTATTAGTTTGAGCATCTTGCTGAATGATGAATAGACTACTGGACAACCTCATTCATATGGATGATCTTATATAGAGGCTGATGAATCCCCGAAAGGGCATACAATATCGGCTTCCCATATACCCACATTAAAACGCGATAAGATTTAGATTTTGGGGTGGAAAACAGTCGAAGTGATAGTGTACGTCACAATCATAAGCGGGACTTTCCAATAGATTCATTTTATTCACATTTTTCAGGTTATTGTTATATTCCCTCGTTAAAGGCAGTTCCTGGTGGGCAGCCAATAATAGTAATTATAGCCGGGCAATAACAGCTCCACTCACTGATAAGGAAGCTTCCTTTTGAAATGATACCTGAGTAGCCGACATCGATCCGTACACACCGCGCGACCATGGTGGTCAAGTTGACGCATGATAGATAACGGTTGATGTCGGCTATAAACGCAACCAACGCAAGCACGGGCCTGTCTTTGCAGTGAAAAATGTTCTAGCCCTAATTGTGCATCTAGATAAAGTATTTCCTGCTAGTATATTTCTTTTGTGAAATTCTGAGCGATAAATCGATACTAGAATGGCTTTGGAAAACCTCTAGTAATTTTTGTCCAGCTTTTTAGTTTTCGCGTGCCATAATGGCGATCAAGGTAGTCATATTCGTAATACGTTGATAGCCCTTCGTTTGAAGAATCATCAGCGAATGTTTGTAGGATACTCGATTTTGGACCAAGATTCTCCAGTCTCCTTGAAAACATGCGCATCTTCCTTGATTGCACACAGCCAGCGAGTGCGGGGTTTCCCGAGAACTCAACGACCTCTTGCAGGTTCTCTGTTGAGCTTTAGCTAGTCTTTCTGTCATCCGATGTGTGTACACTTGACCTACCTCGTGCCTTATGCGTTTGTGCCATTCTCCAGTTTCCACTGTGCCGCCGAGTATTGAACGCAGAATTCGTCCTGAGTACCCGAATGTATACTTCCTTTTACACCGAATCCTAGTGACCGTAAATAGCTGCTGGTAGTATCAGCGATGCCTATGCGCAGCAGCAACATACTTTTCCCCTCGCGGCTGACGTCGATATCATGTCACCATTGTTCCAAGATATATGATTCCGACAACTTTGTACCGTACCCCATTGATTTGATTTGAATTTTGACAGTTGGCTCATACGCCCTAATCATAGGTTTGTCGAGATTTTGATTAATTTAAAACAAAACAATTTGAAATCGTCCAACGGTTGTGAGACTTTTATAACAACCCAAATAATTACAGAGTCAAACCAAACGAATGTTGAGTGATAAAAGGAATAATATATGAATATGGGTTTCCCTTGAACTTCTTTTTGGGAAAATTTCAAACTTAATGTAAAATGACAACGGCACCGTCGCGCCATCGGTGGGCCGACATGTGATTGGATTCTACAATAGTACATTGACATACACACGTTTAAGCTCGCGTATAGAGCATGTGTAATAAGCCTATGTTAAGGCGATTATTTTACTGTATCTAACGCCTACTAGTAGGTTTTTCGAAATTTGTTCACTACAAATCTTTTATTTGGCTATAATCATAAATACAGGAACTCGTGAAAAATGTGGATCGCCTACCTCCCAAGAACTGGGTTAGTAGTTAGAATGGAGTGAATACAACGGCTCCACGTAATTTATTAATAACAATATTAGGAATGTCTAAAAATGCAATTTAAACTCGTTATTGGGACTGTCATCACCAGTAAACGTTCTGTAAATTCAACTGTTTTCAGTATTTTCTTCACGGCATCATCTTGTGTAAAATAACTTAACCCAAAAAATATGTTAACTGACGATGAAAACCATCGCTTAGGAAGTCTCGATCGGGGAAGTTTTGTGCTTGCGCTAAGGATATGATCTGCACGCGCTGATCGCTGTTTGCTTCCCCAGCAGACAAACACCGCAGTCTCTTTCTCACACCAAAAAAACTTCCGTATCTTGACATGATTTTTACGTACGAACATAAGTGAAAAATAGAAAACAAATGCGCTGCTAACGAATCGGTTAGAAAACATTATCTTAAGGTTATCAAAACGATTCCGATTTATCTTCCATGTGATTTGATGATAGTTGTTTTGTTAGGTAAGGACCACGCGCATACACACATACACACACACTCGAGCGCGCAACGATAATCTCCGAGATAACCCGAGAGTGGAGCATCTCTCCGGCTCGCACACGGATCAGCATCTATCCTATCTTAACAATCCTCCTCTCTCCCATTACTCCCGCTCATTGTTGAGTAAATGCAGTTCAATCGTCCGAACCGGTAGCCCGCTTCGTCTTTCGCTGTCGGGGGCTTTGTTTTGGAGACACTTTGCTACCCTTGGGGGAGTTCTCTGTGGAAATTCAATGAATCAGCATTCAGTATCCGAAATACCACACATCATTCTCTCTCCCTCTCATCATAATACTTACGAATCTTTTTCAGTGTCTCAGCCGGAATCCACTCATAGTCCACATCCTTAGTATTGCTAGTTCCCGTTTCGACGGTCTTTCTCACGGCCGGCGAGCGCTTACGTTTGCCGTATGATCCGAGGAATTGCTGGCCCAGAACCAGCAACAGAACCACAACAGCAGCTAGGAAAACGTACAGGAAAAAGGTTTCCCCGTCCAAACCCTCGTCCACCTCGGTAATTGTGATGGTCTCGTTGAAAACAGCTTCTGAAAACTGATTTCCACTGGCATCGCGATAGTTCAAGGCAATGTTTAAACCGAACGGCCTTCCGGCAAACGATTCCGACGGCAGGAACGAATAGGAGACTGTAGCCTCATGACCGGGTTTGACCTCACGGTTGTAAGCAATGGCCGAAAAGTTCTGGATGAAATAGTTGAAATCCATTGGGTATCGGAAGGAAGCTTCGACGGTTTCAACGATGAAATCATCGCTTCCCTTATTGGCGAATCCAACCAGAAATTCCACCGGATATCCAGCTGGCAGATCAAGCTGAGAGCCAGCTCCCGAGTGCAACGGACGGGTGAAAAGCAGGAATGTATCGGCATCGGGGGACTTGGTTGTTTCAGGTTCATCCTCCGTTTCGGGCTCGTCCGTATGCGTTACCGACATCTCATCAGATTCGACCTCAACGTCCAATTCATCTTCCAACTCGTCCTCAGTCACATCCATGGCGGTGGCCATCAACCGGGAACCTGCAGAAACGGTAGTGTTACGACATGCCACGTCGAAGCGAAAGTGTGTTTTTGCGAAACCTCCAGCCAAGAAAGTAAATCACTTACCACTTTCCACGCTAAGTAGAACCGATGGTAGCACCAGCAAAGCAAAGATAAACAGTTGCTTCATTGTTCAGAAACAGCACCAAACGATCAACTGTAGAACGTAATTTTTTCCACCGAGTACGAAATTGTTACTGCTAGGAACGCGACAAACAGGAAAATGAACAACGGGGCCACTCGCAAAGCCGATCGTGGTGCAACGAATGAAGAAAAAGCTGAAAACGTCAGTTCACGTGGAACTGAGATGACAGCAGTTGGCAAACTTCTTTGACAGCTGGTACGTTTTGGAGAGGGGTGAACAAATGATGTTGATTACAATTATTATTTCATTAATTCCACACTGATAAAAATCTAAGAGATAAAAATAAAGTACCCATTAATGCATAGAAAGCTTCCCATTTTAACCTTTTCATGCCCAAATTTTCTAGTGCATGTAGGGTTTCAAAACTGTTTTTTCCTTGAAAACGGTGGGGTGAAGAAACGCAAAAGCCTATTTTCATAGAGATACGTGCTTCTATGGCAGTGCTAGAAGCTGGTCAATTTTAACCTTCTAATGCTCAATACAATTCTCCTAGAATAATTACAATAGTACAATTACGTGGAAAACGTAGCCAACTACAGTCCAAATTGGTAAGTTTTGTCAGTTTTCAACAATATTGTACCATAACGAAGATATATGAAAAAATCATTTTCCGTCGTCAACGCAAACTGTCCCTGGCAGCACTGCTCCATCGGAATGCAATAAGACTAATTGCAATAACTTCAGTTCTAGAGCTGATCCTTGTAACTGTTAGTACTCAAATTAAAGGCAATAATCACATTAATGAGCCTTACTTGTTTTTGTAGGCAAATCTCGACTCAATCAAAAGTTATAGCTGTTTAAAAGCGTTGTTGTCCACAAACAACATGGGCATGGATGGGTTAAATAATCTTCTTACTAGAGTTTCGAAAACCAAAAACTTTCGACGAAATGAACAAACGGGACATCACCAAGTTAAAAAAAAAGGCGGACGAACATGGTCAGGCCACACCGTTTTCAAGGAAAAATAGTTTTGAAACCCTACATGCACTAGAAAAAAGTTGGGCATGAAAAGGTTAAACTTTAGGCGACCTCTTGTGACCTTTTCTATTTGCAATTGATTTGAACTGATCAGTTTTGACCCGTATGATTGACCACCCTGATTGGATCTAGGACAACTGTAATCGTGAAGCATTGCGCTAAAAGGACAACACTAGGATACGAAAGAATTAACAGTGCAAATAGAAAAGGTGCGTATTACGAAGCCAGACAAGCATCCAGAAGTGTTATAGTAAAAATTTGCTCGGTTACTGTAATAGCACGCCAGATACAGATTGCATAAAGTAAGATTTAATTAGGCCTTGTACACACAGAAATAAAAATATTGGAGGGGGTGGAGATAGCGTAGCTGGTAAATCGATTGCCTTGTACGCAGCTCACCTGGGTTCAATTCCCAACCCCGCATATAGGATTGGAGATTTTTATAAACAGATTTCTCTTACCCGACGAAGAGGCGAATGACCCTAAGATTAAAACCTCTATAATCAAAATAAAAAAAATGTTGGTGAAAATCAACCAACGCATACTATTAGTTTGAAAACAATAATTTCATTTTGAAAACTCTTCTTTATTAGCTTAAAAGCACAGAGAACAGACGTCCATCTTCAGCATTCAACTTGTGTAAAATCTCTAACGGTTTCGAAGGTAGTTGGAATATCCAAACCAGGTGCGCTACTGTCATCATGTTATTTTGTGGCTGAGCTCGACAGAATTGACAGCGGTCATTCCTCTACCCAGTCAAACTAGTCCGGAACCGGTTCAGACTTCCAGCATGAATTCCAACTCAAATGCATCAACCGATAGAGTCGGAATCGGTTCTTTTCTTTGAGCAAGATTCCATACTGAATCCATTCAGGATTTCGAACCGGTTCCGAAATGGATTTGACGGATAGTTGGGATAGCTTGGTGTGGCGGCGCCAGTGTTTATCGTATATTAATTCAAATGTTTTTTAAATATTTTTGTTCGATCATGGATGTCTGTTCTCTGTGTTAAAAGTATAATTTTTATTTTGATTGTAATTCTTGATTAACTTAAAAGTTTTACTTTCAACCTAATAGTAGGCGTTGCTTGTTTTTGCTAAGAGCGAAACACTTACTTTTACCCATATTTTTTCTGTGTGTAGGGAAGTTGTGTGTTCGAACTTTTTATTTTACTCATGTTTCAGTTGACACAAGGTGCACATCGTGTTGTATCCCGGAAGACCGGGATGTCGAGCGTTCCTAAGAGTTTTCCATTAACATATATCAATATGAACGTTGAGAAAATCGAGTCCAAGTGAGTTAAATCGAATATAAAGTGATCCAACAATGTGCAGCCAAAATAACAATAAATAAACGAAAAATATTAAGCATTCACAATTATTCTGAAACATAAATCTAATCTAGAACAATACTACATGTAAGAACGTTGTGAAAACAAAGTAAAACGATGTCTCGACATCGAAAATCTATAACAGCATAACATTGTTGATCGTTGTTATTGGGTTAAAAACTAGGGGCAGATCACTCTAAGAATGTATAACAAATTGGCATCAAATTAGAAAAAATGCATTTAATTTCCATTTTTGCATCAGCTTTGCACTCCCTCGCAGAAAAGTTTGTTTAACAAACGTCCTACGCTGATCCACTTTGTTCGACGTTTTGTTAAATGTAGGGCTAGTTCTTCTGTAGGGTTTTGACGTCTTACACGCAACGCAAACAGCATTGCACGCAACGCAAAAACATTGCACGCAACGCAAAATACATTATGAATTTCTATTTTGATGGAAATAAATGCATTTAATTTCGCTGATTTTTAAAAATGCATCACAAGTGATCTGCCCCTAGGTTAAAAATGTATGAAAAAATGCGATTTTTCCATTGTTGAATTTTTAAACGACCTCTCTTTTTGATGTAAATGAAAAAGTTTGTGGAAACAACAAATTCCGTACAGTCAAGTGCATCTAGGTCTACCTTCAATGAGACATAGTCTAGCGTAGCACTACTCGAAACAAGCTTTTTCATTTTTAGAGTACCACTCACGTTTAAGCAATCACTAACAAGAACCGAAACTTCTTGATTGGACACCGCTTTTGATGTTCGATAGATATATTGTGAAACTATCATTCGCAGTTTTTTAGGATACATTGCTCGACAAACATATGATTACGGCCTAAAAGCCAACTGTCAAAATCCACTTTGAATGGAAATTCCGGACAAATCGTTACACGCCAATCACAGATGTTGGTAGTAAACGAAAGAGAAAAGTTTTCTCTTTCATAAACTGTTGTGAACTGTGTTCAACTAGTAACGGTTTGTCTGGAATTTCCATTCAAAGTGGATTTTGACAGTTGGCTTTTAGGCCGTAATCATATGTTTGTCGAGATTGTTTCTGAGCAGTTTTCCCTTATTAGAAAGAAAAATGACAACTCGCAACTCGAATTCGTGCCTCAAAATGACTGAATGGCGCGTTTCCAATGAAACGTACAATATAATTACCCGTTTTTCCTGGATTACTAGCTGTCTACCCCTTGGAGATTGGGTAATTTATTGTGTCGGAGTGCACGCATATTCTTTATTAAATAATCACCAGCTCTCGGTCGAACCAGCACTTGTCAACTTGACGTTTTCGAAAACAGCACCTGGAAGAAAAAGAGAAACGAAACTCGCCCTCGAGATTCTCCTTTCACGGTGCGTGTTGATAGTGGCTCGGGAGGCATAAATAATCCCATATCCGGGAAAAAAATCTGCCTTTGTGCGTCACATAGAAATAATTTATATCCTTTTAAGCGACATCCAGCCGATTCTGACAAACCCAAAGAAAGATGTCCGCAATATCGACCACCGAGAAGCCGCAGATGCAGCAGATCGACCTGAATACTCTTAACCTGCAGCAGTTAACACAGCTAAAGAATCAGCTCGATCAGGTAGTACTGTGAAAGCTTGCGTGGGTGAGTGATCTCGTATTAATGCTATTATTATTTGACAGGAATTGACACTATTCCAAGAGTCCCTGCAGACGTTGAAAATGGCTCGTCACAAATACTCTGGCTCAAAGGAAGCTCTCGAACAGTTCAAGCCCGACTGGAACGAAAAACAGATACTAGTGCCGCTGACGGGGTAAGTTGGTCTTGGTAAGAAGATTCGTTTGTTAGTTCCATGAACGCTTATCTATTTGGCTGTAGGAGTATGTACGTCCCAGGTACGATTAAAGATGCGGAAAATGTGATCATTGATATCGGAACTGGATATTACGTAGAAAATGTAAGTGCTTATGAAACTGTCAACATAGAACTTTCCACATCTTTTTCTCTTTTAGGATTTGGAAAGTGCAAAGGACCTCTTCAAAAGGCGGGTGGACTTTGTCCAGAAACAAATGGAGAAGATTGAGGTCCTAGGTATGGAAAAATCTAAAATTCGGGATGCAATACGTGAAGTGATGGAAATCAAACTACTACAGTTTGAGAAAGAGCTACAGAAACAGCGGGAAGGAACGGAGTGAACTATATTGCTACATGCTCCTTATGCTTCATCGAAACCAAACATCCTTCAACAGTTTCCTTCACTAAGCCCTTAATCAAATCGATCAAACAAATCCTATCTTATGAACTTTCTTTCTAGCAGCTTTGGCAAATGTTAGCCGATAGTTCACATTTTGTTTCCGCCTGAAAATACACAGCATTTATCGATACAAATTACAAAAGACTTTGTTCTCTATTTTACACGTTTATTATTCATCCCTCTAGCATAAAGGAACAATCAAAAGGATGCAGAAAGCATATCACTCGAATGGGGAACAAAGGCAATTAATATTAGCATCATTGACATTTGTGCTACTTAGGCATTCAGTGTCGCACTTAGCTCGCCGGCAGCTAGCAGTTCCTTTATGATGTCCAAACCGCCAATTAATTCTCCCTTTACGTAAACCTGCGGATACGTTGGCCAATCGGAGTACGTTTTCAGTCCCTGTCGCACCTCTTCGTCAGTTAGAATGTCGAACGTGCCATACGTAACTCTGCAACAGAAGATCCAGATTACAAGTCATTAAGAATTTCAAATGCGCATCAGATAAACCAACCGCACCAAACACTACAGAAACCTACTGACCCTGTTTCGTTGATGATCGCTATCAGCTGCTTGGAGAATCCGCAACGGGGAACATTACGGTCACCCTTCATGAAAATCATTACGTTCTCCCTGTTTATCAGTTCTTTCAACCGATCGTCTAAGCTCTTTCCCGTAGCTTCGGAGTCAGCAGCACCAGCAAATTTTCGACACTTGGCTGTTAGGGCAGCAATGTCAACTCCGTCAATTCGATCCACTGCGGTACCGGCTCGAAAGAAAATCACTGTGGGAACAGCATCGATCTGATGTTTCAGAGATACTTCGGATAAATCTTCCGCGGGGACATCCAAAAACTGAACTGCCCCGAAAGCGGACTGTTTTGCCAGCTCCGACATGACCGAGAGAATCTGCTTGCACTGCTCCGCCCACTCGGCCGAAAATAAAGCCACCGTCACAGCTGCCGATCTGTTGAGGATTGGTAAAAGAACGTGCTACGCTAGTTCCGTGGCACTGCGAAACTAAAGCCAACTTACCCGACCAGCTTGTTATATTGATCAACACTGGATACGTTTGTCACGGCCATATTGGTGGTACTGCTGGCGGTACCTATTTTCACAAACTATCTCACACCTAAGTAGATTGAGCTTTGAAATTCCTTGAGGTTCGTTCAGAAACGCGGCTGCTAACAAAATTTAATCGCTAGAACATTCGAGGTAGATAGGAAAACTAAACAAAAAATATCGGGTGTCTAGCCGATAACTTCGTGAAGGATTGAACTATTGAAGAATGGTTGCTGTCAAAATTTGACAGACCGAGAGGTCAAAAAAATTGAGATGCCAGTCGACACAACCCTGTGAAAAAACAATGGCAAGATTGCATCACTTGACATCCAAGAACTCCATCAAACCTAAAATCAAGCATAATTTTGAGAACAGCGAAACTCACATTTGACCAAAACATAGAAAAATGACGATTACTTTTTATTGAATGGAACCAACATTCGCGATTGGCTCTCTAACGTGAAACTTTTTCGCTCGATGCGCCAACTGGATTTCATTTTTGGTACTAGTCAAATGATGATGAAAACATTTTCTTGCATTGATGGTATAGGATGGTTGTTCTATTTTAATTGTTTTAAAATAAATATCACATAGTTTCACAAAAAGCTTGATTACAGGTGATAAGAAAACACTCGTTCTTTCGTTTGACACCAAAACATTCAGTTGAACTCAATATTTTATTACGAATTATTGAGATCCGGAATTATTTTTGTATTGTTGAGGTTAGGTTGGTTGTTTTAGATATGGAAAATGTTTATCTAGAAATTGGACTTATCAGTGGATAACCTCGACTACCAACAACTACACTCTTTAATCCAGTGATTTTTGCCCACCATCGTGTTTTCTATCGAAATTACAATCTCTGAATTTCATTTTAGTATAAATTGAAACCGGAAGAACAAATGTGAGTGAAGTAACAAGAAATTTACCATCTGGATATTTTTCAGAGATAGGAAACATATTTTCTTCATCAATATTACTTTTCATTAGAAGAAATAACATTTAATTATAATATTGATTAAATTTAAAAAATTCAGAATTTACTTTCCAATGTGTTTTGACAGCCGCAAATAAAAACATCATCGTTGCACTTCCATGCTCTCTGGCGGTCGACATCTAGCGTTAGATCACGAATCAAGATATTGAAAAGAGCGTTATGAAGAAAAAATAAAGTTACGCCGTTATTACCCATTGAGACGTCCAAAAAATTGTTTCAAAATCGCTCAACACGGGTTCAACGATGGACATTTGTTGAACGGTTATTTGGACGTTGTCCAAATTGGTCCAACGAACGTCCATCATTGGCCGATTTTGAAACCAACCGTTCTTAGAGGGTAGAATCACGCTCACCATTCGTCATTTTAATTTTAAGCAGCGTATTCAAGATAAAAAAAGTTACGTTATTCTAGGCACCACTCTTGCACTGTCAACATATTTCAATTGGATCATTAAATGAGAAAAAAAATTAATACATACATCGATAAAGCTGATTTTCGTGATTACAACAATGTTTTTTCCAACTCAGGAAACGTGAAAAAAATTCAAATTTAAAAGAAAGAAATATGTTGACAATCTTGATTTGTTACTATCAGAAGCATTTGACATATCGAATTTTACCTCAAATGATGTCAGAAAAAAATGAATACATGTTTTACCGGTTTTCCCGCAGGGTTATTTTTATTTGACATAAACACCATCCAATGTATAGTTTTTTTTCATTTTGGGTATTGTCTTGATAGGCCAGATGTAAACAACCGCAGTTTTACTATGTATGGTTGTCTATGTTTACATATAAGATTTATTTTAAAAAACAAAAAATCGTTTTTACGTATTACAACAATTTTTTTTTTTTTTGAAATAATGTTATGTATATTGGACCTAAAATTTATCGAATGGAACGGAAAATTGTATGTAGCTTAATGACCCAATTAGTTGGTGTTAGTATCTCATTTGCTCTTGCATTGTCACAAGTAGCTAGGTTTGATCTACTGTAGAATAGATTTAAAGATTATCAGTGGCTCTTAGACTTGTATTCTTTTTTTCTATTGTTCAGAATTAAGGAACTACGCACTCTTGTCCTCCATTATAGAAACATTAACTATTGAGAATTTTAGTAGAGGGATTATAATTTAATGTTACAGCACTACAAAACTTAAGGAAACTGTATTTATGGATTGTTGATGTGTCAGTAGTTTGTTCGTTACTAGTTTACCTCGAAAAATCGATTTTTGCTTGCTCGATGTTTGACAACATCGATTATTTCGAATTAAAAAGATCGATGTAGCAAAATCGATTTTATTTTTCAAAATGCTTATCACTAAATTGGAGTAATTCAAAGTGCTACCAGCGGAAGCGGCTTCCAAATCATAATAAAGGGAGTGTTGCCGTTTTGGCTGATTTTTACTATTCGCCTCTCTCTGCCCTAATAAAAAAATATACACGAACTTTAACCCATATAGTCGTACGATTCCACATATTGTTTGGATGATACCCCAACAGGCCGTTAGGCTCTTGAATCATAAGATGTTTATTTGGGTGATTTGTACACATCAAAACTAAAATAAAGTCCCAGAAGCAATTTAGCTGAATAATAGGTTGAACACTTTTTGTTCAACTTGTTCTTTTGTAATAAAGGCTTGCTCAGCTTTTGTTGCTTAGTGCGGTATCACGTCTATCTGGACGTATTTCAAAAATATCGCATGTTTTTTTTTCCCAGTGTATCCGGAGGCGCTAACTTTTTTTCACTGGGTCAGCTCCGGAAGCTTGTCGCATCACCGCAGCCAACTTTATGCGATTTAATTCTAACGTCAACTGTCAAACTTGCCAAAAATCGTCCGCTGTCATTCGCGATCGTCCTTTTCCAGTGTTTTGCTACCCGAATCTGCACGTGTGCTCCGCTGTTTATTCGCTAAAATCATGGATAAATCCGTCGTATTGGCTCGTGTCATTAAGGTGCTCGGTCGCACCGGTTCCCAGGGTCAGTGTACTCAGGTGAAGGTGGAATTCATCAGTGAACAGAATCGCCAGATCATCCGCAATGTGAAAGGTCCAGTTCGAGAGGGTGATATTCTGACGTTGCTAGAGTCTGAACGTGAGGCCAGAAGATTAAGATAGGCTGAGCAAGAGCGGATTATGATTCGGATTAAGTTAAGGAAGGCTTATGCTTGATTTCACATTGCTGCTTTTGTCTCCATTGAAAAGGTAAGATAATTTAGGTAATTATAAAATCGGTCGGTAATCGATTTGTATTTGTTCTCAGGTTATACATCCAATCGAAGACTAATTAAATTTCAATCAACAGACAAAAGCTCCGTAATAAACAAATGTGAAAACGGTTACTGTGGTTATGCAGCATTTATAAAATGATGACAGTTTCCTTCTAAACGTAAATGAATGTGAAAATCGAACAGGTTTGTATTTTGTTTTTATTTGCAGTATTGCATTCTACTTCTCAACGTTATGCGAATTAAAATGCTGCTCAATAAGCTTCTGGCATTGATCAATGGCTTTTAGCTTGTTTACTTTGGCGTTAAATCGGGTTCCTTTGCCTGCACCCTTTCCGTCGAGTAGCTTACAAATATCGCCTCCTAGTTGAACAATGTCCTCCGGCTTCCCCTGAAGTAGCAGCTGTCCTTTTCCGCTTTCGTCACCGGTGGTTAAGAAGAGAAAACAGTCAACCAATTTTATGTTCCTTAAAAATGTATTGATGAAATCGGAATCGGTACCATCCAACCGGTGGATGGCATAGAACCTAGGTTTAGGTTCTGCAGAATTAACCTTTTCCGCCTCAAGCAGAGCCAGCTCGGCGGTAAGTTTCTTGGAGGTTTTTTGTGCAGCTTTTACCGTAGTTTGCAGCTTCTTGATCAGATCGGTGTGAGAAGGTGGGCCTCCATTGAGCAGGATGTTGAACTGAAGTTCTCTTTCGTAACATTCGGTTAACTTTCGAATGATACGGCTCCCGACCAGGAAGTGAACTAGGCATTTATTTTTACTCTTTTCCAAGTTTAGAAATTTTATAGCTTGCAGTTGAGCTAGATTTTTGACGTGTGTTCCACAGCACATATTTTTTTCAACTCCGTCAATTGTGACAACACGCAAAGGACCGCTGACATCATCCGGAAGTCCTCGGGTGCGTGTCGCATCTGATTTGAGTGCTGGATCGTCCGGTTGAAAGACGTCGACCGTCACCGGCGTACATGCCACAATCAGTTGGTTGCATATCTTCTCCACCGTTTCCAATTGCTCTCGGGTGACATCCGTCGTATCCAAATCTACGTATGAATCATCCGTTCCGAGCCACCAGGAACGGGTGCTGAAACCAAACTCTCGATCAAATATCGCTGTTATCAGATGTTGACCGGAGTGTTGCTGCATGTGATCGAATCGACGCTCCCAATTTACCTTTTGGTGGACTCTGTCCCCGATCTGGAACGGTGCCTGCTCACCTTCCACAAAGTGTATCGCATCCGGTCCTGTTCTAGTGACGTTTTTCACTTCGTAATCATTGAGCCAACCGTGATCCGACGGCTGACCGCCACCTTCGGGGAACAGTACCGTATCCTCAAAGATTACGTTGTATCCGCCCCGGTCGGTTCGCTCACAAGCGACCACTGTAGAACAGAACTCTGTGAGAAAACTGTCTTCCTGGCACTTGAAAACCATGATGACTATAGAAACGATTTTATTCTGGAAGATGTGGGTGCGAAAAAAACGTAGATATTTTTATCAGTTGCCAAATAAAAAACATCATCGATGAGTTGGTACAGTCTACAGTTATTCGCACGGTTTGTATTGCGATTAAAAAAAATATACTTAAACGACTTAATCATCTGCATATAAGAAGTATCAAAAATAGTTTTGTTTTGAATTTCAATAAGACCTAGCTAATTTTATTGAAAGGTCTTTGTTATATTTTTTTGAAATTTTTTTCAGCAACTTCTATAATAGACGAAACGGACCCGAATGACAAAAGGTTAAAAGGTCCTAAATAAAAAAAATAGACGACAGTCGAGTGATACGAAATTTGCATTAACATACTTGGAAGCCTTGTAACTAAAAATTGAAAAACAAATGAATTATAAAGTTTGGTATAAGCAAAGTGTTTTCGATAAAAAAGGAACATTAGATGGGAAAGAAAGTTTAATAATATATTATTTAATTAAATTAATTTAATAAATAATGGCTTTTACTGTGAGCCGTGTTTGCCAACACTGCCATTGAACTTTGAAGCAATCCCACTGAGAAGTCCAAAAAATTGTTTCAAAATCGTTCAACACGGGTCCAACGATGGACGTTCGTTGAACGGTTATTTGGACGTTTTCCAAATTGGTCCAACGAACGCCCTTCATTGGACGATTTTGAAACCAACCGTTCTTAGAGGGATGTTTGTAAACACGGCTCACACCAGGGATACCAGGTATCTTTTTCAAATGTCTTCACATTTTATAAAAAATGTCTTCATTTGTCTTCAACGGCCTGGATTCTGAATCGGTTATCGATTTTGAGCCCAAATTCTGTCAGAAATCAGTCAGAAAAACGAATAAATTTGTCTTCAAATTTAAAACCACGAACATTTTAAATGTCTTCAAAATGAAATCTGGCACCTCTGGCTCACAGTAAAAGTCATTCTTAAGTCGACTTTGTCAGCGTGCACAGCCCAAGTGAAGAAATTGGCCGTTAGTGTTGTCATAAACAAAACGAGAGATTCGACTCAGTCGAGGTCTTCCCCCCAGTGAGCAAATTTTATGGCAGAGACCGCTCTGCTAGATTTCTGTTAGGCTTGGTTTGGTAGCCCTGTCAGATTTCTGCGTTACCCTGTCAGGTTAGTTGAGCTAGGGCGAACTCACCCGGTCAGCGTGGCAAGCAGAAAGAAAAAGTTGAGCAAAGCGAAATTGATGCCGGCAGAGTTTCTGCGAGCATTTTGTGCGAAAATTCTGGCAACGAATTCGCTCAAATGCAACAACCGTTTCTGACAGAAGCGGTTAAACCAACCGACGCTGCTCGCTTTTATCCAGAATCCAGTCAGAAATGTACGGCCAAGATCTCTGCACGCTTCCTGCCACATCTATGTCAGATGTTTTTCTAGATACGTGCTAAATTCTACCAGGTAGGAATTGCCAGGATATTTGCACAGTTTATGTCCGAGTTATGCCAGGGTTTTGCTCGGTTCCTGTCAAAATTTGCCAGAAAACGCGAGCGAAACCGAGTTTGCCCTAGCTCAACTAACCCGACAGGATATACGCGCAGAAATCTGACAAGGCTGCCAAACCAAGCCACAGAAATCTAGCAGAGCGGTCTCTGCCAGAAAATTTGCTCACCGGGCGGTTTCACTCGCGTTTTCTGGCAAATTTTGATAGGAACCGAGCAAAACCCTGGCATAACTCGGACATAAACTGTGCAAAGATCCTGGCAATTTCTACCTGGTAGAATTTAGTACGAATCGAGCACAACATCTGACAAAGATGTTGCAGGAAGCGTGCAGAGATCTTGGCCGTACATTTCTGGCTGGATTCTGGATAAAAGTGAGCAGCATCGGTTGGTTTAACCGCTTCTGTCAGAAACGGTTGTTGCATTTGAGCGAATTCGTTGCCAGAATTCTCGCACAAATCGCGCAAAATGCTCGCAGAAACTCTGCCAGCATCAATTTTGCTTTGCTCACCTTTTGCTAACTTTCTGTTTGCCACGCTGACCGGGTAGCCGAAAAACGGTTTTCATCCAAGTGAAGAAATTGGCCGTAAGATACCGATGCAAATTGAAGCTGAAACTTTTGATTTCAATCATCGCGCATCTCTGTACAAGCATCATCTCTGGTGATTAATCAAACGTTCCCTGTCTCTGGCGTTTTGTATGGTATTGCCAGTTTGCAGAGATGCCAGATTTGCAAACATATCTGCAAATTCGCAAACTTATTTTTAGCTGCAGATTTTTTTAAATAACGGCTTCCCTAATAAACATCTTATCATTCAAGAGCCTAACGGCCTGTTCAGGGTATCATCCAAACAATATGTGGAATCGTTGGACTATATGGGCTAATGTTCGTGTATAATATATTTTTATTAGGATTTTGGTTACATTAGTTTCAAATCTACTTCAGGTTTTTCATTCATAAGCTATTTCTCTCTACTTATCTTGGGCTATATATGCACTATTTTCATTTAATATAACACATCATCAATAAGTCATTTTTGTTCAAGAATAGTTTTCCTGACATTTTTTTTTCTTCGCAGACTTTTAAAATTATTATTGCAGACTTTTGAAAAAAGTATCTGGCATCTCTGCCAGTTTGACAACTGCGTTCAACACACATCTTCACATTCATATTATTTTTTTCATTCATAAATATTTAGAACTCCGCAAGTCCGCACCCTGCTGGCGGACGGACAAGCAATAAATCTGTCGAACCCAAGCTTCATTCATATCGAACAGTCTAATTTTGTATCGCGGTAGTTCAAGTTTCCCGATGCTCGGTCAGATAGAGAATCGGCATCTGTAGTGTCATTTTGTTAACTAGCAGAATTGGCTGTAAAATCCTGGATCATCTTCCACGGCCACCACCCGGATTGCCAATAGTTGCGCCATGGCGTCACCTTTTCGCTACACGCATGCAATCACCTGCAGGTTAGTCGAATATCAAATTATGTTTTGTTAGTGTTTCATTCAATACCGGCTGTCCCCATTCTGTTGGGTGGAGTTTTGCAAATTGATTGATGTTTTTCACTTCCATGGCAAAATATGTATAAGGCCGTATTCCCATGTATAAATCGTAAAAAGTTACAAACAGGTGAATCTGATTTTTGAAAAAAAAAATCGATATACCCTTGGCCTAAATACTGTGTGATGTATGGTGGTCTGTATACGTTGCAGCAAGCTGAACGTCTTCAATTATGTGGACGTAAAAATCATTATGCACTCAATGGTCAGTTGACCCGTTAAATTAATACTTTACTCTTTTGTGTCTCTCCCATCTTCTGGCTCACGTAGAATTCCCCTCTCGTTGCGTACCCGAGGTGAAATTGATCTAGAAGAGGCGAAGCTACAGCACGAGGCGTATGTGAGGTAGATTTACTGCGATTTAAAACTACATTCATTCGCTTGTTTGATAACCGCTAGGATAAATTGGTTCAATTTCAGACTGTTGCGTGACTTAGGCTTGGATGTGTTGGAGCTCCCACCAGACGAGAATTTGCCCGAGTGTCCCTTCGTAGAGGACTGTGCGGTGGTGTGCAATGGGATCGCTCTTATCTGCCGGCCGGGCGAACCCAATCGGCTGAAGGAGGTTAGCCCTTCGAACATGCCATGCTTTGATCATCGGATCTAATGATTTTCACCGTAGGTCGATGCCGTTCGTTCGGTGCTTCGCAAAGAATTAGATCTGCCCCTGGCGGAAATTGCGGACCAAAATGCACGCCTGGATGGGGGTGATGTTCTGTTCACCGGTCGAGAGTTCTTCGTTGGGCTCAGCAAGTGGACCAACGAAGCAGGAGCGAGGGCAGTCGCTTCCGCCTTCCCCGAATATCCGTGTGTTCCTATTAAGGTAGGTAAGCTCGTTCTGTTTGGCCGGTTCTCGTTTGTAAATACGTTGAATTACTCATAAGTGTGTTGTATAGTCCATTCGTTATAGAGTAGACTCACCAATATGCTAGATAGATACGTCATTCCTAGAGTCTAGATTGATTTTTTTTTACTTTTATCAACATATCTACAATCCATTCCGAAATAAGTAGCAAAGAGTAATGAGGCATTTCACTGTTTGTTTTTCTTCTCTTTTTTGCAACCAATCTATCACCTTGTAACAATTCCACACGATCCACAAATGAAACTTTCCGCTACCTTTTTCCTTACTTGTTTCACTTCCGCCATTCTGATTAGGTAGAAGAAGTGAATGTCACTGCAAGTCCCATTACTTTGGAGCTAGTCAATGGAGAGATTCAGGTTCAGACTGCCAACGTGTTTTACTAGTCGCTTGCTGTTTTTGCTATCGTTGTTATTATTGTTGTAGTTGGGTTTACGTGCATCCCTTGTGATATTTACCGACTCGATTTACGGCGTGTAGGCATGACCGCTTTCACTTTACATTTGCTTATTTTTAAAGAAACCGAGCTTGATAAATTATATACATATTTGGTGCAGTATTTGATGTTGCTTTAAGCTTTAAGTCGACTTCTCTTAGGCATTTTCACAACGCCACCACGCAAATTATGTTACAGTTTGGGATGGCCAAATGATGCCAAGGGGAAGGGGGATTTTATGCTCCTCAGAAAAAAATGTCATTACTATCCCTAGAAATTCATTCTCTAGAAAGGATCGATTTCCAGAAAACTGACCCCTAGAAGATACCAAATCCATGAGCAAAATTATTCAGAGAATCTAAAAACCCATGGAATCGTGATGGATCGTCAAACCCAGATGCAAACGAAAAGTAGTTTCAATTTGATAAAGCATCGCATATTACAAAATGACTGTTCGGTACAGTTAAAGAACACTCTTTGGATCAACGTGTTATGTGCAGATCAAAGCTACAATTATATTTATTAGCATTTAAGGTTAGGTTAAGTATAGAGTGGCTTACATTTTACGGTGTTCAATAATGTTTCCTCCTGCAGATTATTACGACTCCCGACTGTTCTGTACTGTTGGCTGTTTTATATCAATTAGGGAAAGCGTGTTCCACGCAACTTACGATCTGTGATACCGAAATCCCTTTAACCGTACTATTTTTACTTCCTCGTCCACCTAAACCTTTAGTCTCCTCCTTTTCTCCAAATTTAACTCCTTCTTTAAACAATTTTAATCACTCAATTTACTGCAAATTTCTAAAAACACCTTCTCATTACTCACTTATCCTTCTATCTCTGTTTCTTCTGTTGACAGTTTAGTTTCCTTCCGCTGGTTCGATGTTGTGTTGCCAAAAGCATCGCTTTGCTTAAACTGTACTGAACTGCCCAGTGGGGTTGTCCCCAACATATCCCCGGCCCGTAATTCTGGTCCGATGACCACATCCGGATCAGTGTTACCATCTCCAATCGCCAATATTGCTAGGTTCGCTGTGGCCCTCTTGAAAACCCCACTGTTCGTCCGAACCCACGCCTGTCGGACCCGTCCATCACCGGATACAATTGGCGCCTCGACAACCCCTCTCACCCACAGCTTGCGTTTCCCTCCTTCAACCACGTAGACTAAGTCCCCGGTTTGCAGCACCTTTGTTTCGCCAAACCATTTGGCTCGATGGTTCAGCGATGGAACATATTCTTTGATCCAGCGGTTCCACATCCCCGTGGCTAACTGTTGCGATCTTTGGTAGGCATTCCGGAGAGCTTCCGCTGAGTGCGGAGGCGGAGGTGTTACCTGAGGTTCGTTTGGAGAAACTCCCCGAAGAAAGTGATTCGGGCTGAGTGTATCTACCTCATCTGCTGACTGAGCTACATAGGTTAAAGGACGCGAATTAATCATATCCTCTGCTTCTGCAATCGATGTCAACAATATTTCATCCGAAAGTCGCCTTCCGTCATCAATTACTTCCAGTGCAGCCTTGACCGAACGAACTAGTCTCTCCCAGACTCCTCCCATATGCGGAGAAGCCGGTGGATTGAAGTTCCATTTCGTTCGGGAACTTGTCAACTCGTTCGCACAATCTTCTCCGATACTGTTTTTAATCTCAACCAGTTCCTTGCTGGCTCCTCTGAAGTTGGTACCGTTGTCAGAGAAAAATTCTAAGGGTGGACCTCGACGACAAACAAACCTCCGAATAGCCATTAGACATGCTTGTGTGTTCAAGCTGTGAGCAACCTCCAAATAAATGGCTCTCACAACAAAGCATGTGAACAAAACAATCCTTCGTTTTTCTTTGCGACGACCGATTGCCACTTCGAACGGACCCAAATAGTCTACACCTGTGTAACTGAAAGGACGTTGGAATGGTATCAAGCGCTGTACAGGCAATGGAGCCATTCTTGGAGTTTGTGGTCGACTTCGGTTGACCTTACACCATATACAGGCCTCGCAACTCTTTGAACCACCCTTCCAAGGTTCGGAATGTAAAATCGCTGATTCAGCTCATTTTTCACTGTCTCCCTGTATCCATGACCGAACTTTTCGTGGTAATGCTGTACTAGTTTAACCGTAAGTGAATGATCCTTTGGAAGAACAATTGGAAACCGCATGTCAAATGGCAGAAACTCTGCATTTTTCGTCCTTCCTTCCATGCGTATCAGTCCATGTTCATCGACAAGAGGCGCAAGTTTATACAATGAACTGGATGTTTCGACACTTAGCCACTGATTCGCCGGTCGATCTCGGTTATACAACAACACCTTCGATTCACTCTCAAACACTTCTGCCTGCACAGCCTTATACAAGTATCGCTCCGCTTTCTGGAATTCTTCCTGCTTTAGCGGATTACGTTTTACTTTTCTGTTCCCTTCTTTAAGCAACGTCGCTTGCCTCTTTGTTGCCTTCAGAGTTTCTATGGGACAACCTTCAAGTAACCTTCTACAATTCGAAACGAATCGATACGCACAGGCCATGATACGAACAAGAACTGTCCACTTTGAGATCCGGCTCACATCTATAAGAAGTTTTGAGAGCGTGACATCGTGCACTAAAAGATGTGCCTTTATTTCTTCGTTTGTATTAGCGGAAATTAGCGGTTGTTCTGGCCTTTCCTCTCTATCACGGCTCAAAAAGAGTTGTCCTCTGAACCACGAACTATCCGAGCGAAAACTCGCTCCATTTAGTTACACGATCTGCCTCGTTGTACTTCGTCGGAATCCAGAACCAATCCGTAGCATTCGTCAAACTGAGAATCTCACCGATACGAAACCCTACGTATTGTCGATATCGCCTTTGATCCGATTTGATCCAAGACAGGACGTTTCGAGAATCTGTCCACAGAAACACCTGCTCTATTTCAAAACTGTGATTTCGTTGAACTGTTTGAGCCAATCTAGCGCCTAATACTGCCGCCTGCAGCTCTAATCGTGGGATCGTCAACTGCTTCAACGGAGCGACTTTGCTTCGACTCATCACCAATGTACAATGAGGCGTTCCCGCAATCTCGGCACGAAAATACGCGACGCAACCATAGGCATTCTCGCTAGCATCCGTAAAGACATGTAACTGAAGATTACTTATTTCGCTCGACAATGCTGCCCCAAAGTAACTTCGTGGCACTCGAATTGCTCCTATCTCCGGCAAAATTTTCGTCCACCTGGTCCATTTTTCCAAGGACACATCATCGATAGGATCGTCCCATTCGCACCCGGTTCGCCATAAATCTTGAACCAGCATTCGTCCAATAACTGTAAATGGCGAAAGAAAGCCCAACGGATCAAACATCGCCATCACACAGCTGAGTACTGTCCTTTTGGTGGGGCGCTCTGCGCCGAGAAGGACAGGCTGGAATTCCTTCCGCGGAGAAGTAGAGAAAGAAAACACATCATCGTCAGGGTCCCTAACTATCCCTAAAACTCTTTCTACATCTGTCTGTTTGTCTTGGTGAAAATGCACGGAATGGGTTGAAATTTGTTCTCCCATCGCTTGCCGAAATTTATTAGAATTTGAAACCCAGTTTCTGATTTCGAATCCACCCTGTGCGTGGACTAGCCTCACTTCATTTGCTAATTTCACCGCCTGTTCGACCGTGTCTACACTGTCAAAATAATCGTCAACGTAATGCTTGTTATCGATCGCATACGCCGCTTCCGGATACTGCACCGCATGTTCTTCAGCGTTAACGTTCTTAATGAACTGGGCCGAACAGGGTGAGCATGTCGAGCCGAACGTCGCATCGTCCATGACGTAGATTTGCGGTTGCTTCCAGGAATCGAAGCGGTACAGGAATCGCTGTGACTGTCTATCCTCACGTCTTATTCGTATCTGTTGCAGCTCAGGATTCTTCGCAAGTTTTCTCTCCAACGCTTTCAGTCGCCTCAGAGCCATCGGGTAACTATCCGGGAAGCGACGCTCCTTATTGCGCCACAACAGTCCCGTCTCAAATCGGTCACCTATACGAACTGTTGTTGAATTTAGTAGCTCCCGAGCTCGCATATCGTCGACTGATTCCGGAATGTTTTGCGAGATGCCTACCTCCTCTAATAGGTACTGACTTCGTAACAAGTCGTGCAGTTCCTGATTGGTAGTCGGCAATGCATCATGTAAGTTCGTATACGCCTGCTGGATAGAGGTCTGTCTTTGCGGTCCGTACACTGTCCATCCCAACTTTGAACGAACTCCAATTGGCTCGCCAGGTCGGCCAACGCGCGATTCTATAGGTGCAAAGACATGCAAGTTGTCTAGACCGATCATTATCTTCGGCTCGTCTACGGAGTGGCTAGACACCTCCAAACCCCTCAGATGAGGATAGCGATCTACAATTTCTTCAACCTCCACACTTTGCCTCGGTAGAAGTAGACCCTTGACTGATCGTACATTTAATAACTGGAACTTTTCGCAGCGGCCTCTGGCAGACACCATCAAATCTACCTTCCTTGACTGATCCTCGAATCGCTTCATGTTGCCAGTCCAAGTCACAACCAATGGTTCCTTTTCCCCGTGAACGGGAAGCTTCTGTAAGACTTCATCGTCGATTAGTGTAACTGAAGAGCCTTCATCTAAAAACGCTAGAATATTCACAGTACAGTTCCCAGCGTGAATCGTCACCGGTAGCATCCGGAAGATCACTGATCGGGTTAAGCGATTGTGCGCATTGCACTCCGTCTCTAGCACTTGAACTGCTTCGACTGTACGATGCAGAAGAGGATGATGGCTTCCTTGGCAGCCACCAATAGTGCAGCGAAGCTTGAAGCTACAGCGACTCCTCCCATGATTGTTTAAGCAGAGAATGCAGAGCTTGAACCGCTCCACCACCTTAAACCTTTCCGACACATTCATTCGTTTGAATTGATCGCAGAATCTGATTTTGTGATCGGCTCCTTTGCATAGCCAGCATGGTTTGCTGGTTTCATATTCGCCTTTGTTTGACTTTGCTGTGTGTACATGAACGAATTCCTTCTTTTTCTGAGGTACTTTTCCTAAACGCTGTGGATCATATATCTCGGAGATTGTGAGCTCGCTAACCTCTGAAACATCCGACACTATGTTGTTCATGAAATCAGTAAATACGCGGAGAGCGGTGCCTTCATTGTTGCGCTTAAAACGAACCCAGTCGAGTTTGTAGCTATGGGGAAGCTTATCTACAAGTTCTTGAACCAACATCGGGTTACTGAGGTGATCGACTAGCTTCGCCGCTTCCAAATGATCACACAGTTGCTTTACTGTTATCCCGAAGTGAATGAAGGTTTCCAACCGATCGACTCTAGGGGGTCGTGTTCTGCGTACCTTTTGCAGCAAACTGTTCAGCAGTTTTTCTGGCTTTCCAAAAAGATCTCGCAAATCCTTGATTACATCCGGTACCGACTCCGGCAGAACAAGTCGACTTCTAACGGCATCTAGAGCTTCTCCTTGCAGGCTGTCTTGCAAGCGTTTCAAATTGTCTAAATTTGAAAATCCACACGCTTGTGTCGTATATTCAAAGCTGCTAATAAATATTGGCCAAATCTCTGGCTCACCCCTGAATAGCGGCAAATGTTTTGACACAGCTTGGCGAGCGGCCAACTGTTCCTTTGTCGGCCCAACTGATTTCTTCCCCGGCCCGTTTCGCCTGCGATTTTCAAACAGTCTGGCTATAATCTCCAACTGCTCGCTACTGAACTGTCTCAAATCTTCATCCTCTTCAGTCGATTCCGACTCGTTTTCGTGCGCTTCCATCAGCTTCTGTAAAATCGAGTTGTTGTCCGTGCCTTTTTTCTCAGATGGGTCGCGTTTCGTCGCTTTAGGGCACGCCCCCCTTGGATCGCCAACCATCGCATGTTGCTCATTCCTATCCTGCATTTGTGAAGACAACCAATTTTGGACCTTTTTGCCTGAAGTATCCGCTTCTTGCTCTCCACTCATTTCCCCTCCGGCGACGTCAAAGTTCACACTGAACTTCTTCACAGCATCCATTTTTTCTTGGAAATTTTTCTGCAATGCTTGCCTTTTTTCCAAAAAGGCTGCTTCCTCAGCTAAACGCTTTTCCATAAGTACCCGCTCTTGAACCAACTGACGCTCTTTTAACTCTCTTTCCTGCCGCAGTTCCTTCTCCCGTAATTCCTTTTCTTGTTTCAACCTTTTTTCCTCCAACTTCCGCTCCATCTCCATGCGCTTTTCTTGCAAAATGCGCTCGTACTCCAGGGCATTTTCCTTTGCCCGTTGTTCTTCGTCCAACTGCTGCAATGTAATGTCCAGCTCAGACATATTGCTGCGGACCGAACCACCGTCGCTTTTGGTTCCAGCCTTGTTTTCCATCACCCGCTTTCTTGGACCCTTTTTTCTGGGGCTTGGGCAAACGCAGTTGGTTACAACATTTAACACAGCTCCACGGCTGGTCTTCGATTTCGCATGTCACCCCTGCGCAACGATAGTGAGCCCACATACTGCAGGCATCGCACTGTACCATATCGTCTATGCTATCCGGATCTTGGCATAGCATACAATTTCTGTCGGTCGAGGTGTCCATCTTTTGAGGTTTCCGAACGTAAAATCTTTGATTTTGTTCGGTACAGTTAAAGAACACTCTTTGGATCAACGTGTTATGTGCAGATCAAAGCTACAATTATATTTATTAGCATTTAAGGTTAGGTTAAGTATAGAGTGGCTTACATTTTACGGTGTTCAATAATGTTTCCTCCTGCAGATTATTACGACTCCCGACTGTTCTGTACTGTTGGCTGTTTTATATCAATTAGGGAAAGCGTGTTCCACGCAACTTACGATCTGTGATACCGAAATCCCTTTAACCGTACTATTTTTACTTCCTCGTCCACCTAAACCTTTAGTCTCCTCCTTTTCTCCAAATTTAACTCCTTCTTTAAACAATTTTAATCACTCAATTTACTGCAAATTTCTAAAAACACCTTCTCATTACTCACTTATCCTTCTATCTCTGTTTCTTCTGTTGACAGTTTAGTTTCCTTCCGCTGGTTCGATGTTGTGTTGCCAAAAGCATCGCTTTGCTTAACTGTACCGAACAATGACAATATTATTGTTTGGTTACACAGGTATTGTTGCTGTTTTCTTATTGATGGAGAAACCAGAAAGGTTTGGACATGCTTCGTCACCCCTTTGCCCGGAGTGTGTGAACGTGCAAAAAACACCGGAACACACGGTCTTTGTATGCCCTAAGTTCGAAGAATTTCGTTGAGATATGCCTGGCTTGACAGTGGACAATATTTTTGTAGAGATGTGCTACGACAAGCATATCTGGGACGCTGTCAACAGAGTGGTTACGAGTATACTCTCCGACCTGCAGAGGAAGTGGCGAAGGGACCCACAAAGTAGCGCCATTGACTAGAAAGCCGCCGTGAAACCACAATCGGGATTCGAGAGAAACTCCGCCGCCGGGAACTGTCCGTTGGTGTAGACTAGACCCACCGCCGGGGACCAGTTGAGTAGTACGCGACGTAGCACCGGGTTCGAGTCGTGGTGCTGAATGGCACAAGGGAGCCGACAGGCTCGGTGAATTAGATAATCCGAAGTTTACCGCCCAGATTGTCTTCGTAGGGGAGGATCACTACGTCTCGACTTACAGCCAGCTTCCCGACTGCCAGTGTGTGTTTTGATGGTGGTAGAGAACTGGTGATGTGTCGAGGAGTGGTGCTAGCATCCTACTGAAAGAACTAACTACTAAGTAGTTGAATTAGAGTGGGTGCTATGTACACAAAAAATACCCTTCCCCGAAGTAATACCGTAATGTAAGCGTTTTTGTACATTTTTCCTGCAATCTTGAAAGTTTTTGATGGTCCTTAAAAAACATGCATATCTACTGTTTGGCACAAGTTTGTCGCAGGGAGCGTATGATGTCGTGTCATCTAGTATGTCCAATACTTTGGGAAATCATTCTACCATCGCGATGAAGTCTGCGTCATAGTGGATAATTTTGCATTGACTCCGCTTCTATCTCTTCCTAATGTCCTTTCTGCCTCTAGGTCCGAAGCGGATCAATCGATCGTTAATGGATACGGTAAACATACTAGCAGTAATAGTCCTTACTTGCGAATATTTTTTCCTACAACAACGAGTACTGTCGCGGCAAAGAAATGGTCGCGCGAAGTACTCCTCTGGACACATCGCATCGCGTGTCTCTCTACCAACATGTTTAAAATGTGGAATCCAAACCACGGTGTTTGGTTATCTCCGCCAGCACTGTAATCTACCGCTCTCTATCGAGGAGATCCTCGCCAACGACCCCGCCCAAGAATAAGTACTACTCCCTAGTAACAATTGTGGTTTTATGGCACTCTTGAAGACCTTAAAACTTAAAATGCACTTATAGTGTGCTATAAAACTAGAATTGCTACTTGGGTTGGGATGAGTCGGTGGGTCAACCTTCCTTTCTCCGCGTTGTCCCACTCCTGCTTCCACTTAGCCAACAAGTCTGCTCGGATCAGTTTGCTTGCATTACGAGCAGTTCTCCGCTAGTAGCGTTCCACGTCCTTAGCCTGAGTGATGCAAATGGGGATCATCTCGGCGATAACGCATGCTGCCACCGACGATATTGTAAGCACTCGCGACTCGTACGGTCGTCAGTCGGAATGTCCTATTCGGCTTTTCACGGTTCCGCTTGGTTTGCAATGCAGCAGGAACCCCATATCGGAGTATCGATGACGAAAAAGTAGCTAGAAGACGTCTCGTGCTGCTTCTCGGACCGCCGACGTTTAACATGATTCCTGCTATTACGTTCGTTGCAATCGCCGACTTTTCGCAGGCGTAGTCGACGTGATTATTGAAGCTCAACAGGTCGTCGATTATCACTCCCAATTGCTTCAGTGCACGCTTCGATGCAATCACTTGCCCTCCGAGGTCGATCTGCATCCGCTGCACTGCTTTGCAGTTGCTGACCAGCATCACTTCCGCTCAATCGCGTCTATTGTCTCCGTCACCGACACCTCCACTTCTTCAAGTGTCTCACCCATCACCGTTAGTGACAGGTCGTCCGCGAAACCCACGATTTTCACTTTCCGGGGCACCCGGAGAGTTAAGACCCAAAGTTTTGGACCTAGAATGGAGCCCTGAGGAACGCCCGTTGTGACTCGCATTGACTTCTGCCCTTCGCTCGTCTCGCACAGCAGCGCTCTGCTCTGGAAGTAGCTCTTCAGGATCTGGCATAAATAGTTGGGAACCCTCATTCTGTGCAGCGCTGCAGCGATGGATTCGCAGCTGGCGCTATTAAATGCATCCATCACATTTATCGTGACCACAGCGCAGTATCGATCTCCGGTTTAGATGCCTTCTCAGAACTCTCGAGTACTGTTCGAATCGCATCCACTGTCGATGCTCCTTTGTGGAAACTGAACGCATCTTGGACAGTCCTTGGTCACCCTCCGTGCATTTTTTTCAGCTTGTTGAGGATGATGCTTTCCAGGAGTGTATCCAGCAGACGGCAACACCAGCTTCTGTACCTTCCACATTTCGGGGAAGTTGCCTTCATTTAAACATTTCTGCAGTACCATCCTGAACATGTCCGGATATGCCAGGATCGCTGCTTTCAGCACCATGTTTGGTATTCCATCCGAACCAGGGCTTTCTTTGATTTCAGGTGCTTCGACGCTTCTGCGAGCTCATCGTTAGGCACTTGCCGATTCTTCATGTTTGCTTCTTCTTCGCCGTACGGTGTCGGTTGTCAAACAGTTGGATCGTGCTTCGGGAAGCGAGGTCTTTGTTGAAGGTTTTCGTCTTCCCCTTTCGTTCGCCGGTCATCCTTCTCCGTGCTGCAGCAGGCTTCCGTTGATCGATATGGTAGCGAATCGCTTAGTGGTCGCTATGCGTATACGTTTCGCATATTCTCCAATCCATGTTCGCCGTCAATGAAGGACTACAGAATGTGACGTTGATGATAGATTTCCTCTCGTCTCTCCGAAATATGTTAACAGGAACTTCATTGTACAATCGTACGTCTAACTTCGCTAGAGGTTCCTGCAGGACGTACCCTTTTGAGATGGTTACTCTTCCGCAGCCCAGGCGTTGAAGTCACCACCATTGATTGCCGGCTTCCGATCCATCAACTGCTAACGGCTCCAGCATTAGGCTGAACTGCTCTATTATCTATATTGGAGGAGCTGCACACGAAGACGCCGTTGGCGATCACGAAGCCCTCGTATGAGCGTTCTATCACTTCTTGAATGGGGAATCTTCCCATAACTTGTATCGCAGCTGTATCCGATCTATCTGCCACCCCATTGCCGTTATCAGGGGCGATTTGGTACGGCCCTGCAATCAAAGCGACATCGCACATTGTTTCTGTCGTAGACTGCCACAACAGTTACTGTGCGGTGTCACAGCGATTCAGATTTTGAGTTTATCTCCATTTCCGTCAGCCTGCAGTAGGCCTCTTATAGGCAGAGCATTTAAAGTCACCCGTCTGATGGTCGTTTCCGTCCGCTGAAGTGCAAAGCAAGCACTTCGGCCTCTGCGTGCAGTCTCTCGCAAGATAACCCGTCTCCCCGCATTTACAGCACATCCCGGATCTATGCGGGCCTTTGCAAGCCCCTGCCAAATGTCCAAAGCCCAAACAGTTGAAGCATTTCTCCGCTTGTTTATTCACTCGTAGGGCGGCTCTCAATGAGCATCTCGACCATCCTCCGTATCCCTTTTTAAGGCGGATCGTCATGTGGACTTTGCCCAGGTTACACTGCTGCTTCAGTGCGCCTCTCAGCTCGTCTTCTGTCATGATTTCATTAAGGTCCTTGCACACCATTGTCATCTCCGGACTTTAACTTACGCCATCAGGTCCGGATCCTCTGATCTTCTTGAGCAGCGCTGCATACGTCGTCGCGTCATTGGCGTTGACAAGTACGGCTTCTGTCTTTCGCGTTTTCTGACGAACTGGCAACAACAGATCCTGGCGAGGTACTTGTCCTCTTTGGAGTCGCGGAAACTGGGGCTAGGAAAATAGTAGCCTTAGGCGACGCCAATGCTCGCTCAGCTACATGAGCGAATTCTGATTACCATCTATGGACATTGTTTCTCGAATTCACAAACTTGTGGAACTCCTCCACCAAGTGCTTCGCTGCCACTACTTTTGGCTTTGGCGAATGACCATCTGGCTAAAGCCCCCAATAAATAAAATTACCTTTTGGCTTCTGTGGGGTGCAATTCATCCCACACTGCTGTGGCAGTTGTTGCTGCCGCTGCTTCTCCTTTTCCTGCTGAATGAGTTCAACTGCTGCTGTTGATGGTGACCTCACCACTCCACCTCTGGCGAACGGATTCGCCGTGCCTGCTCCGTATATATGAGTTTCTTGTTTTTTATTCATTTTTTCATCGCCTCTCGTGAATCGTGATCCCATGATTATCTATGAAGCAGGGAGGTCATGCAAGCGTTGACACTATCCTTCATGGGGAGTAGTGTTCAGAGCCGGATCGGCGTAAAATCGGGAATGCTCCTACCAAACCTAGCACCACCAACTAAACGGTGACGAGTTTTGAACGTACCCGGAAACCTGCCAGGCTCACTCGTCATTTTAAGTCGGTGTCATCCTTCTTTACTCAGGGAGAAGAACAGCACGCCTGTCAGCCCAAAGTCGGCGCCCAATTCGTGATCCGTGTCCTGTCTGTTGTCGTTCAGGATGTTACTGGCGTCGATCCTGATGTGCCGGTTGGCACTCCGGTGACGCCGGTACTTTTGTTGCCTAGATCTTAGATCATTGTAATGTTAGGATCTTAGCAGAAGCGGCACAAACTCGTTTCGGCAGAGCTTCTTTCGGAGTTATGGCTTTGTTGTAGACGTTTAGCAGAGCCCAATCCAAACCCCTGCCCTTTTGCTCAGTAAGGGGAATGGGCACGTTGTGCAAGGTTGGTCGAGGCACAATTCGATTGTAAGTCAGTGAATGCTTGACGCGCAAAAGTGCCTGAGTCGATGTCAATCACTGTTAAGGATCAATCGAAGACTTTGAAATGGAAACATGTACCTCATTAAAAGTAGTTTAGTTTACATTGTCATGATTTGCCAACTGCTTCGGGTCAATAAACTATAATATAATATAATATAGTTAAAAGTACTTAATATTCAAGTGTGTATGTATCACAAAATATGACTAACCATGTTCCTGTTTCATGTCCGTTGAACCATACTGAGTGACCAAAGTAACTTTATTCATCCATAACACTCACCTTTTCCCTTTCTGTATCGTTTTAGCTCTTTTTTTTTCTTTGGAGAAGCGGACAAGCAATCAGATAAGGATTTATTAAGGCTTAATGAAGGCTTAAAGATGTTCAAAAACTCATGCATGGGATTATTTAGAGTGAACAAAAAGATGATGGTACTCAGTATTTATCGCTGATCGAAGACCCGCAACCATGTGCACACATAGTGCTGACACATCAAGCAATATACGATCCCACAAAGCTGAGAAATAAAATATGTACTGCTAGTGCCGCACAATTCAGCGCCCCCACCGGAACGCTAGAAGAATCCACATTAACATTCCCATAAATAAGATCGCCATTAAAGATATCTTCGGCTAATCTATCTTTCATGTACGAGCGGAATAACCCATGAAATCGTGGACACATAAGAAACTCACTAACAGAACGGAAAAAGGACTAACAAAGAATAAAGAAGAAAAAAATAACAAAGAGAAGCACCAACTGACCCAGGACAGGCGGAGAACGCCGACATAACCGGGGAATAAGGTAACATCAAATGTCCTAATCCACTCGTACTTTACAGAGAAAGAAGGTAAAATCTAAAATGGAATCTATCCTCTCAAAAGAACAAGGAATGATAAAGTGGAAAGTGGAAAAATAGGCGGTAAATACTAGCGTCAAGGTAAATTATGAAAACGGAAAGGTAAGAATGCATAACCAACGATAATAATAATAATGTTACCAAGTAGAACCAAATGATATTTTTCATAATGAAAAAGGTGTTGAAATGGCGCCCATGCGCTAATCCGTCCTAGTTTAAAATTTGGGTTGAGGGGGGCACGCATTTTTGGCCTAGGGCAGAAATGCCGATTAGACCGGATCTACACCAAAAATGTTCTATAAGGAAGGTTTAGCAGAGCCCAATCCAAACCCCACCATATTCTAGCAATGTTCCTAATTCGCGGTAGGACCGGGGGGAGGGGGTTCGTTAAGCCCCTAGACTTCAGTCGCTCCTGTCCCTGCTGCCCCCATGAAATATGTATGTATGAATGTAAGTTCGTATGTGAGAATGTATGCCTGTATGTAGCAACATGGAAAAACAGCGACTGAGTCGCCATTACGCCCTTGGGAAGCCGGGTGCGTGGTCATAAAGCATTGCGCATACCAATAGGTGCAACAGTGAGCCGGTAGGTATAAAGTTAATGCACATACAAGTTGTAGAAATAGGTTGTTGAGACAGCCCGATTGCCCACTGATAAATAACAATAACAACAATACCACGTGAGGAATTGCTCGTTGTCATAACAGTCGAAAGCATTCACCAAAAGTTCTTAAGTCAATCGGTACTATATCCTTTCTGTACAGCTTTTTACATCACTACATCTCCGTAGCGTAATTCGACGTGCCCTGAAGGCTCTCGCAATCTCCGGGTACCACAAGTACACCGACCGTCGAGGAGGGTTCTCTTCTGTCCTGGATCTAGGCTACGGCGGCCCGAATAAAAGAATATGCGTGAGTTCATCTGGGTTGTATGAGTTGTCCCGATTTACTAGACAATCGACGATAATCTGATGGTAGGTCCACTCTGCCGGATCGTAGAGTCATCGCCGTCGGTTGGTTGTTGTAGGCGGCGTATGGTAGTACGTGACATGGCTCTATCCATGCGATCACTATTGCAAGGGTCAGCAGCTAGCCGCTCCGAACAAATAGTGATGACGGACTCCATCGCAGAGAAATGTTGAACTGCCTTCGCTAAGAACAACAGCAACGTTGTGTCCGACTACATCGGCGATAGTATTTCCCCTCATGCACAGCAGACCGGTATCGTATGGTGCCTGTTTACATTATGTGCTTCAAAATACAATTATGACCTTCGTGTACAATGTTAGTGTAGTTTTAAACCCGTCCAGCGAGTTGCTATCAATTTAAGTCTTACTATTTAATTACGATGAAATTTATTTGTTCTTAATGCATGATACTACTTGCCTGCTCTTTAATCGAATCGCTTGCTTCGTTGATTTAAGTACTCGTCTCGTCTTGTCACAGTTTGAACTTGCCGCCTGACCGCCGTTGATGTGGTTTTCTTTCGTTGGTTATCGATTTATGAACAGCAGCACTTCACTAATTAAACGCGTTTACCGTACTGTGCTTTTTCCAGGTGACGGAACATCGCCATCTTAAGTACTACGTCTCGATGGCCGGAACGGACGTACTGTGTGTAAGCAAGAGCAAAGAATCCCAGGAGATACTGAAACGAATAGAGCGGGAAGCTACCTACACCTACAGCACCCTGACGCTGCAGGAGGAACAGGCCGCCAACGTGCTGTACGTCAACGGGACGCTGATCCACCGGCTTGGTGAAGAGATTCCACAATCGGCAACGGTGAGGTTTTATAACTCTTTCTCAACTTTATTTTTGTAATGATTGATTTTTCTACCCCGTTCCTCTCGCAGATACTGTCGCAAAAGCTCGACATTCCAAGACAGACCGTTCCAATGTCCGAACTTGGTAAGTTCTCGAACGGCCTAACCGCGTGCTGTATCCTGGTGAAACGATCCCGGCTCGTCAAAAGTCTGTAAGGTTTCGGCCGGGGAAACAAGTTGAAACGAAGTTTATTTTTCTATTTGACAATATTTTGTATTACCTAATACCGCGAAAGTATATTTAACTATTTATTTTGTTCTTATTTTCGCCGACACGCTAAGCCGTGTGCTTTGTTATACTCACTTTTTACATGCTGAGTAGAAAATAATGTAATATTTGTTTACCCTTTCCTAAAGTGCATTTTCGTAATAGGCCAAGTGTATCTTTAAAAATGTATCTATTCGATTAGTAGGACAAACTTTATAGCTTACAAAATTTAAAACAAAAATCTTCCTGAACTAACACGGAACTGCTTAGATTATTATAAATAGTGCGTTGTTATTTTTTACTTTATAGTTCTGCAGTAACTTAAAATAACGAAAGTCGGTTGTGACTAAATTGGTGTTGAAACGTAAAATCATACCGACATACAAAAATCATCAATAGACCTCATTACAAATGGAAGAAACACATCAGTAAATGTGTTGAATGCTCAATACAATAAATCCACGAATCTCTCTGTTTGAAATATTCTAAAAAGTTAACAGTAAAAATTCTTAGGCTACCAACGTTTACCCAATACATATTTATATTATAGGCTCCGTTGCTGGAGCTGTTGCCTCCTTAACGCATGTTAGGATAACCGAATCAGTTGGTCAGGTCACCGAACATCTCGGCGTAGCGTATCATAGTCTTATTTACATGTTTAAGTAATTCAAACAGTCGCGTAGCTTACAGAATAAATTTAACAAATAAAATCTTTCTAGTTCGATATATTTAAGTTGATTGGATGATGGAATGGAACGGAAAGAAATTGCAATAGGCTTAGGAAAAAGGAAGTTTATATTTCGATGTTTGACTATTAATTATGACACAAACGCATGAAAACGATTAAAGCTGTTGTGAGTTCTAGATCTCGCCGAATCGTTATTTACTACGCGTCCCATAAGTTGTGTTAGGACCGAAAATTTGCGCTGTAGCTTTCATTCGCATTCGGAAGAAAATCAACTTACAAAAGAATTCCTTTTAACAAAAACACTTCTCTCGAAGCGACATTTTAATTTACAAACCCACCCTTTCACTTACCTATACTTTTGCAGCGGAGTTCATCTGCGAAGGACCCGAATTGCATCGACTTGAAGATGTTGTTCTATCGGCACCCCGGTCCTTCTGCCTCGCATGGAACTGAGTTCGAATCGGGGCGTGAGACGGTGACGACTACGAGGTCGTTGATGTTTAGCCGCGCGCGAATTTTCGCATCTGGTGCTCGCCTGTAGTACGGGTGATAGCTCTCTGCCTTCAACGCCTTCAAGGAGTGGGATGGCTCGGACGGACTTGGTTTTGTCTATACAGTACCATAGAGCATAAAATATATGAAGAAGAGCTTTTGAAGCTGCAGCAGCTGTGCTTAACGATGCTTTCATTTAAAGAGCTTTGTTTGTTGTTTGCCGTGTTCGCTCGCACGGAAGGGTTGGGGAGGTTGGTGGTCTTTTGTGATGATAATGCTCCTGCTGTTGTTCTCTCGTATACGCCCTCGCCACGGTTCGATTTAGGGCTAGGGAAAGATTTATGTACATATAGTTGCTTGATGAATAATCGGGGAATCGTTTCATTCATTGAAATAAATATTGTTCCTGTTTGATGAGTTGATTTGAGTTGGAGCATGAATTTCTTATGGGAAAAATCCTTGAAATGTTAGTAATTGTTCGTCTTACTGACAATGTACTGCAAAATCAATTCTCGAAACTTTCGGTCTTCAAGGACGGCTGTCCAATCTAGGATTATTCAAATCGTTGCAAGTTTTTCAACTGGAGGGTAAGTTTCTTCATAGTCCAATCCCTGCTGCTGTAGGAAGCCCTTGTGTCTCACTATCCGTACATTTTCTATTTGACTCGAAAAGTTTATGTGATTTTCAATGCGTTTGCATCGGCCGGATTTGACACAAGCTTCCGCATCCAGTTACTCTTCATCGACAGCAACTGACCTTGGACTGCCTTTAGCCACTCGGATCCGTCTACACAAGTCGGAGCTTTTTTGGTAGGCGTGAGAACATCTTCAACAGAATAAATAGTACTAAATACTCGGCATGGTCAGATAAGATTGAGATATCTAAACTTTATAGAAAAATTCAGGGACATCAGGTTTGTTCCACTACACGTTTCTTGCTCCCAGCTTCCAGAGCAAAACAAACTTGCTCCTATAAAGATAAAGAGAAGATAATACAGGAACGGTATTCTCATTGTTTGGTCCCGAGTATTTCCAGTCTCTCCTGTTACTGGAACTAACCTAATGTGGCAAGATAATTATGGTTTCAGATTGGATACTATTAATAAATAATATTTTTGACATGTATTTCAAATCAATAATAATATTTTTGACATGTATTTCCAATCAAATAATTATTCCTTGACCTGATTTATAGTACTAAACTGACAGGCTATCGTACGATTAATAATAAACAATAATAATAAACAATAATGAAATTAAAAATATTCTGTTCAAAATAATTTACCTTGTATCAGACACATTGAAAGATAGAGAATAATCTGCACATGTGGCAACCCTGATGTGTGATGCGATTGTCAAAATGATCGTTTGTTCAACCGGCGTCTTCGATTGTCGCCGCTGTTCATTGAATTTTCATGCAACTGTGCTGCTCGTTCAGTTCCGGTTCGGTCGTCGTTGCGTGTGCGTGTTTTTTTCGCGTTGCTCTCGGTAGAAGCAAAATAAAATGGCGTTTTCAATCTCCGTAACAAATCGGTCGTTTCTGGTGTGGCGTCGGGTTTCAATATTATGCGCTGTTCTATTGATTATTGCCCAATCTCGGTAACAAATCGATCGGTTCCTGCGTGGCGTCGGGTTTCGATATTAGGCCCCCGTGGTCTGATTTTTGTGGAATTATTTATTCAGAGTGCGGAAAAAGTGAGTTGTGAGCCACTCCAGATGGGAAAAATTCTAAGTGAGCACCTAGTGAAATGAAGAAAATCTGTTTCCTAGCGAGCGATCCAGTGAAATGAGAATGTATCTCAGAGGAAATACGTCTGTGAAAGTAAGGTAGAGTAATTCGTTGGGTGTATGTTGAAGTGATAAAAGTTATGTGTTGTGATTGACGGATAATAGTCGTCTGCATCTATACAGGTAACAGACTCTTTATGACCACCATTTTTCATCACAATTAAAAATAAAGGTAATTGTCTAGTTTAGAGACTTTATGTTTAGAGGTTTATTTTTAATGCGGTTTTTTGCTAAAATGCTAAAATTTCGGCTAAGCATTTGAAAAGGGCTTAACTGCACAATCTAGCCAAACAATTGCAAAAAGGTATGCAGTTAGCAAAATCTAATAAGTAGGCATTAAAACTGCCCAAACACGTACATAACACAATTCTCGACAAACATATGATTACGGCTTAAAAGCCAACTGTCAAAATTCTCTTTGAAAGGAAATTCCGGACAAACCGTTACTGGCTAAACACAGTTTGCAGCAGTTAATGAAAGAGAAAAGTTTTCTCTTTTGTTTACTACCAACATCTATGATTGATGAGTAACGGTTTGTCCGGAATTTCCTTTCAAAGAGAATTTCGACAGTTGGCTTTTAAGCCGTAATCATATGTTTGTCGAGAATTGATCATGAAGAATTTTGAGAACGATTCTATCACAAAGTATAGAAGGCTATTGATTTTTCCGTGTAGACCTTTTTTCCCGTCACGGAAAACAGAAATCCATCTCCCATTTGAAATACATGGGAGACAAAATCCCACGTTCAGATTCCCGAGGTGTACAGTAGCCTTCATAAAAAAAAACTTACCCGACCTGTAAACTAGCCTTCACTCCGGTTTGCTACTAGAAGAATTCAGTCCAGAAACTAACAAACCTATTGTGACTAGATAATTATGGTTTCAGATTGGGTACTAATTATTAGTAACATTTTTGTTATTTTTTTTTATTTTATTCTGGTTAAATTTGTTATGCAGAAAAATTGAAAGATGCAGAATAATCTACACATATGGCAACCCTGACGTGTGATGCGATCGTCAAAATTTGACATTTAATGATCGTTTCTTCAATCGGCGTCTTCGATTGGCGCGCTGTGGTTGAATTTTCGTGTGACGCTGACGGTGCTGCTCGTTCAGTTCCGGTTCGGTCGTCGTTGCGTGTTTTTCGCGTCGTTCGGTGGAAGTTAAATAAAATGGCGTAGGTTGATTTGTTGAAATTAAAATCAACCAGTGTTGCGTTTGGTATTGTGACCGGTGTTTTCAATCACCGTAACAAATCTGTCGTTTCGTGTGTGGCGTCGAGTCGCAATTTTATAGGCCACCGCTGTTTGATTAATGTATGTCCAATATCCTTAAAAAATCGGTCGGTTCATGCCTGGCGTCGGGTTTCGATTATAGGCCGCCGCTTTTCGATTTTGGTGTAATTGTTTTATTCCGAGTGCGGAAAAAGTGAGTTGGTAGTCATTTTATGTGGGAAAATATTCTACGTGAGTACCTAGTGAAATGAAGAAAATCTTTTCTAGCAAGCAATCAAGTGAAATGAGAATGCATCTGTGAAGAAAGAAATCTGTGATAGGAAGTGGAGTTATTTGTTGTGATTGGCTACTTTTAAGTGTCTACATTGTGTCCATACAGGTAACAAATTTATTATAACCATGATTTTTCATTACAGTTAAAAAATAAATCAATTCTAACCGAACATTTCAAAATTTGAAAATGGTCTAACTGCAAAATGTTAACAAACCAAATTTTCATGTTTTCATTATCTAACCGAAAACGTTCATAACACAACAACATGACTAGTGCCCAACTAGCAATACACGTTATAAAAGTATTATAAGAGATTATTATATTATAACTGATTGTAAAAGTATTATAGAAGCACCCATATAACTGGAAACTTTATCTGGTATCCTCCCTATTATATAAAATTAATAAGTGCTATGGTAACCGCATAAGTTTAGGTTTGGGATATGATATTATGATAAATACTATTTGCTTGTTAAAATCCCTCCCCTAGGTTGACGGGTTTGACGGTATTGCAAACATCATCAAGCATATTTGAGCATCAGTTTTAAAGAAGCTCTGGCAGACAACTGCTTTAGCATGATTATTGCATTACGCATCGGTAGTGGTGCATCGAGGAGACCTAGTAGGCATATGGGCCTTTTTATGTTTTGTGTTTTTTCAAACTCTGTACCAGCCCAAACTAACAATCAGCTAAGAGCCTGTGCACACTGGCGTGGCCGATCGGCGAGTCGCCGTGGATTGACTTCTGTGGGCTGTGTTGGCAGACATTGTTCAACAGCTTAAGGGCCATACACTAATTACGTAAGGGCATATAGGGGGAGGGGGAGTTTCAAAATATCTTACATATTCTTATCTGAGGGGGAGGGAGGGTTTGTCCTTTCTTACGTAATATCATAAAACAAGTTTAAAAAATTAAATCCACAAGGAAAATATTCTTTTTAATAAGAAAAGGGAACTATTTTCATTTGTACCATATAATCCTTGTACACTCAAGTTTTTTTTACGCGGTTTTTTTTTGCGCGGTATTTTTTTACGCGGTTTTTTTTACGCGGATTTTGAAATTTACGCGGTTTTCATTTACGCGGATTTTGAAATTTACGCGGTTTTCATTTACGCGGTTTTTGAAATTTACGCGGTTTTCATTTACGCGGTTTTTGAAATTTACGCGGTTTTCATTTACGCGGATTTTGGAATTTACGCGGTATCCATCAATGAGGTTCCCTTTATCGCGGATTCTTAAATTTAAGTGGTCTTCATTTACGCGGATTTTGAAATTTACGCGGTTTTCATTTACGCGGATTTTGAAATTTACGCGGTTTTCATTTACGCGGATTTTGAAATTTACGCGGTTTTCATTTACGCGGATTTTGAAATTTACGCGGTTTTCATTTACGCGGATTTTTAAATTTACGCGGTTTTCATTTACGCGGTTTTCATTTACGCGGCTCGTATCCCCCGCGTAAAAAAAAACCTGAGTGTATATCAAACAATATGAGTAATTTTTTGGCTCTTGGTTGTACATTGTTCTGTTCGGGAACTGGAGTCACAATATGCCATACAAGTTAGGAAGTGTTGATAAATTTCTAAGCCCGTCTTGTCGCAAGATAATAAAACTACAAGCTTTAAAAGTCTAAACAGTGATGCAGTTTCGTGTCGGTGTCAATTTTCCTGATAAAACAGTTAGTTATTTTTATTGTCAACCTTTAGGCTACTTCCTTGTAGCAGACAGTGGGATCGTGCTCATCTGCGAAAAATTGTAGCTGCGTGTTGGGGAAGGAAATCCCAGTTTCGATTACTGGCAGTTTCCTCTGTACACGAGTAATACAAACTCGAACAGGTGAAATCAGAGCGAATTATTTCCCAACGGGATAACTCAATCCTAAACTCTTTTACTGAATTAAAATAGCCTTAAAGCCAAATTTGCTCCTCGCTCAAATGATTTACTTCTTTGGAATGGAAAAAGGTCAAACTTTTCGGCTCCGACTCCCATGATCTGTTGTTTTGTCATTTCTATGGAATCGGGCACTTACGGTACCCGAGCAAAATTAGTTTGCTTGCAGTGTTGCCAACATAACTGGATGTAAGGAAAAGGTTGATTCGCTTCCGAACTGGATTTTTCTTCTATTTGAGTTGTAAATTTGTGTTTTTGTAGCATGGTAAAATCAATATTTTATTGCGATTAAACTATTTTTAAAAGCCTGAATAAGTTTACGAATTAACGATTCTTTTCTGTTTTTATGGATTAAATATTAAAGTAATTTTTTTACCGATTTATTCATCGTACCAAAACAAAGCGTTCAATCTCTTGTTAGAGTTGCTGGAGTCGTTATGATTAGAAGATACCTTCAAGACATGAAATGCAAGGAGGTTTAATTACGTTGCTCGAAACGGCTTAGAAAATTCGCAAGGCTTCCGCAATATGCACAGAAGGATGAGAAAATCCTCCCTTACTCTGCAAAAGACATTAAGAAACCCTGCAGCATCATTACAGCTATCGATTCCAAGTAGCGAAACTGATCTCTTTCTAATCTTACCACACAGGCGAATCTAGCCTTTGAATCGAAAATGGAATTTCTCATAAGTAGTCGAATTTCCGTACATCTATTGAATTGAATTCCCCGAATGTAGAGCCTTCTCGTCTCGCCCCCCCCCCCCCTTACTCTTCCACATCGAAGCGCAATCTGTAAACAATCGCTTTGTTCGCCAAATGTGCTTGTTATTTAATAGCCTATACAAGCGGGATGACAAATTCCGACCGCTTCTCGCTTGGTTAATCCTATTCTTCCCAGCCATCAGGAACATCAGTGTGCACAAAGGAAACGTTCGCTCACACACATACGACACAAAGGGGTTGATCCGTGCGGGGTAGCAATAAATTAAATTTCCAAAACGAATGACATCGTTAATACTACAGCAGAATGAACGCCCACGCACCCCATGCCCAACCCATGCTGTTCGGAAAATGCTTTTCATCTATATATTCCAAATGTCAGTGGTATAACTTTGGTACCTTCAAGTTGTGTCTATCAGCCTCGATCGTCATCAAGCCATCTAAATTTGGTAACTATTCAACAACCGGGTTGACGGAGTTCCTCGACTGTATCCAACCACTTGCAGCCATCCATCTCGAATCTCGTTGCATAAACATCATTCATGAAGATATGAGTGCAACCCGTCGAAAGGGGCTTCCTTTATTGTACCTAGTGAGAATCCTCTAGTCTTCTTAATTCCCTGCACTCTGTCACATACGGCTGCTTCGTTCGTTCTGTGGGAGGTAGGCTATACACGCTGACAGTTGCCATAGGGATGGAAAATTTAATTTTGAACATAAAACAAATTCAATAAACAAAACACCTGCGGGAATCTTTTCCGGAGTGGATTTCGGTTCGTCTGTAATACGCGAGGAATAAGACGTCCTCGCCCGATCACCAACCCGCCACCCACGGTTCGCCGCCAGCAGAAATCAACCGCTGGTTGTTGCTTGCTGTGGAGGAGTTGTCATCTTTCGTATAGTCATAGCAAAGGAATGCATTTGTCACGTCCTTCAGGGTGAAATAATTTCTTGAATTGCGGTAGACCTAGCCCCGGAATGTAGGAGGCATCGTTGAATGGATGTGGAAAGCGATGTTAGAGAGCTAACTTTAAATCAAGTTATGTGATACAGGCAGCGGAATGATGGTGTTTCGGAGAATCGTCATGTCAAAAATAAGACTTAATTTTTGGAAGAGTTTTTCCAACAAATGTGTACAGCGTGGAGTACACAAGCGTGACCGTTCGTGTTTTTCTGGAGGTTGTAGAACGTGTGTCTTATATAAGGTAAACACTGAGAGGTGTGGAAGAAATGACTAGAGAACTCAGAAGTAAGATCAGTGCTATAGTAGACAAAGTGGACATAAATTTGGTTAGAAAAATGTCATCAAAAAGTGATAGTTTGGCAAGCAATCAGTTCATGTGGCATTCGTTCTAGAACCATCAAACCTTGGAAAATTCGGGCAAGCAGCACCTCATTCGTATCCAGTTATTCGCCTACTACACCAGCAAGCTAAAACCTCCGTAAAAATTTCCAACATAATCATAGCCGGACTCATTCCGAGCCAGTGGCAGACTGTGAAAGTTCATCTCAACGCTTTTTCCAAGCAGAGTAATCAAACACCAAAACTCGACGCTATCGCGGAGAGCATTATTTCGAAACGCGCGTTTCTACGCAGCAGCGGTGGATAATTCCTGATGGGAGCCAGTTAAAAATAATACGCTTTTCCACACTATGCGCCGCCAATCCATGCAGTGACCGCCGGCACAATCCAAACGCTGCGCTCTCTCCCTCCCAGGCCAGTAATAATAAAGCAAACGATAATATCGCAGCATAAAATACGTGATTTGATTATAAATAGTCCAATTAGGACAGTCTGGAAACGGTGCGGCTGGCCAGACCTCGCCCGTACGTGTGGTGTTAACCGTGTGTTGTGTGCTAACAGGTGGGAGGGGGCGAGTTCACACAGGACACCTTAATACTACCAGCCGAGTACGGTGTGATATGTAGTATGTACATAGGTATATGTAGGTGCAGATAGAGAGCGCACCATTCGTAGCAATTCTAATCCACTCCACGCGGGATACGGAAGCTGTAAAGCCACGGCTCGGGTTCCGTGCAACCTATGCTAACTCAACGAAGCTACAGCAGTAAATTCCGACCGGCCAACAGTTTGTGAACAGAGTTGAACTTTAAATGCTTTATAGAGCCGATAAACATCAGATTTATTATATTTACTCTCGACCGCCAAAGTTCAATATTGGCGCGATGCTGTAACTCCATTTGTGTACAGACTACCAATGCGAGCTTACTAGCTTTGCTACTTTGATGGCAGAACTAGATTGCGAATGGTGGCTTTAGCGGATGACTAAATAGATAACAGTGGCGGCATATTCGACGTCGACGTGGGATTTGTTGAGTTGTTAATTGTTCTAGGCCTTGATTCTGGAAAATTAGGCTGTATAGATTTACCGTCTCAAACTGTCAAACTGTCAACTCTCCAGGATGAAAATCAGTTGCATAAGTGATTTGGCAAGGAATTTGCTGTGGCGGGAATAAAAAAATGACACTGGTCAATCACTTTCAAATTTGAAGTCAATTGTTTAACGTATACTGAACTTCTTAATCTTCCTCGTAGTGGTTCTTGTTTAAGATTAAACCAAGAAAGCCTTGAAAAGCAGTCATTTTTTAAAACGAAAAAAATACAAGTTTTTAGCACACCGTTAACAAAATCTTTCTGAAAATCAATCAGTAGTAGTTCTGCTTGACCGGGAATATTCGGGGATCAACCAAATAATTTGCTTTCTAGGTATTCAGGACCATTGCTCAACTATAAAAGAGAACGGAATAAACAGCTTCATGAAGCAATCAGTCAGTGCAAAAAGTTTCCAAGTTTTCGCATAAACAAGTCGAAATTTATACCCAAACTATCGTCAGTGAATCTTAATCAGAACTTGGAAAATATGTCAGACTGTTAGGATCCGTGGGAAAGGTAATTGTTGATGTCGCATGCTCCTTCCTGGCCAGTACATAATTTGGCGCATCACATTAATTTTCACATTGAATCCAATAGAATTATTTAAAAATCGTAAATGAAAGAGAAAGAAACTTGTTAGACTAGCTTTTACGGTAGAATTGGATTGAGAGACCCACATTTGTAATCAGCATTAGCAAAAAGACGATCAACTGGGATACCGCATCCGAAAGGCAATCAAGGTACATTCAGCATTCAACATAAGCCGTACGAGTTGATTGATGAGTACAGAACCAGGAATCAGAATATATTGCCACGTTCCACCACACCTCAGTCGTATTCGTGATGCAATCAATCGGCTTCAAACGTGAGCAATATGATGCTTTCGCGGACGACTTTAACCGAGAGGCTATTAGTGGTTATTATCAAAGTGCGACTGACGGCTGGCACTACGATGACGATGCCATTGAGATAAAATCCAGATCCAGATGAAGATCTGAAAATCGGAAAAATAAAAAAAACCGTATGTATTGTAAATAAGGTAACATATACCTCAAAGATTTCATTTTCATTGATCTGTTTTTTTTTTTTCAGGAAATGCTACACTGAATGACTCATCTTTCTCAAATGTCCACGTTCGAAGATAGTGATTTGGAAAAAGAGGTATTCTCATATCACAATCTTACAAACGAAAAAAACCTCCACGAATACCTACAAACTAACAATGTCAAAAAACAACTCGGAGACTTATAAATATACCGTGATCATCAACGAAGTAATTCAAGATACATTGAGACTGAAAAATATATATTCCACAACTATTCACTTGTTTTTGCATATAGGGAAGATGGGACACGAATAACTGCAGTAATCGAATATGACTACCGCATCGATCTATCTGAGGACTAGTCACTCCATCTATTGGCACCAAGTTCTAGCTTTGAGCTGCACTAATCCGAACGGTTCGTTCCCAAAAAGGGGTTGTTCCTGAATCGAACAAAACTCAGAAAAATTCGGTTGAGCAGAAGGAATCTAACCTAGATTCGGTTTTGACTATGCACTTTGTGACAAGCCGAACCACGCCAAACGGTCTTTTGTAAAACCATTGTGAGGACTGTCAAAATAATCCGGATGTGAATTCTGAAACCGCAGATGGCAATAAATCAAACGATTCCATTCCAGATATTACAAAACGTTGTTTCGAGAATAATGAGATGTCTTGGTCAATGAGAAGCAGCAAGAACAGGTCGATCAGGAGTACAAACGTGATCTGGAACTTATGAAGGATATAAAACGAAATAATTTCCCCCGAGAGTTGATGCGCCAAGAGCTGCAACATTTGGCAGATTGGGGCGCGATTTATTAGAGATGAAGCGGCTGAAGGAAAATGAAGGAGGAACTGTCAATACAGTACAGTAGCAGAAATTGTGCGGAGGCAATAGATACGGGCGAAAAACTCAGTCGGGACGACGCAAAACAGGAGACATTGTGAAAGAAATCGGCACAACACCCGTGAAAACAAAACTAACAATCAATGCTTGTTGATTACCGTGCCGCTTATCCCAAAAGCTCCACATTTGCCAACGACAAGCATCCAGACAACCTGCCACGAAAGTTGAGTACTGCTTCGTCGCGGAATTCGCACATACGATCTAGAAAAGTATTGCGACGTGGGCCTTCATCGCACGATAACCGGTACTCGTCGTTTGGCGATGATTCAGATAGCGAAGACAGCTATGTAGAAACGATTGGAACAAACAGAGGAAAAGCTAAGTAGCCATTTTATGGTAATTTCAGAAGTTACCTATCTTTACGGGAAAGCCCGAAGAGTTGCCGATGTTCCTCAGTAGAAAATCTTGGCAGATTACAGGACACAATCAAAGGGGCCAAAGGGATGAGAAGCAGATTGTTATTACCGAAAACGGTACCAGCCGTCGTCGACTCTTAAAAATCTCTATGGTCAACAGGAACAACTTCTCCAGACACTATTAGCAAAGGCAAGAAGAGCGGTGGCTCCACGCATAAACTGGCTCATCAAATTCGGCATCGTACAGAAACTTAGCGACCACCTGATGGCAGCAGGCTTCCGGGACCACCTGGTAAACCCTATGCTGATACAGGAATTCGAGGATACACTTCCATCTCAAGTAGGTGCGCTGCAAACGACAACGTGCTGTTAATTTTTTGCCCGAGATCCTATCGGAAGCTAGTGAAGCGACGCTCTTCACCGAAATGCAGTCGAAGCAAAGCCGCCGGGATGGCAAGGATAGACGTGAACCTACTCACAGAGAGAACGAACCAGAAGGGTTACTGCATACACATCGGCGAGGAGGAAGACTGGCGTTTGGTAATCCAGAAACAGTACGACAGGAAATCAAAAAGAGCTGGATGACAAGCGTAAACTATAGAGTCTGCAATTGGATAGGTCGTCGGATTCGATACTACAAAGATTTCCGTAAGCTCTCCTGGAATCTACAAATGAGGGAGGTAAAGAGGTGGATATTATGTAACATTTACCTGAATGAGAATAGTCAGACACAATGTCGTTTCGAGATCAAACTTACCGTCGAGACCTGCCAAGAACGGTATCACCCATTGCTTCATCCGCCGAACCGTCAGCGCTATTTGCCACGTCCATGACTTACAGTCGAATCAAACGGTTCTATTTCGAATGGTTCCGAACAGGCTGATCAATAATGGTAAGCGGTTCGTGAACGTCATCGCCTTTCTCGTTTGAGGAAAAAGAAGTAGCAGAACAGATTAAGCTAGAATATGGGTTACAGCTAATTCTGGTGAAATGGACTGCCGGAATGACACGTATGGAACGTGACTCAAAACGTGTTCATCTGTCGATCTCGGGACGAATTACGAGGAAACAGTCCGTTTTGAAGAATGTTCACACAGTGGATCGACTAAAAATATCAGAGCAAACGTTGGACTACATGCATGTTGCAGTCAAATATAGTCACTTGAAAGCTTAGCCCGTGATCGATTATCGTAGTGATACTCCAAAAATTGGGAATCACGAACTGGAAAGGCAAATGAACCAATTGCAGTGCGAACTCATCTTGGACGGACAGTTTATGGTACACAGTAAGTTTTCGACGTTTTCTTATCATGATGCTCAGCGAGTTATGAATCTTGAACTCCATGAACTACTTCGTAGCCATTACGTGCTGGAGGATTCTGAAATATGAGTTACTATGCTTCCGAATCAGACGATGATCGCCGCGCTCGAAATATGTTGGAGGAAACTACCGTCGGGGTAGGAGATCGTTACGGAACCGGTCTTTCGTGCAAGAAAGACCACCCTGAATTGCTGGCTAGCTTCCTTATGGAACGGAGGCGAAGACAAAATCTGGAAAAAAAGCTGTCCAGCAAAACAGTATTTGGTGAAGCGATACGCACAAAGATTGACAGGATGTAGAGGATGCGGTGCCAGGTAATGTTTGGTATCTTCCATTGAACGTGGTACTCAAATCGAAGAAACTCACCAGGACTCGTTTGGTTTGGGATGCGGCAGCAGTAGCCGAAGCAATCTCGCTCAATTCAGCATTGCTCAAGGGAACGAATCTGCTCACTGACCTGCCCGTCGTTCTGTATTACTTCTGCGAGCAGGTAATCGCCTTAGGGGGCGACATTGCTGAAATATATCACCAGATTCTGATTAGGTCGAGTAATAAGCAGTTACAGCGGTTTCTTCTTAGGAACGACCCATCCGGACCTCTTACAAATCTACGTAATCGGCGGAGCGACCTTCGGATCAACGTACTCTGCGTATTACGCGCAATACATAAAAAATAGAAATGCACGAGAGAGAGCAGCGCTGATGTACTAACGAAATGGAAACTTAGTGAGCCTTTGGATTCGAACAACGAATATGTAAACGGTCACAAATTTCTGCACCGTCGATGCAATAATGGCCTCCAGAAGAAAATGTCACACGAAAACCCAAAAGAAGAGCTTCGAGGCGTTCATTTGTTCTACGAAATAATTTCCACTCAAACGCTTGTTGACACCAACCGCTTTTGATCGTGGAACGTTTTAATTTGAACTGTTGCTTGTATTTTCGTTTCATTTCGAAATTTCGCATGAAAAAGTTAGGCCAACGAATTGCAGCGTTGCCTGTCTCGTCGAGGCTTTTGAAAATTCTAACAGCAGTGGTGACACCATTTATCAGAGAAGAATATTGAAGTACTGGAAAATATCTATGGAGAATGGTTCAATAAGAAGTTTTTTGAGATGAAGTGAAGATTTTGTTCAAGAATCGGGATTTGTCTCCAAAACGATGGTATTCTTTGGCACATTGCAGTCCTCCGTTCAAACTACCACCGATGTTGGCCTAGAAGGATCCAATTGGAGAGTTGATCCGCACATGCTGAGTTTATTTCGTTCGAGCTGAGATTTCCGATAGTCCTCCCTAAAGACCATGACGTCACAGAGAAGCTTTAGTTTTCACGAGTGCGGCCATTTAGTTTCGTGGGCATCGATTATTTTGGGTCACTCAACGTTATCGTCGGACGATGAAAAGTGATAGATGGCGTTAGTGATGTGCTTGACCACTAGAGCAAATACACGTGGAGGTTGTCCACAGTCTAAACAGCCAGGCGTGAATCATGTCCATTCACAGATTCATGTGTCGCAGAGGAGTCCCCCGCAATGACTAAGGAAATATGCCAACATGGCAAGCACGAGCCTTCTATTTTATTATTTTACAAGTGTATGGGATGCCAGAAAAAAAATTCTCGGTGTGGATAAACATAAGTAGTATATGTTTAATTATTTTAGCAAGCCTTTTTCCGCAAATTGACTGTGTTCCTGGGTGTGCGGAATTCGAATGCGTGTAATTATGTGCTTTCACGGTACAATATCTATCTAGCAAGTGAGAATGTTCCTATCTTATTTTACGACAGTTGACACCAGCACGCCCCTCTAAATGAGAGCCGTCAGTGTAGCAAGCCACATACGTTTGTTGTCTCCAGGCTCAATGAGAGGTGGGAGGTTCAACCGAAGCAAGTGTTGTTGAATGTTTTGACTGAATTAGAAGAGATAATTAGTACTCGGCCGTTGATATACATGCCTCAGGAATCAGTAGAGGTAGCGGCCTTGACACCTAATCATTTTCTTAGAGTACTGCCATACGATCAACGCAAGTTGGAATTTATGGCGGTCAACCTGACTGAAGCTCTTAGGAACCAATACAAAAGATGATAACAACCGGCAGACGTGCTGTTCGTAATTGTAGCGAGGCATACATCAAGAGTTACTCACTGTCTTACCTTTCGTTTGAGACCGGAAAAGAAAGGACAACTATCCGTAATGATGCCAACAGGTCGTCCGAACTCAGCTCGGATTCTGAGAGTCATACCTAGCATCGAAAGAATTATTCGGGTTAATCTTGCGCTATCCACGAGGAAAATATGAGATCAACGACGTTACAGCGCGATTGCGGGACGAAATCGAGAGTATGGAAAAAATCCGGTGATCCTGTTCACAGACGAGAGCTTGTTTACCGTTGATCCTGTTTCAAATTTCTGAACTGATCGTTACAATAGTTTTTTCCGGTAGAAGACCTGGCCAACGAACAAAAATATGTATACTTGACCAAGCATCTCGCTAATGTTTTGATGTTGGTGGCCTCCGATACGACAGTCTACATACACATTTCACGTTAGCCGTACGTGGTAGTTCATTGAGATGAGGCTTCGTGCCACAGCTCGAACAGCACTCAGAAGTGGTTGTAGGGACATCTACTGTTTTTCGAAGGATACTTAGCCACCATCTAGCTCTGATCTTAATCCATTGGATTATGAGTGTGGGGTGTTATAAATACCAAGGACTGCTTTCAAACACCATTTAAGTACAGCAAGTCACAGAGAAACATTTAGCAGTACCAGAAGAGATATGGAGCAGGACTACATTAATAGAACCTATAATGCGTCCCGGAAGCGTTTTGAGGCCATAATTGCGACAAATGGAGCTCAATCGATGAAACTTACATTTAAATCCATTCATCGTGAGAAACCAACAAAAGAGCGAGTTTTTTCAGCATTTTTATGATTACAACATGACAGTTCAACAAATATGTTATCATAGTCCCTGAGTATCCGGAATAAGACACAGCATCGCCCATATCATACCCTCAGCGATGACGCTAAATATCACTGCCTTCTGCAACAAAAGATTAAAACAATTGATTCCATATTTTCCCCGAAGAGCTTCGTTTGAAATATCATTCTCAACCATTAGCAAACAACTTATCCCCAATTTCACGAATTCTCTCGTTCAGAGTCCCCCGAACGGCACGAGGCAAAATAAACACATCAGCACGCGAATCTTATTAACTGAAGTACACAATATTTACTGCCTGCGTTTCCTCCGGCATTTGAAGCACTGAAAAGGCTCTTAGCATCATGGAAAAACAACCTACAACCCGGCAGCTGGAACGATACGCTGTATGCTTCTTTTGGAGTGCCGATACGTTTCCAACTCCACAACCGGCACGGCGCGGAACTGAAGAAGATTCTCAACACATAAAGGGCTTTGCGCTGTTCGGTTCCATTTCTAATACCGCGCCTAGTACCACCTACCTTCCTGCTACCAGATGATGCTGACTGGAGCTCGTCGCTTTTTCGCAGCAGGAACAGCACCGGCACTAGCTAGGCGGAAGCAAAACAAAACAAAGGAAATATTAAATGAGAAACAAGTAGCGTCGTCAGCGCCATTTGCAGCGAGTTTGTTCTGTAGTATAATAAGATTATAACTCATTCCGGAAAGCGAAATGCCCCGGAAACAGGCAAGAGCAGAGCAATTAAAGAGATGTTTCTGGTGGGCTGGGGTACTGCCGGAAACTATGCACAAACTACGTCGGCAATTAGGGACCATTCATAAATTACGTAACGCAAAAATTGCCCAAAATTGACTCCCCCCTCCCCCCATGTAACAAATTGTCACAAATTTCTTTATCCCCCCCCTCCCCTATTACGTAACAAATTCCTTGAATTTTTTTTTTCTTCGATGAAAACATGTTACGTAACGATGCAGCTTACTCCCCCTCCCCCCTATGTCACAATATGTAACAACTTGTCGAACCCCCTCCCCCCCCTGAAAACGTTACGTAATTTATGAATGCTCCCTTAATGCTCTCAACACTAGCTCGGAGTCGATGCAAGATGGTAATTGTGATCATATACGCCAAAAGTCAGCCAAAATGGTGTATAGTGCAGTTAGGAAAATCGGTACTCACCGCATCGGTGTGGCCTTCAGCAATCACGTCCACACGACTGCCAGGCACGATCGTCATTTGAAGAACGCTTGTTCTATTCGTTGGAATCAAAATGTCCAGAAAAGAAAACAATAAAATGTGACACGCTGAGGTCTGGCGGGTGGTAAATTTGAATTCAAGAAGTGAATGCTTTTCCCTAGCCTACTGCATGGGCGCGAAACGCAGCAGAATAATAGAAACCACGATTTCCACTCTTATCCTATTGTCGGCTGGTTGGGCCACGAGTTTTTGGGCGAGCTTCCAAAAATTGTCGCTGACATCGGTATTGCCTGCTCTTCCTCCAGGCCAAGCAGTTGTCTTCCAGCGAAAAGACATTTGTGTGGAAGACAGCGTCAGAAGCAATAGCAGGCACATGCAGTGCAGTGCCGGGTGGTAGTCAGGCGACAGCCTGCTATTTATTGTTCCTAGCTCCTTTATTCCTGATGGCAGACGAGCAATTCAGTTCATCGGGTGTGATTTAAAGCCTTTCTTTTGCTAGATGGCAGGGGGCAATTTCTTGCTGCTACCGTCGCCGTCGCCGTAGACGACGACAACAGATACAACCCACTAGTGGCAGCATATACACATACATACACACACACAGGAGGAAATAAATTGCCATCCACACGGTGGGAAAATTGTGCCGCCAGATGGCAATGCGGTGCACGGGAACGATAGCGAAACACCCACCCGCAGGGCATGCTTTATGGGAAGAAATTTTACAATAACACCGAAGTGTTTACGGTTCTCACGCTTCTTGCTGCCAAGCGCGGGAGTAAATCCTGCGATGGATGGGTTCTGTGATCGGATCTTTTTGTACTATCCCGAAAGGGTGTTTCTGAGAGATGGGGGGGGGGGGGCGGAATGTCGTTTCCATAACTTCGATGAGGTATTTTCTGCCGTCTTCGCCCCGGAAAACCCAATTCTTACCGGAACTATTTGCATTAGAATATTGAACCCGAAGCGAAAATCGTGGTAGGCACTTGTTTGGAAATCGAATGGGTGTCGTGCCAAAAAAATACCATTCGTGTGACAGGTCTGGTTTGGTGAATTGAGGGTTGAACCGGGTCACATTAGTTTGTGGCGTGGTAAATTTTGAGGAAATGCAATTTGTAGATTCAAATAACAACTGTGTGTGCGGGTTTTGTGTGCAAAACTCACCTGCAGGCGAGAAGTTTGTACGGTTTCTCGGTTCTTGTGTTAACGTATACACAGCATGAATGGAAATGTATCATCATTTACATGCATGAGCTGATGTCGGAAGGAGCGAGTTGTTGAGTTGATTTGAAATATTTATGCAATTTTTCCCACATCAGAAGGGAGGCTTAGTTGGGGCGCTTTTTCGCAATAATTGACAATTTGTGAATACTTATGGCTGCGTCCTATTGTGTACCCAGACCCGTAGCGTGTAGTTGGTCACCGCTAAATGCGCCAACCTTGAGGGGCGCTGAAATCAAGATCAGCTTTATTAAATACGTGAAGATAAGCTATTAAATCCCTCTCGCAGGTTGATGGGATTGACGGTATTGTAAACATCATCAAGCCACAATATATTCAATAGAGTTATCTAAATATAAGGACCTTCGCTCTTTTTAGTTTTTATTTGCACCAAGTTCTACTACTAGAGGTTAATTAGTTCTCATGTTAATATTCCACCAAACATTATGACTACTGAGGATTTGATTTATATAAGAAGCCCGCTTCAAGATGTTGATTACAATACGCCTCGATAGTGGTGTGTCGGGGAGGCCGGGAGGGCTGATATGAGCCTTTTGTCTGTTCTATACCTTTCCTCTATTCACCAGCTCATAACCAACAATCAACCAGTAACAAATAGATAATTGAGAAAGGATTTGCTATGTGTGGTGATTGGCTATTCAAGTATTAGTAGTGTTTGAAGTACTAATGTATGTCTCATGTGATGATCATAACTTCAGCTGTATCTTGTACCTATCTAATCTATTACGTCTCTCATATATTGTCTTTTATTTCTCCTTTTCGAGTCCTATACTGCCATTCTACACTCGCCTTCAGCTGGGTCAACAAAGATGGTGATAGTGAACGTCTTAACACTCACTCATTCTCAAACGCGGTCTCAGCGGGAACCTACAAAAATGCCATCGTGCACGCGATTACGAATCGGTCATGTCCGAAAGTCTATCCTTGATCCTAGAAGCCTAGGTCCATGTCTTCAGCTGGACCAATTAAGAAAATACGCCCATACCTATTAGACAACACGTCTCATGGCGACATGACCGGGAACCCTATCGATATAAACGATCTCACTCTCTGCCAGAATTCAAACCGCGCACTGAAAATTTAATATCAGACTCACGGTTCGCGCAACCATTCAAGAACACACGTTACAAAAACACGTCAGCGCACAAACGTTAGAGCCCCTCGCGATTTTCCAAGCAACCTACGCCCACGAACTTGCAAACATGATTACACCCCGGTGATAAGGTGAAAATCTCAGCACTCATAAACTTACCAACACGATCTCAAGTGTCAACCTACAAACTCCCGCGCTCGCGCCATCATGAATCGGGATCGTCCGGAAGTATCTATCCTCGGTACAAACAATCTAGGTCCTTGTTAATTATTAAAAAAATAATAAAATTGAAAAATAACTACCATATCCACTAGACAAAACGTTCCATGGCGACATGACCGGAAACTCTAGTGATATGGGGTAACTCTCTCCCTGTCAGAATGTGATCCGTACACCGAAAACTAAAGATCAGAATGACGGTCCGCGAATATATGAATCGCCGCAGGGTTTCAAAATCGAATTTATACACGCGAAGTCACATACACGCGAGCACACGCGACAAACACGTCAACATACGAACGCTTAAGCCCTTCGCGATCATCTACGCACACCTATGCCCGCGATCGTGTAAACTTGATAACACTGCGGCAATTGTGTGAACGTTTTAGTACTTACGAAGTTACAAACGCGATCTCAAACGCCAACCCGCAAATGCGCGATCATGAATCGGTCACGTCCGGAAATCTTTAACCTTCATTCTAGCAATTTAGGTCCATACATTCAGTTGGACCAATCAAAAAAAAAAATAAAGCTCATATCCACTAGACCACGCGTTCTACGACGACATGATTGGGAACTCTAATGATATGGAAGAACCCACTTCCTTCTGGAATCTGAACCGTACACAAAAAATTAAGTATCAGATTCACGGTCCGCGCGCGATTATTCTAGAACACACGCGAATATGCGAAAGGCACACGGTTATGAAATAGAATTTATGCACGCGAAGTTACACGTTAGCACACGCGACATACAAACGCACACGCGATCGAGCACATTAACGCACAAATGTTCGAGCCCTTCGCGATGATACACGCGATTCCGAGTCCCTACGCCCGCACATGCCTGAACCGTACAATGCATATCACATTCAGAATCACGGCCCGCTACAATTGGCCTATTGCAGTGTTTTATTGGGCGACATTGCCTGTCTCGTCTGCAAATTGTAGTATGTGATTCTGACGGGGAGCCCTTCCGAGAACCTAGCTCTACAGCTCCAGTAGGACAACTCTCGAAAAAAAAAAAAAAAAAAAAAGATAAGCTATTAAATAAGGTATTATAGGAACAGGCACACACAATTTTTTTTCGGGAGTTATCCTACTGGAGCTGTACGGCTAGGGAAGGGCTTCTCGTCAAAGTCACTCACTACAATTGCAGACGAGACGGGAAATGTCAGCTACTAAAACACTGATTAAGGCCAGTTGCAGCGGGCCGTGATTCTGAAAGTGGTATTCATTGTATGGTTCAGATATGTGTGGGCGTAGGGATTTCACGATCGCGTGTATCATCGCGAAGGGCTCGGGCATTTATACGTTAATATGTTCGATCGCGTGTGCGTTTGTATGTCGCATGTGCTAACGTGTATGTAACTTCTGGTGTATAAATTTATAAGCGTGTGGCACCCCGCATATTTGCGTGTAGTCTTGAATGATAGCCCGGTGAATCTTATGCTTAATTTTTAGTGTATGGTACAGATGTTACAAGCGAGTATGTTTTCCCATATCACTAGAACTCCCGGTCATGTCGCCATGGAACGTGTTGTCTACTGGATATGAGCGTCATTTTTTTGATTGGTCCAACTGAAAGCATGACTGCTAGGACCGAGGGTAGAGACGTCTGGACGTGACCGATTGATGATCGTGCAAGCGGTGGGTTAATGCTTGATACCGTGTTTACATTGGAAATTCCTTGTTCTATTTAAAATTTCGAAGATCAAGAGTTGTTTGGTTCAGCTTTGTGTCAGAGCTTTCTCAAGTTGGTATATTACGCGGCCTCTCGAGAGAAAAATTTAAGCCTTCACGAGGAATTTAATTTGCCTATAGTTTTTAGGATCAGTGAAAGATGTCCCCACACAGAGTTTACTAGTCGCACACCTAAATCAAGAGAACACAATGACATATCGTGGTGGGTAGCAAAGCTCATTTTAGTATTTCTGCAAAAGAGTATTAAGAGCGTTGTTAAGGAAACCTTTCAGATTCGTCGCGGTGTGGGGAAGAGGACATGGTAATTTGGACTCTATTACCAAATGTTATCAGACACAATTTAGAAAGTACTCACCGCTTTGTCTCATGCGATTGCCATTCAAAATCATTTCTCACCGGAGCAAGGGTTCCTTGAAACAAAGAACCCCGTGCTTCAGTAAATCCACGCACGACAAATTAGCTGACGACACCATCGATCTTAACTTTGGATGCGGGAATGTAGACGCGGAAATCATTAAAGGCTTATCGGTAACATAATTCTGAGCTTACCTGGCGAACTTACGAGATATCTGCATCAGTTCTTTCGAAAACTTTAGAACTGTAGGGTGTGATTAAGCTTTACAACGAGTTGACTAAATGTGATGGATGTGTCTGGATCGAGGCGGAAGACGATTTCAAACAATTCAACGGATTAGAATCTGCCAGGCAAGGTTTCTGGCACATTCATGTTTGTTCGGATAAGTTCGCAAAATAAATAATGATTTTACAAGGAATCTGTTCCTGTAGCAAAAAACCAGTGCGGGCCTTACATTAACTTTAGAAAGTTTGATTAGTCTGAGAGCTGGCAGAGAATGGATACCCCGGATTGAGCCAAACGTCATCTTGCTGGTGAATTATTCAAATTTATTCTGAAAGATAAATAGCAAAAGGCTATTGCAAAATAGTGCAGCCCCCACAGGGGGCTTACCTAAATGATGTATTTTTGTTTGGCGATTTTACACTACCCTCCCGCCGCTGCAATTTTTTTATTCAGTCTATTTATTTGAGACAGCGCGTCGCATAGTTGCTAAAGTGTTACAATCTATATTTCTAAGACAAGCAGAAAAAAAAATTCGTAGACTGTATTAAGTCAAAGATTTTCGTTTCGACTTCGTCTCATCAGTATCTGAACGACTGACGTGACCCCAGACAGATGATTGGTTTGCTAACCAAACCATGTTTCGATATAGTGTACAGACGCGGCCGAGTGGTGGCCACTGATTTTATACGACTTTTTACGACTGACTACTTGCGGCTCACTTACTTGCCTTAATACGACTTTTTTCGACTATAAAACCCTTTTATTAGGCCATTCAAAAATTACATCACACATTTAAGAGTAAAACGAGAAATTAGGAAGCATGTTGTTACATGTGTACAGACGCGGCCGACTTCCACGACGGACTACTTGCGCCTCGATACCCCGACTGACTACTTCGCCAGCGCGCCTGTTGCGCGTGCGAACCCTAATTAACTCTTCACGACTGACTACAACTACTGACTCCTTAACTCGGGTTTAAAAGACTTTTTAACAACGCGGGTTTAGATCACTTTCGCGCATTTCTGAGAGAAATGCACGAAGTTTTGAGAAAGCATTTCTAAAGCTCTCTCTAGAACTGTCGGTCGCTGGCCGATTCATTTAAAAACAATGGACTGCTCCATAAGGTGATGCCATGCCCCTGCTACAGTAGGGTCGCGGCGTAAGCAAACAATTTTGTTGTTATTAAACATTGCCTTCGCGTATACAAGGCGCAGCGTTAATGAAACTTACTTAGCTTAAGGCTAATTCTTTATGATGCAACTTAACTCATGGGATCGAGCATCCAAGAGATTGGCAAATGATGATTGAATATTACCGGGATTGAAACCGGAGGAAATTAGGGACTCTGCAATAGCTATGATCTGATCGGCCATCGGAACCTCCGTTCTTGTGCGACATCATCCGCGACCAGTTGTTTGACGGAGAATACTAGTAGTATTTCGTTTAAGGTTTAGCTTGTATCATAGGACCAATTCAGTCTATCAAATTTTTCAGGCAGCCGTCTATATGGAGCGCAAACGGGTCCTATTTGAATATTAAGAAATAAGTCCCACCTATGTTTTTGTGCTTCATTCATCGTTCGCTTGTTGAATGAGAAGCTTGTAGATGCACCGTCAGACGATGCGATAAAAGAAGCCACTTTGGATTTTCATCGCCCATACATTGTTACGCATGTTCTTTTTGCTGGTCTTTTTACACACAATATCTTGAACTAAGTTAACATCTGTATTAATTAGGAAGGGTTATCTCAGATTCTATTCTGAAGTTGGAAACTAAACCGCACTGATTTACTCCCTCCTTTCATAGATATTGCGCCATTAGTGCACGGCCCCATACCGAATCGGGTACATCAGGGTTTGCAATTGTTTGCTACCAGACAAGCCAAACACCACCAGAAGCATTGCATTCTCAACAATCCAATTGTGAAAAGTGAAATGTTTTGATGTTGACTTTGGCTGACTGCCACTGTTTTCCAGGATTTTTGAAATGCTTCTCTGCCAAAGTGGGTGTGTGTGTGCACTTGAAAATAATCAGTTTAGTAACCTGCACCGAACCGAACCCCCGTCGGCCATAAATTGCCAGCTCGAACCAAGCATTTCATATGAACGACCATAGATCACCCGCCGGTCGGGTGCTCCAAAGGTAGAGGGAGCAAAACCCGTTTCGGACAGAAGAAAAACGAGCAAGACCTCACCGGAAACCGGAAATATATTTGCTTACATTCATAAGCGGAAATCAACAGTATAAATTCTGCTTCATCCTCATATTTATTTCAACCCTTTTCCTCGTTGCGAAACCAAGAGAGCTAGAGAAAGCGGCTCTGATTGCATCCATTTTCCAACCTCCATCGAAGGTCGACTGACTAGCCGATGGCAACGACGGCGGCGGCGGCGGTTAGGGCGGCAGCAGCAATCAGCAGAGTAGGAGGTGAAAATATGCTTCTCCATCTTAAAGTTTTCGCATTCGAATGAATCTATTCTACCATTTCTCTTCTGAACGGTGGTAGGTCGTTCTATTTCTCATCCCATCACTACCGCACCGAACCGGACGGAAAGAGAAAGTCACCGGTTCTGCATATGGTAAATCCATGAGTGTATTCCAGTTCCAGTCGGTAAAGTGTCATTAGAAGGTGCCTTCACTTACGGTGTCTCAGGGTGGATGTAATTTTTGAAACTAAGCTTTTCATTTGACTGCTCAGGAAGGGTCAATATTTTAAAAAAACCGATCGGGCCATTTCTAAGTCGATTTCTAGTTACATCAGGGGTGTACAAAATTGAACCAAACCGGGCAAGTTTAGTGATCGGGCCAACGTGCTTGAAGTTTGTATGGGATTTTTTTAACACGTTTACGCGTTTGTACAGCTAGGTGGCACAGTATACATAAGCTAATCAGAGATAGTGAGAAATTAAGACATTTTTTGCTAACAACTTTGTCGAAGACTGTAAATTAATCCATCGGAAGTCGGAGTCTTCTACAAAATTGTTGAACAGATTTTTAGTGGAACTAAAACCTTTCCTACCAATATATAGCGTATGATCCTTATTCAAGTTCTCCCGAACACATTGTTAAAATAAACCCAAATTTATTACGAGCTCACTTTCAATTTCTAATCATAATTCTAACATTTTACATTACGTGACGCAAAAACTCGCAGTTTTAGGGCAACCCTAAGTCAGGTATTATCCTACACTCAAAATTTTGTGCATAGCACAAATCTGTATTATTTTTCGTTAAATTTTAGTTACTCCCCATTTGTTATAAAACGATAATTTGACAAGTCCGTAGTGCTCCTACTAAAATCAATACACAAAATCAGAGCTTCCATCCCGGGAATTTATTTCCCGGGAATCCCGGGATTTTTGGATTTCCCGGGATTCCCGATTCTCGGGAATTTGTGTTTTCTCATTCCCGGGATTCGGGAATCCCGGGAAAAGAGATTTTTAATTTATTCCATAAGACTTGAATTCTCCAAATGAAATTCTTTAGGAAATATCTTTACCGGCAAACATTTGGAGTGAGTAGGGAATGCAGATTGTGCTTTTCCAACTGATTTGCAGATCAATGGACTATATATCTTTAGGCCCACCGATATGTTTTCGTGATTTTTTAGGTATATAGTTCACGCCACACTCAAAACAATGGTAAAGAATGTTGCATTCATTCAAATTTTCATTCAAAAATGGATTAATTTGCTGGTCGTTATACCGAACCATTTCCTCACAGTAGCGTTAGTGATGCGCACGATATCTCTGCCACCGATGAACCGATTGATCAGATTTTCAACAGTTCTTTTAATAGTTTATTTTAATAGTTAGATCTTCAATGAAAGGGCTTGCAATCAAATTAGTAATGGAAATTGCGTCACTTTCTTAAAAAATCGAAGTGTGTTTGTTTCAAAGCTTGGGATGGTTTGTAGTGATATCATGCTTAACGCAAACGCTATTTAAAATAAGGAATGTTTCTAGAACGTCTGCAGAAATATTTGGTCGGTTCATCGAATGCATATTTCGTCTTATTTGTTATACCGTAACTGTAATATCTGTAAATTTTTGGATGTATGAAAAGAAATACATAACGTTGTAGGGGAATTGTGGGAAAAACCGACACTGTGGGTAAAACCGACACCCCACAACTTTTCCTAGAAATCAATTTTTTATTCATTTCATAATGATACAATATTATTGGTACGTTTATTTAGAGCATTTGAAGAAAAATTGGATTTACGTTAGTGCGCCGAATGTCATAAAAATTAACAAAACATTCGACAGCAGCGTTCATACTCGTCTGGATGTAAAATTTCGTTGGTAGATTTTAAGGTTTTAACCGAACGAAAGCTTTTCAAATCACCCCATTTTTCAGTACCTATTATTATCGGCCTGTCCTATGATCAACTAGGTGCATTGAAGACGAGTTTAAAAAATTCAATATTTTTAATTGCTTTTATAAAAAAATGTGCGCTGTTGGGGTAAAACCGACACCCTATGGTTAGGGTAAAACCGACACCCTGTTAAGATGGTTGTGTATAGTTGCGATTCATTTCAAAATACTGGGGATCTTTGTGACACTTCAATTAGCCTATTAGAACACTATAGTATTAGCAGAAATACTCAGAAATACTTTTATTGTGTTTATTTCTTGTAAGTCTCTTTAAAAATCAAAAATTGGAATTTTTGCTTATCTGATTCTAACGAAGCTTTTGCTATTTCTGCAAAAAGGTCATCAAACCGAATTTCTAGTGTTCTCTTGGTTTGTCATAGACGAATTTTATCACAATGAGACAATGATATTATGTATACTCCAATAGATCGTTGATGATCAGAGTCCGAAAAATCAAATCTGAAAAAGAAAGTTTTACTAAGAAGTGTGTGTGTGTCACTTATAAGTGAATGAATCCAATTAGCAGAACGTAGAACGCTTGAAAATCTTCTCTTATGAAATAAAATGACACTGGAGGTTGCAATGATGTGCGCAAGGATTATTTGGAAATACTCATATCAATAAATAATCTTATGGCATAAAATACTCTTATTTATAGTACTACGCTTTCGAACTTTCTTCCCCTCACTACATGATGAAGCAATAAAAAGCACATATTTGCATCATACATACTCACACTTTATTAATCACGCATATATCTCATTTTTAATAAAGATAAAGATTTTAATAAAGTGGAGAGAAAATAAATTAAAGGGGGTGTCGATCTTACCCCTATGGGGTGTCGGTTTTACCCGCAGTGCTTACAAAAAGTCACTTTGTTTTCCAAGTTTTACAACCAATATTTTTTAATGAAATTAATTTTTTGAAGCGCTGAAAAAATTAAGTCTTGTTAAGAATTTTCTGAAGAAGAATTCTGCATAAAAATTATAATTTTATTGGTTTTCTGGCAACTTAGAAAAAGTGTTAAGCTTAAGGTGTCGGTTTTAACCATAATTCCCCTATCTGTCCAATATCATGCGCATTCAAACTCTTTGAATGCTTTCTAGGATGCAGGCAGGATTTTTGAAGGGATACGATCAAGCAATCCAGATACTTGCCCGTAATAGAAAATTGATAATAGTCTTCATCCATCGCTGCACAGTTCGTCCATTATCTGCTTGATTTTGATTCACACTCAATTCGAAATAATGCTGATCCTACTGTGACGGAAATGGATTCCATGTATAAACTTTCCTCTTTTGATTGGAAGTAACTGCACACTACCCTGAAGCAGCTCAATCTTTTCATTCAAAATTACCAAAGAAGGTACTTTGCATTAAATTGATCACATTCCATCGTATCAGAACAACGAATTCCAATTTTGGACAGAAACTCCAGCAGCTGCGTTTAGTATATCGTCCCAATCGTAATCGTAATTACCAAAATTTAGGCTATACATATAGCCAAGTAAAAGTTGATGTTGCGTAAAGTTATTGACGAGTTATCAAATGATTGAATGATGTGTAGGCCACCAAATCTCAATCTTCTGACAACTGCTTTAGAGCAGATATACATGCAATCAAACGGGTTTGAAAACTTTTCAATTTATTCTTTTGTTTTCATGAGAAACATTCACCTTTCTATTTTTCTTCTGTATTCCCGGGATCCCGGGATTTCCCGGGAAATTTATTATTTATTTCCCGAATCCCGGGAAGCTGAAAACCGTCGGGAAATGGAAGCTCTACACAAAATGGTTGTAATGTTGAATCGCACAGGTTTTTCCGGGTGTAGACGAACTTTTTTTCCCGATCGCTGAACGATATCTCTCGGAAATAGTCGCCTAGGAAAGGGCAACTCTCCTGCATCATAAAAATAAATTGCATTCATAAATATCACTTCTTGTGTCCCCTTTCTGTTATATACCCACCCGCGCACCTACACTAGGCACCGAAATTGTCCGTACAGCAAGCTTTTTTATAACAGCGCGTTGATAAATGAATGTTTTACTCATAAAATCGAGTGATTATTATTTTTAATATTGACTTCCAATATTTATTAGTTCAAATACAAATTTCAAACGATTGTCAATAAAAAGTTATACAAACTGCAAAGTCAATGCCAAAAAATTGTTCGTGCACCATCATGTTTGAAATTAATTTAATTATAGCCGGCCAAGGATACGAAGCAGTTGACCACCAGGATCCGGAATTGTATCCGGAAGATGGACGTCAGTGTCGAACAGCGCTCTTGTGAGACGTTTTTTTGAAAAATAAACATGTTTTTAATAGAAAATGCTTGGTTCGCTGAATTTTTTTTTTTAATTACATGACTAATATTTTATTGAACACCCGTTACGTACATAAATACGACATCAAGAGCCTGCGTTGGCTTATCCTCTATCGTCCTAGTGTAGTAATGCACTCCAACCCACGATGTAGTTGCCTCAGTGAGAATTATCGCTATTATCACCCTTAGAAACTATTCCACCAAGCGCTCATTTAGTCTGATACGAATTTGTTTGAGGTCATTCGCAATGGTAATCCTCATAGTAGAGGCTCGTTTCACTTCTTTGGTTTTCTGATTCTGAATAGCCGGAGGACCGTTACTGTACAGACCGTTTGTGCAGTGGATAAGCAACAAAGCAGTAGAAATCGATTTCTTGGTTTATTGATAATTATAACTTCGGCTTGGGGCGACATTAGAATTAGAAGCCTATAAAAGTATTTTTTTAACATTTTATGTCGCTTATGGGGTAGTGGGAGATACAGTGCCGGGGGACCGGTTTTCATAAAAAATTGCGGTACTAAGGACCCCAGGGGCGGTCTGTTTGGGCCCTGTGGCGGGACATATCCTTGTTTACAAGATTTGGACAATATTTTGTCTCCATAAGTTGGCGCAACAAGTCATACGACCCTTGCAAGCATCGATTTATTGAAAACCAATCTTGTCGAAAAACGGTAATGTCGAGTAGTTGCCTCGTTCATGTGATTTGATGCCCTTGGATTTTGGTTCATGATCCTACGTTACTTTTCTCGTCTAAAATGATAAACTGCAATCAACGGATAAGTTTCAGGCCAACATTGAATGCGTTATTCACGAAATTTCTTCAGTTTTCTCGAAAAAAGACCAAAATAAGACCAAAAAAAAAATTGTTCTTCTTGCTGATGTCACGAATTGGTAACTGGTTTTCGATTCTCGCCAATTACCAAATCTCAAGCCGCATACGTGATTCAACGGTCATAATTCCACTCAGACAATACCATGCGTATTCCCTACGCATAAAAATAGTTCATACTTCCCATGCTAAGTGAATGTCGTTAAAACATAAAACTTCTGAAATACATACGACAACATTATGCATTTTGCAAGCATCCGTTTCCGAAGTCCATTCCCTGTACGGGAAATTTTTGTGCCTAGTGTGGCCGAACTTATACGTACATGCATGCGACGACGAGCGCCTGCCTTGGCTTATCCTCTATCGTCCCAGCGTGTCGCAATGCACTCCAATAGAAAGCGTCGCATCGTAAAGGTTTTATTTTCGCTTTGCATATGTTTTCTCAAGTAGCGATTACCATTTAGGATCCGCTCTGGACGATGGAGAAAAGATGCACCTTTTCTAAATGTGATCCGTCGTTGGTGGTATTGAAGCTTTGATAGTTCGGTTCGTTTGGCAATACATTACCGAATCTCAATCATCGAGTCTGGCTTCATACTCGTTGTATTCGTGACCCTTAACCTAACCTGATGAATGTCGGTTCTAGTCTGGGTGTCTTCGATACGCAGTTTTGATTTTGATCATTTCATTTCCCCTAAAAGGAGATAAAAGCACTCCAGAAACATCTTCTTTGGAGATCCATACTGCAGCTCCACGGTCAAACAGAGGAAAGTAGAAAGACGGGAAAAAGACCATGGCGGCGGAATAATTGACAAAAGGCGCAATCGGTTAATCGCTTCGTGAGTACGGGGCGTGTGCGATTTATGGTCCATTTTTATACGTTGCCGCCTCCCCTTGGCTTCGAGAGGAAAACATAAAATAGCAAATCTATACGGCCATTTTACTGCATCGGCTCTTCTGCTAACTACATAACGTGTCATACATGGAATCTGGTCTCACCCGTTGAACGGCGAAAACGAAGCAAAGGACGATGGAGACTTGAAAGTAAATTTCCTGCGAGGTTTTTTTCTCCTTGCCACCGAAAAAAATCCTTTTTATTCCAATTCTTTTCCCATTGTGAAAGGGTAATAAAAAGAACCGAATTATTTCCCACCGCGGCGGCAACCATTTGGGATGGCGAGGATTGTGCACCGAAGAGAGATGACCTTCTTCTAGCTGCTCGCGTGTGTGTGTGGTTGTGTGGAATTTTTAGCCAGCTCACTCACTGCTGCTGCTGCTGCGGTAATTGCGACCACAAATGTGTGTCGTAATTCAAAGGAAGACAGCTATGTTCCGGCAGTGGTCCTGCCTGTGTGCCGGCTTCTTTAGCAACTCCGGGGCGGAATGTTGTTGAAAAATCCAATTCCGTTTGCCAAAACCCATTGGGACAGGAGCAATTTATGTGCTGGTGGTGGTTGTTGTCTTCCACGTCTCGACCAGCCCCCTTTAACCAGTCCGACTCTGTTTATCACGAGAGTGAAAAGCGACGATCCTAGCAACCCTGTGTTAGCAACACACCTTTCCGAATGTAAACAATTAACTATGTTAACAGTATTCTTCGCGATAAAACATCAGCTTGATTGCAATTCGATGCAGTTTGGAGAGGACAGGTTTGTCCGTACGTTATGCAACGGGAAAATGGGGGTAATCAAATGTACATAAATTTTACCTATTCAAACGAGATTGTAATCCGATGCACGCCCATTGGAGTGCTGCAATTTGTTCCACTAAAATTTTAATTAAATAAATTACTCTCTTCACGAGGGACACGATCGAAATCGGAAGGGTATGGAGGGGGGGGGGGGGCGTGGGATTTCACTTGTCCGCTGGTGGCGGGCGAGAGAGGTGAGAGGTGTGGCAACAAAGGTAAACCGGGACAATGTAATTTTCATTTATTTGACGATGCAATTGCGTTATCGCCTCGTTGAATCCAGATGTGTGGGTGTGTGTGTGTACTTTTTTTTCGTTCGTCATCATTTATCTGCAATTCTATGATGGAGGTCCGAAATGGGCGGTTTCTCATTTGTTTAATGGTTTACTTTAGCCCGGTTTTATCGGTACACGAATCAATTTGGTGGCTGTGTTTCTCTTTGTTGATTGAATTTAATTTTAACGCATGGAATCGAAAATCAATGGATCTACGGGTTTGGCATGTGCTGGGATTCATCTCGGAGCGTTGTTTTGGTTGCCTGGAAGGGGTTACTGCACCGTGTGGTAATTTGGTGTAGCAAGCGTTGCTAGGGCTACTTAATTGTAATGCTTTTAAAAATATGAAATTGTTCACAGAGATTATTATCAATGTTACAAGTTACCGCTCGGTGGTTTTCAACCCAATAAATCTATCATAATGGTGAAATAACGAAATCTGTCTAAATACTGTTCCAATAAGTAGTGATCCGGTCAATTACGCAGACAGGATTAGCATTTCTAGGCAATACTCCCACGGCAGGTTGTTTGTATTTCAAGCTGCCTATGTTCAGAAAAAAGGATATTCTCGGTAGCCAGCTACCCAGAGTTTAACAAAAACCTCAAAAATTAAACGAGATCTTTTCATTTTCGAGTGATTGTGTGCTAGGCAGTCCATACGTCATAGCACATGTCCTGGTTTTGAACTAACGGTCATGGTGTCCTGGGATTTCGAGGACAAGTTTCAAATTGTCCTGTTTTTATCCTCCAAAACTAACTTTTTTGCGTAAAGTCTTATGATTGACTCTTTTTCACGTCGTAGTTGGAGTTGGAGCTCTGGGGTCTATGTCAAGCAGACAAAACCCTAAAACACTCGAATCACGAAATCTGTTAGAACATCGTTTGCACGTGGATTTTTTCTGTCTTACTGGAAAACCGCGAACATGTTTTTAGTTCATAAAAGAAAATAACCGAAGTAACAATAACTATCATGGAATAACTTAATTGAGTGCTGTCTCGAGGTGGTGATTATGGAACCACTTCAGAGACTAACCTGCCATGTCAAACATCCTACACAACAGGTATTATGGAACATCGCGCTCAAACTGTTATTACTTACACCGACCTATCGGTCGCTTATAAATTGAACCACGTTGTGACGATTACTAGAATGGAGAAAGTTGTTTTTGCATTTGTTTCGATCCTAGCTTACAGATCAAGAGATAATGCTTTTCATTGGAGATTGTCAGACATTTACTTTTACGCCAGGAATAGCTCAGGGAGGCTACTTGGGACCGTTAATGTTGCTACTTTACTTCCATGACGAGTGTGCTGAGAATTGCAGATTTCTCCATCAATAGCTTGAAATCTTCGCTGATTGTGGTGTAACAATAATCGCGTGTGTCTAAATCCGAAGAAGTGCCCAGATTGCGATTTCTCACGAAAGACATTCTGGCAGAGTGTCGCCAAACACGTTCGAGATAGACGTAACCGAGGGATCTCTTAGATTGTCCTGGGTCACTCTATCGAAGACTGGTTGTATCGGTTGCTTGGAACGAATTCTAGAACTTTATCTTTTCTCGTAATCGATGGAGATAGCGGCGGCCGACAATGGTGGCTATCATGCTATGAAGCTTCGAATATGGGTCGGATTGGAATGAGGTCCTATGTACCATTTTCTAAGCAATCCGCCAAAATCATCGTCGCATCGCAATAAAACATTTGTTCTTTATGCTGTTTTGACTGCCGAATATTGGTTCCTGGTTTCTGATCCTTCTCGCGAATTGTCCATACATAATCGTCATACATGATTCAACCGTGTTACTCCACTCAGACTAGACCATGCGTGTTCCCCCCGCACAACAAATCCCCTATGGATTAGTTCTCTAGCTGGTCAAACAAAGAAACTGGTGTGCTCAGTTCAAAGAGATGTCAGCTCGATTGGTGCCAACCGAGGGATACGTGTTCCCTTACAATGCCATTAAATCCACGAACATTTAAAATTACATACGCTTTTGAAAATAATTGAGACCACTGCTAAATAAGATCGAATACAGATTAATCACATACCCAAGGTGGTGCCTTTTCAAGGATAATACTGTTGATTCGTCTATGCGAAAAATCGGAGATAAGTACGAAGATAGTCGAGCACCGCCCTGACAAAATTAAATAACTTGAAAGTAAGAAAAAAGGCTAGATAGATCTCTATAGGCTTAAGCTCTGCCAAAACTAACAAAATAACGAAAAAAAGTAAGAAATTTTTTTAGCGGAAATTATCATAAATAAAAAATGAAAAAATCGATACGAATAGATTAAAAAAAAATTGTTTTCAATAGAGAAATTAGTATAATTGTAGAAGGGTAATCATTTCGTAAAATTTGTTCCAATTTAATAATTCTTCACCAAAAGGGATGGGTAGAAGGCACGATAACCAAATTAATATGCATGAGTAGCCTTTGGTGTAAGAAGATAAAACCCAACATAGAAATTCTTGAGAACTGCTCATGTTCACAAGAAGGAAAAATTCCCATACACGACATTATTCAAGAAAATTTCATTTGAAATATCTGTCCTGCAATCCGGAAATTTTTAATGATTTTAATTAACTTTCCGCAAGTCGCGCTAGTTCACTGAGTGCACACTGCTCTGACAATCTAGCGAAATCATCTTAGCGCACCAGCGGCTGCAGTGGGCCATTTGCGCGACTTCCGGAGGGTTAAGTACATTTTTTTTCCAACGTTAGCATTTTTTTCTATGCTGTATCGCCTACAAAAATATAGTGCGATCTGCCGCGAACTTTTTCTATTTTTTTTATAATCTTAACCGTCCGTCACTTTGGCAGTACACTGAGTGCACGCCGATCTGAAAGCTTAAAGCTAAAGGTGGTAGCATTTTGCGGTGGTAATTGATCCTACTGAAAATTCGAACAGAAGGCGGGTAGAGTGATGTATTTAGTATTTAAGAGTTTCTCGGTTTTTGTGGCTCGGAACGTTAATCAATTCGGTAAAGAAGCATTATGCGAAGAGGCACATTCGGTGAAATGAACAGCTTTGTAATGGACGACTAAAATATCAAAATCGAACAAAAAATAAAATAAAAAAAGAATAGTAGAATACAACGAAAATAAAATGTTAAATGGAAAAAACGAATTCATTAAAAAATATTAAAATAAGAAAATAATATAAAATGGAATAAATGAATTAAATATAAAGATCTGAAAAATGTAGGAAGCAGGAAAATCAGAAACAATAAAAAGTTGTAAAACGAATAAAATACAAAACATGAAACAAATTGAAAAAAATGGGTTAACGGCGACATAACGAGAAAATGGCGAAGAAGCGCAATCATTTAAATGAACGTGAAGGGCATCTGAAAAAGGTGCGTTTTCGATAAGTAAAGCAAATAGAACAAATAATGAAAGGTTGATTTAAATAAAAATAGCCTTAATTAGAAAAAAAATGATCAATGCAAGGTGAAAATATAGGAAAAATTATAACTATAGCAAACCGAATCTGGAATCCTTAAAGAACGCAAAAATGTAATCAAACAGAGAATAAAAAAATCATGAATAAGGGAAATTTTAAAAAAGTTGATGAAAACCCGATGAATAAAACGACTGCAATGGGATATAAACAAATTAAAAAAAAAAACAAACAAATAATAAGTAAATCAAACGAAAGAATATAAATACAGAAAAAAAACAATAAAAGCATAAGTAGCAAAATTGATTAAAGAGAAATTGTAAAATAGACTAAATGAATAAAAATAAAGCGTCTTTCGCAAAATAACCACCAAAATAATATTTGCCCTAGGCAGCCGGCTGCCGAGAATTTGGGTAATTTATCATTTGATGTTTTTAATACGATTAGCCAAATAAGCAACTTACAACTCTCATGACAGTTTTGGAAGCATTTCAGACTTTGCATGTATTGTATTGTATTTAAATTTTCGGATATATTCCGAAGAATACATAACTGTTGTTGCTGTTGTTGTTTATTAACGACACTTTACACCGGATGGGTGCATTTGTGTCGGAATACATAACTGTTATTATCTCTTCTGATTTATCGGAAAAAACTGCGCTTATGATACACAGTTTTTCCGATGTATTAGAAGAAATAATAGCGTGTTTAGAATAAATAAGTAAAACATCTGCAGATATTTCATTTACATATAGAGTCGACATCAGAAATACATGAATATTGATTTCAATAAATTATCTGTGAGGTACATTTTTATTTCCAAATAGAGCTAGGTGTGAAAAAATTCTATATCATTGTCAAATATAGTATCTAATACAACAATTCAGTTCAGATAGCATGTTAATAAATTCTGTTTACTCTTTCATTTCAGGTTTGCTTTCAACAACATCGTCTATCTATTATCTACACTACAATGGGCAAACAAAGCTTACCCTAACTATATGAATCCGAATGTCGTCCAGTTGTCACTTATTCGTGTCGTCAAAGTGTGTTTTTCTCCAGTGATCCGCAATCAAATAACGTCGTGTCGACAGTGCAGAATGAACGTGGTAGGAATCGGTAGTGCGATGTAAGTGAAACACAAAAAAAGCAATGGAAATAGAATTTGAAAGAAAACCGACAGAACCCACAGGAAGTAACTACGCGGTGAACCCCCCGTTGCATGGGAAATGTAAGTCGAAACTAATTTAATCAATTCTTGTTACTGTTACTGTCTGGAAATTCACCGTGCGGTGCGATATAGCAGATAGAGAAGTTATCTGAAATATAAATCCCAGGAACACATTTTCTGAATGCACAAAAGAAAATTCTTGTACCGTTCCGTTCCGCCCTGCCGACGCTCACTTTTAGCAGTCGTTGAATGACAGTTCAATCACAGGGGAGTTTCGCTGATTGCGAACCAACTCAGAATCTGATCGTCCTACTCTGGACAAAACACGACAGTGGCCGTATTCACGAGTCTGCCCTGCCAGCAGTAGATAAGAATTTCTTCAAACCATGCGGGATTAGCTTACGGCAAAGGACAGTCGCGTGATGGAGTATATTTTAATGTTTGATAGTCCAGGGAAACAGAAGCTTTTTAGAATCCCAGCTGACAATACCAACTGGCACTTTCAAAGCCTACTTGTCAATTTTTACAACGGACAAAAGTGTATGGTCCCATTCCAGTTTCCTTCGGGCACGACCTTGAGCCAGCAAGCGAGAAAGTATATTTTCCAGTTTCTATTGAAATTCTATTCATGTTCTAGTTAATGTTATTCCGGTGCGGGAGCGGACGTGAAGAAAGCACTGTTTCAACGACGTCGACGTTTTACTGATGTGGCGAATGGTGGGATAATTCTAGAGGTTGGCCCCGGCATTGATTAAATTCTATTCATGTCGCACCGATTGCGAGGCACTTCAACTTGTTCCATGCCAGAGCCACAGCCGTGGAATTTGAGGTTATGTTTTATTTTTCTTCTTAAGAAAACAGTTCAGTTAGCAGGGGATAAGCTTCTGCTGACAAGTGTTTTTTTGCCATCGCCTAGACTCAAGGGGAGTTGAAAGTAAAAGCTTACAATACGGCTGAAAGAATGTGTTTATGGTGAGTTGTTTTTGATTTATGAGGCATCGGTTCAGGATATCCACTTCCGTTCAATTGCAGTTCTTTTGCGTAAATCTACTACAATAGATAACGACTAAATCGTTTTGCTTAGTGCATCATAAACACTAATTCGATTTCAGCCCACGCAATCAAAATGCCCCAAAATTTGCCAGCTTGAAATCGGCCAAAGATGCGGCAGCGATGGACCAAACGAGATAAATTCAATAAAATCATCAACCCAATTACGGTGATCAGCGAAGCGCAAAATAAAATTTACTGTTTTTCCTTTAAATCATGCTCCGGCACAGTCATTATTATGGGCGGTTGGTCCGGTCACAGCCTACTCACATCGGCACTTTCGAACGATCCGTCAGAAGTGTTCGCTGGATGGACAGCTTACAAAATGGCCGAGAGAGTGAGAGTGGGAAAGGTATTTTTTGTTAGCTTTTCAGTCGCGTACGGCCAATAAAAATAAGCACCATAAAGGCGACCATCAGGAAAATGAGCCGAGCGGGCTGCGTCCGTCCGTCCGGTAGGCGAATGCACAACAAGGGACACAGTCAGGCAAACTTGGGTAGTGGGGATGGGGTTTGAAGCGAGGTTGTTAGCTTTTATCAGACGAATTTTCGCGCTTGGGGATTTTCACCGCTTGTACTGTGCACTTGGATCGACCCCTCTCATTGCCGCTGGGACTGCGTAGGGTTTTTCACTGATTTGACATTAAGTTTTATAGTCGTTTTTGCGTCTCGCTTTGTGTCCGGTTCCTGAACCTCAAGCCAGTTTTTAGTGTCTGTTACTGGCAGCAGGAGGTTCACTGTTAGCTTTGACCGGAGGGGGTTGTCTTTTACGACGGTGTAATTAATTTATCTTTACGACTTAATTTTATTGTCGGAAATTCGCGTCAACAAAGCGATGCTATCGTGATATTTGAATTGTTTTCCTCAAGTTGAGTGAGTTTTAGTTGATCATCCTAGTCGGTCGGTTGGATACGTTTTTCGGTTTTTTCGTACGGTTTTTTTTCGGGTCAATTCGGGTAGTAGGTATGAGATGTCTTATGGCTCTTCGAACGAGTCAGCAGGAACCAGAGAAGGTCTCCGTTTTATATAGAGGACAGCGATTATGTCCTTAAGTCGTGGTGTTTACCGTTTTTCCAACTTCTCAGCTCAGGTGGCAGTCGTTAACACCTGTTCTCGTGATAACGGAGCAGAGATGTTTTACCGACATTTCAGAATACTATTTATTGGGATCTGACGTGACATTAGCGATGGAGCATTTATAGAATATAATAAAAATGATTTGTGATAGTTCTCTAATCGTTAACAAAAAACTTCTGTGGTTATGTAAATTTTTATTTGGAGAAGCTAACAACCCATCACTTCACATAACCCTACCATAAATTACTTGGGCGTAGCAATGCGTATTACCCTGCCTCTCACACCTCCATTAAAGTAAAAAATAGCTGAAATAACTATACGACAAATTTATCGCAACATTTGAAAGTGAAAAATGGAAATATTGTATTGGAACTAGAAAAAAGTCTACAGTGAAGACCCGATTTTATCAGCCCTCCGATTTTATCTACCCTCAATTTTATCAGCTTTTTGACCCGATTTTATCAGCTTCATATGGAAATTGATAGTTGGTAGTTTGAGGGGCTCTAGCAGACGAACCATGTTGAGTTTGAGTAAATCCTTTCTTGAGCATATTTTTCTTATCTTAGAGATCCGCAATATGTAAAAAAATTCTTTTATTTTTTTAAATTTTGCACTGTCAGACCCCCTTAAGGGAAGTTTAAGCTAAATAATCAGGAAAGGCTATGAGGTTATATCTAGGGATCAAAAAAGAATATTTTAAGAGCTTCGGTTTTTTAAAAAGAATGAAAAATATATGTCCCAATTTTATCAATGTCCACTTTTTATCAGCTTAAAATTCACCAAGGGGCTGATAAAAACGGGTCTTCACTGTATTAATAAATTTAGTTGTGCAACGTATTTAATATGATAAATTTACTCACCATGTTGCATCGTCTTAAATCCTAAGCAAAGTTTGTACAAAATATGAACTTGTACTCCAGATATAAAAAGAACACGTATCAAATTGAATTGATTGCGTGATTTTTGAAAACGGTAATAGTTCAAAAACAGTTCCTCTTTGATCTACGCCATTCGCCATCCCTTAATTTTAGCAACCTTCCTCCACTTATCACATGCGGATTCGAAATCGTGACAGTTCGTTCCAAAGTTGCACCATTAATACTGTCAACTTTCTGGAGCAAACTAGAAAAAGTTCGGCTTTCTTAAATCCAAGCACGTCGCTGATTGTTTTACACCTTTTTCGCGTGAGTGACGTCAAAGTTTGCACGATCCAAGTAAGCCTCGCCAGTCAGCCAGCCACGTCTAGCTGGAGATAGTGTGACAGCGAGCGCGGAAGGAATCGGCGAATGCTCATTTTTCGTTTGTTCTGTGGGATTACAGGGAGCTTTGCTGGTGCCATAGGTGTCGTCGCGACGCCGGACCGGTAGTGTGGGGTTCGGTTCCTAGTCTTGGTCGCGCCTCACAGTTCTCTGTTGTATACGCAATTATGGGATACGGGTGTTCGATGTGTCGAAGCTATTGTGCCAGGTATGCGCCTAATCCTCGGGAAGAGCTAAAGAAAGAGACAATCGAGCTCTGACCGAGAAGACGATAAAAAAGAACCATTTATCACCTGAGACATTTTCGAAAAATAAATGTGTGTGCATCTATTTTACGGAAGTTTTTTTCTTTATTCCATATATCTAGGCGCACAAAATGTAGGAAACTTCGCGAATAGAGAACACGTACTTTTTACTCGGTTCAATGTAGGTTGTTTTGTTTTTCAGCCACCTGCGAAACAGGAAACGGTGTTGTATACGGAAGCGCTACTGGAGAGTCCCGCTTTTTCCCCAAAACCCATCCCCGCCGTGTACCGGTTGGAAAAAGATTTAAAAGCAAGCGTTACCTTGGTTTTCCTTTGTCGTCGCCTACTGGGACTCAATTCTTGTGGGCGCTACCAGGGGCTACTATCTGGAAATGTCCCGTACCTACTGCAACTGGATACTTCGAGGCGAGAGGTGTGTGTAATACCATAATAATGGAAACATTTTTCAGCGGAGATTTTTAAAAGTTTTCCCACCGTTTCCGCTTTCTGCTAGCTTCGAGGTTGCTTTTGTTTTGTGAGGATTTTGGCGTGTTCGAGGATAGCTTTTTTGTGTTGCATTATACCCGCACGTTGCAGTTTATATTGCCGTTTACTGTTTAGGTATACAAATACGGGAAATAGTTGAAAGGTTCAGATATGCGAGGTACAGGTTAGATGTCATGGGAAAATTGCTCACAAACGCGGAATGAATCGTGAATAATGTTTTGGTGGTTTTTTGATATCACCATTTTCTACTCAAATAACAGTGTTTGATTCGATTTTCTGCGGTTCATTTTTAGAAGCAAATTTGTCCAACTTTCGCACTATTAATAAATCTATTTTTTTTTATCTAATTGAACTATACAATTCAGACTTACCAGGACATATACCTAGAAAGCCGTGAACGGTCATTTTTAAATTATTAAATTTTTTAATATTTAATTTTGACATTTTTTCTTTTATCTTTTTCAAAAAATATTAAATTAGCTAGAGATTACGAAGCAAGAAAAAATTTGAAAATTTAGACCTATAATACTCAATTGAGAGTGCAGATAAGATTAGCTTTTCTTGGTAATACTCTCACGCTCGGCTGTTATGAGTTCAAATTGAATTTGTCTAGAAAACAAATTTCCTCCGGTAGCCGGCTGTCTAGAGCTTAAAGAACTCAAAAGCTGAACAAAATACTTTCTTTTTTGAGTGACCGTGTAATCGAAGACTAAATGAACTCACTAGATAAAAAAACTGCTTTAGATGTCCTATCTCTTGCTTGAAGCGAATCTTAAACCTTAAACCCTTCTAAACCTACAACTTTACGACACCTATGGAATAGTTTGGTGAGTCGTCGTCCTTCCGTTAAGTAGGTGAAGCAGAGCAGAGAAGTAATATACGATGAAGTAGGTGTGAAATCTACCAAAAGCATCACAATGCAAGACAAAATACATTCTGCATGATGAAGTTTCACAAATGTAAAGGGAATTTTTACCTCTCGATGCTTAATACAATTCGAAAAAGAGAAGGAAAAGGAATCTAAAGAAATGCTCCGAAGCGCAAACGTGATTGTTGCACAGCTAAGCAATCACGTGGGAATGCACAACTTCAAATCCACACTCTGACGACGACGAGGAAGTCATTCGCAAGTGCAAAGCCAGACACTTGTTTTTCAACATTTCCTTCCGCGGTTTCATGATTTTTAATGTAATTTTCTACTTACTCATTTTCTTTCTTCAATCATGTCAATGGATTGCATGTACTATTTGTTTCATTAATTTTTAAATAATCTGCAGTATTCATACTCTTCAAATAAAAGTTGAACCGCTGGTTTTCTGGGCGTGTACATTGGTTTAGTTAAACTCGAATATAGTGACCTATCGTACCCCCAGATTTTAAAAACATCGACAAAAGTTCCTTCTTATTGAATTATTAGCTTGAAAATTATTTAACCAGGCATAAAATCAGTATTTCCAAAACGCAGCCAGAGATATAACCTTTCCAACGAATGCTTGTTTGTCAAAATCAGTGCAAAAATACCATCACTCTACCATTCGAACCAGTAAAAGATAAAATCGATTGAAAATTCCTGCAATCTAGCGAGAAATTTGTAGATTTGGCAAAGTGAGTGAATCTGTTTTGAAGAGCGAACCGCGACCATATCCAAAAAGAAATTGGGGTCATGGGGGCAAGCCTAAATTTTTGCTCTTTCCGATCAACTTGATTTTTATTTTTAATCTGATTTTATTGTTGGTTTTTATGTTTTTAGTCTCTGGAGCAAATGATTTATTGAGATCTTGTATGTTTTATTAAGAACATAAATGCATAAACTCACTACAACACGTACTTTCACGAAGCGCTAGAAAAGGTACCGATTTTCTTTTCTGTGGGCTTCTTGTTCGAAGGTATAATACTCGATTCGAAAGAACCCTTGTCTCTGTTTTGTGCTGGCTAAAGTTGCACAGCATTCCTACACTACCGTTCTTTCGTCGTTTTGCATGCGGGCGGCCGGGGGCCGGTATGTTTCTCTGCAAGCGCCCGAACCGGTAAAACCTAAGCGACTTTCAATTGTTTTTCATGTAGTTGCACATTTAGGCCACTATTGCCATTCGGCAGGCAGCTGGCATCCATAACTGCACAGCGCCAAGTTCCTGCCTGCACGCTTCGCGTCCTGAACGTCCCCCTCCCACACCACAGTGTTTGTGTCGGTGGGCTGAAATTTATGTTTGTTGTTGGGAAATTTCACTCGTAAATCATGCAAAAGCGAAAGCCAAATCGGCTGGGAAAGGGTTGGAAGCTGCAGCTGCACATTTTCCGGCGTGACAAACAATGGTCCTGAGTGGGAGGGGTTTTGGATTGCATTTTGTCGCTTTTCTGTTTTTCCTATTGGCGTGGAGAGAGGTTTGGGGTGGGGAGTGTGTTGGAGAATTCTCGTAACTTGTGTAATTAAACGATATTTTTCGGGTTTATAGGAGATTAAATGGAAGGACGCGGGTGGGGCAAACTGCCAGGGGTAGATAATCGTAATGATTCAGTTATCGGTTTGCTGAATCGTATTCCATGCTATGTACTGAAATGAATTCGAATTAATCTAAAATTTGGTCTTTTAGAAACACAATCAAATAATTACCAAAATCAAAGGGGTCTGCGTTATTGAAGTTATTAGTAGCTAGGATTGAACGAACATTTAATAAATTCTGAAATCGCACTCAAAAACTAATTATTTTGTTTCTGACAGAATTCCGGTACGATATGTTTGCAGTTTTAAATTAATTTTCAATCCAGATCATGATGTTGCTTTATTTCAATACAGTTATCCCGTGTTCCGGACAACTTATTCCCCTGCATGAAACTTAATGACTATTTCAATTGCTCACTATAGACCACTGTAAATCGAGCATCTTAACAACGTGAGCTGTCGAAAAATCGATTCCAACCAGCACTTCGCAACCAAAACTACACACAAAAATTGCTCCAAATTCGCTTGATTGCGCTGCACAAGTACCATTCTATCATACCCCTTCCCCCGTTCTTCCTTCAATTTCCCGGCTCCTCTGTTATCTGAAACCGTTCTCACCAACAATGTTGCCATCGTTCTCGTCCTCGTTGCATTGCATCCCGAGTTAAATAAAGTGGAAACAACTTTTATTGGTTGCATTTGCGCTTCTTCAACCCGCGGGCGCTAGTGCTGCTCTCGCCGTGTCCAGCTTATCCTTCGACACCTCTCTTTTCACCACTGATGACCCACCTCACTCCCCCCCCCCCCCACCACCAATCATCCCTTTCTTCGTATCAGACAACAACTTTTCGTCGAAACAAAGTTTTTGTTCCCAGCTCTGTTATGTTTTATATTTTCGTTTTCTGGATCCGACTTTATTCTTTACTCTAGGATTCCGGTAAATTGTTCGCTTCATCAGATCCCGCCGGGTTTTTGTACTCGATTTCGTCGGATCCGTAATAACCATTTGTGTGAATTCGTCTTCCTCGGATTACTGCCCTCTCTAATACTGTACGGGACATCAAATTCTATCATTAACTTTACCCTCCTACACTGTTATGCCAACCTAATCATGCTGTCAATCCGGTAAACCACTCAATCCGCTAGTAATATTCTTCAGTACGTTTTCCACGCTTGCTTCGACTCGGTGAGAACACCCATTCACGGGATTTTGTCTTATTCGTGCACAGCAGCGAGTCAGGACCATTTATTCAATTCGTTTCATCCCACTGACTGACCCCTCCGGGGCCTCCACCCCCCGCCCCCTTCTCCACGACATGCTTCGCTGATCCCGTTCGGCATCTCGCTAGTTTATATATATTTATCCATTCGAAACTCACTGTTCCGTACTCTAGTTTCGTCGAGCGATCGTCGAGGCAGTAGCGAAACGTCAACTGAAAGGATTTAGCAGTGTATCCCTGAAGCCCCATTCGTATACAACTCAGTCACGGGGAAACGAGCGCGATATAGATGGACGCTGTCGCCGCCACCGTCGCTCGGTCGGTCCTTACCGAATGTCTTCGTTGGATGCATTTGTGTGTGAAGCTAGCTTGCAGGGGCATACGGAACCAGGAGAAGGTCGAACGCGGCTCCGTGTGTGGGGCACTGATGAAGAGGACGGTAAATAGCGAGGAGGTTTTTTTCTCCCCATCGTTTTGCTGTTTTTTTCTCTCTGTATTCTTTTTCGCTTTATTTGGAATGGGATGAAATTTATGAAGCATTAAATGGATTTCTGCTTTCAGGGCTTTTTTTATTTGAATTTAAATCAGGATACAAAGGGGAGCTTGTCAGACCGAGTCAGATATTTAAAAGGTAGAATCTAAATGGGTGCGTTCGGTGAGCTTTGAGCGATGGGCGGCCTTGATATTGGCGTGACCTTAATTGTGAATTCCAGTACTCCGGATTGAATGGGCTGTACGCCACGCGACGTATATGGATCAGTGTGAAAGTTTTTGATCCCAAAGTGTGCCAGTTTGCGGAGAGTTAACTGAATGAAATGCTAAACAGTCTTTAATGAATTGAGTTTTGGTTCAGCCATTACAATTGGGGGCCATGCACAAATGACGTAGCATTTTGGGGGGTAGGGGGGGTATACTGTGTTTGTGACGAAGTGTGACGAGGGGGGAGGGAGGTCCAAAAGTGATGCGACGTAGCTTCGAAATCAAGGCCATTAATTTTTTTTATGAATTTAAAATAACATAAAAACCAACCCATTTTGGTAGCTATATGAACGATACCGTTCAGGATCGAAAAGAGGAACAAAATGGTTTTTTTAGATTAACGTGTAGTACCAAAGTGTCAATGACAGCAGTGAACGCGTTCACATATATATCATTCATGTTTCTACCATAAACAGAAAAAAATCAGTATTCATTGCATTCAAAAGAATCGGAAAGTTTGGAATCAATCGTATGTATTAAATGATCTTAAGTTATGCATATAATATTAATATTCCTTTTTCAGTTCGATGGACCGAGGTGAGCTTTACAAACAGCTGTACTCAGCATATACAAAGGCAAATCCTTGCAAGCAAAAATATCAAATTCAGCGCGAGGTCAATGAGATCTGGAAGAATGCAAAGACCACACCAGATGTTTTCGACAAAATTGTCGTTGAATCAATTGAAACTGCTAACAACAAAATAAACAGGAGCAAGGCAAACCTTATGCAGTTTTGGGTAACTACTGCACAAAAAGGGAAAGCTCCAAAAACTGCAGAACCATCAAAAGTAGAAAATGCGGATGAAAATAACAAGATTTCGAAAAAACAGGGAATGTCAGATGATATTTTTTCAAATCCTTCGCCGGGTCCGTCTGGAGCACCATTCAAATTATCAAAACGGCCTGCACCATCGCAGGAAAAAATTCGTAATAACCTTGCTGATGTTGCTCAGGAAATATTAATGCTAGCAGGCAGAAACGATCGTGGACTCCTGACTGACGAGGATCAAAAACGCTTGAATCACCTTAAAGTGGAAAAAAGCAAACTGGAAAAAGAAATGAAAAAGAAGATTAGTGACCAAGAACGTTCCAAAAAGCGCCGTGATGATATTAAAATCTCATTGAATGAGCTTAAAGAGAAGGTACCGGAAGCAAATGCCATACTAAAACTTCGCCCAGTAGCAGGAAGACCTCGCGTTGAAGACAATCAACCAGAGCTTCTCAAAGCAATAATCGATATCGCTATTCATGGCTCAGCAGCCCACGATCGGCGGCAAGATGAAAGCTTCCGTAGTGTGAAAACGCTTGATGAGTTGGTTGATGCTTTAAATCGTCAAGGTCTTCAGATCAGCAGAACTGCTACATATCTGCGGCTACTACCTCGTCGGGTAAACTCGATTGAAGGTTTGAGACATGTTAAAACTGTACCTGTGAAACTCACGAAAGCTCAAAATGATAAACACTCGCAGCACGTTGATGGTTATTTCTGTACAGCTACGATTAATATGTTGGAACAAATGTCTTCGTTGCTTGGTCCCCGAGAAGTTTTCTTTGTAAGCCAAGACGACAAAGCACGCATTGCAATTGGTTTAACGGCTGCAAACAAACAGGCTCCTATGATCATGCACATGGAATACAAAATATCGCTGCCCGATCACGATTGGGTCGTTGCAAATAGGCATAAACTAATTCCATCGGTGTACGCCGGAATAGTTATCAAACCAGATGGCATGGGTGCCAAAGAAGCTGTAGGATATACTGGTCCAACGTATATAGCTATCCGCTCAGGAAAACATAGCAGCTCGACAGCGTTTTCACACGGCCAGGACTACACACGGCTGCTCCAGCTTCCTGAATTTGAAGACTTGACTAAAATTGAAGGAATAATCAAACCAGTGCACGTAATTATTTCTGACGGTGGGCCGGATGAGAATCCTCGATACCAAAACGTAATCAAAGTAGCAATTCATCATTTCGTTGCACATGACCTAGATGCAATTTTCATAGCTACTAACGCCCCCGGTCGGAGTGCCTATAATCGGGTCGAACGTCGTATGGCACCACTCAGCAAAGAACTGGCTGGGTTAATACTGCAGCATGATCACTATGGATCTCACCTCGACAGTCAGCTAAGAACGACAGACGAGCAGCTCGAGAAAAAAAACTTTAGTTTTGCTGGCAGCACTCTTGCTTCTGTGTGGAACTCTGTTAAATTTGATGGTTATCCTGTGTACTCTGAATACATTGATCCTGATGAAGCAGATCTTAAGGAGGGCGAACTAGAAGGAAAGGACACTCTCTGGTTCTCCCACCATGTCAGGAGCAGCCAGTATTGCCTTCAAATTGTGAAGTGCTTTGATGAAAGCTGTTGCACTAGGCCTCGGAGCAGCTTGTTTACTTTACTGCGAAATAGATTCCTGCCTCCACCGGTTCCACTACATCAAACGGAGTTTGGACTTATGGCACCTAACCAAAGTAATGCGGATGGTAAACATTTTGCTTCATTGTTTGTGATCAGTTCAATGAAAATGTCTGAAATATTGCCGAAATCAATTCCATGGAATACAGAGCTGGCTTTTGATACTTACTGTCCTTCGGTTCAAAGGCGTCTCAAAGAACGAACGTGTAAAACTTGCAAAATATATTTTGCATCAAACGTCATGCTGAAGCAACATTCAAAAATTCACAAGTCTACTACGATTGATATTAAGGTTCGACCGAAGCGCATTGCTGCTAAAAGAGAAGAAGAAGTTCTCGTTGTTTCTGACGACGAAGCCATGTGGATGGATGTGAATGCAGTTTCAGATATTGATATTTCTATGCACCCACGTGAACACACAGAGATGACAGGAATGATAGGTGTAATCACAATAACAGAGCACTTAGAGAATGTATGGGAAGAAGATGTACATTAATAAATGCTTATCCGTATTATACGATAAAAACTTGAAAAAAATATATAAAAAACATTTTTGCGTGTGGAGGGGGGGGGTGTATAGAAAAGCTACGTTATTTACAAGGGGGGGATTCGAATTTTGTGACCAAATGCTACGAGGGGGGAGGGGGGGTTTGAAAATTGCCAAAAAAAAGCTACGTCATTTGTGCATGGCCCCTTGGATAACAGTTTCTGGACATTTCACTTTTTTGTCTGTTTAATTTCAATTGAAATCCAATCTGACTTCAGCACTGTGTCAGTTCCAGGAAGTGAATCATCCCAATGAACCGAAACGAAAACAATTCCGACAAAGTAAATAAAGACATACAGGGTAGAGATCATTGTTATTGCAGTTTGATTTTTAATCTGTTGTTGATTGACGCCATTTTGAAAACCAAGATGTCGGCCTCCGGCTACCACAAAACAATGAAAACCATCTTCAGTATGGGTGTCATATGAAGGGTCAGTAGGTGATGAAAATTGAGGGTTGACGCCATTTAGGAAGAGTTGGAATTTTCGCGTTTCGTATTCGCCAGTAACTAGCATCAGATTTTGGGACAGTTAGCCAATAATTCTAAGTTAGCACCAAAAATGGTACTAGTTGGACGCAAAATCCAAAACGTCTTGTATGACGTCTAATAAACTCGCTGGTTCCGAGTGATATATCTGGTGTACAAGCACAGAAGTTCTGGGTGTCCAGCAAACTAGAACTTCTGCTCTTGGTTAAACGAGACAACACTAGGAATGAGCCAGTTGTTGAACGTATGGCTTTTTGGATTTTTCTCCAACTAGTGTCAAATTTAGCCTGCAGCTAGTTACTGAAGTGAAGAATCCGAAATGCAAAAATTCGAACTCTTTGTAAGGTATTGTGAACTCACAAAAACATTTGATTTAAACCAAAAATTTCATTCCTCTTGAAAATAGTTTTGCATCGTCATTTCGAAAACCAAGACCGCGCCATCCAATTACCATAAAACAGTGACTGGGGGGGGACAGGGTGCCATGAAAGGTAGTAGTCAGTAGACGATGGAAATTGATAAATGACGCCATTTTGGAATCCAAGATGACTACCTATCTGTTGCCACAAAAAAATTAAAACTATCATCTATATCGGGGTATGTCATATGAAAGGTGGTAATCAGTAGGCGATGGAAATTGATCAATTTAGATGTCATGAAAGCTGGTGGTCAAAAGATGAAGGAAAATAATCAAAAAGAGGTTTCCAGTTGTCACGGACCAGCGAAATTCATCATCAATATTGGTATCAATCGAAAGCTGATGGTCAGTAGGTGATGAAAATTGATGATTGACGCCATTTTAAAAGAGTTGAAATTTTTGCGTTTCGGATTCACCTCATCAATAACTAGCACCAGTTTTTGGGACAGTTAGACGATAAATCTAAACTAGCACCAACTAACTAGATTTGTGCCCTTTGCGTACAAAGAGTGGTTTCACCGAAAATTGTTGGCTTCTGATGAGACGAAGTCGAAACGCACCCATGACTTTGTTACTAACAAGATGCTAAATCCAAAATTTCATACGTTTTACATGACATGCAATCAACTGACTGGTTCCGAGTGATGTCTCGGATAGCCAAGCACAGAACTTCTCTTGGCTGGACGAGACATCACTGGGAATCAGCCAATTGTTTAACGTATGACTTTTTAGATTTACCGTTCAACTAGTGCCAATTTAGAGTTATGATTTATCCTCTAACTGGCACAAAGTCTGGTGCTATTTACTGAAGCGAAGAATTCGAAACGTAAAAATTCCAACTCTATGTGAGATATTGTGAACAGTTGCACAAAAACAATTTGTTCAATCAAAAAATTTGTTCCCTTTTGAAAATATTTTTGCACGGCCATTTTGAAAATCAAAATGGCAGCATCCAATTACCATAAAACTGAAAACCATCATCAATATGGATGTCATTTGAAAAGTGGTGGGCAGTAGATCATGAAAAGTCATGATTGATGCTATACTGGAAACCAAGATGTCGGCTTCAGCGTTCTTCAAGACAGTGATAACCGACATCAATATGGGTATTATTTGGAAGCGACTTGTCAGTAGATGACGAAAATAAATGGTTTATTCCATTTTAGTATCGAAGATGAAGGCATACGGCTCCTATAAAACTATGAAAATTACCATCAACTTGGGTGTCATTTGAAAAGTGGTGGTCAGTAGATAAACGAATTTGATGATTAACACCATTTTGAAAACCAGAATTGCAAGTACCACAAAACAGTGTGAAGCTTCATCAATATTGATGATATTTGTAAGGAGGTGGTCAGTCCATTTTGAAATCAAAGAAGACGACTTTCGGCTACTAGAGAACTTCAAAAATTATTAATTGAAGGGTGTTGGTTAGAGGGGAAACTGTGTATACCCACTACATATACCCGGCTCGACAGCCTCAGTCTTCGGCAAAGCGGGTGAGCCTAACCCAGTGGTGTACCTACTCATAAAAAGGAAGTGGTGTAGCCAAGGGTTAATATGGGTGTGTTGAAATTGGGAAATATGAAGATGACGGAAATTAGTTTTTTTTTTTTGAAAATCTAAAATAACAACTTGTAGTTACCATACTGTAGAAATTAACGTTATGATTTGAAAAGAAGAACGTTTTGTGTAGAAATATCTCTGTAAATATATTCTGTCATTATTTCTCGAGAATGAGTAGCTTCTGGCTTGCATCCCCATCCATTCCTGAATATTTACCTTATGATTTATTCGGTGTGAGTTGTACTTATAACCAACATCTTAGAATTTTGTATAATAGTTGGATGAAGTAATTGTTGTACTGATTTGAACATGATCAGAGCTTGCTGATAACTGTACGGCCATGGAAGCGATAACTTGGCATTCAACATGATTTTAAAATCCATTTCTGCGATCTTATATTTTAAAAAGGCTTCAATAATCAATTTCCGTTATCTCCTGACAACCACCTTTCAAATGATACCTATATTGATGGTTTGTGGTAACCAAAAGCCGCCATCTTGGATAACAAAATGGCGTCAATCATCAATTTCTGTCGTCTACTGACCGGCCCCTTTCAAATGACACCCATATTGATAGATCCTTTCACTATTTTCTGGCTAATGGAAGTCTCCATTTCGGATTTCAAAATGGGCTCAAACGTCCATTTTCATCATCTCCCGACTAGTTCCATTCAAATAGTATCCATATTGCCGTCATCTTGTATGAAACTCTAAAAATGGCTTTAATCATGCTTTCACTTTGGACCTCGGACGAATTCGACTGTTTACCTGAATCTCATTTGGCTGCACGGAAAAAAGTCCTTTCTTAAATTCATGACCATAAAATCACGATTTCGTGAACTAAACGAGTTAGGAAAATCGTGACCAAGTTTCCAAATTATGCATAAAAAACCTCATATTCGTAAAACTATTTGTGTTTTTCAAAAACTAGTTCGCACCAAAGATGGTATATCTTTGGCGCGAAATAGTTTCTTAGAAACACAAATAGTTCCACGAATACGTGGTTTTGGTGTTACATTCTAATTTTTGGTTTGGGTTACTCTGGTTATTTCCTGGTCATGGGCAGTTGAAAGCCATATCTTTTCCTTTGACAGGATCAAACAAAGGCGGTTCAAAATGAACTGCCACTCATTTGAAAGCGACGGTGAATGAAGCCGAGCCTTGAACTGAACATTTATTCAGTAGCAAACGATGTGTTAAAAAGACATTCTCCTGGACTCGGCAGAAAATCAAAGCAATAATTAATTTTTTTGTGGAAAAATGGAAAGATGTACGAACTTCTGCTTTTTATCTTATATTCGTTATTTATCGATAATTCCCTCCCCAAGGTTTAGGGGTTTGACGGTATTGCAAACATCATCAAGCATATTGCGTGCATCAGTCCTACAGAACCTCTAACAGACAATTGCTTTAAGATGAATATTGCATTACGCCTCGATAGTGGTGCATCGAGGAGACCGAGAGGGTTTATGCGCCTTTTTTATGTTATATGTTTCTTCATATTCTGCACCTGCGCATACCAACACTAAACCACTGGTCTATGAGCGGTGGCGTGGCCGACTGGCGGATCGACGTAGATTGACTTCTGCTGTGTGCCGTGTTTGCAAATATTGTTCTATTGGTGGTATTCGTGGACGGGGCTCACAGAGTGAGTCATTGTGTGTCCATTTATCGATCGACTTTGTCATCGTGCATATACTAATTAAATTAATTTATTAATTAAATTAATTTAATAAAGTACAATAAGTAGAAATCTATTAGTTGAAGCTTTGTGATAATCGTAGCTTTTCGTACTAGTGTACAACTGTTATGTGCTAGTCGTATGTCTATCTATGTATGTATTCGTCTGAGTATTTGTGACAGTTGGGTCAGGGAATGAATGCAGAACTGACGTATATGATAGAATAGCGCCTAATACTTCTGGTGATCAATCTGAGCCTTTGGTTCTATTCAATCGGGAAAGTCGGGTTGGATAAATTAGGGTAAAATAAATTTACCGACGCACGTGAGTCATCCATTCCCGGCCAGCATAGCATGATGGAAGTCGGCATGTTATGATTCCTTTTATTAGTATATCTCTACTATACGCTATATATACTCATATAGGTACAAACGCTCGTGGCCTTCGCGATAACACAAACCTGGCCACAAATCCACACATACGCCCGCGATTTCGCCTACATAACAACACCTCGGTAGTTAAGTAAACGTAGCATCTTTAAACTTCCAAACGCGATCTCAAACACTAACCCACCACTCGTGCGATCATGAAACGGTCACGTCCGAAAGTTTTACCAGTCTGGACTAATGCCTTCAGTTGAACCACTCAAAAATGTGACGCTCATATTCACTAAACAACACGTTCCATGGTGACATGATCTGGAACTCAAGTGATATGGGGAAACGGACTACCATCTGTACCATGCACTAAAAAGTAAGCATCAGATTCACGGTCCGCGCGCGATCAAACAAGAATGCACGCTCATTATAAAATCAAAATCATACACACGAAGTCACATACACGTGACAAACACGTTAATATACAAATGCTTGAGCCCTTCGCGACCATCCCCGGCACCTACACCCGCGATCTCGTAAACATGATAACATTCCGGTGATAAAGTGAATGTCTCAGCTCCTATAAATTTTCAAACGCGGTCTCAATCGTGAACCTAAAAACTTCCGCGGTCGCACGATCATGAATCGGTCACTTCCGAATGTTTCTATCCTTGATATCAGCAGACCAGATGCCTTCAATTGGATCAATTAAAAAAAAAAGAAAGCTCTCATATCCACTGGACACCACGTTACATGGCGACATGACCGAGGACTCTAGTGATATGGGGTAACTTACTCCCTGTCAGAATGTGAATTGTGCACCAAAAACTAACTATCATAATGAAGGTCCGCGTGACCATCCAAGAACGCACGCGTATATAGGAAATGCCACATGGTTACAAAATCCAGTCTTGTACACGCGAAGTCACATGAACGCGAGCACACGTGACAAACACGTTAACGTACGAACGCTTAATCCCTTCACGATTAACAACGCACACCTACGTTCGCGATCGCGCAAACTTAATAACACCCCGGTAATAAGGAGAACGTTTTAGCACTCACGAAGTTTCAAACGCTGTCTCAAACACGAACCTACAAACGTCCGTTTTCGCGCGCTCATGAATCGGTCACGTCCGGAAACCATTACTCTATGTCCTAATAACTTAGGTCCATACATTCTGTAGGACAAAACAAAATAAATCGGATATCCACTAGACAACACGTTCCATGGCGACATCACCGGGCACTCTAGTGATATGGAATATCTCACACTCTTTTAGCATTGTAGCAGTACACCAAAAAATAAAGTATTAGACTCACGGTCTCCGCGCGCGATTATCCAAGAACACACGCGAATATGCGAAAGTCACACGGCTATAAAATAGAATTTATACACGCGAAGTTACATACACGTTAGCATACGCGACATACAAACGCACACGCGATCGAAGACGTTAACTACAAATGCTAGAACTCTTCGCGATGATACACGCGATCGCGAGTCACTACGCCCGCACATACCTGAACCGTACAATGAATATCACATTCAGAATCACGGCCCGCTACAATTGGCCTAATGCAGTGTTTTAGTGGACGACATTGCCTGTTTCGTCTGCAAATTGTAGTATGTGATTCTGACGGGGAGCCCTTCCGAGAACCTAGCTCTACAGCTCTAGTAGGACAACTCTAAGAAAAAAATTCGTTATTTATCGATCATTACAAAATGATTTTTTTTCAAAAATTCAAAATGGCGGCTTCAAAATGGCGTTTTTTTCGAAACCATGTTTTTTCTTCTAACAACAATAATAGGTCTTGTTCTATTTATCTAATTTCCTCTACTCAAAAAATGTTTGGAAGCGTATACTTTTTGTCTGACTTATGCCTAACATTGGTATGAAAATTTATTCATTATTTTTAAACGAGATTACAGTAAAAAGCAACAGACAAATTTCACTGTTTTCCTTTAAAGTATATAAAAGTGATTTTTTTCATGATTTTTTTTAAATTAGGTAGAAGTAATAGAAAGTTTTATTTCTTTAATTAATTATATCCATTTCTCATTTCAGTTAACTACGAGACGTATTTGACAAAGTAGAACGATGTTTTGCGTGCAGAGGCCAATAAGATCCGCCATTTTGAAGCCGTCAATATCATTTTCTAACTATCGATAAATAACGAATAGAAGATCAAAAGCAGAAGTTCGTATTTCTTTTCCACAAAAACTCAAATATTGCTTGAATTTCCGCCGAATCCAGATTCCAGGTTCCCCTAAATAAATATGAATATTGCCACAGCCGACTGATTGACTACGTTCATTCAGTTTCGATTGAGTGAACTGAAATTTTACTGCACTACTCCCAGCTAGCTTGCGACATCTCGGATGAAGAGGTTAAGGTTCCGCTTGAAACAGCTGGCCAATCCTTTCGAAGTTTTTGCGGCCTTCGGTTTTCGATTTTCCTTCGATTCTGTCTTCCTGGCGACAAACACTTTTATTACGTTTAACACATTTTGGCTACATTCAACAACTTCGTCAACTTAACATGCGAGTAGTAAGGATTTTCGCGATGCGCGAGCCACATTTCCTCTACTTTTTGAATTTAGCGTCGTTTTGGTTGCCAAATCGATTCTGCCTGATGAGACTGATGAGACGAAGTCAAATCGCTAATGCTTTATTTATAGAAACACGTTTTGTCAAATTCCTTGGAGCTTGACTTACCCGTTGCAATATAACAAAAACAGCCAGTTGAAAGTAGTGCATTCTGATCACCACGCACGTTCCAAAGCAGGCCATGCAGATTTGATTAATCCGAATTGAAGTGCCCGCCGAGAAATTGATCCACTAATAGACGCCAATAGAAGTATCGTTCTATTTTTATCAGTTTATTGATAATACAAGCTCACCGGGATATTTAAGGTATGTGGAATGAGAAATACCATACCGCAAAATGATGGAATCGACTCGCGCTATAAATATCTATCGCCTATGGTCGTCCACCTGTCACAATGAATCAATATCCTATCAATCGCACATGAAATTGTGCACGTACCCCCACCCTCCTCCTTCTCATATTTCTTCCTAATTTCATCGCTACTGTCGAATACAGAAAGCTATCATTAAATCTAATCAGATTTCGGTTTCTGTGTATCCCTATGCTACTCGCACCTTCGCTGAACACAATTTCTGCTGATTTCTCGCTCTTGTTCCAATTTGCTGAACCGCATGCTGGGACGGATGCGTATCTACTACGTGTGTGTGCGTGTGTAACTTCCCAGGTTAGGTCCCCCATTCATCACAGCAGGCAGGTATTTCAGGCTATCCTGTCTCCCTATACTACCGAGCACCGGTAGGAGGTGTAAAGAAAAACGAAGACGACGGAATCGGCGGTGTCTGTCTGTGTGTATGTGTGTGTGTGACCGAATAGCAGATGTCCGCCTTTCAATTACGGATTATTATCGTACTATCGATCACCTGTAGAGAAAAAGCTCCCGGTTCCCCGATTCCCATTGAAGGTGGTAGGATGGTTCCAAATCGAATTCAGTCAATCAAAGAAAGTTGTCACGTCGTCTCGCTGGGTGCACCCCCAATGCGCGATGTTTTTTTTCACGTTCGCCGCAGCTACAATGAAGAAAGATAGAAAAAGAGGACGACGTCTTGCAATTAATTTCGTTTCTTTTTCTTTTCGTCCTCATGTTTCTGCCCGAAGGGGACCACTTTGTACGTGACAATTTTGGAACGGGCATCGAACCGTTCGACCATCCGTCTGGAACCGATTTCGGCGCAAACCCTATCAGTTCAGACTCTGGTTCAGCCTCTGCTCGCACGGAATTCCAAAATCTACACGCCGCGTCCATTTGCAAAAAGGATCAATGCAGCCATCAATTAGATTAGTTTCCCAATAAATTTCAATTTCGCACGCTGATCTCTCCCACCGGATATTCGCACCAATCATTCGCCATTGTCCGGGTGGTTCGGAGATTGTGTAGCAAAATCAGCCTCCCCAGCCCAGCAGCAGCTCCCCGCCGAAAGACATAAATCATGCGCAATTGGGCACGCTATCAAATTAATTACTCCCGCTGCCGCTCGCGACTCCTGGCTCTGGCACGCACGGGGAACTGGTTCCTGCGGCTAACCCCAAAACTGCATGCTATCAGACCATAGCCAAGCGGAAACAGCCTTCGATAGAAGGGCAATTGTGGATCGCTAATGGCCGGAAGTGTGCTCTGTTGTTGTGTAAAATAGGGCGGTGCGTTTCCATCATGGTTGTCGATTGCTGTCACTGTTTATCACATTTACCTACAATGTGGACCGATGGAATCGATAGCTCCAAGTTGGAGGCTGATTTTCATGGGCGCACACTGCGTCTAAGTGGTTTTCTGTGCGACTGTTTTCTTCTAGAAGTGCAACCAGTTGGAAAATGATTTGTAAGAATGGACAAAAGGTGTCTCCTTGTGTCCTCACGTCACGTCTATTTTTTAAACCTAACATAACGGGTTATCGTATGTTGAATTTTGGACCAACTCATGTATGAGCCATGCTATATTTTTCACTTGTGGAGAAACTAAGAAAATTGTTTTAAACCACATTTATACTTTAAGGGCATAAAACGTATAACTATATTTAGTTTTGTAATTTGGGTTTCGACTTTGTCTCATCAGTATCCAACAATAACGTAGAGCCATAGGCTAGTGCCAGAATGACGCTGGCTCAAAAAAAAAACGCTGTGTTTCTGAGCAGATCACTAGTCCTGTGTGAAACACTATATGCACTTCGTAAACTCAATTGGACCACGTTCCCTCTTCCATCATATAAGGCACGCAACTATCTTGCGCGTCTTCGTGAGGTTCCGCTTGACGATTTCTCAATATTTTTCAGAAGGTTCATCTCTTGAGGCACCACCTGAACGTTATTGGCGGCATATCACTACATGGCATTTTTTCGTAATGGCAAGATGCCAAATCCGGCCTAATATGAACGAAACAGTTGTGAAACTTGAGGAAAGGCAACAGACGTTTCTCCAGGCATTCCTGTAAGGTCAAGTCGGTCTGCCACTGATAAGACGTAGTACCAACGCAAAATCAGCAGAAATCAGACGCATTTTTTGAAAGCTTGTTTTTTTAGATCTGAAACAATAAATTTAACAATCATTCGATGTCCATCTAATTCTTCACCCGAAGGTTATTTGATCCGCTTTCTTGGTTGTCGTTTTCGTCCATGCTATCATCATTGCTGCTGCTATTTGGAGAATGTTGTATTTTTTCATTTATTTTTTTCGCGTTGTTTTCCGTACTGTGCTGGTCGTACTGACAAGTAACAAACTGATTATCAGAAGTACACTGCGTAGACTGAGCTTTTGCAGAGCCAATTTGAAAAGCCAGAAAGGAAGGAATATGATGATCAAATCCCATTTATTTTTTCGGGGCAAGGGAGATACCGTTGGAGCTCCGATGATAGCAATCTCGCTCTCCAGGAGGTATAGAACCTCTTATCATTTTTTGAACGATCAGATAACAAACATTCATATGAATCATAGCAATTCTCAAAACCATAATTATCACTAAGACAAAAGTCGTTTTATAAAATCGCGAACTAGGTGAAAATCAAAGATATTGGAACAGCGATTAAATACACTACACATACCGAAAAATGACACATTGTCGCCGTATTTGGGTCAAGCACAATTCTTAATAGTTTAAATCATTGAGATAAAGCAGAAATATAAACGGTCCTAGATGACTGCTCTGTGGGATTCCTGAACTCACAGTGAAAGGAGAGGTCATGCGGTCTCCTACTTTCACTGCCATATCCCGTCCTATTAAAAACGACCGAAACCAATCCAGAAAAGAACCACTGCGCACAGACCTGTCTAGCTTGACAACTGCTATCAGGACCAACTCTGACTGCGCCGGTCGTTGAGTGGTAAGCACGACCGCTTCTCATTCCAGTGGGCCTCGATTCAATCCTGATAGATTTGGAGGTAAAAAATATGTGTTCCCGTCATTCTTTGGAGGTGAGAATTAAAGCCATTGGTGGACCGATTTCTAGGGTCCAGATGATGGTGTTGGTTCTCAAACACTCAGTGCGTACAGAGATCGATGAAATCATTGACCTGTCGCCGTACTTATAAGAACTTGGCAACGAAAACTTTGTAGGATACAATAACAGACGAACATTTGTTGATTGGTGATAGCTTTGTGTTGGTTTTGCTTGCAATGGATGTATTTTGACATGGTTTCCCGTAGTGTGTCTACTTGTTACAAAACTGATACGAAGGAGTCTGTCCTTCATGTGTACACAGCGTGATTTGAGACTTGATAATTTCGCATTGAATGCTCAGATAGGAAAGAATAGGCTTCGTCGCTCGCAATCTCATGAAACAAACGCCATAGGGAACACATGGGAAAACATTTCTCCAGGCTTCAAACTTACGTATTCCACCACTCCTTATTCCGACATGGTTGTCGTAATGAACTGATTACTAGTACGTGAGGATAGATCATGCAGACGGAAATCAATCGTATCATCGTCCATATGAACTGGTATTTTAATTCCAACGTTGTCATGCTCAACAACTCAAAGCCCTGAAGTCTGTACTCTGAACTGGAAACCTCGGCTCTGGAATCAATTCTTGGTCCAGATTATGAGCTGTTGAAATCTGAACTCTGGATTCCGAGCATTGCACTCTGAATTATAATCTAAACTCTGTAATCTAAACTCAGAGCTCTGGCTTCTGTAGAGTACGATTCTATTGTCTGACATCTCATATCTGGACTCTGAATTCCGGATTATGACCTCCGAAATTTGAAGCTCTTAATTCTGGACTGCAGATTTCAGGGCACTAGGCTCCGGACGTTGTACACTGGATTTTAAATTAAGACTGTGTGTTCCAAACGCTAAAACCTACACTTATAAGCTTGTAATTCGTACAGTGGACTCTGGACTTCGGACTCCTGTATCTGGGCGCTGGAAGCTAGATTTTATACTTTGAAATCTGTATTTCTAACCCTGGACTTCAGAGTCTGGACGTTGAATGTTTACTTCTGAAATCTGCCGGCTCACTTTTGGAGTTAAAATATTGAAATCTAGATCTCCAGATGAGCATTGTAATCCAGGATTGATATTCTGGACCTCGGCTACTCTGTACTCTGAGCTGCATCCTGGAATCTGTAGTCTAGACTCTAAATTCTGAGTTATTGACTCCAAACTCTTGTCTCTGGCATCTGAAGTCAGAGCTCTGGACTTCGGATTCTGACCTCTGCGTTTTGGAATTTGAACTATTTACTCTAATCTCTGGACCCAATACTCCGAAATCTTATCCTTGACTTGGGAATATTGGGTCTTCCAGACTCTGAATTTAGTGGACACAGAACCCTGGATACCAAAGACTAGGGACTCAGAGCGCTGGTCTCTGGATTCGGGACTCTACGTTGGCTAGACTCTAAAATCCAGATCTTGTAATCTGGACCCAAGGGTCTGGAGTCCTTACACTATACTCCGCAATTTAGATTCTGGAATCTCGACTCTGGATTTTTACCTCTAGTCTCAAATCCGGACTCCATAGATTGTTTACTTGATTTCGGTATACGAGCTCCAAGATCTGAATTCTGGAATTCAATTTGGGCAATCTGGATTCTTGTAGTCTCCAAATTCTGCCCCCCTGGACTCTAGACTTTGAAATTCGGACTCTCGACTCCGAACTTTGAATTCGGGACTTTCTACTCATTTGCCTAGACTCTGAACTAAATAATATTATCTAATCTGAATCCTGGACTGAAGAATGTAGGGCTCCGAACTCTGAAAACTGTAGTCTCCGAACGCTGGACTCTAGATACGAGTCTCGTGACTTCTGGATTAGAGATATTGAACGCTAGACTCTGGATTAGAGATATTGAACGCTAGACTGGATTAGAGATATTGAACGCTAGAGATATTGAACGGCTTAGAGATATTGAACGCTAGTTGCCTGCATTTTGAACTCTTAGTTTTAGACTTTTCACTCGTCAATTTAGGTGCCTGGTTCGCTCTAGTTTTAGCAATTATCAACGGATTTCAACAAAACCACTCACATACGAGCTGGAATTCCCTTTTCCGGATTTATACGGAAGTTCTGTGGGGTCTGTCCGAGTCTTCGAAGTAATTTCGGGATCGTAATTGCCATATCCGGGTACCCTGGCACCGATCCTGGGGGACCTAGTAAATCCTTCGCAAAAGACAAAAGACAAAAGACGCAAATTTTCATAAAAAATACTCAACGATGCAAATTGAATGCTCATGGACTATTCCTAGACCTTTTCAGAAGCATCCGGGATATCCAGGAACCGATTTCGAGAGACTTCCAAGAGCCGATTCCCGAAAACAGCAAGCCTTATCTCTGGAATATGTGGAATATCAGCATATGCATTTGTTTCGGCACATCAAATTATATTTGCTTGATAATCTAAGAACAATGCAATCACGGTTGGGGTCATTTAGACATACGGGGGCATTTTTCGACCGGACATTTTTGGTGAATATGCATATCTTACGAGACGTCAAATTACCACAGTTTGATGATTTATGGAAATTGCGATCAAGTTTGACACATGGGGACATTATACGATCGCTTCCAGTTATTCCGGGATCTGGTTCTTCGGACATTGAACGTCGTCCGGACACATCCCGAGCAAATACTCATGGGTTCAAACACCACATAGCCACATGAAAAGACCTAAAACATGGTCCGTGCCAAAATTCACAACCATCAAGACACCATAAAATGGTCTCAATAACCCATAAATACACCAACATATGGTATTTTGTATGGGATCTACCGGACCATGGTGATGATGTTTTCATGGGTTGAACCCATTTCAAACACCCATTTCAAACCCCATGAGCATGGGGGTGTTATGGGCTTTTCGTTTACTCGGGATTACAACCGTGATTCCGTGATCCAATTCTTCGGCCCAAGCATTTTTGGTGAATATGCCTGCCATGTGGTACATCAAATTATATAAGTTTGATAATCTATGAACAATACAAAAACGATTTAGGTTATCTGGACACAAGGGACACTTTTTCGTCTGGTTCCGGATATTCCGGGATTCGATTCTTTTTTTGTAGAATATATCTGGCATGCGACTCATAAAATACCTCATTTTGATGATATATAGACATTGCGATTAAGTTTGAAGTCATCTGGACATATGAGGACAATTTACGACCGGTTTCTATTATTCCGTGATCCGGTTCTTCTTTTATTGCAACAAAACGTATGTCTACTTATCTACTGCATCTTGAGGGCCATTTACTTCTCCAATCGTTGTCGTCAATGTCATCATTGTCGAAACTGTTCACAATCAGATGTTCTTCCTTGCCTCTGGCACTAACGGATCACCAGCGTAATCCCGGCTGACGGTTGATTGTAGGGTGCTGTAGAATATCCTGGAAGAAGTTTTTCCAAGCACCAGACGTAACGAATTCTACTACTCCGTATTGCGACATGTGTTTTGCAATTGTCTCACGAAGGGTACGCGGTACTAGGTCATGTTATCTTACCTCTATTTTGACATTTTCTATAAACACGTGAAACTTAATTGCAACGCTGTCACTTTAAACTTTCTGCTTAGCCTAACATGTTGAATGGTGTCAATACTGAATTGCGCAGGTGATGATACTGAATATAGGTGACTTCCGCAAATCGTAGCTCCATGTTCGTCTTTAGAAAATATTTAACCTCACGAACACGGTCGCATAGAGCGAAATTCGAAGTCAACGACCACGGTGCTGGAAAAGAAGAATGAATAAGTTTTCAATGTATGAGATGTCAGTTCTCGAAAATATTTATAAAGATAATACAGCGGGGTTAAACGTCAGCAAATTAAAGATGGTTGAGTCGCTCGATTTCAGAAAGTTTTGAGGAATCATCTGGCATGACAAACTCGTTTTTAGTTGGTGAATTGGCGCCAGTGTTAAGCAAAGATTGAAGCCTTATACTACAATAGGTGTTAAGCATTACGAAATGATACTGAAAGTGTTGTTAATTAAGTGAATTTGGACCACTTTTCCGCATACCTCCACTATTTGAAAGGTGTTGCTAATAATTCAGAGCATAGTGACTTCTATTGCCACAACTCGACAGATTCGTTACAGTCCTGAATGGATCTGAGCACCGTCAGTTCCAACGTAATAGGGTTCATTCAGCATTTTTACTAACTGCTAGTAACGTTGTAACTTCGCTTCGAACAACATCGCTAGTGCTGTAGTTTGAGTGATTGTTAGTAGCATGGCATTGACACCTGTCATTGGGTAATAACAAGTTCAAATCACAGCCGATTGTATTTTTTTTTCTGTAGTCATAAAAGCAGTGAACTCTAAACCATTTAGATTTAAAAACTATGTTCAGACTAAGACCAAGTTCCAACCGTGAAATATAATGCCAACCGGTCCAAAACGTTCCATCCATCCTTCCGTCCGAGGACCTTTTCTTGACTCACACAGGAAAGGAACCCTTCCTATTCGGAAAAGGTAGTCCAATCACTGCACTTGTCAACTCGCTGTGGGAGGCACACGTGTATGCCTCACACACAATGTAACCCTTCTACCGGAATCGGTTTTCAACGTGACATTCGCTCCGGAGTATGGTAGTTATCGTTTTTCAAAGCCGGAAACAAGTTTCAGTCTGGTCTAGTTATCCATGTTCCAATTTCTCCGCTGGCGGTGGGAGGAAGAATCCTTCATCCCCTGTTACTGCGGGACAATTTTGGGATCGCTCGAGTCTCACAACAGAAGCCATTTAGTAGTATTAGAAGGTCAACTTCGCCCCTGCACCGTATGTGATGTATCCTTCCGAATCTCATTGATTTTGGCCAAAGATTACATTTCGTTTTTCTATCTCCCCGCTCCTGCTAGAGCATCCCGTTTGTTTTTTGCAACGTGGTTTCATTCTTCTCTGAAACAGTTGGTCGAAATAGCCCGAACGACTGGGGGAAACACCATAATCCGCCACACAACTCAGACCAACCGGTCCGATAAAATGTAATCACAATTTTCCCTCTTTCTCGTTGAGTGTCCCGGCAAACACCTCGGAAAGACAATTCACATTCGAGTGATTTTTATCAGGTCCTTCACTTTATGGCACTTCGCATATATTCCAGCAACAGCAGCACTAGAAGCACTGAGATAGTGGTGGCGGTGGCTACCCAACCGAAGATGGGATCGTTCGTCATAACCGTAAAAAAAGTTGAAAGTGAAGCTAAGTACTAACTTTCTCCCACTGACTGGTACTGACGGGACTGCTGAACGCGATGCGACGGGTGACTTCAATCCTGATCGGAGGTCGGGGGGTGTGGTAGAAAAATAAACAGGAGACGACAGGAGGTGGGAGCATTGTAAAAATCTTCTTTGTCACTCGGTCATTGCAGCAGCAGCTGTAGCAGGCGTGGAGATTTGAGGCGAACAATGTAAGGCGAGCCGTGGAGGATGACTTTCAAGTGGTTGGTATATATTAAAGAAGGTTGGGAATTAAGTGACTTTGCAGGTGGGTTTTATTTCTAGCTAAGCGTTAAATTATGACCTTCGTTTCTGCGAGGGGGCAAAAAACGACAAGGATGATAGTCGATTCCTGTGAAAATGGACTGAGTCATATTCTGAGTTGTTCCATCAATTTTACGCTGTAATTTTCGAATTAATGGGCGTTGGCCATTTTTCGTTGTGAAAAACTGAGTGGAAGATGTTTCGTAAAGTTATATTAAGTTGAAGATGGGCTTTATGGAGTGAAGGAAATGAAACTTGTATCTAGCCATGTTTTTTGAGATAGCTCGATAGTAATTTGATCGATTTTTTATTTTCAAATTATAAAGTCGGTGTGACGAATGTTAAGGGCAAATGGAACAAAACCCATTAATTCACCATATCATCATCGAGGCCGAATGTAGTACGTATTTTTAAAACGACCTTGGCTTCTGCGTTTGCACCATGTGCGATTGTAGCAAGGGTTTGAATCATGTGTATGTAGCACATCTATTTAATACTAATAAATTTTGAACCACCCTACGAGTCAAAATAATAAAAAAAATTAAATTATGAAAATCAAACGTAAAATCAATCTGCTTTCATAAATTGCTTCAAAATAGAGTTTTCACCAAATTCGAGTAAAAATTTGAAATTTAAAATTGACAATTAACAAATGACAATTGTCAATTCAAGATTCAATATTCAAAATCCAAACTTCAAAATTGAACATTAAAAATCGAAAATTGAAAACTGAAAATCGCAAATTTGGAATTTTGAAAATTTAAGAATTTGAGAGTTCGAACATTTAAGAATGTGAAAGTTTGAAGCTTTGAAAATTTGTAATCATGAAAATTTGAAAATTTTAGGATTTCAAAATTTGAAACCATAAAGATTCGAAAATTTGAATATTTGGAAATTAGAAAATTCAAAAATTTGAAAATTCAAATATTTGAAAATTTGGTAACTTGAAAATTTAGAAATTAAAGAATTTGAAAATTCGACAAGCAAAAATTGAAAATTTGAAAATTTAAGTTAGGTTGAAAATTAAAAATATCAAATTAAAGAATTGAAATTGGAGAATGGAAATTGAAAAATGAAAAATAGAAACAGTAAAATAGGAAAATGGAAGAAGGAAAATTGAAAACGGAAAAAGGAAATGGAAAGTTGAATTCAAGTTAAAATTAAAAATTTAAATAGAAAATCGAAAATAGAAAATTGCAAATAAATAAATGAAAGATTCAAATTTAAATATTAAAAAATAATACAAAGATAAAAATTACGAATCAAAAATTTAGGATAGTAGATTAAAAATAAATAAGAAATAATTGGTGATTATAAATTACAAAATAGAAATCAGAAATAAAAATAAGGGATTAAAAATTATAAATTAGTAATTAGAAATTAGAAATTTAAAATTGGAAATCTAAAATTAAAATTTACAAATCAAAAGTTAAAAATTAGACATCAATTAAAAACTAAAAGCATGACATGACCCCCTACCCCCCTGTCGTCACACATCATCACAAAATACAAAGCTCCCTCATATAATGCTACGTCATTTATGGATGATCCATATCAAAAATTGAAAACCGCAAAAATAGAAAATAGAACATTGCAGATAGAAAATTGAAAATCAAAAATTAAAGATTAAAATTTAAATATTGAGAAACAAAAAAATAAAAATTGCGGGCTAAAATTTTTTAAATAAAGATTAAAAATCTTATTATATACACGTTTTTTGCGAGTTATTTTTTACGCAGATTTATGAATTTATGTGGCTTTTTTATCGGATTTTTAAATTTACGTGGTTTCCATTCTTTAATATATGCGGTCTTCATTTACGCGAATTTTTAAATTTACGCGGTTTTCATTTGCGCGTTTTTTTTTTTAAATTTGCGAGGTATTTCCTGCGTAAAAAATCTGAGTGTATATACAGGTCAATGTGTGTATGAATGTGATTTATGGACTCCCAAACGGCTTAACCGATTGCCGTAAAAATTTATACGTAGTAGTCATTTGTTGTGGAGCGTGTTTGTGTGCTATTGGTTGGGGATTATCTGCCCGCCAGATGGCACTTCGGAACAAATTGGGTTTTCCTCCTATTTCCTTGGAAGTCGCAGCAACGCGCGATTGGTATCAGCTAGTTGTAAATAAGTAAATTATGAAAATTAAAAATTGGAAATCAGAAATTAGTAATTGTAAATTAAAAATTAGAAGTTTTTTTTTATTTCGATTATAGGGGTTTTAACTTTAAGGTCATTCGCCTCTTCGGGATAGAAAAATCTCCTATGAAAAATTTCTACCCCTATGTGCGGGGTCGGGAATCGAACCCAGGTGCGCTGCCTACAAGGCAATCGATTTACCAACTACGCTACGCCCACCCCCAATTAGTTAGAAGTTAATTTAAATAAATTAGAAATTAAAAATAAGAAATTAGTAATTAGAAACTAGAAATTTGAAATAGGAAATTAGCAATTAGAGATTGAAAATTGGAAATCAATAATTAAAAATCAAAAATTGGGCGTCCAAATCCAAAATAAAAAATTGTAAAACAAAAGCTAACAATTAAGTAATTTTGAATTAAAAATGTAAAATTGAATGTTAAAAGCTACAAATAATAAAATTAAAATTTAGAAATTAGAATTAAAAAATAAAACATTGAACATCGAACATTAACATGTTAAATGTTTAACATTGAACATTAAACATTAAAAATTCTAATTAAAAAATAAAAAATTAACCCTTAAATGCATGCTGTTGCCATTTGGCAACATGCCGAGTTCTGTGATAGAAAGCCTTAACAAGAGGTAAATATGTACTGTATCCATACCCAAAAACGAGTACAAATAAAAATGAGTTTCATGCATTTAAGGGTTAAAAATTCAATTAAAAATTAAAAATCCGAGTTCAATCTTCAGATGTCAAAATTCTGTATTTAAAATTCTAGATTCAACTAAATTTAAAACTCAAAACCCAATATTCCAAATCCAAAGTACTTATTTAAGAAATTCAATGATCAAAATTCTAAGTTTAAAATTCAATGTTTAAAGTTCAAATTTAGAGAATTTAGATTCAAAATACATTATTAAAAATTTAAAATTTAAAATCCGAAATTCAAGCTTCAAAGTTCAAAATTCAAGATTCTGAAAAAATTTAAAATTCCAGATTCAAAATTCGATATTGTTAAATTCAAAATCCAAAATGCAAATTTCAAAAATCACTATTCAAAATTTTAAGTTTGAGTTTCTAAATCCTTAGCTCCAAATTTTAAATTCTGAATTCCAAATTCTAAAATCTAGTTTCTAAATTCTAATGTCTAAATCATAAATTTAAAAAAAAAATAATTCTTGATTCTAAGTTTTAAATTTTGAGCTCTTAATTCTAAATTCTGAACTCTAAATGCCCAATTCTAGATTCCAAATTTAAAACTAATTTAAAGCTTACAATTAGAAATTCAAGGCTTAAAATTCAAAATTTCGTTTTACTAAATTTGTATTTCCAGCACCGTGTTCTGAACCCAGGAAAAGCCCCGGTGCATTGTGGTTAGTACTTTGAAGCAAGCAATCACGATTGTTTGCGATGGTCGCTGGTCGCTGGTCGGATTATCCAGCCTATGTGCCAGCACGTGACGTAGAAGTAAATGGCGTATTATCCTAGGCGGGTGTCACGTGTAAGGATCTGCTGAGGCAGGGAGTTTATCGATTAAACAACCCGTCTACTTTTTAATTTTTGGCATGAAGTTCGTAGTTTCAGTAAAAGACGACTAAACAGAACTTCGGTATCTTTAATGCGATATGTTTCATTCAAACTCAATGATCTTGCTTCAGTTTACATTTACGCCTGACGATTCAGTCAACATCAAGTTTTCGTCCAGCCAGTGTTCAGGCTTGCTTTGATTATTTCGAAGCTGTCTGAATCGAACATACTGATTCCAAGTAATAATTTCGTAAAAATATTGATATCAGCCATCAGCACATTCTAGCTACGATAACAACCATCACGCATACCAATGTGGCCCTTTCATGACAGACAAGGTTAAAACCCTTCAAAGCTCGAGCAACAGAAACCCTGAAAGTTCACCACCAACTTAGTACGTGCGTGTACCGGAGCAGCTTGACATGACGTGCCAACAGAACAGAAAGGGCTGCTTATTTTCGAATGCAGCTCGCTGCCTGTAACCAGATAAGAAGTGCATTCCAGATATGGAGTTATAAATTTCTCTCTCATTTAATTTTACGTTCCAGCATCTGTCCGTTTTCCCACCGCACTCGCAAGCTTCAGCCTGCTGCCATGGCCTTGGCAGCTTGCGTGGGATTACACTGAAACTACTCGTAGCGAGGGGATGGGAAAGGGTGTAGATATTCAATCCTGTAATGGGCCTTGCGGCTTACCTCACACATATACACACACTCACCACTCCCACACCATAGCTGCTTTGTTCGGAAAGTCGGATCCAACACCGGAGTTCGGATTACTCGCAAAGATAAGTTTGATGTGTGAGCACTTTTGGCAAGCATCGTCGTCACAGCGGTTGAAGTGAATCAACGCACAATGCGCTTCAAAATGTTGCCGAACTTTGGAAAAACGTCGTGCTCTAAATTTAAATAATTCCTTTTTTGAGCCGCTGCCAACGTCAAAGCTGCTCCGTACGGAGCTGGACTCAGAGGAGCAGCGAAATGGATAAGCAAACAAAGTTTGAATAAAAAAAAATCCAGTGCACTAGTTTGCTTTGAGTGATTGAAGCTCAATGGGGACGCACGGTCATCCGTTTTTTGCACAATGCATAATCTACCGAGCTGCTCCTTAAAATCGACACATGCTGGAGACGCGTGGTAGTTCATAATTCCCATTGAATATTTTGGAGCCCCTGACACTAACCCAGTGTACCCATGCGAAAAGACGGAACTGGCTGTAGTGGAACAATGGCTCGACACGTAAACAACACTGTTTCGAGCGAACAACATCCGATTGAGGTCACGTAGCTGTTGTTTTTCGGGTTTAAACCAATTTTGGCAAATGGTTGTTTTTGTTGTCGTTCATGGATGTCGCGCGCATCCACCAAAGCGGATTAAAGTCATGAAAAATGATCAAAAATTAGAAATTCGAGTCATGCTCGAGTTTGATCTATTTTAATAACACGCCCATCAGGACTCTGGCTTCTATTTTTGTACTCCGTCAGGAACAACTGACACAAAGCTCCTCACCCGAAGCTGGAAAGTGCTCCTGACGGGCAGCGAAGCAGTCAACGAAATCGAAGCAAAAAAAGTGAATAAAAATTTACGCTCGACGGGAAGAGGGAATGCATTTGGCAAAGTACATAAAAGCGCATAAACAGAAATACACACACAGACACAAGCGTGCGGTGTAGCATCCGTCATTGGGGATGACGCGGAATAGCGCGGGACCTGAATCAGCTTTTTTCCCTTCGCCGCGCCGCGGGTCTTCCACAACATGCCGCCAGTTCTCGGTCAAAAGCTGCCATCAGAAACAATAAAAAGCAATTGAATGCACTCACTCACTAACTCGGTGGCGCGACTGCTGCTGCTGCCTCGGTCAGGGTGGGAGTAATAACAAGGGACTCCCATTTCATAGGTTGAGAGTTTCAACAGTTCAATGTGTGTATGTGTGTGTTTGAGGTGGGTGGGTAGTGATAACATTACGCAGAGTTTAGAGAACTTCATCCACCCTGTTTCAACTCCCACAATCGGCGCCACGTTTAGCAAAAATTATGTTGTTTCCCCTGCCCTTTATTACAGCATTAAATTTTTTATTGACGTTCGTTTGCTGTTCAAATGTTCTGCGTTTTATTACAACACAATTGTTTAAACCGTCATTATTGTCTGGGATGGTGTGTTTCTCATTTATTTTACTAGTGGTGAACATATTTGCTATCGTATGAACAGCTTTGAAGCTGGTTACAACTACTGGGAAATGCTTTGAAATATTTTACAAGCGCGTATACATTTAATAAGCCGTTTGGTGCAACCTTGTTTAATAAAGGACTGCGCGCCTCCATCAACATCTATTAACTACATCGCGTCTCCATTTGATTTTTCTAGGAACAGAACGAAATTATTGTTGAATTGCAAGCAATTATGATTTTGAACTTCACAGAAAGCAAAAAACTGACCCTTGATCTCAAATCCTCAGAACAAAAACAATCCAATCTTACAATTGCCCAAAAACATCTTTCGAGTACTGTTTTTTCGTTCATTCTTCAGCTCCAGCTTGCTTGCAGATCACAACAACAACAAAAAAGCGGCTCCGGGAAAGACGAACTTAAGCTGGCACACGCAGCACTCATCAAAAACAGTACAGTACTGCGCCTCAAGCAGCTTTGTGTTATTTTTAATCTTCACAAAATAATTTTCTCCGCTTCGGTCGCTCTTCCCGGAAAACATGATTCCAAGAGTGCTTGCGTGCGTGTGTGTATGTGTGTTTAACGGGGCTAAATCCGCCCTCGGTTCGTCCGGCCAAGTCCCACAGCGTCTCAGCGCCATCAAAACATGAGAAAGCTTTCCGCATCTTCTGCGTAAACATTCGCTTATATTCCCATAATCATATTTGTGTGCTCACTGTGGCGAACTGCGACATTTCTGAAGGGTCTTCATAGTCAACCCAGAACAAGCTGAGCATTTCGGGGCAACTTGTATTGCATTGTAGTCTAAAAATACCTTGATAGATGGAATAGTAATCTTCTTAAAGCTTTGTTGGATGCTTTTAGCCCGAGTACTCCCTTTGGCAATTCAGTTCGTCTGACACGTGGATGATTCGATGGGCACGGGGTCGGCACAGTTGCATTTTAATGTTTTGCAGTGTAGGAAATTAATCTCATGGTAAGAGGCCCACTCAGTCAGTTTCGTTACCGGGGTAAATAGTCATCGCTGTTGACCAGGCAGGGCCCAGGGAAGATGGCGGCGAAAACAAACAGTCTCCTGGTCAACCGTAACGATGACAACGACGACGGCATTCAATGGAAAAGCGAGACACATTTGCTGCTTGCTCGTTAATTGGAAAGTTCCGTAAAAAGCATTAACCAGAAATGGCTAGGCGGCTAACTGTGTTTCGGTGGAACGGTCCGTGGGTTGCATGGAGCGAGATCCTCGGCGACTGTAGCAAAGTGAAAGGTTTATTCATCGTTTCCGTTCAGCGGAATGTTTTACAGCCACTTCAAATGTTGACGTTTTCCACGTCTGCGAAAGGTTATTTTTTTGTTTTACTTCGTTTATCTGATAAGGAGGAGCAACCTTAACGATACAACCCATTGTTAGTCTAATGGATTCAGCGTACACAGTTTTCTGGATTCTCGTTGGTTAAACATTTTCTGCATCGCTTCATAACGGCTGAGGATCGTTCAGCTCGTTTTCTTCACAGATATCCATCTCGTTTCTGGTGTGTTATTTAGATAGAAATTCGTTCCAGAATCCAGTATTTTATGCAAATCTACTGATTTTTCCTAAGTGTACTTCAAGGGGGTACTTCTTGAGGCCCAAAATTGAGCTGTTTTTGGGAACAAATTGCAAAGTAGCTACTGAATAAATTTTTAATTGTTTTTAACGTTTCGCGTTCCGCTTTTCAGCACATGACAGCCGTCGTGACCGCTATGCAGACGTTAAGTCCAACAAAGCAAACATTACTTATGATCGCATACAACGACCTGCTAACGGTTGTCGTCCCGTTAGAGCAGCTCTCATGTGCTTTTAACGCGAAACATTCAAAACAATTTCAAAGTAGGTTTTGTGTCCTTATGCACAAAGCGGTTTTTTAACCGTATTCCTTAGGGAAAACTAAATTTTGTTTTTTTTTTGGGAGCTACACGATTTGACTTTTACATTTAAATTTTTAAAATCCGAAAAAATACATTGGCGAACTTGAAACTACTGTCGAGTAATACTTTCATAAAAGTATTGGTCCGATTTCATTAATTTTTTTCTAAATTAATCAGCAAACATACCGCTATGTTTTCCCGTATACGACGTCCAAAATTTTATTTTGTTATTTTTTTAGTCTAATATGTCAAAAAATCAGATAAAATTTAAAATAAATTGACAAATCGTTGCAAAAGATTTACAATTTGCGAAATAAAAAAAAATCTGTGGATTGTATTCTGAGAGCTTTATACGTTTAATACCACGTGTATATCCCAGCAAGGGACGTTGAGATCGATGGTACCATTACAGATTAGAACTTGACTGTCAACAACTTAATTAAGTATGGGATTGGTCATTTAATAGCTACCATAAAGAATAAAAATACATTGGTTCATTTAGCACGTTCACACCCCCCCCCCCCGCTCCCTAGAGTTGTGCCTTGCCATGTCGTCATATCATTTTCCTGAAGCCAAGGAAAAGAAAAAAGAAAGGAAAATGGAAAATGACAACACAATACAATCACAATGCAACGTTTATTCTACTGGCGCGATGAACCCTACTGATATAGCCAATCGCACAGGGATAGGAATAATGACATGTTATCGAATTTTAGTTCCCTGTACATAGGGTTGTCTATGTAGGGAGAACCAAAAATACGCTACCTATTAAAGGTTATGAAGTTTCGAAATCGAATTCACAAAGATCGAGCAATACTCAGCACGCTGAATTGTAGTCATGTGATAATTGAGTGCCCTGAAAGTAATTTTGTCTATTTTTTAAATATAAAGTGTTTCAAATGGTGTTTGGTTGTTAACGTGGAAACGGCTGAGATTACGTTAATAATGTTTTCGGACGACTCATTAAAAAATCGCAAGCTTTGGCTTTTCCTACTATGATTTTCGTGATTAATCCTCCTATAAGTGAAATTCTTCAACCAATTTTATTCTGACAAAAGAAATGAGCTAACGTCCTCGGAAATTGCTTGCAATAATGTTATTGTTGAATACATGAAGTCTCTTATTTTAATACTTATGAAGTTATAGCTCGTGATCATTCGTCAAAATTTACATTTTTTTTAAAACCTCCGAAACCGCGCAAATGGCCCACTGAACGAGCAGCCGCCGGTGCGCTAAGATGGATTTGCTGGATTTTTAGAGCAGCGTGCACTCAGCGTGCACTAGCGCGACTTCCGGAAGGATAACCGCACAAATTTTCTTATCTCGAGTATTTTTGAAGATATTGGACATTTTTTTTAAAACAATAGTTTTTTGAAATCATCTTTAACTCTCCTGGAGACAAATAAACTTTATTGAGTTTTATAGTGTTAATGTAGCATTTTTAATTGTTGCAATGTAACAAACTACGTATTCTTCAAGTTGTAGCTTCATACTGCCTGCCAGACAGTCATTGCTCGATAGTAGGAATTGTCACATCAGGTTTTAGCTTAGGTGGACTGCCCGTGATTTATCGAATGAGCGAAAATGAACGAACCAGGACGATGATTATTATTATTATTATTATTATTATTATTATTATTATTATTATTATTATTATTATTATTCATCTGAGTTGGAAACACCGTTCCGTACGGTACATACAACGCGCATTCGTAAATTTTAATACCGTGTTTTTCCGTGTTTTTCGCGATAACCGCCGTCCAATTTACGACAATTAGACGAGTGAAGTGGTTCTCTAGTGGTGAACAGTGAAAGATTGACGTAAATCGGTGAAGAAACGGCTGAAAAAAGTGAATTTTTAGTTTTGCCCACGCGGTGCTATAGGTAAACAAACAGCCATCGCTGTGCCTACCCGCGTGGCTGCCCGGCCAGTTCATTCACTTGCTGTAGATGCCAGTCGTGAGAGTGACGGTGCCCTGAACGGGAGATATTATTGAAGACGTAAAAAACGTGAAAAGTTTTGGAAAATTTGGAAAAAAATTTTTTGACTTGTTATTTGGTGGTAGTTGAGTATAATACAGTGCGTATTGAAAAATTTGGACGCTACAGTGCGTGCCAAAAAAGTTGGAACAATAAAAAGGGCAGAATCCATTAAGTGCGTTTTTTCTTGGCGAAATTCATTCAGTTCGCTTCTCTTGGCTGTGTAGAAGTGGAAAACAAGCAGTAGCGACACTGCTCACCTACAGTGTGTCCCAAAAGTGTGGGAACACTTCGAAAAAGTCGACGTTGAAGGGGCAAATAAGGTAAGATCTTTCCTTTTCTTTACCTTTTTGTCCATTTGGGGTTGGTATCGGGTGACCGTGCCACATAGCAGTTTCCAACGTCTGGTGGTGTGATCCAAGATGGCGGCCGCTAGTAGCGGTGACCCGGGAGGGTCAAGCAAAAGAAGATTACCGGAGTATATGGACCCGACGAATAAATTCGGCGAATTGACGTTTCTGCAGCTGACAGGTAAAGACGGTATACCTTTGCCAAGAAACCCGTTTATCATTGGAAAATCGGTTGAGGTTGCCGCTGGTGGTCCAATCGAAGGTGCGAATACCGAAGCTCAAGGGACACGGTATACCCTTCGAGTTCGGAACCCCGCCCAAGTCGCTAAGTTGCAGAAAATGAACCAGCTCATTGACGGCACTGAAGTAGTGGTTGAAGCCCATCCGAATCTGAACGTAAGCAGATGCGTAATTTCCTGCTACGATCTGATTCATATGGAAGAGAAGGATGTTTTACAGGAAATCATAAGCCAGGGAGTGATTCGTGTACAGCGAATTACACGAAAGGAAGCCGAGAATAGAGTAAATACGCCAGCGCTAATATTGACCTTCTGCAAGACCACATACCCGGAATACATAAAGATCGGTTTGCTTCACGTTCCTACTCGCCCATACTTCCCGAACCCGATGCTTTGTTATGGATGCTTTAACTACGGCCATACACGCGTTCGATGTCCTGGTCCCCAGCGATGTTTTAACTGCTCGAAAGATAAACACGGCGAAGATAAATGCAAAGAAACGGCGTACTGTCGGAATTGTGAAGGCGATCACCAACCAACTAGCCGCGAATGTCCTGTTTATAAAAAAGAAATGGAGGTCATAAAAATAAAAGTACGCGACAATCTAACATTCCCGGAAGCACGCAAACGAGCGGAACATCTAAGTAAAGGCAGCTATGCTCAGGCCACAGCACAACCGAATGAGATCCTTAGCAAGCTGAAAGAGTTGGAACTGGCAATGAAGAAGAAGGACGAAACGATCGCAAAACTTCTGGCGGAGACCAAACGAAAAGACGAAAAAATCGAGCAAATGTTGGCGTACATCCATCAGATGAAACAACAGTCCGCCAGCCAAGAAAAACCACAATACAACAAAGAACAGAAGCAAACGAGCCAACAAATCGGGCCTGTAACGAGATCCAGGAATAGTTCACCAGCGATAATTCAAAACGAGGAAGACCACAGAAACAACACACCCCGTTCAGCAAACCAACGACAACCTCACCGGATAACTTAAGCCCACCACCAAAAAGAACCGCTGCCACTACCACCAACGAAACGATGGAATATTCAGACGATGAAATTGAGATTACCGAGACGCCTCCTAGCCAGCCTCTTCGATAATTCTCATTTTCATCAACGTTTGGATACCAACGACAACCCACGCACGAATACTGACCACGAGATAGATCGGTTTGGAAGAGAGGAAAGTGTAGTACTCCTTCCAACGCAAGCACAGCAGGATGAAGGAACTATCCGGGCCGTCATACCCCAACCCGTTGATAGTGAATTCACCTCTGTGGCCGATAGGAACACCGATTTCACCACTACAACTTGCGAACCAGTAAACAAAAGAATCCCGAGCGACGAACAGAAGGAGATCAGCAAAACTACACGAAGCCTTTCCCCAGTGCCGACTGCAGTCGGTGTTTTTAAACATGATAGTGTAGTTTGTACGACAGCGGTTGGCACTGCGGGGCTTGACCCTCCACAGGTCAGTTCTGACTTTGCCAAACCTATTACGGATACTGCTGCGCTAAATTCCTTTACAGAGTCGACTAACATCACCGTACCCATACATCTCTGGAACCAACCATTGCTTTCACCTGGAGAAGGCATATCTACAGGAATGTTCCACGTTGGCTCAGCAACTCTAGCGTCGAAGCAGCAATCAACGAAAACTACACGAAGTCCTTCCCCAGTGCCGATCGCAGTCGGTGTTTTTGAACATGATAGTGTAGTTTGTACGACAGCGGTTGGCACTGTGGGGCTGGACCTATCTCAGGTCAGTTCCAAGTCTGCTAACCCTGTCACAGATACTGCTGCGCTAAACGTTTTTACAGATCCGGTTGGCAACACTGTTCTTGCTGAACCTTGGCACCAACCGCTGCTTTCACCCGGAGAAGGCACATCGAAAAGACTATACCACAACGAATCAGCAACCCGATCGTCGAAGAAGCAATCCACTAAAACTACACAAAGTCTTTCCCCAGTGCCGGTCGCTGTCGGTAGTTCTGGAAGTAATCGTGTAGTTGTTTCGACAGCGGCTGGCACTGTGGGGCTAGACGTCCCACAGGTCAGTCCAATATCGCTTCATCTACGCGCAAATGCTGCTGCTGCTTCCTCTATTGCAGATGTAACCAGTTCGAGTCCAACGAGTAACCGGTTTGGGGAAGAAGAGAAGAAAGTAGCTTCCCCACTTCATAATGAAGGGATCGACCGGGGGGAAGAGGACTGTCCCTACCTCCCTGATATACAGTCCTCGCAATTCTCCTCCTGGCTTTCCGCCGGCGAAGATACATCGCAACATCACAACCAGTACCAGAGTACCGATCGTTCCGTGGATATCAGCACACGCAACGTGCCAGCTGGACAGCGAAGGTCTATTTCGTCTTTATCATCGTCTTCGTCAACGACTTCCGCCAGACGAGATAGTAGATGTTTCGCACTTCAGTGGAACATTCGGGGGCTGCGAACCAATGTCAGCGAGCTTAAACAGCTCATCACTGAATACGAACCGAGCCTAATAGCACTACAGGAAACCAAAGTGGACAATCGAGTGATCCCAGCCGACTTCATTGGCAAGAACTATACTCTGTTGCTTCAGACTGGTAGCTGTCGACACTGGCAACACGGAGTGGGCCTGGCCATTAGGGATGGAGTGCCCTTTGAGCGGATTGACGTCGATAAGGATATCCAAGCGATCGCAGTTCGGGTTCAACTACCACAGCAAATGACGGTGGTATCAATATACATTCCTCCCAGTACCCAACAGTGCCAAGAAAAACTATGTGACCTCCTCGAACAGCTCCCACGTCCTATGTTAGTGCTAGGTGACTTCAATGCTCATCACATATGCTGGGGATCCAACAAATCGTCCGCACTAGGTCAATTCATCGCAGAAAAAACGTTGGAAGAACACCTAGTTATACTTAACAATGGGTCGCATACACGAGTCGACCCAGCCACCGGTGCTACTTCAGCTATCGACCTGTCAATCTGCTCCGTTACTGTGGCCTCGAAATTCACCTGGCGAACGCTTCCAGATACCTATAACAGTGACCACCTGCCAATAACCGTTTCCATCCCCGGGTTCTCACATGTTCCAACAAAAAGGCGACAATGGATTTATGACCAAGCGGACTGGACAGCTTACGAACGATTGACCGCCAACGCCATACAACCGGGCGTCGAAATGTCAATCGACCGTTTTGTCGATCATTTGATCACTGCAGCAAACACTGCAATACCCAGAACCAGCGGAAAGGTCGGACCTAAGGCAGTTCCTTGGTGGTGTCCGGAGGTAAAAGTAGCCATAAAAAGTCGAAGAAAAGCACTCAGAGCACTGAAGCGTATCGAAATGGAGGACCCACGAAAACCTGAAGCACTGAAAAGCTTTCAGGAAGCACGGGCAGCAACAAGAAAATCAATCCGTGATGCCAAACAACGATCGTGGGAGGAATTCGTCGCGAAAATATCCCCAAACTCCACTGCATCGGAAATGTGGCAGACAGTGAACGCATTAAGAGGAAAACGTCAGCATCGCCCAGCCGTCATTAAACGTTCAGCTGGCTACACGGATAATGCAGAAGAAGTGGCTGAAGAACTAGCAGAGCATTACAGCGCAATATCGGCAACATCCAGCTACCCTCCTTCGTTTCAAATTGAGAAGGAAAAGGCCGAACGAAACCGTTTCAACTTTTCACCCGAGACCGACGGCATCTATAACTCCGACTTCACTTTGAATGAGCTGGTATGGGCGCTCGACAGAGGACGAAGTAATTCTACAGGTCCGGATTCAGTCGGCTATCCAATGCTACAACGACTACCATTGTCGGTGAAAACTGCTTTATTGGAGCTTTTCAACAGGGTTTGGCGCAGTGGCGTATTTCCATCCTGTTGGCGAACTGGAATTATTGTGCCAATCCCAAAGCCGAATTCGAGCGACACAGGTCCATCTGCTTTCCGACCGATCACGTTAACGAGCTGTATGGCGAAGGTGTTCGAGCGGATGGTGAATCGACGGTTAACTACCGAGCTTGAATCGAACGGGCGGCTAGATACTCGACAACATGCCTTCAGATCCGGCCGAGGTACTGACACATATTTTGCGGAGTTGGAGAGGTCATTACCCGACCGTGACGAGCACTGTCTGATAGCATCGCTTGATTTGGCTAAGGCGTACGACACCACTTGGAGATACGGCATCCTGCGAACATTACGAAAGTGGCAGATACGCGGAAACATGATAAACATGCTCACTAGCTTTCTTTCAGAGCGAACGTTCCAGGTAAACGTCGATGGGCATTTATCGCGCAAGCTGCCGCTGGAAAATGGTGTACCACAGGGTTCTGTGCTCTCAGTTACCCTATTCCTCGTAGCAATCCAACCTATCTTCCGGGTGGTTCCGAATACCGTGACAGTGCTATTGTACGCCGATGACATCCTTCTTGTAGTGCGGGGCAAAAAAGAACAACCACTCTATCGGAAACTACAGTCAGCAGTAAAAGCCGTTCATAGATGGGCGAAAAGTGTTGGATTCACGATATCAGCAACAAAATCCAGCATCTTTTACTGTAGCCCGAATGCCCGCCGTGAGCCCACGCAATCCATCAGGATAGATACAGTAGCTATACCGTCACAAAATCAACTGAAAACCCTCGGTATCACTCTCGACAGATCGCTGAACTTCAAAGCGCATTGCAAGCTAACGAAGAAGGCATGTGAATCCAGGCTGCGTATCCTGAAAATGATCGGAGCAAAGCTACCACATGGTCAACGGACTTCTTTGTTACAAATCGGCTCCGCCATTGTCACTTCGCGACTATTGTATGGGATGGGACTCGTTAGTCGGGGCGGAGATGTCGTCACCAAAACTCTCGCGCCCGCCTACAACAGGATGGTAAGATTTGCATCTGGTGCATTCGTTACAAGTCCGATCTTAGCCATCATGGCCGAAGCAGGCACCTTACCATTCGATCTCCTCGTTCTCCAAAGCATAACCCGATTGTCCATCCGTTTGTTGGAAAAAAGCAGAGATAATGCGGATCTCCCACTAGTACGTTGAGCTTCCGAAGAACTGTCAGAGGTGATTGGAATGCCCTTACCAAATATTTGTACTCGAACCCGACTAGCCACCCGAAAGTGGTACGAGCCCAAGCCCCACGTCGTGTGGGATATCAAAAGATGTGTGAATGCCGGAGATCCCTCTGAGGTGGTCCGTCCTGTCGTTCAGGAGCTCCTGAATGCTCGCTTCAACAACTCAACGGTTGTGTATACTGACGGATCGAAAGACGACGACGCAGTAGGCGCGGGAATGTTTGGAGAACATCTCCAGCAGTCGACTGGTCTTCCGCCACAGTGCAGCGTGTTCTCGGCCGAGGCGTTTGCAATTAAAACAGCGGTAACTTCGTACTACACTTCCAACGATCTGCTAATAATGACAGACTCAGCCAGTTGTTTATCGGCAATTGAAGCTGGCACGTCCCAGCATCCGTGGATCCAGGAGATTGAAACCATGATAAGACATCGTCCAATCAATCTGTGCTGGATTCCAGGACACGCTGGAATTCGCGGGAATGAAGAGGCAGACCGCCTCGCAGGAGAAGCCAGGGGTAATGCCCCTTTGCAAATAGCCATTCCGGGAGCAGACGCCAACAATCAGGTAAAATCAGCTATCCGAAATCACTGGTACCGTCGATGGTCTGCATCCACTGAAGTGAAGCTTCGCGAAATAAAATTCGATACGGTAAAGTGGACTGACCGCGAGAGTTCGGCTGATCAACGAGTGCTCACCCGGTTGCGAATAGGGCATACCCGATTGACGCACGACTTCCTTCTAAAGAGAGAAACCCCACCAGTTTGCGACTGCTGCGGGGTAACCGTAGATGTTCGTCATATAATCCTTCAGTGCCGAAAATACGACGATGCTAGAAGGATGCACAACATCGATTCGACGAGCCTACGAGTGGCTTTAGGCAACGACACGAACACCGAAGACAATCTGCTAAGCTTCCTCAAGGAAACTAATTTGTATAAACAAATGTGAAAAATAATGAATTGTAAATTGTTTTATAATGTTGATAGGAATTTGGAAACTAATTATCTTCCGACACGAATGCACCGTTTGGTGTAAAGTGTCGTTAATAAACAACAACAACAACAACAAATTATTATTATTATTATTGTTTATTGGGGCTTTAACCAATGGAGGACGATGATTCTTGGGAGGAGCAAATCATTCTCATTGTGCATGTTTCACTGACCCAACATTTTTATAAAATGGTCAATAACGACGCCAGACACGTCCAATATTATTCTACTGGGGAAAGAAAGAAATATTAGTTTGACACTCGGTGTTGCCACATTACGTCAGCATCTCCACGAGCATCACAGAACAGTGATTGTGATAGTAGGAAAGGGAAAAGTTCAGGAGGTATGTCTTGGGAGTCTATATGATCTTAGCGATATGTACAAAAGTCACTCTCGATCAATTTCCGAGAATTTTGAACGAGCAAGTTGATCTCTGGACAACCGGCCATCGGAAGCGTTGCTTTTTATTTACACTTCAATATTTCCATTTTTTTTTTATTTTTCGTGAAGCTTGAGCTTGAACTTAACGTTAAATAGCGATAAAATATCTTGAATCATACTCAATCGATATTTTTTCAAATATTTTTTACAAAAGAGAAACTAGCAAAGTAAAAAAAATGAATGGGGTAGTAGAAAAACCTACCAATTACAGAAAACTCTATTTTATTTGTGAAGAGAATATGAAATAATTTTGAGCGGCCCAAAATAAGCATCAACTGTACCGAAAGCTACTTTGTATAACGGATACACTAGCAGTTCCACGCGCGCTTCGTTTGTTCCCCTACCCTATCAGCATACGATCCACAGATCTTCACTTATGGAGCTCCTGCCCGAAGCGAAACTGCGTCAGACTCCAACCTCACTCGCTGTCAATATGTATAAACTGACAGCAGTTGGGGTCACAATCCGACTTAACTTTAAATAGCGATAAAATGTCTTGAAACATACACAATCGATATTTTTTCAAATATTTTTTACAAAAGAAACTAGCAAAGTAAAAAAATGAAAAATGAATGGGGTAGTAGAAAAACCTACCAATTACAGAAAACTATTTTATTTGTGAAGAGAATATGAAATAATTTTGAGCGGCCCAAAATAAGCATCAACTGTACCGAAAGCTACTTTGTATAACGGATACACTAGCAGTTCCACGCGCGCGTCGTTTGTTCCCCTACCCTATCAGCATACGACCCACAGATCTTCACTTATGGAGCTCCTGCCCGAAGCGAAACTGCGTCAGACTCCAACCTCACTCGCTGTCAATATGTATAAACTGACAGCAGTTGGGGTCACAATCCGACCCAGCTCCAGAGTTCACGCAAAATGGCCCCCAAGGTGGCTCCCGATTGACACCGCAGCGATGTACAGGATAGAAGTTCTGTATCAGAGGTGAATGGCGACGTAGCCTGGCCTCATGTTGCACAATAATACAGATTTGCTAACCAGTTTGGTAAAAGCACAACAGGATCGAAAAACCAACAGTAAAATTTGTCATGGAATTTTCGTTTCGACTTCATCTCATCAGAATCCGACACTAACTAAGTGACAGGAATAGGCTAGCGCCGGATTACCATTAGCTTCAAAAATGAAAAAAACGATTTGTGTTTATGAACAAACCCTTAGACCTACGGGATACATTCGTGACATGTAGGTCCAACAAACAATTCAAGTCAGTTAATCGTGAAAACCTATACAGCATCAATCAGCGAGGACAGCCTGTACGAAAACGACAAATCTAGAGAAAGCGGACAAAGTAGCCTCCAAGCAATAGTAGGCGATGCAGCTAATGTATCTCCACCAAGAAAGAAAGAAAGAAGTAACACTTCGCGTACTCAATATCCGATGGAAACATAATTAAATTCAATTTATTTTTATTTGCACATTGTAAATGTTATAGGATCCACGGCTCAGTCATGCTAATGCATTAGGCCGTGTCAAATAAACAAGATGAAAAAAGGAGATGAAAATACCATTTAAATAACGTGTTGTTGCACCAAAAGCGGGTGGGTGTACCTCATTAGGCATAAATACATTGAGCATACGGATGTTAGGTATACGTACGTTTGACATAATGAACGATTGGAATAATAACTGTTATGCATAAATTATCATATTATTTTTTGGTAGTGATAACATCGGGTGGTGATAATATGAATGTATTTTATTTTGTTGTATAAACTTATAGATGTGTTTGCTCAAATAAAAGACCGAATGGTTCACATGAGCATGAGCAAAGCCGCATATATGTTTGATTTGATCGCTACGAACAATACAATTATAGAACGGGTGAAAATATGATCTTGTGTGTAAAAGCGAAGTAAAACTTCAAGCGAGTTGCCCTTCCCACTTTTGTGTTATCGTTTAAGCCAGCCACAGGTGCAACATCCTCGTTTCGAATTATTCTCTTGTTCAAGAATAAAATATTTGCCTTGAAGTGCAGCTCATGATATAAAGAATGAAAAAATTAAAAAATTTCAATCAACGAATATGCAAATATTGCTGCTTCTAGAACTATTGCTTACCATATTATTCAGCACAATGATTACATTCTTGATGTAATCAAAGTTAAAACTACCCAAGATTTTTCCACATTCTGCGGCGAGTTGAAAAAACAAATCATTAAAGCTCTATGAGGAGATAGCATAGCGCAGACTTTTCTAACTCGAAAAACGAGCTTAAAAGTTTAAAAAGGTTTGACGCTATCGCAACATCATCAAACAAATTACCTGCATCAGTCCTAAAGAACCTCTGACAGACAACTGCTTTATGATGGTTATTGCATTACACCTCGATAGTGGTGCATCGAAGAGACCGAGAGGCTTATGGGTCTTTTTATGTTTTTATTTCATACTCTGCACTTGCCCAAGCTAATGGTCAACCATTTGCCAGTGCGCGCTGGCGTGACCGACCGGAGGGTTAATGTGAATTGACTTTTGCTGTGGGCCGTGTTTGCAAACATCGTTCCACAGCTAAATGGCGGTGTTTGCGGACACCCGGCTCGCAACTAATTGTATGTCTCTCTGCGAATGTGTTCCCCTGAGTACTTGTGACAGCTGGGTTGGAGCATGAATGTAGAACTGGCGTATATGATAGAATAGTGGGTAATTCTCCGAGGATTCGTTGAAAATTTTGTCAGGTGTTCAATTCGTGCATTCAATTTGATGCATTTGAGAAGATCGAGTTGGATAAATTAAGGTACGATCAGTTCAACGACGCACATAAATCATATATTTTCGGTCAGAATAGAATGATAAAATCCTAACAATGTAATTGTCGTTAACGGTGAATCAACATCATTTGCTGGCATTTAGACAAATTCAAATAGTTTGATTGCATGTTACTTGTCCGTTTTCTTTCTACTTTATTAGTCTGTTTTTTCTCTACTTCTAGTAGTTTGCTTTTCCCGTTACTCATGTACGGTGATGAGCCCATTTTCGACATGTTTCTATTATCACCTTACCTATTTGAAGTCGTTGGTTAGAGCAGTGTCTGCCATCTTTGTTAACCGCATTGATTCAAATGGTAGCGCAACTCGATTAGAGTTTTCGTTGCGTTCAAACACGATAATTTCACTGTTTTCAGCGCATTTGTGTTACTAAACTGGTTCTTAACAACGAATCAAAACTGTTGATGTCAATTTTTACGCATTTCATTGATTGTAGGCCGAGAAATTAATGAATTAGTGAGGCACCCTGCTTAGTATGGTGAAAATAGGCACATTACCCTATACCAAAAATAATATCGATCAATTTGTACACCTTTACATGATCTCTTTGCATCTTTTTTTTCTTCATTCGGAATGGTATTCTTCCTTTTATTACTATATCCCCAATTAGATTCAAACTAACACTCACTAACTCAATCACGCATTCTCTCATATACACTCACAATCTCTCTCATTCAAAACGTACAAGCGCTCGTGGCCTTCGCGATAACACAAACCTGATCACAAACGCGAACAGACAATTGCAATCATCTACATACTTACGTCCGCGATCTCGCCAACATTAAAACACTTCGGTAATTAGGTGAACGTTTTAGCACCTATAAATTTACAAACACGGTTTCCAGTAGGGATGTCCGATTACGATTCGGTTAATCGATTAATTGATTAACAGTTATGCTAATCGAATAATTTTTAAACGATTAGTAACTGTTAGATAATCGAAGTAGTCGAATAATTTGTCTACATTATTGTTATGATTGGTGCCAGAAAAATAAAAAAAAATCTTTTTTTAATAATTACTCTATAGAAAGTTTGAAAGTTGCGAAATTTTCCAGTCGATTGATGAAATCGAGTGCATCGGGGTCGATTAATTAACCGGTTAAGTTGGGTTTCGTCGGTGAATTTTCGTCAGCTTATTACTCGCCAGATTGAATCTGTGTAAATCTGGTTGCAGTTTTAAACTACCAACCAATCGATTTAATCGGTTGAAAAAACCCGATTTCAACGGATTTCATCGGTCACTTTTAAACCTTTGCGACGCAGTGGGACGTATACGTCTCACCTACTTCTCCTAAGTTTTTATTGGATTTTTAGTTAGCGTTGATATCTAAATACGAATTCTTTCTTTCAATCAACTCTTAGAGAGGTATCAGGAATCAGTAGCGTCTGGCTCAAATGGCACGTTCCCCATGTTGATCGGAGATTTGTGCCTTGCCAAGAATCGTCTTTTCATCATTCTCCTGATGGGAAGGATTGGGGAAGTGGTAAGGTTAGGGGTGAGGAAAACAACGACACAGAACAATTAAAACAGAGCATTCTGCACCCCCGGAGTGATGCTGAACGATCTGCAGGTGCTACAACAGCAGGAATAAAACTTGCAACCCCCGGAGGGATTTAGAACCTCTACTCAAACAGTGAGCGTATATATCAACACCCCCGAGGGATATTGAGGTAACAGAACGACAACACCCCCCGAAGAGATATTGTCATTCAAATACGGCTAAAAAACTATAGCTTTTTACCACACTGGGTTAGGAACAAAAGCATATCCTTAAATTTCAGCTCTCTGTACATAGGTTCATCTATGTATGGAGAACCAAAAATCCGGATGCGCAATTGCATTAATACAGGGCAATTGCATATCAAATTATATGATGTTCCGTAATCGGATTCACAAAGATCACATGAATAATGCTCAGCGCGCTGAATAGTAGCCATGTGATAATTGAGTTTGCAATGTCCAGTCAGTGCCCTGACCAGAATACTGCAGTTGTGCTTGGAAAAATGCAACAAATTTCTTGACATTTTCGGACTCACATCTGGCAGAAAAGCCTTTTTTTGAACGCAAGTTTGCAAGCTACGCCAATGGTTGGCATGTTCGAATGCAGCCCAAGAGCGAATCTTGTGCTTTATCCAACTTATTGACAGTGGTAGAACTGGTTCTGGACCAACGAAATCAGTCGCAGCGCCAGCTCTAGCCAATTCGTCCGCCCATTCATTTCCAGTAATACCGGAATGACCGGGTACCCATAGAAGGTAGATAGCATTTGAAATGCTAAGTTCTTCGATTAATCTACCAAGCGAATGAGATTGGTTTAATCTCATCTCATGACAATAGACACCAGCACCGGCTCGGCCCTCCAACAAAGAACCGTCCGTATAACAAACTACGTATTCTTCAAGTTGTCGCTCCATCCAGCCAGACAGCCATTCCTCACGAAGAGGAATTCTCACATTGAAAGTTTTAGAAGGAAAACTACATGTGAGTGTAAGGTCACTGGGAGCAAGTGTATATTCATCCCTAGTAACCATTTGGGGCCACAGTCTTGTGTGGCTAGTTACACGATCTATTGGGTTACTGTTCCAGAGCCCAGTAACCTTAAGACGGTATGCACAAGAAAGTGCTTCTTGTTTCAGAAACACATGTAGTGGTTTTATGTTCAAGAGTGCCTCGAGAGCAGCAGTAGGTGTTGTCGAGAACGCACCAGTCATCGCCATCAAGACCATCCTCTGAAGATGGTTTAACTTTGATTGGATTGTCATGACTTCTCCCTTCTGCCACCAAACAAGGCACCCGTATGTAGGTATTGGTCTAACAATTGTTGTGTAGATCCACTGAATGTACTTGGGTTTGAGTCCCCAAGATTTGCCGAAAGCCCGTCTACATTGGGCCATGCAAGCTTTCTTGATCCTGAAATCGATGTGAGCTGTCCAATTAAGTTTTGCGTCGAGAATTACCCCAACGTACTTAACTTGATCTTCGACAATAATTTCAGAGTCAAAAAACTGCAATGGACGAGCTCCGGTTGTAATCCTTCGTTGCGTGAAAAGCACCATTGAGGTTTTATTTGGATTAACTGATAGTCCAACATGAAGACACCACCGCTCAACAACACAAGGCTTGTTGCATCAAATCAAAAAGTGTGTTAATGCAAATACAGGTGATCATTATATGATAATCATCGGCGAAACCATACGTCGGAAACCCAAGCTCATTTAGTTTTCTCAACAAGCTATCGGCGACAAGGTTCCATAGAAGTGGTGACAGCACACCACCTTGAGGACATCCGCAGACACTCAGTTTCCTCATCTCTACTTGTTTTAACGATATGCACAGATGTCGGTTGCTAAGCATTACGTGTATCCAGTTCGTGATATATGAAGGTACTCCATGATCTCGTGCTGCTTCCAAAATGGATTCGAAAGACACGTTGTCAAAAGCACCTTCAATATCGAGAAAAACTCCTAAACTTGATTGCTTTTGTGAAAAAGCTTTTTCAATGTTGTAGACAACATTGTGTAACAGGGTGGTAGTAGACTTCCCCGCTGATATGCATGTTGCATTACATGCAGCGGGTGCTCGCCCAAGCTACTATCCCGAATGTAGTGGTCGATTAAACGTTCCACTGATTTGAGAAGAAAGGAGGTCAGACTGATCGGTCTAAAGCTCTTTGCCTCCTCATAAGTGACGCGGCCACCTAAGTTTTTATTGGATTTCTAGTTAGCGTTGATATCTAAATACGAATTCTTTCTTTCAATCAACTCTTAGGGAGGTAAGAAGTACAACTAGCTCAAAAAATATGTGAATTTGTTAATTACTTATCTATTGCACACAGTAGGTATTTGGTATGGGGCGTGTTTGTGTGCTTTTAGTTGGAGATTATCTGCGCGCCAGATGGCGCTTTGGAACAAATTGTGTTTTCCTCCTATTTCGCAGAGTGTCGCAGCAACGCGCGATGGGTATTAGCTAGTTAGTTATAAACAATTAAAACTCGAAAAGCTCGTTTTTTTTGCAATAAATTCGGCTGTGTCTGAACTAAAAGTCCTAGATATCTAAAAACATTTTTGCAAGTATCTTAAACATTGAACTAAATAATAGATTTTTGCAGAATTTTTCGCAGGTAAGTTTTTTAGAAAAAATATCAAAATATGTAAAAATGCAGTTTATTATTATATTGGTCTATAAAAGATTCTGAGAGACAGGGATAACTTCTCAACTAGCATAAAAATAGATTATGTGGTTTTTGAGGTCGCTGATTACGTCGTTACGATTCTTATAACAGAATTTGAAAAATCAAAATGGGGACTACACAATAGCAGCCATTTGTTACGAAATTTGCAAATCTGGTTACAATGTGCATAAATCTCCGTTTGCTAGAATTTTTGGGGTCGCTGATTACGATTCTACTATCAGAATTCGAAAATTCGAAATGGCGCCTACAAAATGGCAACCATTTTTTACAAAATAGGCAAATTTGCATTGTGAGTATAAAACTTGATTCACGGAGTTTTCTTAGGGGCGCACAGTCGCCATATTGGATCCGCCATTTTGAATTTTATATTTTCGACGTCAGAGTCAGAATCAGCGACCCCGAAAGCCCTGTTGTAAGGCGTTTTAGGCCAATATAAAAAATGAAATTTAGCCAAGCACAGTCGCCATATTGGATCTGCTATTTTGAATTTTACATTTTCGACATCAGAATCAGAATTGACGACCCAGAAAACCTAAATAAAGCTAAAAATAACAGTATTAACAATAAAAATAAAATTCGCGTCGCATAGGGTTAATCGGCAGTCGCTTCTGGAGATGTCCATGTTAAACTCCCATAAAAGTCTGTGTAACAAACAATCAACCGATTGGTTGCTTAGCGACCGATTGTGCCGACGCTAACCGATTTAGTCGACGGGTAAATCGAGAGAAATTTTAATGTGGTACTTCAATTTAACACAGCTCAATGTGCTAGCTCAACGGAGCCGCGGATCTATTACAAACCTTTACAAATATTAGTGGTTGTCCTGTTGATCGCATGCGCGTATTGCATCGCCACTGCGTCTTGGGAGTCATTTATCAACTAACACATTAATTTGATATATGCAAAGAATGATCGTGTAACGGTACCACAATGTGTTTTGTATGATAGGTTTAGGTAGGAAGGAATGAGTAAGTCCAACCGCATAGTCGCGACGAAAACACTATTAGGAATAACTAGTACAAAATTTCTCCAAGTATCCTTTGTAACGGATTCCACATCGCCGTGCTGCAACATGAGATTTTTTATAACCACATAGCAAATACGCGATGCCAGATCGTGAAACCATACCTCGACTTTGTTATTATCTGTACCTATAAACAGATATCTTGCTTTTTGCGCTGTTACATACAACCACATGTTTAGGTTGATATCTAAAATGGATTCTTTTGGTCGGGTCATTTGATGGACGTTATCAATATGCCTGACACGATGAAACTGGATAAAGATGACCTTTCGTAAACCTAAGCTTCATGTTCATGCTTCGTAAGTGTTGCACATTGCGAATACTTGGTCTTATACGAAAAGATCGCAAATCAATTGTAATCGTATTGGACCAGATCAATATTTCTTGCTTCCGAGGCTCACTCATCTCGATCGTTTACCACAGCAGGGTTAAATAAAAACAGTTTCTTTTGATCTTCAGACAATGCCCATTCGATTAAAATAACTGTTTCTTATTGATTTATTCTTGCAGGCATAATCTGAAAGAAAATTTAATGTCGTCAGCGTTGTTTTTAGAGGGTGGTTGGTAGTACTACGACAACCGAGTTTTACACGTGAATCCTTTTTTTCTCGGAATGCTAGAACAGTGGTTAATTCGAGATAGCGCCTGCACTGTCACTTTTCGATGTGAGAAGTGTGCACAAAATGGTCTAATCCTACTGGCTCTATAAGTAGAAATGTCGCATTGAAAGCTTGTCAAGTAGTTATTGGATCAATCCGCACGATCATTCAAGAACACACGGGAATATGTGAATGGTCGTACGGTTATAAAATCTAATTTGTTCCCGCGAAGTTACATACACGCTAGCCGACGCGACAAACACGTTAACATACAAACGCTCAAGCCCTTCGCGATCATCCATGCACACCTACGCCCGCAATATTGCAAGCAGGATAAAACCCCGGTGAATAAGTGAACGTTTTAGCAGTTCACATCTGAACCGTACATTCCATATCACAATCAGAATCACGGCTCGCTGCAATAGGCCTTAAGCAGTGTTTTAGTGGGTCCCATTTCCCGTCTCGTCTGCAATTGTCAAGTGAACCCTAACATAAGCTTCCTTTTCTTTGGATTGTTTTGTTTTTCTGAGTAGATTCAATTCTGCACCGTTCTACGCTCTGTAGCATAGCCGGCTTATGTTTCCTACAGTTCTTCATCTGTCTAAAGCAGACGGAAAACAACTTGTACTCCCAACAGAAGTAAAATTGAAATCCCAAATTTTCGGCAAATGTGTTTGGATTTAACAGCCAAAGTCAGAAGCAAGCAATGGTCGGAAGTGACCCTTGCAAGCTGATCGGAAAGTGTGCTCGTACCGAAACGTCTCTTCCATTCCCAGCTGAATAAAGTACAGCCGAAAATCCAAATTTAAACAGAACTCTTCGCCACAGCAAAGTCAAAATCCGATCCGTTTCGTTCCTTCGGTCCTTTTTCTTTGTTGGCCAAATTCAAATGCGGCAGTTTGATGTCCCCCCTCCCCCGCGCTTCTCGCTTCAGTAGTGGTCCAGCAAACGAAAAGAGCATATGTGCGGGAAATTCTTGTTTGGCTGGCTCGCTGGCTGGCTGTGTGAACAGGAACAGCTATGAAGTATGTGTGTATCACTCGATCTAGCACCACATTTGCATACACGCGTATATAATATAGTGATAACCGTGAATCTGCGGCATCCTGCAACCATGTGCAGGTTCGTAGTCACATTTCTCTGGAGAGGATGCTGCACCCTACAGTGTCTTTTGTGCTAAGCTTTTTCGTCGTAAAATGTACCCTTTTTGTGCTACTACTAGCTAGCTATCGAGCAGACAAGCAAAAAAAACAGAAAGAACAACGGAATTACGGAGAATGGGGCCGAGAAGCTTTCGTACGAAACCGACAAATGGGAATTAAAACCCTGAACGCCCAATTGGGTGTTTTCGTTTCGGGGGACTGGTGTACGGGGCAGTGGGAGGGTCGCCCAACTTTTGCAACTTGAGGAGGGGCATACTTTGCCAGGACCGATGTGGACGCGAAGAGAACGAGTTAGCTCAGCGGGGATGGCTAGCAAAAACACATGTTTGTCTTATAATTTATGTATGGTTTGTTTTTAGAATTAAGATGAATTCACAACTGAATTTTTGCACCACAAATATGTGGCTAGGTGTTTTTTTTCACGGGAGGCGGATTGTGGGACGGCTTTAACGATTGTTGTAGTTTTTTGAAGCATGCTTCTAAATATTTTCGACGTTTTTATGGGCATGGTGGATACTAGTTCTTTAACTGTCTGTTTTTGGAACGTTATAATCACACTAATTCGGTTTCAGAGCCGCTAGAGATGTGTCACAAGGAAGCCACCTTGAACCTCTTATTTTCATACTATACACAAATAATTTCTTAAGTACATAAGCCAATCAATTGAAATGGGTAAACTCAATATTTTTCTACCCTATTTTTCCAGTCCTCTCGTGCTATCTAATCAATCTACATGCTGACTCATTCAGCGGGATTTATTCAATCTCATTTCTATGGAAACAATTCGAAAACTCCTCATCGTCGCACCAACACGCCAAGTACCAGATGATTAACGTTAACCGCGAAACAGTGGATTAATCAAGTTATTTACCCCATACCGCACTCCAACTTCAATCATCCTTTATCCCTTTCTCGTACTCTCTCCCCATCTCTCTCTCTCTCCATATCTGTCTCTGACTCTCGCCCTGTCTCGTGATGGCACCGAAAATAGCTTGTACGCGCCTCAAACCGATCCCCTTCCATTAGTGGCGGCTGGATGTCTAACGGTAAAACTTTTCCGAACCCAAAATAGCAGCTGGTGGTGGAGTACGGTGCGACCCCATCGAAAAGTTCCTAACCTATCGCAAAATTGCGAAATCAAGCACCCTCTCATTTAGCTATTCATAATGGGGACCCAGTGCACTAGATCGCCTACTACTGGTAGGTAGTTAGTATATTTTCCTGATCGCCATTGCTGTTCCAAGCTTTCATGCGTGTCAATTCGTTAGCGAGAAACGGGTGGAGAAAAGAGGAACAACGAGAACACATTGAAGTCCTGAAATGAGAGAAAATAACTGTTCACAACAATAGCAATCAATTTGCAGACATTTATGGAATTTATTTTATTTTTACGGTTATGTAGTAGTTTCGGGTTGTGATTGTTTGCTTCTCGCTCTGGTCCGCACTGTCCGTCTCGTTCGGGTTTGTGGTTGCCGAGGATACATCACCGCAACCGAGATCTCATTCAGGCTGCAAGCTTCACATCTAGAAAGCCCGAGCACTCGCAAGTGTTGGTGTCGCCTGCTGTGTGTCCTGTACTTGACTTGTATTAGTGTATGTATCCTCTACCTGGTGCTGGTGGTACAATTGCGATGGATGCCTGCCATGTCGTTCGCTGCTCCCATTCAAACCCTACCTCCCGTCCTCCTCTCTCCCGCACTAACGATTCCTGACCGACCGTCAAGAGCAATTGGAAGATGTAATTTTATCGATTTTTAATACTCTCGCTTCGCACAGATGCAGACTCCACCGACCGCGTGTAATGTAACACACGACACGACAACGATGACGAGCGCGTCCCGCGTAGTTGTTGCTTTTGCTGCGCGCGCTCTACACGGCTCGGTTCCTCTCCGCTCTCTTCCAGGTGAACGAAATCATACTGAAGTTCGGGTAAAAATTCATTCTCATACAGTAGGCCGCAATAATTTTCTCACTGCTCACGATAACTTGTGGAAAACGCACGTTTTTCAGTGATTTTTCCTGAGACACAGAGAGAGAGAGCGTATCGCTCTCCTCACACATTGCACTCACTGCACAGCATGCTTCGGTGATTCTCGTAGCAGAAAGCATGCGTGTTTTTTCTCTCTCTCTCGCCTTTTTCATTGATCGCTCTCGGTTCGGTGCTCACTTTTGATTTCACACTTGCCTGATTTATCCCCCTCATCAGCGTCTTATGGAATGGCTCCTTCCCGTTTCTCGTCGTGCCGTGAATCGTTTCGAGTTTCGCCTTTTTTTTTCTTTCAGCGAATTGTTATGGTCGTGACGTCAGGTAAAGACAATTGCACAGTGGTTGCGGTACATTTTTTGATGGTTAAAAATAGCTTTCGCGCAAAGTTGATTCAATCTCAAACGGTCTTTTGTATCCGTCGGAAAAGGAAGACTGGCGAGGCGCATGTGTCTAATATTAAAACTTACCTTCCCAACGTCCCACAGGGAAAATTCTTTGTTCTAAACACACAACTGCTCAGTTTTACCGTTTATAAGTAAATGTATGACGATACGACGACGACGGTGATGATGGTACCACCGACTTGTACACGCATTATGCACCGGTGCTGATGAAAACATAAACGCGGAAAAACGCCAGTTTGTTTTCCACGGAATACAAATATGTTTCTACCGTCGTCGTTTGCTCGCTTCAGTTAAGGACAGTGCAGCTGTTGGTTGTACTTTTAACGAGATCTGCCGAAGCAAACCCCAACATAATATGAGGGGCGCATATTTCAAATAGAGTTTTTTCCCAGACTTGTAAATCAGTGCTGTGCGAATTTTTGACACGGCTGAGCTTATGATTGGTATTAAATAGAAAGCCAGCACGGCAACTGCTCCGTTAAATGATAATCGAATACGGAAATTGGTTTATTAGGTTGTTTAAGATTGTTTCCTTCGTCGTCTGATAATGTACGATAAAGCAGATACGTACAGTGTCGGACAAAATCATAAGATAAAAGTTTTTCGTCCTACACTCAATATCACAATCAGAATCACGGCTCGCTGCGATTGGCCTGAAGCAGCGGTTTAGTGGGTGACGTTTCCCGCCTTGTCTGCAATTGTAGTGTGTGATTGTGACGGAGAGCCCTTCCGAGATCCTAGCTTTCCAGCTTCAGAACAACTATAAAAAATCATGTTGAAAGTTCAATAATGAACGATTTGAACCCAAAAAGTCTCATCACATTCGCATTAATGGTTCTCCTGCAAATCCACCCTCAAAAAGTGTTTAATCTTCAAGAAGAAAAGCCAAATCGTGACTTCAAGAAGCAAGTTTCTGAGACTTAGTGAAAGTCTCTTTTTTGTCATTTTATCAGTGAGAGAATCGAAAGCGGGAAAACGCTCGATAATTTCTATTTCGAGTTATAAGTTCATTCGCACTAGAGAATTGTAACCAGCAGGGCAATCTTTACATTTTGATGGTTAAAAACAGCGTCATTTGTAGAGGACTATTTTAATTCAAATATTATTTTTACAGAAGACAAACCAGCAAAAGGAAAAGCACTTAAAATTTCAGCAGAAACAGAATCACGAGTGGAAAACAAACTGGAACACAACTAAAAAGTATCGACGCGATGAGAATATGAAATAAGTTTGAGCGGCCCAAAATAAGTATGAACTGTCCTGAAAAACTTACTTTATATGACGGACATACTAGCAATTTAATGCGCGTGGTATGCACCAAAATGCTAGAAAGAAAAGCAGGCAGATTTATTACGAATTGATAAGAAGAATGATCAGCATTAATTTAGTAATTTGGGGCAAAAAATTGTATAATTTAAAAGCTGCCGTAAATGAAATATAGTGTTTCTGTCGGTTCGTACCTATTGGATCAATTCCTGGGTTCAGCGCCGGATGATTCCCGGCCTCTAGGGTAGGTTTGTCCGGAGCTCGATGCCAAGCGCGCATGTTTGTGTACTAATCACTGGAACAAAGCAAGCATGGTTCTGTCGTTATGAAAAATAATGCAGGAATGAACATGATTTAACATGCCGATAATGGGATATTGGTTTTCGATAACTTAAGAATTGTCAATTATCAACTTTTATCTGTGATCTAACAGTTCTCATTCCACTCAGACAAAACCATGCGTATTCTCAATGCAAATTTAATGCCCTGGATTGACGCTAATTCAAAAAAAGCGTGCCGGACTACAATGAGACGAAGACGAATTCCATACAATTTTAGCTACAGGCTCTGTGCTCATTAACACGCCCAGCGGGACATTTAACGCCACAAACGAATCTCCGTCTATTATGGCACTTGATTTTGATTCATTATCATACAAATTACCTTAATCAACCTGGTCGGAAAGTTATCATAAAGCATTATCTGCCACAGTTCGTTTCGTTTCACAGAATCCTACGCTGCCTTGATATCCAAAACCAAATTATGAATCAGAAAGTATTATTCCTGACACATAGCTAGGATTGGACAAAGGTCCGTTGCTGGTTATCCTTCTCGAAGCCCGGCTTGTCATTAGCCTTTAAGGGATTCGGTCGCAGTGTGCTGAAGCGGACATGAAAGAGTATGTTAAACGCGGTATTCAGCATTGAGCATATATCGGTGGTTACACTTGAGTTTATGATCCGTCTTGTAAATGTATGTATGAGGTCATCAAACCAGTTCACAGTGCAAAAAAGGGGCGTCAGTCTTGCCCCTGATATCGCACAGACCAGAAGCAAAGCAAACGAACAAATTTTACACGCATCGCTTCGTTACTTGTACACGCCAGTAATGGAAAAGCCTCGTTTACAATGGTGAGCTTAGAAACAAAATACGTCCACTAAAGGAAAATACGGTCATGATTGACTTAACGCAAACTAGAAAAAATGTACAGTGCGCGAGGTTGAACAGTTGTTGAAAGTGAAAATGGAGCTTGATCTTACGGTAATGAACCCCCTCCAACTACATCATACGAAAAATGTGGTAGTGATAACGTTCAGCATGATACCAGATGCAGAAATCCTTATAGTGTTGAACAACATGCAACACGATGTCGAATACGACATTGAAACCAATATCCCCGTATACATGGACAATGATTGACCTAAAATTCAGCTGGCACCGCGCACGAGCTCCGAGTCGAAATACGGAGAAGCGGAAACCGTTACGAATGGCACCTGGAGATACTTTTTCCCCGACATTCTCAACGGGGTTCGTGTGGTTAGAATGCCGCTGTACCAATCTATTCCTTGCTACTTGACCTTCGAATGCAAATCTGCTTAAAGTATTACCTACACTCAAAGAACGCAACCAGGGGGTAAACCATGCGCCAAAACTGGCAAAGAAAATGTATCTACTACAACACAGTGATAAACAGCCTTTCATTACCAAACCACAGATAGCCGGTCAAACAATAATCCTCGGTAAACCTAACATCCAAAACACCTAGCGAAGGAATAGCCGAAAAAGAAGACGGATACACCAAGGTCACTCTGGAATACAAGAATCATAAAAAGCAACCATCAGTGAAAATCAAAGCTGCTCTAGCGATAACGACATGGACGTACACGAGGGTCGACTGAATAACCAATAAGCAGCAGCCAGTTATGTGAATTCACACCCGAGGAAAATCACGCACAACAGCAAGCAGTGCGCCTAGGATAGACGAGAGCGCAATAATTTTCGGTTTTTACTTGGAATTGTATGAATCTGAAATGTACACTATTTTCGAAAAAGCCGAAAATATTTTTTAACTCATTCGGATCGAAAAGTATTTTCTTCAGCATGAGGACAATTAATCATCGATCCGATATGGCAAAGAAGGTGTCGTTTTACTATCAGGCATAACACTCAAAAATAATTATTCGTACGCTTTAACGGTCATTTTAATTATAGTTTTAGATGGGACTGTGGCTGCCTATGCGATTATGGCGCCACTGAGCTATACGTAAGTACATGGAGGATAGACAACTAGTGAAAAATTATTCCCGAACCTGAATAATAACGCTTTTGCACCTGAGTGGTCGGGACCTTGCATAAAAGGTGGGGCTAGTGTTCTGGGAAAATTGACGGATCTATATTTTTTTAAGGAATTTCCTCATAGTGTCTGTTAGTCTGTGATTTTACCTCCACTAAAAATTTATCACGGGGAACATATTGCTAAAATCAATACTTTCAACATAAACGAAAAATACTCTCTTCCTACAGTCCGCAAGTACATCAATTCAAAAATTTCTGGGTCGATTTCCATAACCTGAATTCAACCGCATTTGTGATGTTGCATCATTTTCATAAAATAAAAAAAGTATCTCACATTTAAAATGATTACAAATATACGGTCTTTATACCTGCTCTAAAGGGCTGACACTGATCGAATTGTTAAGCAGCGATCTGGCATCCATAGGTACATGGGGTTGTCTGAGCGTAACCAATTCCATGGTCAAGTGTAATGAATAAAGAAATAAGGACAGATGACATTCATTCCTGCGACCAGAAGTTCGTTATCTAGACCAATGAAAGTGCTTGTCTGTTTTGTGACGTGTGCTTCAACCATAACCCACTTCAACCCTTAAAAGTGGAGATTTTTTAAATATTTTTCCATGTTATTGCAAAGGAAAGGCTGCTACTCGCTTCAATTGAGTGAACCTAGTGAACAAGACTAGTATTACCGATACAACTGTAATGGAGTGAATACTACACAATAATAAACACAATTTTTTTATATATTTTTAATGGCTTCAACTTTAAGGTGGTTCGTCTATGATCAACATTTTGAAAAGTTGTAGTATTTTGGGTAGACTAAGTATTAGCCTACGGGTATTGCGATCGTGACGGTACCTTGTTTATTTCGATTCGGTATATGACGATCTTTGACGGTAACAAGAATATAACATGGGATGACATCATTGTAGAAGTAGCTATATATGCATATTCGTTGAATTAATAACAGGAGAATTTATCATTCTTCGTTTCATGAGCTGTTCTTCAAGGTGAATATATGCTTCTTAGACTGCTGCAACAAGCGTATGTAACCAATAATCAAAGCGCATGTGTTTTCCATACCCAAATGCAAATAAGTTTTTCCATACTAAGCGTTAGATCTGCTTTTATTTGAACAAAGATTTTTTCAAGTTTATACAGCAAAGCAAAATGTTAGTAGAATTTGTCCAGCTTCCAGCGTAATTCTACAAGATCAAAAAAGTGCAAATATTTACACTCTTTCCAGTCAAGTTCCATGACCATAAAAAATTGAGTTTCTTCAAAATATACAACATGATAATTTATGCCGAACGTCCACTAAGCCGCACATCCATTATGTCTGACGTATATTATGCCCAACGTCCATTATGCCTAATGGATATATTAGACCGGCAACAACTTTGACTTTTTCGGAACACTGTTAAATCAATCGGTAATTGGTTTCACATACCATTTGTCAAATATGAGTTTTTTTCGAAAGCTCTAGTTCACTCACAAGAATTTTCAAGTTTGTATGTGAAAATATATGAAATATAGGCAATAGAAACAATAAATTCAGTAAAAAATGCCAGTATGATCTTTGCATCCCAAAATCTCCAGATATATAGTTCATATATAGGTGTAAGGATCAACATTGCCGAAGACTGCAAATTGATCCGACTTTGCAGTAAAAAGTTATTCTCATATAAAGTTATGTGTTGCCTCTCTTTCTCGCACATGCTTAGAATAAGAAATTTCAAAAAAATTGGTTGGTCTTCAAAGTTAAATAACTTTTAGGGGAAACTCCAATCAATATGCGATCTTCAACAAAGCTGTTCCTTATAAAATAAGCCACTCGACCGTAAGCTTCGAGGTATGCAGAGTTACTGTGAAATTTTTTATTGGAATTTAAGATTTTATTTCCGAGTTTCCATATATATTACTTGTAACCCGTCAGGGTAAAAATTTAGCACTGGGTGGAAATATACTTTTTTTGCGTATACACTCCGTAGAGTGTATTGTTTACGTTAAAGTTATGCTCACCGCTGTTCGATACCGTTCACCTTTAGTTTGTAAATTTTTATATAGTTTCGCGTTTGTGAACGGTTTTGTGTAATCAGATAGGTGTAGTAAATTTTGTTTTATGTTTGTATACAAGAAACATAGGGCTTAGATAGGCCACCGCTCTCCTCTTGCTGCAATAAGTGTGCTGGATATGCTACACATAGCGATGACAGATATGCGGCGGCACGGTTCTTTTGGTGTTGGTGTTTGTTTTTTCGTGTCGTGAGGAAGGCGGCCATCGTAATATAGGAGAAAGTGACGGACCACGGCTTCAAACAGACGTCGAGATAAGTGTTCTCTTTTTTTCGGGACAGTTCCCCGCCACTAGAAGAAAGAATTCAGTGCGCGCGTGCGACGGCGATATAAAACCGTCGAATAGTGCCGGCCCGTGGTTCGGGCACTAGTGAAGTGAGTGGTGTTGGTTCGCCGAAGTGGGACAGCTAACCGTAAAGGAACATTCTCGCGTCCCCGGCTAAAATCCAAGGAACCGTACACCGACCGTTCTCGCTATAGAGGATAAGTCGAACGAGCCAAGCTCTCCTCTATAGGTAATAGCCAAGGAGAACGAAGCAGGGCGGACAATGGTTCCCCCTGGGAAGTTTACTGCGGTAACTTCCGGGATCGTTTACGGCGAGTAGACGATCCGGAGATTCGTCGCCAACGTCGCTAGGGAGGTTCCAACAAAGGAGCCAAGCTCACCTCCCTAGCTAAACGCCAAGGACCGCTGCCGGAGCAGCCAGCTGGGAAACCAGTAGACAGACCAGGCCGTTGTTATCCCGGCCGTACGGAGAAACCCGCCCGCCAGTCCGCCAGCAGTTACAAACGAAGCAGCGTAGTATGCAGTGAAGGGGATCGGTGGAATAAAAATTGGTAAATTTAATTTGTTTGTTTACTTTTTTTCTTGTGAAATGAAAATCCGAAATTCTGTAGGAGCACCTAGGCCGCCCTGAAAAGAAGGGTTCGCCGGGCAAACAAGAACCCGAGTAGTGGGCAAACCCCTACTTACATACTATAGAAACTTGAAACCTCTTGTGGGTAAATTAGAGTTATCGGAAAAAGCTCATATTTTGCATATGATTACTATTACCAGTTACCATTCGAATTAGCAGTGTTCCGAAAAAAAGTCAAAATTGTTACCGGTCTAGTATATATGCCTAACGTCTGTATGTCTAACGTATTTTTGCAAAATAGGGTACATCCGTACCACAGGTGACCCGATTTAATTTTTCTAAATTCGGTTTTTGGTCAGTGCGGTCTAGGATTTATCATAGCCATTGGTATGAATTTGAAAGGAATTAAAGAACGCACTCAAAAGAGATCAAAAATTGTTTTGCGTCACAATAAGACTCGTTTTGGCTGGAATAGCTTTTTTATTTCGATTATAGAGGTTTTAACTTTTAAGGTCGAAAAATCTCTTATGAAAAATTTCTAACCCTATGTGCGGGGTCGGGACTCGAACCCAGGTGCGCTGCGTGCAAGGCAATAGATTTACCAACTACGCTACGCCCACCCTGCTGGAATAGCTCTTTAAGTTAACAGAAACCAAATCGATTTTTCATTTATTGATTCTACCAGTAGTGAAAGTCAAATGATTACAGAAGCTAACGGTTGGTAATTCTTCAAACCATCTTCACAAGCTTTTGGAATCCCTTGTTCAATATACCTATATCTATATCTCTATCGTCTCCACGAAGCAACCGATATAGAACGGAGAACGTTCGAAGTACTCCTAATGCAACAGGCTCCCCGCCCCTAGCAACCAAACCATAATACCACACCAGTGGGAATTCATGTTTACTTTTCAAAAACACAATCCTTTATTCCGAACATCAGCCATCAAGAAATATCGCCTCACTTTGACTACCGTAGCCTCAAACCGAACCCCATCTCAGTGTTCTATTTTCTTTTACACTTGGCACCGCCTACTGCCAGCTTAGATCCGCTTTGGTTTTTTTTCTATCTCGAATAAAAGTAGCACGACTAGGAGGAAGAGGATCCAATACACACCTGGATTGACAAAAAGTTAGAAGATGTCAGAACGTTACTTTCGGAGTAACGCTGTTTGTTGATTTGAATCTCTTTCGTTTTCCCCAACTTGACACAAGTTTGAGTAGACAACAAATAGGATATGAAGTGGCACTTTTTACCCCATCCTGTCAAAGAAGAACCAAGATAAAAAGTGGTGTTTTCTGCCGTCGCAGAAAATTCCACCATCATTTTTCATCGAACAAGAATTGATGCTAACTGTTGCCGCGCCTCGGCAGGCTTTGAGTGTGTATGTTTGTGTGTGTGTGTATTTGCATAGATCAATCCTTTTTCGCTTACCAACGACGAAGGTAGCTAGATCGATATAAAAGCATTGGACTACCTTCTTTCAACAAAATTGCGCCTCAGGAATTTGTGGTGTAATGATTGAGACTTTGAGAGACGGGGTACCGATCTAATCTGAGCAAATCGCGGAGGAAAAAACAGGAACTACTCTCCGATTAAACCGCTACCAGGGATGAAGCAGAACGAATCCACATTACCATTCCGGTTCAGAATGTCGCATAAAGTGATAATTGGATACCCGTTTCAGTTTGCTCCGTTCCACTGAATCATACAATACTTTAAAATCCACGACAGATAATAGTTTGGCAGCTGGTATTCCGCTAGGTAATCATAGAAGTTTATACATTCTGAGCGATGATTTATTGTGGCTGAAAGTCATTTTTTTGTTTGCGTGTTACGCTTGTTGTTGTTAACGTAGTGTCAAATTCAATGACATGTGAAAATCATTAAACTGTTGTTATAACAAATATTTCTTCGTCCAGTATAAAATGTATTTATCTTATTAACAGGACTAGTAATTTTTTTGTTTTTTGTTGTGTGCGAAAACCTATAACCCTATAAGCTATAAGACCGCTTCGTGCACTGAAACTCCTTTCAACCCAAACCTTAAAGTAAAGGAAAAAAACATTGCAACTCATCTTCATGATAATCTAATCGATTAGTATCAAGCGGATCAGTAATACTGGTATATTGTTTTGTGTGTCTCACAGCAGTTCTCACTACCCACTGGTAGTTTATCTCTTGCCCAGTAGATCCATGAATATAATATTCTCGCCCAGATCACCTTCCAAAACAACGAATAGACATCGAACAATGAATGCATTATTCAGCAATCCCTTTCAATCGAACGCCCATCATCGCCGTCATCAAATCACACACACGGAAAATGGTGTAGTCCCCCGACGGCATGAATATTGAGGAACCTATACGGGAGTAGCTCGCCATCCCTATCAGAACAATATCTTTCGCGACCCAGCACAGACACCATGCTCGCTAGGATCGCCTCCGAAAGGTAGTAACGATTGATATCAAAAAGCAGGACGCGGAAGGGATAATGTTCATCGTAATCTTTCATCGCACCGACCCGGGATATCCTTTCTGCTCAATTATTTATGATGCATATCCTGACGGGAGGCGGGAAGCGATCTGCCGACTTTAAACATACACACATGTTGGAGTCGAAGGAACATCCTACGATTCGGTCTGCCACGGCCCAGAGGTGATGAATGTGCCAATATTGATGCTAACTTGCTGTCGATAACGCGAGTGGAATGGAATGTGTTTGAAGGTTTATTTCAGCATCAATTTAAGATTCAATTGTTAAACGCTTGAATTCGATATAGTTTAGCTTCGAACAAAACAATCCAAAGGCTGACATTTACGAGATGCGATTGATCTTGCATTATTGGATTTCAGTTAGTTTTCGATCGAATCACACGTCGCGTTGAAATCCACTGACGAATTTTATTCACTCTCGGGATTTATTGAAGATTGATTACTAAATTTTTAGTAAATATAGGCTTTGTGTTTCGACTTCGTCGCAACAGTATTGGGAAGACCGAATTGGCTTCAAGAATAGATGCTAAATTCAAAACGGAAACACTATTTCTGTTCTCAAGCGAGCAATCCGTCACGGATGATGTCCCGTAAGTACAGATATTCAGATTGCTGCTAGCAAGTCATTGTATTTGCTACACTTTCTGCACTCCTTCCTAAGGAACTTTGCTACATTCCTTCCTAAGGAGAAATATAGATTAAAACTATTTTTACATATAACACTAGCAGGACACATTATATTTCGACTTCGTCTATGAAATATACTGATAGGGCTCTAGTAGCCAAGTACGTTTGCCAGATACTGATGAGACAATTGGTCGACAACATCCCATCGATTTTCACCTCAGTACCAACACCATTTGGATTGCCTCGTCCGCTACCAGCCATCATTCACTTTGTCTTATCAGAGTTTGTAGTAAGTCCGATTCTCGCAGTGTCCTTTATAGAAGGCAAAAAATACTTCTTTCACTGCTCTGAGATCAACGCCGGTGATATAGATGTCGCCGCGATGCCAAGAAGCATGTTAGATCTCATGATGATGGCTCCGTTTTTTTAAACATCGGATCTTTGTCTCGCTTCTTTGAGCGCTTAATAGCTTAAAGAGTGTATCGCCCTGCTTCCATGCATCTTACGTTTTAACCAAATCGGACGTTTCTCAAGCTATTTCGACGCGACATCCAGCGTCTGAGGAATCAGCTTCATCGGTTTTGAACGAAAACCACGTTCAAGCATTAAGTATTTGCCACAGTTCGTTTCGTTTCACGGAATCGTACGCCGCATTGAAATTCACAAACAGGTGGTGAGTCTGCAAGTGGAATCCCCGAAATTCATCCAGAATTGGTGGAAGAGCTGTCTTCGAAAAAAGAGTTCAGTCACCGGGTCCAGACTGCTAAACAGAGCACGTGAGAGTAGCATATAGGTGTTGAGTTTCGTTATACTTCGCTAGTTATTACACTCGAGTTTGGTACAGGGGGAGATGCCATCAATAAACCCATTACGGGTATAGCTGGATGATGCCGTGAAATATTTCGCTGTGGAGTGGATAAAGCTCTGATCTTGCAATCGAGTTCGACCATCGTGAAGTGTAGGAGTAATGCTAGGCGGCGATCTATAGTTACGCTAAGGATGTTGGATTCTCGTCGGAATGTAATTGGCATACCCACGTGCTCAACCGGTCTGCCGGTAGCCAACTGGTGGATATACAAATATGTAAACTCCCTGTGGTAGCGCTGCAAAGAGGAATTTCATACTGATGAAGAACAGCGTCACTGCCAGCACGAAGCCCTGAGGGACGCTATAGGCTTCGGTGAAGAATTCCGACTGACGGCCCCCGGAATACTCCAAAGCTGCCATTCACTCACCAGCTATGTAGCTGATGGAGTACTTCCCTTCACCAAACCGTGTTATAGACCTTCGTGATATCTATGATGGTAATATCCATCACCCACTAGCGCTTGGTGAATGATTTCAACAAAAGTCTCCGAGATGAGGTGAATTGCGAAAGGCGAATTGACTTTGATCGAGCAGGTCGTTTTACTCCAGATGGGTCATCAGACGCCTGTTCACTAAATGCTCCATGTAAGGGAGCAGGCTTATTGACCGAAAGTTTTTTAGAGTACCATCGCACTTTTTCGGTATAGGTATCACTAATGCAGTCTTCCGGGACGTGAGGATAGCCTGTCCAATCCAGATTCAGTTTAGGCTCTCCAATAAGCTCTCACCCTCCGTGGCGGTGCATTCTGAAGGGGAGGTAACCTACGTTGTCGTGGCCAGCGGATTTTCCACGCGCTGTGAATAGAGTATATGTCAGTTCAACTCCGGTGAGAGGTTGTTGAAATTCTGTCCGGAATTGGGAAGAGATATGCAGAGAATCTCCTTGACTTTTCTTTTATATTTCAGGAAAAAGAGGGGTAGGGCTGCGTCGGCTAAGAATGACGAGAAATGCTTCCCTAATTCATTTTGTTAGGATTTTTAATGTCTCTTTGCCATGTGCTGTATATTTTTACCTTTTGCACTCTTAATTTCCATTATTTTTTCGCTGCTCAGTGCATGATTGTCACATGATCTTACTTCTTTCTCTAAAACATTGTAATAGACAAGTCATACGTCCATCTATTTTTTACTGTTTCCTTCTCGGCGGCTCTCAAAAGTACGCGGAAATATGCAAACGAGTACACGGTTATAAAAACTCAACGCAAACGTGAAATAAGAAATGCGTTAGCGTACACGAAATTTATGTGATGAAAAAAACGCGTTTCAATAACATACAAACGCCCGAGTCCTTCGCGATAAGACAGAACCGGTTGCAAACGCGATCCTTCAGGCATACCTACGCCCACTGCAGTAATAACAACGTCCCGGTGATCAAGTTTACGTAAAAGAGTAAAAAACGATCTTACGTGCCAACATACAAACGCTCGCCTTCGCGCTATCGTGAATCGTATTCGTCCGGAAGCTGGCACTCCAAATTCGTACCGTGTAACAGAAACCGCGGTAATTCGAAAATCCGCGTAATTCGACAATCCGCACAAAAAGTTAATTTTAATGCAAAATATTTGTGTTTTTTGCGCGCATTTCGAAATTTACGCGATTTCTGCAAAAATAGTCGAGATCCTTAGTCTTAAAAATGACTCCTTATGGTTCGCAGTTCAACAATATAAGAATTTTCGAAATGGTCTTGACGAGTGGGTGTCGAAAGTTGATGCTTAACGCCATTTGGAATCTAAGATGGCGACTTTCATTTTAACTAAATTGGCCTTAACTCAATGTAGGTATTTTCGGAATTGTTTGTACGAGTTGGTGTCAGAGGTCTATGTTTAGTGTCATTTTAAAATCCAAGATGGCGGCTTACGGGTTGGAAAAATTTACTATAATCACAATTTATTTTTATGGTATTTTCGGAATGGTCTTGTCGATCCGAAAGCATCCCTTCTTCACTTCACATGTATATATTGCAAAACGATGTCTGACACAATTTGGGAATCTAAAATGGCGTCTTCCGGTATGGCAAAATAATGTATGGCCCATTCAATATGGTTCTTTTTGAATTGGCTTGAGGACTCTTTGCCAGAAGTTGCCTTGGTTCCTAATAGTGGCCTATAACCATTTCTTTTTATTATGAATATACTTCCGTTCAGAGTGTTTTCCCGTTGAAATAAAGGAAAAAAAGATTTTCCAACTATGAGTGTGTAAAATGTGCTTAAAAATAATTGAGGACCCGTTTTTATCTGATGAATTTTAGGCGGACGGGAAGATTCACAAAATCGAGACACATTTTTCCTTATTTTTAATAAACCGATTCTATTGAAATTTTCTTCACTGAATCGCGATGACCATTACGAAAAATATTAATTGGGTTGTAGTGAATTCTGCTAAACCAGAAGTCACTATATTCAATTTCAAAATGACACTAATAATCGACCTTCAACAATCACTCGTCAAATCAATTCCGAAAATACCCATATCGATTAGGCTAAGGCAAACCGTTAAACTGGAAGTTGCCATCTTGGATTTCAAAATGGTGTCAAATGTCGACTTCCGACACCCACTCGTCAAGACCATCCCAAAAATACCCATATTCAGGTGTGGGCCACAAGAGTGTTTGATATCCGTCTTCCATTTTTCCAAAAATTGAAAAGGTCTTTAACATTTTTTGCAGAAACCGCACTTGTTTTGCATTGAAAAGGATTTTCGTTCGCATAGAAACACTTGCGCCCTTCGTGATAATACCATTCTGGTGATGCATGCGCACATGCATCGCGATCATCCGCGCACACCTACGCCTGCGATCGTGCATACATACATAAATCAGAAATTGCGAATATACATATATGTACGCAGTCTCAAGTGCGATTCTACTAACGTTCTTTACCACGCGAACCTGAATCGACCACTTCCGGAAACCCCTTCAGTTGCACCATTCTACAGTGGGTTTTTCAACAAAAACGCTTTTAATCCACCTAACAGTGTGATGAGACATTTCTTATAACTCTTATCACTCTCTTCGGATATTATATCGTTTGAGAACATTTAGAACTTGATGCTTCGCGATGTTTTTGATAACACATACTACATGGGATAGTTGCAGGACTCAGAGAATCGCTCAAATCAGCATAGGACAACATCAGTGCTAGAAATCTCAAATCAAATCAATGGGAAGCGAAAAAATGGCCCATAAAATAGACATTGCTACGAATTATTGTTAATGCTCTGTTAATAAAATATCTAAATTGTGGTGGGAAAACTGAATTTTCCTAAAGGGGTTATATATTGTACTGAGCCAAAAAAATCGCATTTTTTTTTAATCGATTTGGAGTTTATACTTTACTCAAATTACCAACGCGACTGAGAACTAAGAAATCAACGCTTTTTCTTGAAAAGGGCGATACTAGCAGTGACACCATTCAAAGAAAATCAACAGTGAATATTTCCAGACCTTTATTTCCTATTTAAGAACTATTGTGTTTTTTATATCCTAGATTGCATGATTCAGTGATCGAAACCCAAAACTTCATGAAGTATTTGAAATTATTAAATTAAAATTTGTTTTTGCTATTGAAATTTACAAAATGATAGTATCGCCCCTTTGACGATTGTTTACTTTTTCGATCCCACCTATCAGCATTGAAGTATCGCCCTTACGTTTTTTTTACAATACCAATTTTACAAGTGGTGGTGGTTTGGTGAAAATCGATCTTACTGTCCAAACGGCATAATTCCGAAACCGTAATTTTTGAAGTTTTAAAATTATGCAGAATTAATTTTTCAGAAAATAGTAACAGAGTTCGTGTTTTTAGCGAATTTGTTGAGACTTTATTGTTGTCATGAATATTAACCTGAGAAAATTCACCATAAATACTTCTTGGACGATATACCGCCAAAATTATTTTATCAAATGATGCGCTGTTTAACGTTTGTAAAACTCATCGAAGATACTAAACTTCCGAAATTGGCGGTTTCAAAATGATGTTATCTTGACCTTAAATTATTGTTTTTGAACATTTGACGTATACATATAATTGGTCATACAATAAAAATCAAATGCTAATCAAAATTGATCAGAACCTGCTATAGTCGAATGGAAATCGTCATTTTTCAGTGGTGGTGGTTTGGTGAAAATCGATCTTACTGTCCAAACGGCATAATTCCGAAACCGTAATTTTTGAAGTTTTAAAATTATGCAGAATTAATTTTTCAGAAAATAGTAACAGAGTTCGTGTTGATATAATCACTTCCAAGAAAATTTGTAAAAATATCTCACTCATAGGGGGATTAATCAGCAAAAGCGTACTACCAAAAGAAAGGGCATATTGCCTCCATTAAATTCACCGAAGATACTATTGACTTAAAATAAGCCGTTTTGGCGTTAAAAATAGATTACATGTTTTTGGTCATGTTTCTGGCAATGGGAAATGATAAAAATCTTTCGTCCGCATTTAATGTTAAATATCTCTTTTGATAATAGTCCGATTTCAACAATCTATAGCTTGTTTGAAAGGTATTCGTTAAAGCTGTCTAAAAACATATAAATTGTTAATCTATGTTGTCAATTTCGGCAAATAATTCAAAAAAACTGCAAAAAACGCCATTTTTACGCATTCAAACATTCATATCTTGAAAACTAAACATCAGAATCAAAAACAAATTAATAGCGTTCATACTGTTTTTTAGTTCTTTCATTTAAAATTGGTTTGGATAAGATCGGTTCAGCCATTGCTGAGAAACACGAATGAGAATTTGTCCGTTACATACACACACACACACAGACACACACACAGACATTGTCCCAAATCGTCGAGCTGAGTCGATTGGTATATAAGACTCGGCCCTCCGGGCCTCGGAAAAAATCTTGAAAGTTTGAGCGAATTCTATACATTTCTTTTATAAGAAATGTAAAAACGTGTGAAAAATTATTGATACGGAAACGGTAAAGCCAACAGCAATAATGTCTTCTAGGATGTTTTATGATGATCCAAGACCTTCATTTTGATCATACAATTATAGTGATTAATCCACCTTGAAGTGAGATATTTGCTAGATTTTATAAAAAAACAAAATGAAGTCTTCAGAAATGTTAAAGAACTTGTTTATATGAAAATATTTACTGAAGACCGAAAGCCTCTATTTATAGTGCACTCGAAGCTACTAAAGGTTATCCATTTCAATAATTCAAATCTTTTTTTACGGAACATACCGAACTTGTCAGAATAATGTTTAAAAGTCCTAGTAATGAACTAGCTTTAAAGGGATCATCAACAAACAACCAGTAATTGTGTTTAAGATAATAAAGATAAAGAATTTATGTCTTCAGCAAAGTTGTTGGTAAAAGTTTGCCATACAACTTTGCGCAAGACAAAATTTTAATATATGCATGTAGAAGAAAGTTGGCTTTTAGGATGATTAATCATTACAATAACAACACCATATGATAGAACTTGAAATGTTCATAAATTCCTACGAAGGCGACATTGACCCAAATTTAACGATTTAGGCGTAATTAATAGATCGCACGATTTTGACGACAAAAACCACTGTGCATTCTTAAAAAAACCGACGATCTTAGACATTAGACAACTTGGTCATAATAGTCACTCTTTTCTAGCATCTGAACCGCATACTTGAAATTAATCATGGGACGCAACGGTCCTCGCGAAACTTCAAGAAGCCACCAGAATGGCCACACGGTTATACAATCGCATTCATACACGCGACGTTTCATATCAGCTAGCACATACGACATACAAAAGCCAACGTACAAACGCTCTTACCCTTTACGATCATTCATGTATACCTAAACCCACTACCTCGCAAGCATGGAAACACCCCGTCGTCGATTAAGTGTGCGTTTTGGCACTTATAAATTTAAAAAACTGTTTTAATCCACCTAGTGGTGCAATTGTGCTTTTCTCATTTGTCTAAACTAGAATTACTTGGCTGGTTATGTTCAACACAGTGGTGGAAATGTATATTACATATTCAGTACGATTTGCGCATACATACAATGGATCGACAGCCACGATCTTCAGATACTATGTGTAGACACTGAAACATCGCATGAAACCAGCGGCGGATCAAGGAGTAGGATCCGGGTGGTCCGGACCCTGCCGAAAATTTTCAATTTATGAAGAAATTTTAAACTAGTTATAATTTTAAAGTAGCAACCCCTCACTGCATACTCCTACCTAAGCCTATATAAGCCGGGATTAGGTTGACGATTTTTAGATTGATTGCATAACATTTCTATATGAGAAAGGCAAAAATGTGCCAAAGTCAAAAAAGCCAATTCTCGTCATTTTTTTCGAGTTTACATCAAATCTCACCGTTTCATGCATTTTAAAGTAATTTGGCATCAAAAATACAAATTCGATTTTGAAATTTTTCTTACTCCCCCTTTGAGAATTTTTCATTTCAGTTTATATGGGAATCTGCTGTGCGGTCGCACTCTTCAACCCGTAACTCCAGAACCAGAAGTCCAATCAACAAAAAATTCAATAGCAAAAAAATGGAAATGTTGTACCCTTCATTTGAGACTAAGTTTGTCTAAATCGGTCCAGTCATCTCTTGGAAACAGAGGTGACATTTTTTCCGCATATACACATACAAACATACACACACATACAAATATACACACACAGACATTTTTCGATCTCGACGAACTGAGTCCAACGGCATATGACACTCCTCGGTCCGCCGGGCCGGGATTAGGTTGACGATTTTTAGAGTGATTGCATAACCTTTCTATATGAGAAAGGCAAAACCGTTTTTCAAGAAACACCCCAAAGCATACATTTGGATTTCTCGTGCAGCAGAAAGTATGAAAGATAGAACTTGCGAGTCTTTAGCAATTTGTCTAAAATGTGCTGCTCTTCAACTTCATTGAAGCAGACAGTCAAGCTCTATCTCGCTCCGTTAATAAGGTAAATTTCAGATCTTGCTAAAATTAGAACCACCCTAGCTTCTGTATATTCCTGCTAAATTTACATTAAGGACCACTGTGCATTTTAAAATACGGAACTTGAATACACTAGACGTCAAATCTCAGGGCTCCACAGTTGGAGACTCCAGTGAGATGACAGAGCTCATTTTCTTCCTTTATCTGAACCGTATATTCGAAATTGATCTTCGGAATGACGGCCGATGCGAACGTAAGAAATTTACGCGCATATGAAAACACTTGAAGTTATGCACACGCTAGTAAACGTGACATAAGAATACGTACGCTATCGAACATGTTAACACAGCAACACTTGTGCCTTTCGCGATAATTCAATTCTGGTCACGCAATCGCGATCATCCGTGCACAGTAGACTGCCCAGAAACAAAACAAATTTTCGAAAACTCAATTGGCCCACCCCTCATTCGATGCCTAGTCCCATCAGCAGTATCTGCACCAAATTTGAACCAAATCGAACAAGTCTAGCTACCGGACCGACGCCTTCGAATTTTGCATGGGATTTTTCGACAATTTGGATGTAGAAAGTTTGCATTTCGCCGCTAGTTGGTACTTTGTGTATCATGTTACCACAGCAAGTGAAAATATAAAGGATAATATCATTGCTTACAACTTACAACAAGACTGCAAACCAATCCAAGATCCCTTAGGAGAAATTATTAAACTTTTAATGTCTGCATCAGGTTTGCATGGGGCCTAACAGCCCACGCCGGTGAATCAGTAGTCGAACTTTATTTTTTAGGAAATAATGGTTAGATTTAACTGAGTTTGGAGCTATTTTCATACATCTTTCGACTACAAAATTTTGGTTCCATTGTTCACCACATAGAGGGCGCCCTCTATTTTCCAGTTAAAAATCCATGTTATGTACTAAAATTCTTCCAAACATACTATTCAGCTAAATCAGCTAATCGCTAAATTTTCTAAAACATCTCCTAAGGAACTTGGATTGATTTGCAGATTGTCTTTCTTATTTTCACTTGCAGTGATAAATTAATGCATAGTGGACCTTTTCCTTGTAAATTGTCGAACAGTTTCATGCAAACTTCGAACACGTTGGCCCGATAACTAAACTTGTTCGATTTGGTTCAAATTTGAGGGACCATTCATAAATTACGTAACGCAAAAATTGCCCAAAATTGACTCCCCCCTCCCCCTATGTAACAAATTGTCACAAATTTCTTCATCCCCCCCTCCCCTGTTACGTAACAAATTCCAAGAAAAAAATTTTTTTCTTCGATGAAAACATGTTACGTAACGATCTAGTTAACACCCCCTCCCCCCTATGTCACAACTTGTCACAACTTGTCACAACTTGTCGTACCCCCTCCCCCCCTAAATGCGTTACGTAATTTATGAATGGTCCCTTGAACAGACACACCGTATGAGACCAGGCATCGACTCAGGGGTGACCAGATGGGGACTTTTTTCTTGTCACTCTAGCATGCATCTACACCCGCTATCTCGCTTACATAAAACCGGTGATCAAGTTAGGGTTTACGAATATATAAACGCGCAGTGCTGTGAGCGTCTGTTCCCACGCGAACTTGCAAGGGACACTTCCGAAAACGACCCTGCCCGTGGTCCTAGAAACCTAGCTCAATGCTGTCATTTAGGCAATTCTCAAAGAATACACTAGACAACAAGTTTCAGGGCGACATTTGTCGGGAACTCTAGTGATATGGAGGAACTCACTCTCTTCGAATATCACCCATACAAACGCCCACGCGTTATAACACGTTAACATACAAACGCTCGAACTCTTTGCGATCATCCACGCTCACCTACGCCCGCGATCTTGCAAACATGAAAACACTCCGGTGATTATGAGGACGTTTGGGCACTTCAGTGCGAACATATAAACGCTCGTTCCCACACGATCAAGTAGTGTCCTTGTCCCCACCACTGAACCGTACACTCAATGTCACTTTTTTGATTTGGCATCACTGCTGTACTAAGTCGCGCTTATCAACAGAGTTGAATGTTTTTAATTATTTTTCGGTTGTTGTGTGCGCCGCGATAGCTTTGATCGTTGTTTATTTGCTGTTTTCCGTGTGTCGTCGTGTTTTCGAGTTGAAGTTTCCGGGATTTGCGAGTGAATTTTCGAAAGAATCGTGATCCGAAATTCTGGAATTCTGTGTTGATATTTTTTCACTTGTCATCACCACTGCCAGCACGCCCGATTTCTCTGTCCGAAGCGACATCTGCTGGTGAATAGCAACACATCTCTGCTCGAGTAGTGCTCAACCGGCATTGCGTACAAGTTGGCAAGTGCTCGAATCTGCTCAACATACATCGCGTGCAAGTACAAGACACGAATATTGCATACCCGCTAGGCGTTATTCCATTTCTCGGAAGCATGGTTTGCACTAGCTGCTCGAAAGTCGTTAATGACTCTGACCGCATCATCTGTCGTGGGTATTGCGGAAACTCGTTCCATATGATATGTGTAAAAGTGGATTATGATATTAGAGAAGTCTTAGGAACCCATCCACGAAATTTGTTTTGGATGTGTAACGGTTGCGCTGACCTGTTTTCAAGCGACTACTTCCGTAAAATGTCTTCACGTTGTTACGAGAATCCAATTCCCGACGACAATTCTCTAAAGTCCTTAAAGGACGACATTGCTGATTTGAAAAACGTCGTAAAAGCTCTTTCGGTTAAAGTTGAGTCGAAACCGTTATCTCCAACCGTAAATACGCCTTGGAATAGGATTGCTGGATATAGTCCAGTTCCAAATACACCTAAGCGCAAGCGTGAAGATGACCAGCTAAAAACCAAAATCACTAATATTCGTGGAGCTAAGGCTGCGTTTGAAACGATAAAAACAGTCTCACCACCTGAGGAGCTGTTATGGGTTTACTTGTCTGCATTTGACCCCAGTACGAAGGATGATGAAATTTCGACCCTAGTGAAAGAATGCCTGGGCGAGGATATACAACCAAGGATAGTTCGTCTAGTTCCTAAGGACAAGGATGTCACATCTCTGAGCTATATAACATTTAAGATCGGCGTTCGTAAATCTTATAGGGATAAGGCCCTCTCCAAACAAACCTGGCCAGAAAACATTTACTTCAGGGAATTTGTGAATAACTCAACAAGTCAACGACCAATTATCAGGATTGCTGCAGAAAGGAATTCATCTGGTGGTGCTCTGTAGCTCAACGCTATACCGGAAAATCTCTTTCCAACTTTATTTTCCTCGGCAATCAACATACCTGACGAATCGGAGACTCCTTCTGTGTCAGGTAAAGCCAAGGAGGGTATATGTCCTTCCGAAGCAATTATAGATTCTGCACACCCTCAAAACAAATCTCAATTGCAGTCTGTCGACAAAAACAATTCGTTTGATTCTACCATCATTGCAATCCTGCCTGGCAAACAACTTCAATGTCTAAGTGGAAAGTTAGATCGCATCGCTTCTGCTCGCTCAGAACGCCTCGCACTACAGACTGCTGCTGAACACAACAGTTTAGACGCCGTCACCGAAGATTATCTGCACAGTAGTCGACTGGAATTTCACCCTCCTGACCCGGTCGTGCTCTCTAACGATTTTAACCAACTAAATGAAGGTGCACTTTGTTCGTCGCTGCCATCACCGGGACGCCCGTTATACAGTACTACGGAAGCCCCCGAGCGCTCCGACGCAGTCGCGCTACCAGCCAGCGACCCGCTTAGTCGTCCCGGCCCTGCGTTTGGAGGTCGTAAGGGGGTCTTCCGAACTCCCTTCTCAGGCGAGTATTTTGCTTTATATGACAGTTCGCTTTCTGAAAACCACTCGGTTTCTAGCGTGCCAGCGGGTACAACACGTTCGTGCAATTTTCCGTTACTTGAACGAAGCATAATTTCCTTGCCATCGCCAAGACCACATCTACAAACTCACGCTGCGCTGCCATCACCGGGACGCCCGTTATACAGTACTACGGAAGCCCCTGAGCGCTCCGACGCAGTCGCGCTACCAGCCAGCGACCCACTTAGTCGTCCCGGTCCTGCGGTCGGAGGTCGTGAGGGGGTCTTCCGAACTCCCTTCTCAGGCGAGTATTTTGCTTTACATGACAGTTCGCTTTCTGAAAACCTCTTGGTTCATAGCATGCCGTTGCGTACAACACCTGATTTCCTGTCCGTCTACTACCAGAACGTTCGTGGAATGAGAACAAAAACGCAGGCTTTCTTGCTTGCGCTCACTTCCTGCGACTACGACATTATCGTTCTCACCGAAACCTGGTTACGTGATGATATATTAAACACCGAGCTAACGACGAACTACGCAATCTACCGATGCGATCGCAACTCTTCTATCAGTCACCTACGTCGCGGAGGTGGTGTTCTCATAGCGATAAAGAAACATCTAACTGGGACTATACTAAAAATACCTGGATGTGAATGTTTGGAGCAAGTTGTCGTACGCGTTTCACTGCCTGGTCGATCGTTATATATTTGTTGCATTTATCTAAGGCCGAACAGTGATCCTGACTTGTACAACCTTCACTCTTCTGCAGTCCAAAGCATCCTGGACAAATGTAATAGGCGCGACAATGTACTTGTTGTAGGTGATTATAATCTTCCTAATCTTCGGTGGGTTTTTGATGACGATTATAAGTGCTACCTTCCTGAAAATGCAACCACGGAACAAGAGACGGCCATCACAGAAACTTTGGTCGCTGGTGGCTTGTATCAAATCTGCTCTGTTAGCAACGTGAATGGACGGACCCTCGATTTAGCTTTCGTTAATGACACGGACGTGTTCGAACTGATTGAGCCTCCCACATCTATACTGAAGGTTGACCCTCACCATAAACCCTTCGTTTTAAGATTTGATATGCGTTCTGACGACGATGAAGCTTTTGATACAATTAACGACGATTTCAATTTTGACTTTACTCGATGCAACTTCGATGAAGTCTCAATGGCCATTGGTGCACTCAATTGGCGTGAGATGCTGGTTGGAAATGACTTAGATCAGGCAGTCGTGGCGTTCTATGATGCCATATATGAGATTCTTCGCCGTAATGTTCCTAAAAAACGTGTCAGCAGAAAAGCAGAATATAAATTTCCGTGGTGGAACGCTGAGCTTGGTCGCCTACGCAACGTACTCCGGAAACAACGAAAGCGATATTTACATCATAGGACTGATGACAACAAAACTATTCTTCGTCAAACTGAACTGCAGTATGAAACAGCCCGGAACAGTGCATTCGGTGAATATCTGAATCAAGTTCAGCGCAGCCTTCGAAATAATCCTTCGACATTCTGGACATTTATAAACAGGAGAAAACGTTCCGTAGGTGTACCAGAAAATGTCTATTTTCGAGACCAAAATTCACAGTCCGCTGCCGAGTCGGCGAAGCTTTTTGCAGATCACTTCCGAGATGTATTTACCAGCCCTCCTGTCTATCCATCGCAACAGTACCTTGAAACATTGCCAACGCATAATATCAACCTTCCTCTTCCTAACGTAAATGATTCTGATGTAGCGAGCGCTCTGTCCAGCGTTGATCCTTTGAAAGGGCCTGGTCCGGATTGCTTGCCTCCTGTGTTTATAAAGCATTGTGCCCGAGCACTTTCTGCGCCAATAAGTATTATTTTTCAGCGTTCAATCTCGGAAAATATATTCCCAACAGCATGGAAAGAAGCTGCTATAGTTCCTATTCATAAGGCTGGAGATAGGCACAATGTTGAAAATTACAGAGGAATCTCGCTGCTGAACTGCCTAGCTAAAGTTCTGGAAAAGTTTGTGTACAATGCGATGTACGCTGCTTCTTCCAACATAATCAACGAACGACAACACGGATTTATGAAAAAACGCTCCGCTACTTCGAACTTGATGACGTACACGAGCTTTCTAGTTCCAGCTGTAGAGAAACGTCAACAAGTGGACGCTATATATTTTGATTTCGCAAAAGCCTTCGACAAGGTGCCCCACAACATTGCTGTTTTGAAGCTGGAGCGACTAGGCTTTCCTGAGTGGGTTACCAGATGGCTGCATTCTTACCTCTCACAACGATCTGCCTTCGTTAGAATTGGCACTACATGCTCAAACGCATTCGAAACGCCAACCGGTGTGCCTCAAGGAAGTCACCTAGGCCCACTGATCTTTCTCTTATTCATCAACGACCTCTGCACCCGCATCAACTCTGAAAAACTGCTCTATGCTGATGATCTGAAAATCTTTCGTTCAATTGCTTCAGCACTGGACTCTGCTGTGCTCCAAGACGATATAGCCAATATAGAGGAATGGTGTTTGCTGAACGGTATGCAGATCAACATTGATAAATGTAAGATGATAAGTTTCGGACGTTCGGCAAATATAAGGCGTTGCGAATATACTCTTCAAGCCTGTGTCATCGAGCGGGTGGATTCTATCCGTGACCTGGGAGTGTTATTCGACAGAAAACTTCGTTTCGCCGTCCACATCACTGCAACAACGGCGAAGGCTTTTGCAACATTGGGTTTTCTAAAACGGAACGCTGTCGATTTTGTGGATTTCTACGCACTTAAATCTTTATACTGCGCACTGGTCCGGAGCACTTTGGAGTATGCTGTACAAGTATGGGCGCCATACAACGCCGCTCAAAGCAGCCGACTGGAGCGCGTTCAGAGAAGTTTTGTACGATTTGCTCTCAGAAAATTGCCTTGGAACGACCCTATCCGTCTTCCGCCGTATAATAATAGATGCATGTTGCTAGATTTGCCAACGCTGGAGTCTCGCCGCACGTTCTTGCAAAGAATGTTCATTTTCGATATGTTGTCGAACAATATTGACTGTCCCGACATTCTCTCAAGGATTCATTTATTTGTACCCCCTCGTGATATAAGGAATCGTCCGCTTCTGTGGATTCCCAGGCACCGCACAGTATATGGCCAGAACAATCCACTAGACAGATGTTGTAGCAGATTCAACGAAACTGTTTTAGCTTATGACTTCCATACCACTAAATCTAATTATAAGTTAGCAATTAGAAATTTTTAACATTGACACTAGCAATAGCATTAAGTGTAATCTGTACGATATATATCGAAGATGTAATAATAATACTCATAATCACTGCCTGCTGCAATTGGCTTTAAATAGTATTTTAGTGGGTGAGATTTCCCGTCTCGTCTGCAATTGTGATGAGTGTTTTTGACAGGCTTCAGTTGAACCACTTAAAAACAATTCGATTTGTCGCGAAATTGAAAAATATGAACACTAAAATTGTTGGATATGGATGTATAGATTATTTAAGTTTATATACAGCTTCCCTTCATAATCTTAATTCATTTTATTCAGTTCATTTATTATTGTCGTCCAGGAGCTGCAGTCAATGAAGTAGCTAATGAATGCAGTCGAAAAGCGGATTGAACTAAAATATACCACTCTGACTGCGAATTAAATTTAAAAAAATCGCAAATCCGTGAGCCACGTAGTTTGAAACTCTTTCCATTATGAAAACCAACATTGTTCCAGCAGTCTGCTTAATATTCCCTCATTTTTTCATATTTTCCTCATCCATTCAGTCCCATTCAGGAGTGTTTACTTTGAATTTCAATTCCACCGCTAGAGATAATATTCACGACCCGAATCGCACGAATGGAAACAATATTAACTTTAAAACTTTTCGATTTGTTCCATTTTTTCACGTCTCTCAGACAATGACGGGTAAGAGACCTAGAAAGCTTTCCCAACTTTGCTCAACAAATTAGAACAATATGGCAAACTTTTCTTTCCTTTATTTGCTCTTATTTCCGGGGGCGTAAAAAAAGGAATAGCTTCAATTTCATCACCACCCAGAATTGGCGCTTTAGGACGGCTCAATTACCGCTGCGGTAATATAATTCCTATAGGGAGCGCGATTTCTGACCTAGCATTGAGTTGGACTGAGGAATGCCTCCCAGGCTCAGTCACTCTTGATTTACAGCTCATTAAAGTTATTTATTTTTCCAAGGAACTACCACAGGTCAGCTGTTTTCCTTCGCATTGCTCGTCAGCTGTGAAGTTCGTTGTAAATTACAACACCCGAATTCAAAATAAACGCGACCCGAACCAGTAAACTGTCAGAAGCGTTGAGTTCTCCCATCAATTGTGATCAATTTATAGCGATTGTCTCCCAGGACCGGTAACTCCCCCCTGTATCCGAAAATGACAAACCGATCCAAGTCGGCCGTCTAATTTGTAGGTTACGTCTAAAGTCACCGGTTTTTCATTACATTCCTAGACGGTTTTGGGTGGACCTTTCCGGAAATGTCGACCGGCTCCGGATCCAAAGATACTTCAGAAACTCGAACCTGTCCGAGTGAATCTATCGCGTGGGTCGTCCCGTTCTGATGGTTTTTTTTTATTATACAATCAAACGTGTTTGCGCTCTAATGGCCAAGATTTCGTCGTCTTTTGTTTCGTGATTTTATATCACAAAAATGCGGCGAAGAAATCTGTTTCGGTTGTCTCCCGACCAGCTGCTGCCGCCTGCCCGCCCGCCCGCATAAGCACGCATCATTTGTGATGTTGGATGGTGGTGGTGGTGTGATGTTGAAATGGAAACGCTTTTTTTCCCCCTGCCAGCCGAATAATGGCGACCGAGGCGACACTCAATTTAGGGAAATTTATTGTCGCAACAATTATTGTCAAATTGACAATAATCAGATCTCCTCTCGGCTACGGCTGTTCGGGCGATTCGTCTTTGGGTTAGGATGGTGGAGGTCGGAGCGAGCGAGCTAATTATATCCATCGTGACGAAGATTGTCTTTCCGAGGTCTGCGCTGTCGGCTTTCAACTATGAGCGGTGATGGTCCCTGGTAGGACAGAAAGATTGTTGACCGTATACGAAGCGTGCTGGGTTCGAATACCAGAGACACGTCGACGATGGTTATGGAATTCGAAAAAAAAAAACTAATAACTGTACCTAGAACTTTGGAAAAGTTGTTGAAAAAACGGTTTTTACCTCATAGACATAACCACAAAATAGGAAATTCACCACTTGTTTCATTCTCCTTTGACGGATTTGTTTCGAAGTGCCGTCGTGACATACGGCATGGCGACGTGATATGTGCGATACAACGAGCAAGGAACAAGTATTGTTGTCAACAGATTAAAACCATTCATAAATAAAATCGTTTTGGCGGAAGGTTTTTTCGCGATATCCATTTTTCTTCGCCTGTTGCTTTCCGTCGTTTCCTCTGTTTAATGATGATGATCGCTCAAGGACAGACTATTTGACAGTGTTAGGTTGCTTCTGATATTTGTACTTTCCGAATCAAAGCAATCGGAATCGCTACTCGCACATATTCAAAACGGTTCCCATATTACTCTTGCTCCCAAAGCCTACTTCGGGCCATCCTTGGTGACACAGAACAGAACACAAACAATGCACCACATTTATTAACATTTTTTTCAGCTGCTGCACTGCAACCGTTACTAGCAGGCCTGCATAAAGCCCACCACGGGTATTGTCAACTCTCAAGGTCCCTGGACTGTTTCGAGCGTACGATTCAGGTCGTGCGCTAGAGGGACAAAAAAAATCAGCCCTCTACACAGACAAACAGCAGCATCAGAGTATTACGTATTTTGCAAACCACCTTCAACATCGCGTACGAACGCGGCGGTTCGGCGAAGGGCACTTGATACCGAAAAGCGCATCCGCGTTGTATATTGACAGGCGAAGGGCAGTAAGTAACAGCGTCGCCGTAGGTGGAAGTTCATAATGAAAACACAAAAGTGGAAACAAGTTTTCCTGGCTAGAAACGCGCCGCGGGGGAGAGAGACAGAGAGCGACAGAGAAAAACAAAGTAGGCCTTGTACAAACAGTGTCGGTTGGTCTTCCCCGCATCGGAGACCCGAACCCCGGGTCCCATTCCTCGGCGGTGAAATGTTTTTTGCGCGTTCGTCATAAGCGCGGCAAGATTGTCGTGTCTTTCACATCAGCCAGCAGCACATACACACACAGCGCTAGTCATTGCTCGACAATGTAGGCTGAGGCATGTAATGGGTAACGATGCTCGTTGGCCCGTTGTTGGGTGAGAAATTAGCGCTGTATAGCAAACCATAAGGTGTAGAATTTTTATATGGCACAGATAGTTTCAAACTTGTCTTACCTAAACAATGTTAATAAACGGTAGAATGAATTTTTCTCGGCACCATTGCTTGTACACGGTCGCCTTGTTCGTGAAAGAAAGTCGTGTTTTTGGTCTACAGTTACAAATCTCTTGTCAGATCATGACTTTCTGTGCAAAATATTAACGCCAATGTTGCAAAGGGGTAGTTGCATTATCCATCTGAAAGTCTTAAATCATAGTCCCAGGGAAGGACGTATCTAAAGTGCCAAGTGTAAATCCTCAATTTAACATTTCTCATAGTGTTTTGTGGAAAAAGTAATTTCGTGATTTCAGTCTGAAGAGATTAAAGAAACGGTAACATACTTTTGAGCCAACATTTCGGTAGCATGTATTGCGCCTTTTTTGAAGAATTAAGTTATACGATAACACAGTAACAAACTTTATCCCCTGAAAAAGGCTCAAAATATGGCTGATACTCCGTTGTCAACTCTATTTTGACTGTTCCTTGAATACTCATATCCTGCGGTACATGAAGTCTCGACGAATTTATGATTTCCAAACAGTTCAAAACCATTTGAAGGAACCCGGATTCTTAAAGAAACTGCAAACTAGATGAAAGTATAAGGAATTAAAGCAAACCTTGCGAATTGCGGAGAAATTCCACGAACTTCAGGGAAGTATTGTGAATTAAACTAAGAAGCTTTGCGGTAAAAAAGCTCCACGAACTGCAGAGAAGTGCCGAGATCTACCAAAATGTGACGCAAACTTTTGTATATTTTAGGAAATATTACCAAATTCCGGGATTTGCTGAATACCTCTAGGAAGTTAGACGAATTTCGAGGAAGCAAACTTTTGAGAATAACTGCTAACTTTTTTTCATTTGTACGGAAATTCTACGAATGTCGGAGATGTTAACGTTTTAGGTACTAGCTTTAAACGAATTCAGGATATTTTTGGAAATTATTTAGAAAACAAAGATTAGTAAGCTTTAGAAAAGGCGAATTACAGGTAAGATTTCCAATCCTTGGGGAATTTGCAAACTTAACCGAAGTTTTGCGACCATCTCTTCTGAGATCTTCGAAAAAGGTTGACAGTCTTCCACGAAATTTGATGAACTGCCAGCTGCATAGGGGACCTTTCATAAATTACGTAACGCGGCTAAGGGTGGGAGAGCGTTCGACAATTTATGACATATTTGACAAATGGAGGAGGGGGAATAAGCTAAAACATTACGTAACATGTTTTCACTGTAGAACATTTGTTTCGTTAAAGAATTTGTTACAAAATAGGGGAGAGGGGGATAGATAAATTTGTGACAATTTCTTACATGGGGGGAGAGGGTAGTCCATTCTGGGCAATTTTTGCGCTACGTAATTTTTTAATTGTCCCTAGGTTCAGCAAACTACAAAGAAATTTTGTCGCGACAGATCAGAAACGTTCAGGCATCTTCAAGAACTTTTTTTGGATTGCAAGAAGGTCCACGATTTTCAGTAAAATTGATGCATTTCAGGAATGTTCTGCAAAATTCATATGCACCTCTGAGAAGTTCGAAGAATATATGTTGAGATCGCCAAGATTCAGAAAATTTCCAAGGTGTTACTGCTAACTTCGACTGAAGTTTCTGGGAACTCTAACCGAATTTCCTAGTAACTTCAACCGAAGTTCCTGGGAACTTCCACGAAAATCCTGGGAACTTCAACATAAGTTTCTGGAAACTTCAACATAAGTTTCTGGAAACTTCAACAGAAGTTCATGGGAACTTCAATAGAAGTTCATGGGAACTTCAACAGAAGTTCTTAAGAACGTCAACGGAAGTTCCTGGGAACTTCAACAGAAGTTGTTGGGAACTTCAACGGAAGTTCCTGGGAACTTCAACAGAAGTTGCTGGGAACTTCAACGGAAGTTTCTGGGAACTTCAACAGAAGTTGCTGGGAACTTCAACGGAAGTTCCTGGGAACTTGAACGGAAGCTCCTAGGAATTTCAACAGTCCCTGGGAATTTCAAACGAAATTCCTGCGAACTTCAAGCAAAGTTCCTGGGATCTTCAAGCGAAGTTCTTGTGAACTTCAAGCGAAGTTCCTGGGAACTTCAAGCGAAGTTCATGGGATATTCATGCGAAATTCCTGGAACCTTCAACGGCCTGAAACTTTTACGGAAATTCCTGGGAGCTTCAATGGAAGCTCCAGGGATTTTCAACGGAAGTTCCTGGCAACTTCAAAGGAAGTTCCTGGGAACTTCAAAGGAGTTCCTGGAAACTTCAACGAATAGTCCTGGTAATTTCAACAGAAGTTCCTGGGAAATACAGCAGAACATCTTGGGAAGTTACACAGAAGTGCCTGGGAACTACAGCAGAATATCCTGGGAAGATCAACAGAAATTCCTGATGTCTTCAACTTCAACCGAAGTTCTTGGAACCTTCAACCGAGGCTCTTAGGAACTTCAATAGAATATTCTGGAAACTTCAAAGGAAGTTTCTAGGAAATGCAAAGAAAGATCCTAGGAACTTCTAGCAAAGTTCCTGGAAACTTCGACGGGTTGGTACTTCAACGAAAATTCCAGGGAACTCCAATGGAGGTTTCTGGGAATTTCAACGGAAGTTCCTGGGAACTTAAACGGACGTTACTGGGAAGTTCAACAGAAGTTCCCGATGACTTCATCAGAAGTGTTTGGAAACTTCAACAGAATGGTCAACTTCAACAGAAATTCCTGAGAACTTCAATAGAAGTACCTGGGAGCTTAAATAGAAGTTTCTGGGAACATCAACAGAAGTTTCTGGGAACATCAAGAGAAGTTCCTAGGAACCTCAACAGAAGTTCCTGGTAACTTAAATAGAAGCTTCTGGGAGCTTCAATAAAAGTTCCTTCAAACTTCAATGAAAGTTTCTGGGAGCTTCAATAAAAGTTACTGGGAACGTTAATAGAAGTTCCTGGGAACTTCAATAAAGGTTCCTGGGAACATCGATAGAAGTTCCTGGGAACTTTATTGGAAGTTCCTGGGAACTTCAACAGGAGTTCCTGGGAGCTTCAACAGAAGTTTCTGGGAACTTTAACGGAAGTTCCTGGCAACTTCAACGGAAGGTCCTGGGAACATCAATAGAAGTTCCTGGGAACTTTAGTAGAAGTTTTTAGGAACTTCAACCGAAGGTTTTAGGAACTTCAACCGAAGTTCCAGAGAACTTTAATAGAAGTTCCTGGGAACTTTAATAGAAGTTCGTGGGAACATTAACAGAAGTTTCTAGGAACATCAACAGAAGTTCCTGGCAACTTCAATAGAAGTTCCTGGGAACTTCAATAGAAGTTCGTGGGAACGTTAATAGAAGTTCCTGGGAACTTCAATAGAAATTCCTATGAACTTCAATGGAGGGTCCCGGGAGCTTCAATAGAAGTTCCTGGGAACTTCAATAGAAGTTCCTGGGATCTTCAATAGCAGTTAATGGGAACTTCAATAGAAGTTCCTGGGAAGTGCAATAGACTGGAAAGTTCAATAGAACCTCCTGGGAAATTCAATAGAATTTTCTGGGAACGTCAATAGAAGTTCCTGGGAAGTTCAATAGCAGTTCCTGGGAACTTCAATAGAAGTTTCTGGGAACTTCAATAGAGGTTCCTGGGAACTTCAATAGAACTTCAGTAGAATAGACTGGGAAGTTCACTAGAAACACTCGGGAACTAGAAATTATAGGGAACTTCAATATAAGTTCGTGGGAAATTTAATAGAAATTCCTGGGAACTTTAATAGAAGTTCCTGGGAGCTTCAATAGAAGTTCCGTGGAAAGGATTAAAGTTCCTGGGAAGTATTAGAAGTTCCTGGGAACTTCAATGAAGTTCCTGTAAACTTCAATCGAAGAAAAAAAATTCAAGGCATTTGCTGTGTCTAGGTGATTCTGGGAACGTCAAGGAAGGTTCTGCGAATTTCGTGTGAATTTCAAGGAAGTTTTTTCGAGTTTCAAGCAAAATTTGGATACTGCTTAGCTGGATTCTAGGAACGGGATGAACCGATTTCGCTGTTTTGATTTCAATCCCAGCCGAGGGCGTTATGATTTTCTGAGGTGAAAAAGGTCATATCTTCCATCGGAATTTAAGTAGTCATTGGTTTTGGTCGGATATAGACAGTGCAGACAAAGTTCAATAAAAGTTAGGAACTTCAAGCGAAGTTCCTGGAAACTTCGACAGGTTGGTACTTCAACGAAAATTCCAGGGAACTTCAATGAAGGTTTCTGGGAATTTCAACGGAAGTTCCTGGGAACTTAAACGGACGTTACTGGGAAGTTCAACAGAAGTTCCCGATGACTTCATCAGAAGTGTTTGGGAACTTCAACAGAATGGTCAACTTCAACAGAAATTCCTGAGAACTACAATAGAAGTACCTGGGAACTTAAAAAGAGGTTTCTGGGAACATCAACAGAAGTTTCTGGGAACATCAAAAGAAGTTCCTAGGAACCTCAACAGAAGTTCCTGGTAACTTAAATAGAAGCTTCTGGGAGCTTCAATAAAAGTTCCTTCAAACTTCAGTGAAAGTTTCTGGGAGCTTCAATAGAAGTTACTGGGAACTTTAATAGAAGTTCCTGGGAACTTCAATAAATGTTCCTGGGAACATCGATAGAAGTTCCTGGGAATATCGATAGAAGTTCCTGGGAACTTCATAGGAAGTTCCTGTGAACTTCAACGGAAGTTCCTGGGAACTTCAACAGAAGTTCCTGGGAGCTTCAACAGAAGTTTCTGGGAACTTTAACGAAAGTTCCTGGCAACTTCAACGGAAGGTCCTGGGAACATCAATAGAAGTTCCTGGGAACTTTAGTAGAAGTTTTTAGGAACCTCAACCGAAGTTTTTAGGAACTTCAACCAAAGTTTTTATGAACTTCAACCGAAGTTCCTGAGAACTTTAATAGAAGTTCCTGGGAACTTTAATAGAAGTTTCTGGGAACATCAACAGAAGTTCCTGGGAACTTCAATAGAAGTTCGTGGGAACGTTAATAGAAGTTCCTGGGAACTTCAATAGAAGTTCCTGGGAACTTCAATGGAGGGTCCCGGGAACTTCAATAGAAGTTCCTGGGAGCTTCAATAGAATTTCCTGGGATCTTCATAGCAGTTAATGGGAACTTCAATAGAAGTTCCTGGGAAGTGCAATAGACTGGGAAGTTGAATAGAACCTCCTGGGAAGTTCAATAGAATTTTCTGGGAACGTCAGCAGAAGTTCCTGGGAAGTTCAATAAAAGTTCCTGGGAAGTGCAATAGACTGGGAAGTTGAATAGAACCTCCTGGGAAGTTCAATAGAATTTTCTGGGAACGTCAGCAGAAGTTCCTGGGAAGTTCAATAAAAGTTCCTGGGAACTTCAATAGAAGTTTCTGGGAACTTCAATAGAAGTTCCTGGGAACTTCAATATAACTTCAGTAGAATAGACTGGGAATTTCACTAGAAGCACCTGGGAACTAGAAATTATAGGGAACTTCAATATAAGTTCGTGGAAAATTTAATGGAATTTGCTGGGAACTTCAATAGAAGTTCCTGGGAGCTTCAATAGAAGTTCCTGGGAACTTTAATAGAAGTTCCTGGGAACTATTAGAAGTTCCTGGGAACTTCAATGAAGTTCCTGTGAACTTCAATCGAAGGCATTTGCTGTGTCTAGGTGATTCTGGGAACGTCAAGGAAGGTTCTGCGAATTTCGTGTGAACTTCAAGGAAGTTTTTTCGAGTTTCAAGCAAAATTTGGATACTGCTTAGCTGGATTCTAGGAACAGGATGAACCGATTTTGCTGTTTTGATTTCAATCTCAGCCGAAGGCGTTAAGATTTTCTGAGGTGAAAAAGGTCATATCTTCCATCGGAATTTAAGTAGTCATTGGTTTTGGTCGGAGATAGACAGTGCAGACAAAGTTCAATAAAAGTTCCTGGAAACTTCAATAGCAGTTCCTGGGAACTTTAATAGCAGTTCCTGGGATCTTCAACAGAAGTTCCTGGGACGTGCGATAAACTGGGAAGTTCAATACAACCTCCTGGGAAGTTCAATAGATGTTCCTAGGAACGTCAATAGAAATTACTGGGAACTTCAGTATAAGTTCGTGGGAAATTGAATAGAAATTCCTGGGAACTTTAATAGAAGTACCTGGGAGCTTCAATAGAAATTCCTAGGAACTTCAATTGAAGCTCCTGGGAACTTTATTAGAAGTTCCTGGGAACTTCAATCGAAGTTGTTGGGAACTTCAATCGAAGTTCCTGGGAAGTTCAATGAAGTTTCTGAGAAAATTTCAAGGCATTTTCTGTGTCAACGGGGATTCTGGGAGCTTCAAGGAAGGTTCTGCGAAGTTCCCGTGAATTTCAAGAAGTTTCCTCGAATTTGAAGCAAAATTTGGATGCTGCGGATTCGAGGAACAAGATGAACCGATTTCGCTGGTTTGGTTGCAATCCCAGCCGAGGTCGTTGATATTTTCTGAGGTGAAAACGGTCATGTCTTCCTTCGGAATTTAAGTAGTCATTGGTACTGGTCGGTGATAGGCATTCAGTGCAGACAAAGGCCAATGAAAAAGGTTTTAATTTAACGAGCCTAAAATATGTTTAAGAATGCCTGGAAAATCGAGGTATTTTACTTTCGAAAATAAGTCGACACCTGCTAGAGTAAAGCAGTAAACGTTCAAGAGATCAAGTTGAGATACCTTGGTTTCAAAAATCTTTGTAGAAAAAAATGAATATCCATAACCAAATTATTAAGTTATTAATGCTCAAAATCATAACGCTAATTGATTTACAAATTCTTGAGCTAAATCTTGACGGCGAAGTAAAGCATTCGCAATGCCAAAAAGGCATAGTTTAAGTGTGTCCAATTTCCTTCATGTAAGAGCTCAAATGTCATAATCCATAATGAGTCGAAAATAATCCTCTTGAAGGTAGGCGAATGTGGACCGGATTAACTAAGACAGGATTAAAAAATAGCACACTTATCTGCTTCACAAACAAATGACACCGACTCCGACCCTAATTAGCAGTACACTTTTGCTGTTGTCCGTATTATTCCGTTATTGATGTCCAGCGAAAAAACGCTGACACTAGCGCAAGGTGTTTACATTTCCATCCGAAATTCCGTCGCATTACGAACGAACGGAACATTTCAACTTCAGCAAGAAGACGGAAAAAACAGCCATTTCATTTGCATAAAAAGTACAGCTCCATTAGTGTACGAAAGAGGGGCCAACAGCATTTTCCGCTGGCTACTCACTCTAAATTAGGTCATGAAAAATAATGTTACGTTAAGGCTTAATTGATGTTTTGACGAGAGATGCTGCTGCTGTCATTGCTCCAGTGAGAGCAGATTTATCTCTCGCTCTTTCCATGGCATACTGCTGTTCGAGTTGATACGCTTGGAGCAAATCTGTGTGCATCCTCCTCAAACGGTGGGAAAATTTTTGCTGGTGCGCGCGTTTCCCACGCTCTCGGGCGTGGAAAATCTCTCGTGTGCTTTTCGGCACTTCAGGATGCGGATTTGCTCTCCCGATCAGGACGGGTTGGTCGATCTGTCCGAGCAGAAGAAGCATCAGAAGCCACACGGTTCGACGTCGTTGCCGATGTGCTCTCTTCTAGTCCGCACGGTGTTGTAGAGACGGTCGCGCTCTTTGCTTCAGTTTGTTTGAACATCATCATCATCCCAGAAAAGGCCCATCCAGCCACCATTAGATCAGCAGTGAAGAAGAAAAAAAAAATAGCGGCAAGCTCAAGAGTCCCAGAGTGCTTACGGGAGTGTGTGCGTGTGTGTGCGTTTTTTTTTTGCTCCTGCGATACCCGACGGCAGGAAGGAGTTTGGAAACTAAAAGTTTTGTTTAATTTTAAAGGTTCCACGTGGATGCAGGTGGCGGCAGACCGATGACAGCCACTCCGCCGTCGGAGCAATGGTAGGAAAATTTAAATCCACTGTCGAAGGATGCTCTTAATCGACTGGGGGGAGCTAGAGCAGGTGTGAAGAAAATTGTTTAAAACGGAGAGTGAGACAAACGGGTCGACGAGTGCTCAAATATTTGTACATAACTTACCTGTAGGAAGTTTTAGTGAATCCAAAATGTTCTTTCCTACCATTAGTTAGTTGAAAGTTGTTTCAGTCGGAAAACGGAAATCGCTGGAAGGATTGATCGAGTGAGTTTCCTAGATAGAATACTTTGCTCATAAGAAACCATTCAATCTCTGATTACCTGATGGTTAGTGAATCGAAACCACCACCATATTGAGTGAAAAGTGTTAGTGAATCGAAAGTTTTTTTTTCCGACGGACCATACCTGGATTAGCTGCCGTCCTGCGGTTGGCCGCCGTTAACTCTGCAAGCCGCAACTGCCGACGGGAATACGAGCAAGAAGTAAGTATCAACGAGCAGGAGGATGATCCTTCTCGGATGGCGACGCAAATCGGTACATTTTAAACACTAGCAACAGTGAGTGTTTTTTTTGCCATTCCGAGTGTGTACTCGTAGTAAAAATCGATTTTTCCTACACCTGGCCGGTTGCGTGGGGTTGGTACGAGGGGAGACAGTGGAGGCCCAGAGCCTTTCGTCTCCCGATGGCACATAGATCTTCATTCGTTGGCATGGTGGGATAAACACGAGTAGAAAAATTTATGGGTCACGAGTACATACCTACAAACATCCGACCGAATGGGCAACGGGACTGTGGGAGACATTTTAAAAGTGATGAGCTACAGAACCTCAACACATTTCACATTTATAGGTGAGTCGGATGAGGAGGGTAGCGTATTGACGTCATAGTTTTCGAGATTATCACGTAGTTGTTGATGCTATTTTGACAGTTGACAAATTGACAGATTGACAGAATTGAACATTCATCTCACACCACATTTCAATCGATGGAAAGTGCCCACAGCTGCTCTCTCATTGTTGATGTCCTGAAAGAACAGCAAACCTTTCATTCATCAATTTTTGACAGATAATAACGAAGCGAATTTTTGTTCATTGACGAAGTAGTCTATTTTTAACTTCTTCCCACAAACGAAAGGATTGTGCTGCAGTGTATGTGGCACTGAGGATGGTATGATACGTGGAAGGGGGTGGTTCCGCGGATCCCCGTGGCTACTGTGACAGGTTGAATATTGTTGCGATGATGAGTGCGGTTGTTGTTTTTTTTTGTACCCTGACCAGGTTAGTGCATTGTGTTTTGTACGTTCCCAAATGGAATGTATTGGTGCGACTGGCTTGGGCGGGGGAGGGAAGTTTGGAGCCGTTGTCTCGTACTACAGTATCTCTGATATCCGAGATCGAGCAAATATGGAGCGAGGCGATGGTGTCGATGGGAACGGGTTTCCGGGGTGATACCACGCCGTTTGATGATGTCCCTCCGTCATGTGGTGTAGTTCACACATTCGCGATGGACGCTTCGGTTCAGTCTATATTCACGGATTTATATTGTCGTGGTTCTGTGTTTCGTTGCTACCACTCCGCATACAAAGGTATGGTAGAACGCGGAACAGATATTGTTGGCGAATGTATTGTTTCGTTGATGTCAACATATCCGTCTGTATTTGTTGTGTTTCAGTGAAAAATATTGAAATTCAATTCCATTTTCATCGAATGGGAAATCCAGCAGCTTTTCCTATTATGATGTGGGAGTTTGAGGGAACTACCGTGTTTTCACAGAATACCGCGGAAAAGGTGGTATTCTGTGAAAACACGGTAGTTTATTTAATATCTGGTAATGTTTTTGATTGGGCGCAATTGAGGCAGTTGGGTGCTTTGAAAATCCTTGTCGATGATATCCATCTCCCAGTTGTAGCATCAGGTTGCCAAATCTGGCCAGGATTCCCTGAGACTGCACCACTCTTACTTGATTTGGAGAACACAGCAGCAAATCCCTTGCCAGATCATCAGTTTCCTAGCGAATTTATCTGGTAGATTTTTTTTTTGGAAAGATCGCCTCATACTTTGGCCAGATAAAATATTTTGTCCAGGAAGCTGGCTGGACTTCATCTTGAAATAGGTTTCGTCACTCATGAAAAGACATTTTCTGTATTTCATGAAACCCGATCGTAACTCTTCCGGGAGCGTATTCTGCCCACTAGATTCCGCTTCTCCCTGCTATACGATCTTTCGTTGGCGACCCGAGAGTTCTGGGTTTCCCGTGACCGATTCTAACACTATCCCATTGCCGATCCAAAGCTCATGGAACCGATTGAGAACACATTCCACGCTAGAAACGGCAAATTTCAACTTTTTCGTGATATTTCGAATTGTTAACATTTGAGTTTCGAATTGTGAACAATTGGATTTTTGCCTTTCTCATATAAAGAAAGGCTATGCAATCACTGTAAAAATCGACTTTTTAACCAAGGCCCGGAGGGCCGAGTGTTATACACCATTCGACTCAGTTCGTCGAGATCGGCAAATGTCTGTGTGTGTATGTATGTGTATGTGTATGTGTGTGTGTGTCATTTAAACTCACACAATTTTCTCAGAGATGGCTGAACCGATTTTCGCAAACTTAGTTTCATATGAAAGGTATAACGCTCCCATAAGCTGCTATTGAATTTTTAGTTGATCCGACTTCCGGTTCCGGAGTTACGGGTTGAAGAGTGCGGTCACACAGCAAATTCTCATATAAACTGGTACTACCATGATGTTCAAATGATGTAAAACATATTAAAATTGATGTAACATTACTCTAGTTTGCGGGTCTGGATCACTAATGATCAATCAAAGCAGCTTTGACCACATTGGCCATCTATGACAGTTCATGACGCCCCCGGGGAACCCGCCAAGTTCCTAAGCTAATATCACACCCATTCCCCAACGAATTCTTTACCGATTTTTACAAACTTGATTTCAAATGAAAGATACAGTAATACCATTGACTGCTGCTGAATTTCATTCTGTTCTGACTCTTGCTTCCGCAGTTACAGGGGTGTTAGTAAGGATACACTGGAATTTCCCAAATAAATCGGTACAATCGTAATACCTCAGAGGCTAAAAACTATTGCAATGGTCACCAAATTACTTCTAATCGCAGATCTAGATCACTGATTGCCAATCAAACATTCTTTGAATATATTGTCCACTATCGACGATTCCGGAATTCCGGGCATATTCCACAATTAAAGTCACATCGGTTTTTCGGTGATGACTGAACCGATTTTCTCAAACCAAGTCTCAAATGGAAGGCAAAATATGCAGTTGAGTATTGCGTCACCGATGCCTTCCCCCCGCCTTGCCCTTACACCTCCCTCCTTCATCACTCCCCTCCCCTTGGACCACCCTCACGCCCGCATTTCCTTCATCCACCCCGTATACCGAAATAAGATGAAGGATTTCGCATCCTCCACTCCCACTCTATTAACCCCCCATTCCCTCCACTTTCAAACCAATTCCACCAACATTTCAAAATATAATCACATGAAGATAACATTGAACTCATGCTGATTAAGCTAATTAAATATTATTCTTTTGCCTTTCTCATATAGAAAGGTTATTATCCAAAAACCGACTTTCTAACCGAGGCCCGGAGGGCCGAGTCTCATATAACATTCGACTCAGTTCGCCGAGATCGCAAAATATCTGTGTGTATGTATGTGTGTATGTATGTGTGTATGTATGTATGTATGTATGTATGTATGTATGTCCACATCGGTTTCTCGGAGATGGCTGAACCGATTTTTACAAACTAAGATTCAAATGAAAGGTATAATATTCCCATAGGTTGCTATTGAATTTCATTTTCAACCGACATCTTGTTCCGGATTACGAGTTGAAGAGTATGGTTACAAAACAAAATTTGTTGATTTGTCCACATCGGTTTCTCGGAATTTTCTAAACCGATTTTGAAAAAGTTGATTTTAAATGAAAGGTTCATCAGCTTCTGTTGAATTTTGTGTGAATCCGAGTTCTGGTTCCTGAATTACAGGGTGATACGTACGATCACGCAGTGAATCCCGATTCTAACGAATTCTGCGATGAATGTAAAAAGGTGAAATTTTTTCCAAAATGTAAACACAACTGTTGAATTTGTAGATCTAGGTCACCAACAGTCATTCAAAGTCTCTTTGGCCACACTGGCCACCATCGACGGATCCGGAAGCATCCAAATTCAGAATAACAGTTATATTGGTTTCTCGAAAATGGCTAGACCGATTTGATCAATTTAGTCTCAAATGAAAGGTGTTGCGTCCCCGGAAACCGATATTAAATTCCATCTCCATCCGACTTCCGGCTCCGGAGTTACGGGTTGTGGAGTGCAATCACATAGAAAACTCCGATTCAAACCGATACCGCAATGAATGCAAAAAGGTGCTCTTATATATACTTACCAAGTGTAATAAGAATGAAAGACATTTCCATAATGTTATATTGTACGAACCAGCTATTAAATCATAATTTGGAGAAATCAGAAAGGCACAATTGCACCTCTAGGTGGATTAAAACAGGTTTTTTACATTGTGATGGCGCAGGAAGTAGTAACTTTTTTACTTTTTAACAACATTCAATTAGCTAGAGATTACTGGGTAGGGAAAGTTATGAAAATTTAGAACCATAGTACTCAAGAAAGAGCAAGGATGTGAAAAATACAGATCGGAAAAACTAGAAGTGACAAGGTCATTAGAAACAGGCTTAAAATCTTACAGGCCAATCTTTTGTCTTCTATTGGCAGGAGTTGAATTTAGGCAGCATAACTACAGATCACTCAAGTCTACCAACATGTCTCCTGGTAAAGACAGACTTGTCCCTCTTTACCGTGAGACCCGACAAAAGAGAAGCCACGTAGGATCGCCACTGAAAACCTGTCGATGATGTTGCTGTTCATCTCTGTTTGCCTTTCGAATGCCGGTGGTAATTTTACATGTAATAACGCGACATCAGAAGATCTTTCGGACGAAGGCAATCTATTTTAGGATAGATTACAAGGTCATAAGCGTACATTATTTTACATCCAACAACATGCAGCAATCCTGTACACTGAGGAACAATATATACAATTATGGTCCCAAATTGCTTCCTTGAGTAACTCCAGTCTTGTTTCTAAACTGAGAATAAACTTGAAGGCCATGCTACTATATTACTACCCAAATGAGTTCTTCGTTGGTCTGCGAGTTTCTTATTAGAACCATCTGAAGTTTTATTAGGCCAACATGGCCGCCTTCAAATTGTTACTCACTGCATTTCATTGATGTAGGCTTATCCATCCGAAGGACCTCAGCTTCCATATGGAAGCCGGTATTTTGATGAAATCCCTAAAAAGAATGACGATAATAACTAGCATCAGTTCAAGTAGAACTACATTCAAGTTTTCATAGCTTCAAACTGTTCATGGAATTCATTGATCCAGCTTATTGAAAAGCGACAACAGGTTGAGAAAAAATGTCGATTTTTGAGAAAAATCGGCGGCGACATAGAATATTCTGACATCAATACACTAAAAAGTCGGCGACCCGGGTATGGGAAAAATCATTCTAGAAACTACAAAAATTGTACAATTTTCCATTCTTTATTTCATGAGCTGTTCAAATGCAAATATTTCCTTCTCTTATATCTTGATGATATAACTTAGTTTGGCGTGTGTAGTGTATGATGTCTTATTTCGTTTAATATCAAACTGCAGGGAAATAATAAAAGATTGCAAGGGGGTAGGCGTAGCGTAGTTGGTAAATCGATTGCCTTTTACATAGGGTTAGAAATTTTACGTAAGAGATTTTTCTAACCCGAGGAAGCAAATGACCTTAAGGTTAAAACCTTTATAATCGAAATAAAATAGAAAAAGATAGGGTCCTAGAGATGCATATCAAATAACCCAAGAAACCAAACTTTTATCTGCTTTAGATCTGCATATAGCGCAGTATTCAACAGGCTGTAAAGCTTATATGATAATATAGTGCTGATATAATGCCAAAAAAGCCAGAATATTGTGCCATTACAGAAGAGAAATTGACTTCACATTTTTTTTGTGCGGTATTAAGCACCAATATAGAACTGTCAAATTTAACATTTTGTTATCGGCACTACGCATGCCGTTTATCAGTTTTAAGTGGTTTTTCTTTTGCCGCAAAGTTTTGCAGAATTTTTTTCGGTATTTGCTTTTTTGCTTATACAGCAGTTGTTAAATGCGTCAATTTGATGGTGTAACTCAAATCATCTTCAAAAAGCAGCTTTCCTCCAATCCTTAGAATGAAGATCATATCATTGACGAACAATGTGAAGAATAGCAAACCTAGTGTACTACCTTGAGTAACTCTGGAATTATTAATTATTCCATTAGTTATATTTATGGAAATAAGCTTCCATAGATTCATACTCTCTTCACCGCGTAGAAACAAAAAAGCTGTATGATATACCATAATAAAATACACAACATACCAATTCGGGACTTTCTAGGCCAGCACTGTTTGTCGGTCTGACGTCGAACGAGGCACCATTCTCCCAACTCTTGCCCATAATTCGTCCCAAGATAAATGATCTCCACAACATACCAATCTCCCCATCGGTCTAAGCGACGCACTACCTGTCCGAAATCCGGTGTCACCTCCCCCGCACGGTAATCCATCACCGGCTACAGATCAGCATCAGCTGACGTCCTGCGAGAAGCGAAACCGAAATCCTCCATTATGTTTCGTGCCAAACATCGAAGCAAATAGCACCCGAACATGTCCACAGCTCGAGACACGGCCGCTGGTATTCATGCGAAACTTCAAGGTTACCTTCCATCATCACACCAAAAAAAAAGAAACGGTTCAAGAAGCCGTGGGACGTCGTCGAACCGTATGTGGCGACCGGCGATATCGGGGATACACGAGAACACGCGGAGGGACATTGTGTCTCGTGCTTCCAAAGTGGTGAAAGAAAACAACATTTTCTTCGTCCCTCACTGCCTTCCCCAGCGAACGACAAACCGGGCGCACGCTTCCGTGCCACATACTGAATTAAATCTGTCCAACACACACACGTACGTACACGGAGTAGAGTGGAGCTCATCTCGGCCCAGCTAGTTCTGTTCCGGAGATAAACAGTCGTAATTTATCTCGACCTAACCTCAATTAATCATCATTGAGAATAGTTTCCCAGAACGAGCGGGGACTTACTTTGCGCGGCGATCCAGCGACCGACCGACCGACCGGGTGCGGAGTAGTAGCTTCGGAGTTTGTCGCCCTCGGTGGCGGTGCCCTGAACTGGTGGTGGAAAATCCATTACCCATTCGGTTGTTTTTCATCGCCTTTTGGCATCGCTACCACCTCCGTCCCGGCCACCGTATAGAAAAACATATCTCTCTCTCCAGTTCGTGCCATCTCTTTCCAACTCGATGATAACAAATTGAGTTATATTTAACCTCACTTTTCACCGGTAATTAATTTATTTTCTTGTTTTCCCATTTATTCTCATCAACCCGGGTCTTGTTTTTCGAACTGCTGGCGTCGTCGTCGTCGTCTCTTGCCATGGTCCGGAGCCAGCGGCTGCTCGAAGGGTTCCGATGTTGTGCACTAACCTTCGATTTGGTCTCCCGACCAGAGATTGAAAACGGATCCACTGAGTTTGGGTTAGGTTTAGTTAAGTTTTACTGAGAAATATGTTTGTTTTTGCTGTGCAAAAATTATGGAATTTGTTTTAAAATGCAACAGTTTTTTATTTACAATGTTTTCTTAGTTGTGGTTATT